>NC_057770.1:8894423-10242680 GCF_014825855.1 Bombus pyrosoma | reverse complement strand
AAGAGCAGAACTATGTGTTCGGCAGAATGGGCAACATTTTCAGCAATTTTTGTAATAATAAACTTTATGATTACTTCATATTATTTCATTATGTATTCCTAATCTTCCGTTACGGCAAAAACAAACTTAAACTGCGATAATATCCATCGAGACAACGATCTACAGTGAGATCCGTTATAACGAGACGTGATAAAGTGCAGGCATACCGAGCGAAAATTCAAAGTCGATTTTCTCGAAAACAAATCCTCAAACGAAAAATTTTTATTCTATCTTTTCCACTTGTTTTTTCGCGTAGAATCACCCCCTTTCCGCTTGTACCACCAGTTACCAACCACCCTGTATATAAAATGAACAAATACTGTTTCCTAATATTTTCTACACGTTTCAACAATATATTCTGGACGTTTTGCTTATGACAAAATAACGAATGCGAATGGTCCGTTGAAAGAAATGGAGCTTTGTTATAATATGTCGCTATCAACTGTTACCAAGACGCCACGATGATCATCCGTGACCATCAATAAAATAAACGGTCCATTGGGGAAGAATGTTGTCTTACATCGTCAATTTATTATTATTTTGCCATTATATGCTTTGAATAGTAAAAATACTCTCGTGGCGTCCTGAGCGAAACATGTGATTTCGGCGTGGTAGTCAAAGCATTAAGGAGGTTCAAGGCGAACAAGATGGACCTAAAAGTAACGATGCTATCGATAGATAGAATACCACGGAAGATTAACAATGTCAGTAAAAATAAAGAGCAATCTAAAAGCTAAAAAATGCTTGACCAGCAGGAGGAGCTCGAACGCAAAAACTAAAATCAGTCGTAAAAAAAAAAAGACAACAACTTAAACGCAGAAACGTGTAGAGATGAAAACAGGTAGAAAATTCCTTTCCCTTCGAGAAGGCCTGTGTTATCCACGATAATTACTCGAGCACGCGATCGGAAAGGCTTCGTCGTTCGAAAGTTCACGTAGGACTTCCTAAAAGTCACTGCACGGAAAAGAAAAGGTGAGAACACTGGGAACAAAATCATGTAAAGAGAGAAAGGGAGAGAGAAGGGGGAGAGATAATAAAAAAAAGGAAAGGAAGGTATCTAACAATTTATCGACTAGGGAAACCAGGTGCCTTTGAATCGGAACCCTAACGCATATTCCTCTTAACGAAATGAAACGCCTGACTTTGTGCAGGACGCGACGAAGTACGTGAGAAAGAGAAAAGAAAATGAAAGGAGAAAAAATGTTGTATAGCAGGGGAGAAGGAAGGGAGTGGTTGGAGAACCAGCCGGAGGAAGGGAAAGCTGTTTCTTCTGCTCGTTCCTTCTTATCGCGACGTAACGGTAACGTTCAATCGCAACAAAAACTTTCCTTATTTTCCGAACACCCATCTCAGGGCCTGTCGAGGCTCCCTTCTGCAACACGTCAATTCCAGTTTATGGGTAGAGGCGACGAAGGAAGTGGAAGTCTACCGTGTGCTGTGTCCTGCCTTCCTTACTTTACACGTACGTCTTCTCGTAATTGTAATTGACGACGTTGTAACAATGATTTGTGCTTTGATTGAAAAGTAGGTTTTACGAGTTGTTTTCAGCAACGCACCGCTAAAGTATGGAAATGGGAATTTGGCGCGGACGTTTATTACAAGCGACCGAGGTACAAAGATGCGAACAGGCAATGAATATTTGAGGTTAGGGTGAGAAAGAAAGTTTCAGAGAATATGAGACTGAAGAATCTGTTCCGTGTAGTTTGGCTGAAATGGGTGGAAGAGATTGTAAAATGGAAGAAAGGAACACGCTTACGCGAAGGTATACAGTCGCGTGAAAGACGCAAAAGAAACGGAGAGTGCAAGTTGCTTCGTGTTGTCCAGTCATTTTCTGCTTTAAGCTTATTTTATATGGTATTTTCCATTGTAGTATATTTAACATCCTCGACACGAACGTTAAATAAAGTCAACGATACTCTATTCTGACTTTCGCGTTTTCTAATTTGTTATTGTTACGACCGTTCGCGGAGAGACGCGATCGCGAGGAAAACGCGTCAGCGGGAGGCGTAAATTCTCGCTACGATTCAGAAAATCGACGCCGCGAATTAGTCGTTCCTCTGTGTCTGTTAAGATGACAGAGGTGGTTAGTTGAGATTAACACTGAATTAACAGAGTTAACAAAAATTATATATTTGATAATATATATATGTCGGATTGGCATTATGATTAGGGTTGGGGTTAAAGGGGCGTGAAACGAACATTCGTTATGGTTAGACTTTGTCGTTATACAATAGAGAAGATATTGACTAATGCAAACACGATTGTTACAGATATCGACAAGTAACCGTGGTAATTAGATACTCGAGACGCTAGTGACAATGATTCTAGGTTCGATAACGAATCCACGGTCAACAGGATAACTCTGTATTAAACGTAAAATACTTTAACACGCAAACACGTTTAATGGGACGCTCTGTATATACTTCTCGATGTGTAACTCTTCAAGGCGATCGCACGAATAACAGACTGATGGAATTTTTTCAACCTTTACGATTGCATTCGTTTGTTATATACTGGTCCGAAGCTTCGAGAAGGTTCCAATCGCCGTTGCTAGGCAATCTCTGCTTGGAGTTTGATTGTTAATACAACGTGTGTCCCATTATATTGACATCTCCGAGGAAAAATGTCCATCCCGTGACCGGCTACGTTCGGCGACCAGTCGTGTCACCTCGAACCCAATCCTACTATCACAAGTCTCGAACAAATACAATGAACGACAATTGTTTAATTACGGCTATAGTAGAATCTAGATTACAATATTACGGGATTTTCCCGTTCCAAACGGGAGGCTCCAGTGTCCTTCCATCTCCGACATATATATATATATAAACAACAGGATAATGATGATTCGACTCGACTTTACAATGTGTTTGTAATTCGTTGGAGACGTTAGTGTATTTCGTTTGGATCCTTGATCGATACTGATTGCCCTTCGATGGGCCCTTTGTCTTACGTGGGAGACGATCCCCTCCATGCTCGGGTCACGCACCGATCACGCCATGATCACGCGTGTCACCTGATTAATGTATTCAAAATGACGGAACGAACCGACGTTTTTTTTTTTTGGAACTCGCTCTGTTTGTTGTTGACCGTTACATTGTTTATTTGTCGGGCTGACCGTGACGGCTCGCTCGCGATACTGCGATACCACGATCGACGGTTAGGAATAACGATCTCTGGAAAGCCACGTGGCGTAACAGTTATTCTATCGGATTATACGAAATTTTATTTTCTAATAAATTCTACAAAAGGTCTTTTCGTTCGATTCTTCGCGTTATCACCATAAGATAAGCATTCTGAGAAATACCGGCCTCTATCGAACATGATTTAATATATTGTGTGTATATTTAACATTTCAATATACAGGTTTGTATTCTTGTTTGATGTCGAACTATCTTCCCACGATATAGGGGACAGATAACGAATAAAATTCTTACAGTTGAATTTTACCCTATATGCCAACTGTACGAGTGTGAATAAAAGTGCTTATCGGATAAAAATGAGTCATTGATTGGCGAGTGACGACTAGTGATTAGCCGATTTCGAAAAATAAAAAATCCATCGCTCCTGGGGAACCGATAAGCAGAATTCAAACGCATTCCATGAATATGACGTTAATGTGAGACAAGGTTTCCGTTATCAAGCTATATATCTAGAAAGACACGATTGCTCATTTTTGTGTTCAGATATCACATTTCCGTTCGAAAATTAATCTGCCAATCAATACAGCAATCGACATTCTGACAAAAAGCGATGAGACAGATATCACGAGCGAAGCTTCATTTTTAATCCGTTTTTAATATGAAAGCCGGATACAGACTGAAGAAAGTCAGCAATTGGAAGCTAATTTCTTAGCAATGACATGTAAAGCATCGTTCTTTATGAAATTAAACGAACAATTGTGAAGAACTCAAAACAAAGGAATTTAATTTTTCAAGGTAAGCAGCAGATGAACGTTTGATATGTTCAGAGTCGAGGCGTTTAACATTAAAATTGAATCCACAATTAGCAGAAATTACGAGTAATTTTGGCAAAAGTTCAAACTATATTTCCGTATAATTAGTCATAATGAAGTTGTTCAAGTACGAATGACAGATGCAATTAGAAACGTCGATACCAATAATCACGAAAAACAGCTACTGTTTGATCGAAGTAACGCATTAGCGAAATTTCAGAAGCCACAAACTCTCGTGTATAACAAATCTAATTATTCTATTCGATGTAATATTATAAAAGAGAAGTCCGTAGCATGTAATTTGTAACCTGTCAATTTCGTGAAATTACACAACAGAATTTTATACGAAAATCCGATGAATTATTCAGGACAAGAAACATGGTTAATTACATTAAATTATGTTACGATAAGCTGAAGCACTTCAAATTCCAACAGCCAAGTACCCATTTCTATACTTTCACTCAAACAGTTATTTATTATTGCAGCAAAAATATCACAAAACTGCTTCGGATCTGCATCCCTCTTCGTCAAAATTTATAGAAAAGTTTCGAGTATTCGTGCGTTTAAGCGTTTGATCGGTAAAGAAGCGCAACAAATTTTTTCCAGGCGAACAAAATGGCAAAACGGTTCTCCTTCGCCGAAGGGTTGAACATCGTATCGGAACGCGGTAAACGATCGAACACAAACCGCGCACGCAGTTCCAATCTCGCTCACGGAACATCCTATACGGCGTCGCGTTTCGTCCTTTTCGTACGAAGAGATGAAGGTAAACGCGGTATTTCGAGCCTCGTACGAAGAAGCACGCAACGATCGAGCAACGTGAAAAGAGGATCGCGGCGGGTTATCCGACAAGCAGATAAGCATCGCGAGATATCCAGGAACGCACGGTTCCACATAGAAGGGGAGCCAAGTAGCGGCAAGTATGCGTGCAAGAGCACTATGTTTGTTCCAGGTGCGCTCGTGCGAGCGCGAGAAAGATCGTAAGGAAAGATGGTTACGGTATAGTTGTTGGAACCGATATACCGAGATCGTAAATTAAAGCGTAAAGTGGCGATTGATGTATTTACTTGTTGAGAATTATTCATCAAGCTTTCGGCTAAACGCTACCCCGATAACGTAACTTATAAGTAATGAAAATGAAAAATGGTTCAGTGTATTTATGTTTGTACTTGATTAAAGAAACACGATCTAGATAAACATCGTTCTTATCCTCTAACTGTTATAGTCTTTTACTTCGGATATTTCATATATATTCTTGCACATCATACGTATTCTATACAGTTTTGCATTTTTCATAAATGCATCAACATGCACAGTCTATTAACAAATTGTTTCCCTTGGAGACGATGTTATAAGCGAGAGTTAGGTTCGTAGAAAGAGATGTACAAAATAATATAAAGCGAATACGAAATGACAAGGAAAAATTTTGCTGGCTGAAGATTTACACATTTGAAAATAACGTAAGAAAAGATTTGAATCAAACGAGATTCTTGGAAAAAAATTAGCTCATTTCTTCGTCATCGTGTGAATCAGCAACCGACAATTTTCGGAAGCTACGATACATCTTTTTCTACAAAAAAAAAAAAAAAAAAGAAAAAAGACAACCCTAATCGCCTTCGAGGTACACAATTTAAAATAAAAATCCAACTCCAAAGAAATTCGTAACGCGGGGATTCGTAAAATGGGAGCTACCCATGTTTCTTCCGTCGATTGTACGCACGAGACAAGGTGCTTTTGTTCTCCCCGCGCTATCTGATAAAAGCACACGTGCCTTTTCCCCGTGTAGTCCCATTCTGTCCGGTGTGCGACACACGCACATATCGTATGTAGGTTAAAACCGTAATTAACGATCGTTTCGATCGTCGACAGTTTTCACCGAGGTATTATCCGATCTAACCCCGGAGACGTCGCGACACGAATGGGAAGGACGTTGTTTAGCTACCGCAGGGACCACGTATCTTCGGTTGGGAAACACAAACAACCGTGAAACGACACCTTAATTAGCATGTTTACCGGAGAACCAACCGGTTGCGAGTAAAAAAGTTTCACGGATTAATCCGGAAATGAGAAATAGCGGCATCCCGAGCTCTTGATTCCGGCAAGAATCTCTAACGTAGATTTTCATATTTGCAGAAGAGGCAGAGATTGAAGAAAAGATCGATTCGATTAATCTCTTAAGGTACAAATTTCTTCGATCTGACTGGTCAAAAATTAAGAATCTTTATTTTTTAGTGGAATTTTTCCTTGGCTATACAACAATATATATATATTTACATTTCATTAAGTCATTATTTTAATTTCATTAAGCCATTATTTTTATTTTATTACGTCATCATTTTTATTTTATTAACTGGTTAACTTGATACCAGACGGTGAGCGTGCAGCGAAAGCATCGTTTCTAACTACCACGGACAATTAACTGGCCCATAAAAATAGATAGAACGTCTATAAAATATCTTTCAATGCTGCGACTGCTGGATTATTCACTCGTAAAATTAGCTATCCAATGATATTTTCCATTCTGCGTTTATAAAACAAATAATTTAAAATGTAGAACATCTAATATAAGATCCAATAAGAATCTAATATATCTAACGATAATCTATATTATCGAAGAAAAATACGAAGTACTTGTAATAAACGAGTCATTAATACTTGAGATTTTCAAAGCGACTCGCTGGAAACCGCTAAAAATCTCCTTTCATTTCTCCTATTTCTCGTTAAGTCGTAAAATCAGCGTCGACTACGGATGGCAATTATTTTGCCGAATACTTCAAACCATCAGTGGAGATTAATCGTATGCTTCCGAAAACGTAAGGAATTGAAAGCAATGGAACGAGAAACGTAATTGATTCGAGGTTTCCAGGGACGATACGGTTGATTCGAACGCGAAATACGTATAATTTCTGCGTGACGTACGCCGAAAGCGTCCAGCAGAAATGGCCGGGCGTTAATTTTAATTACAAAGTACGCGCTTTAATATGCACATTTATTTTAATGGAAAACCGACGGGTGCTTCCGTGCGATGCACCCGATAACCTTCCTACGTACCTGCTTATATTTCATCATTTTCCGTGGAAACACGCGAGGAAGGCTGGGCGCTTAACTTTCATTTACTTCGCCTTTTAAACGTACAAATCTCGTTCATAAATATTAGAACACTTGCAGGTCTTGTAAGAAACGCGACGATTCGCCTAAATTATCAAGTAGCATTCGCAACATGTTGAAAAAATTGTTTCAGGATATTTGCAACAGTTGCTGGACTATAATAAATTCTAATTCGCTCAGCAACCGTATTTAATCGATTCAGTTGGATTGTTTAATTTTGTCATTGCAATGTCGTACGATTAATATCGTCGAGTTTCTTTTTTTTTCAATTTTATCGTATCCTTACACGAAGATATTAAGATATTATCGTAATATCTTAATATCTTTTTATTTATATTCTAATATAATATAATCTCTATTTATATGGAACATGTCAAGAAAACAATATTTTACTACACAACAATATACAAGCTTCGCTTAAATAAAAATGATCCTTTTGGAAGACATACGAAAACTTGTATAAACGATTATACAAACCGATAGACCGATCGTTTTTCAATTCTTAGTCGGAACACGTTTCCCGAAACCACGCTAAATATTCTTAACTCGCAGCAAAGAATTCAAACGTCACGGAATTAAACAGGCCGATGCACGGCTACGCTGATCTCGATTAAGGCCACTCGAATGAGAAACGTCGGAGAGCGAAGGAAACTGTCGGGGTTCGTCGAACCGTCTGTGAAATCAAGGTCGTTCCTCGGCGAGATTCGATCCTGAAACCGGGCCAGAAACGTTCGCTTTGATCCTTCGATTGCTCGTTAGAGAATCCGCGCAGATGCCAGGTGAAATGCGATCGCGTAACTAACGCCTTTGGAATTTTAAGGAGACCGCGGTAGAATGCGGTTCGGTTTTCAAGAAACGTCGGATTCTCAGGTACGAGAGAGGTTGGAGGGTGGAATTTAAATAGTCGGACGAGAAGCTACGGGTAAATTACGAGGTTGAAGTCACGTATGGTTAAAGAAGAGGCCCGTTACCAGAGAGCGAGAAACGTACCTTAAGGGGTAAACTGCTTTTCCAAGCCGCAATTCTCCGTAACAAATGCGATCATTTGGTAAACCGGAGAGTGGAGACTTTGCAGTGGGAAGGAGAAAAAGAATGAGACAAGGAAGAAGCGTGGGTGGATAACGGGAAGGGACCAAAAGGGGAGCAGCACCAATTCTTTACAGTTTCTTACTGTTCCGCTCAAGGTAGCCTTCCTTTCCTGGTAAATTAAGAAATTTAAAGAAATTTGTATCCATTGTGCGTGGAGAAACACGGTAGAGTTCCGTTTATATGAAACCATTATAGAACGAATAGCTCGTACACTATGAAAAATTTTACCGATTTTCCCCATTGGCTACGATATTTCGCTATTCATAATAGGAATTAATTTTCGCATATGGAGCATTAAGAATCACGGTGGATTTCTATAGAATTTTTCTGAATGTATCGTTATAAAAAAATTCAATGTATTTTTCCAAGTCACGAAAACGTATCGCCGCAGAAAAGTTATAGTTATAATTTAATTAATTATGAAAGTAAGGGATATGCAGTTGACCCTCCAACAACGTTGGTATAGTCGAAAATCCACGTATAATTATGGGTCTCCAGAAGCTTGGCTATGCATGTACATGTATGTACGTAGTAATCTGTTGTTGACCAAAAGCTTTATTCCGCATATTACACATGTATATGCGTTTGTTATTACTGTTTTGTTATAATAAAATAAATTGAAGAAAAGAAAGTTATCTACATATAAGGAAGAGAAAATACGTACACATATACATATACATATAGATATTCAATATTATATTCATATTGTGACGATACATGACTGATTTCACAACACCGATAATATAAACATAGTCTGCTCGATCATCTTTTAACAACGGCGATTTGCGTTTTTTCTTTTCCTTTTTCAAACGTCCTTTGCTAGTCGTTTAGTTTGTTGCAAAGTCACGACTTAATATACGGACTACATACCTACATAGTATACATGTTTTCGAGGAAACTCCTACAATATTGATGGAGAAAGAAATCCGTGTATAACCAAATCCATGTTGCTTGAAAGTTAACTGTACTTTTAAGGATTGGTATATGTACGTGATCAAATCTATGTTCTCAAAATTTTTACTTAAGCTAACCGCGAACAATTCGCGACTAATTATCCGTCTCATTGCGATAAAAGATGAGTTACGCCACAGAAAAAGTAGCTCATCTTTTTAAAAAATTTCTCTATGAAACGTTATACATATTTAGTATTTTTGGTATTCTGAGATCCACAATTTTTTACAATTCAAAAAACACAATTTTACTGTAAAAAAAATGTGTATATAGTAATTGTATCGTCGGTTCTATTTAGTATCTTTAATATTCTGAGAACGTGCTTACTCGATCCACAATTTTTTACAATTCAAAAAACACAATTTTCTGTACAAAAAATGTGTATATAGTAATTATATCATCGGTTCTATTTAGTATTTTTAATATTCTGAGAACGTGCCTACTCGATCCACAATTTTTTACAATTCAAAGAACTTGCAATTTTACTGTAAAAGAAAATGTGTATATAGCAATTATATCATTGCTTCTATCGACAATACAAATTTCAAGAAGGGTTTTAAATTTTCTCCACTCACTAATTCCCTGTACTTGTACAATTTTAAGAAGCTTACAGTTTTGCTGTAAGATATTGTAATATTTAATTATATTAGCAACTCAATCTGTATTACAGGCTGCAGGTTTCCTCGGCTCTTTAATTTCCTCAACTTTTCCCATTAATCGCGCTAAACTAATTAAGTCCCTTTTAATTTCTCAGGTGCGCGCCGACAATTGAAAACGAGGAAAAATTGCAATTACTCGGCGAACCAAGTGTTCGTCCTCGATATCTCCGGAGAATGAAGGAAACGCGGGAAGCACAATGAAAAAAACCTTTCCGAAAAAGGCTCGGAAACAGATGTGCGACGCAGCGTTATGACCGTGTGGCAGTTAGTCAGAACGAATTTAAAACGTTCAGATATCCAAGCGGGGAAACTACCTTGCTCCAACGTGGGAAATACCTTGAGATAAACTGCCTTCTTAAGAAAACTTCCACGTAACGAATGCGATCGTTCGGCCAACTTGAATCGACCTTTTAGTTTGTGACGAAAAAAAAGAGCAAGGAGAAAAGAAAAGTAAAGCAGAAGTAAAGAAACACGACAAAGGAAGCAACAAAGAATGTAACGGGGGTCAGAATTGAAAAAAACGATACGCGATTCCTTTAAATCTGCACAGGGTTGCTCCGCCGTGCTCTCTTCCTACGAAACTCTTCTGATTCGTCATTAAGTAAATGGCGAAAGACGAAAAAAGGAATCGCCCGGAAGAAGTTGCCGAGTAATTTAGAAAGATATACAGGGTCTTCGCTTTTCCTTCGACCCCTGCACCATGCACGATAAGACGATTAGAAGACGTACAAGTTCTATTGTCTAAAAGCTTTCTGTTGAACCCTTTGTTACCCGGACGGATTTGGATTAGCAAAAATCTCGAACTGACAGAAGACAGGAACGATTTTTCATGAAAATTTAACGAAAACGGGTGAGGGAGCTAAGTGATATCTGAAGTAGATCAATTATTCAAGAAGGAAGAGCTATTTCTTAATTGATATCGTTAGATTAGCGGAGGATACGATAATTGTGGATTGGTTTAAGCTTAATTTTTAATTGCTCGCTTCTATTTTTCAGTGAATTGATCCACTATCTTCATTTTTACTTGCTCTGTATAGCGGAATATCAAACAGTAGAACCGTTTGTCAAAAAACCTGTTTTCTTTCTTCTTCTGGTAGTCACATTGAAAGAAATCTTAAAGATACGTTACGTTAGCGAAAAACAAATATTCTTGATGTAGCGTGCAATCATTAAGACAACTTGTAGTATCAGATACTAAAAAGTACAATATAAAGTAAAGCATATCGACCTGTAACATGGCAGCTAACGTGCTAAGAAGCCTAATTTGCCGTTTCCTTACTCGAAGATCCCAAGAAAATCACACGAGTATTATTCATTTTTTAAACAGAACTATATGTTACTTTAATGGACTCAGCTGTATCGTGATTCACGTTCAAGGAAGTGATACCGAATGACCGGGAATATTAAAGGAAAATCAAGGTCGTAGGTTAAAAACCCCTCACACACGCTATCGTTAAAATAATCGCACGATATCGCGTTGAAACGCGAATTAAAGAGACATTAAGGGAAAACTTATGACTCCAGAAACCTGGAAATTCAGCGACTTCTAAACAACACGGCAAAACGTATACTTTCCCCGAGAAAAGGTCGAGAAAAGGATAAATCAACCGGTCAGACGGAAGCTGGCGAGCATTGAACACGATTGTCTGGGAAAAGTTGAATTAATTTACTGGCGATGTAGAAAAGAAAACAAAAGAAAACGAAGGAGAGGCCAGTCTGACTACGAATACAACATTTTTCTCGAGTGCAGTCGGCTGGCTTGCGGACCTTAATGGCTCTTTAACGAGTTAAACAATCGTTAAGACTTTAAACAATCTCACCGGTTCGACTAGATTTCTCTTTCTCTCTCTCTTTTTTTCTTTTTAACGACAGATTTCCACGGAGTCGCATCTCGCAATTCTAGCAAGTTCAAAGAGCTGAGTTTTGGTTTGCAAACACTACGAAACTTTTCTCCGTTCCCAGCCTCTGATCCAAACCTCTACCGTCCCTTTGGTCGGTTTACTCACCGTTTCGGACAACGTACTTCTACGAACTTAAGTCGAAACTAAGTATCCAGAGGATCCAGCGTAAAGACACGCGCCCCATGGAAACGGGCTTCCTCGTTAGCCGCCATTGTTCTGACAAATTTCTCGACCACGCTGTTATTCCACCGTATAGCTTGGATGAAAGGGTGGAATTTCGTTCTGGTGTGCTTAGTATCATTAACACCTTAATGCGCGCATAAACCTCATCGGCTTAAATCACATTTTTCATTCACATTACATCAGAATTGAAATAGGAATCAAATTGCTCCAGATTAATCCGATCGAAATAAGATAAGACCAGTTTCTACGTGTCCTTCCTCTTCTTCTTTTTCTATTCTATTTTCCCTGTATACAATACGATGCACAAAAATTTCCAATCAGGTAGGACTTCTCATTTCATATTCCAAATCCCACTTGTATTAATAAATTTTAACGTAAGAGCAAGTAAAAGAAAATGAAAAATATACGTTGGTTAATATTTTTTGGAACATTTGCTTCTGAGCATAAAGCGCAAGATCTATCTGGAAGACTTCCGTACACCGCTGCAAATATCAGAATGGGAACAGCAGCAGCACGGAAACCTAACACGAAACCACACCACGAAATTGTCACAAGAGAAACATCTTTACGAAGTCACAGACATCGAACCGACAACGGTGCTCGCAGACCGCCGATCGATTTCCCCTTTCGTCGACACTTCGATCCCATTTCTAAACGTGGTCTTCTAGACAATCGCCAAATACTATAAATCCTATCTCTGATCCCCGATTCTGTATCTGCGAAGATGCTTACGTACGTATCTATCCGATCTACCAGAAAATCACGTTATCCGATTTGGTTCTCTATCTGGTAACCGTCGATCAGCGTCGCAGAATGGACGCGAAAGTAGCGGAAGAAAGAAGGAAGAGCGCAACTGAGGCAGCATCGATGCCAATGAGAAATAGCGGACAACGGATCGTCCTAGTGGCGTGGTTCGTAGCGATGTTTGCCGATTTTTCCGGTCATGATGAGGCCTCTCTCTCTCTCTCTTTATAAAGGCGTTCACTCGAAGGTGTACGCAGTTGGACTGCTAAGCGAAGACGAGAGAGCGATCGAAGGTGAAACGAAGAAAGAGAAAGGTGGAAGGAGAGTAGGAGAAAGACTACGAGGAGCGTCGTGCCGCTCGGCAAAGGCCATTTACCGGTGACAGAGACAAATAGAACCGGGTACGTTCTAGGGGGGTCCGTGAGAGAGAAGTCGCGTGTCGTCTAACTAACAGAAGCAGAGAGGACAAGAATGAGAGAAGTCCCTCAGTCGACGAGGATCGAGAATATGGCCATAGTAGGAGGAACGAACGACCCTCTGTACGAGCAGCGCAAGACGATGAATTCCGTCACGGCCTGGCCCTCGTGCCAGGTCCGTGACTCGATTCTTCAGCGCCCTTTTCCTTGTGCTCTCTTTTTTTTCTCCTTCTTCCCTACCGTTGTTAAGCTCTGAAAGACGAGAAACGTACAGTGGAAAAGCTCGTGATTATTTTTCCATCGTGTTTCTTTGCGTTTGAGGATGCACGTTGCCACATTGAACAGACTGACGATCGAAAGTACAGCCGATGAGACGCGACTATTGTGATGATAAATTAAAATTAAATTTACTAAATAATATATGATAATAAAATTTGAAAACAAACGATTGTAGAGATAAGAGATGGTCTCTATAACGAATAATTGATTATTATTCGCAAAGCGTATTATGTTTACGATAAATATCTTGTAACTTCTTCCGTACACATTTTCAAGTTCGTTTCAAATTTTACGAATATAATCAGGACAAACTTATGTCGTTACAAGTGTTAATGAGATTTCAAAACGCTTTGTACAATGTATACGTAAAAGATTTCTAGCAGTGTCCGACTACTTGCACGAGCCACGCCATAAATTCCCCGTAAGTACACGAAGACGCACCATCTACATATCAATTATTACTCTATTATTATCAAGCCTGGCATATGCACGTGTTCCAACAACACCCAACACGCGTCTTCCTTTCCATTCTATCCGCCTCGCTCTTTCCTCCTTTGTCTTATTCTCGCTATCACGAGGTTCAATAATTTCGTTGCAATTAACGCATTCATCGTGCCCTTGGGCCTTGAACGGAACGCAGCATCGAGAGCAAAAACTGGAAGGTATACCTGAGCAATGGACGAGTATCGAGTAGAGGGAAGAAGAAGAGGAAGGAAGGAGAAACGAGGAAACGAGAAGGATACGAAGGGATCCGTCGAGGCACGTACACGTTCGTCGGCCTTCTCTTCCTTAACCTGAATATGGAAGAGAGGTTGTGGATGCCGCACACGGCTCGCCGGGAATGCGGCGTGTCGTTGCCCCGGCACAAGTTTTAGGCGCAAACCGCCGGTTCTTTTATTAAAAATTGCCAGCTGCCCGAAACTTTCTACCAAACAACGATTTTTCTTCGCTACGTTCGCGTTTCGATGTGGCAAAACAGCAACGCATGGTTAAAACGAATTAACCAGTTAATATACTTTCGCCATTCGTCTTCGTGAATTGAAAATATAATAACATCGTACATAACGTAACATAAACGGTGTACATGATTAATGCACATTAATATACATAATTAATATATATTAGTATCATAATAACTATATAACATAAGCGCTTATTATGCAGGTATAATTTTATGTATATCACGAATATTTTTATTCCATTGGTAGTTGCCTTTTTATTACGAGAAATCTATAACAAATTAGTTATAAGACGTTTAGAAAATTTTGTACGTTTATCGTTAACATGGTGCAACGGTAAGTCGTATTTGGAAGCAGGTTTTCCTTTCGTTTAGTGAAATGGGAATTTTTTATTACGCGTATGATAGAAATTGGAAACTCTGATGTAATTATGACTGGATTAATGTACAATACAAAGTGATACGTTGAACAGTAACTTGCTCGAAACTTATTAAAATAAGCTTATAATCCGAAATTTCGAAATTTAATCCCTCGAAATACCGGTAAGCAACTGACAAAGGTGCTCGTACGAATACACTTCACAGACATTTGCAAAGTACGATCTGAAAAGAATTTGCTGCAATATAAAACGATACGGTCCATAGTAACTTTTATTTTAACATGAAACACGGAATAACTATCAATATCGATAAATAGAAAAGTACAGAAATTGAACATCTTTAGAAAACAACGATAATAAACAAGTACATCGTCTCTATTTAACCTACGCATATTCTGTCGTATATATCCGTCTGTAGCCGTATCATCGAAAGGATTAAAGGTCGAAAACAAACAGAGACGGTATCCACTAGCGATCATTGAAAAATTAATTTCCCATGTAAACGGTGGAAAATGCAAACGCGGCTTGGTGAAGGTAAGAAATTGTCGTTGTGAGAACGATTTGTTGTCCTGTAGGAAACTGCATTAGATAAAACACACCAACGCAGGGCAAAAGGGACGTTTACTGTCCGAGCTGGCATGGACCGACGTTTCATGAAACATAAATGCCGGTGTATCCATTCGCTCGAAATCCCGGGCGAGTCGTTTTCGCCGTCTCATTTTCTATACTCCATTACTACTGTCATTAAACCCCTCGGCTGGCCATCGAAAATCCCAAACCTACCGACCGCCCCTCTGGTACGCGTTACTCCACGACGTTTTATTACGATTAAGAGTCCCGCTAAAACACGCCGTCCAAACAGATAGATAAACGAGGAGACAAGGAAAATAGAGGGTGTGGATCCTAGAGAAACGTGGCGTGGCTCGATCACCGCGCTAGCAGATGTTCCCGGGGCTGAAATGGGGCTCGAACATCGAAATTCGAAAGCAGAAACGCGCAATGCGCCGCCAGGGGAGCCTGGCGCCCCGCTCCAGCCAACTTATAGTTTAAGGGTAGAAACGAACCAAGGAGAATGTGAACTCGCCAGATAGAGCGAGAAGAACGAACATGTGCGGGATACATGCATATACAGGGTGTCCTGTAATACGTATATTCAATGAAATTAACTGTGGATCGTCTCATTTCATTTAATGTAATATAATTTCTGCAGCAAGGTATTTTATTAATATTAATTATTCTTCTGTAAAGGATCTTAAACGCTGCTAACATCATTTGAAACCACGTTTTTCAGATCATACTTACTCTGTTTCAGATCATACTTTGATATTGATTGACATTGATTGAAACACTGGTGAAATTAAAATTCTTCTGGAATTTAATCAACGATCGATTTAACGAATATAATCAAACATCAACTAACGCGACACAAAATTCACTGATAAACAAGCTGAGATAGATAAAACGATACACCAACAGTGGCGAAATCACCTTCCTGTTTATACCGCGTATTAAATTTTCTACTAATTGTGTTATTAATTGAAAATCAGTACCGGTGTTATCAAATACCAGACGACAAAACGCAAAATTCGTTATGTCTCATAAACGAGCTGAAACAAAGCATACGCCATCGACCAAAATTCTGAAATCACTTTCCTGCTTGTATCGTGTATTGGATTCTCTATTAATTCTATTATCAATTGAAAATCAATATTATTAACGATTTCCTTGATTTTCGCACAAATAACAAGTTCTCTCTAAAATAACTTTGCTTTAACAAATTCGAAAGCCTCCCCTTCACGTTGAATGCAATCTCGGACATTCTTTTTCTTCGTTTCTTAAATTCCACGAGACGCATACACATGCCAAACTTTCCATCGACATTTCTACAAACTTTCTAATTTTTTCCAAATAACGGGTCGACTCTTCATGGAAATTACTGCCATACGTTACAAGACACCCTGTATGTAACACCAAAAGGGAATCTAAGTGGTACGCTGGGGCTCGTGGCGACCAGGAGAGAAGAGGCAGGGGTGTGTTGCTGTACAAGACTCTCGGTAAGCTCGATGCCTGTTAAGTTTCTCGTGTATTATATCGTGTGCCGAAGCCCCAAGGGACGTCCAAGCTTTGGGGTTCGCCAAGAGGATCGACCCGACCCGTACTGTTCACCGACGTCCTGCTTAAACTCTGCGGAGGAAAGGGGGAGTGAAACACCCTTCCTAGTTTTCGAGGGTGTTGCAGGGGGGTTTTGGGTTGGTAGGAGAGCGGGACAGGCGACGAAACCCAATGGATCGCCGAAAATGCACGACCCACAAACACGTCGCGCGAACAAAGAACATTGTCGGGCCGAAATAATTGCGCTACTGTCGGTAATAATGCGGCCAGATGCCTGCGTGTGGATCTACCCCTACGTTTTCCACGAAGGCCAAAGGGGACATTAAATTCGATGAACTCCACCATTTCTACGTTTTACGCGTATTTCTTGTTACGCCTTGTACGAATTTATTATTTTATCTTGCAAAGTTAACAAAAATCGCAATGCAAATTCTGTTTCAAGGCTGCCGGCTGGAATAAAACCATCTATCTGTTGCTTTATTTACCGTAGCGATAACGCGGTACGTGATGAAGTTGGACGAGATTTCCTTATAAAACGTGGATAACGACTAGGCAGGTTTCTTTCAGATTCTAAAACGTCAATTGCGAGCACAGGAGGATCGGATCTTTGGTAGAATTATGCGAAGGTCACAAGAAGGAAACGAGCACATTTTTGTCGATTTTTCGATTTTAACGTCGATACGTGTTAGGAAATTCGATAAAGCGAACAAAAATTTGAATCTGAAAAATTTGAAACCGACGAATAGCAATTATCAATTGAAATGATATGATATGATATGATGACAAAATTGAATGATACAAACGTAGAAAAAAATTACAACAATCGTAAAGAAAAATTTGAATTCCTAATTTCTATTAATTAAATTCTCATTCTTACTGTAACACAGAACATATAGGTAGATTCATCTTAGACCACGGTTCCAATCAAAACGACGATCATGAAGATTTCAGTAAGTCCGTAATAATCTTCCAGTCTTATCTCGCTGTCTGAAAGTGTACAGTCTGATGGACGAGCGTACTCGTGCACCCGCCTGCATGAAATTTGGAAAGCGTAAGCCCTCGTGGCGAGCTGGTCGAGTTAAACGGAACGCTGGCTGTACAGGCAGAAACGAATTTATAATCTGCCGTTGCAATAACCGAAACAGAAAATTGCCCGAACAACGCTGGAACGCGAGTGATAACGAACAACGATACGTTTCAATCTGGCGCGATAAGGATCGAAAAGTGGAACGCGTGTAAACTGTTCATAATATTCGATGAGACGAGACCCGTTAAAAATGCATCAATCACCGTTAACGGGCCATCGGGAAACAGTAAGCAAAAGGAGCAATAAAGTGTCCGGTCGCATTTAGGATGCACCGGTTTCAGCGACAGCTTGACAGTTTGTGATGAATCGGCGGTACGCTCGGGATGATACCCGAGGAACGCGAGCACCAGCTAGGAAAATGGGCCATTTCGTCGGCTATTTACAAAACGCTCGAGAAGAGGTAAAAAATGACGGGTTACCCTGTGCAGACGGTCAACAACGACGAAGACGAAAACGACGACGACGGCGACGATGTTGAGGAACGTCGAGATCGAGGATACGCGAAGCATCGTTATCAAGCGGATGTCACGCGAGTGGCACGCGACCTCGCGACTTTCCGTCTCGCTACGCAAACTCCGTACAACGCTTTTCCATCAGAATGAAACAGGGTTGTGTCACCGGAGCTAGACGACACCCAGGGTAACAAATCACCGCGGATATGATGCCTCGTGACGATTCTCAGCGAAGGTTTTCGTTCGGAAATTTATCACCACTCGTGTACGTTCACTCTTTCATTCTTTTTTCTTTTTTGCTTTCGTTTGGAAACGTCGTTGTTGGATGAGAGAAGGCAAAGTACAGGTAGCTTGATTATGGTACGTACGAAGTGGATACGAGAAATATTTGCACGCATCCTTATTTTCTGATAAAGCGTTTTTTATGAAGTTTTACGTTTCGTTGTTACAGCATCAAATTCTTGTAATATATGAACGTGAAAATACTATTTTGAAAATGTTACGAATATTCCTAGCAATCCGATAACATGCATAAGTATAAAATATCCGAAGTAAAGTAATATAATCATCGTAATATTTTGTCAGATCTCTTTTTAGACGCCACTTCCTCGGTTCACTATGTCCATGAAAATACGAATTCGCATAAATAATCTGTACGGTCTAAGTTAATAACGTGAATATTTAATATAAAATACCTGCAGTATGCCTGGTACTTGTCTTATATGTGTAAATTGCCTTTTACTGTGCTTACCTGAAACAAAATGAAAAGGGAAGAATTAGTTAGACATTTCTTAGGATTTACATTATATGTTAATTATATCCATGAAAATATGAATTTTCATAAACGTATCTTTAGTCTAGTAATCTGATTCCTACATGAAAATAAAATATAATATTGTTAAGCCTTCTTCAATTTTTACATGCCAGTAGTACAAATTTGATCCGTTATAACAATAAATCTCATTATTTCAAAGTTAAACTAGTTAAACAAGGCAAGTGGACAGAAAATGTACCTAATAAGAAAAAAAATGGAGAAACGAAAGAATCGGACTCGATACAACAACTGTTGTTTACTTCGATTTTCCATAGAACTATAGAACGTTAATCATTGCGTTTATTAAAATGATTTAATTCATTTAATATCATTCATTATCGATTTAATAATAAAAATATTATGAAAGAACACATCGATGAAGTAAGTACGCGCACTACGTAGAGATATTCAAGGAGCAAGCAGAATGATTTCATTCGCGCGAATCCTTCGCTTCGAAATGATAAATAGCTGCCTACGGATAAATAGACATTATTCCCACGAACAACGTTCGCGTTTTTCAAGCGGCCATTTATTTAATACGTTTTAAGAGACTTTTAAATCACTGGCAGGCTTCATGTTCAACGGGCCTCGACTTGCCTCGAGTGCTCGAGCAAGTTAAGGCTTTTCCATCCACCTAATCCAGTTTTGATTATAAATCACTTAAAGCCGTCGTTCTGACAGCGAAACGAAGTTTTCGAAGGCTGTTCCGACATTGCAGCAGCTATATTTACTGACTCGCCAGCCCGTAATTGAAGGATTTATCTAAGGGAAAAAACGCTCGCCTCTCGCCGCTCAGACAGCCTTTTTTCCCTTCGGCTGCATTTTCTTCCACATCCAGGCAGCGACAAACTAGAATTAAAGCAGGCGAAGTTGCGTGTCATCGCGTTGTGTCGCGTTTACGCGGCTCTTCCAGATAAATCTACTAGTTGCCACGCAACCTATTTGCGTCGTGAAATCACGCGATATCGTCTAATTCAATGTCGTTTATTCCATCGCCAGACGACCTTCTACGATGACTTCTCATATGATATCAGATGTCTAGAAAACTTCGCATTTATCTGGCCATGAATTTTAAATAGAAATGTAACATCTATAATTGAGCTTCTTTGCAGACAAGCTGATTAGCTTCAACTTTTCATCTCAATTTCATTATGTAGATAAATGGGACATGCCAGAACCAATGCAACTAATTCTCCTATACCTGTTCTTATAGCATCTGTTCTTTCCATGTATTGAAATACGCGTACGTATTTTCCAAGATATTCGTAGTTTAAAAGATTCAAAGTTCGGAATAAACTCGCCGTATAATACAAATAATATTAAGATAAAATATCATCGGATTTATTGATTTAACTTTTATATACACGTCAAACCACGGACGAAACTTCTTCGTAAGAAACATAACTTATCAAAGCAATGGTGAGAAGGACAAACCTTGATCGTTTTAATTAGTCGTATCATATGTATTTTACAATCGTGTTAATTAATTATATTTTACGAAAGGAAAAAAAAGAAAAAGTAATTGCTTCAGGAATATTATCAAATTAAGAAAGAGCGTAATATTAAGAGAATGATACGAACGAGAATAATAATCAAACTGACCTCGATAGAACGGACCTCGTGGAATATCGATAATAACAAACCCAACCGTTTGCAAATTAAAGCGAAAACCTATAACCGAGAAATCTTGCGAAAAAAATATCCGCAAGGCGAAATGCTGAATTAAGTAAATTGCTTCAGACCGTTTTAATATTAAACTAACAAGATCCGAATCGAGCGATAGAAATCCCAGCCACGGAGGATCATAAATTTGGACAAAGATTTACTGCGCTGAAAAAGTATTTCTACGACTTAACCAAGGTCGGTTAAATCCTCTAACAAGCGGCTTACAAAGTCAAGAGAGGCGACTCGTCTTATCTGCGAATTAGAGTCAATTCGCGCGTCTGGAACGATGCATCCGTGGAGAGGGCTCCTGAATGCATGGCAACGTCAAATAACAACAAGTACATTACGTCAGGTTAGTATGATTCATACGAGATAACGTCGTGGCAAGATAATTATGGTTGTTACGGGCAAACAAAGCGAAGGTACGCGCAGAGCCACGGAACCGGCGTCTATCGACCGGCCGAGTATACACTATGGTTCGACAATCGACGCGCCGCCACAATCAACGCTCGATTCACCCGCGAACGCGTCCCATCCACCGGCGCGAACTTCATTCGACGTTTAATGCGGACGAACCATTCGTGTCGAACCGATCGTTCTTATAAAAATGTCCGGAAATCGTGTTTGACGTATCGTTACTGGACACGTATATCGGATAATCGTCGTCCTCTCTGTCTCTTTCATGTGCGCGCTTCGCTCTCCCCTTGTTGATTCCCATCGACAACCCTTCCGACCATCTTTTAAATAAATTTCAACGCGGCGAACAGCTACCGGTTATCTCGACGCGTGTCACCGTCCATTTAAATCGAAATCCGAATGAAATTACACGGGCCACGGGTACACCGGTCTGCCTAAAAATCTGATCGAAATGTAAATCTCTCAACTCTTGCGAAAACGAGATAAGTGATCCTTTTTTATAGTTTTTTTTTCTTTTTTTTTTCTTTCTTTTTTTAAGGTGAGGTATGTTGTTACGAACGATCCTAAAACGACAGCTATAACAGTTTCTATGAATAAAATAAAAATCAAATAAGGTCGAAATGATCCAACGAACGCGGAAAAGCCATTGATGGCTTCGAGATACTGTGAATTTTCTTATATCATCTACAGTAACCACTGTAGCTTACCTTTCGCCAACCGCAACACTTTTATCACATAATGATATTAACATTTTGACTGTCACGTTGCTCACATATGGCCGACCACGGTTTCTCCTGTAACGCCACGGTGGTCATTGATGACCGGAGCGCTTGAACTTCTTACGATTGTAAAAATTGAATGAAAATTGACACCTATGGCATTTTGAATATAACCGATAAATAGAAGATACTTTGAAATGAAAAGTGCCTCATTGAACAATTAAACATTTTTATTAGAACATCAATCAAAAGAAAATGAGAACAAATATTGCATCTAACGGTGCACTGTGTTTGCATCCATATGTTTGAGGGCTAATCTACGAATATTATTATAAACACACCTTAGAAAATAATTGTAAATGCTGCTTTATAATCATATAATTGAAGTTAGAAGTGTGCACATACCTTACCATTATATATAAAATGAGCAAATACTGTTTACTAATATCTTCTACACGTTTCAACAATATATTCTGCACATTTTGCTTATACATGACCGATAAATAGAAGATACTTTGAAATAAAAAGTGCCCCATTGAACGATTAAACATTTTTATTAGAACATCAATAAAAAGAAAATGAGAACAAATCTTGCATCTAACGGTGCACTGTGTTAAAACACTTTAAACATAAATGTGACTCATCGATACAATCTGGAGAATAGGTAGTCACTTTTTTGCTTCGATTCTTAGCAATTTTTGATCCTGACTGTTTAACATTTTTTTTATAGCACTCTGCGAAATTTTCGTGCCAGGTACGCTTGCCCTTCTTTCTTTTGCATTTCGTGTCGTAATCTTTGTCGCATAAGTATATTTGACGGCTCTGGCGAATGGCACTGTGTAAGGTACATTGCGAATGTCGTTTTAAAAGCTGATACCTTGATTTCTGTTTTTGTTGCTTGTTTATAGAGTATCATCGCGTTTGAAATCGATGTATTTAACAATAACTCTAAAGCTAATTTTATATACCACTTGAGGGTTCTTCTATGTTGTGTACAATATGCTATCATTTGATCTGATAAATCTACAGCACAGTTTCCTCTGTTGCAATCTACCACTACCATTGCTTTATCACAAACATAACTTTTTTTGCGGACTTCTACCATTTCAACCGAATGTTTCGTCGAAATCGTAAAAATGTCATGCTTGTCTTTCCATCTTACTATTATATATAGAATGAGCAAATATCGTTTGCTAATATCTTCTACACGTTCCAACAATATATTCTGAACGTTTTGTTTACGACGAAATGACGAATGCGAATGGTTTGTTGAAATAAACGAAGCCTTGTTGTAATATGTCGCTATTAACTGTTACCAAGGCGCCACAGTGATCACCCGTGACCATCAATAAAATAAACGGCCCATCAGGGAAGAATGTTATCTTACATCATCAATTTATTATTATTTTTCCACTATATGCTTTGAATAATAAAATTACTCTCGTGGTGTCCTGAACGAAACATGTGATTTCAGCGTGGCAGTCGAAGTGTTAACAAGTTGACAAACTACGATTTCTCCTTTACGAATTTTGTAATTTCGAATACTCGAACGACTAGAGCTCTTTCAAAGTTCATTCGTAAAATTCAATTTCTCTTAATATCAAATTTCTTGCCGCAACGGAAGAGCTTTCATTAGTATTGGCGATTTGTATCTCGTGTCTTGTAAAGTTTCGCTAATAATATTAGTCCGATCGCACGTGGCAGCGAAGAGGATGTTTCTTGGATGTCTGGCGATAACGTGGCAATAGAACGGCAAATATTTCTAGGCTAAAGCAGAGTTGACGAGGTTAAGGGTCAGCCTAAGTCCACTGACGACCGATGTGTAATTCCGACTGGTTTTTATTACGACTTTAAGGCTGTAAGCCACTTAGGTTTAATGGCGCGACCGCGTTATACGCTCGTACGTTCCGGCTAGCTGAAGTAGAGAGAAAAAAAAAGGGGGAAGAACGGAGGAAGGTGAAAAAAAGAGAGACGTCAGAACGGAAGCATTATGCGGATTAACTTGAGAGAGAACGAAAAAACAAATGTCTTAAGTCGCCAATAAAAAAGGAAGAGAGCGGATACTTACATATTCTGCAGCATACGTTAGTTATCGCGATATCGTTACATAAAATACTTTATTTTATTACAGAAACACAACGACGTCGTGTACAGCATACGAAACAGCGTCCCCAGTCCATAGCAAGTTGCTCTGCTACGATCATCACAACACCAAGAATTACACGTGGTATTTCAACTACGCGACTAGTCGACCGAGACCTTTGCGTTGTTCGAGAATCCGTCATATGCCTAGCAGTCAGTGAACGAAAGGATGGAAAGAAGCAAGAGAGCGAAAAGGTCCAAGGTGATGGAAAAGAAAGAACCAGACCAAAGTGAAAGAGAAATACGGATCGGCAAGGTGGAAGAACGAAGAAAGACAAACGAAGGGCACGAACGCGTAGAACGGAACGAAATTCCTGACCAAGCAGCGTACCGTGGTATTAACCCAGTTCAACCTGGGCATTATTGATTTCGACGCCGACCAGACGGTGTGAACGAAGTTTCATTCTTAATACTTTTCAAGCGTTCAACGTAAGCGCGCACACGGTGTTCTTGTTGCCAACGTACGACCGAATGGAGAGGATCGATTATCGGGCTGAAACCAGCAGCAAGCGAACCAACCAACCACTCGACTTGTGTACAGCGGGGCAAAGAGCGAACCTGGCCCGGATTCTGCTCCCGCCAAATCCCTCTCCTTCTCTCTCCTTCTCTCTCGCTCTCTATCGTTATTCTCGCGACCTCGCAAGCGCGTTACTTTATTATTATTTCGTCGTTATCTCGATTGCCTGGCTTCCGGCGAACGACGCTTTTCCCGACAACGACTGAAATCCCGGTTGCTGTTCCCGTCGTTTCCCGCCGCTTTCATTCCGCCCGTATCGCCCTGGCGAAAATTACTTTCCGCCAAAGAGGCAAACACACACAGCTCCAAGCGGATATCGATGTACGCGCGCCACCCTAGTGTTTCCGCGACACACCGCGAACGCTTCGAAACGATTTAATTCTGCGAATACCTGGACAATTGGCCAGGCACAACCATCCAACGGATACATTCTTACGAAATCGTTTCGCGGGAATGTGATCCGGATCCACGGCACGCCGATATTTCAGACCGAGCCATCAGCGGTGCAGATCGCAAGGTCGTTCGGAGGAGCGGCCACGAAAAAGAAGACTTCCTTCGTGGAAGAGGATGAACAGAGGCGCTGGAGCCGAAGCGAGACAGAGAGCCAGTTATATTAGGCTTGAAAGAGATCGCCGATCGCCGGTCTCTGCCTTTCTAATTAATTATCATACTCGATTGCCACGGTCCATTTGCGTTAGTCACACGCTTCTGGAAAGCGCAGAGTGGCGGCGATTTAGGTGCCGAAAGAATCTTTAGCTCGAAAAATTCCTCGCGTAGGATGGAATTTCACCAGAGAAAGCGTTATATATTCGCATGTTTTATTCATTCGCAATTGAGTCGTTTTAGTATGAGAATTTGGGACTTTGTCATCGTCGATTATTGTACGCGACCATTGAGATGTATTTATGTTAGCCACGCGCTTTTGGAAAGCACAGAACGCCGATGTAGATGCCGGAAGAACGTTTCGTTCAAAGAGTTGCTTCTTTCAAAAAAGGGGCTGGAATTCTTTCAGAGAAAGCGTTCTGTTGGATCGCTTCGTTCGTTTATTAAGACGATGAAGTTGTTTTAAGTGGAATCTGAAGTTTTATTACTTTTCGATGGAGAATGATTACGACAAATAGAAGGAAATATATGGATATGCTTTTGTAAGAACGAGGTATAGTGACAAATATAGAATTTAGATAGATCGAACGTTTTGATTTAATGCCTGGTATTCTTAATGTAATCGATGTCATTATTTCCTACGGTGAATGACAAATGAAAGTAACTTCAGTCTCGGATAAAATCTGCAACATCGGCTTATCGAACCAACCAATATTTTACTAGTGGAATTTGTATCGAGGCAATGTCACAGCTCTTCGTTTAATCATACTATTCGTACTCATGAGCAGTCCTCGACAAAGAAAACCTCGGAAGAAATCGAGAATTAATTCTTAAACGACGCAGAAGCAACGTATAAATTGGCAAGTGACGCATACACTCGAGCTGCATCAATCTTTTAAAACTCTTGATAAACATTCAGCATCGATGACTTCCGAGACATTCCTTTACCAATGATACATCACGTCCAATCGAACGTGTCACGTTTCTTATTCACCGTTCGTTTCATTTTTTTCTTTTTCTTTTTTTTTCGTTTCCGTGACGTCGTTTTCCCGACGAGACAAAAATCCTTGTCCCAGAACGAACGTAAGATCGATTAATCACGAGAGAGGCGTAGTCGTATCGCGTTTCGACAAGTGCACGGCAAAAATACGCGGCTATATTCCACGTTATTAGAGAGAAAGCGCAGATCTCTCGTTCATTAAAGATTATATGCAAATCGTATGCAAATGCCATGCAAATACTGTTGCACACTTTTTCCACGGCATAATGCACACCATAACGGCTAAGCATGACTTCGATGGAGTAATCGGCCGGCTTCGTATTCGCCGGTCTCGTTGGAAGTCGCTAACGAAATTACGAGCTAACAAAGACAGTATCTCGGCGGAAAGTTCCCTAATCTGTGAAGCTTTAATCTGTAAGACTTTATTATATCGTATCGTTCGTCTTTGTTATAATTTCGTTGATTATATTTTATGTTAGTTATGTTGTAGATTTTTGTTATGGCTATTATTCACGTGTACTTCATACGACAGAACAGGGGGAAAATGAGTCATATATTTCTGTTTCATAGAGTAATTTTAAAATTCTTCGCCAAAATGCATAGCCTTGCTATTTGACAATATATCCACACTTTTTTCGATTATAGCAAATGATTAACACACTATGTGATATACGTTGCTATCAAGATATACAAAACCACGAGTAAATTAAAATAAATCAAATAAATTAGTTCCTTTTACATTTAGAGTCATTATCGTGCTAATACACTTTAGAAATCAATATATAATTAACGAGATAAAGTAGTTTATTGTATTGCAACAGTTAATTATCTTTAAACAAAGAAAGTGCGAAAAAATAATTGTTCTTCTACAATTTTGTGGCATGTAATTTATAAGATATTTCACTGTATTCAGAGCAATATTCTTCTATGGTTTTCTTGTATGTAACTTTTAACACTTAAGGATCGAATGTAAGGTGACTGGAATTTTTCAGAAAATTAAGATTTTTCTTTTTATATCTCCGTTGTTTTATTCTTACGACGACAAGTCTACGTAACAAAACACGTAAGCGAAGGTTTGACTAACCACAAGATAGAAATCCACCACTCGTCGTAACACAACTCTCAAGGTGAACCAACCCGTGTGGCATCGCCTGTGTAATCGTCTTCATGTAAAACGTCTTTCCAAGACATAACTACGCAATCGTAAGATTCCAGACGGTCCGAAGATGTAATCTGTTAACCAGTCTCCAAGAATGTAATCGACCACGATTACATATTTCTAGAATCGGTTCCTTGTTATCCTTCTTTAATATTCAACGATAATTTTGGATTTTTTATCACGAACCTCGTTTCATCGTAGCTACAAAAAATTTTCGGTGAAATATTCAAACGTCTTAACAGGTTTCCGATAATTGCGTCAGAAATTTTATTGTTTAGTTAATTAATTTTATTAATTTAGTTAATTAATTAAGTAGTGACTATTTCAAAAGAACAAAAATTTCAAAAATTCTCATCTTTTTTATTTCTTATGTTGCGTACGGTATTGTCGATCCTCGCAATGCATTTTAACAGCAAATTTGCGACGATGAGGAAATAATAATTACGTGACAATGCATTATTGTACGCTTACGCTTTACAATATCTTAAAATGTGGCATCGTCTGAAGCAATTGATCGCTTGAGAGAGCAACGAGAAAAAGAATGGCACGATAAACTGTAATTAAAAAATGATAAACTTCCTTCTAAATCGACACGATCCACGAATTTCTTATTCGAAAAATCAAGATATCCCCTGATTGTTTCCTGTCCTTGTTATCACAACAATTTCGTATTGAATATTTTATTTCTTCGTAAATATAACATCGTAACATTCACATGAAACAATATCTTCGAAACCAAAGAAACTACTTTTTAACACAAAATTCCTGACTAATAACTTTCTTCTTACGCTGAATACATCTGTTACACTCGTACGAAAAAAGTCGTTAAGATCTAATGATCTCTAACGATTCTTCCTCGTTCTTAGACCGTCAAACGTTAGCCTCGCTGAAACACCTAGCATCTTAAGACCATCATCCACGTGGAAAGCAAACGTGACAACAAAGAATTGCTATGTTTTTCGCGGTCCAATGAGAACAACGAGCCGATCTTATCGATACTGGCAATACCTTGCAGTTGCGTTCACGCTAATTACACAACAAACGAAATTCTTTCTCCCACGATTGTCGGTACTGTTTCGATCACGGCCACGATAAACTCGAGCATCGGCACGGAAAACGTCGATCACGGGTCTCTGTCTTCCAGAGAATAAGTCGTTAGTTTCTTCTCTCGTCCGGGGGAATCTTCTTTCTTTGGTAATCCACGGCTTGCAGAAACGACGGCAAGAAATCACGTGGAAAACGCGTGTAAAAACCGAGCGCGATACTCGGTGCACGAGAAGGAAGAAGACACGCGGTTAGAAGAGTACAAGAAGGCCGGACAAAATTGAAAATTACACCGACAGACGGCATTTATGGTAATACGCCGTGTTATTGGCGAACGCACGGATAATTTTCAGCCGATTCGAGCGGCGAGGGACACGTGATGCGTTCGTATCACGCGCACGGCATCATTAAAATCAAAGAGCCGCGTTTAATTCAAACATCGCCTGAATGGATCGGCCTGATCCCAGAAAAATCTTCTCGTCCACATTTTTTGCCGCTGCCAAGCCACTACAGACGTACACGATGTTTTCAAATAAAGGGCTCGTAACAAAAATGATCCTTGTTCGCGTTCGTCTTTCTTCAAGGAAGTAAAAGTATGCTGTAGTGTCTTCGATCTTTTTGTCCAATATAATACGTTGATTCTTCTTCTTCTTCTTTTCTTTTTCTTTAAACAAAATATTCATCGTGTTGTACGAGGATATCTGCAATTACATTACAGGAGCGACATGGAACCAAATTATGGAGTTGTATGGTCATGGGAAGCATTCTCACAGAGCAGATGTATTTTCAATCGGTAAATAAACCACGACTTTGACCACGTTTTTACAATTTTTTTTTAGTGGCTACTACAATAAAACGCGTTATTGTTTGAAAGAAATTTATATCTATACGAGTTTCCCAATGTGTCCGAACAAACTGTAAAAACAGGTAAACCTGAATTTGAAGAAAAATCTAATAGTCGAAGTTTATAAAAGTGATTTTGATGATGGTATCCACTCGCGCATATTTATACAATTTCGAAAACCATGAAATAATTGTCAGCGCTATTTCTACGAATTTCAGCGTCGTTCTTTTCGCATACGAACTTCGCCATATCGATTTAAAATTAATTCTTCGCACGTGCAAGTACCAACACGGCACATCGCCTTTTTCATTTCGACACAGAACGTCTACCCACAGTTTCATTTTTACCTCTCCATCGCGATCATCTCGTCTCGTAATTCGATCCACCTAAACGCGCAACACATCATTATTCCTCATCATGCGATATTTAAACGTAAATTGCGTATAGCTTGTAACGAATATAGCTCGATTATAAAACGGAGTAGAGATTGTTCAATGAAACGAGGTCTTGTGAACGAAACTCGTAACTACCCTTCGCTCTCAAACATCCAATTCATATCCACGGATATATCATTCACCGCCTAACGTTGATATTTCTCTACGTTGGTATGGCTTGGTCCGAGAACAAGATAGTCAAAGAATCGAGTGGATTGCGTTATAGTTGATAAATATACCGTATAAATCCCGCGGCTAATCACAGGCATACAGGCATCGATTGCACGCACGGCATCGACTTTCGCAATCGGTGTTAATTCGCGTAGCGCGTTCTTAAGCGAGGCACCAAGCAACGCCGGTGATTAATCGACGAGTACGTATGGAAGTCATAATCGCCGTTTATGTCACGCCGCTAATAAATCTCTTTTTAAAACGGAGACACCGGCGCACTTGCTCCAACGAAACCGATTAATCATCCCCCGGGAACAATCGGCCAACAATGAACGGTGGCATCGTTTATAAACATAAATTGTCCGGCCGTTTCGTGAATGGCCACGGATATCTGAACGAATTCTAATAACGAGCTAATGTATTAATCAAACAAAGTTTCGCAATATCTTTCCGGTATTCTAATTTGAAAATAGTTTCGTTTGTGTAGGAAACGTTTCTGTATAGCTCGCAGCGAGATAAGAGTTTCAGGATGGTGAGAATGCAACTTTCGAGATCGCGTTTCATCAATGGATACGTGAATGGGGCCTAATAATTTGATAATATATAATAATTTAATTAAAACAGACGAATCTTGCGCGTGAAATCGTAGGCGAAAAGACAAGGTTATCACCTGAATGGAAGCGACTTTTCAAGGGATTTGTTCCTGGATGGAGCGAGTTTCCACGAATGCGTTTTATCAATGGCTGTAGATATGAATGAATTTTAACAACAAGCCGACGATGTGATTTTTGCGAAAATTCGCTAACTATATCTTCGAGTCTAGTAGCTTCTCCCGACTTTTAGTCACTTTCTATTGAAATACACGTTCGTTTTTAATCGTAGTTAAAATATTCCTTGAAATAAGACCGTCAAAGAAAAATATATTTCTCATGATTTTCCCTGTAAATTTCATTTATTCGCAATTCTTTTATCTCTGCAAACCACGCCGTCACAAAGCAGAAAACCAAAAATGTAATAACGGCATCAATATAATAATGCGATGCAACGGGTGCGTCGACAGCTTTGTACGTGTAAAGTTCTGGCACGTTAATTAAAAAAAAAGAAACTAAAGAACACGATGGATGAAAAAGTAGAGAGAAAAGTAAAAGGAAACGGTAGTATCCCGTTGGAAATCGGAATGCGCGTCGTCAGACATTTCTATTCACTTCCTGCGTCCCAGTGCCCTTATGCTGCGTTCACAACGACTTCCGCTTGCTCGTCCCCGCGTGACGAGACACAACGACGCGCGATTCTTTCCCTAAAACGACTCCAATCAGTGTACTAAACCTGTGTAACGCTTGTACCAAACGTCAGGATGAACAATGCGAATGGCTAGCGGATAATCGTTACACGGCGCCGATCGTAATTAAATCGGATTCCGCGTATCCAGGCGCGAGATATTATCTCTCGAGGTTTAATTGAGTGGGAATCGATTAACGGACGTCTTCGATACGACCAGAGAGAAACTTCACGCGTTGCGCTATTGGGTCACCAGGTATTCCGAACAAGTCGAACGCGTTCTGTTCGGGTAACCAGATATCTGGGTCTTGGATTTCCTGAAAATTCCACGCTATCTAGTAATAGTATACTGTCATCGTGACATGCGATAGTCGACAACGAAGAAATCGAATTGCAAAATTTCTTCTACGCGTTTATGGATGGATTCTTGGTTAAACGTCGTAATCTACATTTTTTAAGGAAACCAGATTCTTCTTACACCTGAAGATTTTATCGCGTATCTTATCTAACAGAAAAAGCAGAGGCCAGTTTTTTTAAGGTATGTTACTGTATAGTTAAACTAACGTGATTGGCTCCTCGCAACGATGACGAATCCTATTCGTCGTATAATTATACGTAAAAAGAAACGTACGCTTCTAGGAGAGTTTTTGTCCCTGTCCAACGAGAAATGCACAAAAACAGTCCGAAAGAGTGTCAGAATTTTGGTGGCTAACGAAGCTCACGTGTAAAGTAGAAAAAAAATTGCGAGTAATAAGGACCGGCAAAAAGTCCTTCACTCTTTCGCTGCTATTGGTGCCATTGAAAGTTTCTTCGCTACACTGTTTGCGCCTCTGGGCTTTTAGAATAAAAATTTCAAGTCGAATAAAAATCCCTCGCTAGAATGACTTTTATATATACCATACTTATATGGCTCTTTGGATTTCCATCGTATTTTCATTAATATTACGATGCGCTTTGTTCCGATGTTTCGAGAATGTTCCAGTTTACTTCTTCAGGCCACACCTGAAGATATATTATTATCTATAGAAGACACGTGTAAATCGATCGAAAATATCGACCTGTAATCGGTCATCGTCTGTTATTTGATATCGCCGACGCGAAAGAGATAATGGCCAATCTTTCGTTATTTATCGCGAATTTGAAAAAGGACATGCGAAACGCTGGCTGAACGTGAGGCACGTTTCGTGTACAAGAACTTGTGCATACTAATTCCACGGTATTAACGTTGCCGATCTGTTCAACGGCGGGAAAACAACGTACGTAACGTTCAAACGCAAGAAAAACAGGCGCGTTGCACGAACGAACGTATCGATCGGTTAAAGATCTAATGCCAGCTTTCAGTAATCAGCGAGATTAATATGGTGATGACATCGAGGGAGCAACAATTACATCGAGTTTCTGCCCACAGTTCATTCTAATTATGCGTTCGCTGACTATAGAAAGGGAGAGAAGGTGAGAGGGAGAGAAAGAGAGAGAGAGATTTCACAAATAACTTTGCGCAGCCTCTGCTCGTCCTCGCTTCGGAATACATATTTTGTTACGTATGGTAAACCGGTGGAAGCGTAACGTGAGCATCAAGGCAATCTGCACGATCTTGTTCCTGTTTTCTAACCCTTTCGCTTAAGCAGAGTATGGAGAAAATATATTAACACTGGCTGGATGTTCGATAGCTTTGGAATATTTTTTCAATCTTTAAAATTAGGGTATGTTAGATAAATATACTTCAACCGTGAAAAGGTTTATAAAACGCTTTATAAAAATGGTCCAAGATATCATTTTCTCGAATGATAGATAACGAAGAGTGGACAATATGTACGTGGAAATACTTACTCTATTAGAGTACTATGATACACAAAAAGTATGTACTGTACATTAATACAAATGTACGTAATACGCAGACATACGGACATGGAATAACGTGTTTGTTATAATATCGTTGATACTAGTACATGCATTATGTTATGTCCTCTGGTTATGTTCGTAAAAAGTACGTATCGTATATTTAAACGCGTCATTCTATTCCTGTACATTCTGTACGTTCTTGCAATTTAAACAAACATCCGCGGTCTAATAATTGCTCCTCGACTTAACCAACGTGTTGCTGGTAAAACGACCGCGATCATCCTTTGTAAAAGCGAAAAAAAAAAAGAAAAACAATGGTCAGAAGCTATTCGATCGACTGAAATTCCTCGGGAGATGGTATCAACGATCGTGCGAAGAATTTTTCTGGCTATATAACCAGCGAAGAGATAGTCGTGGGGGGAAAGGAAACATTTTCACGTCGTTTCTTTGGACAGAAATTAAATCCCGAGGAACAATGCTGCGCGTGCAGTTGCGCGGCAGCCGCGCGGAAAATTATTTTTTGCAGACGTCCCTCGGATTATTTTCTTCGAAGCAGAAGCACACGCTCAAAGGCACACCACCAGGGTAGGATGGAAAGAGAGAAATAAAATGAAAGTCGCGAGAACGGCTCAGAAATATAGAGAACGTTTCTTTTCGTGTGTTACAAGGGCCCTGCAGAGGCTGGAAAAAAGAAGCGAAAAATATATTTTTGCCCTTTTATCGTGGCAGCCGAGCGTAACCCGTTTTCGTTCCAAAATAATTGTAATTCATTTTACTCTCTCTCGCCCGGTGAGAGCTTTCGTTCCCTTTCGTTCTCTCTGTCTCACTCAAAGGATCCTAAACTCGGGGAAAAAAGACAAAGCACGAAAGAGAAAATATCACGGCACGAGGAAACGGAAAAATCCTAGCGGAGTACGGTGGTTCGGAACGAAATTACAACAGCCAAGACACGAGAGAATCATTCTCTTTCCCTCGCTCTTCTGTTCTCCGAAATCGGTCAGAGAAAATAAGAAAAAATTAGAAGAAAGAATTAGTTGGAAATAAATCTTCAACCGTATGTAGTTTCCTTAAAACGACATATATTTACACAAAATAATTTCAGTCGAATTCGGTTGCGATTCCATTTCCTTGATAATTACAATATTTCGTTTTTTCGACGAGATAGCGATCGATCTTACGTATCGACAAAGGGTAGGCCAAAAATATTCAATCGTAATTCGAATATTCACGTAATCGCATGATTTTTCTAAAAATTTCTCCAGCTGAATTAAATCTACTTCAACAACTCGAAAGAATTGCTTCTCGAAACGGACGACAAATTTCTGGGAAAAGATATGCTCGTGAAGATGTCCAATAGTTGGAACAAAGTCATTGAAAGAAGCAATGAACGTATAATTTAATAAAATACTAAATTTGTGTTCAAGCAACCTTTACAATCGTGCGATGTAAAATATTAAATATAATCGAATTTGATAGAATTTGCCAAAAAAAAAAATGTATTGAAAAAATATCCTAACCTTATGGCCGGTAGAATGCAAGAAGCAACCTGCTGACGATTTCGCCAACAACTTAATATCTTACAATGCAAAATATTAAATCAAGTTGGATTTGTTAGAATTTCCCTAAAAATGTGCAACAAGAAAACCTCCAAATTGGTTAATTCTTATGGCCAGCAACGTAAAAAAGGAAACCCGGCGATGATTTCCACTGTTAATCAATCCACGGCGCGTGGTATCACTTGGTATCACGGCATACTTTGACGCTAAGGATTGACTTTGGGAAGCATAGTTTTCCATTGGCGACACCGGGCGTGCTTCGTCCCTTAGTCTGACAAGTTTACCCGGGCGATAAAACGGCCTGGCCGTGGCTACACCGAGCAAATTGCAGGACGGAATGTCGTCCTCCTCTGCCGTGGAAATTCTGTCGTGCAATGGCTCCCGTATCCTCCATCCATCCACGTGGATCCTCGAATAAAGGAGTCGACCAGCTGTAAAACGGCGAACCGTTATTACGAGGGGACTCGCCGCTATACGAGCCGTCATTCTGGCTAGCGTTATGCTCTGTAACTCACTCTCAGCGACCTGTCCTTTCCTTCCCTTTTCACCTATTTTTCCTCTCGTCTGTTTCTCCTTTTGCTTTTTCCACCCTTCCCATTTTCTTTTTCGTTCCGTTTCTTCCGATAGCGGGATGAAGGGGGAAAGGCAGAGACGGAGTAATTGCCGCCGAAAGATCAAACGTCGAAGAATCATTACACCTTTCGACGGAATAATGGCTTTCTGTGATCGATCCAGTTGTTGGTTTTCCCTTTTTCTTCCTTTATTTTCTCTTTTTGCCGGAGAATTTGGTGCGAGATTAGGAGTTCCGTGAATAGAGCAGAAGTAGTCGAATTTTTATGATTCGTTGGTATTTGTGTTGATTATTTAGGATGCATATTTGTAAAGATTCTTTAATCGTCGACGGTTTACACAATTTTTCTCAAGCCTTTTAGAATAGATTTCTCATCTTAACACTTTGACTGCCACGTTGGTCATATATCACCGGTCACGGTTTCTCCTATGACGCCACGGTGGCCATTGGTGGCCGGAGCGCTTGAACTTCTTACGATTGTAAAAATTGAATGAAAATTGACGCTTAGGGCATTTTGAATATAACCGATAAATAGAAGATACTTTGAAATAAAAAGTGCCCCATTGAACAATTAAACATTTTTATTAGAACATCAATAAAGAAAAATGGGAACAAATTTTGCATCTAACGGTGGACTGTGTTTGCATCCATATCTTTGAGGGATAATTTATGAATATTATTATAAACACACCTTAGAAAATAATCGTAAATGCTGCTTTATAATCATATAATTGAAGTTAGAAGTGTGAACATACCTTACTATTATATATAGGATGAGCAAATACCGTTTACTAATATCTTCTACACGTTTCAACAATATATTCTGGACGTTTTGCTTATGACGAAATAACGAATGCGAATGGTCCCCGTTGAAATAAATGGAGCTTTGTTATAATATGTCGCTATCAACTGTTACCAAGACGTCACGGTGGTCACCCGTGACCACCAATAAAATAAACGATCCATTGGGGAAGAATGTTGTCTTACATCGTCAATTTATTATTATTTTGCCATTATATGCTTTGAATAGTAAAAATACTGTCGTGGCATCCTGAGCGCAACTTGTGATTTCGGCGTGGCAGTAAAAGTGTTAAGGGGGTATTCTAGTCTACAAATTTGAAAAAATCGGAAATTTTTTTTTCATATTTCCAAAGTTTAGTTTGAAAATTTCAATTGTTTTATGAGTTACAACCATTTTTGTGACGCGGTATCTGCTCCGGTCCGACCGGAACAAATGAACAGTTTTAATTAATAACAATTACAGCTATTGTATTTTAGAATTTTTCTTTTTCATCGTTAATTCTATGTTCTACATGTAAGGAAGATGTTCTTGTATGGAGCAGGAATCGCCGATTAAAACTATGTAAGTATGCTGTACCATTCTATGAGTAAAATTGCCGGAAACTTGTTTCGAAACTTTAAATGCGTTTTTCTCGAAATTACCTTTTTTTGAATTGGCGTGCACGATATCTCAAGTTCTAATGAACCGATTTATTTGAAGTTTGGTGTCAATGTTCTTTATTACATCCCCATGTAATTTATTACATCCGTTCTTTATTACCCTATCTCCTGAAGCACGCCCAGATCAAAATCTTTAATTTTACTATTTTTAAAAAATTCGGAATTGTTAAAAAAAACATGCCAAAAAAAATTTTTTTCAAACGGCCGCCATTTTGTGAAAAAATATTTTTTTGACTTTTCCAAGGTTCATGCTATAGCGGCATCTATACTAATTAAGAGCCTGTTCGGATTTTTTGTCTCAGATGACTAGAAGGGTTGAAATCATGCACGCCAGGACACCCTTTTTTTTGGACCCTCCACTTTGTCAGTTCATAACTTTGTAAATTTTGAGTTTTTTTTTTTTGGTCAATTTTTTATGCAATCTTAAAATATCAGTAAACAAATGATAAAAAAAATGGATAGTATAAATATTTTTTGTTTCGTTTCAAAGCTTCAAAAACCGCTCGAAATTCATGCCTCTAGACTAGAATACCCCCTTAACACTTTATCGACCGATAGCCGATTAATTGGTTTTTGTCGCCGACGCTTACCGAGCGATAGCCTATTAATCGGCTTTTTGTCACCGACAATCTTTCTCATTATTTGAGCAGTAATTTGTTATTTAGTACTAAGGTACCTTGTTCGGTTGCGTTGCTTTGTAAGCTCCTACAGTTTTATACCAATTTGAGAAACTTACCGTTCGCGATGAACGAAAAGAATGGTATTGGAGAGTCTAAACCGAAACAGAGCCGGCGCCAGGGAGAATCTGCGCCTGAGCTGCCGGTCGGACGTGCGTATGCTGTTGAACCGCTAGCGGTCGGTAAAGTGTTAACCGTTTGAGTCACAGGGGTCGTTGAAAAACGGGTCGAAAAATCTCGAACATCGTGATAGCGCTCGTCGTATTTGTTATTTTTATGACATACATCTATATTACTATGTATGCGTATTAATCGTTTATAAATATTTCAAATTTATTCAATAAACATTATCGAGAAGATAAGAATGGAACACAAAATACCGTCGTAGCGTTCAAATGTACTGGGTGTCTTCTCGACACAAAATCTAAACAGCGCGATCGTGCTGCTGAAGAGATTATTCCTGTGAATCGTTAGCACCGGAATGACGCACCTTCTTCAGGATTAATACATTCAAACGTATGTAGTATCGAAGAAAGGGGGGTATACGCTTGGTTTTTTAAGAAATCGAAATATGCTGCTGACGTTACATTTCCTTCGAAAAAATATGGCCCAATAATTAGATGTCCGTTTATGCCAGCCCAGACGTGATAAAGTGCACGCGTACCGAGCGAAAATTCAAAGTCGATTTTCTCGAAAACAAAGCCTCAAACGAAAAATTTTTATTCTATATTTTCGACTTCTTTTTTCGCGTAGAATCACCCCCTTTTCGCTTGTACCACCAGTTACCAACCACCCTGTATATTTAAGGTATAAACTAAGAATCGTAAGAGTGCTAGGGAAGAGAGAAAGAGAGAGAGCGAGTGTAAGTAAGAGTGTATGCTTTGGTGATGTCAAAGCTAAATGAGTAAAGGAGTGGGAGAAGGATGCGAGGGTTTAGGATGGGCAGTTTTTGACCCGGGAAGCAGAAGTTGGAAGCCCAGTGTTAGGGTAAACGTACGAAAATATTGTACTCAGTTTTTGTATTGGGTATTGCTTGTACGGAAAAACTAAACTTAATTTCAAATAAACTATCCTTTCTTGTCCTTGCTCTAGACCATATTTTGATACTACACGTATATATGTTCATCACTGGTGCGCATAATGGTACGCTATTGAGAATATTACGCAATTACGCTAGTCGATCCGTACGGTAACGTATCGCATTTGTAGTCGATCTTTTTGTTCGATCTCTTTGGTTGATCTGTATCGACGATCACAAGACAGTTGAGTGAAAAGCGAATGTAAAAAGTTGCAAGTGTTTGTCGAGACCTCGAGACCAAAATATACGACGTAAACGTATACGAGAGCAATGCTATTTATGATCGATGCAGATGAGCGATGCAAAGTTATTAAGAATTTGCATTTTTTAATACGCGATATCTGATACTTGTATTTTAATTAGTGGAATTATGTGCGTTTCGTCATTAAGCTTGACGTAGATAACGACGATAAAACATTAGTATCAAGATTTTAGCTTTTAATTAGAAAATAGAAATTGCATGCTATTGTTGTTATTTCGTATAATTATAAAATTACCTTTTATCTTCCTGTATTTAGTTTTACGAAATTACATACAAATATACGAAATTACTCGTAATTATATTTTTAATTAAATATTGAACGATCGTTACGATTATATAAGCGCGATTGATGATTCTGTAAATGTACATTTCCAATAACGAAATTATCCGCTCGTGCGTTCTACATTATTGAAAACACAAAGCTGCGGAAATTACACTTTCTAAAAATTAGAAATATAATACGCTATATCATAAATTAATATATCCTATAAATCTTTTAATCTTAACACAACTCGTCCACAGAATACTAATAATTCACCAGTATCAAGCTCTGTTTAATATATTGAATATTTAACAGAATTTGAATTTTCCATAAATTAATATTGATAATAAAAGCATGGTATAGAATATGCCAATGGTATCGACTTTTCATATTGCATTGACGATAACCGATTGACATACTATCAAAAATATCATATTTCAACCGTATACTACTTCAACGAAGCTCAAGGTTTTTACTTCTCTCAAATATCTTAGGTTTCCGTTGCAGTAATTGCGATATATATATAGTTTCCCGCTTCTTTGATATTACGGCTTATATGATACATAAAATTATAAATATGAAATTTGTCTGTGATCCACGTTACATCGTACTTCAAAGTCGCTGCTCTATCAAAAAGGAAAACTGCGACTTATCACGCGATATTCGTATTCTAATAAATCCAAAGCATTTCTTTCAATAATTATTCGTAATCTTTCCTATTAGAATTCGCTCGTGTCTCCTAATTTCCCTTAGAAAATTATTTTTATTAAATAATAAAAAAAAGAAAAATATTGAGATAAAAAGTAGCCATAACATGCCAAGATCACTCGACTTGACGAACGGACGCTTCGAGATCTCTCTCTTCCAACTTTATGTGCCTGTTATCCGATCAAAATTTTCATTGTGAGTGGCATCGAAACGGGAGGAAAACAGGAGGCGCTGTGTTTCGCACGAAAGTGGAACTCCGAAGGCGAAGTTGGGTGCAAGCATCGGCGGAGAAGGTGGAGAACAAAACGTCATGAACCACGATCGTTTGGAGCAGGTCTCGTCCCGATGAATCGTGCCGGCGTTGAAAGGCAATGGGGCCCCGAAACGAGTTCCAAGAAGAAAGACAAAGAGCCTCGTAATGACAGGAAAGAGATCCAACACAGATGGCAGGGGCGACCGGAGGGATGGTGCAAAGACGTTCGCCCTCGGCGAAAGCTAATTTGACTTCGCACTTCCATTCGACGTGTTCCTGGCAAGCTGCACGCCTCGATTACAAAGAAGACAAAGGGGGAAAACGTGTCTCTGTGTGACCGGTGAAAACGATCCTCGAAAAAGTTTGTGGAACTCGAACCGGTGAGACCCAGGCGAACAACTACGGACCGCTTATCTTCTATCCACGAGATTTTTCCAGGTACTAGAACTCAGCAACGAAGAACAGCGGAGAAGGTGAATGACGAGACGAAGGATCGTTTTAATCTTAACTCTTAGAAGTACAAATTGGATTTCAGTAATTTGACTAGTCCGAATTGTAGAAAACACAAGGCCCAACTATCGGAGAATTTAGAGAAAGAATTTCGATAATACTTTCGATAAATACTATTCATTTGTCGCGTATGACGTAGTATTCTGCGTTGTATTATATTACTAGGTTGTCCGAAAAGTTTCTTTCGTTTCATAAGGTGATAACAGATGAACAACGATTTCTGTTTTATATTATTTTATTGAATTAGATATGATCCATTTCGTTCTATTTCTATTATTCTATTCGTGCATAATAGCTAATATAAAATAATAATATATAAAATATAATAAAAGCTAATATAAAACAAAAAACATTGTGCGTCTATTATTTCTTTATAAAACGAAAGAAACTTTTCGGATAACCTAATACGCCAGATGAATGCATCGTAGTGTATATATATTATATATGAATATTTATTAATTTTAAAAAAGTTTCATATCAAGAGATTTATATTAATTTCCTAATTTATATTTATTTGAAATTCGGCTTGATCACGTTTGGTGTTTGTTTATTGTCCTTTGAGATTTAATATTTACAATCCGTGAATATATATCTTTCATTTCCAACTTATTAATATTGTAAGAATTGATTCCAAGTTGCAAAATTATCGAGCTTCAACCACTTGTGGCGTGTACCCTTTGGTCGAAGATTAATGGCTTCTGGCACTCCATTTTCAACCTGAGAGAAAAAAAGAACTCGAGCGACGCTACTAATTGCTGGGAAATATAGGGACAACCAATGATCTTGAAATATTATTAATTCGTTGTTCGCGCTTCGTCACGGCGGTTAAATAGCGGAGAAGTTAATGAATGGAGTTAAGGATGCCTCATTATCCGGCTCGGTGAAAAGATGAATTATTCATCGTGTCATAGGCGCGGCTGAGGAACCGTAAAAAAGGTTGGAAACAACTCTGCCAAGTATCGAAGATTTCCTCTCGCAGTCTGTCGTTGAGTATGGGCTATGACGGAAGCATTAGGTTAATAACTAAAAAAAACTGATCTAAAAAATAACTAATAAAAAGTAAAAAAGTCGCAACGTATATGAAAAAAAAAAAAAAAAAAACACTCACATTGGTTTTAGAGATTCGAACAGTACACGATCCGACTCGAAACTTTCTCGAATTTGCAATAAACGTTTCACGAGAGAAACAACGCGATATTGTCACCATTGTGAATATTCATCGAGAGGAAACGAACGCGACGAGGACTCAGTGACTAAGCGGAAGAACTCGTGCTGTTATTACCTCGAAGACAAATAGGTCAGGATGAAAACGCTAATTATGGAAGCACGTTAATTGTTAGACCACGTTGCATTATATTTTTCCAATGATGGAAACATAGAATTTCTAAGGCTTATTGATTTCAAAATAAAAGAAAAAATATACCACGGTGCAATTTCACCCGTAAACGTGATTTTCTTCGATCATAGAGCTTTTAAGAATTAATAAAAAAAAAAAACAGTACACATAGAAGCAATGAATCGTAATCGTTGCAGCATCTTGATTTTATTAACAAAAATTACTCGCTGTAGCAAACATAGAATTTCTAAAGCTTGTTGATTTCAAAATAAAAGAAAAAATATACCACGGTGCAATTTCACCCGTAAACGTGATTTTCTTCGATCATAGAGCTTTTAAGAATTAATAAAAAAAAAACAGTACACATAGAAGCAATGAATCGTAATCGTTGCGGCATCTTGATTTTATTAATAAAAATTACTCGCTGTAGCATTTATATATGCCAGCATATACCTCCGTAATTACAATGCATAATACGCATTATTTCTTGAATAGATTCTGGAACAGACAATTGCCGGCGATTTGTAAAAGACATTTCTATAATAGACATTCCACGGATTCCTGGCCAAATTCATTCTACCACGTCACCTGACAAATATTTGTCTAACTACCACACGCTTCAGGGTCCATTCTAGTTGCTTTGTGTCCCAGATAAAACCCAGTCGCGGAACTCCGTTTCTTTCCTCCCGTGTCGAATAGAGACCATTGCGAAACCAGTCTGTGTCGAAGGCGAAGGAAAGCGAACGTCGCGTTAAGTCATCCGCTGCGGGGGACTTGGACGTAACTGAAAGTTTGTCGTGATTTCGCGTTTGTCGTCATCGGCCAACTATTATTAGAGAAGAGTCGCGCGTCAACCTGTCGCGTGAAACATCGAAAAATAGCCGCGTATTGTCCGCTTCACGTTCCCGTCCTTTTGGAATGCCATCCTCGTCCAATAGGCAAACGTGCGTATCATTGGAAATATGAAGCGATACCCAGTGACACGAACCTATAAATTTATCGCTATTCCTTTGTTACTGGGTTGTAACATACATACGTTTATATATGAGACTTACAGGAGCCAGGCAGATAAACTTTTTGTTCAAATGAATAAAATTTCATTACACGACTACACGATCAATGTTCGACGAATGTACCAATATCACATAAATAATAGTAAATTCTACGATTAATTATCTATATAAAAATATCTGAAATTGAAATATCTCCACCTTGGTTTTATTCCAAGAAACGAAGGCTCGTAATATTCTATGAAAATCTCCCTGCATAATTCAAACGATAAATTAAAATACAATAAAATTCCTTAAGCCGAAGAAACGTTATAACATCAGAACAACATGATTATATCAAAAACGAGGGTTTGATATAATTGCATCCACGCGATACATACAACAGCGACAATAAATTTATTGAAATTGAAGGCTGTGATGCGATTAATCCCAATTCCTTTTCTTTTTCTTTTTTTAAATTTTCATTATGTATTATATTAACGATCATATTAAATAATTTCGGTAGAAACTAACGAACGGCCGTTAAAACCGGCAATTAAAGACTAAAAATAATTAAATCCTAGATAGATGGTTAATTGCCGAAATTCGATGGAGAAATACGGTTGGATAGAAAAAAGAAACGATAGTAATTTATTGGATGGTACAGGTTTGCGAACGGTTGAAATAACGGCGGTCAGTTTATTCGATTTCCTCGTGTCCAGTCGGCTGGTTCAACTAAAATAGTGGAACAATTAACGCAACTATTAAAATCCCTAGCGGCTATTAAGGGCACACTCCATTAAAAATGGATTAACGTTTTGTATTCAAATTACTGTAAATTATGCGGAATAGAGGGCACGGCTTATCGGAAAACCGATTGCAATGAGGAAACGGGCAAATAAATAGCATCGATGTTCACTGTCTTCTTCCACGTTGCTGTTGCTGATCGAGACGATCCTAACGCATTCCGTATTTATCACTTTAAGGCAGATTGTTCCTGCCGATTGCAAAGTAGCCTTGTCGCGTGACTCGAATTAATTCGATTGCTCTTTCTAATTGTGTATAAACGATCTTTTAGCGAGGAAATGGGGACTACCTAAGCTTGAAGAATTTCGAAATAAAACTGTGGATTTTTGTGCGTTTGTAGAAAATTTGAAAGTACAAAATTCCACCGAATGCACGTAATATGACAAAAATATATAAATAGCCACAATACAGAGTTTTCTGTGATACTTGGTAGGTAAAACTATTTCCAAGCGAGATTCCAATTTGTTAATTATATTCTGAAGGATATGAATTAGCATAAGAATCCATAGTCTAATTATGATACTAAACCATAGCTGCGATTCTTGCATTTTACTTTCTCAATCTCGCTTTCGACTTTTAATGTTTCAAAAAAATGTTCAGCGTAAAATCGAAAGGGGAAATTACATGTGTCGTTTTACGATTATGTTTGCTTTGGATTTTGAGAAATTTCAGGAACCATAGAAATACGTGTGTCGGTCGAAAATGACGACATTCGCAACAAAAATCAAGTCAGCAGTCACGCACACCAGTGCACATGGTTATACACATGCAATGGGCTATGCAAACGCAGCCTGTGGAAGAAATGAACTGGGACCTTGCACGAGTGACTAGTCACTGAATCATTCGCGCAATAATCATCCACGCGGCAGTTTACGCGAAATTCATTCGACTGCGTACATCGTGTTCGTCTTCGTTCTACATACACCTACTGTTCCTAAGTGTCAGCATACTTTAGTCAACATTAATCACAACGATGAAATAACGATGAATCGATCGTTCATACTTTCTACCTTTTTGTGAAATCACAAGACTAAAAACCTAATATTACAGACAATATTTGATTATTATAGAGAAGAAAACCATGGCGCTTCAATTTATCCGTAACGTTCCAATTAAAAATACATCTCGTGAAGAATAAACAAGCGTCGAGATACTTTTAAACGATAGCGTAGTTATACGTGGAAACGTTTAATATGAAAACGTCAGAGAACAAAGAACGGTATTTACGTTTTTAAATTAATCCGTGTCACGGTTTCATCTCTCTTTGTTTGAAGAAAATCGGCGACGATGCTGAAAAGAATAGAAATTTGTTGCAACTTTACGTCGTGACAATGAATCCGATAGCTTTCACGACAAAGTTTCGATTATCGAGGCAAACAGGCCGATATTTCTCCATTTACAAACGCTGCCGGCGCTGGTCGACATCATATCGTTCAACGTTCTGTATTGTTGGCGATCGCTTACTCGTCACTTGCAATTGAAAATTTATATACACCTACACGTACGCAGTATCGGCGGACACGGTTACTAGGGACACGCGTTATGCCACGATTGTGCTTGGAAATTGATTAGCCCATTCATACTTTCGGCTCACCCTGCCAACCATTCATAGTTGCTACGTGCCTCTTCGCTTAGTACCAATCGCCACGATGAATTTTCTCTCGACATGTACCGCGTATACTACGAACTATAAGTTTACGGTTGCCAAGTATCAAGTTTGTGTAAAAAGAATATTGTACGAGGTTAATGGTGAATTAATGGGGAAAATTTGAAATGTAAAAGGAAACTTCTAATGAAAGAAAAATAACTAACGAAATGTATTATGCGTGTGGTTTTATTGAAAAGATTAAGCGATGGTATATATCGAAAATGTATGATCAACGACGCAAATAACACTGTACTTTGCTCCAGCTGACTCATGCAGTTTATTTTAAGAAACATTTTATCACCTGACGTATTAGCAACGATTCAGTCAACAGTTATTCACGAGTCTCTCAACTACCAATGGCAATGTGTCAAATATAACAAAGCGACAATTCTTTTGTTGCTTAGCGGCACATCGAGAAACATTTTTTCCTACGTTCGACCTTGTAACCGAGAAAAATTTTGCCCGATATAACTACGATACGGTATCGTAAGACAGATAACGACACGACGTATGCCAATGACAAATCATATTTAGATATCTTCGAAAACAGTTTCGGAAAGTCGAAACTGAGAATGAAATTTTTCTATCAAGATCTTTGGATTCAAATTCATCGTTTCGTATTCAGATTCAGACGTTCAAATTCAAATTCGTATTTCCATATTTAGATTCAGATGTTTAAATTCAAATTCAAACTTCCCTAACGAAAATTCAGTTCTCTATAATCAAATTTGAAGTTTCAAACGTGACATCACATTTTTAATATCTGGTCGAAATTTAAAGTGGAATTTTCAAACGCAATCTCGAATCTTCAACTTTACGTGCAAATTTAATAATCGAGATTCCAACTTGCAAATCTAAATTCAAACTTCCAACTAAAATTCCCACATTTTCCATTATTAACCGCTGTTTCGCGTGACCAAAGCTATCTTCTTACACGCACTTCTTAAAGGTTGCGAGTTCTTTAATTCGACGATATGGAACAGGCCAGACGGTCTTAACCCGGTGACACCGTTTTCGAATTAGTCTTATATCAATTCCGATATTTATGGGATTATATCACGGCTATTATCTCCAGTTAATCTTCTCTCTTTCAGTATCATGAGATCTGTTAGTTTTCAATTTGCACGCGCCTGAAATACACCAGCGTAAGTATGATAGATGCGTGGAGGTAACTACGAATATTTATGCTAATTTCTTAAGCTCCTTGATAGACGGGTTCACGAGGGAACACGGATAAACCGTCTGAAACCGTGACAGAAGAGAAACAGCGAACACATCGATCGTTGTCCACGGATTATCGTCGTAATTCTCGCATACAAACGATTCCGTCTCGTAGCTTCACCCGCAATCACAAACTCGAAAACTGCTCTTTCATAACACCGAATATTCAATTTATATCTGCGCTAATTATGGGTTTACTACTCCAAACGCGAGTATTATTATCATTATGATGGATTTTTTTATCGATGATAATAGAAACCTTCCGTATATTTTTTTAACACAATTTTTGCTTCCAATTAAAAGATACTTTGTAAAGTTAACTTATAATAATTTTCTAGAGGCACCTATCTAAATGAAAAATAAAACCCAGAAGCGTTTCATTGAAAAATAACGAAATAACAAAATTTCGGAATAAATGAATAAAATGTTCATTAATAATACGTACTAGTAATATTTTACAAATTGGTTAATGTGCAAGTATTAAACACGTCTCGAGTAATGTAATTGGCGTTCGGCATAATTCACGGATAAGACATAATTAATATTATCATAACAGATAACGAAATTCGTAGAACGTAGCTAGACATACGCTTATCATTTTCTCAGAATTATCTCTCACTTAATTCTGGATCAAATAAAAAATAAATTAAATCAGAAACTTACGCCGTACACTTGCAAGAAACCAAAAAATGACGAACGAAAAATGTCATCAGATGTTTCACCAAAGTTTAAGATATAATAATAAATAATTGTGTGTTTCGTGATTACTCAAAGTAAATAATCTCTGCAATCGACATTTGAAATTAAGAAAAAAAAAACGTGATACACCTCTAAATCTAAGGATACAATGAAAGTCACTCACACTTGAAGAAATTCCACTAGCACGGAATTATGGAAAGTGTCGCGCACGGTGATAATTTTCGATTAGCCGCGCGAAATCAAAGGGCGAAAATTTCAAGGCGTGGTGAACGAACGAGAAACACACTCATGCACAATGATAAACGCTCAAACATTCCTGCCAAGGCAAACGGAAGCGCCACATCGCGACAAGGATAAACGCGCAATAAGAAGGTCACGTGAGGCCTCGGCCATTCAAAAACCGAACGGAAAGAAAATCAACCTTTCAATGACTATCGGCGATATTACTGCGATCCATCGCAACAACTTTCCAACGTTTCTCCCCTCGCTAGCTATAAAATAACTCACGCGTGCAATCGAAAGTATGTAATTTCGTACAGCACCGTTTTTAAATCGTTGAGGGTAACGTATCGTTGCATGGCTCGTTTACGCCACCCGACGTTCTAAAGAACGAGCCTATCAGACGCTCGAACAATCAGCACGAACGAAAACGAGCCACCACAAAAAAGAAGATTTCGACGAGAAATCCTAGCAAATGTACAAAAAATAGGGAATTACGTATATTCGCGAAGTACATAAAAAAAGCTCACCCTCCCATTCAGCTTTTATCCCCAACGAAATTGAGGTTATGTTTTACCTGTCACGCGTTCTTGTTCTCCTCGGTGGGTTTCGTCTTACTCCGTGCAACCTCGACGGCCTTTTCGGCGACACACTTAAACATTATCTTTTCCACCAATATCCGGTTTATATCTCTCCGTTGGTCGACGCACTAGCACTAGTTTGACACACTGATTCCCTAAGTCACAAAATCGTATCGAACAGCTCTCCACTCATGTGATCACAGAAGGGCACACGCGCACGCGTCCTCCCTCATGGAGCGACGATCATTCGGCGAACTGACCCAGACTGTGATTCAGCGCGCTGGAGAGAGTCGTTCGGTCGTTCCCCGGCAGCGTAAAAGCGCGAACTCGGACGGAGAAGGACGAACTAAGTCGAACCAGCACGGACGTGCACGAACGCGTCCGATCAAGCATGCGCCGCCGGCCTAATGCTTATCCGACACCACGCTGCTTTCGTGGTTCGAGGGGTGTCGCGTGACCACGAAGTCGCGAAACACTATACTGTCTGGCACGAAGGCTATTGCCGTTATCTTTTTTCTTTCGTTCTTGATCGTGAGATTTACCATAGGCCATAAGCTGTAGAGCACTGGAAAAACGAGAGCGCGAATTGTCGTCTCCCTTCACTCTCGATCTTTCACGGAACTCTGGTTCTTTTTTCTATCGTGAATAGCAATGAACCTGATAGAGGCGAAAAATATTTCTGTAGGCCGCCAATACGGCCTAAGTACTGTTATCTTGATACTTATATGTATTGTATTCTGTTTACTCGATGTACACCGTTGGTATTGTTTAATTTATATGAAACTGCTCCCGAAATCTTTAGATTTAAGAAAACATTCCTATTTTTTTGGGAAATAACGACATATTATCGTAGTCATAAATTTTCAGTTCGTCTTGTATTTATATTGTTTCTTATAATGTTTTGACCAAGCAGCATTTGTAACAATATCCTTGAGAAGTTTCACGAAAACAATTCGAATTAAAAAACAAGCCGAGCAAAAGAAACTCATATATAAGCAAAAAACAGCAATGTAAAAATATATTAGCGTACTTTGTCCTATTCCATCTTACCCGCCCACCAAAGGTATACCTACATATGTCACACAACATATTGTCCTTTTTTCACGTTTGGGCAACAAACGCAACTTAAAAAAAGTAAAGAAACTAAATATTTCCGTAACAATGCCGTATAACAGGACGGTAGCTACGTAGCGTAACGGAGTTTCACCGAAAGCGAGAACGTGTAACCTTACATACGTGTTCCTCCTAATAGACACACCGATGCCCGTTCTCACGTATTTTTCTGTCCCCGTGCCGAGAGAGAAAGCTCTCGCGACCAGATTCCGATGGAATGCATACCGTAGGCAGTAATCCGCCCGCGCTCACCTCGTTCACGAGTCTCGTTTCAACTCGCGACGAGGAGGATACGCGTAAACGCGCGTGCCAGAGAATCGCGAACCGATACATCCTGATCCAGCAAGCCTGATCGAACGCAACTGGCGTATACTATAAGTACATATGCCGGGTACACCCGGTTTATGCCCGTCGTTGTCGAGTTCGTTGTTCCAGGCCGCAAGAGCTGCTCTCCTTTGTAGATCGAGGTGTTACGCGATACGAATGTGTAACACGATACATCCTTCAACACGAAGAAGCGTATACCGGAGTGCACAGGCCCAGACTGGACATCGAGGAACTTTGTCGAGTCGCTCGCGCGTGAAGCGAAGGAATATCGCTTTTCGTCGAGCTTTCCTTCCTCCGGTTGTCTCTCTTCTCCTCCGTCTTTCGCCGATGTCAAGCTTTTACTGCTAACCTGCCACACTCGATTTGCTTCTGGAAAGATCCCTTCGATATGCAACACCACGACTCGATACTGCCTACTTTACATATCAGTACCATTAATTATAGATTATAGGAATACCGTCGAATTATCTCGGTAATTGACCGAGTAAAATTAATTGCGTTTATTGGCCACGCGAACGAACCATTCTCGGAAATTACGAGATGCCTACACGGCCGGTTAGTAATTTTGTTTATCTTTCGCTGGTTATTTATGATACAAAAATTTGGAATTACTTTCTCTTAACTTTCTTATGGATTTAAAATTAATAGGTATCCTAGATATCTTGGACCTTGCTTTACTTCCAACTTTTTATTCTTATTATTAAAATATGCCGCAAGTGCCTCTATAGTTTGATTCAAAGTGTCGAATATTCTGCCTTGTTAGAAAGTTTTATAAAGATACAGATAAATAAAAATGATAACATTTTTTCATTTAAATTATTTAATAGGTAGTAATTCTTTCCTAAATTGCAACTTTGCAATTGATTATTTCTAAATACATATACATATGTATTTTTATGTATGCTAAAACGAACTGGTACTGTTTTAACATTTCAAAACCAATTGTAGTTCGTTCTAACATTACTCGCTGTATAATTGTTATTATATACCGACGGAATTCCAACATCGATCAGAACATCGCGGTATATGTATCCCGCAAGTTTCCCTTTCGTTTATCGGTCACGCATTTCCTTTTTAATGACACGCAGACTGATAGCGCAGACGCGATCGCGTCGCTGCCATACAGCGACGAACATATTCCAAGAGTACCATTATCGTAATATCCGTTTCGGTCGTCGCATCTGATAAGATAGGATAGGAGTGTATAACGCCGCCTACATCAACCGGATGAATGAAACCTGGGCCACTCATCCTATCCCCCCCTCTCTCTCTCTCTTTCCACGTTTCTCTGGCATTTGATTTATTTTTGGCACCGTAAAACTTTCGTCCGATAATATATCAAGGAAAATTATGAAAGTTCAAAGTGCAATATTCGCATCGTGAAAGCACGCATTACTCAAAACAATTAGGGATTTACAACGAACCGAGACACGAGGCGAACATTAAGAAGTTTTGTAATGGAGTAATATATTACCAACTTTCATATCGATACAAAAATTTCTGGACTATTTTCCAAAATAAGTTCTCCAGCTTCATCGTTTTGACGAAGTATAACGGTGGTTAACAGTTTCGATACAGTTAACGATAATCGATAAAACGATAGTGAGGACTAATAGCCAATTATCCTCGAATAATATTGTATCGTATTTTAACGAGTTGACAATGACAAATATAATCTATTCTTCGTAAAGCTGATGTCAAATCTTAGCACGATATCGTACATTATTCACAAGCGAAAGAAGAATCAAATAATCTTGGGAGGAGCGTGATTAGTTTTTTTGAAGGTTATACGAAGGTCAAATACCGCGGCATAATTTTTACCACACACACCAGTGGATACAGCTTGTTATTTCCTGTAAGAAACTACGGAGCTATTTGTATAGGAGAAGCATTAATTTTACCAATTAAAGCGACCGAAACCCAAATGGCTGGATTAATGAAAACGACGGTAGAAACGCGAACGGGCATTTCAAGTCAACTAAATAATAGCTTCTCGCTGATAAACAGATTTCACGTTACCTGAACGAGCTCGCCTGAATTCCAGTAACTTGATGAACCCAAACATGGTTCAACACATTCTTCTCTATACTTTCCTATATAAATTCATTCGAATAAAGCAGACGCGGAAGAAAATCAAAGTGTCAGAAAAATTCATTACACGCAACCATGTATATTTCCCATAATTAAATATTCCAATGTAACTTTCCCGTTCGAATTTCACATTCCACAAAACGTTCGCCTTTCCATCCTTTACCGTGGACAAGTTGTCTAATTTACCTATCCTCCTGGTAATGAGACACTGTACAAAATCCATTTGGAAATTGGAATGGAAGGTGGCATGTAATTGCATAAGAGAGATGAAAAAGCTGGTCGAAGAATGAATCGGCAAGGCACCACGACCAAACGTGCAAAAATTTCACTCCCCCAGTCAACAGTGGCGCGCCAAAAAGGCTCGTTTAAAGTGTCCAAGGAGCATTATGCACGTTTCGCGTGAGTTTACCTGTACAACGGATCAAAGAGACGTGGCTGGAAGAGCGGAGGTTGCCCAGCGAAAGAGAAAGGAGCGTGAAAGAGAGAAAGATAGAGGAGAGAGAGAAAGAGAGAGAGAGAAAGAGAGAGAGATGCAAGCGACTACAGGATAGGTAAGAGAGATACGGTCGTTGGCCGGTTCAGGCAAGGCTGCTGGCAAGGAGAACCAGGGCTGTAGTTGCAAATAAAACAGACGGGTGCATTCTCCATCGACACCGGTGTGTAATAACGGAGTAGCTTCGATAAAATATACGCCAGTACTTTCGTTGTTTTCCAAAGTAGCCGGGTGAACCGGTTCCAGAATAAAAAGGCTCGTTTGGTTACCGTTAAAAATCCTCTTACTCGAGAGCACCACAGAGAGCAACAAGAACGTGATAACAATAGGGACACGTTGCATTAGGTTTCATTTAATTCTGGCATGTATTATTAAGTGGTATTAGGACACTTAGTTCGCGAGTCACGCAGGAGATAAACTCAGCAACCTCGTCGTGTTTAATGAACGTGATTGGTGAATTGGTCGTTTGATTGGTGAAAAATGAAAACGTTCATCCATTTCCATGGTGAAAAGAATTAAAACGAGTAATGGTAGAAGGGACAGATTGCATTAGATTTCGCTAAATTCTTATACGTGTACCGCTAATCGTACGTATTAGAACAATTATTACTTTGTGAATCGCACAGAAATTTTAAACTGACCAGTTCCATCAACGAAAAATTGAACAATCACGCACATTGCCATAAAAATGAATAAATCTTGATTCATGATCTATGATTCGTTTATTGGAATAATTTGACAAATTATATTTTATTTAGTATTTTACGTTGTACATTAACTCCACGTAGAAACAGTTCACCAGGGTAGCAGAATTTCAATCTGATTTCTTCGAAGAATTCTCATTCTACAGAACACGTAGTAGTTACAAACTTTTAGCGTTCATTTCTCAATGATGCGATTATTGGAATAAAATAACGAGAAAATAAAAACAGTGTGAAGCATCCAATTTGTATGAAACGGCGTATTTTGTCCAGACACGGTAAGCGCTCTAATACGTACGCGACGTATAGTTAGGGGCGAGATAAAAAAGGTTTTGCACGGTAGTAATAACGTTGCATTTATTAAGAGACGGATCATAGAAGCGCGATGATAATACTCGTCGTTTAGCTATTTAAATTATCACCATGGGCAACGAATAAGATGAAACTCATGATCGAGGCAAGTCGACGATATACACAGGTTCGAGAGGTTCGTTCGTAGATGAGGATACGAAATTAGAGCGCGTTCAGGTAAAAATAAGAAAGAAAAAATATAGTAGCGCGTATAACGATGATGCAAACTATTCCACGCTTTCACAACAAGCGCTCCTTAACATTAATCATAGCCGCCGTTCTTAACTAGATCGAATCGATTTATTATCGATGTCTCAAGGTATTCTTCAAGATCTATTCATTACATGTAAGTTCAATGGTATTCGTAACTTTCCATTCTGCCAAATGATATAAATTTCGTATTTTGCCTCGAATGAAACGGAACTTTCATTCGGAACATGAAAGAACGGAAATTTCCATGAAAGATTGTGTAATTGTTTAACCTGTTGATTAAATTATAGCTTAACCAGAGGATTTTATAATCGAGAGATTAAAAAGCGATTTAAACAAATAAATTTCAGTTAAATCAGTCTTAACCTTTGCAAATATTCATTAATACGAGAAAATATCCAAACGTTCGTGGAGACGTTCTACGAGTATTATATTGTATATTCTATGTGTTATATGACACACTTTGAAATTTCATTAGCACTTTAATGAGTCTCGACTATCACGATTATATCGGTGAAGTTTGAAGCAAATTTAATAACATACATAGAAGCTGCAAGATATTTAGTGCGAGTATATATTCCACAGAGAGCATAGAGAAGATATTTAAACAGTCAATTATCCGCTATATTAATAAGCCTTCACGTTCAGTGGGATCTTCTTTAAAACATTTATTCCATTCATGCTTTATACCAATTTTGTACTAAATATATATTTCCAATGACATCTATATAAATTTTCAGATTGACTTCAAATTTTATCTCCATCTTTATACGTATAATTAAGGCAGCCGCGTCCCGTGACAGCGCTAATGACATTTCAAAATGTTTTATGCAACACGGCAAACATATACAAAAATCTCTTCTATGATAAATGTTCAAGCGTGTCGAACGAAAAATAAAACGCTGGAATCGACTAAACGATCAAGGCTTCCAAACTTTCGAAACTTTTAAGACGTATCGAAATTGTAAAGACTCAAGACTGGAGATATTCTTAGGAAAACTTCGGATCGCTTCGAAGTTGACATTGAAACGCACGTCGCTAGCGATAAGTTCAGCCAGCTACGAGGCCAAGAATTCGAGCTTAGCAATTCCGTTTGGGATTTAAGAAGAGGCATCTTCGCTCCGTACATCTCGTGTCAAGGTGCAACGACACTATGCTTTTGTCCTTGAAGTTTCTTTGTACCGATACTCTCTCCAGTACTCTCGGATACTTGCGTACCAAGAATCGATCGGAAAATTCCGCGTTTCAGAATTATATGGCGAAAAGGTAATAGCGAGTTGTTCTCGGGGCTGTGATATGTTTCATTATGCGACTATCGAGACGAAATTGTTCCTCACGCTGACAAGTTATTATTCGCGTAGCTTAGCGTAGCGTTTCCCTTTTACGTAAGATCGAACTTATTATCGGAACTATAGGAGCTACAAAAAAATATTCGCACGTCGTTGTGCTTATTTTAATATCTACGTAATACGCTAGAAAGGATATTGGGTTTAAGGATATTAAGTTTATAGTACTTTTATGCGACTACGAAAACTTGTTTCTATGAAAATTCTACAAAAATTGAGTCATTGTATATCGTGCTCTTGCACGAATCAACTTACGGAAGTACGTCGTTTTCGAACACTTGCGCGAGAACTCGACATCAATTGCCTATTTATATGGCGAAAAGAAGAAATTAATAAAACGTGGAGTTGATCGGTTCAACTCTTAAGGGGTTTGCATATAACAAACCTGATTGTTCTGTAGGTGGTGGAACGCTGAATCGTAAGATATTCGAAGTTCAGGTGTGCCCGGAATATGTTGCTATTACACAGGTTCGAAGCGATTCCAAGTGTTAAGATTGTATCGCTAAGCGCGGTGGAAATAAAACGCGTCGCGTACAAAGTGGCACGATGTGGAGAGGAAAAACGAAGAGGGGGTTGAAACGACGTCGATGAGCAAGGAACGAAAGCCGAGTGGTGGGAGGAAAATAAATCGATAAACGCCTCCTATGCGCGCCCGCAGCACGGCGGCTCAATTAATGGAATAATAATGTAGACTAGGCGAGCCGGAGAGAAGGAGTTCCGTTACAAGATATCGGCTGGAATTTAGCAAACAACAATTATCTCCGTTCACTCGTCCGTAACTTTCTCGTTGTCGCGGTGTTGTCTCCTACCTCCGGTAACTAATTCTCATATCACAGATGGTACACCGGTTAAAACTTGGTCCAGAGGCCCGCTGCTACCGGACGAAGTTCATTCGGGCTTGACTTTCGACGATAGCACCAACAGCAACAGCAGAGAGAGGCATTCTGAAACTTAGACAAACGGTGACCGACCCAGAAGCGAACTAGTTGAGTCAACTGACCTAGAAACATCGAGAAACACAGGGGCCGTCGAAATAACTCGAACAGCAGCGGCTAGTCCAGGCTTCGCAGTCGCTCGTACCGAGGCTTTTGTCCATCAAGAGATGGAATTCAGTTAGCAAGATTGCTCCGTGCTGACCGTTCGATTTCCTCTGCCGGAAATTGAGAAGAATTTCGAGCCGATAACGAGGTCGAGCGCGATGTTCTCCAGCTCGACCAGTTCTCCACCTACTCTCCCGCTACGAAGCACACGTACAGCGATCTTAGGAATTGATATCTTTCGTTCAGAGATTACCAAGGACACGGGTTTCTACTTATTAAGAAGGCATCGAGCTCGAGATCGCGCTCAATTATGCGGCCAGCTATGAAACACGGTTTAGAGAAAAACGAATCATCATAATGAAAGAAGTTCGTAAAACGCGGAGAAGGAAAAGATAGAGAGAAAGAGAGAGAGAAAAAAAAGATAAAAGAAGCTTGGGGAGATTCCTCGGTTTGAAAAGGCATCGTCTGGAAAGTTCAATAACTAATCCGATAATTTCGATCAACGGCATGCCTATCTAACCTAACCCCAATCACGGCCAGAAGAAAGGAGAAAATAAAAACATGGCTATCCTCATGGTCATCGAACAACAACGAGCAACGATTTTAAAAGAACGAATTCATCCATGCATGGCGAAAGATGCTAGAAAGTCAAGGGGCGCGCATCTGTTCGGTATTGGTCCGAGGCTAAATTAAAAATAATTACTGTACGCCGTTTCAACCAAGCGATAACAACTCGATTACGATCCCAGAAACGATGCCGGGATTCAACCGGCGGACCTTTGCATCACGAATTTCCATTATCGAAATCTTTAATCTGGATCCGTGCTCGCTCGCACTTTCTCGCCCTTTTACGTCCCTTCTCCCTCCTCCCCTCTCTATCTCTGTTTCTCTATCCAACGTGGTTGATTTCATCTTTACACCCTTCGAGCATTCCGCTCCTCCGATTTAACCCCTGATAAATTTGCCTTGTTATAAACTCGCTCGCCTCGTCAGGGGAAAATAAAAATTTCGACGTAAAAGAAGCGGAAGAGCAGAAAGTAATCCCCCCGATTTCAACGCTCGGAACAATGACGCGGGCGCGTGCACGCGCGTTCCTCTCGTCGTCGAACGCGATTTATAAAATATCCGCGTCAATTCCGTTTGCGTAAGGGATGAAAAAAGAAAAGGAGATCCTTTGTGCAAATTTAACTCTTCATCGAACGTTACGTTACCTCATAAAATCCGGTAAATATTCACCTGGCCGACTTTACAATTATCGTGCCGGCTAAAGCCGCCGCACTACCAGATCACCTCCATTTCGATAACAAATATTTAAAGATGGAATGTAGGATAGGAGATCCTATTCTCGTAGCGATACTTTACGCGCAGATTAACTAAAGCTTCGCGTTGATTTCGTTCGCTGAATCTCGAACCTAGTGAAAGTCGGGGCGTAAATATTTGAGAAAAGAAACGGCAAAAAGAATCGTTGTTTTCAAAGATTCATGCAAATCAACGTTGTTCGCAAACACCAGCAAACCAGAATGTTTTAATTGTAACGTTAATCATTAGCCTGGATGCTTACAAAAATTTGTAACGATTTATACAATAATCTTGCAACATTTCGAATAAAGATTGTCGCACAAGTTTTGACAAATTACCATTTAAATATATAGCACAGTAAAATAAAACACGCGAAACGTAGCGTTATATTCGAACTCTCTGGAACGCAAAACGCCTGTGTTTACACAGTAATACTATTCTACATTTTTAAACAAGAAATACTGTTGCCTTTTTGTTCTACAAACAGATAAGAAAAAACACTCGAATCGTTTTAACTTTCAGATTTGAATCGATTAAATAGGGGAATAGAACTAAACGAGAACTCGGAGAAATCGGATGCTGCGTTACATTCTGATCGACGATATCGTGAAACTTGGCCCATAGAAACACCGATGCGACACGCTTGACAAAAACTTCCCTGGCGAAAGAGGAACAAAGACGTGTACCACCTTCACGGTGTATACAATGGTCCGTTGGAATCGCGGCAATTCCGCCTCTGCCTCCGTTTCTACGACGTTCTTTTTGCGTGTTTATACTCGAAGCCCTTCTCATCCGAAGCAAACTGTTACGATTTCGAAATTCGTAATTTTCCGCGCACCAGCCTGCAGGCCCACATTTTCTTAACGACGGTAATGAAGCCACGGTGTTCTGTCGCCGCCTTCGACCGCCGTTTCTCTGTTGCAATTTCCCCTTCGGCCGCGCTAAAATCATAGCGAACAGCCTCTTTCCTGTAACGAGCCTCGGCCTTACGAAAACTTCCGCCAGCGTGTCATCTTCCAGCCTCGATCAATTAGGATTTCTTCTTTTTAGGGCGGGTAGTTTTGAGAAACTAATTCGAAATTTTCTAATTGAGTCGAGAGTTTATGCTGGATGGAGATCAGTAAGGGAACATGTTTCGTAAAAGTTTGTGCAATAATTATAACCGAGTTTCCTTTAGCTCGGAGAACTTAACGTGAACATACGCATGTATGTAAAATGGACTGTGATATATATCTGTAATAGTCTGTATAACTTATATAAATCTATTCTCATTAAATATGTCGTTATTATATTTCAGGATCACCGTATATATTTTATTTCTAGTACACCTTCGAATTATCTTTACATATATTTTATTATCATTATTAAACTTGGTATAATTCATGACTAATGGAATTCGACACGTGTAATTAAGTCTGTCCTTATTAAATACCTTCTTACTACATTCCAGGACCACCGTATATATTTCATTCTCTGTTTATATCATCTTTTTATCGTTATTATTATAAATGATATAATTCATATTAAATAATGCATATATCGTGCATGTATTATAGTCATTAATAATTATAAGTCAAATCTGACTTTAAAGAAATAAATAATACATATAATTATGTTCTTAATAAAAACAATATGTATATATATTAGTGTGTGTAAAAAAGAATAAATCTTGCGGTTTAACTCTAACAAAATTCCATGCAAAATGTATCTTACGTCGGACTATTATTGGTTTATAGAGATCTAACCACAGTTCAAGTATTAATGGAATATAATTGTTTTTAGATTATTTTCTTAATTTAAATAATATGTATATATATATATATTAGTATATGTAAAAAGGAATAAATCTTGCAGTTTAATTCTAACAAAATTCCATGCAAAATGTATCTTACGTCGGACTGTTATTGGGTCACAGAGATCAAACCATAGTTCAAGTATTAATGGAATAAATATAATTGTGTTTAGATTACGTTCTTAATAAAAATAATATGTATATATTAGTATATGTAAAAAGGAATAAATCTTGCGGTCTAATTCTAACAAAATTCCATGCAGAATGTATCTTACATCGGACTGTTATTGGGTCACAGAGATCAAACCATAGTTCAAGTATTAATGGAATAAATATAATTGTTTTTAGATATATTATTGTTTATATATATTGTTTTAGATATTTCGAAAAACGAGAAGTGAAAACCACGTTTGACTCAAACAGAACTAGATCTGGAAAGTAGATGCTTTTTTCTGGCTTGCCACATACATGTAGCATATTCCTTTCTTTAAAGGTGTAAAAGTTCGTGTTAGAATAGAAGTTCTCACAACACGTGACGCTCTAACCGAACGGGTCACTTTGACGTATCTATTCGTGATTTTATGATACTATTTAAGCTGCGGAAAATTTCCTGTCGCACGTTTTAATGTAGTAGCTCACGTAAATGTAATATGGTGGTTAAAACATGCAGGAAGTGTTATGTTCTCTACGCTATGTTTTACGTTGTATTCGCTCGTGTAAATCGTCTCTATGATAATGTCAATATATGCTGCAATAAAATTGATTTACTTTTTAGGTCGACTGAAATATCCAGCCATTATTATTTGCAACCACATCTTTATAAGTAGCTGCATTATGGTCGTTGTCTCTGTATCATTATTTCGCTATTACGACGCTTTAATGTATATTACAAAATCGTTTGTCACAGGTAACAGATATATTACATTTTTTCAAGCGATTTAGCTTCGAACATTAAAATGAAAACTTTCCCTTTGCATAATCAACGCGACAACTAAATTTATTAATTTTTTATACGCAAATTAACTGACAATACGAGCGAGGTTTTACACGCGAATTTATTCGAAATGAAATTTCATTTCTATTTAAGTACGTTTCTTTCTCTTTTTCTTCTCCTTTTCTCTTTTTATTTAGAGAAGTAGTGATTATAACGGTGATTTATGAAATTGATTGTGTGATTAACTACAGTTATATTGATTAATATTCAATATAATCATAGTTTCTAATTAATTATAGCTTCTCGGTTTGATTCGAAAACTGGAACGCGATAATTGCCACAAGTCGATCGTTTGACAGTACCATAATGATTCAGAAATAAAATACAGTGACTCAGTAATAGAAAAACAAGATTGAAAAAAAAAAACAAGCGTATGGGCGTGTAAAGTCACAAAAAAGTAACGAACAACCGTATAATGTAATCGGATCTCTTATCTATATATTTCAGTATTATTCGAATTCTACAAAATATTTTTAAACCAGTAAAAGTACTCTCTCGCACTGCCCAATCCGCCTAGGAAATATCAAAGAATATGTTTACGTTTGTTTCAACAGAGAATCGAAGAAAAACGAAAATCTTCCCGAAATTAAAATATTTCTCAACGAAGGCATCGATTTAAATTTGTAAATTTCAAACAGCAAACTGGATTCTTATTACGCTAGAATTCATAGAATTTTAAGTAAAACGATTGCAGCGCGTGTCTATCGATACCCAGAGGTTTATGCGAAATGAACGATAGTCGCCTGCCTGCACGATGCGTGTGACGATTACAAAGCGATCGCATTATATGCGCGGCACGTTCCCCGCGAGAAATTGTCCCAGCGAGAAAAGAAACGCGACGTTGTAACGCGGATCGCGGAAATAGTTAATAGACCACGCCTGGAACGTGAAACGATATTTTTCGTCGTTCCTTCGTGGAACGAACCTGTAAACGGCAACGATTTTCAAACTGGTTGCCGACCAACTTTTAACCATCGATGCGTTCCGATTAAATAGATACCTTAGGGTGCTAGAAATTAATCCTTTTCGTCGAGGGGATATACAGTCACTCACAAAACTCCACCATCCATAAAATTCAAATATCACAACGTAACAAGTAACTCTAGCGATATTCTTCGACGTTTGAAATTTTTTATTAACTGAACGTAGACATTCACATGTTGTAAAGAACGATACGATTTATTACACGTATTACAAAGAAGAAATAAGAAGATACAAATTACAATTTCACAAAAGTATGTGTATACAGACTTGTTACTCGTGCATGAAACGATAATAAAACAGGTAGATTTAATGTTACATTAATATCTCGCTTCTATCTTTTCGTTATTGATCAAATGGATAGAATCAAAGACTTTGTACTAGGTTGTCCGAAAAGTGTCTTTCTTTCGTGTCTTTTAGAACAGTGCAGCTTTATACAGACGTGAAACCAAGTCTGTGAAATGTTGCGGTGTTTATCTCGACAGAACAAAATGGATCGTACGTAATTCGACAAAATAATATAAAACAAAATATTATCTATTGTCTATTATTATTGTCTATTATTTTCTGATAAAACGAAAGAAACTTTTCGGACAACCTAATAATCTCATCTCGAGACATTTAAATGCTTCGTACTTTTTAGTCGATTAAGGAGCAACCAGTGAAATGGCGTGTAAAAGTTACGTAAACGTAACATTCTCAAGAAACGTAACTTGTATGATTGACTGTACGCCTAAGCTTCCTGTGTTATAATATGACATTAAACTGGACATAAGCAGAGAAGCGAATATATATTTATTTCGTAAATATATCGTAAGTATCGGTTTGAATTTTCCCGCGTTGCTGCAAGCAAAATTCTGCCAATCGTCCTACTATAATCATTAAAATACCAGCATCGAGTCACTCAAGGCCTATCGATAGCTATTACAATCAGCTCGATTATTACGTCCACCAACTCAGAAGAAAAAAGGATCAACGATATGAATATGAAAAATGTATAAAAACCTTCAATTAGCTGCACTAGTCGTCGATATGTTATGTTCTCATATGTCAGTCTTCTGTTTCTTACCTGAAAATAAAACGAGAACAAATCATTAACAGGCTAATTGTTTTTCTAGCAATTTGTATCGTTTGTCGCGTTCTTCGTCGGATCAGCAGACGTCCTGATACACGTGAGCGAAACATGGTGTATGACGAGATCTATAGTACAGCAATGTAGACTAGGAAACGGGTAGTGTTTTGAAAATCAGCAAAAACTGTTACTTTCACCGTATGAATCAGACTTTTAGCGGAAACTTTTGGCCCGCCGCCAACACAACTGGCCTGGTCTTCCCCTTGCTGGTGCAAGTAGTACAGATATTACCGTCTCAACGGTTCCACGACCTTTCTGTGTGCTCGATACACGAAAACAAGCGACTCTTTGGCAGCTAGCATTACGCTAATGTCGCTGCTTCTTCCGTGGTATAGCATGTGTCCCTCGGTGTAATTGACGATGAAAGGAATCGGTGAAAGAGCGGAGAGGAGTCGTGGGATTTGCGACTCTGCCCGCTACGAAAAATGTGAAACGTATTACCGACCAGAACCGAGTATCCGAATTTCCGCAAGCTCGTTAGCTACCGAATAATTGCGTTGGCGAATTTCTTCCTCGAAATATTCTCTCCGGCATTTGTTCGGTCTCTATACATCTTATTTCTCTTTTCCTGGCTAAAGTTGGTTTACAATTTTCAGAGAGCTCGGGAGGTTCGATATTATCAATTTTCAGAATTCAATAATACCAATTTTAAGCGGAAGTAACGCGATTTCGGTTAAATTAGATTTTTATTAAGTTAGATATCCTCGTTGTCGGTTCATAAAACGACGAATTAGGAAGCTTTCGGTTACATTAGATTAAATGAAATTAACCTCGCTGCGTTCTCGTGGACACTTTTATTGTTTTCTTTCTTGTCGTTAAAGAATTTCTGAAATTTGTGGAAAATATGACAGAATTTTTATATCCATCACGTTCTGCCTCGATCTCATACCTACTTTTAACCAGAGTTTCTCTTGAAAAAGACAAGGTAGCGGTGTATGATTTACGAAAGCGTAAGGGCCATGAAACGTTTCTCGAAATCGGTCCTAGTCGGCCAACCGTAATCGTTTCCGTAGAGGAATGTCAGACACGCTGTGATTTATTTCCAAGAGAACCGGCGAAGAGAAGTGACGAGGGAAGCGTACACACTGCGACCTGTAATTATCTGTTGGTGGAGTCAGCAATGAATTACGCTCGTGCGTAAAAAGACATAATTACGGTGGTCGAATTTCGGCGCTATTTCGTCTACACAGAAAACCACGAGATTGTAATGAGACACGATTATCAAAATTACATCGGCAAATTTCAAACTAATCTAAAGATTTATACAAAGGAGTATATTAGATTTAATATATTAGATAGAGTATATTACATTTTCCGTAAATATGTCTGCGAATATAATCGAGAGAAATGAAATCCAGTTAGGAAATCGTATTATTTACAAAATTTTACAGAGACTAGCATAATTGCCATATTTTATATATCTTTGCACATTAGATATATTCTATGTAGGATAAACCGAATGTGACGCGTTAAATATCTCAAAATACGTGTTGGATATTAACGCAAATTAGGAACATATAACGAAAAATGATATTTGGCATGCACACACCCATATCAGCCAATATAGGCACGCGATAATCACGTGTATAGCGCAAAGATTAATTCTTTGATACCCTGAAGTAACTTTTTCTTATTCGCTTAAAATTGTAACATGAATGTCTCCTCCGCAAGTAGTTGATTTTTCTATTTTTGCATCTTTAATCTGGCCCTCGATTTAAGCAATACGGATCGTTACTTAACCCTTTGCGGCAAACAGTAGCCGTGGTCTTTTTACCATTGCGGATGTCACACGCTCAAGAAGACCACCCGCTCAGAAACAGTAATAGCATAGGCTAGATATCCTGCATACCACAGGCATCGAAACAATAACCAAATAGTAACGGAATAGGCGCCTCTGAGATACACCAGACGACAACTCCTCCAGAGGGACTAAAACCTCAGTATAAAAACCCTCCAAAATAGGCGCTCGTCCTAGTCTCTTGTAACACTATGAATCATTTTGTTGTAACACTTTGAACCATCATTCTGTTGGATTTGCATAATAAATTCTATTATCATATACAAACTTCAATTTCTTCACCTTATTCGTGAAACGTTCGAACTGCGACGCGAGGAAATTGTCACGTAAAATGACAAATAAAAATAAAAAAAGGAATTTAAGATGAAAAATAAAAAAGAAACTTTATTTTTTTCTAACACTGGGTTTACAATTTACTTCCTATGCTTTATGCGTGACTCTTTAAGACTGACTCTTGCAACTCGATTTCCGATCGGATTCGGTTATTTGTCTTTTGTCACCCCTCAATATCCTCACTATCCTTGAGCTTGTTAGGCGTCCGCGACTGTTGCCACGTACGCCTTCTTCTCGAACATTCGGCGGAAAACCCATTGGGATATTGATAGTTCATTGGGCACTTCGCTTCGGCGATATACATTGTAGCCGAGTGCCGCCACATCTTTATCTCCGATTTTAAAGTGAGCCGATCGTGACAAGATCACCGGCGATCTATCGGTTTCGTGATTTCTTGAGTCTCCTACGTGGCACGGACGCGTGTCGGCATATAGCCACCCGAATCTGTTCACAGTTCCGGAGACACTTACTTTGAGGTGGCTGGCGTACGTCTATTTTTCTGAGCGATAATCTAATGCGTATTTACATATGGGTATAGTAAACTAAACAGTATTATGTTTTTGATAAAAGAAAATTATAGATCTTTAGAAATTTTATCTTCCGTTTAACGTAAACTCGCGATATAGGATGAAGGTCGAGTCAAAACGAATTTCAGTCTTTCATTGGCTACATCGCGACCTTAAGATACCTACAGTTAAAGAAAAATTATCCAAATTCAGTAACAGATATAACATAAGAGTTAATAACCATCAAAACCCACTAGTTACTTAATTACTTGACACGACGGATCAGATCCGCAGGCTAAAAAGACATTACCCTTTAGATTTAAGCACTAGATTCAACTAGAATCAGACACACGATAAACACTTATTAAGCATGACATAGTACTACGCCAGAAAAATTTATTTATAATTCTCAATGAGAATTGATTGTAAAATTCATCCAAGTATAAAAAAAACTTATTATTCACGTTATAGTACCACGCCAGAATAATTTACTTATAATTCTCAATGAGAATTGATTGTAAACTACTTCCAAATAAAAAAAAAGTCTTTCATTGGCATTAACAGACGAATCAACAAGCTTTTTATATGTTTTATATATTTTTTATAATACCTCATACATGATGCCTAAAATATCCAGAAAGGACGTGATCGATAGTGATAGTGGTGATGACGAGCATTAATTTGAACCTGACAAGATAGAAGACGACGATAGTGCTTCAGGCAGTGGAAACGAAACCCGTTCAATAAGAAATCGACTCAGACGTTTCAATTTCCACTAATAGCGACAATGATGATGAACTAAATATTGATGAACGTAATACGAGCCTCGACAATGAATAACGCAAACGTTCAACGTGTATATTTTCTCAACTGAACGCGCCAATATCTCTCGTTCATAGCGATCCAATCCGCAAAGGGTTAATAGCATTGTGCACATCGTTAGACAAAATTTATAATTTAAACTCAGAAGCATGATCGACGATAGTAACGTTCTTGTAATGCCTATACAAAAGAAAATAATAAATCTAGCGACGAAGAAAATAAAGAATACTATTGTCTGATCCGCACGAAATCCTACGGCACTGGGGAACCAAACGAAAAATAGGTGCGATGTATCGAATGTAAGAATGTGACACGTGAAAAATACACAATTCGTATGATTTTCCAGGCATAAAAATCCCCAGGCTACCCTACGGCACACGTAATACGTTCGTAAGAAACTTCTTTATGAGTATTCGCTAGAGTTTCTGATTTTGAATGTGTATTGAAAATACACGTGTATACGTGTACGTGTAGTTAATACATGCGTGTTTTAATCCGTGTACTTGTTAATACACGGGTACATTGAAGTATAATACGGCTATTGAAATACAGGGATAGCAATGTCTGTACGTGTTCAGTGATACACGTGTATAGAAATTATATAATTTCACGTGTATTAATTCGTATATCATATTTCATTTTTAATTAGATATCAGAATGTTTGCATACGCAAATAAGTAAATCATTTCTGATAATCCGCTAGCATTTTTATTATTGCATAAATTTTCTGGCGATATTCGTTTGAAGTGCTAGGGTATATTAAAAAAAATATATAATTTCGGAAATTTCGAGACGCTTCAAACTCGAATAGAATGATGATCGCTCTTTCATTAAATTTTCATTAAATTATATCCCGTCTTTTTGGTCCAAGATACAAAAATCTGGAGCACGAAACATCTGACGTTAAAGAAACAATTCGTACAAAAGTAAAACGTTCGCTTCAAGACTCGGATATAGTAAATGCAGCAAAGGCAAATGAAAAATCTGCTCTCGAACTTTTATATAACGAGATCACCGATAACATTGATTTTTACATTCCAATTGAAACATATATGACCGAGCCACAATTACGCTTCGATTTAAATTCATTTGAATGGTGGAAGGCTGGTGCAAATAAATATCCAGCAATTTCCGAACTTGCCAAAAAACATTTAACAATTCCAGCAACCTCGGCGATGGAAGAACAGTGTTTTTCATGTGCTGGAAATATTGTAACAGAAAAAGAAAAAAGAAGAAGAAACCATTTATTGCCACAAAATGTTAATACCTTAGTTTTAATATCTCGAAACAAAAAATTAATAAATTAAACTTTATTAACCAAAACCATAATGTTTCTTATTTTCACCCGCGACCCAGTAAATTAAGTCTCACAAACAATTTACATATCTAAATATTCTGATATTTAATTAGAAAATAAAATACGGGCTACAGGTTAATACACGTGAAATTATACATTTCGATACGCGTATCCGTGAACCTCGGCACACGGATACATGTATAGATATTATGATCCGTGTAATCGTGTATTTTAATAGCCGTGTACCCGTGTATTGAGAAGTACATGGATTAAAACACGGATATATTAACTACACGTGTACACGTATGTTTCAGATACACGTAAAATCGAGATCTCCGGTGCTTACCATTACTACAACCCTCGAATCTCTATGTTTCAATTTTACTCGTTTTAGCAAACAAAACAGCTTGCTAGTATTTTAAGAGAATATTCAGCATAAAGTTGGAACGAGGAATCGCGCATGCCAGTAACAATTTTTTCATAATTTGCTCGAACGTGAGATACTTTTCGACGTTGAGAAAGTAGCGCCGGATGGAAAACCGAGTTAAATACTTTCGTGAGTCCACTGTGTCGTCGAATCTTGGCATCGTTTCGTATATGCAGAGCGTAATAAGGAAATTCCATAGTTTCTCTGTCGGTTTATTTTAAGGCGATCGGCATACGGTTTGAAAATTTTCCAGATGTCGAGAGAGAAGCCGGCCGCCTCTTCTTCCTTTCTTTTCGTCGGCACGCGTTTCGCAGAAGGCGAAACGGCCCGGTCACGTTTCGACACCGAAATAGAAGTTCGCGTGTCCCTTAAAAACTCATATCGATCTTCCTTAGAACGCTCCAACTGGGATTTAAAGTTCGCCGACGGTGTTCGCGGCCGGGACATTCGTTTCGTTCGATAAATTATTCCGCCCACCCCGAGGCCAGCAGCCACGGGGAAATTCGAGACCGGCCACTTAAGTGGAAAACCATTCGCTCGGCGGAACAATAAATCGCGATACGCCGAAACGCGCAATCAATACGACTTCCGTATTCGACTCGTTGTTCCACGCGTACGGATTGCGAGCAGACTATTCGTTTTCAACGAACAGGTGTACATTGTCATAGAACACTTGCTAATTGAAAAAGTATTATACTCGCGCTGTCGCTTATAAACAGATTGCGGACTTTTCCACAATGTTCTATTTTTGTTAACTTCACGAAGCAAATGGAACCTATATATATATATACAAAGATTGATTTCACGCATCGAATATTTTTAATGTGTTTGAATATTCTTTGTATCGTTGCATGTTATAATAGATAAGATCCTTTCTTCCTTTAAGAGATAAGATTCCTTTCTTGCGACGTTGAATATTAATTATGTACCTCGATAACGTAAAATCAATAGCTTTATAAAAAGCAAAGTTGATCGATTTGGCTTCTGAGGATTCTAAATTTGACTCGTGTATCTTATAGAATGGAAATTGTCCATCTGCGTTGCTTATTTAAAAGCTTCTCAAATTACGATTAAATATAATAAAACTCGTGCAAATTCTAACTGCTTTTAAATATTGTTGCTAGTATTTACTCACGATAGTCTCTCTATCAATCTCTTGTAAAAATACAATACTTGCACGAGTTACATGTACGAGGTCGAGATAAATCTTTTAAAAAACAAGAAAACTGATACCAGAAAGAGAAACATGGGTCTGTTCTAACAAAAAAAAAAAATTGTCATATCTACGAGACAATGTGCGCTAAACAAGATAACGTTTTCCTATCGTCATAAGCCAAATATCTTTGCTTAAGCTACGTACCTACGACATTATCGTTATCCCTCGGAACAACGTTTCACCAGGTATAGAAAATTCACCAAGGTAGTAGATTGAAAAAGTCGAGAAAAGCCAGCTGTTTGGAAAACGCCTTTCGAAGGGGAGTAGAGGAAGGGGAAGAGGTAGTTTCACCTTTTTGTCCACGCAGGGTGGTAGTTCGCTTCGCGTGTCCCTCGCACCGCATACGACAATGAGGAATCAATAGTCGCGACGGATACGCCCTGTACGTACGTTCGTTTCCCCTGTTTACCGGTAATTCGTTACGTCCACTGAGACAGCTTCGACAGATTCGTATCTGACTTCCGGGATGATAATTTCGTGGCAAGGGAAGAAAGTGAATTTCCAACGGTGCAATTTCCTACCCTCCTCCTCTTCTTCCTACTTATTCTCCACCCTTTTCTCGTTTCATCGAACGAGGAAGAATCAACGAAGAAGCAGAGAAGCCAGAGGGGAAGAAACGTGAAATGAGTCGAAAGAGAACACCGATAGAAAGGTGAAACGCGTGGAAAGAGGTAAAAGTCCTTGGTTATCGAATTAGGTTCACGCGCAGAAATTTCACATTTTATAACGCGTCGTTATTACATTGTATTATACATGCACTCTAGTTCATAAATGTCAGGAATATTATCGATACAATAACAGATTTTTCGCTGCGAGTATTCAATCGCAATTTTGTTTTAGCTTCTGACTGACTAATCGTTTCTTCGTCGACGTACGTTAATTTACGTTAGAACGCGCATTTTTATCCGTTCGTAGAAAATTTGAAGGTGTAAAATTGCACAGAATATAAAATATATAAAATATCCGAATTATAGTGCTTTCTGTAATATTTGGTAGATAAAACAATTTTCTACCATGATTTTATTTCTTTAATTATTTTTTTAATTATTCTGAAAAATATGATACTGGGTAAATATCTGCAGTTTAATCATCACTTTCTTATAAGACCATCACTGATGTCCTAACACTTGTGAACGTTAACACACACTATATATATATTTAGATACTACTAGTTATTACTATTATTACATATACCAGCTATTATATATAGTTATTACTACTAAGTAATTGCTAAAATATATAAAAAATATATTATTATATAAATTTTACTATAATAATTAATACAATACTAAATATGTACTAATTAATTATATATATACTATAAAATATATACCAATTAATTACACTAAGTATATTATTATATAAACTTTTTGTAATTACTTAATAATAATTACATATGAAAATGTAATAAAAACATTTTGTTTTTGGAATTCCCTCATGTCCGTTAACATTGCTAAAAAACTGAAAAATATTGAAAGTTTTGAGTGGTTCTCTCGTTGAGCATTTAAATGTAAATTTTTACATATTTCATAGGAAAACGTTAATGGAAAACGGGGGTTAGAATAACGGTCGAATAACCGATCTTTTGCGAGACGAACGCGGAATAAAATGCAGTTACGCATTCGGTACAGGAAGAATTGCGAGGAAAAGGTCTTTACATCCCATAAAAGAGGATCATTCGACCAACTATCCTGCACAGTACGATTACTCGCTACTAAAATCTATTCGATCCTTTTTATCCGTGCCTTGAATGTGCTCTCGATGAAAGATTCGCTCGACGTTCCGCGCCGCGATTTCATCCATCCACCTCATACGTTTCCAACGGAATAAGCCGACGAACAAATCTTGCTGCTGGTTCGAGTACGAGACAATCAATCTATCCCGCGTAACACCGAGCCGTCATTTTTTCAATTAAAGCTTCGGCCTTCGAACGATTGAAAAGTTGCAAGTTGCACGTTTCTTATCATTTAATCTCGCAATTTCGAGTAAGTTCGTAATTTTGTAATTCTTTATTTTGCGTTTTCAGATTTCGTAATTTTATAATCTTTTATTTCGTAATTTTGTAATTTTGCAGTTACGCAATTTTGAACTTTTATCCTTCGATTTCCACGACACCCGACACGTTTCGTAATAGATCGATCGATCGTCAAACGTGCCGACAAACAATAACCGGTCAAACATCTTGGGAAGAAAATAGAAGGGAGGTGGTGAAACGAGAGGCCATTCGATAGATTGTAATCATTGGATAACAGTTACCGGTGTCGATACAAGCAAATAAGATGAAGATTATGTCTACGACGCTTGGGACAACAGAAACTTAATAAAAACGACCATAAAACTTGAACGATCCGCTCGCAACGATGAAACCCGTAACAGCGTAATTAAAAATGTAGGGTTGACACAAATGTAAGAATTAAACATGATTTACGACAGTTTTTACCGTTACACCGTTCATTTCGACGTTTTACGACGTCGAATTGAAATACATGCATTGCCCCGATGTTAGTTTCGTCGATTTATGACGGTTCTTAATTACTCCACTATCTCCAATTTCATGGAATTGCATGTTTAATTAACGAATATAAGTTGATCAATAATTAAAAAATTAAAAAGGCCAGTTAATTGTAATTATTTAGGAAGAAGAAACGAGATTCCAACGAATTACCAGCGTAGGAGATACAATAAGCTGGTTAATTTGAAATAGGTAGACGCGTGATATATGACGATCGAGGGAATTTTTTATTGTTACGTTATTTTTCTCCTTTTGATGTTTCGTTATATATAACTGTCGTTGTAATCGCAGACTAGCAAACGACGAAAAATCGCTTTGCTTAAGGGGAGTTTCTCGAGTTGCGACAATAGTAGCAAATGATTTTTATAAATTTCTTTAATCTAATTATTGGTTCCGCGAGACTAGATCTTTTTGCGATGTAAACAAATAGTCTCGAAGCATAGATATAATTTTTAAATTTCAGCTTTTATCGTTTATTGTGTATTATGCAAGTCTTGTGATCATCTTTGACTTTGTAATCATTGTTGGCTTGCAATATAGCCTTTGTCACAGTCGTCAGAATGTGGTAGTTCAGAAACTTTCTTAAACTTAAATAGTTTATGCTGCGACTATTTTTTTCTTTTTCAAGAAAAGCATGAAAAATTGATAAATTCTAACGCTCCGGTCCCCGGAGAAATTTGCAACAAATGAGCTTTTTCCGAGATTGTTCAACCGACTAGTTTTTCAGGTACCACGCACATCAGTTTAAAAATCAGTTTGTTAAACGTGACACTTTAAAAACTCAATAAACGATAAGCGGTAATTAAATTAAGAAAAATTATATTTGTTCTTTAATACTATACTTACATTTCAAGAAAGTCTACCACCATATAACTGTTAATCAGTTTAAACAGACTTCGTAAAAATCACGTACCCTTATTGTTATTACACAAGAATGGCTCCCTTGGGACCCATTTACATTGAGCAATTACCTTTTCCTGTCGACTGAAAGATTTATATTACACCGTGCTCTTACATTTTCATCGTTCGAGATAAAACGTACTACGTAAAGCAATAATACATATTTTATTATCAGTTATTAATTATTCGCCAATATTTATCACTATTTACAGCTATAAACAATCTGTAATAATAATCATAATTAATTATAATTATTCGATAATTGTTCGTCTCAGTCGCTCGAGATATTAATTACAATTTCACAGTGTTTACACGATCAACTACAATTAACGCTATCAGTATACTTATACTCAATAATTTATTATATCGCCAATATTAATGAATTGAAAGGTACAAGGTAAAATAAGAAAAATTCAAAGCTGTTCAATGTAAACGCAGCCTTATATCGCCTTTCTTCCTTTCTTTGTCATTCGTATGCCATCGTCGTATTGGCCGTTTATCACGAGTCAATAATTGTTCGCGTCGCAAACCCAAGCAACGATAAAGACATCTTGCTATTACGCTTCTTATAGTCAAGCACGATTTGGTAACAACGCATAGCGTATTACCAAGCGTATTTACAGAAGTAAAGATTCTTGTGTAAAGTAACGGGAAGTTAGAGGCCGCATGGATAAAATATCGTGCAATCGGGAAATGTTGAAGACACAGAGACCCGGCTATAGTCAATATTGCACGTGGACAGAGGCGCAGCAAACGTCACGACAACTTTGCTTCCGATTCATGCACCGCTCTGTCAATGGAACGTTACTCGTCGACTCTCTTTCTCTTTTTCTTCCAGATTCGTTTGAAATTTTATAATTGAAATATTGGGTCGATCAATAGTATGATTATTATCGTCGTGTGTCGTTATAGCGCCAACCAAACAAAATGTTTCGTATAACGCACGTAAAATACTTACGAAAGATTTGCGTAAGTGTTGCAACACTTCCTCGCGAATCACTATATATATACACAGGGTGGTTGGTAACTGGTGGTACAAGCGGAAAGAGGGTGATTCTACGCGAAAAAAGAAGTCGAAAATATAGAATAAAAATTTTTCGTTTGGGGCTTTGTTTTCGAGAAAATCGACTTTGAATTTTCGCTCGGTACGCGTGCACTTTATCACGTCTCGTTATAACGGATCTCACTGTAGATCGTTGTCTCGATGGATATTATCGCAGTTTAAGTTTGTTTTTGCCGTAACGGAAGATCAGGAATACATAATGAAATAATATGAAGTAATCATAAAGTTTATTATTACAAAAATTGCTGAAAATGTTTCCCATTCTGCCGAACACATAGTTCTGCTCTTCTAATTAAATTTCTATGAACACTTTCTAACGTATTCGATTGTTTTAAAGTATGAAAGGCTACAATAATCTTTTCTTTCATCCGTACCGAGCGAAAATTCAAAGTCGATTTTCTCGAAAACAAAGCCTCAAACGAAAAATTTTTATTCTATATTTTCGACTTGTTTTTTCGCGTAGAATCACCCCCTTTCCGCTTGTACCACCAGTTACCAACCACCCTGTGTATATAAATTCTATAAAATTCTAACTACCCGCCAACCGACATTTTTTACTTTTGTTTTGTTTTACCGGCACTCGTTTGCTAAATAGAATAGATCGCGAGAGAAGAACGGTAATTTAGGTAAAATTCCTAGTAAATTTGTTATTAACTGTTATTGTATTTAATTTAATTATTCCCGAAATAAACTCGATTTTCCAGAATCGATCGTCTGATTTATCCTAAGGATTTACGTTATTCCATACACAAGTGAAATATTGAGCCAAACGAACATCCGAAACAGCAGTTCGTAAAAGTTGGAATTTGCGTAGATCACGAAGAACCTGAATTTTCATAAATGTCTACCTATGGGAAAATCAGGTACTTTTCCGCGTGCCTTACAATCGGCCGATCGTCGTTCGTCAATCGTGAAAATAGAATTTCGAAAGGAAGGGCAACGCGTGCGCGAGCAAAAATTCTATTTTGCTTTTAACCGATAATTGGCCGGATAATTGATTTAATAACCGCTTTCAGGTAGCGGCGCGAATGTTATAAAATGCCAGGCTTAAAAGCGAAATGGAGCGTTAAAACCTTTCATCGAATTCGACATTTTCGCATACTAATGGCGCGCATCAAAGACGAGATTTTATACATCATTTCCGTGCACGTCAGTGGCACGCCGGCCTGTGTTGAGCAGAGTAACCGGCGGCAATGAAAACGTCAATCAAACATCGATAATCTTTCTATTCTTCCGTTCCTGGCCTCTTTCGTCGTCGCTTCGGGCTTCCTGCATTTCCTATCGATCGAAACCCGTCATTAACATTAAAACAGCCAGCTTATTATACGACTTCATTTTCTCCGTATTTTGTATAATCCCTGCTTCCATATAATTTTCTATCGTCTGCTCGAATATCTCTTGCCATATGTCAACGGTGTATACTTTAGCACTACAACTACCACAATAGTCGAATTGATTAGTTTTACAATTTTATTTTCAAATTCCTACTTCGTGTTATATTTTTTCCGCAATGATGTGAGGTGTTTATGTCGTCGACTACGTGTCCCTGATAATAGTAGATAATATATATAGCTGGCTATATATATGTCGCTGTTGGGGGGCTGCTGTATTTTCTTTCTATTTAAGAATCGTGGAAGAAAAATCGGACTTCGGTCCTCGGGATCCGAACCCGGGTTCCCAACGTTCGCAACCTAAGGCGCTAACCGACGGTAGTTAGTGTCGAGTGCCGCCACAGATGTAACGAGTTTCGCGACGATAACTAAAAGAATAATATAACGAATTTTATTTTCTTTTTTATGTATTCAAACTGAAAATAATTTTGTATCAAGGCTACTTATACCAATAGCAGCCAAAATGACTGGTACTTGTCAAAGTGTAAAAGGGTCCTGCAATCTGTTTATCGAACCCCAATTAACCAGTTTCCTCGTTTCGTACAACTTCCCATACGTTTTCAAAATTTTTACTGTGTATCATTCGATATGATGATATCAGTTATGAGGAAAATTTCGAATCGATCGCTAAATCGCTAGATGCTAACACTGGAAATACCACACCAGTCGAAACGACTGGTTCTACAATTTTATAAATGTGTCGACCCCAGATGGATTAATAATACCAAAAATGTACTACATAACATGGAATTCCTTCTGTAAGAAAGTAATAAATCAATAAATATACAAATATTCTATTATTATTTTATATAGCATATTTTTTTATAGACCAGTCATTTTGATTGGTTTTTGTTGAGGTTATTAGATGTATAATGAGAGAGACGCGTGGATAAATTATAAGGTAGAAAAATATATTTGAAATACGGAAGTGAAAAGTACAAAAAATTGAAATAATAATATGAGCTGGTCCAGATCCGCACGCTAGCAGTGTTACTCTATAACTGAAAAACCCTGAAGCCAACGTCGCCTGTCGACTGTTTATGGCCTGCCTTCGTCGCAGTCTTTTGTCTATGCGCTGTCGATGGCTTCAGTGCTTTAGAAAGCTAAAAAGACCAGATGTAGAGTTTTCTTAAGAGCGGTGACCTTCAACAGTTTTGTTAGAAATAGCTTCGTGTTAATTCTCGGTAGTAGTTAGGGGGAAGATACCAAGCAATCGAAAATCAGAGTCTATCCAGTATACGTTATCAGAATCGTATTTACGAGTTCTTTTGTTACTTCAATTTGTAGAAAAGCCTTAGCATTCGTTTAAATATACAACGTCAGTATAATGATGAATGTTATGCTGCGACGTTCGTAAAAATTTTTCCTATCGCTTCATGTAAATACATAGTCGCCAAATGTATATTGTGTACATATAAATGACTTGTACTAAAAAGATCGTTGTTTTTCATTTTGTTTAAAAGTTATTGATAGTGAAGATCAGATGGTTACATAGTGTCCAGTCTGTATTTGTATTTGCCTTTACTGAGTAGGAGACTCTGCATGTTTATTCATTTTTGTCATATCGCTTCGATTGATTAACTATGTGTAATATATTAAGCGATATGTTATATCAACCTTTTGCACTTCTATGTCGAGTATGACATCAGTTTTTATCTCAGGAGCTCCTTTGCCGAGTCCCACTCGACATTCTTTCATGTCCACCTTTTTTGTGAAACGTGCGAAAGAAAAGCAGGATTGTATCCTGGAAATTATTTTAAGATATATCATGCACTTAAAAATTACAAAATACAACAATAGTGTGAATAAAACTGGTATTTCAGTGAATTTCTTTCTTCATTTATTTATTTAAATTGTCTTATTTCTTAGTTAAAGTAAATTTCAAATAAAACACTTAAAATGCTGGTAATGAAATTGAAATAAAATTCCGAGTGCAAAGGATTAAAGATTTCATGATTGTCCATTCTGTAGACAGCTAATAATTTGATATTCTGTTCTAATGACACTAACTTGTTAATGGAAGAATATTTAACGGAATTTGGAAGAATTTCTAGGGAAATGATACGTTTGAATAATCGTCGACTTTGATAATATCGACAAAAACTGAGTCTAAAAGTAAACTATTTATTAGGATAGAAGTCTCATAATTGTCTAATAACATTATTGTTACTACACGCAGAAGCTGTTTCACTCTATTTCTTCATAGAAAGTAAAACACACAAACCATATTTCATCGCAGACCTTCAAAAGCGTATTTCGGTAAATGAGATTTTCCATATGTCAACGATGTCTGAGCTTGAGGCTACTTTAGTTGACACGCTACAAAAAGGCCACGAATAAGTAAAAAGTACACGGCACGAAGAAATAACCGACAGCTTGAAAAAAAATATTTCAAAGATATTTGAACTGTAAGAAAATTAGATCGAATTTGTACGCATCAACGACCGCACGATTCAAAGATGCAGAAATGATGGAAGGGAAGAAAGTATGGCGGAGTTCTTTGGTAATTTCGACCCGATTTCAGCCAGCTGCCTCGTGTTCCAAGTTAAAGGTCGAGGAGACGAAGAAACAGAGGGGACAAAGACAGAAGCAGGACAAGGTATAACGAAGAAAAATGAGCGAAAGAAGGGCGGTGAAAAAAGATTCGAAAAACCGTAGGAATGATGTCATCCTTGGCAATGCAAGCCCCGGGCCAGGATTACAAGCAGGAAACGTAAAAAAAGAAATAAAAAAAGGAGGAACGAGAGAGAGAGAGAGAGAAGGAAAGGAATAAAGAAAGGACGAAAAAAATCTCGTTGATGTAACGTGTCAAGTAGCCTGAGTAATAGATTAAAACTATTTAACCCGTGGCGACGTGTCTGATATAATGATACAATTAACCGAATGACGATTGGACCAGGTCAAATACGAGGCTCCCCTGCGGATAATTAATCGACGTCGAGGATCATGTCAAGTACGCTTAACGATCCCCTATGATTGAAATATCTAACATACCACCGTTAATTAACGATGTTCCAGTTTTTTAATCGTTAGATCTCGCTTACAAAACTCGCGTTTCCGTCTGATTTTAATCGGCCGCGACGAGGGAAGTTTCTCTTGCTAATTAAAATTCGCTTTCTCGCCGGAGTCGCTGACCGTTTCATCGAATATTCGATTGAAAGCAGCAGGGTAGATGCCCGCTGGGGCAAGAGACGAACGAAAGAAACGAAACAGAATAGCATGAGAAAGGAAGAACAATCGTGGAAAAAATAAGAAACCAACGGGACGAAATTGCTATTCGAACGTTGGAACGTAATAAGAATACACGTAACGATATACTGGATGGTCTAGTTTAACCGGGAAAATGATTCGGACAGAAATTCGTCCGTATCAAATGAGAAACGAATATTTTAGTGCGTATAAACCGCTGACCGTAAGTTTCGCGACGCTTGCTCGTTACATCCGTCGAGAAACTTGAACGAATTTTATTTCGTTCAGTATTTTATATTATAAGGCGCGTATAACGCGAACAAAATAACGGGTGTGTAATGAAAGAGGTAGAAAATAAAAGCAGCGGAAAGCATCGAATCTATACTGAATATGTATCAGGTGTCCTAATTTTTATGAACGGTGGATAGAGCGTGCGTAACTAACAAGCTCTCTTTATCTTCAGATTCTTTAATTTCTAAATTACACGTCAGATTGACGAACATTTGTTGAAATAACAAAAACGCGTTCAACATTAATGCAAACAATGACATTGAAATAGTAATTACATACATAGTAAATAATACAGTATATCATTGCAATATCCTTTAAGAAATAATTTACATTTGTAGTCCGCCAAAAGCGCTACTTCTGGTTACTGCTTCCTCGTCAAGTTTACGTTACTTTGATCGCTGTTATTAATCGACCAAAATGTTAGCCAGCGAAGATCTATAAACAACACGTACGCGTCCCTGTACATCGTTAAAATATAGCGAGGCGAGATAGAAATGCAAATTAAAAATTAATCGTATTCCTATGCGCGGCAATCCTGTGCTCATTTAATTTCGAATAAATAAAGGAACGTAAAGCACAGAAGCTGCAGAGCAATTAAATAAAATGTCGATTATCCGGGCCGAGGAGCGCGCGCGCGCACGCACGTGAGGAGCACGCTTTAACCGTGAAACCTACGAAATGCTTAAACATCAGTGGCACGGTTCATAATTTTTCTCTTCTATTCTGGCTGAACCGCGTTCGCTTCAACATTATGAATTACGAATATTGCGTGCGTGAATCCACTATAGCCGCGTATAACGTGATCGTCCAACAACCGTATTTTATTTCGTTACAGAGAAAAAACGCAGGGGAAGAGAGAAAGAACGGAAGAGAAAGAGGGAGAATAAAAGAGCGTGCTAGAAATTTGCTTTCCACGCGCGGGCACGCACGCTTTAGCAAACGAGGAAGCGTCGAGAAGGATTTATCGAGGCGTCGGGGCACGCGGTCTCTGTATCGTTTCCCAACACGAGAAACATCGTACGCTACCACGTGCGTGCCCCGACAAACTTTCCTCTCTTCCTGGGACACATTTTGTTGCATTTTAATCGTCTATAAATTTACGACGCTGTGACGCAACAGCGGAAGCTGCGCTAGTGAACCGGAAAATAACGCAACGCATAACTTTAAAGGACGCTTTATGAAACTTTGTAAAACGTGTGGCGGCACTCGACAGCACAAATACCGCCATTTCGACACAAACTACAAACGGACGACGGTGGCTATGTGGTTACTGTAGCTGACTGCAAACACTTAGGACAGCCGTTGTTCAAGCCTACTCGCTCTGGGATTTGTTAGTACAAATGGTTAGAAACAGTAAAAAATGTGATATGTGACGATCCGTACTATATATACATTACTCTCTAGGGTATTATTTAAAAAAAAAAAAAAGAAAAAGCCCTCCTCGTATCATTCTTAGTACCTGCAACATCGCTAAATAAATATTAGGGTATCTAAGAGTAATTCTTATCTAAGAGTAATTTACATCAATTATAGGGCCACATTCATAACTTCGTGTGATATTACTGAACACGAAGGTCACCTGCCCGAAATAATTGATGTGTAATGGTTGTGAAGAAGAATGTGCACAAATGAGTATTGCCCTTATAGTGTAGTTAGTTCAGCTACAAATACCAGATTTAAATCCACCTGGTGCCCCGTGGTCCCTATTTTTGGTAAGGGCGGGACTCGACAGCACAAATATACCGTCATTTCAACATTAATTAAAACTTGACGACGATAGCGCAGTGGTTAGCGACATAGGTTAATTACGAACGTTCGGGACCCGGGTTCGAATCCCGTCGCCCGTAGTCCGATATTTTTCTTCTACGATACATAAATAGGAAGAAAATACGACAATACCTCAGCAGCGACATCTACGGCCAGGAGCTATCACAATTAGTACAACATAACCGCCTCAAAAGTAAAGGTTTTATGAAAAAGGAAAGACACGAATCAAAAACTTATTAATTAACTACAATTTGGAATTACCCGCTACCTGGCGCGACATAATACGCCTCAAACGAATATTTTTCGGGATGTTTCTCCGAGACTGCGAGACTCTTTCAAAGTTAAGTGAAGCTGTAACAAAGATAATTCGTCTGCGATTTCGATGATTTTTGGTTTCATATGTTGTAAAACTCAACATTTTGAACATGTTTTTTCTATATACATGAGGGGTGAACTCGTGTAACTTCCGAGATATTCGCGGAAAACTGCCTGTCGATACTAGCGAATTCAATTCTGCCTGATTGTGTGTCTATGGCAACGTATTTTGAGGATTGGTTGTCGGTTGCTTATCTTCTGTTTCTAGATGAGCGTTAGGCCAGCTTGCAGGCCACATGCATATGTCACGTAAAACTCCTGATAAAAAAGGAAGAGCTGAGCAATAGCTTAACTTGACTGGTTAACACGTTGACTGCCAGACGAATTTTCCATGGTTTGCCTAAGGCGCCGACGTGAACTTTTCATTATGCGATGTATATTATGTTGAAATATTATTTGCAGCAAATAAAATGAGTTATAAAATCATGCTTGAAGCATTTTCCGTGGTGAGGGCCACCAGTGAGCCCCACGGCGTTGTAGACAATTATTACGATTGTCCTTTTTTGAAACAATCGTGCTATGTACTTTTAATATTTACTGCGTCGCCCGTCACCGGTGGCCTCGACGGCGCTATAGCCAAATCGAGTGCCGGTCACCGGTGACCCCCATGGCAGTCAACGTGTTAAGTACAATATTAGAATGAAATAGCGAAATTATAAAGTATTAAAATAGTTGTTCAAATCACGGCCGAGACTGTACCCAAGACTAGTCTCGTGGTCGAATGCTCGCAGGTTTTATATGTTAAGTTTGTAGGAGTTGAGAGGCAAGGAGAGGATCCTGAGTGTCCTACGTAATGGGGGAAATTTGGACCATGTGCAAAGGTAAGGTCAAAGTGTAAAGGTTCATTGATAGGTAGTGTGGAAAGGCATGGATTTGGGTATGATCGCTGTCACACGTACAACGTCATACATATGCGAGGCTGTAAGGAACGTCTGTTACAGTTTGTAATTCAATTAAAAGAGAATATTAATCGACGTACTGAGTTTGGTTTAGTTTTTCCAATGCCGCGAGACAACAGGCTACGTTTACGTAAAATAATAACAAATTGACTATAAAAATAGTAGGCGCGACTGAAATTACTTTGATTGAAAAATAACGAGCGATTGATATTATTTTATGAAAAGAATAATAATTATTATTATTATTTGACGGAAACATCGTCGACAATTTTTCACGGATATCCGGGAAACTAAGTGAGTTATATCTTAGTGTACCGCTTATATTAGTAGGAGAAAAGTGATGGAAATATTGAGTTTCACACATATTGAAAAATCATCGGGATCGTAGTTAGCTTCTCTGTAGCTTCCCTTAAGTTGTATTATATTCGTCATTACGAAATAATATCTTAAATTGAACGAAGAAAAACAAAGAAGGCTCAAAAGAAATAATAAAACATTTTCAAGGTTCAAACAATTAATGAAATTAAGATTTTCATCAAACAAAAAGTCATTTGACTGTTAAAAAATAAATTATGTGATTGTAATTCTCATCTTATTAGTTTAGTTCAATTCAAGATCAAACTACAATTTAAATTCAAGCTTTAAAGTTTAGATTCTAGTGTTGACAACAAAGAAGGCGCAAAAGAAATAATAAAACGTGTTCAAGGTTCAAACAAAGGTTTTCTTTGGTTTCGAAATACGTAGCAGATAAAAGAAGAATATATTCCTCTCTTTAATCGACTGCGTTCCGACTTTCATGATATATCGGTACGTTCCAACAGATTTTAATTAAACCTTTTTTTATGGCGAAGTCTCCAAAGTTCGATCAACCGATAATTATTCGCTATTATCGCGATACTCGAGCCCACATATCGAGACCTTAGAGAAATTAATTAAATGCTCCGTGGCGGAGTCGTGATTCAGGGAACAATTCTTCAATGCGGACTCGCATTAAACGGAAACATTGGCGTGCAATCGATTCACCATCGGTTGCCTTCGACTTAATTAATTTTAATAGCTGCGCATCGTCTTTTAATCATAACGAAACGTATCGTACAGTTATGCGTGCTACGTGCCCTTCTATTATCATATTGTTTATAACTTTCTGCGATTATTATCGCCAGAGGAAACGAGAATTTGGTATGAACGTTTTGTTCGTGATGCGTGATATCTTAATCGATGTGTCGAACATGTTCAGATAAATTTGTTGTTATATTATTAGGAATTTGTTGGGTCAGGGCCGACGCAAGGCAGGTTCAGCGCGTTCGCCACGCGACCCCCACGGTCAACGAAAATTACCCAATTAAAAAACAGGGATTTTGATTAACTTTTTACAGAATGACGATACCATTAACAGATGCGAGACATTTTTTTAGTAGCGATGATTCAGTTTAAAGGAGTGACAAAAATCATCAAAGTTCGGTGTAACTCCATAAAGTCCTCATATCCTGGAAACTACTATAGATAAAAATCCAGGCGCTTTCAGAAAAATATAGTTTTTAGAGAAATGAAACTATATCAATAGTTTTTTGCAAAAGTCATACATGATTACAGATTTTGTACTTTCATTGAATTTTTTGAAAATCGCTTGAACGCGAATTATGGATGCGAAACATATTACTTGGATTTGTTTAAAAAACTGCTTATAAAAAATATATAATATGTAACAGCATTTGTAAATAAATAAATCCTCGTTATAAAATTTAAGTGTAGGATTTGAATGTGTATTCAGGTCGCACAAAATTTTTGAACCACAAAAGGTCATGCCGGCCCTGTGTTGGGTGGATAAAAGCTTGAGAGAAAAGAATATTGCAGCTATATTGTAGATTTTTACGCAAATTCACATTTTTATGCATACAATTAAGAAGATAGCGAATAGAAATTTACCTCGTTCTTTTAAACGTTCTTACGTTTATTGCGAGTGACTGCGTCTTGAATCTTAGAAATACAAAGAGGACGTAGGATTATGGCCACGAAGGAATATAGAATTCCTGGGAATATCTGCGTAATTTATGTGTATCGAATGGAAGTGATTGTAAAATAGAGTATCAAGTAGACAATGTGAGTAAGGCACGTATGTAAGTAGCTATATCTCATATAGATTAGTATAGAAGTTGCATTTGCATGGCAGTTATTGTGTGAATGGAATTGAAAGCGAACTTATCATATGTCGTGAAGTAGAAGAGACTCGTTTAAGAAACTTGCTACTATATATATCTCTACTGACACGAATAAACCTCCTCTGCCAATAAGCAATTTTTCCAACTAACATCAAAATTCTTTTATTTGATCACTTTTTACTTTGAAAAAATAATTTGTAGAAATACCCTGAAATAATTTAATAACGCAAGATCAATCGACGATGTAAAAAGTAAGCCCCGTAAATGTTGAAGTGGGTCTCGCTTCAAGGAAAACTCTACATCTTCTCTAGTGTTTAGTTTTTGGCACAACGATTCTCTTTACAGCGGCTTCTTTCGTCTCTATTATATTAGGTTGTCTGGAAAGTTTCTTTCGTTTTAGAAGGTGTTACGTCCGATGACTCTTTACGTTCGAGGCGGTCACCAGCTGTGCACATAGAATTAAGCGGATCGCAATAATCCTAAGGAACTGTCATAAAACCATTAAGGCCGTCAATTGGCATAAAATATCTTCGAGTCAAGAGGTTCCTTATGGTTATTGCTCCATCAGGTCAAAATTGGGGAAACGTAGGTTTCCCATGTTTCCCGGGATTCTACCCACAAACGACCAGTGGTGGGACGATCACCATCAAGTTTCCTTTGCTACTACATTGACTTTAGAACGGTCAACATCTCTTTACCGGGTTTTCACCTTTCAATCATTCACCTATTTAACTTATTACGCACCAGCGTAACTATCTTCTTTACAAAGTTGTTGGAAATATCTACTATCTTTGAACTGTTAATCAAGTATTATACTAATTATCCTAATCGAAATAGGATCGATCAGTTCGTGACGTCGATTGTCAAATCGTAACGGGAATTTACGACTCCCGTTGACGCGCTTCCTCGCGATCGCGTCTCTCCGTGACTGGTCGAAAATACAGAAGGAAACAATAACATTTTTATACTATATTTTATTACACGTATTAATATACTGCACGTAGTGCAAACTGGATCATACGATGTAAATTGCAGGATAAAAAAAGTAATGGATCAAAAGAATATAAAACAAAAAATATTGTGCGTCTATTGTTTCCTTGTAAAACGAAGGAAACTTTTCGGACAACCTTAGTACCGCGGGAAAATCGCCAACATACAGACAATATCGAGGATATCAATATGTTTCGGCATCACAGTCGTTGATCGTCAGTCAGCCACCGGAGAGTGAAGAGTCGAGAGTCGTTGATCGAGAGTTGTCATATCACGTTACCGCATTAAGTACACGTTAAATAATCATCGTTTCCTGCTTAATGCAGTGTAATAAATCCATGTATCAATAAATTACTATATAGAATAGAAACCATTGGAAATCCTAATCTCTAACATTTCTGAATAAAGAAATTCTATAATACATTCATCCACGTGTTTGCTCTCTCTATTCTGAGATAAAAACCTCAACAGTAGAAAAATACGAATAGAAAATACGACTTATCTCTATTTTGAACCGAACGCTATTTGCCAAAAATCGTAGAACGAGTAAGTATATAAACAATCACCGGCTAGATAAACGATAACACTGATAACTGACATGGAGAGATTGGAAAATGAGCCAGCCAGCCTGCTATTCCGAGTGCCTCTAAATTACACGCGAATATAAATGCGCCGTGGATTTATCCGACGGTGATTGTACGCGTCGATTCCGCTTATTAACTAAACAGACTTATTAGGATAGTGGAACGTGGCACGGTGTCAACGGCAGACGTAACGCGAGAGACTTCTCGTTAAGCAAAGCCCGTCGCTGCCCCGGCGTTGATTGAATTCGTTAATTTTGCAAGGCGACACCAGCAGCGCCCGCTGCGAATTTTCGACCCGCGCAACGCCGTTTATTGTCAAACCACGACAACGACGACGAGTCGTTTCCTCTCTCGGTGTAACTCTGAAAACGAGGCTTAACGTGCGCCGGGGGATCGAACCCCTGCCAACACACAGCCTGAAGGGTTTCCAACCCCTTTTCATGCGAGTAGATAGCGGTGACCCCTCCCCACTCTCCACATATACACATACACACGACCGAGTATGTACTCCCGGCAAACTTCACCTGAATCATTCAATTCGAGCAGGGGATCTTCAAGGAGAGATTAACGCGCCAGCTCGCGGCATCGGGACAAAGAAAAAGGAGCGCATCGGGGCAAAGAAGCCGGCAAATCCAGATCTACCTTCGTAATTGCCCCATTCACAGGATCCAGGACGTTTGAAAGAGAACCAGCTAACGTAGAACCTGGTCGCAAAAATTCTAAATGTTCCGTGAAATTTCTCTGAGACGAAGATCGTGAAGACAGGACGCGAGTTTTCCATCTTTGAGATTTTTCCAGCAGAAGGTTAGAGAATGTACGGTTTCGTATTCGTGTACGTTCATTTTGCTTGAATTGCATACGAGGCCAGATTGGCATCTATGTTTCTAAAAATATGCACCAGTTGTTCAAATTAACTGCTATGTTCTTATTGTGCTGTCCGTAAGTATTCAGACCACGCGAAAAGTATTGACGCATATCGTTGTTTTCAGTGAAGCGTTTTTCCCTTTTTATGCGACTTTACATTTCATCTGATCGAATTTTTGTAACCATACAAAAACATAGAATGAAAATGTATCTACGCGTTTGCATCCTTTTTGACGACACTGTACGTGTTTTTATTGGGAAATGAACGAATCGCAACGAGTCGGGAAAACTAAACTCGCTATGAGTCAAATGGGAAAAAATCAACAACGGAAACGATCGGAGAGATTTCAAGGTCGGGTCGATGTCTTTAACGCTTCGTACCCTTTGATACGGCAGCTACTTTTAACGGCCTGAATAGTCTCGTTGTAGCAGGTCTTTCAACATCACAAGTACATAATGAAATCATGTCGAGAGTACATGTTGACTGGTTAGAGGTCGAAACTTTGAGTCTCTGCGACGAAGAACGATCACCGGAGCTGTGCTTAAAAGATCGTTCGCTAGATTTATTTTCTAATTTTTGAAACATCCTTGACGTCATCGTCGACTTCCATACTCGACCTTCTTTTATCCTCGCGAGCCTCGTTCTTCTTCAAACCAACCTACTTTTTCCGAGAACACGTGTACCCGTTTATAAATTTAAACAATACAATCTGCACGTAAGAACGCTGGGTACGTGCTAGCGAATAATCCGCATTGTGACAAATCGAAATTAACCTGCTTTATTACCATAGGTAGCATGGCAGCGATTCAAGTAGCTCTTCAGAGGAGTAACGGTCGTAGGAATTAAATACAATAGATCTCGTAGCATCTTTCTAATCGCTAGTTAAAACACCGTTACTCGTGATAATTTTCCATAGCGTAATATCTTCTTTTCTAATCTCAATGTAAAGAGAAACAAAGATTAAAAAATAAATTCATTGTTAATGTTGGATCTTTTCTTTTTACGAGTGAATTTTACAAGACAGTTTCCTTCAGATTCGATCTACATTTACTCGCACTTTGTTTTACTCGAAAAATGTACTCGTACATACGTAGCAATTAATTTAACGCACTAACCTTGAAATATTTACGATGATTCCCACTGATAATCTCTTTTCCATACATTTCGAATGAATTTTACAATTCCAATTACGTAGCTTGATCCGATCTATACCGAGAAATATATTCGTTTGCAAGTTAAAATACACGTATTATCGATCAATTTGAAATGTTAAACATAACTGTATAATTCACCGATTTATAACGAACCACAGATTTTCCAATTTTAAACCCAATTTGCATACAATCGACATTTTCTTTGCTTTTTAAATTAAAGATAAAGCAGGACGACGATTTCAACAACGCGTGTTAATACGTCGCACGTTAAATCGATATTGACTCGCCAAAGACGAACCAATGCAATTATAATATCTATATAATAAATGTATCAAACGATCTTGCGATTTAATAGCAAAAAATTACTTTACGAGATTAATCATCCCATATTAGCGAGCCACGGTGAAAAAGGAACAAAATTTAATGTAATATCGTCGTTCGAAACGACCCATCGCCCCATCCTCGACCAGATAGACTTATCCTCTCGCAACTTGTCGACTTTCCGAGTCATCAAGATGCGACAGTCCTCTTTTCCCGTAATCTTTTTCCATTGCAACCGATGTAATTTAACGGCGCGTCGTAGGCCCCGTTCCACGGATAAAGAGGTAAATATCTCGGCACTGGGTGCCTGTTAACCGATTTTATGACGTTCACCATTCATTATGCTAATGGTCCCGGACTTAGATAATGAAGAGCCACTACAAATATAGTAGCCTGCGGAGAGGCATAAGGGACAACGTAGCCGGCTTAAAAACAGTCTTACGACTTTCGCGTGCGAACTATCGCGATATTTATGTGTCATTGTCCACTGTTTACGACACTCGACCATCCTCTTGGCCAACGTACGATAAAATCGTACGAACATCGGGAAATGATCCTCCGACTGATCACGACGAGCACGTGTTTAACGAACCGAACGTTTCGTTTCAACTAATCAGCCAACAGTCTTTATTGAATTATTCGCTTATAATTTAGACGACCAATTATTAGCTTTCGTTAATCTTATTGTTTAAAACTGTACGGGAGACGTGCAGAAGATGGGAGGAATGTTCGAGCGGGGGAGATCTGGTATTAGCCGTTGAATCTGTTTTTATATTCATGAGTCACCTTAATGTATCCTCGCTGTTATTATTTTCGCGAGTAACGCGCTACGAACGATCGATTTCCTTTATCTTATGTTTAATTCACGACTATGGATATTCCTATAAGCTGGTTCTGCCATGCACGTTTTGCCTTACTTTTAACCCTTTGATACCTACCCTAGTGACGACCGCCTATTATTCATAGAATAATATAGTTCTATGATTCTTACGAATAAATATAATTTTATCTTGTACATATATGTATAATAATATTATATTTATATAATATATATAAAATATATAAGTACACAGGAGAATTACTATGTACAAACGGTGAATGTTTATGCAAATTTGTATCTTTATGAGCGCTGGTAGCACAGCGAAATCAATATGGAGGTCCGTTTCATCTATTACGTATCGTAACAAGTATATTATACTTTAAATATTCTATAAATTTTTAGTAATTATGCTCAAAAAGCTGCCTCAAATCCAATGACCTTGACCTTGAGATATATCGCAGAGGGAAAAATCCTGAGTAACATGCACTTTGTCCGGGGTATGGGACGATGTTGAAAAGTTAGGTTAGATTAGATCTTTTGGGCTCTGTTTCCAGCTACCCAACCTAACCTAACTATACCTTGCCAGTACTAGAATCGCAGTCTCACACAAACGCGTATGCAATTTCATTTTTACTCTAACAACTACCACTTTCGTTTTGCCGTAACTTTCGAATTACGTTCGTCCCATGTCTCGGACAAAGTTAAAGTTGCGGCGCCCTCTTGCGCATAATTACCAAACGTTTTTATATTACGTGCGTTCAGCGCATTTGTAAAATTTCAAATTTCTCATAAACGCAATAATATCGGCAATCTAATTACGCGTTTCAGGGTTTTAAAAGACTCTAAATCGTGTAGCAGTCCGAAAAAAAAACAATGTACCATTCCGGATTTAATTTGCGAAAAGAAAAAAAGGAAAAAAGATAGAAGAAGCTTCAGTCACCGAGAAGCTTTAAATGCAACAATACGCGACCCTCGCTAGATCCACGGATCTCTGGTAACGATCGCCTGGTAAATCCATCGCAAGCTGTCCCAACAAGGTTGCCGTGGTTGTTTTCACGCGGGTCGAGCTGGTATTGTCGCAGAATCCGGGCCTTTTTTGCGGGGATGGAAACGGTTGTCCCGCACGATCGGTCCGCATGAATGAGGTGCACGTAACCAGCGTGTACGTCGGAGGGGAAAGAAGAGAGGAGAGAGATACACGGGGAGTGGCGTGTGTACATGTGTCATTTGCAAGCTGCCGCCACGTGCTGCGCGCCGCTTTCCTCGAAAAATAAACAAAACGAGGCGGCGCGACGTCCGGCTCGGCTCGGCGCGGCGCGGCGCAGCGTCACGGATTGACGCGCGTTTACATCGCTCGAGTTGCCTCACGTTAGGCCGGGGAACGCGAGTTCCCGGACCCGCACAGCCGAGAAAAAGCTGGAAACACGCGTCCAACCCCTGCCATCGTCCACGTGCGCGCACGTGAAAACGAGATTTGCTCGCGTCGCACAGCGACAACGTGTAAAACCGGCTCGACACGACGACGCGTATGCCCGGATTAAGAAGCTTCCAGGCGAGCTTTCGTTGCGATAAATTAGAAAAAAAAACAAGAATGAGAGGAACTTCAGAATGCTGAAGCTCCGCTGTGACGAAGCATCGGTGCAATTTTAATATTTAATATTATTTAATATAAAAGAAAGTATTTTGATTTAGGTACAGCAGAATTTTCCTTATCCGAACTAACAGGAAGACAAATTTGGTCGAATAATGGATTTTTTGAATAATAGAACAATCACTTTTCTGGCGTGATATTTCATTTATTTGAATATAGATTAAGATTATATTAAGATAAGATTATATTAAGATTAAGATAAGATATATAGATTAGATTAAGATGGATTCTTTAAATATTTGCGGATCACGTATCTTTTTAGCTGTTAAGTCACATCGTTTTTTCGACATAAGTAACTGTATAGAATTACGTTCTTTTTGTACTTCCAATCATCGAAGCTCTTTTTCGAATGCCACGAACGCTTCGTCATGGGGAGATACCTCTGTTTTTTATTCGTATAAATTGTCATTAATATCATTTTTATTGCTACGAAACCATTTCGTTGCATCAGATTCATTTAAAGTTTTTCTACTGTAGCCAGAATCTGAGGAATCTATGTGATTTCCATAATTTTCGGAATCATGTTTGTGGCTTTTTAATGTATGCGATTGTGGATCCTCTAACATCATGTACTTCGCTTCTTCTGTTACGCTTACACCACTTTCGAGTTTTATTAATTATGTATTTTATCAATTATAATATTAATTATGTCGTGTTTTATTTCGATAGTTAGAAAGTTATTAGTTTCATACTAAATCGTTCTAATCAGGAAAGATTAGGAAAGATTAGATTAGATAAGATAAAGGAAATATTATTATGTTATAATATCGTGTTCGGACGAAAATATAAAACGTTAGGATATTATGTTATTCGGATAAGAGCGGTTCTACTGTACTTAATTCTTTATTAAAACCATAAAATAAACACTTTCGTTTGTTCTATTGGTTCAAAATGACACTTAAAGCGATAAACTAAAGAACGTACCCGGTCAAAGTCGTCCAAAACCATCAGAAATAATAGAGGGTCTTTGAAGCAGTAATATAAAAGATATGGAAGAACCGGAGGAGGCAATGAGCTCATAATTCGCTAAAAAAAGAAAAGTGGAATGGACGTGGTGAGAAAATTGCGAGGGCGTTCATGGAGAATTTACGGGGTTGGATTGCCATTTAATTGGCCAGTTTGAGTGGAGAACGCTTTAAATTCGATTTCTTCGTGAATCAGGTGTAAGATAAATTTTGGCTCGTACCGAGGAGCGATTTTTCGTGACATTCGATTTTATAACAAGTTCCGTTTAACGTAGGAATTTTCGTACGTGGCATAAAGAACAAAAGACAGCACTTAAGTGACAAACATCAAATTTTCTAGGAGCGAGAAAACAAATCTTAAAATTATTCTCGAAATTTGATTTCTTTTGATTATTGTAAGATCTTAAGCGTACAAAAGATAATCTAAATGCATCTGAAAAGTCTCTATGTTATAAGCTGATACAGTGAAAATTCATAGGAAAAAGAATTGTATTTGTAGAGAAGCTGCATGTGCTACCTCTTACTCGTAAAAGAAACTGAATGTGCCATTCATTGAAATTTGCAAACTGTAAGTAATGATCCTGTTTGTTGCTAGATAACTTGTATAGAAGACAAAAAATATATTTTTCAAGACGATGAATCTTTTAATTTTTATTACAAAAGTATATTTCAACATATAATGATCCGAGTGAGAATCGTTACACAATTGATGACGTTTAATGTCTATGTGTTCGAGTACTTAATGGCATTTATATTGCTTTATACAGAGGCAATGTTATTGTATGTATTACAATATTACATGTAATTATTTACAAACAGAAGCTGCTCTTAAATTCTACGCTACAGTACATTCCCACTGGCATGTAGAACACTGTACGATAAAAAGACAACATTTTTTATATTTTTACACTTACGGTGTTGTCTACGAGTAATCTTCAATTATATAAAATTAACGATTTTCCATATTTTTTTAAGGAAATACGGACGAAGTTCTTACGCAATCTAATGGAATAAATAAACCGGAACTAAATGTCTCAGACGATATTACATCAACGTGAAGGATCTAGCAATCATGTAGTCCAATTTGTTCCTACGATCATGTAACGTTATATCTTTCCTTTAGCATAACATTTTTTACACATAATAGTTCCCGCGGTCCGCTTTTTAATCGGGCTAATATATTTAATCAAAACATACGCCCCGAATAATCACCGGCTTTCTCACCTTTATATTCACAGGTCTCATCGTTACTTTAATTAACCGTCGTAAACAGTTACGTAAATTACTGTAATCCAACTTTAATTCGAAAGAATGTCACGGCCACTTTGTATCCTGATTTTTCGACTTGAATCTCGCCCGACCAGTTCTCAGGCAGTCGATTAAATTTTACAAACGAAGCCGGGTCAATTTAATTGTAAACCCTGCCGTGTGGCAATAAAGAAAGACAAGCGGTCGGATATATTATCGCGTGGATGAAGACGGCAGAGGTAACATATGTCGACAAACGTGAATTGGGATTAAGAAACGAAGTAAGACAGGCTTACTGTTCGCTACGTGGGGAAATGGAAAAAAGAAAGAGTAGAAAGGTCGCGGGACCCGAAATCTCGTTGACAAAAGCGACGAGTCGTAAAAACCAACCGAGAGGATTTTACGACGATATAACACGTCTAACGATCCGATTCGTGACGCTCACCGCTTGCAACTTTTCAGCAACTAATCGCGATTTTAATATAGTTAATCGCTTGATCTGCTCGGACACGCTTCTAAATCTGACGTTGACGACCGAAAAAGGCAGCTGACACATGCTTTTTCACTTTTTCTATCTTAACACGTTGTGTTAACACGAAAACATACTAAAGGTACTACATTATTTCTATTGATATTACTGTTAATATCGTGAACATCGTGAAAGCTACACTAACGTCACACGAGTGTTAACTACTGGGCCACCATATTCTGCATTTATATTATCTTCTTCTCGGATTTTTCTACAAATACAAATCATATTGTTACTGGCATATAAAAAAAAATTAATTTTATCGTATTGTAATATCTTACGATACATTATATCAAAAAATAAAATCGTATATTGTAATTTTTTGTACGTTGTATATCGTATATTGTTGTATTTTGTACATGGTATATTATATTTTGTACATTGTAACTTGTAATTTTTTAATCACATTAATGGCAATACATGTAAATATTTTTTAATTTTTTTGTGACAAAATGATATGTATACGTATCTCTGAATGCAGAAATTTCCATTACGAGGATTTCTACACCATGAAGTATGTAAAAATATATGTATCCACATCATATGTATATGTGTATAATATCAGACCCGAGCGACAAACATACGCAGATTCAGCGTATCATATAACAGCTACTCTATGGTCGGCAAACTTGACGATATGTTTGTTTAAAGATATTTCTAAAAAATGGTTCGACGAGTATCTCGCAATACCAAAACTATCTTAAAACGACTTAATAATACTCAGCTATACGTAACATACAAAATACAAAGAATTAAAAAAAAGTGGACCTATCTTACTTCCCTCATCTAGTCGTTAAATACAATCACCGTTTAATTAATTAATTACTCATGCAAACACAATATTACGTATGTCCAAAATCGAACGTAAAAGGGTTCACTGCTTCTCTCGTAACACCCTGTATATCCCATTAGCTGGCAAGACGAATTGCGAGTCGAAAAATAAACGCGAACGCACTACTTCCGTACAGAGCATTGCAAAGAGAGAAAATATGAGAAAGAAGCGAAGATATTTAACAAAGTTGCATATAATTACTGCCCCGGTAGAGGTTTGCTGGTCGGTGATCGAAATCGGCCATTACAGGTGGAAGGTTATTACCGGGGGCGAGTTACCCGCGGCATAGGCGTTTCCCAAGAAACTGGCCGCGATAAATGTAGTGCGTTAATCTTTTGCTCAAAGAAACGAAGGACGGAACGAGGTCGAGTGCGCGTTTCGAGCTCAGTCGGAAGTGCGCTCATGAGAGACGACGTGGTTGCCTCTTTAGCGTCGAGGAGGAGACTCGCACGAGGGATGCGAAGAACAAGAAGAAGGCTGTAACACGAAGATCGTGGAAACGGAGCGCACGATGTCATCAGGAGACAGCCTAAGGGTAGCAAATTTTTCAGAAAACAGACAAGAAAGCGTATGGCGGGTGGGGGTAAAAAGAGAGAACGAGAGAGGCGAGTCGTTTTAGACGAGAGGATTCCGGGTTCTCTCCCTCGCGACCACAAATGAAATCCAAACAGATCAAAAGGTCTGCAAGACACGGGCAAATGATACGAACAACTTGGAAACTACAGTAGAACATTGTAACTGGAAACTCGGTAAGAGCGCAATTTTGTTCATTCTCTTTCGTCACACTGTAAAGATTTCTAAGAAATTAAAACGTATGTATAGTGGTTCACGAATTTTTTTAAGTGTACCGTACGTGAAGAGAATGAACTTATTTATGAAATAACATTGCTAGAAAGAAGTGAAAGCAATGGACAGTTATTTTGTTAGGCATTTTTTTCTCTCTCAGTTATAAATATCTTGCTCGACGTAGCTTGTTAAATAACAAAAACTTTTATCCTTATATTTTTTTTAATTACTATTATTACTATTATTATTATTGCCATTGTAAATGCGTAAGTAGAATTAGATTTGAGCTCTCTACTAATTCTGAAACTAGAGGATATTTTTTATAATTATTAGAATCGAGAAATCGAGTATTGTTATTATATAAATATATTAATATTATTGATATATCGATTTCATTAAACGTTAAGGACATTACGATCCTTTTTAAATAAGGTTTAGTTGCAAGACCGCCACTCTTCACGGCTTGTTCTTTTTTTTTTAACAATAATGAACGAAATAAAAAAATAGCTGAGGCTTCTTATAGAATTTTTTTTTATTTATCAGTATTCTACGCGTTTAACTTTAACTGTCAAGAGTTTTAACCAACACTACCTAAACGAATCCCCGATGGCGAGATTTGTATAGTGATTCACGAAGGTATTTGAACATTCGTACAAACCTTTGTCAATGTATTATGTGAAATTTTGAAAGTTCATCGACGCTACAACGAGATTCGACTCGATTCGATCGTGATCACGATCTATTCGTGAAAAATTGAGGATCGTTTTTTTTACGAGAGGACAATTTCAAAGTTTAATCCAATAATATCAAACTATTGGATAAACGGACATTGCAATAAATTCGAAGATAAAAAAAACAATGCCTTTAACCATCTTGAAATGCTAAATTCCACAAACTTACAATTTCACGTTGATTATTCATAAGAACCACTAACGAGGCTTGTATAGTTTTATTGCAAATTTTTCTGACATTGCGCATATGCAATTTATATGAAATTTCTCTTCTGTAATATCATTAACAATCGATGATACGACAGAATTAATTTACCGATACGATAGAATTATTTTTTAATTAAGTAATACCAATCGATCAAATTTAAGCTTCGAAAAGAAGATATTTCATATATGCTAATACTATAAATAATATTATAAGTAATACTATATAACTACAATACTAATCCTTGTACAAAGTCCCTGTGAGTGTTTCTCGCTTGTTGATCCTCTGTTACCCGAAAAATTCGATAAGACAGAACCTCCATAACTCGAAGATTTTAGCTGTTCCCTTGAGGTTCGTAGTTCGACTGTATAAGTAACTCGGCCGTGGAAGTTCGAAGTAAAATCTATGACGAAATATACACGAGATTCACCTCGGCTACGTCGCCTCCATTTTAGAGGGCAACATTTCAACGCGAACTCGTATCTCATCTCAGCTCTCGCGGTAGATCACCGTTCCGCAAGATTTCCTATCCGTTGTAAAAGCGTAGGCAAACTCGAATAAATGTCTCTTTTTCGCTGCTACTTTCTTCTTCTCTCTTTACTTACTTTTTCCAATTTCTACGAAGATAAATATCGTTGTTAAAAGCGAGTCACTCGAGAGGAAACACGCGTGTACAGAATGAATTTTTCTTTCTTACTGTGAATTATGCTATGTGGGCACCTGTGGTACAGTCAGACCGCAAGGACGTTTCGTTTCAGCGAATCAAATGCAACGCGTTTAATTATAGAAACGTGCTTGAGCGTAGATCGTAAGCGTGCGAGAAATTAATCACGATAATTTTCTTCTTCTTTGCTATCGTGTGTTTTGATCGATATCAAGAATAACGTAGGCTTGACCTTCGCATAATTTTCTTTTCTTCTTCTTTTTTTTCTCGTTTGGAACCAAGATACGATAGAATTCGCGAACAAAGAGATGTTTTACATCTTTTGTCGTTGCTCGCCTGAATTTTCCAAGTGGCAAGTTATGTAATTTCTTTTCACACGATTTTACTTCGCATAGGACAAGCAGTTACAATTCGTAAAATCCATTTGTACAACTTTACTTGTTACCATGTATGTACAATATATCGTATATGGTACATAGTGAGACTTTAACTAGCTGACCTAATTAGAAGATAACCGAACAATCGCATTATGGAATGATATAATCGTACAATATAATGTAATTGAAGAATTTTAACAAGGTCAGGGTAATAGAAGAAAAGAGACAAACACGCGAACTATCACGTCCACGTTACGATGAATTACACGAATCGATCTAAACGGTTCGTGATCTCGTGCACCGTTAACTTTCAACTTTCCGTTCCGAAAAACCTTGTGGTGAAACGAGAAAGAAAGTGGAAACGGGAAATAGCTGGATCATAGAAAATTAGATATGGATAGTTTATCAGAACGAATAAAATTCTCTGTCTTTGTTCGTTATATGTAACAAATATCTCTTTAAATTTATTATACAAGGTGGGGCGATAATCGTAGCATCAACCGCGCAGGATTCTACATGAAAAAAATAAGAAACAAATTTGATACAAATGCAATTTTTCTTTGATATTTCATTTTCGGGAAAATCGACTTTAAAGATTTGACAAGTATATTTAAATTTAGCTCATTTCGAATGGAATAAAGGTAAATAGTCGACGGAGGTTTAAACTACCTTTGAAAATAAGTGAAAAATGTAGAATAACATTTTCTCATAAGATGCTCCATTTTCAAGAGAAACGAATTTGAAAATGTATCATGCGCATGTACAAGACCACCTCGTAATTAAACGCGTTTAAACTTCATTTTCTTGAAAACGTGGTCCTAAACGGAGAAATTTTATTTTTCGCGTTTTACTTATTTTCATGCGTAAGAGCCTCCTGTGGATACCTCATACCTACCCGGTATTCAACCGGTATTCGAGGTATACTTGACAAATTTTCAAACTCCACTTTCTTAGCAACGAAGCGTCGCGTGAAAACATGTCCTTCTACGTCTTCCACTTATTTTTTCACGTAAAATCACCCGCTGCAGGGGTGTATTATCTTATTACCTCACCCTGTATATACCAAATTCCTCTCCAACAAGTATCCACTCGAAAGGAACACCTTGTGTATACCTAACCGCGCAAAAAGACACCTCAAATAAAAGAAACCAATGACTCGGGTTACACCCCTCAATTTCTCACACGCGTTACCCACGAAACAAGACTGTACGCTAATTTCAGCAGGTAAACGTGCCAACCTTAGCTTAGTTCCTCGCCATAGTGCATGGCTACAAGTCGTTACAGAGCAAAGGTGAGTTGTTGGTTCGCGAGATAAAGCCAGAGTGCAAAGGGGTTAAATGCCGCGCGCCTCATAGATGTAATTTCGTTAAAAGAACAATGATTTCCTTGGCCGTGTGCAGTCGACATTATCGAGGAGGCCCGATCGATGATGAACGTCGACCAGACGGGCCAGGATCGGCCGTCTTAAGGTCAATTCCCGAGATAATAAATCAGTACGCGCGTTAAGACGATAAATCACAAGGTACCGAGAGGCCGCTCATTCTTCGCCCGCTCCGTCCTCGGATCTTTCGCCTCGTTCCTACAATCTAACCGCGATTAGGTTGAAACTTTCCACGGAAGATGTATACGACGACCGCCGGATACATAATCCACTTGAACAGCCTGCTCCGGATAGAAGCAAGACGGCGAAGGGAAACTTTTTCAACCGTTTCTCGGTATAGTTTCCTTTCAGAGCTCGATACATGCTTTTCCGTTTTGCGACCGGAAACCAGAACACCCGAACGAGTCTTGCTAAGGAAATACTCGCGGAGAATACGACGAAACTTGCACCGAGCGAAGGCAAGAGGAAGTTAGAAGCTAGGATTCGCGAGTTGTCGTGTCTGTACATTTGTGTTTTTTTGCGTGGGTTAAAGCTTGCAATTTCGAATTGATATTGCGACTATTAGGTTGTGGGTGTTTATGGATGATTACGTGGTTGTGGTAATGAGACAAGAAAATATCCAAAGTAGTTCAAAGTTCTTTAGATTCGAAAGCTACGTTGTACAAAGAGATTTGGGGGAGAATATATTTGTGTCTACGATGTATCTAAAGATACGACTATTTTAATAGAATATTCTATGTCTTGCTACGATTTTATTTCAATTTCAAACGAAATATTCACAACTATTCTTATCGAAACAATACATCGCTACCTCAAGATACCCATAGTCAAAGAAAAAATATCCAAATTCAGTAATAGATATAACATAAGAGTTAACAACCACCAAAACCCACTAGTTACTCAATTACTTGACACGTCGGATCAGATCCGCAGGCTAAAAAGACATTACCCTTTAGATTTAAGCGCTAGATTCAACTAGAACCAAACACACGATAAACACTTATTAAGCACGACATAGTACTACGCCAGAAAAATTTACTTATAATTCTCAATGAGAATTGATTGTAAAATTCATTCAAGTATAAAAAAAAACTTATTATTCACGTTATAGTACCACGTCAGAATAATTTACTTATAATTCTCAATGAGAATTGATTGTAAACTACTTCCAAATAAAAAAAAAGTCTTTCATTGGCATTACCAGACGAATCAACAAGCTTTTTATATGTTTTATATATTTTTTATAATACCTCATACATGATGCCTAAAATATCCAGAAAGGACGTGATCGATAGTGATAGTGGTGATGACGAGCATTAATTTGAACCTGACAAGATAGAAGACGACGATAGTGCTTCAGGCAGTGGAAACGAAACCCGTTCAATAAGAAATCGACTCAGACGTTTCAATTTCCACTAATAGCGACAATGATGATGAACTAAATATTGATGAACGTAATACGAGCCTCGACAATGAATAACGCAAACGTTCAACGTGTATATTTTCTCAAATGAACGCGCCAATATCTCTCGTCCATAGCAATCCCATCCGCAAAGGGTTAATAGTATTGTGCACACCGTTAGATAAAATTTACAATTTAAACTCAGAAGCATGATCGACGATAGTAACGTTCTTGTAATGCCTATACAAAAGAAAATAATAAATCTAGCGACGAAGAAGATAAAGAACACTATTGTCTGATCCGCACGAAATCCTAGGCACTGGGGAACCAAACGAAAAATAGGTGCAATGTATCGAATGTAAGAATGTGTAAGAAAAATTTACTTATAATTCTCAATGAGAACTGATTGTAAAATTCATCCAAATAAAAAAAAACTTACAAATTCTTACAATGAAATTTGTTTTACACGTTTTTGTTGTCACTATCTTTCCCTGTAGTTGGGCAAGACTCTCAATTATCCGTACGTTAACATTTCCCTGACCATAAATTATATTGCACGATTATATTTTGATACAAGATTGTAAAGTATCGACGTATATGTGAGTTTTAATTCTTTGATACAAAGTTTGTTGAAAGTCTAAGTTAGAAAGTTAACCATGTTGAAGCAATGCGCCATCACTTACACACAGCATTAGACTAATAATTTACGCTAGGCGTTATACGAAATCCACGAGGTCGTAAATTCGCTCATATCCAATTTTCTAACGGTTACGAATTTCAGTAATATAATCAATCAGTATGTAATAATAAACTGTGCTGGCGCCTAGATAGGCATGACCTATATTATCTCTCCTATCGTATATCAGACATACTCACAATTATCTCGATAGAAAGCATTCCACGTGACTAGGTTGCGTTTTTATTTGACAATCTAAGAAAAAAGCAGGTCAGTGCTTCCGACCGAACGGTCAACTATCGCGAGTTTTAAAAATTCTTGCGTCACACAGATTGGAAAAACAGCGAGTAATAGGAAAGATCGTGGATTGTTTGGAAGGTGATTTCGTTTCTTGCGCGAAAGTGAAAGACCATTTTTTTTTTTTTTTTATAAAGAAAAACAGTTTTATTAAATCATGTAAATTCGTAGCAATTTTTCGTGTTGTTATGCGACGATTTGCTTCCACCAATGTGTTTATTATTTGATCATCAGCCTCGACTGACCTTCCAAAACGCGGTACATCTTTGAGATCTCTATCCACACAAGGCACATAATTTTCCTTTTTCTTTCTTGCACTGCGTTTCTATTAGGTTGTCTTTCTTTTACGGACACGTCTTTTACAACGATGCATCTTTATACAAACATGAAACCTAATCTATCAAACATTGTGATCTTTATCTTGATGGAACAAAATAGATCATATGTAATTCGATAAAATAATATAAAACGGAAAATGTTGTGCATCCATTATTTCCTTACAAAACGAAAGAAACTTCTCGGACGACCTAATACCTTACTAGAATAATACCTTACGATCAAAGTATGACAAAAATGCACGCTTTGCTTTTCCGCTTATAACAATTTTTTTTCTAAACGAAGCTTGAAATGTCAACCGTTAAAATGTACGATATAACAATCTTATAAATTGGAATAAAGTTAGCTCTTAAAATATGACATCTAAATAAAAAAAAAAAGAAAAGAAACAAAGGAATTTACTTTAAGAACGACCCAATGGAATAATCTACCTGGCTGTAGTCGCTCTGAAATATCCTGTATATCGTATACTGCGAACATCGGATGATTCTAAGTTCGAGCAAGTTAGTTACATCGGATCAAGCAGAAGAGCGTGGCAAGTAAAGCGTGCTCGAGTATTTCACAATCGAACGAGCACGGGGCCAAACGGGCTCGACTCTCGGTGTATCGGCATCTCGACGCAGGGAAAGAATGCTCATTAAATCCAATTACCACAAGTTTCGTCGTTAGACGGTTCGAAAGATGCGCGTCGATAGGAAAGGAAGGGAAGCTGGAAGCCGACGATTTCCACGCTTCGATGGATCCGTTGTATTTTGTCTTAATCGCGGTGCAACCGCGTTCTCCTCTCGTGAGGAGGAAAATTAAGGGGTGGAAGCGAAATGGAACGATCCACGGGAAAAGACAGATCCGTGGAATCGATTAGACGCGATCGCTGTAGATAAGACCGTTTTCCATCGGAGTTACGATGGAATGGTTACGGTGAATTTGCAAGACGACGAGCGCCAATCGATGTTCCTCAAGAACAACAAGCGCTCGAATCGTACGTATTAGAACGTTTAGGAAAAGTTAAGAAAATCAGGGATCGGGTTGTTGAGAAATTGTTTAAAACGTTTAAAAATTATTATCTTATTCTAAGTGTTGGACTAGAAAGAATCTATACAATCGATATTAAAATAATAATCTCATTGATTTGGTCTGATAAAGCTCATCGGTTTTTTCTCCACATTTGTTTCATTTTGATACTCGCATTACCACTGTATTTGTTGTTATTCGATTCTTTGGTTGTAAAGCTCGTCCTTCGGAGGACGACACATTTGTACAATTTATTGTGACTGTGATATTACTGTAATTCTTGCAAATATATGTAGCGGTATATGCGATTTAGGACGTTTCGATACAAAAATCCCTCGCATAGATGTTTTGCCACAGAGGATTAACACAGTACAACGCACATAATGTAATAAACAAACTCTGAACAAAGCAATTTCGCTGCTACGTGCAACCTACAACCGGCGACAAGTTCAAACCTTTCGGTACACCCCTCGGCCAGTATAAATAGACGACCAAGTCCTCTAGTCAGTCAGACGAACGAATTAATATCACTAGCAGTATCAGTATCGAGAATATTAGTATCAGTACCGCAGTATCGCGCAATCTTATAACGAGTATTATCAAGCGAGCAACGCTTGCGATTAACTTTGTATTCTACATTTTAAAATATCTGTAAATATAGTTAATTAAATTAACTCGTCTCGTTATTGAATTAACCAACAACACGTCACACCGTCCACTACATATACACATTGGATAATAACCTTGCACGAGTAGAAAATTCCAACATATCGTTCCCTTGGTAATTTGGATTAATTTCGTACTAATACGGCAGCTGTTCCGATACTTGTGAACAAGAACGTACATTCTTTGATTCTGTTAAAGATATGATAAAGTAACTGCTGTTAGGAAAGTTATTGTCAATATCATCGATCGTATCGAGCATCGAATGTGAACAAAGCGAAAAACAGATCGAACGAACGAGAATTCTCGCGATGCCTGGACGAAAAGCAGACGATCCGAGGAGTCAAGAAATCAAGGCGGAATAAGGAGAGGAAAACGAAACGAGAAGGAGTAGAAAAAAAAAGAAAAAGAAGTACAACAGGGGAGGAGATCCCTTTCCTTGCCTCCTCCTTTCAGACACAAGAGAAGATGGTGAAGTTTGGAAAGCCCGAGGCAACCTGGAAGACCGTAGAAAAGGAGAATTCCTATGGAAGGGGCAACGAGAAGTTTCAGGAGAGCTACAGGCGGCCAGAGAAGGCCCCGGGAGGACGACGAGGCGGCGAAAAAGCGAGAGAGACAGGGAGACGGACGCTGACAATGAGAAAACGAGCCACGGCGACTGGACCGAAGAAAGCAAGCTGTTGAAAAAGAGGAGAAAACGTAAGAAGGGAAAGCATCGGAAAGAGACAGGTAGATGGGAAGAGTGGGCGTAGAAGAATACCGACGGCCATCGAAGAGAACATAAGAAGACCCAAACTCTCTGTTATTCGACGAGCATTGGTGAATTTAGAGTATACTACTGGGAATAGTACTATTTTGTATCGTTAATTTTCTTCTCCTCTTCGGTAAAAAATGCTCTAATAACTGTTATTAGATATTAAGGATCGATGTTAGGGATGAAATTTTTAGAATTCATCTAAAAATGCGTTTGAAGTTCTCAAGGAGAACATAAGAAAGCTAATGCTCCGTTATTCAGCGAATATTGAAAAAAAGATACGCTGCTGGAAAATTATTATTTCGTAGCGTTTATTTCTTTCTTCTCTAACGTAACAAATTTTGTAATCAAAAATATGTACGTTAATCGGTAAAAGAAATCAACGTTCAGTAGCCGATTTTTAATAGAACGTTCGTATAAACCCTCGGTATAATATTTAATAGATGGAACAAATTGCTATTTAGATTGCTTTCGTCGGGTTACATTCGTAAAAAATATGAAATTGCATAAACATTCGCAGTCCAGTTATGACTGTCATCCTATTAACTTTTACACTACGACATTCGACTGTAATAGAACTTTACTGCATATCCATTCGCTGTGGGATTTTTATTTAATTCAGGTATATCGTTAAAATCTATTTTCTTTCGCTGTAAGCTCCAAAAATGATACTGCTCGTGCTGTACGAAGAAGATCGAATACTAAAGGATTTTCCTCTTTTTATAAAATTGATGCTTCTCAAAAATAATTGGAGAAGGTAATTGCACAGCGTAATTTACAAAAGTCGGACTTTTTATATGTTGCAACATAATTAAACCTTCAACTGAGATATTCTATTCTAAAAAAGATAAACTTAAAGATTAATAAAAAAAAAAGAAAATTAGCGGAAGATTTCTAAAAACTTTAAAACACACAATCGCGGAAATACGATAACTAGCCTGTGTGTGTCCGCTAATGCAAACGGATTAGCGTGTTACCTAATGGCGTGCGACTCGTTTCTCAACCTTTTCGGTACGGTATGCTCCGAGACACGCCTTTCTTGTCTCTCGTGCCGGCGTTTGCATGAAATTCCGTCACATGTTAAACGATTCACCTCTTGCATTATAGAGCCACGGTAAGCAAAGCAAAAGAGCTCGTGATTCGCAGATTTTATGCGCATTACACTACCACGCTGCGCTTGAAAATTGAATATGTTTCTCTTCTCCATTCACAACGAGCTAACTGCCACGACGTCGTTCAAACTAAGAAAGCAAAATTCTAATTTTAAAACCAGATATCTCGGAGTACACTTACACAGGAAACTTTAATAGGAAAACGCAAAAAATCGTAGCTAACAATCTTAGAACAAACTTCTCATACATAAAACTACTCTGAAACCGAAGTAGATGTACATCTGCCAATTACGAAGTAGAGAGCCTCAAACTCCAACGTAAAGTGAGTAAAGAGATGACAAAACAAAATGTCGAGAGCCATTTTGAAAGTAGACTGGTACTTGCGGAACGAAAAAATAAACAAAGGAACCGATATATCCACGGTGAAAGAAGAAATGATCAGGTACAGCCGGGTTATATCAATAACGGCTGAAGAATCGCCACAACAACCTGGCCAGAAAATCGCTGAACATCACAGAAGAACGCGGAAGATTGAAAGAACTCTTTACTTTTACCGTACAAATTTAACGCCATAAGCTAAATACGATATCATAATGATACACCAGTGGATCTACTCCCATTCGTGTCAATTTAATTCATTACTGAGTATCGTTGTACGATAGATCGCAAAAAATAAAGAAAAGAGACCGAGAAGATTTCGAGAAACTGTACGAAAAGTCTGGAGAGAGCCTGGAGGAATATTTCGCACGTAATCGAACGGAGCGGACTTTGGTCGTTTCACGAGCATAAATCACGCCGGAGTATCAAGACCTTTAACGTGTGCAGAAACAACGAATGTCGAGCTATTGCATATTCAAGGAGCGGGCGTTGAGTGAAATCTGGCCGAACCAGCCACGATTACGTATATCCGATGCACGATCAAGACGTGCCATTGTTTCGTCATTACGTAGCCACGGAACAGCCTAGATAAGCTTCAACCTCCGTCATAGTTGACGATTCTGCGGCTGGTCAAGCCGGAATGTATCCCAACCATGCACGCCACTCTATCCTCCACGCATTGAACCATCATTTCTGACGTTTCAACGTTCTACGTTCTACATTTGCTGGATTTTTCTTCTCCGAGTACGCGGTGACGAACAAAAGTACTAGCACGCGCCAGCTTATTTTATAAATTTCTATATGGATTCGTAATGCTGTTTTTGTTTTGTTATCTCTCTACTGACTTTACGTTAGAGCTTGAAGCTCTACCTCGTAATTGGCAGATGTACGTCTACTTCGGTTTCAGAGTAGTTTTATGTATGAGAAGTTTGTTCTAAGATTGTTAGCTACGATTTTTTGTCAATCAGCCACCAAAGTTCTCTATGTCTTTCGTTTATTCAGACTATGCAAAAATATAAGAGGAGCTAGAAGAAGCTACCTACGGAGGAACGATCGATTTTAACGTAAACTTGTGAACTAAAGCTAAACATGAGGAAACGAATGAAGGATGAACTCTCCGCTGTTATGCTAGGCTTTAGACAAATTAGGACAAAATTTGAAACACTTGCAATGAGAACAAAGATTCTTTTCGACGAAATTCAAGGGTGAGGTTTTTCTTGGATCGTCGATGATCGAGTTTAACATTTATAGACCTGTTAGATTGTCTTCCTTTTACAGACACGTCTTTTACAACGACGCATCTTTATACAAACATGTAATCTAATCTGTCGAACGTTGTAATCTTTATCTTGATAGAAGAAAATGGATCATACGTAATTAGATAAAATAATATAAAACGAAAAATGTTGTGCATCCATTATTTTCTTATAAAACGAAAGGAACTTTTCGGACGACCTAATACTTCCTCTGAAAATACGAGATACGTTTTAAGGTGAGATATATGTATAGTAGTATATGTAGTAATATATATACTATATAATATATATTACTATATATACCATATAGATATTACCCATATAAATATTAGAGTTTCTTCAGAAAATCAATAACACTGTTAATATTTCAAGTTGCCCAACATTATTACACAAAATCGACAATATTATATTGACAAGATATATTGATCCTTTTAGTTGAGAACTTTTAGTCGAAATATGGACAATATATATAGATAGACTGAGAGTACTCTTACGCTACGTAGAAATTCAGTATACGTATGCATAGGCTTAAATAGTAAACTAAATTATTGCGAATCGCTTATGAGCCAACAATACCACTGCGAAATTAAATGTCGCCACTGATAACCTACGGAATAAATAAATAAATATTGACGGTAATAACGATACAGTATAGAGAGAAAATTATGTCTCCACTACTTTCCATATCAATACGAGTGCCACAGTGGTCGAAATATAACGAAAGAAAACTGAAACTTCGCATTATGATCGCCTCATACGCCTCGCGTGTGTGGACGAAAATAAAGCAGGCGAAACAGCAGTCAATGGAACGTGGTATAGTTGCCGGTACAATGATGTTTTGGAAAGATGGTGCAAAACGAAGGCAGCTGGAAAAAGAGAAGGGCCGAGGTAGCCGAAAAGGACACGGACGAAAGAGAACGGAGACGTATAGTTGAAAGATGAATTCCGATGCAAAAAAGAAGAGAAAAAGAAAGATTCGAAGAAGAGGAATCGAGGGACTGACAGGGGGATCTGGTGTTGGTCCACCGGCGAAGAGAGAAAAAAAAACCGGTAGAAACAGGAGTACCGAACAGTCGAACAGGTTGAGGTCAGGTCGCGAGGTATACCTTAGGTCCGGTCTCCTTTGGAATTCGCCGAACACGCAGAGGATATTAAAACCAGTCGAGTAATTTCCTCTGGAACTCGTCCGCTGTCTAATTAAACTTTTCCATTTCGATCAATAAGGAACAGAAAGGCAAAAAAATGTGGCCGGCATATTGATATCGATATACAGTTCCTGGACGTTGAGTTCGGAATATACGAAGGCTAAAAGAAGAACACGGTAAGTGACAATTTTCATCTTTTGTGAAAGAGCAATTCTAAAATTCAGTACGTTCTTGCATGCAGGAAAAAGTATGGTATTGGAATTAAACAGATATAGTTTCATTTTCTTCGTAATTGCAGACGTATTTCTTGGCATAATACTAAAATACTTCGTAGGAATCTAAAAACATTCCAATTCGTTTGTCCTAAATGCTTTTTAGGTGGTTTTATGATATCTTATATGTATCATCAAGTCTGATGATCCTAAGTTTAGATAAAATTCGATATTTTGTTGTAGAATGCATATTATTGTGATAGCAAGTCGCTGTTCTATCCGGAGCATTTAAATAATTGCTACACGAATATATTGTTATGTATTACCTATGTATATACTTGAATCTATATATTTTAAATGGGACGAATAACGACAGAGATAGCTGAAAGAAAGCGATAAAACTCCAGATTTCTCCTATCTCTTCTAATATAAAATGTCCTATTAGCATCGAAACTTGGGACCACCTAACTCGACGATACATAGGATATTGTAAAACCAATCTATAAGAGGCGTTCCTTGCACGGTTATCGGTAGAAATGAAAATCCTTTCTCACGTTGATAACACGAATCGCCTGAGAAGAGAGAAAGAATCCCCAGGAAACGACGAACGCTCGTCTCATTATCGACGAAACTCGGATATACATATACATTAAAACGAGCTTCAAAGTCGTGACGAGAAGAAAGATACGCTGACAGAGGCGGAATTAAACGCGAGATTCGTAGAGAGCGATAGAAAGAGAGGGGAAAACGAGGGGGAGGAGTGGATTAGTTTTGTAATAAGGAGGAAACGATGTTCGTTGAAATGCGAAAAGGACGGGCACACGTTGTTACGGGGTAAAAAACGAACGACGTGAACGAGAAGGAAAAGGTGGGTATAGCGAGATGGATGCATTCGAAAGGACTGGCCCGGAGAGAAAGGGACCGCCAGGAGAAGAGGATCGTAGAGGTGAGGCCCCCTTCTGGCCGAGATAACTGAGGACACTCCGAGAAGGCTCCGTGGGACTGGCGGAGCTGCGAGTTTCTTCCTTCTCTTCTCTCTCACGGATACGAAACCGAGAATCTAGGACTCGTCGTGTATACGCGGTATGTATATATGTATATTATATATGTATGTACGTATAACTGGCTATAGCGGAGAGGCACGTCGTGCACGAGGCATACTCTTCTCGATTCTTCCTCGTGCCCCACGTTTTCTATAAGGGCGCCGTGCCCAGTTGCATCACCGTGGTACAAGCTAGGCGGTACAGGTCGTTTCATCTGTACTTTAAACGAGACGCCTTGTTCCCCCTAACGATTTGTGTACTTTCATCGGTCCACGTTATGTTTATGTTCTACACGCTCTCTGTAATAGCTCATTGTTCGTACGTGCAATGATACCGAGGATGGATATCGTCCAAACGTGGGAAGAAGAGGATGATGGTAAACCTCTCCGTGGAAATGTACTGGTTTAACGTTTAGAAGATATAGGATTTAGAAAATATCTTCTTTCTGGATGTATTCTATTCGATGTAGATGACATTGGTCTATCAAATTTAAACTTCCGGGAACGTTGCATACAGTGACTCATGAAAATATTTGAACATTTATGTTTCTGGAATTTTATTAACACCGTAATGAGATGCGACAATCGTGATGAAATTGGTAAAATTTCGAACCTAACAGAAGATGTATAGTGAAACTGCAACTTACGTATTTAATGTATCAGGTAAACAGCGATCGAATGAATTGAGGACTTTCAAATGAATTCAAATTAATCGGAACGAGGTTTTAATGAAGACGAGTATAGAGATACGAAAGGATATTTCAAATCAAGTGGATAAATAACATGCGATAAAGAGGTTTCAAGTTGCTTGAATCGAAATCACTTGAAATCAGGTAACATGAGTAATCTGAACAAGTTGCAGTACGAATGCATGTCGAGCATGAGAGAGAATGGTGTTTACAAATATTTGAAGAATTCTGTTTTTCCGATAGTTATTGCGTAAGGCCACGTTGTTCGGAGAGGATCTTCTCGTCAAACAAAACTATGAGAATGGTAACAGACCCCCGCGAGCTCCAGAGAAACAATTTACGAGTGGAACCCTCTGAACAAATACATCGAGTAATCCGACGAGCCCTCCTGTTATTTCAGGTACCCTCTGACCCCAAATGACCCTGTCCATATTTTTTTTTTTCTCCGATCGATCCGATTAACACGGACGGTATTTGAAAAGGATTTTCGCGAGTAACGTTTAACACGCGAGAACCAACAAATCCTTTCTTCTTGCTCGATCAAAGTATCGTAACGTGCATTTTTATATTATTTTCATACGAACGATCCGATTAATTAAAGGAATAAAATCAAAGAAAAGATTCATTTCATTCTCCAAATATTGCTTACCTCTATTAAAATTTCTTCACTTTTCAATTACAAAGTAAACTAGGAAGAAACGATCAAGAAGCGAGCTAAATTCCTAAAAATATTTCTTCCTTCGTTTTTATTTAAATTTCTTCCCTCTTTAATGCCAAAGTAAAATACTCGTAGAAAGAAACGACGCGACGGTCAGACGATTAAGAAGCCAAGCCTCATCCACGACGAAACGTGGCCTGCTTTCGTTAACGACGCGCGCAACACCGTTCCTTTTCGATGCAACTGCGAAAAGAAAGAAAGTAAAAAAGGACGAGGATGCCTACGCGCGCGCCGACCTCGTTCCTCCGCTATCCTTCCTCATATTCTCCAGTGAAATTGCCCAGGGTTGCCGACGGAAGGCCCAACTATAGACTTTTTGAGGTTAACCGCATCGCCAGTACAGCTTTTAATGGTCAAAGCCACGAAAGCTGCTCGTATTTTAAGCCCGCTCATCGTGATCCCAAGCGAAATTCTTTCATCGTCGATTAACTTCAAAACGGAATACCGGGTAACCGCTAACGAACCCGTATAATTATGAATTTCTTTTGGATTCTGCACGAAAAAAAGAAAAGGAAGAAAGAAAAAAAATATGCCACCACCGACCAGCGTTTCCTGAAACGATTGTAACAAAACCATCCGCCACCCCCAAGGGGTTAATGGTGTGGTCCAACGACCCAGGTTACGTTTCGACAAAACGACATTCGTCACTGCGTCTGTGCCTATTTTATTTATTTTTTTTTTTTTTTAACCAATGTCTGTCTCTATTCGCGAGAAACACGGCCGGAAAAACGGTCCTATTCGAGTATTGATCAGAAGTCGACTGGTACTCGAGCGTTGTATCAACGGTAATTGAATTTCAGCGTTGCACGCTGTCAATCAATTATATTTGAAAGGAAAAAAAATCGGAGGCAGAGTGGGAGGAAATGTAAAATAAAAAAGAGAGAGACTGCAGGCAATCGCTAAATATGTATATAATCTGACGAACATGGTCGCGCAAATAGCGCGTACTATTTGACGTCAATCATTTTGAAAGTAATTGCACCGTTAACAAAAATGAATTCGCCTGGCTGCCATATTCGTTTCAGCAGTGAATTTTGTTTCCTCTTATTGAAAAAAAAGAAAGAAAAGAACGCAGGGAAAAGGAGACTATAATGGGAGGAGGCGGTGAAAAGCGATTGGATTTTTATTCAATCGGCTCTAAAGAGCTTCCGCGTAAAAAACGTCTGCCCGTTCGACAGAATAATCGAATCGAATCAACGTTAAACGTATGTATCACGTATAAATACAGCGGGCCTCATACCTATAAAACAAGCCAGAAACTTCCAATTCTTATAGCGTGTCGTGGTTAACGCGAGAAGGAACGAAGTATAGCAGTTCACTAAAGTATCTGATCGTCTGTAGAAACTTTTTCTCCATATACTATGTGTGTTATATAGAAAACACTTCAAAATTTCACTACAATTAGAACGAGACGACACTATCATTATTGATATTAGCGAAATTTAAAACGAATTTGTAAGCGTAAATAAAAGTTACAAAATCTTACGATGAATGAGCTTATGGAATTATTTGTTTCCTGAGAATGAAGTATTAATCTTACATAAGTGCACTTATGTAATAAAGTGAAGAAATTAATGAAAAGCAGAGTTTGGCTTTTTGAGAAGCTCGTATAATAACCGCACATAAGCGCACTACACACGTAAAGATTTTCCACGATAAGTACTCGAACAGCTTCTCCAGCCACTGTATGTAAGAAATGGAAAATTTTAGAATAGTTTTATTGCTGTGAGACGCAGCGTATTTCCGAGAAGCGGGAATTGCTCGGAATCAGGTAACCGAAATCAAGTAACTAGCTTCGTGGGCGCGAGCTAATTCAAGATTCCCCCAAAGACGCGCCGAACGCATTAAATTAACCGCGTAATTCTCGCAAAGCATACGAACGTTGAAAATGATCACCTTAAGTAATGATACGTGTTCAGACGCTATAAAATCGTTGTACTCGTGTTAAACCATGTATGACTAAGCGTAACGTAGAATTCCCTGTAACGAAGATACGTTACTACGCGCAGGATATTAGGTGCTCGTAATTACAAGAAAATATTAGGCGAGTGCAAAGGTCTGCCGGTTCTTGCATTATCTATTAATAACATTGTTTTTTTAACCCGGTGGATATTTAGTCTTACATCGTTCTTACTTCGTTACATTCTATGTTTAATAGAAAGATACTTTACGGAAATATTACCACTAAGCCGAACAAAAGGAAATCGACGAAGACGCAATGATTTATTTATTTCGTTTTCGTCGACAAATTAAATAAACAATATGTAAACACAGAAAATAGACGATGATATTAAAAACAATTTTATTTTGATTACGTAAAAATGGCAAGTATCTAGTATTTTTATAATTCGGAATTATAAAATTTATAATATTTAATGGACAAAACAAATATTTTTCTTTATTTCTCTTCTCCATTTCTTTGCTTATACTCATAAAAACATAACGCAAATATCCATAGTGCAGTTACTATCCATCTACAATTCTATTATTACCGATTCCAATATTGAAACAGAAAAGAAAGCCAGGGACTAGAACAAACGAAGGATCAAGAGGATAAAGACGTGTTTTCAACCAGTTCAGAAACGATCCAGGGTGTAATTAACAAGGTCAACAACCTTCCAACTCCTTGTTCACGACTTGGAGACAGAGAGATCGAGGGTAAGTCACGGATACGTGCAACGTGGTATGCAACACGATGAAATTGGAGCCAGTGGTGTTTCGGTAGCGAATCAATGTCGTATTTTTCTCTTTTCCGGCCAGGAACAAAATCCGCCAGCCGGAGGACCGTCGACCAGAACACGATGCGGAGTGCGGATGAACGAAAACAAAGAGAACAGGGGAGGTATAGACAAAACACTTAAAGAAGAACTATTCTCTGCTCGAGCCTGTTTGTTTCTTACTCCACGCGGACAAGAGAGCAGGCCAGGAAGTGAACGCGGCCTGTTACTAAGCGTACAATGAATCCCGACGCGACATTGTACGTTATCATAATGTTCGACCGACCTCACAGGACAAAAACCCTCTCCTCCCGCCCCCTACCAATCCCAGAATTCATTTTTTTCGCGGACTCTCAATGCCACGTTTCGTTTCGTTTCGTTTTGCAAATATAAATGATTTGCATTCGAAGAATGAGAGATAAAGGCTGGTGAAACGCAGAGAAAAAGGATACAACGACGAAGGTCGTGGTATACAGTATACAGTATACAGTATCGTTCAAAAGTATCTGAACACTTGTATATTTCTGACAATATGTATTTTAATTAGTAAATTAAATATCGCATAAATGGAGTTGCGATGATATTATTATTTATAACCATCATAGGTATATACGTTAAATTGATTTTTGGAAATTTATATGCAATAATAAAAAAAGAACTGGTGTTCTTAATCGTCAAACTTTATATATTTTATATTCAGATTCTTTGATTTCTGAATTATAAATCATATGACTATACTTTCGAAGTTGTATTCTCTTTCGTATTAAAAATGTGCTTATTTTTAATAATAACGTTTGTTCCGGCTATACTATCCACTGTTTTCTTTGCCTGTCTTATGTTATTTTATTGAAAGACACAGAAATTGAGATGTAGCAGTTGTATCAGTAATATTACCTAAATAATTGTGTTGACGCAACATGTGCGCATATATATATGAGATAACATACATACATAGCAATCGTTCTTTAATAGCTAACTTGAATTTATATTCTATTGATTTAGAAAAAAAGGTGGAAAGTGCTATTTCTACTAAATTATTAATGTTTAAATAATTTAAGTTTAAAAAATAAATAATTTGTACAAATCGATAAAAGTGTCCGGATATGTAGTTATGAACGGTAGTGTACGCAGAATTTGCGCGAAGGAAAAAGAATTCATGGAATGTGACTCACCTAGACGGCAACGTTGTAACGCCAACGAGAAATTGACTTAACGACGATGAAGTCACAGTTTCGGACGACAGACAGGGGGTAGGGGGGGCAAAATCAGTCTCACACGCCCCCCCAATGTCACTCTGGACCCCCCGTCCTCGATGCTACTCCTTTGCAACGTGCTCCGTTTAGAGCACACACTCTCTCTTGCCACGCACTACCCGACCACTCACAGTCGTCACCAATTTTCTATCCTCTTGCTTTTTAATCCTTTATCCTCTCCGTGATCTTCTTCTCTTTTATTCGCTCTTCTATTCTCCTTCTTTTCACTCGTTCTTTTTCTTCCACACCCTTTTTCCTTTCTTTCGCAAAGGCTTTACTACTTCCTCCTTCGCTGTTCTCCCGACGGTTTAATCGATAGACACTCGCGGGAGTCTGTTAATCGGTTACACCGAGAGCGAGCACTGGTCATCAGGGGTCGAAGAAACGTGCGACAAAGAACGATAACATCGTTCGTGTTCCTCCCGCTATCGAAATACGTTTCCCCCACTCTCGATCGTAGATCACCGGTTGTCACTCTATTTTTTTTTTCTTTATCCACCACCGAACGCGACGAACGTAAATATATGTATGCGAGCCCTCGAACGACGTCGTGTATTCCTCTTTCCACACGTTCTATCAGTCCTATCTATCCCTATCTACGTATCTAACTATCTATCCATCTAGCTATCTTGTTCCCTCTCTCTTGCGTACACGGTACTTTCAGACGCGCAGAATCATCGTGCGCGCCTGTTCGATTCCTCCTATATACTTCCGATATGCGTCTTCCACGGGTTTAGGGTTTACGTACGCGGCCAGCAAAGTGATTCGGACGTTGTCTGTTGTGACACCACCATCGATTTCTTCCTCTTTCGGCCGGTACGAAGTAGAAAACTGGTCCGTGTCGATGGGAGAGGTGTCTGTCTGCTCAGTTCCAGCAACGAAGACGTGGCCTATCGTTGTACGTACCTAAAAACCATTTGCGATCGATCAGAGGCTTCCATGCGATATGACGGACGATCGACGAGTCATAAACCGAATCGAAGGAAGCGAGTGCGAGAGAGAAAGATCGCCTAATGTGCCACGAAAACTATGTACCGGGGAGCCAGTATGGCGCCGTCCTTCGTTTATCTCTTTCTCTAACCCCTTTCACTCTTTCACGCACACACGCATACATTCGTCCCTTCTCTTTCATCGCTTTCCATCTCACTTTTCTGCTACGTTCGTAAGTGCCCGTCCGACCCTCTCTCTATACCCCGATCTTCTTCATTCGCCTCTTTTCACTATACACGTATATTCCTTCCCTGTCTCTCTCGTGTTCGTTATGTTCACATGTATGCGCCTCGCCGGTCTCACTCTCACCACCACCTTCTTCCTCACTATTTCGTGTTAACCACGCGCATACACGTTCGACACTTGACTGTCACCGGCGCGCACGGGATCGTTGAATTAGTCGAGGACTAGATTATGTTAAGATTATGACACGATTCCAAATTCCACTGACTATAAAATAATCATCAAGTCACCGACGAAAAACAACGAATACACTATTAGAGCAAGATAATTTCACTGATTCATGCGACATGACATCTCCTCTTTTTATATATAACCTCAAACGACGAAATAAGAGAAACTATATATATATCCAAACTAGATGGAACACCACGAAAATGACACAAGTCGACTGAAGCGTTCGGGCCAGAGACAGAGGCGGACAAACAGCAAATGTACTAACAGCAAATATATATATATATACACACATATATATATATACATATATATATATATGTATGTAGCTCTCACGACACAAAATACACTGGACACATTCTGATCGACGCGCGCTTACCACTTTTCTCTTCCCCCGTTTCTATCATGTATCGCGTAGCGGCCCCTTCGATAGCCAAAACACGAGACACACTCGAGAGAAAGTCACCGAAAGAGCCACAGCCCACAAACAGCACCACCGTTCATCGTGTCAGGGCGCTCCGTTTCGTCGCCACTACCGGCGTGCATACCCGGTGGTTCTTCACCGCCTCGGCGCTAAAATGGCGATCGAAGTGACAGCTCTCGCCTCCTCCTCGCCGGGTTCGGTCGAGCAGCCGCTCTTTCCACGCATACTACCACGCATCGACTATATTCTACTTATCTTTCTCTCTCCTTCGATTCCCACTCGCTAATCTCTTTACATTTACTCTCTTTCTAACCTTTCTTTTTATCAGGCACACGCACACTCACCTACACACTCTTACAGCACGCGGCACAACAGAATAAGGCTCTCTTTCAATGTTATCAAGGTAGAATGGAAATCAGTCACGAATCGAGCCGGTTTTTCGATGCGTACCACGCGGAACCGACGACCACACGTAAACGCACCAGACACACTGTGTGGAGATGCTTCTCGATGGCGGCCTCGAATTCTCAGTCCCGGACGACGCCTACACCACCACCACGTACCACCTTAATAGCTGTGCTTTCCCGGACTCACGGGACTCGACTGGGCTCCGCCAGGCCACGATATCCCCGCCGCACTTGCGCCAACCGGCTATTGCTCCTACCCTTCGCGAAGATATACTAACCGTTCCTCGTTCTTACGCCCACCCCCAGCGCAGTTCTATTACCCGTGCAGACTAACTGAACCCCTGCGGAGCTCCCACGCCCGCGAAACAGCCAATGCTGGAGCCTCTCCGCAGGACCGTCTAACCTTGGCCAAGGGCGCCAACCTACCGAATACGTTTTCTGTTTCTTAACCAACATTATGATACACCGGTATAGAAGCAATGTTTCATGGTTATTAATTATTGTTAGAAGCATCGGTAGTAGTAGAACTAAAATTCATTCTTAAATAATAAAATCTGATCGCCAACAAAGGGTTTTTAACAGTGCAAATAAATGTAAAGTAAGTTTTGTTGAATGAAATGAAATTAAAGTAGATAAATATGTATAGATTTTCTACCTAAAGGCTTTGCGTAGGATTATTGTAGGTTAAGAAATAAGTAGAATTTATTACGTAGGAAATACATTTGTAAAACGAGGGTCCCAATTCCTCAATATACGGGTCTAGCACTCGCCCCGTTGAATCGTGTTGTGACTGGGTAAACGAACGAAATACTCTAATGGTCTACGTTCGTCTGTTTCCATTTGTTTCTTCGAACCCATGAAACAAATGACAATCGCGTGATAATATTCTAATCATTGTTTCATCCCGATTTTATAATATCGCGTCAAACAAAGAAAGTTACATATGTATAACATTACACAACTTTAATGACAAGTATAGAGGGAGAAAATAGAAGAGGAACGAGTGTATATGTAAATACGCATCCCTTCACCCGAACCCTTATGAAGAAACGCGCAATAGAGAGAAATATGAGAAGGGTAAAAACGAGAAGTGTCCATTTTTCTTGATTTTCTATTTAACACATTTTCACAATCATAACACAGATCACAATGATTGTGATGTTCAACATTTCTCTATATAATAGCGTTAAAATTTGGTATACTTAAAAATCGTTTATTTAACCTAATCATACCTACATAAAAATATGATTACTTCGAAATATGCCATTCTCGATAAATTCTTGTGCACGTAACAAGATATAAACAAATTGTTTGATACTTGTATATTATTAGTGTCTTAAGAAAATACGTCAAGTGTTATTACTTTCATGTAAAATCTATCTATAGTTAAAGAGATTTTTATTTATTCCATTTCTTTATAAATATATCTTATGTTATTTCATCAAAATATTCAGATATAGGCGTGGAGAGTGAACAGCGTTGATCGTTTGACGAAAAAATTTGCAGATTCTTACGCGGGGTTGACCGTTCAAATTTTTCTCCGTCTCTTTGAAGTTACCGGCTCCGCTGTTCGGCTTAGCTGATATCCATTCCGCGAACATCGGTCACGGCACGTAAAGGGGCCCACTTGAGCGTTGATTTCTCATTGCGGGACATTGTTCGACGACTTTAACGATGCAATTAATCCTGGAAGCTTGATCGCTAGAATACTCTGTCGACAGACGAAATGTATGCCTCGTCGAACCGGTGTCGTGCCAGCAGCTTAATTAATCATCATACGATAGAACTTAACGACTTAATCTTAAGGTAAGGTTACGAACTATTTAACACGCGAGTGTCGCGTCGTCTGTGTGCCATCGAACAGTTGTTAAATATGAGATGACGGGTGTTAAGTTAATATTAACATATTATCAATCCCGCGAATCGACCTCTCTATGTACTATGTACATACTGGCTACCGGGCATCTTTTGTTTGAGACGTATAGTAACATTCTTATTTATATACCATATAGAAAAAAACATATTTATATTATTATATAGACAGAAATACACATTTACTTCCAAGATCGAATAAAAAGATGAAACGAAAAATGTTACTCATCAAACAAAAATGTTACGTCATGTCTTTCTCCTGTTATCTCAAAATTTTAATATCTATAATAATATACATATGTACAATAAGCTTAATTATTCTGTGCAAAGTTCAACGTTGAATTTCAAAATGATGAAACTTAGATGACTCATACAACCTCTACTTTACTACATATCTAATTAAAAATGTAGCAGATAGAGTCATAAGAGTAGCGACAAACGACAGACACCATTTTTGTTATTTATGCGTATAGCCAGGTTTAATTCAATTTCTCGACCACCGACGGTCGGAGATCAAAGTTCTGTACGGCCGATTTCGGGCCGTTCAATCGGCGTCGCAAAATATCAAGCCGTGGGAGCCGTAATTGAATCTGTAACAGCAACCGAATCAGCGCGATGTCCAATCATTGCATTATACGAGTCACTCGCCGATCGACATTCGTTAGTCAATCGTTCGTATAATTGTTGGGTTACAGTTGCCCGGTTAAGCTACAGCTTTGTAGTTGAGGTACCAGATAAACGAGCAACGCTAACAGCACGAGGCGGAGTGACACGTTGAGTGAAAGAAATACGATCATTGGCTCGTTAGATAGCGCGGAACAAGACAGAATTGTCCGACAAAATGTATAAAAGGCCTTCCATTTCACTTTATAAATAAACGTGCCTGGAACAATATGCTGAGAAAGACATTGTTATATATAGCATGCGAATAAAATTGGTGTCAGTTACAAAATCGGAATTGTCCGTGATATATCATCGACACTTTCGCCTGTCACTTTTCCTGTTTAATCTATTCAGAATCAACATTGCGCTGCGTAACATTTCATTTGTAATTTCTCTCTAGTCAATTTATATTATGGAATTCCGTTCTTAAAGTTGCAATTGTGAAAGGAAATTCTAACGATTTACTTGGCTCGGTCATTGTTTCAAATGTTCCAATATAATCGCAATATTTATCTTCTATAAAATATTATAAATAGTAAAATAAAAAATTTACCAAACGTCGATAACCATCAAAGGCCTGTTGCATAATAATTTAAATAATGATATTAATGAATTGACAAGTTCAGAGTTACATATAGATAATTGATCTTTCTTTTACAGTTTGAAACAGGATAATCAAATAAGTTGTAACTCGTAAAATTTATTTGTAAAATTTCTATAAAATATTAAGTTATTTTATCACCAGACTTGTTATTGTTATGCAGAGTTACTAATATCTAATTAATTCCAATAATTTGCTACTTGTAGCTTGTACAATTTCTCTAACATCAGTTGAACTATGCTATACAACTGAGAGATCCAATATAAAGAGAGAAACATCGTAGCAATGAATATTCTACGCCAAATTTACAATGCATCGATTTAGAAAGGAAAATGAGCTCCTCGAGACCAAGGATTCACATATGTCACGTACTCGTTTGAAACAACAGCATAAAATTCTCACTAGCCCCATTCTGTTCCATGATCCAGTTAAGATGCGACGGTCTATGCGAATAAGATAGGAATACCAAAGAGACGTTGTTCTCGAAGAATGTAAGAAACGAAGAGTGCAAAACAACGACAGGTAATGATACATGTAACGCGTAGACACGCAAAGATTACGGAGATTAGAGTCGTCCCACAGGTTGGGAGCGGCGAGAATGTAAAGTTGTTGCTTTGTTACCTCGGTAAACAGTAGGAAAGCGGTGGAAATTAGTCGTTCGGCTAAAGCCGGTGGCAGGAGTGGCACCGCGATAATTAGGTTTCACTTGGTTCGCTTTAATAATCCAGACAACATGTAAAGTGCATTGCTGGGATCCTTGCATCCGTAAAAGCATAGCTACTCTGTATGAAAGTGTTTGGTGTGCGTGACCAACGTTAACGTTACCGCGGCCTGGCCACGGTAGGTGACAAATTTTGCAAGGACAGCCGGAATTATTAATGCCTTTTCCGCGGAGAGGTTGAGACGAGGCGCGAAATTAGCAAGCCCGAAAGCGGTACACGGTGCACTACAAGCGAATTCCAATCGAGATAATGAAAATTAACGACGTTAAAGCGACGTCACGCTCGTAATTAATTATCGCGGCCCGTTTGCCCGGTTGTCGATCGGCCTCTCTTGGCACACCGGACCCTTTCCGCAAGGGAAGGGCCATAATCGCGATATCAATCCTTCATTAATTCCCTCGGCGAAGAACGAACGACTTGCATCGAAACTCTTCCACACGACGCCACGATTAATTCCTTAAGACGCTCTCTATATCTATATATGCATGAAACACCGGCTCTATGAATTATACATCACGTCGCCGGCACCCTCGCCGCGAACTTTCTTGCGGCGGATGATCGTTCTTGCACTCGCCAACAAAGATAAGACAAATAAACCCGCCTCTTAATAAACGCCACTTCCAAAACTGTTACCCACCGATAGTTTCATCGAAAAAAGAATACTTGAAGCACGCACGAATATTTGACGTTGATTGCACGATAAAATTTTGAAGATGTATTTTTTGATTGACTAATACTTTTTTTGATATACTGAAGTACGTAAGTATTTGGACATCTGATACAATTCGATAAAAAGAGAAAGAGTGGTCTATTTGTTACGTAATAGACTCTCGTTTAACCGGCCCTTATGCGATTACAATGTATACTAATTGTCATTTATCAGTTGTAAAAAAAAATGTAAATACATGTATAAATGGTTAAAATTCCACATGTATGCATGATTAAAAAAATGCATTTATTTAGTTGGGTAAGAAAGCATGATTAAAGAATGTGTCAATGAATTTTCTGTTGGTCAATCGTTCTCATCAAAAGTTAAAAAATTATCAAAAGTAAATGAAAAAGTTTCATTTGAGAGATATATTTTATATTACGTAAAACAGTTTGAAAATATTCAAATACTTACACATTATGATAGTGTAAGTAATTGCATCCCGTTTAGCTACCGTCTTTGTTAGCTATCAAGAGTCGTACATCAAACTGCAGTTAGCTAGAGTGAGCTGTACGAGTACGTATAACGAACCTCCTTATCTCGTTTACTCTTCGCCGGATTTTCGTATCTCTTTTTTTCTACGAGCCATCCTCCACGCTTGAATTCTACTCTTCGATAACACGAAATTGCATCCTCTGCAACCCACGCGTCGCGTCTGAGGCCAATTTATATTAGAATGCGATGCACGATTTTAATGTGTGAACATTTGCATATGAAACCCTTGGAAACACTTCATCCAAGAATCCTATTTTTAAACATTTATTTTGAATCTATAAAATTAGAATTTCTATTCATCTCCATTCCAAAATGTTTCTATGTTCTGTATAATACTAAACAATTCAGTATACATATACTAATCTTAATTTTCTACCTGTTTTGAAGTCGTAAAGATCCATTAGATGTCTAAGCTTGTTTTTACGTCTAGATTTGACAGTCGTAAAGATATACGAGTACACACAATAAAGCTTTAATTCAGTTAACGAGCGCAACGAATGCTTTGGTTGAAATTTCGAGTTATGTATCATACATCTGGTATTCAGAAGCACCAACTGTAGAGAAACACGTGCGAAACACGTGTGCGGAATGGCTATCATAAAAGGGAAAATCGACTTGAAAAAGATGACTTAATCTGGAGAGCTTTGAGGTTGGTAAGTTTCATTTAATTTTTCTAGGAAAAACGAAATATTAATTTGAATTGTTGGATTATAGTTTCATGCAATAGAAAATAAGACCCTAACTAAATTAGAAAAACTGTTATGAGGATAAATATTACGCTGATCAAAATTTTTATTTGTGCTCTATAATGTATTTTCTACTATTAAATGAAGATGGTGAATAGAATGGAACAAACTGATGAAATAAAACGAATTATATAAACATTAGTCAATATAAATCAATTATATTACAACAAACACATGGTAGAGAAATAGATTTAAAGAAATTTATTTAGATCGAGTGAGATTGAAAACTCGTTTAAATTTATAAAATATAGGTAATGTCATGAATACATCCATTATTAAGTATTGTGGATTGTTAGGATCAGGCTCAGCGCTTAGAACTGTCGCTTCTTTGTACAACCACGATGCTTCCGTACTTCCATTTCCTACCCTAATACGCCTCTTTATTAAATTAGGTATATTTGTAATTTCTTTTTCTATTTTCGATCGCAATAAATCGATGCCTGTCAATTTAGTAGCAGAAATGGCAAACGTATCCTCCGGTATAATGCTTTCTATGACATCTTTTTCTACTACATCACATTTATTAGCAACGTTAATTATTACTTTATTTTCATCCACCATAGGCTTTATTGTTTTTTGAACATGTTGAATTTGAGCTCTAACATCAGGATGACTCACATCAAATATATGAATTAATATATCCTATAGAAGATTAAATAAAGTTACTTTAAGCTAGTAGATTTCAATATAATAAAAAAAATAAGATTTTACATACTGCACTTGTAGCATCTTCTAAAGTTACTATAAATGGCTCTATTAAAATTTCTGGTACATCTTGGATAAAGCCAATGGTATCGATATATAATACTTTTAACATATTTGGAAGTAATCCTCCATGTACTGTTGTATCTAAAGTAGCAAATAATTTGTCCTCAGGTTGCAACGAAGCATCATTTGTTAATGCTTTTATCAAAGATGTCTTGCCAGCGTTTGTGTAGCCAATAATAGCAATGCTTGGAAAACCATAATTAACTCTGTGCTGTTTTATCCTTTGTCTATGTTCTTTTAATTTTTGTAGTGCATTTTTTAACTTTTTTTCCCTAGTTTGTAGCATATTTTTCATTTTTTCTGTATAGTTTATTCGTCCAATATGATAATTGGTTAAATCCATCATTTTCTGCTTTATGTATGGAAGTTCCGCCAAAGCTACCTGCAATTTTGCCTCTGGTGTCTTTGCATGTTCTCGGAAAATATGAATGACTATAGAATAACGATCATAAATTGGTAAGTGAAGAGCCTTTTGCAACTCAGCAATTTGTACAAATTTCAATAAATTTGTACTAATAAATATACATGTAACATATGGACATTTTCCAATATCTTCTTTCAACGTTTCAAGAGCTCCTGCACCAACTAACTTATTTTTGTTCAAAGTAAGTAGTGGAACTAGCTTCTCACCAACAACGCTCCAATCGGTTAAAGTATTAATGAGTGCTTTTGCCTCTGCTAATTGCAACTGAGGTGTAGTATTTCTTTTCTTATTAATACCCCATTTTACATATGGTTGTATCACAAATACTCTATTTCCACCAACAGCTGTTCCCAAGCAGTCTTGGGATATCTGTTCATAGGTGTTATTTTCTTCTTCGTTCTCCTCATATTTAAATGTTATATCAGACACATGTCTACACTGATGAATAACATTTAGTATATTAAATTTTCTTCTAATATTTATTATATATTGTGATTTATTTAAAACCATAACAAACTTTTTTGAACACTGCATCATTTAATAATTATGTAATATTTGCTCCTTAAATATACACTTAAAAATAAATACTCCAAAAAGCAATTATACACATACTTTCATAACCTCAAATTTAACATGTATGTCGATAAAATATTCAACTTAATTTTAAAGAAAAATAACATTACATTTAAATACGGACTTTAGTTCCTTTTTGTTCAATAAGTAGGAGAGAAAACGTATAAAAATAAAGAATAAAAACTTTTATATTTTAAAGTAAAATATTTAACCTTATTTAAAATGTAACTCTTGTATCAAACTGTTCGAAAATTGAATATAATGCCGGAGTATATATCATTTTATATTAATTAATATTCACGGTCAAAATAAATATAGATTTTGGTTTTAATTATACTCGTATTTGTATACATTTGTTCTAAGTAAAAGAAATCATTGCATGCACTTTTCAATTAAAATTAACGTTCTACTTCCTTTAATACATAGTATATGTTACAAAATTATTAAATTAGCTTTTCGACGTATGATTAAAATATTTATCAACCTTATAATATCTGGAAATACTTAATTCCTACGTTTTCTTGTGATATATTCAATCGCACGAGTTAAATTTGAGGATCGACATAAATGAACAGATGTTCTTGCCACGTGACTAAAGATCTTATCACGACACACTACACTGACAAGGTGTCAATCTCTCCAGAATTGTGAATTGTGACTTTCCAAAATTAAAAGTAAGATTAAATTAAGTTTTATATAAAAATGGAACCAGGAATACTCACGAAAGTTTTATCCGACTTTTTAACGATTGTCGATGGAGAGTTAAGTTTACATAAAGGAGAACATTTCTTGGTATTTTTAAAAATATATGTGTACATAAACATTTATTTATAACCCTATTGTATATAATTACATTCTTCTTTTTGTAAAATTGAAATAGGTATATAGTGTCATAGATAAGCACTGGTGTTATGGAGAATCTCGCGGCAGAACTGGAAAATTTCCTTCAAGTCACTTACACAAAGTAGAAATTCCGTCATTCCATGATTCTGAGTGTTTGTTTGTATCAATTGCTAGCTTTCCAGGACAACAAGATGGAGATCTATGTTTTTCAGAAGGTAATTTGTGTTTGTACATATGTATATTTTTAAATAACAGAACTATTCCAATGCATATGTTTCATGAATATAGGAGAAATTATTATTGGTGTACAAGATGTTGGATCTGGATGGTACTTAGGTCAAGTAAATTCTAAAAAGGGTATTTTTCCACTAACACATGTATGGAAAATTGACACTAAGTTATTGAAGGTATATTATTTGTACAAATTAACTTTTTAATCTAATAATTAAATTGCACTTATTATATAAATAAGAAAACCATTAAAAAACACTAATTTTTATCATTTTTAGAAAACTTTGGAGAAGAAGATTACAAGAAAAAAAGCTAGAATAAAAACTAATTTAAAAGCGCAGCTTGATGAAGAACTTGATTTGGTGGAAGGTGAAATAGTCACTGTCACAGAAATTCTAGGTGATGGTTGGTGCTATGGAACAACAAACGATGGCAAAATGGGTATATTTCCAGAAGGGTTTATATCTTATATAGACGATAGCACAGATCAATTAGATATAGCATCTGTTACGGACAATAATTCTTCTACATCTATAAATTGCAATGAAAGTATATGTAAAAACGTTGAAGAAACACCTTCTGCAAGTTCCTATGTGGAAGAACCTGCACCAAATTATTATGATTTATTTCCTGAATTCAAACCAACTTCTTCAAGTGTAACAGAAGATACAAAAAATACCAATAATCTGAATACATTAGATGTAAATCCATATGCTATAACTCTATATCCATTTAGTGCTCAATTTCCAAATGAGCTTAATTTTGGAGCAGGGGAAGTGGTACATCTCATTAAACATGTAGATTCAGAATGGTTAGAAGGTACAATAGATAATCAGAAAGGTATTTTTCCTATGTCTTACGTTAACATCATAGTTGATTGTAGCGAAACAAACAATGAACAAAATTTCTGTAATCAAGAAACAAACACTATACAATATGATGAATTAGTGCCTGGAACTGAAGCAAAAGTGGATTACACTTTTAAAGCTCAAATGGATGGAGATTTGACTATTTTTGAAGCTGATACAGTTAAAGTAATTAATATGGTAAATTCAGATTGGGTTAACGTTGAAGATCACTTTGGTAAAGTTGGTTTATGTCCAAGAGGTTACTTGAGTCCATTGCCTATAGAATCATCAGATGTTAGTATTTTGGAAGATTTTGTAATAATACGACACGATGACGCAATTTCTGAAAGAACAAAGGAAGAAAAATCAAAAAGACTTTCAGAACCTCATAGACCAGCACCACCTGTACCTGCACCTGGTAGTACTCCGCTACAGAAGGGTGTAACAGAGAATAATTCAATTCCAGATAATATGAATCATCAAATCAACATTACTGATAATGATAATTTAGAAATTAAACAGAAAAGGGCAGACCAAAGACAGAATGTTATATCGGAATTAGTTCTCACCGAAAAGGAATATGTTCGCGACTTAAGGATGACATATGAAACATTTAACTTACATAATCCAAGTCAACTTGAATCTTTGGGAATAGATGTGACTACTTTATTCGGAAATCTTTTTGACGTTATTCAAGTTGCAGAAGAATTATTAGATCTGATACTAAGAGCAATGAAGGGGTGTGATGAAGAATTACAAACTATTGGTCCTTGTTTTACAAGAATGGCTGAAAAACTAAAAGGCGTCTATGTAAAGTATTGCGGAAATCATGAAGCTGCATTATTTTTATTAAAGAAGGTTATTATATTAAAATCACTTTTTTTTACCTTTTATATGTTTAAGTATTTTATAGATTACTATATGATTTCAGTATGAGAATAATGAAGAAATAATGAAAGTATTCAACAAAGGAATTGAAACATTGCGGTATCAAGTAGCTTGCTTTGATATGAGTTCTATTCTTATAAAGCCAGTACAACGAATATTAAAGTATCCCCTTATATTATATGAGTTAGTAAAGGTAAGTCATGCTAATACTTATATATGTATTGCCAGTGTATTATAAGCTTCCTTAAAATTAGGCAACTTTTTTTATAGTGTACTGATGACAACCATCCAGATAAATCTACAGTTGAGGAAGCATGGAAGACTATGACTGCTGTTGCCAGTCATATTAACGAATATAAACGTAGAAAAGACTTAGTATCAAAATATTTGGGTAATGGCAACACATTAATAAGAAAAATGGCTAAACTTAATATGCATTCTGTGGCAAAAATGTCTACCCGATTAAGTACACGATTTTCTGCTAGTTTAGGATTAACAAATGTTGCTATTGACCCAGAATTTGAAGAACTTGTGAAACAATTTAGATCTGTTGAAAAATGCGTCTTACATCTAGCTAAAGATGCTGAACAGTGCCTTACATATTTAAGCGATGAAGCTATTTCTGGAGAAATGATATCAGATTTCTTGATTCAATACTATCAAGGAACACCTAATGTTGAAGCAGTGAAACTTAGAGACATAAGGTCCACAATTTGGTCACAATTCGTACAAGAATTGAAGATATGTTTGAAAAATAGAGTTAGTGCACCAGTTAATTGTTTAGCAACCTTATTAGAGGGACCTGCCGTGTTAATAACAAAGACACATGACAAATTACTTGATTATGACGCTGCTATCTCTAAGAGTGAAAAATATAAAGAATCAAGAATTGTGAGCTTTTATTGTATTTAGTTATTTCTTTAAATAACGCGATTAAACTGTATAGACACATCACGATATTTTATTTTTTATATAGGCACAAGATGAATTATCAACAGCAAAAAGTAATTATGAAGCTTTAACACATCAACTAATGGAAGAATTGCCAATTGTGATTGATGCTGGAACAAAAGTATTAGTTGACTGTATTAGTGCTTTTGCACAAGCTAGAAAACTTTTATGTGGAAAAATTATCAAAAGATATTTGTCTCTTTGCGAGGTATTTCAAATAAAACAATCGATATGTACGATTATGTAAAGGTTAAAAATTTATAAATCATATTTATTTATATGTGTAGACCTCAACTCAATTATCACGTCCGGACATTTTGGAGTCATTTTTAGTTAATCACAGTTTATTATGGAACCAAATAACTCGTTTTGCATTTGCTGGATTAAACTCACGGATAGAAGAAACTCAATCCACATGGTGCCCACAAGGGGAAAGACAAAGAATTGCATTAAGAAAGAAATACTCTAGTGATAAATTATATGTTGTTACAGAAAATATAGCAAGCACTTCCTCTTTGGATATGGGTGCAGCACATGGAACATTAGTTGCAGTGATTAAGAAGCAAGATCCTATGGGTGATGCCACTAGATGGTTTGTAGACAACGGTGTTGCTCAAGGATTTTTACCTTCAAAAAGTTTGCAACTTCAACAAGTAACACAAGCTGAATTACCCAATGAAGTTAGTACTTCAGATAGATACAGTAATACATCTGTATCTTCTAATCTAATTTGCATGGATTCTCCTGAAAAAGAAATCAAAACTACATCCCAATCACATTTGGAAGAATTATTAGACCTTAACATTAATGAAGACACGAAGAAAGAGAATCACTATTATGGCAACATTGAACAAATTCCTAGAGTTCAACAATATCAAAATTTAAACTATGAGGTAAGTAATATTAACACATTCAAGTTCTTTCATACGCACCTTCCCCAATAATATATTATTCCAGTTTCCGTTAAATTACATTTTTATAAATTAAAATTGAAAAGATAAATGGCGTAAATCACCGGTGGGTCCAACGGTGGTCCAACGGTGGGTTACACCGATTTGAACGTGTTAAATATATTAAGGAAATTTTTTTTATTAAACTAAATTACACTATTTTCCAGTTTTATTATGCAGAATATGATTTTTCTACAAAGATACCTGGAACATTGCCTGTCGTTAAAGGACAAGCATTGAGACTCGTTAGACCTCACGATGAGAAAGGAAATGATGAATGGTGGCTCATGGAGGATCGTTACGGTAACAAAGGTTACGTACCTAAGAACTATTTACGGGATCCACCCACGGAAAAATAATAAACTCGCAAATAAAATATCAGTTCAGTATGTTCATGTATTAAATTGTCGATATTAATGTTTCATTACACATATATAGTTACATTTATTATAAAATTTTAATTAAGTCATTGAATAATGATTATATTAAATATTAGGTTTTGCTCGAGATATTATTTTTAATTTAATATTAATACATATCATTCACGTATATTTTAATTTTATAGAAAAGTATTATAACATTACTTGCTTCTAATAATAGTACTTATGCTTACATGTTTTACGCTTAAACGTACTTCCTCAGTATTTATTAATACATACATATGTGTGTGAAATATAATTGAAAGATGTATATCATAACTTTACTTATAATAATGCATTACTTCTGTGATACTATAAATCTGTGTCACTTTAAATAATCTTAAAATTTTATTGTTTTATTTACAAATATATATAACTTGTCTCTATATTATATACATTTGAAATATCTATATATTATATGTATATGTTATACACATTTTTTAATTAACTTTATAAAACATCAATACTGTTTTGCATTTTATATAAAAATATGTACATATATATTTAATATTATATATTATCTTTATTGTTCCATATTTATCAAATTATAAATATATTAATAAAATTCTTGTGTCAATTAGTCCATCTAAATAATTTATTAAACACAAATCAACAATTAATAATACACATCAGATAATATACAAATGAACAAGAAAGGCAGATTTCTCTGCTTGAGTCTCACCATCCAAATTGAGGATACTTGCAATATGTATTTTATGTTACCAAAGAAACCATTAATATGACCCATATTTTCATCAATAGTTAATAATTTGCATTTTGAAGTAGGATCAGCTGAAATTACTTTATAATATTTTCCCATATTCAAAATGAAAAGTATGGCAAATAAGGCATGTAGAAACGATTCGTTTTATAAATAATTACCGATAAATCAATGGTATCGATAGGAGGCACAGGAAGAAGAAGCGCAACAAAGTAAAAGAAACTAAAGATATAAAATAAATTGCATACTCGAGTACAAACTAAATATTGATATTATTGTATTACAGGCTGGACATATAAACGAAGAACGTGATCTCAGAAATTATTTATAAATTGATATTAAGTATCTCATTAGCTGCATCAATTAATAATAATTTTGAGCAAAGAAAAAAATAATCTGGCACATATAACGACCCGCGACAATTTATTATAATCAAGGACAATGAATTCATTGGAGAGAAGGTAATGGAGAGCAGTTTAAAAAGCAAATTGCAGTTTAATTAGTTAATAGTAAGTCCTTGAGCATAGTCGATCTTTTCGTTATAAATTGGAACCTCTGTCTAATCGATTAATCTACTTTCGACGAATCAACGATTTTAATCGATTTCAATGTCAGTCATTCGATACACACGGATAGAAACACAAGAATTCATGTAGAGGAAGACGACAAGGATCTAAACGAAGGTGTAGTATGAAATACAAACAAGTACAATTATTTTAATAAATTTGTTGTATTATCACCATAATATAATACAGTTACTGCCACAACGAACAGTCAGTAGAATAACGTGTGGTAACACGTATCCACGCCGTTAAATTATCGCCTAGGTTTACAATGAAAAATTAAAAAGAGAGAACGGAAATAAAAAGGACAAAAGTTAATTATACTTAAATAAGGAAAACAGTCTTTCAAGGTAGAGATGTAATAACTGCGATATGAGATACGATTAGTTATTTCCTTATACGCGCACAAAATGATCAACTTATCCTAAATTGCGCTATATGATAAAGGAATACTGATACCTAAGCATAATTTGCGAAAATGCCCCGAAACGTGATAACACGTTCGAAAGTAATTCTGGTGTCTCGATTACGAGACAATCGTATTTTATAAATGTTATATTATTCGTTAAATGCAAACGTTTACCAAATCTACATGTGATGGTAAAGCAATGTTTCTTTTCACGTGATGACAGTTTCGTTCGTAAAACCACCGACCGATATGATTCATTATTTGTACCTAACGAATTAGGAGGTGTTTTCCTTCCACATTTTAATTGCTCGATTATATTCCGAGTACGTGTGCGAAATGTGTTCTGAGTATGATTTATGTCATTTAAACGATGATACTTGATGCCCTGATTACAAAATCTCCCCGCATAACTTTGTCTTTTCTAATCGAATTCCTCAACGAACGATTACAGGCCGGTATTACACGTTAAAAACTTGAAATCATGACGATCATTACGATTCAATTGACATTAAATATTTAACAGTACCATTAATCATCTTTTGATACATCGGACTTATACGTGTATCCGACATATATATACCACGTAAGGTTAAAATCTACCCGAGACTTAACTTAGTTATTAGTCGACAACTCTGTTATCTCTTAAACTCTCAATGGCTGGCAAGGTATTCAGAAACGTTTCTTTAAAATTTTATCGCAGATTGTGCTTTGTTATAGTCGCAGATTATTGAAGTTCAACAAACTCGAGCGTTAAATATATTTCATATTAAAATCTTATCTTAACACATTGTTGATCGGTCACAGCTAAACTCGTGTTTTTAAGTATAAAGTAGAATTGTTCGATTTTGCATAAAATAGGCGGTGGCACGCGTTAATTTTTACATAAAATAACCGGTCAACAATGTGTTAACAGCTCGTTAGGTAATATTGGTAAAGTCTTTCGACGTTGGAAGTGAAATATATAATTACATTCTTAAGTTAACAACTTTTAAGTGAAAGCAATACCACGATATTAGCGAAAGAGCCATGGAAAATCTCGCATGCATAACGGTGTATCCAATTCAGCGATAAAACTTTCTTTGTGGTATTCCCTATGTTTGCGTGACATCATCGTTTCTCGAATACCTCTTTACTCTCTACTCTATGACAATACAATTTCACGATGATTTTCAACAAATTCCTGGAAAGCGTGATTAAACGCCTTCGAAACGAAAGATGCGAGTAAGTGTGCCCTTATCGGTACTGCACATAGCAACGATACAATATATGTAAGTATGTGAACCGATCCAAAGGTAGTCGTTATCGTATAATACATCATTGATAGATACGCAGTGATATACGGTGGATCGTCCAACTTTTCTCGTTTCGCTTCATCCAAGGATCGACCGTATTACTTTGTATATAAATTAATCGCCCAGTGATCTAACGTTTTCCATAGGACAACTATACCATTATTCTCCTTGCTCCCTGCATTTCGTGCAGAGGAGAAACATTATTCAACGACCCATGCTCTCGATTACTCTTTGAAGCTTCAGTGTCCCAAGTATCCACACTGTTCAGCCACGTTGGTCTCAATACCTAATTAACCGAAGTTGATCCGGCTACCGTCTATTCTTCAAATCTCCTCGGTCGTTTTCCGATTCGCGTTTCGTGCCGATCCGCGCAGCACAAGATATTCAATCCCAAAGAATCCTTTAATCCGCTGGATAGAAACGTAAAATCGCGCGACCTTGAATCTCAGAGTGACACAGCTTGCGGACCACGTCGAGAACTTCTTCTGCAGGATAAACGGTATGTGGTGGGGGCTCGATTTCACCGGAAGCCACCAGCTCGACCAACTCGCGAAGTTGCTCCAGAGTACCAGCCTCCACTGATTTGATACTCTGTTGCCATTCCTCCGCGCGTCTGCTGAATTTTGGTAGCAATCGATCGGCCACTTCTTTGATCACGAACACCACGCCTCCTTTGCTCAGGCACTGCATACTGCGATGAAGACTGCGCGAGGTCGTACCGAAATCGATCACCACATCCACGTGACCTTGACAGGCATCCATCGTGCGCTCGATCAGCTGTTTCTCGTACAGATCCTCGCTCCATTGTACCACGTTCACACTGTAGTGAGAAAGGAAACTGTTGGTGAATAAATCGAATGGACTTCGAGTAGGATGCAGATGGACTCGGTTATTTAGCTATCTACTCTAATTTCTTGCATCATATGTATAGGGGATCGAATGGAAATTAAAACGATGTTTCGATAAAAGGGTAGGAGGATTTAGGCGATCGAGGTATTGTTTGAACCAAATCGAATTTATTTAGATTTAATGAAAATATGTTTTATTGAATGTTTCGATAAGGGAAGTTATTCAGTTGTAAGATCGAGGTGTTGGGATAGAGTTTGAATTTTTAAATCGTTACAGGGGACTGCTTTGTCAATTCCGTTGTATGCAATTCCGTAATGCAATATTCCGTTCGTAATATCTTCGATCAATGTATATGTTATTGAATTTTGGTTTGTAATATTTTGTTAAGATAATTATTAATGGAATTCTTTTCATCGCTGTTTCTAATTCCAGAGATTTAGGTTCTATAATTTTACGAAATTTTATAAATAGTATAAGCTATCTCCTTTTTAATGGAAGACATTTTTGTACCTCTGATTTATATATATCTAGCGAGTAGACTGTGGATGTTCATGTAAATTGATGTTTTTCTGAATACGATTAAAAGAATGGAACCTAAACGAAAACTTGTTTCATTCTCTGAATGTTACAATGAGCACTATACTTTGGATATCTTGAACATTTTTTCACATATCAGGCTCACTAGTAGTATGCTACTGAGCTTTCGTGAAGTATCATCTCTCTTTTTTTATCTACAATATATAAATTACTTTATTCAAGTTTCCCAACAATCTTGCGTTTATGCACTATTTCACTGGTTGGTCTTCAATAAATTAATTTCAATACCTAAGTCATGTTCCTTATTCCTAAACGTGATACTGGATAACAAACAATACTACATATGAAACAATACTACTTCTACTAATCTAAACCAACTACTTACTGACAAGTGCTCAAACAGTTACCTTTAAATCACCGACAATCATTTCATCGAAAATGTCCTTATCGACACGATTTCACCGATACCTAGTTTGCCGACAATTTTTATTTACCCACACATCAATGTGTTAATACCTTTAATAATTAATATCATCGATATAGATTAAAATAATAACTTTAATCTATTTCCTCGTATGTCTATTTATATATAATAAGATAGCATTTTTCTGTTTCTCTTCATTGTAATTATTATTTGGGAATATTCACGTGGACATGTAACTTATGCTGATAACTAACTAAGTAGATAACTGTAAGTTATAGTGAGTTTCATCATTTTCCCTTTTTTCTTTACCATTCTATGTATGGAAATGAACGTGTAGATAAATATGTAGATGAATAGTCAATGATGACACATCACAGTAGGTATAATATAATAATTGTCGGCAAAAAAGAACGAGGGAGACATCGATCGCCAGTAATTTAAAGGTAATCGAATGCTCAAAGCTGTACATGCAAATGAAAGACGACAGAGTGCAGTGATTATCAGAAATAGGAATACATTATACATACATATAGACAACGACATGTTTTGATCTTTTTTTCAATCCTTTTTATCGGATTATATAATATTCAAATCGGACGACGTATCGCGTATATAAAAGTATACGGAAGAGATCCGAGATACGAATTTATGTAATAGCAATCACGGAAAAGATAGATGGAATCGAGCAGAACGTCGATGTATCTAAATGACTTTATCATTGGTGTCGACACGATCAATTAGCTCGAATAACAAAAACAAAACGGCTTTGCTAATCGACCAAGCATTGCCAGCTGCCTAGTTCAAAGATCAACGACGAACAATGCTCAGTTTAATACGCGTCGTTCATCTAGCAACCAATTAAAGGCGAGTCTAGCTTCAAGAGAAGGTCAATTCCTATGGTGAATCTCTAAAAAATTTATATGTGATATCACATGATTATTTGTGTTATCATGTGATATAAGTTTCTCAATAGATATACTAATGCTCAAGTGTATCCAGATATGTATTTGTTTATATTTGATAAGATGCAATTTAATTATGGAATTGTAGATAAAAAGAGAACTACTTGAGTCTTCAATGACGCATACGAATTGGATTTTCAACTGTTAGTCAACAAATACGAAACGATAGAAAATCCTTGTTTCAACTTAATGAAAATACTTAATTTTTTCGAGAATCTTTTACCTCTGATCTATTTGAATTAAAATTCATTAGTTTATCGAAAGTACTTTATCTTCAGCTTCTGCAGGCTATGAGTTTGACGAAACATTACTACCGTCACTGAGTTTCTAGAGAAACGTAATGTCCAAGATCAGATGACAGGTCAAAATGTCGAGAATTCATTGTTCAGGAGCTAACAACACCAAGAATATCATTTCCCTCGAAGGATCTCGCTTCTTCGTCGCAAAGAAAACATACTGGCAATAAGAGACGTAAATCGCAATAAAAGACGTATTTGCAATAAGAGACGTATTTACAACAAGAAACATATTTACAGTTCCTATCGTCTACCACCTAACATCAACAAGGTCGTACTATCTGACGCTCAAAACAACTCACCGTTGAAATTCCTGAGCCATAGTCAGTCCATCGTCTTTCAGCGAAGCGATCGTAATGGTAACCCTATCCTTCATGTTGCTGAAGTGATACGCCGCGATTCTCAGAGCCCAAAGTGCCAGACCGCCAGTGCCGACAATTAGGATCTTGCAAACGCTCTTCTCGCCTCTCTGTTTCAGCACCGCTTGAACGTGTTCATGAGCAGCAAAAACGGTATTCATGGCTAATAGAGCACCAGCTGGTAACATGGCCGCTACGCTGAGGCTGACGTTGTCTGGGATCTTTATAAGATACTTCAGATCGTGAACGACCAGGTATTCGACGTATCCATTTGGAATTCCCTCGTAAGGATAAAGAATCACTCGATCTCCAACCGTGTAGCCGCAGTCCTCGGGAACATTCGCTCCAAGGGACTCGATCACTCCTGCTACCTCGTATCCAGGGAACAGAGCTGCGTCACGGACTCCGTGATGAGGCAACGATGCTGGGAAATCACCCTCTAAAGAAACATCTGTCGCTAAACTGCTTCCACTGGAGACAGAGGTCAGACTGGATAGGCTTGGCGAACGACGAGGATGGTAGCAAGCACCTGCACACATCACCCGGATCCGGGCTCCGTTCGCTGGAACATCGGGAACAGGAACGTCGAAACTGAACACCCATTCGCGACCCGTCACGCTCGGGCTGTCGATGGACACCTGCCTGCATAGTTTGTTCATCTTCTTCTCCCTGCAAAGAGACACCAATGAATAGGGTGAAGCGTACTTTGAATATGAGTAAATTACGTATATTTTGTGCTGCGCTATTTATTTTACCCACTAAATGTTATTACGTGGATATTATATTTTTTCATTTCTAATTTTCGTACAACGAATATTACGCGCATTGTATGCATTTTTGCAGAATTAAAATTTTATGTATGAACATCCGCAGTCTGGATACAAAGTATCGGGAGTAAAAACGGAGTAAATTATTTTTGGGATGCTTCTGAGTGTTAAGCTTATATATACACGTATATAACGCAAGCTATGTCAACTCTGATACGTTCTTTGAATTATTTTCGATTTAATCGAAAAGGAAAGAATTCTCGTTTCAAGTTTGTACTAAAATCTTTTCTAAAACGTCGAAGATCTCGTCCATTTCACAAAAACAAAGTTGAAACACAACGATTTGAAGAGCGAAATTGTATCTGCCGTAGGAAAAGATACGATATTGTTATATTTTATAAAAGTTTACGAGCGAGAAAATAAATTTATTACGTTAATATCCATCATATTAAACGGCGAAAATTTCCAGACGAGACCAACAAATTACAAGCGACGTATCGGAAATTTTGGAGCAGCCGCAACCGCAAGCGGAAACACGCCGTTAGCCCCAGTTTCTACACGTCAGCTGTTGCCTCTTACACAAGACTTCACCAAGGTACGTATACGACTATATCATATATCAAGATAATCGAGGCAATTTCACACTTGCGCTGGCCTCAACTCTCTTTCAATAGACGTAATTCACTAAACGAGATTAAAACACATGCATACCCGTTACAAGGTGAGAAGGGCTTGTGTGTGATCGGTGCCACTGACTCCAATTCGACAGGCATTCTGTATCAGCTTCTTCTTACTTCTATTTCACAGTGCTCGATTATTATCAACAACTCCCCTCTAAATCTATTCTCGAGAAATGTCAGTCTCCTTCAAGAGGATGGAATCTCGTCAACGAATCTCGCGACTCGATTCTTCGAATTCACAATAAGATCGAACGCTCGTGGAATTATTTCACTTTCGAATATATTAAGTTGAAACTTGGTTGAAGGAAAACGAACGAATCGTAGCGAAAGAACGATTGGAAGGGAACGACTTAGAGTTACGAAGAAAATAAGAACTCTGGTAAAAACAAAGAACGTTGCTCTGTGAACGCGTAAAACGTACTAATGGAGCGCGCTCACGCTCCTTCACTTTTATACCCGGACGGGCTTTCTCGTTCAAACTGCGTTAGTCATGGTAGGCAGAAAAGGAGTCATGGTAGGGATCCGAAGAAACGGAACGTAAGCAGGTACGAGCATTCGCGTACCACGTGCAACCTCTGTTTTTCTCCTATATCGACGCCCTCACGTTCGTCCAGTGCTTCGTGATAGACGCATGAATGAGGCGGAGATAGCTCGTGTTTTTATTTCGATGACGACTGCCATCGATTTAACTCTTCGAACACGTATTTCAAGACTCCGTGCTGCAAATTCTATGATCTTCGTTGGGGTGCCCCACGTGTTGTTCGTGGAATATGTTTCCGAACAATAGAAGTACATAAAAGCAATAGAAAAGGTGTAATTACACGTTTCTTGATAATAGTTCACATATTATCGACATTACGTTTTATCGTGAATCGATCGCGATGTATTCGAAAATTATTTGGGAAAAACGCGATGAGATCATTCTTTTTCGTCGATTCACCGATTGCTATTTTATTTGCGAGTAATTGAAATATTTCAACTCCTTGTACTTATTCTACTGGGTTATTCCAGTGCAGCTAGAACGACCTTGATGATATGAGGGATCGTTTCTTGTATCTTCTTCGCCGATAACAAATAAGAAAGAAAAAAAGGCTATCGTATAAATAAATTTATGAATATATAGCCTTTTGACGATGTAACAAAATAAGAACCCAGAATGAATGCTTTTTTATAATAAAAAAATCATTTCTCTATCAGCAATATTTCTTACGTTTTTGGTATCGGATATAAGAGATACACAATTGTCGTATTTTATAAGCAAGAAGTATTAATAATTGCGTTGCAGTGTTACCTAGTGTTACAGCAACAGATATCTTTGACTAATATGAGAATTTGCATGATTACATCTAGTCTATGGAAAAAAACGTGAAATTGAAACTCAGAGGGGAAACAGTAGCCTTTGTATCTAAAGGTATGCAGGTGAGAATTTGCTTGACTATAATTATATCTTGTTAGAGGATTTGCAAAAATATTGTCTTATTCTTGACGTGTTAACAACGATGGAAATCTTCATCTGATATTGGAAATTTCTCGAATATCACATAGAAGTAAAGTATATATCGCGCGTTATTCGTCGCTAAGATAAAATAATATTTCTATAACGATCACGAAAAACCGTTTGACATCTCGTATTTTCCTATAATGAATAGATATTGAATATATGGACAACGCGATATCAATGAATATGGGAACGCAACATGTTCTGAGACAATAAAAATACTGATATACGTTATTAATTATTCAGATGTATAAAAGTTATATATAGTCGATATTTAATAAACATTATCTTATCGACAGAATGTTCTATTCCTAAAGCGCAACTTTGTTGAACGAGTAATCAATATTCTTCGAAATGTGGTTATTTCTATGCCTTTACTTGTTTCAAAGTCGATAAGCAAATGTAACGAATATCGCGCTGCACGAAGCGATCAAAGAATTATCTTTAGTAACGTAATTAATATCTTTGAAGTCTTTTTATTAAAAACAAAAAAGGGAGAAATTTCTTCCATATTTGACGTTTAGTTTAAGTATCTAAAGATACTTTCTATATCAATATCCAGATTCTATATTCAATATAGATACTTTCAATATCGAATTGGCTAATCGTTTCAAGTAGCGTAAAGGAACGATGAAAATGCAATAAATTATATATAAAAGACTATAATTAATATAGTACCATAATAAACTGATATTAAAATGGTATATTAAAAATAGATAAATTAGTGGAAATAAATCGTGGCTCTGTCTACATTAAAATTCAATTGATTTAAGAACGAAACATTAAAAACTCGAGATTTTTACAAAGCTGTTTAAAAAAGAAAGCTAAAGATTGATTTGGACTTTGAATATATTGGAATAGACTCTGAACAGGCTTATTGATTCTTTTCTCAAACGACGTAAAAGATTGTAACAATGATCGATGAACTTCGAAATTTTCCCCAACCTTTCAGCATATTTAACTACTTGGATTCTCTTAAATGTTTGATTTAACCTTCCTGATCACTAGTGTGCTCCAATGCGATAAAATAAAATAACGATGATCGATTATTAATTTGATGTATGATATGACACGTACACACGACCAGATATAGTTGTGCTTATAAAGGAAGATTGTTTTGTTTTGACTCAAATAGTATGCATATGTATGTAGCCACGTGTTTATTATTGATCAAGCGGTGACATGAATCTTATCAACTTCGCGACGACCCTCCGATGCTGTCCAATTTTCATCGTACGTCATACGAATCCGCGGGCAAATAGTCGCTGAATAATTTCAGACAAGATTCGCCTTGAGACGAAATTAATTTTCCAGATAGGCCTCTAAGAATTGTCGCCAATTGTTCCAAATACTCACGATGTGCTGTGTCGTGTTTTAAATTGCACGAATTTATTTTCGACAACAACGATACTGATAACGACCGATTTACAATATTTAAATAAAACCACGTATCATGTGTTGTACACGTGAACGTAAATGGAAATGAAAAAGAAGAGTCTTTCAGCGGTAAATGAAAAGCACACTCGATTGTGAAATATAATAAAAATAGAGATAAAATAGAAAAAGATAGGAATTGTGAGTTATGTGTAGGAGGAATCGTTTTGGCCCTCATACTAGTTTCAGACGAAATATCATAATGTCCAGCGTTCAGTTATAGTCAAGAAATTATCAAAATCTGGGTTAAACATTCGTTTACGAAAATAACTGCCCGAGTTTTCCAGTAGGAAATAAAATAGACGTTGCCTCTGAAATTCGTTTCCTCTGTTTATCAGTTTCTATAACCCATTATCAAGGAAGCGACTTATTCGATAAAGAACGAGCATCTTCTTGTAATATTTACATCGTGGTACGTTTACAATTGCTTGACTCATAACCGATCGTCAACAACAAACAAGAACTTGGGGTAAGTAGAATAAACCAAGAAAGAATAGCCCTAACGTTAGATCTTGTATTGTTTGATCCTTAACTCACTAAGAACCAAGCAGTGAAATAACATGTGGAAAATATGTAAATGCAATATTATTGTATAGTAAGAAACTTGGAAGTCTGGAAATCTGAAGATCTAAAAGGCTGAAACTTGAAAAATTTGAAGGTGAAACATTGCGTTTTAAACTATTATTTGGCCTTGTTAGAAAATACTTACATTGCAGTAAACATGATAGCAAAGATATTAAAAGGTATAAAAAAAAAAATGAATTACGGTGTTGTCAACAATCGTGATTGAAGAAGGTCATAGAAAATAAAAAAAAAAGGAGGAAACTATGATCTTCTTTATCACGATTGTTGACAATACCGTAATTACGAGAAGGTTAATTAACGAGGTCAATTAAAAGGAGTTTACCATTTTAATAGAGAGAATAACGCAACGCAGTTGCAATCTTTTTCAACGTATTGTTTGACTAAGTCAATTCGATGATAATGACGCACGATAACGTCAACGCCTACATTCTCTCCGTTACCTAATTAATTCGGTCTATTAGCATTAATACATTGTGTTTTTGCCATTATGTCTGACTGGCATCGTTATTATCGTAGGTGCGAAATTTGCAGTCACATCAAACACGCGGAAACAGACCGAGACAGACAGTTTGTCTAGATCCCGGAAATGCTTACTTCATGCTATACTGAAATAGCATGAAACATGATAAGAAGACAATGTAGGTACTTAAGAATTATTTTAGGTTTGTCCTAGAACCGTCTTTGATTGTTTCGCATAACGAACAAAGTTCTCATAGCGAATAGAAAAAGGACTCATGATAACAATACCAATGAGAGTACCATTTATTTATTCCTTACTTTACGATTCTCCAAATATTTTAAAAATAATTTTTTAAATGGTACTTTAAATTATTTTTTAGCGATCCTTTAATCGTTAACAGACTATAATAGAGAAAATGCCAGTCCACGCAAATTTTATTTTAATAGTATCATCTTGTAATAATATCGTCGCAATGTTACGTAATAACCAGTGCAAGTAATAATTTTGCCACTTTTCATCCACCATCGAATAATAACGAGAATAATTGAGAAATAATTGAACTGCATTTGTTTGACTTTGTTCTGTCAAATAAATCTTTTCCTCTTTTAAATATTTTCAAGTGATTTTTCTAAACTCATCATCTTGTAAGTAATTATTTCACTAATATTTCTAAGACGGATTTCTAAAGAAAGGAAACCTACACGAAACTAGATTGTTTTCACATAGAGCTAAGAAACAGCAGCAAAATACAATTAGCTGCAATTACGATACTAACCTTGGCTTCGAGGAGGAGCATAGTGCCTCATGCAGCTTGCATTGTGTAAGAACGTGTTTGTCATTCGCAATAAGTAAAAAGATACTGTTATTCGTGCTTTATACCATATTTTGATCGCGCATCAATCGTTTATCTTGTTGTTATCAAAAATATGATTTATTATTTTATTTTTAAGAAAACTACTTTGTCAATGCCTTCGTTATACTGAAGTCGATTATTATTGTTGACCAACCCGTTTAATCTCATACAAACAGTAGCTGTTTGAAGCTTTTTTATTACACGATATGTACTTTACAAACTGTTTATCTAATAATCTTATACAATAAAACAGCTCAACGATTCGAATGAATGGTATTAGAAAATATCTCGGTAATACGTTCGCTTGTATGTGTTTTAATAATTTTCAGATTATGCCACTCTCTATCTGATATTTGCAGTTATTAAGTTGCTACAGTATTGAGTCAACGTACATCCAAATCTTAATCACGTTAATTACGACAAGTGAACGAATGACTAACAACACTTTCATGTATTTTTTATTTCTTCAAATGACCAAATAATATTAATGATATCGCTGATATACTAGTAAAATAAACGCTTGAAATCAAAAGCCATCATAATTGATAAAGAACTAAGCTTCAAAATAAATACATTTTTCATTCGTTTTACGACCACAATATTCTATCACACAGATACTTTGTTGATACTCAGGATAGATTCGTCCGATGATACATAATATCAAATTATTATCGTTTCTTTACGACGAAAGAACATACCAGAAATAAAATATGTCACATGAGCAACTACGATCTAATATCATCACAATAACAGTCGTTCAAAGTACGTAAAATCATGCTCGTCTATGGTTCATCAGCACGATTAACGATACTTGAATTATTCCTGGAAAAGATACTGCAGAATATCCCCTGCAACAATTACATTTTAGACGTAAATACTGTGTGTTATCTCATTTAACCAGGTGTTATACCATTACTCGATCAGCTCAATAGAAGACATTGATCATCATTATTCCAAGGATTTATGTATCAAAGAAATCTAGATTGAATTGATAAGATTGTTTTGTAAGTCATTGTGATACAGATGAGTTCTTCACAACGAAAAATGGAAACTCGAACGGAAAAATGATAAAGATTATTGTAATATTCTCAAATATTTTTTTCATGGTTTCGTTTTCATTTGAACCGAGAAAAGAACGTTTAATTCTCGAGAAAAGCTATTATTGGAGGAATTCGCGTTAATGCTATCACGGATAAAATTTCAACCCAGAGTATATTTTTGTTATTTGAAAAATCAATAAAGCTAAACGAATTCGATTTTTACTATCGTTATATTTAATATTCGCTAAAAATAAAATAAAAAAGAAAGTAAAATATTATTTATAATGGTTAAAAATAACATTGCGGTGGTATTATTATGAGTGGATAATATTATAACAAAAATGGAGAGAAATGTCACCTTCTTTAAGAATATCTTCAGCATAAAATTGAAACAAGAAATTACATATAGCAATAACAAATGTTTCGTATTTTCCTCAGACGTAAATAATTTTCTAGCGATAGGAAGATACGATTTAGTGGAAAATCACTCTAAGAATGCAGAAGGATCAAATAACAATACAAACTTTTTGGAAAATTATTATCTTGTACTAAAATGACTATTAATTACACAAATACGTACACAGTCGCAATTTATGCGCTGTGAATGAACCAACAAGCAGCTGATCTCATCCTGTATTTCCAAAAGACAAAGGACTCTCGCGATGCGTTCAGTTTACTTGAAGACAAAGAAACTTCACAGTACGATTTAGCATTACGCAATAATAACAATAATATTTCAAAAATACCTATACTCCACAATTATCTAGAAATATCTCTGTTTGTTTCTATGTTCACCGCCATATCTTAGACCACTTTACTTGTCTATTTCGTAGTTCTCCTTTTCCTTTACGTATCCTTATCGTTTGAAAACATGTTTACGATGTCAGTATTTAGAGATTTTATGATTTGACAAAAATCTTCTGCTTTCAAGCGCAATCTAAAAATTTCTCACGTATATCTATCAATTAGACAGTTTCTTGTTAAAAATCGAGTGTAAGTCATTCTATCACGCAATCATCTTTATTATTGAAAACTTTATCACATGATACTGAGTGCTATGAATCATAAACTTAAAAAATCAGTATTTCACGATAAATTCCACCATTTCCAGATGAATGCATCATGCGTATTTTCTCCGAAACAACAATTTCTAGGTATTCTTTATTAGAGTAGTGTTTATTTTTTTGTAAAATTATTTTTATTTGTGCATCCAATAATTTCTCATCGCAGTTAATGTATATTTTGTGCTTTGGAACATTGTAAATATTGTTAAATGGACACAAAACAACACGCAGTTGGCTTTCTAAATTTGCACACGATATTCTTATGCCTTCGTGATACACATACATAAATCAATCGCGCGAAAAAAAAAAAAAGAAAAGAAATCGTTACACCTAACGCCTGCTACTATCAAGAGATACTTTCCTACTAAGAATCGATCGTACATTTTACCAAAGGAACAAACAAAATACTTTTTCCCAACAAAATTTCGTCACCACATTACGATATGAAAAGGTTTTCATTTCCAAGCACGAATTGAGTCACAAAATGTACGCATATAACCCAAATCCTTTAAATTTTATATCAGACGACCGTTTAGAAAATTTCCAGACTACACAACCGTGCACATTCTCGAACTTTTTTTCTTCGTGTGAATCCCACCGATGAAAAAATGGGATCATCGAATATTTCTCACTAGCTCTGCACGTGTAAGCAATGAGTTACGAGAATGTTTACAAAAATCGATCTTTAGAATGATTACAGAAATCACATGCTATCACGATTCTATTACCATGCGAAAATCTTCCACTGAAGAGAAGGAGGGCAGTACTTTTACTCGTAAGAGCGACACGAATCGACAACATATATATGGTGCCTAAATCTTGAATCTAACCTCTATTTTCAAGCAGCATCTTTGTCTTTCCAAAATTTTTAACTTCTATGTAGAAGATATCGCGTTTAAGTTAAAAGGAAAAGCTTAAATCTCGTGTCATGAGACAAACAAATAAGAGGAAATAAATAGAGAAGAATCTATGTAAATATTTACACACATATGGATTTATATTTCTTAATCGTTAATACAAAAATTCTACGTTCCGTGTGCACAGTAGTTTACCGATTACAACAGACCTCCGTTTATATTAACTCCATTTATTTGAACCAAGCTTTAGTTATTACCTGATTAAACGAATTCCGTGATGGTTAGATACATTTATCTAAACATGAATTCCTATTCCATAAATCAAAAAATCATAGTTGATGAGAAAAATCATACTGTATGTATTGTATGTACACCAATTATATAAGTTATTTGTTTCTCAACAAGTTCATATAAACAGAAATCTATCGTAATAATATTAATGAGTTGACAAATAACAAGTTTACGAGTTTACAATTTTATATTAAATAATCGGATAACTTGTAATTTACAAAATTTACTTCAATAATTTCATTTGCTTTCTCATCAAACTCAATACAAGAGAATCTAATGATTTGTTATTGTCAAAATTTCACTATTTTATAATACATATTAGTTCAATTGTGCAAGAAAGTTCTGATTGATCTCACTTTTCCAAGCCCTTTGAAAGACAAAAATGAAAACGAGGATTTTACCATGAACCGATGTACATAAATAGCGTAGTGCGCGTGGTGTGAGACTGCATCAGTGGGATACGGGGAAGGGGAACTCGGTCGATGCCGTGGAACCGTGGCACGTTGGAATCACGTGCACATCAGCAAGCATCCGCGTGCTCAGCCGAGCCACTCCGCTCGACACGCTCTCACCTTCCCGAGTACAATGCCCGTGGTGTTTCGGATCATGTTTACTCCCCCAAATAAGCGACTGCGTCCGTTAGAAAATTTTATCGGTTGCGTTCGCGAATATCCAAACTTTTACGAGTATTACGAGAATTTTTGGAAAAATTACTATGTATGTATAAGCCGCTTAATTGCAAAATTGGTTCACGCCATAAAACAAAGAATAGAGAATATTGATGAAATTATGTAAGATACTAAATTTCACTAATTTTATAAGGCACTTAACTTTAACAATTGTTAAAATGTTCCGGAAAGAAAGTTGACCACATTGACCAATGGATGACTTATATCAATATTTATGTACAATATATACTTCGGGCTTTCTTATCTTGTCAATAAACAAACAAACTTATTCAAACAAAAATATGGACACGTCAAAGGAAGATTAAAGAATTATACATCATCGGTATGAGACAAGCCATCGGTAACGCTGGTATATGTATACGTATAAGTAATATAAGATAGATATTTTTGGACGTTTTAAAAGCAGTTATGACTGATGATGTTCAAGCATGGATGGAAGGGAGAGTGTTTTGATGATAGGGCTCCGGTAATACTACTGGAGTGACGCAAAAGCCTTGTTTTTATTCTTGTTCTTTAAAGGGGTTTAAATAATATGATCGATGAGGACGTGGAATTTTTAGATTAATAATTGAAGGGTTCATATGTAAATACTTCTATTAAGATGGATGACTTTTAATTACACTATCTAATAACCTATTATCAATTTGAACCTTTATTGCACTTAATAGCCATTTAAGCCAACTGCGTTGTTTTGGTCTTAGATTTTGTTGAAGAGTTTCTTAAAAAATTATTACGTGAAAAATTCATGGGCCATAACAGGGTTAATAAAAGTACCTATTATATAATATAAAACATTCAATCATGAGAGAGTACAGCTACTAGGCCTTATTTTGTATACATATACATGATATAATTGTAGCGGAGCTAAGTTTGTTGAATATTCTTTGAGGGTCACGTTATTATAACTCGTTTCATCAGGGGTTACCTCGTTGCGTAACGCTACGCACCTGGACAATATGCGGCTCTAACTTTATAGCAGGATATCTCGAAACATTATGGAGCAGTACAAACTTTATTAAACAGAAGCTTAATTCATATACGGTATTATATACAATGACGAATAAAACCACATTTTTCTGCAAAATCTTGTATAAATATGTAAAATATAGCCTTCGAACCTATACCTTACATATGCATGTTTAAATCATAATTCATTTTTAGTAAACAGTTCAATAATAAAGTTTAATAATAAATTATAAATAGTACACTATCACTTATTTTACTGAAACGTAAAATTTCAATCATTGTAAAATTGATACATGAACTGATTATAGGATTCTTTGATTCCTTTACAAACCTAACCTAAATTGATGTAAAACTAACAATGTATACTAAAAGCGACATAAAAACTGTTATAGGAATCGAAATAGAAACTTTGATTATAATATTTATTCAAAATAAACATTCTGCATAAATCAATATCATAATAATTCTCAACTTTTCTTATATTTTACAAGAAAATCAAACAAAGTATCATGTTTATCATGCTGTTTCTAGTTCTCACAAAATTTTATAAAACAAACTATAGCTTGTACCGATACTTTTATTCATCACTGTACATATACATATAAAAATATTGATATACAAGATTTAACAAATCCATGGCTGTCGATTAAGATAGAATTAAAATTATGTGTAATTGTTGTGTCTGCTTAAAATTGAGACATCAACGCAGAGGAATGATAATTCTTGAGAAAATACGTATTTAAGAGGATTACGTATTATATACAACTGGTTTGATGCATAGGCGATGCAGCATTAGCTGATGCAGCATTAGTAACGTCCAAAACGTTAGCTCAATGCAAGGAGAAATAAATTATGCGTTTGTCCTTGCATGCGTCCTCGAAATGTGATATTATTTTGTCTCGCATGACGTCGTTTCGCTGATAATTTGAGAATATTGTTCAAAAATCTTTATGAAAGGATGTTAACTGACAAAAGAGACAAATATTTCTCGTATTAAAACAAATTGGTAGTAATGAAAATTTAATTATTTATACGAATCTATTTGGAATATTTTAATTTAGAATAGGCAAACATTTTTATGAGTTACCTTCGATTTGCTTAAGTAGTAGCTTCCGTTAAATTTTTTTGCGAAATATGATAAATATAATAGTACTGTTCCCGCATTTTAAAAGTGATATAATCTTAAATTTTTGTTATTGATTCTAGTCCTTGAAACGATGACCGTGAAACAAATTATCAGAAACATTTCAGAGATAAAAATGGTATATACTGATGTACAAACCGAAAAAGTTATCAAACAAAGGCTCAAGTCCTTTGGATTCACTAACGTTTATAAGTTGACGACCTACCTTTTTAGTACGTGTTAGAAAGTTACAACCAGACCTCAAACTTCTCTGCTCATCAAAAAAAAATTAGTGATCGTTAATAAATCAATTAAGGTAAAGGTATAGTGAATGTACGTCCTAAGAAATGATTCATATAATTTGCCTATTTATAGACTTCATTTATGACAATGCATCGTAAATATACATAATCTCTTTCTTAACTCTTGAGATTCTACTGTATATTTAAAAAAAGGAAATGAAAATTTCAATAAAATTCAGTTGCGTAGGTTATGGAAGGTGTTCTTGCATTTAATCAGCGATAATATTTTTAGCACGCCAGTGCATCTTTTATAAGCACTGAAACAAGCAGCCGATCTCCGAATTGATTACAGCGCAAGTTCTGCTTTTGTTTACACTGTCATAGGTCGATGAATGCGCCTGATTTTAAAATACCGCTATTTTGCGAATATAGCGTAGTTATTCGTGATATCACGCGTTTCGCCTGGTATCTGTGTGAAGTGGTAACATAAATACATATCGTGAACGATCAATTGATAACGTGACACGTTTCTATGTTCCAATCAGCTGTTCAGGAAGCGTCATTCAGGGGCACGGAGTTGGCACGTTGTTGTCGATATCGGTTACGTGAAAACACCTACAATATCTGACGTAGAAGTCAGTGGTCGATATTAACTTCTTTTTCTGCTAATTTAGTTTTACTTCTTCATTGGAAAGTTAATAGATTTTTTAAGCATAAAATTCAAAATTATATGTAAATTAGCGTAACTGAATAAGATATAGTAGTATAATAACAGTAATTTATGATTACTATATTACAGTATATTGTATCCTATCATATATAAAGCACTGTATCATACATTCTGATTATTAACCGCAAAAAAATTTGCTGGATGACTGATATTTTAAATTTTGCGAAATGTCAGCATATTCGAAGAATGCACTTACTATACGACCAGGTCTAAAATACAGGATATATATTTCGTCAACAGAAATTCACATACGACAGTTTTTTATCACCAACATTCATCTTTTCATTAACATTACAAGGCAAATCAACTTTTTCAATATGTAAGCACTTGTGCTCCGTATAAGTGATACACATACACTAATTATGAATAAAGAACACTCGATCATGGAATTGAAGAACTTTATATAATATCCGATGTCCTACCTAACACTTACGATCGTCCACAAGGACATTAATTTTTCCATGAACTTAGCTGCAAATCCATAAGCAATTATTATGAAAGACAAATCAAGGTTAATTCCTCACCTTACAAATTAACCGTTTGATAATGTCGTTGGTGTCAACTGCTTTCACGAAAACACGTAAAACGAACACGTAATGCTGACAGTCACACGCCAAGCCTTCGTTTTATTCTGATAGATTTACTGTGGAGGGCAGAATCGTATCCAGCGAGGGCGCTTCACGGGGAACCACCATCGCGCCGACTCCGAAAAGTCTGCAAATCCAACGTCGAACTACGACCTATGGAAGGGATGTCATCGATCGCACGTACACAAGGTCTATGGTCTCTAAGTATAGCAATCCCTTATTTTCTGTTCTTTAGAACAGGACGAATGGTACTCTTATGAGTGGAAAACTCCGAACAAGCTTCGGATCAATGGATTCATAAACCACGATTTTTATTTTTCAGAGTACATATATTGTTAGTTGTATTGGATGTATTTTATTAAATACATCCGATTCGACGTGCCTCCTGGTCCTTTTAGTTTAAGTATCACTCTATTAAACATTATGATATCCTCTCCAATAAGGTAATTATATCAGGTATATATACGCCAACCAGTGTATTTTTATATTAAGTAATGATGTTAGTTATTATATATAAAAGAATATCTTCTCGAAACGTCAAATAATACTGACAAAATTTTGAATTATTTGGTACATGCATTACAATGTATAACACATGTACGCAAGATTTTTTAAGATCCACAAAAAATTTAAAAATTAGAATGAATTGCAGATTGCATAAATAGAGTACGCAGATCTTAGGTCGATACTGTTTTCTAAAGAAAAATTTTGAATAAAAGACATCAACTATCAATTCTTGCCACGAATAGGTGACCATTCCATACCATAAAAATACATATAAAGGATAGAGTACACGAACCATATGTTACCGTGTAAATGGATATGATATGGCAATAGAAAAAGAATGCTGCATAGAAGTTCCTTGTGTCTTCGTCTAATCAGACATGCACACTGACATCGTTTGTTAATCGATATTACACTTCTATATTTACGGCATGAATGTGCATATTATACATAGGTATTAGACAAGGATACAAAGAGCTTCTATACAGCGTTCTCTTTCTATTTTTATATCACTTTCCCAGCTCGATCACGCACTCTATCTTTATATCTCTATAGTGATTACACAAGAGATCCCACTGTACACTAATTTCAGTCGCCCTCTAGTGTACAAGTCTTATCTGTTGCTATTAATTATAAATCTCATTATAATAATATTCGATATTTATTAACAATTAAAATTATACTTATAAATCGTTAGAAATTCTATTTTATTTCGTTAAATTTAAGAATGTAAATATTGTAGAAATAAATAATATTCATCTATCTATACTATTTACAGTTTAAAATACGCTGGCTAAGTTTAGGATCCGCTTCGTACGAAGACAGAACGTTGAATGAACGCGAATTACGATTTCATGACTCTTATATAAATAGCAACCACTATCTCCGGTAGGTTGCGGAAATCCACGGTGACTGCCGATATGATAAAATTTCTTTATAACGATAACTTTTATCTGATTCATCAATTTTTCCAATATTATGTTAAATAATGATTAAAAATTAAATTGATTTATCGAAATACATAAATGGTTGTTCTTGTAAAAGTATAGAGACACCGAGAAGGAGCAAAATTTATCTAAAAATTTCTAGAAGTATGGAAATTACATCTATGATTATTTAGAGCTGATGGTACGAAATAAGGAGCGTTATAGGGAAATAAAAGAATATACATATACATGAAATAAAAGGAATATGATAGTTTGATTTCCGTTTAAATATTTTCAATTATCATTAAAAAGAAATAAAATTGTATTTATTAAACATTAAACATGCAAATATTACAATAATTCGGACAATCCAAATAGATTTCCTTTTTGTAATATATTATTTTATAATGGAATTTAATTATTTACTTTCCACTTATAAACATTTTGTTCAATACTGTTTAGTGCCTATGAGAAATTCTGTTATCAACATGAATCTCATATAGATGTTAGCAAAAATCTGAAATCAATCGTTGAAAATATATTACTTGGAGATAACATTATGATTTATAACAGTATTAATAATTTACTGTAATTATACATACTGATTATTCTTTCTCGCCTTCAAGTTGATAATGATAGCGACGTAAAGCAGCTAAGCGTAATCTTTCAGTCTCCAGAGCCTGTTCTAATTCCAGTACATGTACTTGTGCTTCCATTTCTAATCGTTTGGCTTGATGTAAAGTTAGTCCAGAAATATCTAAGTCATCTGTAAAATATTAATAATTATTAATTTCTTATTACAAGTGGAAAATATTAAAACAAATCCCAAAAAGCGACATTACCATTTTCTTCAACAAGTTGACTACAATTTTTAGCAGTTGCAACAACACTTCCTGTTGCTTGCGTTACATCCCTTGATGCTTCAGAAAGTGCAGCTAGGTTAGAGCTATTTCTATTGGCTTTTACTCTACTTGCAACTACCAATTGTGCTGTAGACGCAGCTATTCCCTGTGATGCAACCACTAGTTGTTCAAATTTACCATTGCCAGCAACAACCTTATCCGCAGCTTCTCTATAAACGTTAAAAAATTTTGTAAACAAGCAAACATTGAAATAAACTGTTTGTACTTACAGCAGGAGATTAGCACCCATTGCTACTGCTTTAGCTGCAGATATAAGTCCTTCGGACCATTGATGATTACGTTTATAAAATTCTGTTGCAGAGGCAGTGCCCTAAAATTCAAAATAGATGTTTACACATATGTATGACAAGAGTTGGAATCCCATCCTCGTCGATATACATATTGTGCCATATCAAATTAGATATTATATACATTTACCTTCCCTTGTTCCACAATTTCTGCTTGCAACAGTCGTGATTTTTTAACTAGCATTCTTATACATTTCATTAACTCTGTACAAGAGTCTAGAATTTTTCCATTCACTTCTAATTTTAATCCCGAATCTGCTGCACGAGATTTCTCTATCATATCCTGATTTAACATTATAAAATATTTCATATAGAAATAATACATTAATTATGACATAATAGAATGTAAAAGATAATTACTTGTATTCTATTTGCAGCTTCTTCTATTGCTTTATCCATACTTAATAATTCCATTTCTACCAAATTCCCAATAACTTCAACAGTGCCTTGTCCATTAGACAATGTAGCAGCAAGATCACATACTTTCTTAAATTGCTGTTTTACTTCGTTGATTTGACCCACAGTCACGGGTGATTTTTCTCTTATGTGATTAAACATAGTCAATGACTGTAATCCTAACTGTCTACACTCGTCAGTCAATTCTATGATAGAATAAAAAATCAGTATATGGTTTTTAATTTTCCATTAATCTTTTTAATTTATAACTTACTGTCGCCCAATGCAATATTAGATGTAGTATTGGACGTAGATTTGGCGTGAATAATATAAAGCCCCAAAATATATGCAACATGTATTGCACTTTTAATGAGTACTTTTCCATTCGTTGTATCACATACGTAACCGGTATACGCTGCATCTAAAGTATCTAACGATTTTAGAATAGGGTCTTCTAATTTTTCAAGATATTGAGAAGTGCAAGTTAAATCCGACATTGCTGGATTATCAATAGCACTTAATGAGTATTGCATAATGTCTTCCGCTTCAGAAATACAATTTACTAAAATAAAAGTTCATAATTCCAAATAGATGAACGCAAATAATTTCTCACTCTCAAACGAATGAAACACTTACGCAATAATTCATGCAACATAGTATGTGTATACGTATTCATTTCATTACGGCATCGTTCGGCTTCAACTTCCAACTTTTCAATTTTTAGGTCTAATTCTTCTTTCTGTGCTAATAGATCATGTAGATCCCCTTCTAAAGCCGTTTTTTCAGAAGTTATAAAATCATTTTTGGCAATCAAAGCCTAAAATATTACATCTTTACCGGAACGAAATAAAAACAAACGTAAACGTAAACTGAAGAAAAGAAAGAGAAATATTAACCAAGTTTTCAGTTTTCGCGTCATTCAGTTGTTGTTTTACATCATCCAAATCATGCTGAGCTTCAACGGCTTTTCGCGCTTCTTGCTCTGTTATTGCTTGGCCTTGTATTAATTCTTCAAGACGACGTTCTGCTTCAAACGTTCGCCGTTCAGCTTGTTGTTGCGACATTTTTAACATTCCTAACTGTTTATCCACTTCAGCTTTCTATTGCATAGAAACATACCCAAATTCAACATCTAATATTTTTTATCCCTTTTTTTAAATATTTAGAAGAATCCTACCTTCCTAATTAAATTGATATGTTCGTCTCTGAACTTTGAATATGCATCTTTCAATTTTTGAAATTTCTCTTGTAAGACTTTGTACTTTTCTAGAAAGAGAACAAAGATTGTATTATGAATGTTTTCCACAATATTTTATATAATACAAGTGAAAACAGTTCTAACCTTCGCTTTCATGAACTTTCACCATCATATCTGCTTTCTGCTTGACAAAGTCTTGATTAACTTGCTTTTCCTGTTCAATTTCATTACCCTAAAGAAATATGTGTATTAAAATATCATGTTTACAATAAGTATGCTGATAAGTAATCAAGATATCCATACTTTAAGGAGCAAATCAGATTCCAACTGAGTAACACGAATTTGAAGATCCCCCACGATACGCTGATGATCAGTCAATACACGATGTAATTCTTGTCTTTGTCGATTAATTTCTTGTTGCAAATGATCGATGAGACTTTCTCTAAAACAACAAACGATTGCCTCGTGTAACTTTCAAATTTCAAATAGATTTCATATGTAACTAACTTTTGAACTTACCTTTCTGCTATTGCATCGGGTGAAATCGAGCCATTTCGCGTGGAATCTAGTTGATCACCTGGTAACGAACTTGTATCGGAAGTATCAATGAGATCAACTACGGTGTCAGAGTCCAAAGATTCTTCTGGTGGTAATACTACTATCGGTGTAACATAAGCTCGAAACTCAGATTGTATTAAAAAGTTTGGTGGATTCTAGAACAAATATACCGCATTACAAATATAATTTATATTATAAATAATATTATAAATATTAAAAATATTATATGTAGATATTATTATATAAAAATTACATTAAAAATAATATTACAAGATAATAGTTCAAGATTACCTCAGGTAACGCAGGTATCGTTATAAGATGCTTAAAATACTGTCTTTGTTTAACAGTATTGTAAAATTTCTTTAGTTCTTGAAATTGTTTAGAAAATCTATCGCGATGGCCGGCTAAAGTATCCGCAGGCAGAGCACCATGAAGTTTAAATAATATTTTTACACAATAATCGTAAAGCTGCGATGCGTCTAAAACGCAGGGGATTAGTGGAGCCAGCCGACACTGTCCACTTACAGTCATCGAATTGGAGGGTGTGTTCTTCAAAGAAGTGGTAACTGAAACGTTTCATTTATATAAATTAATATCAACACAAATCTGTAATATCATCGACATAACGAAATTTTGTGGCAGATTTTGATCGAGAAATTATTAAAAGCGATACACTCAGCTTCCATAATACACGAGACGATAGGATAAATGTATCTGGTACGATCGGCTTAATTGTACCTATTTGCTCGTTCAAATACCGCAATCGGGTTCTGTTTTTACAATTTGTATGTTCGACGTTGGATCTATTCGGAAATACGAATCTCCTTTGGTAGCTAGATTTTTCGTCGGTAATTCACGAAATAAAAAGATATTACCGTTATGTAAATTGTTCTGTTCATCCGTCAATGACGCCTCCGTTCATTTATTCAGCATGCAGATCTCGATTTAACCGGTCTGCCTTGGTTCAGTTCGATCTGGATAATCGAGATTCCAGTAGATTAATTACGTCAACGTAGCGAAACCTAAGTTGATACCGCGTTGCTTTCATTTTACAAGCACAATCGACACTTTCGCACCAAAACTACTCTAGTATAATCGGCCAAAATGATTCATCTAAGAAGGAAGAGAATGCATCGGAGGTTGAGGTACTCGTGCAAAGCGTTTGTTAACAGAAAGTATGAGAAAGATGATCTGTTTCTCATCGATCGAAAGGAAGCCAGAAACTCGAACAATACAAAAAGCATCGTGATAGACGAGAATCTAATTCGTACCTACCTGCACGTTGTAAATTCAATATGTCATCCATGTAATCGAACATTTCGACCGACATTTGGAAACTAAGCAGAAAAGATTAGAAGAGATTATAAAAGATCATAAAATGTGGATAAAAGGTTAAAAATACAAATACCAATGTAAAATTCCAATTATCTGAACTCATTGGAGGATAAACAGATAATATTAATAGGAGTTCACCAATTTCCTCTGTTACTTATTACTGTTTCTCGGTCATATAATACGTAGGATCAAATAATTATACGAACTATATGATTAGGTAATTGAGAGATTAACAAAAATGATACTTGTCAAATTTTCACCTTGCTAACTTCTATTTTAACAAATGGAATTCAAATAACTGGAATTCTACTGTGAACTGATTAAGTTAGAAGCTTACTAGACATTAATATCGTTCTCCCCTATAGATTCAAGTTCCTCCGGTGTTACTTGAAGATTTCCGGGTATGCGTGGGTTTCGTTTGTGAAAATCTAACTTGGTAATCAGCAATCTTATGTACAATTGAATTAATGGGCCATATCCTTCCCGCAAATGTTGCCATAATTTCCCGAGGTCTTCCAATCTTTTGCGATACCGTTGGGAATCTGGAATCACTTTCTCGTGACCCTCTCGTAGTATCTTGTGCAACACATGACAAAATTTCCAAGCGACGATCTGATTCTCTTGCAGTGGCTGCCGTAACATATACGTCCAAAATATCGCTCCACCCTTCTCTTGATGTGTACCTATAATCGCGCCTATATTTCTGTAAGGAACATATAACGTACTTTGATACACAATTTTGCTAATTGCAATACCTAATACGCGCTGTTAATCTTTTGCTCGTTGCTTAACGTATTAAAAAGGCGATTTTACGAAGATATAGGATTATCTATTTGCTACAATTAAGAAACATTAATTTGTATCATCTATCAATTTGTTAATGTACATTTATATCTTCTGAGATAATTACTCAAACAGTAAATTCAACCTTTAATTTCCACTAAAGATTCGCGAAAATTATACAATTTTTTGCTAGAATGAAAGCTTCATTTGGAACTGGAACAGAAAGTTGCACGAGATCTTCACTGAAAAAATTAAGATACTAACTGATCGAGTGAATCCTTATTGTCATCTTCATATTTGACAGTTGATTTTTATGTAAATATAATGCACTAAAAATTTACATGAATCTTTAATCCATAAAGTATTTTTAAATTCAAAGTTGGAAGTTCGTATAGAATAATTCGGAAAATATTTATAGGTGCAGAGGGTCAATAGTCTTCTCATTTCTGAAGAATCTTTTGTTAAAAAGGATACTTCGCACATGTTTCTCTTTTACGGGTGTTTCTGTAGGGTTTACAGCTTTCCCTATAGAGATACTCTAAAAGTTAGAAATCATTTATTACAATTTGTTTATGACATACTGTCTTGAGTTTCGTTAAACATTAAAATCATAGTAGTCATAATTAGTTATACATAAATAGTTATAATTAAAGTGATATGATCAGAATAAATATTTATATATGAAGGTTACAGGGGAAAATGGGGAACAACTTATTCAGTTTAAAGATATACGCTTATACAGCAATAAATGACAAATGAAGTCAATGTCTAATGTCTAAAATATATACATATACATATACATTTAATCAGATAATCGATGCTTTTTATGTAAATATCTTTCAAGAAAACCACGTTGCTATATTTAATACAAAGACAATTTTAGTAATATGTGATTGTTTGATAAAGTATTAGAATTCAAAATTGAATTTTTAAAAATTAAAAAAGAAATGTGACTTAACATGTTTTTCCTCTGTGATCTTCATATATAATCATGTTTTCATTTCGATAAAAGTCAGCATTAATCTTCCATCCTTATAATAATTGTAAAAGCAAAAAATCTAAAATAGTTCCAATGTTAAAGACATTCATAGCATTTAAAAAGACGAAACAGGATCTTTCCATGAGATTCATTTACCAGCTGGTGAAGTTGTTTATCGGTGAGCGGAACAACACCCGTCATGATAATAGCGTACAACAGCTACGACAGAAATTAAAGCACGTGTAAACAGGAATCCTAATGGTCAGTCCGTATGAAAAGTCATCGTTTCACCAATTCGTCAGTCGTGTCGAAATGCGTTAAACAAACACGCTCGACAATGTTACGTTGCTCCACATCGTCTGAAAAAAATATAGAAATTGCGATACTTTTTACGAAGAGTAATGACGTATCACAAGATTAACTTTACAAACAATACAAATTCTTATTTTTTTTTTTATTATTCTAATTATCTTTCTGCAGTTAAAAGATTTCTTAAATTTAAGGAAAATATGTGACAATTATTATTGATACGCGTGATTTTTGATTCATAAAACGTTAAATGTCCTTCTTTAGGTTCAAACTAAAGCGAAATATTGAAACTTCAAAAAGTCGAGAATTGCAGCAGAGTTAAACTATTGCACAATGATTATCACGGTTAAATATAGTCTTATAATTTTATAAATATATTTACATTTAAAACACTTTTTAAAAAAAGAGATAAATGAAATTTATATGTCACTAAAGGTTCACTATTGTCCATTACTTTAGAAATGTCAGCAATGAAAGGTTCAAATCCCTCGTAATTTGTGTCGTCAGTTAAAGTTAAAACTGAAACATATTATATCAGTACGTTATCATTATCAGATACATGATTGAAGCTAACTTCAAAGCTGATAAAACGTTGTAGCAGACATTAGAAGAATGACACAATTAAGAAACGTAAATTTTTCAAGAAATTCGTTTAAAATAGACCATTTGAAGTGGAAAATTATTAATTACTATTTGACAATAACAAAATCTTCTTCTTTTAGAGTTTAGTTAATAGACTTTGAGTTTTAAGTTAAATGTTCAATAAAATATTGTTTATATGTATTGTTTACCAGTGTCAAAGGGATTAAAACAACTTTTGAATTGTGACATTTTTCTTATTAAGTAACATAATTTACATATATGAGATTTGCATTCAAAGAATGAAGAGTTTTGATTCACTTTTAAACTATATTAAATTTTCTTTTATTTCTAACTTAGACAATAATGGGGCTATGGACACTTATATAAATTCATATTTTTATGAACATAAGTGAAACAACTAGAACCAAGGCAAAAATTTGTTTCATCTACCGAATATTATAATGAGTTTGGATATTTTATATATTTTTGCATATTATGTGCATTCCATGTATTTTTCGCTCCTCTAAGTTTGCCATAAATGCATAAAAATTCACAAACTAATAATGATATGAACTATTGAAAAAAAAGAAACAGAGCTATAAAATACTGCAAAATATGCTATAATAGAATTTTCTTTGAATTCTTGACTATTCTAACTTTTGCTGCGAAAATCGTTCAATATTCATAAAATACGTATTCGAAGTGTCCAATCTCGGAAGTCTAAATGATGGGTCTTTTATGTTCATTAACCCTCCGACTGGTGTCACCGCAGCGGTACGGTTAACGATGCCTTGTGCCAGAAAAAGTGCCGCTATACGGTTACATTCATTCAGAAAGTACTGCACTGGTTGCACTTGTGTATTTAGATGAACCAAGCGAGATGTATGTATGTATGTAGTTCATTATAGCATAAGTCAAAGACCCTGTGTATCGCAACAGCAAAACAAAGATAACAACTGAAATAAACGCAACATTGGCAATACTCAATTCTGACATGCAATTACGATTCAATTACAAGTTGTAGCTAACATAAACATAAACAAGAAATTGCTAAGGTATTGTTTAAAAATATACATTGATAGAAAAGAAACATTCCTGTTTCGAGAAGATAATGATAATATGAATGATTACTTTGTGTAATAGGATAAAATATCAATTATTGTGTGTATAACTATGAAGTTTGTACTAAACAAAGATGTTTGAAAATGTAGCGACGAGGTAAATAATATTGAATCCCAATTTGTTTTAGTTATTGTAACTATTTTTATCGATATGCGATAATTGATGCGAACATTTCCTTCGGTAGTATATATTTATTTTTTCGGAAAATATGACGTGTTTTGATTAACTTGATGTTTTTTGATCCTCTGCTAAAAAAATGATATGTAACTGAACTCGTAACTGAACTCATTCAATTTAAATACAGGGCCTTGACCATGGAAGCATCATATTCCTATTGTTCTATTAATTTTCTACGTAAGTGTCAAGAGTCAAAATTATTATATATGTGTACACATATTTTCTTTCGAAATTTTGTATAAATAATAATAATATATGTTAATATAAACAAATAAAAATAATTAGTAACTTTTACAATTCCTGTATAAAATACGAATATATTATCTTAAAAAATCAAGTAATACAATAATATATGTTGTAATGTGCTTATGTATAATTCGTATAATTTTGTTACATGTATCCTTTTTAAATTTGTTTACACGCCTGTCATATGATGGCATAAATATTTATAAATACCATCATAATTCAAGTATGTGTACCTAAATAAAATAATATTCATGTAAAAATTACTCCAATTTTCTTCACCGGTAAAAAAAACGGTGCATACGATAGAATGTGTGTCTGTATATACGTGAAAGAACATCAAAGAGGCGGTTTCCTGTTCGCTGATGTCAGATTTTTCTTAGAACGATGTATACAATATCACGTTATCAATATTAATGCCAAAAATGTCGGATATAAATGTTCCTCGTGAATACAAATCTTCGAAATTTGAGAACTGTACACAGAAATAGTACTGTCAATGACTTAAACCTTCAAATACGTACAATATCATAATAAACACATTTCCTAACCTATAAAAGGCATTGAAACGATATACGAATTGGAACGAGGTCAAAGACCGCATTTTCATCGTATACTTCTAGTTTTAATAGTTTGAAACATCTGTACACTTTAAAAAGAAAATATCGCTTTTAGTATAGTTTTACTGATTTAGCAAAAATATAACCTTACGTTCATTTTAAAAGGCATCGATACATTTAAATACTTATTTCGCAAATATATCATGCAGTTAAAAATTGAAACTCGTATTACGTACCTAAAACTAATCCAACAGTCTATGTCATAAAATCCAGATCTCCGCTTTGTTAGAAAACACAATTATATGTCAAACTCATTACACCTTCAATACACGAATTGTTTCAAAAGATTACGTAGCATAGATCCGGCTATCATAAACGCGAACTTCATAAATGCGCACTAGCACTTCTTTTAAAATATTAACGTGTCTGGCTTTGAAAAGTGCGGCAAACGTGAGATCAATTTATCTAACTGATTTCTTTTAATTGAAGACCATATTAGAAATGCATCGATACGTAGTAGTACGGATTCACCGATACGATATCAGATACGATGGATAAATGTTAAAGATAACAATGAGAAAGTTAAATAATAGCCAGATAGCGTTATTATTATGTAAATCAAAATTCGTATTAAATACGAAATAAATACGTGCTTCCCCTTCGCGAGTATGATGGAATACAGTGAATCGCTTGGAATATAGCAATAGATGTAGCGTGCATTCAGTGTCAAACCGCTATTTCGAGCGCTCTTCCAATGGCGTAGCTGACTTGTGAAACCTGCTGGCGCGTAAACTCGCTTTTAAAGTAACATTTGCTTTTACGTTTTTCGTTCACATTTCAAGGAATCGTTCAATGTTACCGCTCTTATTATCTCATCCTCTTTCTTCTTTCGCTAGTATCATTATCACCTCTTTATTTGTGCATTATTTATCTCTTTCCGGTATAACGCTTATATATAATCTTCCCCGTTTTAAGTTCTTTCAAAATACATATAGACATAATATATTCATCAAAATTTATTTTGAATAACATTACACCACTATGCATTAATTATTTGATCAACCATTTATTGTCGCTTTTTATACACTTAAATTTTTATATGATTTTCATATATTTTTATTATAATTGCATATTTATTTTATCATTTTTTTAAGTTAATATAATACGTAAAAATTGACATAAAATAGTTTATTATTAAATAGAAATTATGTTAGATTATTAAATGAGGTCATAGGTTTGCTTCTGAAATAATTCTAATCTTAATTGTCGTCATTTAATTAAAACAAAAAATACGCGATTGAAATGTACTTAACTAACATACATTAATAAAGTAAGGGATCTTTACAAATGATTTGCCAGGTCTTCTATCGCTACGTTGAATATTAATAATTTATAATAGACTCGATTTGAAACATGTAGTGCTGTAAAGAGTACAAATGAAATCGTTGAACATGTATTCAGAATAAAATAAGATATATATGATATGCTCACGTATATTTCAATAAAAAAAGTAAATTAAATTTATTATAAATAGACAATATATCATGCATTTCCTATGTTTAATAATATCATTTGATAAATAATTGTGATTCTTCAAGCTGATATACATATTTTAATTTTAAGGATACAACAGTACAATATTTTAAACTGGTGTAAAAATTGAATACTTATTATGGTAATAAGTTTCGATTATTACATCCATTTGACATTAGATTACATACATCTGTTTTTAGTATATTTTAAAACGTCATAGAATATTTCGAAAAAAGTATGTGCACATTGCAGTAGGTACAAAAACCATTTATAATAAATAAATTCCTTTTTCTTTATAGAATATTATCTGGATTAACATTTTCTACCTAAAATTTTTCTAAATATTTAAGATATTAAAGTATATTAAACTTATAATCAAAACAAAAGTGCATATGTACTATGTTTATTTTTACATTTAATTGGACAAAATACAGGTAGCATTAGTATTTCTCTATTTTCTTGATTGGTATTACTACTAATGGTTATAAGTAGAGAATTTATCTTTAGTAAATATTTAAATTTATTGGACATATTTACTTAAATATAAAAATTATAAAAATGTCTTAGTTTATATGTTGTAATTAGAATACTATATTTCCAAGGTATACCAAAAATAACAATACCAATCATAATTAATAAAATAATATGATTTTTGGTTAGATAGGCCTCACAATAAAATTGATTTATATGTTTTTATATATTCGTCATTTCATACATTGATACATACATATACATGGTGTCGCGTTAGGTAGTCAAGTGTAAATCATATTTTTGACAAATCACTTTGATTTATATATGTATATCAATTATGATTCATTATTAAATTAAATTAGATTCTAAGATCAGTGCACAATACATACAATATACAATGTGAACAAATACAAAACATTAAATAGAAGTGCCTATCCTCTCCCGCTTTATCAATGTCCAATAGTAATTAATTTCTTTCTCGGTTTTTTCGTATATTACAATTAACATTAAGTAATTTTAAATGTAAATGAATAAAAATCTAATGTAGCACTGCATTAATAAAATAACGTTAACTTCTTTCTAGCACATTAAAAATAAAATTATCTGTATATATATATATGAAAAGCATCTAATATTTTATGGATGTAATTTAAGAACTAATATTACTATACTGCTACAAAGGAATTAAGTACAGAAAGCATGTAATGAACATATTTGAAACTAATAAATTTACATCAGCCAAAATCTGTAAATTAAAAGTTTATTAGGTTTCATGATGTAAGCAATATATAACATTTTCCCTTATAATATTCCTATTTAGTACGTATGTATATGTTATTTTTTTTAAATAATAAATACACCAATAGAGTCACTTGTTACCTCATGATGCGACACGCGCAAAAAAATATACAATGTAATTGGTTGAGAATAAAATGTGGAGCAGGAGTAAAAAGATCAATTTAAATTGGAGAAGGATTAAGCGGTGGACAGGCAACCCCCAGCCCCTAGCAGCACCCACCACCTTGCGTGTTTCCTTGACCACCAGTACCCGCTAATCCACTAGGACTTGTCGGTGAATGTTGTGGTCCAATCTTAATACCATTTGCCTAAGTACATTTAAATTTTGTTTATTAAATGATAATGTCAAAAATACAATATTGTAATAAAGTTTTTGTTATTCTAACTCTCTGATTTTACCTCATTATTTATGTCAAATACACCTTCCTGAATTTTTTCATAAATTACTTTTGCTGTATTGATAAATGCATCCTCTACATTGATTGCTGTCTTTGCACTGGTTTCCATAAAAACAAGTCCATGTTCTCTTGCAAAAGCTTCACCTTCTTCTCTCCTCACTTCTCTTCTATTATCTAGATCACTCTTATTACCAATTAACATGATCACCATATTAGAATTCGAATGTTGTCTTGCATCCTCTAACCAAGTGGTCAAATGATTAAATGTTTCTCTACGTGTAATATCATATACTAATAAAGCTCCTGCTGCTCCACGATAATATGATCGTGTAATAGAACGAAATGCTTCTTGACCTGCCTATAAGTTCAATTTAATTGTATAAGCAATTATTATTCCTTAAAATTCACTATTGTAAGCATTTGTGAAATTCAAAAAAAACTAAATAATTACAGTATCCCAAATTTGAAGTTTGATTGGCTTTCCATCAATTGTAATCATACGGGCTCCAAACTCAACACCTATTGTTAAATCATGAACAGGCTGGAATCTCTTATCCGTAAACTGCAGAAGTAGACAAGATTTCCCAACTCCTGTTTAAAAATAAGATATCCTTATATTAAACAATTAATGCAGATTGGAGATATTTCCATAAAATTAAAAATCAATGAATTCAACCAAAAAATTAAAAACCAAAACCTATAATATTAAAATATATTTATTTATTTATCTTAATCACATTACAAAGCAAAAAGTCCAAAGATATATTACATTTATACAGTAGACAATATATATGAAAGTAAACAAGCTAATTACAATATTATAAAATATTTATAGCAAATTCATAATTACAACATCTAATATCATTTCCTAATAATACTACGTATATACATATATAGTACAAAAAATTTCATATGAAATCTGTTCTGAACATAAATGAATTGGACACCTTTTAAATTGACGAAATTATTATAAAAAAGAAGCTATGTACAGATGTTACATTGAAAGAAATATTTGATTCGTAACATTAAATATCGTTGTAAAATACGCGCATTAGAATTCCTAGAAGTGTTGTAAGGTTTACGAATCAAAAATATTATCGTCGAAAGAAACGAAAACAATGAGTCCTGTCACGGTCGACATAGTGTAGGATGTAGAAATCATTCAAAATTTGTTTTAGTAGACGCATCAGATAATTACCTGTATCTCCAATAATGATGTACTTGAAAAGGTATGCGTACGACATTTTTCGAAATCACGTAGCAAACAAAGATATCTACACGAAATGCGGATGTATTAGAAAACAGAACTTCACTTTTTTTGCTGTCTTATCTCTTCTGCTTCAGCATGACGTCACTGAATCAGTTCGGCAATTCTCGGGATTTTTCGTATTATTCGTAATAAGCTCGGGTTTCCGATATCGCGCTGCTGTCGCTTCAGTCATTGACGTATCTTAGAAGCGTTGGCCGTGTTCCAAAATCACGACACTTGATACCTTACTGACCATAGATATATTAAGATATATATTATATGATTATAATATTGTACAATGTAATCGTTAATCTAATTAATAATCTAATATAATTCATATTCCATATGAATTCGTATCACACTATCACGCCTATTTTTTTGGATATTACACTCCACCATCCTCCACGTATTCTCTTAACTACGCATATTATCAGAAAGGAAATTCCTCATCATCATAATATCTCTGATATTATTAACAGATGTAATCAAATTTTATAAATGATTCCTTTTTATAACATTTCTTTTACTAATAGAAAGAAAAGTAACAATGTACACGAACAAATCGAAAATAGATCTGGAATCTAAATATAGTAATTTTATAAAAGAATAATTTATATCGAAAATGATCAATAATTAAACATTTTTAAGTATATTATTATATATTGATTGTTTGTTCCAACGAATAGAAATATTTGCGAGGGAAAATAGAATAAGAAATAAATAACAAAGAACTTTGTTAGACTTCGGATGATGTTATCGGTGAACAAAGCTGTTAGCCAATGAAATCTTTGTCTGAGAAATTGATTGTCCAATGAGAATAGAGAAACGACTCTGGTGGTAAGTAAAAGTAGTAAACAGTACGATGCGAATCGAGCTATCGTCGACGTCGAAGCTGTCAAACATGGCGAGAATGTCGATCTTGAATGGTGGTCAAAAATGTGAATAGGAGGTTCGCGTTCGGTGGTGAGATTGGTGAGTCTCGGGTGTTCTCGTCGTCGGCAGAGGCCGACGAGAGATGCGATCGGGAGTTAGACTGTCAGGCCGAAAGTGAATGTGCCGAGTGAACGGCCCCGGCAGTTTTGCGGCCGGGATTAATCTAAGGGCATGCCAATTCGGGAACTATGGGTGCTCAACAAACTAAGGAGAGAATTGTTCCTGTCGGCTCTGCTGCGCGACAGACGCGCAAACAACCTAGGAACCTCAAGGAATCCCGTCTTGTCGGCTCTAATATATTTACAGAGCACAGCGGTAATTCCTTCTCTTATTTTCCTACTCTCTCGCTTTTTATCTTCTATTCCTTTCTTACTTCCGTTCTTTTCCCACTTCTCTCCCTCACGCTTTCTTCCCCTCTCTACTTAGTTTTCTCTCTTGCGTTCATGCACTTTGTCTGCTTTATAACAGATTATGAATATAGAAGATCAGGAAAATATTAAATGAAGTTGCAAATAACGACATGTACAAAAATAGGCTGTAATTTAGTTATATAATTAATATATGCACATACGTATATATATTTTTTATGTATTTCTTTTATTAAATTTATTATTAATTGTTTTATTATAATTTTGTTATAAAGATAAAACAATTGTTAAATGACTTAATTTTCTAAATTAGTTCTTAGTCATTAACACAGATGTATGATAACAGAATCTATTTGCATTGTAAGTTTTCTTTCCGTTATTGTGAACAGCATAATTTCTAATTTTGTAAATTATCTTAAACAATTTAATATCTAATTAATCATAATTGTTAATTTAATGCGTCATATATGATTGTGTTCAATAAGAAGGAAAATAAATATTTTTAGTAGATATAATGTTGTTTTAAATAAGATATTAACATTTGTATATTTTATTAGTGAAAAGAGATGCATCATAACTTTTTCGAAAAGATAAAATGCAGATGAAAATACTGATATTAAATTGTATTAATTAAGTTTCTTACATTAATTTGTAGTCATATGCATACAACAATATTATGATGTTGTGCAGAAGCTCTTTTACAAAGCAGACCGCTACCTCACATTCCGGCATTACCAGATGGTGATCCACCAAATGGGTCCAGCATTCAGTCAATTTCACAACAAGTGAATATTCAACAACATACTGTGGTTTCTTCTGCTGGACTTTTGGAGGCTGCAAACAGGTTACTTTATAATATTTATATAATTTTATTACTTTATGAATGTTTTTCATCATATGACACATAAGTATAAATATTTTATGCTCCAATTTTCAAAAATAAAGTATATTTTATATATACAAATTAATTCAATATGAATCTAAATAATATAAATATAATATATATATATCACAGATGGACAAGTAAGGAAAACCTATTGGCACAAGAAGAGGATGATCCTCAACTATTTGTGGCTTTATATGATTTTCAAGCAGGTGGAGAAAATCAGCTCAGTCTTAAGAAAGGTAATTATTTTTGAAAACATACTTGGTGTTCCAGACTTTTTTGTACTATATAAGTAAAGGTAAGATTAAAATATATCATAAAAAGTCCATAAATGTCTTATTACAAATCTGGAGAAAATATCTGGGACACCTTGTTAAATATAAAGATATAAATTTATATTGTACATTATAAATTTGAATTTAGGAGAACAAGTTCGTATTCTAAGTTATAATAAGAGTGGAGAATGGTGTGAAGCTCATTCAAGTACTGGTCAAGTAGGATGGGTTCCTTCAAATTATGTTACACCAGTAAATTCCTTGGAGAAACACTCCTGGTATCATGGAAGGATATCCAGGAATGCTGCAGAGTATCTCCTAAGCTCTGGTATAAATGGTAGCTTTCTGGTTCGTGAATCAGAAAGCAGTCCAGGTCAACGCAGTATTTCTCTGCGATATGAGGGTAGGGTATACCATTATAGGATTAACGAAGACAGTGAGGGAAAGGTATAAAGTTTCATATATCTCACTAGTAATTAAATGATATGCTGTAAGATGTAAACAAGGTATTATGAAATATTAATATTTCAGATGTTTGTTACAACTGAAAGCAAATTTAATACTCTGGCAGAATTAGTACACCACCATTCAATGCTTGCTGATGGTTTAATTACACAATTACTTTATCCTGCACCAAAGCACAATAAACCTACTGTTTTCCCACTTAGCCCAGGTATGTGGAAAAAAATAACATATCTGTGATACTCGTGTAAAATTATATAATCACTGTAAAGATGAAATGTATTGAAATTATTTATTTCAGAACCTGATGAATGGGAAATTAATAGGACAGACATAGTCATGAGGCATAAATTAGGTGGGGGGCAATATGGGGATGTCTATGAAGCTGTATGGAAAAGGTATAATATGACTGTGGCTGTAAAAACCTTAAAGGTTAGTCTTTTAATATATTAGTTATAATTACCATTTATATCATCTTTTATTTTACTTATTTTTGGTTTACTCTTATATACCTTTATTTTATAGGAGGATACAATGGCTCTAAAAGACTTTCTGGAGGAAGCTGCAATAATGAAGGAAATGAAGCATAGAAATCTAGTTCAGTTATTAGGTGTATGTACTCGGGAACCACCTTTCTACATCATTACAGAGTTCATGAGCAAAGGAAATTTGCTAGACTATTTGCGGAATGAGAGTAAACATCAAATAAATGCCGTTGTTTTGATGCATATGGCTACGCAGATCGCCAGTGGAATGAGTTACTTGGAAAGCAGAAATTTCATTCACAGGTATTGTTTCATACTTTAGAATAAATACATGTTTCTATATGGTATACATGTTATTACATACTTCTAAAGAATGGAACGAAAGTATATTTATCAGTATTTTTCTATTTTATGAACAAACTAATTCTCAAATAATTTTGGTGTGTATTTTAATTGTTCTTTTTTTTACAAATGATTTAATCTTACTTATATTTACTTAAAAAACATATTTTTATATTTTTATCCTGATCTTATGCACTGTCACTATGATTAGCGCATAAAAATATTTGCATACTCATTTCAGAATTTTGACCAAATAAAATATTTTACTGGGGATTACTTAAATTTTTGCAAAAAGGGCACTAAAAAGACCTAACAAGTAAAGTACATAAAATGTAATGTTCACTTTTTTACATAGTGCATATCGAAAAGTAATTAATTTTTTCTATCTCGCAAACTATAACTACATGTCTTAAAATAGTATAGTTTCGTGATCAGTAAAGAATTAGTTTTAAGGTGATATGTGTTATGCAGAAAAGTAATCGTTGCACTTAAAGTATTTTTCTTGTAAGTAGCTGTTTTTAGGGAGCGATTTGTAGCGTCACAAGGATCACTGAAGAAAAGTAATGGCAGATTACAGTGATGATTATGATATGCATATTCTGCACAAAAAAGTACATTCAGTTAGTTAGGAGAAATTTTTTAAATTTCATCGTCCTCTCCTCTTAAGAAACGAGCTCGCGTTAACATCGCGACTTTCGAAACAGAGATCTAGCGGCTCGAAACTGCCTAGTGGGTGAAAATCATCTGGTGAAGGTCGCAGACTTCGGCTTGGCCCGGTTGATGAGAGATGATACGTACACTGCTCACGCTGGAGCGAAATTCCCTATAAAATGGACTGCTCCAGAAGGACTAGCATATAATAAATTTTCTACGAAGGTAAAACAAATTTTCTTATAATACAAAGTTTTAGGAATTTTTACTCAAATTTGTTTTATTCATATTACATTTGTACTTTATTTGTATCATATATTTGTAGTCTGATGTGTGGGCATTTGGCATCTTACTTTGGGAAATAGCAACCTATGGAATGTCCCCCTACCCTGGTGTTGACTTGACCGATGTCTATCATATGCTGGAAAAAGGCTACAGAATGGAATGTCCACCTGGATGTCCACCGAAAGTATATGAATTGATGCGACAATGTTGGCAGTGGTCCGCTGCTGATAGGCCCACTTTCAAAGAAATTCACCACTCTCTTGAAAATATGTTTCAAGAATCTAGTATTACAGAAGGTAAAATAATCTATCAATTCCATGCAAACATCAAAGATAAAGATATGTTTTTAAATGTAAATAGTTCGTATAAACATGTATAAAAATTGTGCTTACAGAAGTTGAAAAGCAATTGCAAGGAGGAGGAGAAATTCCTTTACTTTCATACAAAAAATCTCAGACTGGTAGCACTGGAAACATCCATGGGCTTGTTCTAGTTTCTGAACCATTATCTTCTTCAGGTATACATGTATGGACTTCATAGAATATTGTTTTGTGATAATGCTATTATTACGGATTATACGTAATGCATTAATATGTTTAGGATTAAGTCAATCCTTATTTAATCTTATTTAAGATGGGTTAACTTTTTAATATTACAGCAGTTTATGAACTTCCATTTATTTGTTGTAGATACTACCAGTTCAGTAACGAAACTGAGTACATTCACAGGTGGTATGTCGAGTAAGAACAATAGTAGTATCGTACAAATGAGACGTTCTACAAATAAAAAGGGAAAACAGGCTCCAGCTCCTCCAAAAAGAACGAGGTATGAAATTTTTTTGTTTTCGGTGTAACGAAACCTCGATTATTACATGTTTATTATAATTTTTTTAGATCTGGTTACAATAATAAGTAAATAATAAAATATTATATACACACATATGGAATATACTTTATCTACCACATTACTCGCATAAATCTGCTTTTATTAAATTTCTTTCACATAATCGAGATTTCGAACACCGACAGATATTGATTATATGGTGATACGATAACATAACGATTGGGTAACAGCTTGCTGTCGTCGTGCAGTTCGTTCCGCGACTCTGCCTATCAAGAGCAAGACTCTCAAAACACTGAAACGAACACCATGACTCTCGACGATGCCACGGATCTAAATGGTATTGATAAGATTCTCGAAGGTATTTTCATTCTACTTTAATCGAGCGTACTGATACGTGCACGTACTGCTTCAGTTTCCTACCGTAAGCTCTGTATCCAGCTTTTTATGTTCAATTCTCTTTGCGTTTATATTCTTTTTCGAATTAGATAAAACATTAACTTTTTATAGTAAAACTGAAGGTTAAAAAAGAACGAGTTCATTTCGATATTTTCATCCTTTTGTGTTATAACTAATTTGTCTTTATAAATTCATTAAATAACTTATAAAAGTACCGATATAAAGAAAATTTAATATATACAAAGGAGACTACTTTTAATTTTCGAACATACTGTTTGTATTTCGTTATGTGAGCTTACGGAACTTGTTCGCTCTCAGCGAAAGGACTCTAAGCAGAAAGAGAATATGTACCGGTACGGTTTGTTGTTAAATGGGAACTCAGGTATTGCGCGAGATCTCGCGACGATGGCTCAAGGAACGATTGCTACAGGAGGCTGTGAAATCGAGGAGGATGGAGAGGGTTCTCAGGGTACGGCGGAACCAAACTTTATCACTCAACCTTCAACGTCTCCGGAACCTATACCTGGCTTGACCTGTTCACAAAAACAAATTAAGCCAAGACCTTATCCATCGAAAGAGCCATTACCACAAAAGGTAGTTCTCTAGTGCAAAGAAATATTAAAGTAGCTTCCAAACAATTTTGAAACTTAAGTCACATAAATAAAAATTTTTTATTTAATTTTTAGTTGGTACAAGTTGGTGCATTAGAAGTACAGAACGTAAAAAGAGCCATTAATCGTTATGGTACATTGCCAAAAGGTGCTAGAATTGGCGCGTATTTGGAGTCTTTACGTCAGAGTGGCATGCCATCGAATCAGGAATCGACGACAGTAGCTTCTTCCATGACACCTGGTACAGTGGAACAACATGAAGCATCTATCGACAATTCGCAACACAGATCTCTTTCTCCTCGTCAAAGTAATTTACGAAGTCAGCCTCAAATGACTCGTAGTAATTCTTCAAGCGGTGTTGTTAATACTTATCAACCTCCAAATTCTCCCCGTACTCGAGTAGTAGCTGTAAGAAAGAATAATCAGTCTGATGCTGTCGGTTTAAGAACTTTTCGGGTTTCAAGTAATTCTAATTTTCGTACTGCGAGCCCATCGAGATCTGTTCAACCGTCGTTAGCTGACTTGGAGTTTCCTCCTCCACCCGCAGATTTGCCTCCTCCACCAGATGAAATTTTTTCTGGGCAAGAACAAGCTGAATTACCACCTCCTATTTCTTGCAGCGAAATTTCTCAAATAAGAAATTCTCCTTTATCCATAAGGAAAGCAAAGAGTACAGATTGGCGTTCAAAGGAGGATGAGAATGAGCATCAAGAAGACAGGAATGATGTTAGTAACGCAGAACCCTCTGTAAAAGAAGCGTGTTCGAGGTTTGGAGTTAATTTGAGACGCAGAGAAACTCAAGATAACTCGTGTAGAACTACCGATAATAAAAGAACGGGTTTTAAGTCCAGGATAGAAACAATCGAGCCTGCTGCACCACCAGAAGAAGCACCACCACCTCCTCCACCACCTCCACCACCAGTTTCCACAAATTCACCTCCTGATAGTTTTGAACGGAAGCCTGGAATGAAAGAGATGTTGGAATTGAAGCTGATAAATGAAATTAAACAAAGTGCAGAAACTAAACATGGTACTACTACGAAAAAACCTGGAGTAATAAGCAGTACTCCATCTGCTCTTTTGGATCCAGCATCACAGTTACTTTCAGAACTCTGTGCTAGTTTTAACATGGATTCTGGACAAAGGTAAATCCCAATATGTATACATACATCGGGTGTAATAGGTATTTATATATCAGTGTGTTATATGTTCGTTTCTGCTTTCCTGCATCTTAACTGTTGTTTAAAGCATGTATATATATGTTATATTTTTCTTATCATATTAGACACGCTCAAAATGAATACGCTGTATCAACTTTAAAAACCAACGAAGCAACTCAAGAACAACAACTTCAAATACATAATACTCATAAAGATTCATGCATACCTTCTCCAGTAAATGAGTCGATACTCTCTAGCGGAAGTGTCGGTTTTAAGTTGAAGAGAGTAGATAAGCGAAATAATCCGCAGAAGGAGGAGACATCTGATGGACAAATAATCGATTTCAAGGCCAGACTTCGAAAAGTTGAGAATGCAGAAAGGGAAAAATCGTTAGAGGAGAAAAGTACTATCACTGAACAATCTTCAGAATCAGAAGAACAACAAGATGATAAGCGCAGAAGCACTGGTAGTATCAGCAGTTTAAAGAAGCTTTGGGAAAATAAAGAATCCTGTGATAGTCAGCCTCACAGCCCAAAACTCAGTGTCAGAGGAAGTAGCGGTAAACAAGAAACTCTTGACCAGACAGAAGATTCACCTGAAGATCATAGTGGAGCCTCAACCCGTAGTCAAAGGTACATTAACGTTTATTATATTTTTTTATAATACTTATATATTGCTTACTAAACGGTAGTTTTCTAAATCTTCAATTTATTTAATATTATATATAAATAGTCATAAAACGTAAATCAATATTTTTAGTTCTGGTAGCAAAAGTGATACTAGACTATGGCCACCACCTGAACCAGAAAAACCAGTTGTTCCTGCAAAACCACTAAAACCATTGTGTTCTTCAACTAAACATTTTGGTTCTTCAATTTACGCAACACCAAACTGTACGAAATCTCAACATGCAGAAGATGATCTAAGTAAACAGAATACAGACTCAAAGACCGCAAAACAGATCGTACTGGAGCTTTCAACATTAATTGAGAACAGCGTATTAAATTTGAAAAGTAGCTCAACGATAGTAATGACTAGCTGGCTTCAACTTTCAGACAAGGTAGGGCTGTTACATGGAATGTGCGCTAATCTCGCAGACAGTGGTATCGCACCACATGCGCGATTTCAATTTCGCGAACTTCTTGGAAGGCTAGAGCTTCAGGCACGACAACTTCGTGCAGCTGGTACTCGAAATGTCGCAGAGAATACAAGACTTCTCACTGACCTCCAAAACACGATAAAGGATGTTGTCAATACCGTACAAAGATAAACTAGAGAAATTAACATCATTCTCTCTATCTCCACCCTTATTCTCGTCCTCATTTTCATCCGATACTATTTGCAATGTCCCTGTCTGTTACTCAATCATGAAATGTTTTAGACACCTTCGGAAATCTTTCCGAAGTCTTGTATCAGACTTATATGTTTTAACTTCTGTGTTGAACGTCAAGCAACTTTATGGTTCTTATCTAATCTCAGTTGAGATCCATTTAAAATACTTCTTTTGCAATGGATATTTTATAAAGTTTCTATTGCAATGATTTTCCTAGAAATACTTTTATAATTTTGCTCCTGGAGAGAGTATGCAAACCCAAGGATATTTTAGAGTAAGGCCTCAAGTCGATCTCTCAATCAAGGCCTCAATCAAGTACTGATTTGATGGAAAAGTAAGAAAAATCTAAAATTAAAATACTAAATTAAAAAATATATATATATATTTCTCTCTCGATTTTTTCATCAATACATTTCTTAATATAGACTGCGATTAGCCATTTTCCTTCGGATTTTGAGATATTATTATAATAAAAGTATTATTCTTTTGATATCGAGAAAAAAAGACCACATAGTACATAAATGTAATTCACTTATATTTTTTATGTATTGAGTTTTGCAAAAAAAGAAAAAAAGAAGAAAAGAAATATGTATTCTCAAGAGCAAAGTGAATTTAGAAGTATGATAAGTATATAAATAAGGATCAAATATACTCTGGTTCCTTAAATTTTTTTAATAATAGTTTTAAATTGATAGAAAAAGGACGAGTAATCGCAGTTTATCGAGACAAAAGAACGCATATTAATCTTATGAATACGGAAAAAGATACTTTTTGTACACTGAACACTTGGTTCTTCTTTTTGTAAATTAATTATGGTTACTTCTACGTCGATCCAACATGTATCCTGTATAAGTGAAAACTCTACGTGAATCATACTCGTCCGCTATACGATAAATGTAGTGATTATAGTTGTCGAGTAAAACATCTCGGTGTTCTTTCATCGAATTTTCTTGCGCCGTGCTTCGTAATATCGTACGCAAAGTCTTAGGCTAGATTATACATCGTAAGTGCGAAAACTTTTAAACGAGTAAGCCATTTTAATGCGTGAGAGGATGTAACAACTTTTGTATTTGTATAGAGTAAGTCGAATAACAGGTATGCTTAATAATACAGTAAAACTTTGATTAGAGAAATTAATCAGAAAAAATATTCTTAAATTGATGGACTTTTCGATTAATCAACCCCCATTCATTTTATTTGCATATGTAATAGTATCATTTATTCCGTTTTTAACTCATTTATAATATATTGTTTCAGTGTTTTAAAAATATTTATTGTTTGTAATATGTATAAAAATTTGATTGTTTGATGTGTTGATATCTATCATAAATTTGTTTTCATGCAATAACTATACTAAGCATGTATTATTAAAATATGCGTATCTTAGATATATAAAAATTTATCAGCCAAAAATATAATACTTGTCAATTTAAATTGTTAGTTATATTAATATTACTAATTAATATTGAATAATGGAAAGTTCGATCAACTATTATAATAATCAAAAATCAGATTTGTATATGATCGAATAGTGTCAAGGTTTTACTGTATATATTTATGTAAATCAGCGGGTGTAATTAATCAAATTTCGAAATATTTTATTTTGTCTACGCATCGCGTAGATTTTCTTCCACAGAGCGCTAGTAAAAAATAAGGACTCCGGATACTTTTTAAAGAAATCGAGGAAAAAAAGCAAAAACAAACTATCAACTTTAAATAAAAATTAGTATTCATTTTATTTTACTTATCATTCTCTTAGTGTAATATAATTCTACTTAATCGTGGATGAATTCATTAATCAACTTAAATGACTGCGTTTAGTATACTGCTCGAATTCAAATTGCATTTACCATTTTGAAAGTTTTTTACACTTAAATATATTAATTTAGTAATTTTCTAACGTTTATTTCTAACTTTCATTTGGTAGTCTTCCAATAACAGTTTCCGGAGTCTGAACTCATGTTTTACTTGATCATTTAAAAATAAGAAACATGCAACGAGAATGAAAATGCCACTCGATTTGCCAATCAAGACGTTTTTCCTTGTAACACTGCCTACATATGGCTACTAGAATACATCGATCGACAATGCTAGTTACGCGAACCGGAATTTCTCTTCTTTCGGTCCGATCACCCAATTATTTCTCTATATTTTTTTTTCTCTTTTTTTTACATCATTTGTACCTGTGATACACCGATCGACTTATCTTTTATCTTCAAATAAAAAAAGCGAGAAAGAGAGGGAGAGAGAGGGTGGGAGGGAAAGAAAGACGAGCGATCGTATGAACGAATCTTCTTGAGAAGTCCTAGATGTATAGATTTTTAATTGGAATTTAAATCAATTCTTAGTTTATTAAGGCAAAGTATTCAATAAAATATTATCTGTAAATACATAATTATTTTCAAAGGATCACACATAACATTTTAAGTGATCTTTTAGCCTAAATGTGTTTAATAATTTTAAAACAATTTTCTATCCTTGTTATAAGAATGATGCTTTACAAACAATCTTGTCTATTATATGTTAGATAGTTGTATTATAATCTTATTGCATGTTACATTTAATTATGAAATTTCGTTTTATCAATTACTTTTAATCTCATTAATGTTAACTGATAGAAAGTATAACACAGTTAATATAAATAGGGAATGTTGTGTGTGATTTTTTCAAAATTTTAGTAATTATAGGCAATATTTATAGACCTTAAGAAGTATTACGAACTATATATTGATAGGTATTTCATTTAAAAAGATGTACATTTAGAACTTCTCGGAATCTTATTCATCATTGGATATTTAAGTTGATGAACCGTCAAAGGATATGAAATCGATGTTTTATACGATATGTATCATAGTAATGTTTATGTCTAAGTATTTATATCTATATTTATTTTTAGTTTTTTCTCGTGTAAAGTTATTCCTAAATGATCGACCAACGTACTGATTCATTAATACGAAAATTTTAATATCGCTTTATACATTGATATAAGACCGACGATAGAAATAAAAAGGAATATTGAATCAAGAAGGTCTTTGAAAATTTTGAAAACACATAAATTAACTTATTTTATATTTCAATTTACATTTTCTATTGCTTCTTGTACTCGGAAACAATCGCTTACAATTTTCCACTTATCTCCCATAGCTGCAATTAAGAAGCTTTGGTTAAATGGTTTCGATGTTTTATCGTCATACTTTACTTGCCCTCCAACTTTTACAAGAAATGTTAATTGATCTGCCACCTCAGGACCTAATACCATAATTAAATATATTTATATATATTTAATATTCAATAGCAATTTTTGTTCAAAATATAATGAAAGAAAAGCAATGTTATGAAAGCATATAAATTTATAACTAAGGATAACAAAAATTGAAGGTATTTAAAACATATATTGTACAACATATAGATCTATTTACCCGTTATTGGTTGAGCATCTAAAGTAAAAATAGAATGATCTGAAGGTGGCAAATCTGTCCAAAATTTCTGTATGTTATCTTTGCCTTCAATACCATTCCCATTCCATATTAAAGTCGCAGTATCCAAATATAACCTTGATATAAGCTAAAATAAATATGATATATATTCTGTAAATTTATTTGTTTTATTTCTTTTAACTTTTTGGATTTCGTTGTTTAATTTATATAAAATAACAATTTTAAACAGTATTAAAATTACTTACATATCTGCGTTTATCTAAACTTTCATAATAAAGTTTTGTAAATTCTTCGGCTGTTCGACAAGCCTGATCGATTTTCGCCTTCAAATCCTAAAAATAATAAATTATTATATTATAAAATTTTCAACAATAATAGAAAAAAGATGTTCCATAAAATACCTGTTCCATCTTTTATACTAATGTCAATATAACCTTCATAACATAAACATGGCAAATTGATTTACGATTTAATGGTCTGTTTATTTTAAATTGCTGTAAACCAACTACAGAATATTCCTTTTTTTCGTTTCTAAAAGTAGAACAATAAAAATAGTATTTTTTCTCTGAAAAGACTCCTATTATTGTTTTGTAGGTATCTATCACTGGAATATGGAAAAAATAAGAAATATTCCTTGTAGGACTTATAGAATTTTATATATTATTAGCTGCCAATAAATAATTTTATAAATGTTATTGTACATCAATAATGTATAAATGATTCCTGAAAAATATTGTTATTTTAGTTTGTTTTTGGATCCTGTAACAACATATTAAAAATAAATAAAATTGTACTCAAACCCTTTACTATAACCTTAGCACAATAAAAAAGCTGCTATTAAATGCTATTTGAATTTTAAGAAAATCCTATGTTATAAAACATGCATAATATGTTCAAAAAAGTTAAAAAAAGGGATTAAATATTTTTTTACAAAAGAAAGAAAAAGATGAATGTTTTAATATGTTAAATATTTTAAATTATTCCGTATAAATACATATGTGTCTATTTATTATAGCAATTATCTACTATCAAATGAACATAAGTCAAGCATCAAAATTAGTTCTTAAGATTTGTAGCAATACTAGTTACGATCACATAAACAAATCTCGGAACTCAGATACTAAAGTATAGGGAAAACCGTCCGAAAATTGAGTCGTGAAAAATCAACTTGGAAGACAAGAAGGTTCGTGTTCTGCGCATGTGTGATATGCCACGAATGTCTCAATCAGAGGCAGAGATACTTTACTCTTCCTTGTCTATCTTGCAAAAACGAGAACTCTGTTGCTTTCCATGTTGAGTTTTCATGATTCAATTTTCGGACGGCTTTCCCTAGTGGGTGTCGAGACCTGTTTATATGACCATGGTACTAGTTACTTTACGGGTACATCGTAAAATAGTTAGTTAACAAAAATCCTAGATGATATAGTGGCTTATTGTGTAAAACATTTCTAGGAATAAATTGTTTAAATAATATAGCTTTTTTCTCCTCTCCATTTAAATTCTTTTTGAATTCTAATTTAACTGACGAAAAAAAGAGTTCATTCGCAAAACACATTAGTAAACGTTATACATAAATGCTAAATGAAGAAAATATTTAAAAATTGCACTTATAACATGAATTTTTATTAAATAAAAAACCGATGTTTCTTTATTTAATTCTTAGTGGATTTTAACTAAAATAAAGCAACGTTTATTAGAAACATTCGTGATAACTTATTCCACAAATTCTTATTCTGCTCAGTTTCCAGAGCTCATAGTGGCTTATGGATAAAAGCAATCGTGGGATCTTACCGTGTCGCAGGGTCACGTGACTCCGCGCACAGACAGTTATTTTTTTAGGCATGATGGCGCCAAACAGCAGTATCCACATTAATGTAAATACAATATCGATTCGGTGCACCGCGCGAGGAAGAAAGCCATCGGGTGTCCTTACGGAGGCTATTTGAGGGCGTCGAGTGAGCTCGACAGGAGCCCTCGGGCCACGAAGTGAGTAAAACCGAGCTGGTCGCGGCTGCGACTCGAATTGCTAATGAGGACATCTTGGTTAGGCTGCCGTGACAGAGGCGTACTCGGACTACTGCCATCTCGGAGCTACCGATCGAAGAATAATTCGATCATTCACGATCAGACATACCGGCTATTATTTGTCACGTGCATCATCGCGCGCGAAATCACCCTCTCCGTCGATAGATCAATAATAAGGCATTTACTGCCTTCCGACCATTTCTATCTTTTTCTGTCTCTTTCGTTCTTGCTCTCTCTTGCGCGCGCGTGCGTGTTCATGTTTACGTGTGCGTGTCGAACTTGTGCTCGCGTGTTCGTATCAACATCGTGTGCGTATATATTCACGTTCGTGCATACCTGTGTTCTTACGTCGCGTGTGCGTATTTACTTACATTTCTGTGCATGTGTATTGAAATTCGGCTGCGTGTGCGTTCAGATGTGTATACGTGTGTATCGAGATTCGTGTGCGAGTCGAGCCTGTCGCCATCTGTATTGTCAATGTTGTCGGCCAGCAGGAGCACCACCAGCCCAATGGACCCGTGAGCATTTTCGACTCTCCGCCCGATCTTCTTCTAGACGCCTATTCTCGACCGCGAACCTCGACTTCCTCGTGTCGAGTCATCGAAAGTCATACAGCGATCGTTCACGGTCGAGCCTCGGCGCCGCTCGAGCGTCGCCGCGGAGTAACTTCGTCGCAATGTTTACATGCCACCCGCCACGGCGATCAGTTTCACCAAGTTTATTGTGTTTTTCCAACTACTCGACGCCTTGTTACGTTACGGGAAAACTATTTCATTCGAATAATAACTTTTCCTGCTGGACTGCCCCATTTATAACCTCTCCGCGGCGGCCATCGAGGATCAACGGCCGCAGACCCCCTGCAATACAATCGGTCTATACCATCAGTCCTTTTGTCCGAGTGTTATGCTCTCAAACGTGTCTGCATTATTAGAATTCTGATATAAACATCTTAATGTGTGCTAATTAGTAGAATTGTCAATTTGTGTTATCGAATAGTTCTAATCTCAAATGTTATCTTTGGAAATTCAGTTTGCGAAGGAATGCTTTGTGTCTTACAGTTATGATCTCTGTGTAATATCAATTCTTTATCTATAGTCACTTTCATATTTTTATTATATGTAATAATACATTTCTACTTAATTGATGAACATTATTACAATGTGTATCGTATGAAATATGTTTCAATGATCGTATTCTATATATTTTTTTCTATGCAGTTACTGCTGTGTATTATAATTGCATTTATGTACTACTTTTACTGGATTTGATTCTTTTTTTCCATTATTTCTTTGCAAACAGTTATTAATTTAAATTTATACAATGTAATGCATAAATTGTTGATTTTATATGTTGCTTTGTTTTCATTTTAATGTGATATACTCTATTTGTTGTATCTAAGCATGGAAGTTTTATTTTATGTAATATTTTAATTAATTTTGCACAGGGAATCATATTTGGTGTTAAGACATAGTTGATAATTATTTGAAGAAGTTTTGATTACATTTTTTTAGCTTTTCTTTTAACTAGATTAAAGCCACAATTATATTTTTGTTGTTGCAGCTCCAAGAGGAATCCGCTTTCTAGATAATAAATACATGGACGACTATGTAGTGAGTAATTAAATAAATACCTTTGCTTCAAATTTTTTTTATCGTTCATTTAATTTACAATAATGAAATGTTTTAGGGTGTGCGCGGCTCACCTGCACGTGCCACGTACCGCTAGCTCACTTGGTATAGTAGAATGGCACAGCGAGGCAAACGAATAAATAGAAACGACAATGATTTGGCGTCTTGCCCAGGCGCAATCAAAAGGCGCAAATGCAGGCTGGTTCCAGCGTCGGGTTCGTCGTCGCTGGCAGCTACCATGGGGCCCTCAGAAGAGGAGGAGACGATGGCGTCGTCCAGTCAAGGAGGGGCATCCTGGACCCCCAGACCACTCTGTGACATTAAAATCTCTAGTATATATAATCGCTCCTCTGCTGAGGCTCCTGCAGAATTATTTCGTAAGGATTTGATTAGCGCAATGAAATTACCTGACAGTGAGCCACTAAGTCCCAATGAATATTGGGTTATTACTGATCAATGGAAGCAAGAATGGGAGAGAGGTGTTCAAGTACCTGTCAACCCAGACTCCCTTCCAGAACCAACAGTCACTATCACACAAGCTACACCTATAAAGCAGCACAGTGAATTTAAATTGTAAGTCATATTTATGGTTTATTGTATCTTCTTTAAATATGTCTGAAAATAACTAAGTTTTGAATATGATAGATATTCAATAGTTATATTGAATTTAATAAATAATTCTGTTGGAAACAATTATTATAATGTTACTTATAATTTACAATACTATTGTTATTATCTACGTGGTAATTGCTGTACTGTAGCAAGTACTACTACAAGAGAAAAATCCTTTTTGTATATTAAAATATAAACTTGGAGGTTTCATAGAGTTAATAGAATGCTTTAAGAAACCACTGATCTTATTTTTCTAAAAAGAAATGTTAATATTTTAAAAATTATTTGAAACCTAATGTCTATTCTATATTTGGTTAGAAAATAATTTATATTTAATGGAAATGTGATTCTTATTCCTGATTTTTAGTTTAATTTTGGACATGTATCACTTTATATATTAATAACTATAATTAACATAATATAAATGAATACAGTCTTTTAGTAATTTTCTTCAATGATAAAATTTTTATAGACCTAAAAAATTCGTAAGGATATCTCGTGATGATTATTTCAACCCTGAAGATCATCATTTAAGCACAACTCCAGCACGAGCAGAAAAAGCTTGTGCCTATGACCTTGATGATACTGATATTGCTTGGTTGGACGTATTAAATGGTGAACGTGCACAGGTATACTTGAAATTGACTAGTTTTCATCACATAACATTTCATTAAATAAGTCAATAAAAATTTCTTATTTGATTGAATAAATAATCTATATTTGTCATTTACTGTTTTATTTTAGTAGATTTAATGGATATGAATAATAAAACTCTATATAGTATAATAATTTTATTTTTTACCGCCAAAATATGAAAGTAAATGTTTATTCAAAATTGCATAGTTTTATTATATAATTTTATAATTTATAATTGCATTATAATTTTAGGCTGGACAATTGCCTATTACGGAATCACAATTGGAACGTGTGATAGAAGAACTGGAAGTTCGTTGTTGGGAAAGAATACAAACTATAGTCAAAAATGAGGAAGGTCTTGGTATTGAGTATGATGAAAATGTGATTTGCGATGTTTGCAGATCTGTAAGTATCTTCTGATTAATTTCATAAAACAGGATTAATAATACTGAATAGTAATAAAAATTATTTTGTTAGCCTGATTCTGAGGAAGGAAATGAAATGGTATTTTGTGACTGCTGCAATATATGTGTACATCAAGCATGTTATGGAATTACTTCAATACCAGATGGTTCATGGCTATGCAGAACTTGTTCTCTAAGTCAACGACCAGATTGTGTTCTTTGTCCTAACAAAGGTGGTGCTATGAAGTGTACTCGTAGTGGCCAAAAATGGGCTCATGTTTCTTGTGCTTTATGGATCCCAGAAGTCAGCATTGGTTGTGTCGAAAGAATGGAGCCTATTACTAAAATATCCAGCATTCCGGTATATGAAAAATATATATACATATATGTTCAATATAAATTTTATAGAAAGAAAAGTAAAAATTTTAAGTTCACATAATAAATTTTTATTTACAGCAAAGTCGATGGGCCTTAATATGTGTATTGTGTCGAGAGAGGGTCGGTGCTTGCATCCAGTGCAGTATAAAGACGTGTAAGACAGCGTATCACGTAACGTGTGCCTTCAAATATGGCTTAGAGATGAAGGCAATCATTGAAGATGAAATGGCAGACGATGGAGTAAAATTAAGGGTACTATTCAATAAACAATTATTTTAAACATTATAAAAAAATAAAATGCTTTTTTGCAATATAAATATAGAAGAAGATAGAATTTATCAAATAATCGAAAATATTAATTCAAAAAGTACTAAATTATTAATTATTATTACAATTTTTTGGTATTAAAGAATAATAATGTGAATATTAATGTAAATTTTATTTACAGTCTTACTGCCAGAAACATAGTAGAACAAATACAAAAGATAAAGTTCAAGGTACTGGAAGCACTATAGGAAGTGGAGCTGACAAAGCAGGATCAGATTCCGAAGATGCGGAGTCTAGAAGACGTAAGAGAAAAGACATGACTTCTGAAGAGAAAAATCAAGCACGTGCTGCAAAGTATGTGTTTAATCACCATTTCGTTAATTTTTCCTTATCAACTTCCTATATTTATTATAAATTTTCGTCTATTTTACATTAGACTACAAGAAATCGAAGCAGAATTTGACAAACATGTGAGTTTAAAGGATATCGCTTCGCAGCAGTTAGATGTCGATCCTGATGGCATTGTTTATATTTATAATTATTGGAAGCTCAAAAGAAGGGTAAGTAAGATTTGAAAACATCACATATTAGTTGAAACTAATAATAATTTTTTGTTGTTTACTATGTGCTTCTGTACTAATGATTGTTATTAATCTACGATTTTTCTATTTAAGATTATAATTATAAAAGTAATTTGATTTATTGATTTAATATGTTTGAATTACTTGTTTAAATTTATTTTTTCCTACACCCTATTTAAACATTCTATTTCGTTTCACTAATTTTAGCGTTGTTTCTTTATAAAGTCAACATTTATATCGAGAATAAGCGGAAAATCATAAATGAAATAAGTGAACAGCTTTCTTATATTAAATTTATTTTTTCTTAATTTTTTCATTTAATTTTATAGGCCGGTCATAACAAACCGCTTTTGGCACCGCGTTGTGGAGAACTTTCGGGTAGTGGATCGCGTAATCAAGGACAAGCAGCAGATCTTGAAAAGATGAGGACATTCGTGCAATTGCGCCAAGATCTGGAAAGAGTTCGAAACCTATGTTACATGGTTGGCAGAAGAGAAAAACTGTGTCGAACCTTCCTCAGATTACGAGAGCAGACTTTCCACAAGCAAGCTTTAGTAATGTCTGGTCCACCTTTACCACCGTCAGCAGCCGCTGCTGTAATGGAAGCAAATCATGGACCTTCGATATACGACCGATTATATTCCCACCCTGACTCGGAGGATCACACTCACGACTTTGACACAATTATTGCCAGAATCGCTGGTATAGACTCTCCGACTAGTGAAGAGAAGAAGACTCAGCAGCAGCAACAACAGCAACAACAACAAGATTTTAATGGTGCCTCTAGTAAAAAGTTATACTTCAACGGCTCCGTCCGAAGAAAGACTCTTTATGGCAGTGATCTATCATCTGTCAGTAGTAGTGAAACGGACGCGGCTAAGGTGAAGACAACCGAAAAATCGAAAACTGAGTCGAGTACGGAAGAAGAAACTAACGTTTCGACGAAAACTAAACTATCGCGAAGAAAAACGAAAAAGACTGTTCAATCGGCTGATAAATTGCATTCGGCGCTTAGGGATAACAGTGAAAATGAAAAGCTTGTGAATAGTAGATCGCATACGCTCGAACATATGGAGAAAGAATTAGGAAGTGCTTCTGGTAGTGAAAGCGACGAACTGTTAATGTTAAGCGGTGGCGCAACGAAGCATTTTACCGCTTCCACTATTTATTCAGATACTGACTCTGACTCCCAAGAACATGCATCTCATTCTGCGGTTTTAATCACAAAAGCAGCGGTGAAAGAGTTTTCCGCGGCAAATTTGTCAAAAAATTCACAAAAAAGTTTTGGCAAAGATCCCAGACATGTCGAATCAACGTATCATAATACAGGATCGAAGAATAAAGAGAATCAAAATAAAGCTGGCTCTAAAAAGAAAGAATATATACCTTCCGCATTAATCGTTCCACAGAGACAAGCTGCGAAGAAAGCTTCGGAAATCATGCAACGCACACAGCAAGGCAAAAAAGACAATTCGGTGCCTGAATCTACCCCAGAAGTAATTAAGTCTCCTGTCGAGGAACTTCCGAAATGTTCCTCGTCGAAACAATCAAAAGACAAAACCCCTAATAAAAAACAGAGAGAAAACAAACAGTCGAAGGAAACTAAAAATAATGATGTATATGATTTCGATAAAGAAGATGGAACAGAGATTTTGGCGTATGTGCCGCAAAGACAAGCTGCCAAGAAGGCCGCCGAACACATCAAAAGTGGCATGGGTACTAAGACTACGCAGCAAATCGAACAGGAGACGCTTGACGGAAGATCGAAAAAGGAATCTCCAGAAGCAGGAAAAAGGAAGGAAATTAAAAAGGACGATTCTTCCAGAAAAGAAGAACTTCCTTCACGAAAAGAAGAAACATCCTCATCATCTTCATCGTCGTCATCTTCCTCATCCTCCTCGTCATCTTCATCCTCTTCTTCATCTTCTTCTTCCTCATCCTCTAGAAAAGAGGAAGTTTCATCCAGAAAGGACGAATTGATTTCGAAGAAAGAAGAATCGTCCTCCAGGAAAGAGGAAATCATCTCGAAGGAGAGTCGCCCGAGAAGACCTAGAAAACCGAGCGAACGAAAGTCGTCGGTGCTTTCAAGCAACAGCGATAGCAGCAGTAGTAGTAATAGTTGTAGTAGTTCCTCAGAAAGTAGCAGTGATTCCGAAAATCCAGAACGTAGGAAATTCTCAGATGAATTGATGGACGGTTCTTCTTGTTCTACTTCCTCTGAAAGTGATACTGGTAACAGAACGAAAAGTAAACCGATTACAATTTCAAGCACAGCAAATAGAAGGCAACAGTCTAATAAAACGTCACCAGAACAACAAGATGCTGAAAGAAAACAAATTTCAGGGCGGAAACTCAAGAAGCTGCCCGAGAAGAAGCTTAAAACTTCCGACGGGCGGCGGGGACCTGAGTTTCAGCCGCCTACTGAGAGAGAGGAATCTCGTAGAACCTCTAAAGAACAACAACAGCCACAGACACAACAACAAGAAGCAACTGTCAAGAAGCAGGATCAAAGAGACAACAAACAAAAGCAACCAACAACAGCAGGAGTCGCAACAGCAGGAACAGAGACTAATGAGGATCTGCTCATTGGGTCTGGAGATCATGATGGGCCAAGAAGTGTTTCTGGGTCCAGACCTCCCAAAAAGTCGGGTCAAGCTAGTAAGCAGCAGTCCTTGCCAAGGAAAGAAGATAAGAAGACCAAGTCCGAAAGCAGAAAGCGAAAACCGAACGAGTCTGTCGCGAAGGATGAAAAGAGTGGGAAAGAAACGATCAAGAAACCGGAGAAACGGTTAACCGACAAACAACCCGTCAAGATAGTAGAAAAGAAAAACGAAGAGGAGAGTAGGAAAGACGAACCAAAGATTGTTGATCAAGGAAAAACTAACGAATGCACTGACAATTCTTCAAAGAACGAAGAGAAGAAAGTTAAAAAGATTGGAGGCAAGGACGCGATCAATATTTTGGAGGAAGAGATGAAACAGCGTAGAGCGGAAAGGGACAGTCCGAAAAAATCATTGAGGGGATTAGATAAATTGTTGGAGAAACGTGAACATCACGATAAACTGTCTAAGAGTAAAAATTCGGAGGTGAAAGTTGAGAAAATTACTTGTGACGAGGAAAAGGAAGAGAAGGGATCCGTGGAAGAAAGTCAACAAATGAAAGAAGCTGTGAAAAACGAAGATCGTAAAAACCATATTAACGAGAGCGATATTATTATTGAGAAACCAAAATCGGAAGAACAAGTGGAGGAAGAGATAATAAAGAAGGATACTTCTGAGGTACCAGAAGTTGAAAAAGTTATAGCTGGAAAGAAGAAAACGGATCGGAATCAAACGAAGAACCTGGAGGAAATTGTCGAACAACGAAGTGTCGAACCACCTCAGAATATCGAACCTCAGCCTGTTCCCGTGGAAGACAATGTGCAGAAAGAAAGTAACAAAGATGACAATGTCAAATCTGTTTTGGAAAGAGTTGAAAATTCTGAAAAAGAACATCAAAAACGACGAAAATCTGCAAATAGATCAATTTTCTCTCCACAACATGGTAAAGATGCGAGTGTTTCGGAATTGTTTGATTTTGACCAGGATATGTTAACAGAAGAAATAGTGAATGAAGATGGATTTGGTATATCAAGAGATGCGGAAGAACGGGGTGTACCATTAAGTTTCTCGTTTAATAATGAGTTGTGGTTCAAGGAAGATTCGAAAGAAGATAGCGCGAGGGAAACATTGCATCTTGTTGAGAAATTGCGTATGGAACTCTCGAAAAAATCAAATTCTAGTCAGTTCGAATTAGAGGCAGTACCTGTGGATGGCGAAATCAAAAAGGAGGAACCACCAATAGAAAAAACGTACGAGCAACAGCAACAACCACCGCAGCAACTACAACCGCAACAACCACAACAATCCCCGCAACTTCAGCAGCAGCAACAGCAACAGCAACTTGCTCAAACTCAAGCAGAAAAAGAGACAAAGATCCTCGAGCCTATTGCAGAACCAGTCCTAAACGTGAAAAATGTTGAAATTTCCGAAGAAGAGGTAGCTATTAATGAAACCCGTCCTAGCACTTATAATAAGAGTACGGTAGAGGAAAAGAGGAAAACATGCTACTCGAGCGGTAACGATAGGTATGCGGCCTATGAAGAGGATCGTGAGGCGAACAAAGTAAGCTTAGTGGAACGATCGAAACTCGATCGAGCGGAGACTGACGAGAGATGGGTTCCACCAAGCATCAATAGTTTTGAATTGAGTGATGTGCAACATTTGAATGCTTTGATGGAGACGCAGAATCGTCGATACGGCAATCATCAATTTCCCAATGAAACTATTTCAGAGAACGATTCTATCGCGCGTACTCATTTGACCGCACCGAGTATCCAGGAACAATATCTTTTGCAACAATCACATTCGATTCTACATAGTCAGCAAGAGCCACACGAAAGGACGATACTCGATCAACAGATAGCTGAAGAAAATCCTATGGAAATGATGAACAGACATTTGATCAGTTTGCCAGCATCAGAAGAGGATCAGGCTGCTGAAATGATGGACAGGGTGCTCGATAAAGAGGATGACGTTGTCAGACAGCAGGAGTACGATCAAAATTCACCGTACAATGATATAAACGGTCGTCCAGACACCAGGTGGGCGGAAAGTCAAGTTTTGCCTTCTCGAAGATCTACATCTTCTTCGATTACTTCCGCCTCTTCCGCGGAGGATCATTCCATTCCACCTTATAAGAATGTACCGAGCATTCCGTTTCCACCATGTTCCATGGAAACAACATACTACGCGGATTCGAGTTACGGTACCGGTCCGGTCAGCCTATTTCCGCCACAGTCCTGTGCAGCACCTTTACCTTACCCTTCTCCAGGACCAGCTCTTTTTCCGCCAGCATTTGGAGCTGCGTTTCCAGGAGCTCAGTCGTTATTGCCACACGTGAAACCGCTAGAAGATTCGCTTAATCTACAAGCTTCACCATGTACCGCAGCATTCACGTCTTCCTCGCACAACATGGCGCTTACCGCAGCCATGGTTTCACCTACTAAGATAGTCACACCACCTCCACCACCACCGCCACCACCTCCACAAGTCACCGTTCCACCTGCAGAACCTATAGAAAGGACACAACAACAATTACAAACGCAAGTAACCGCTTCACCTTCGTTGCCAATAAATTTCTTAAACACCGTAGCACCAGAAAGTCATGCCAGCGATACCGTTGTCGAGAGCCTTCAAGAAGCTCTAACGGACAGCAAGACTCAACATTCTGGAAAAAAGTCACCTTCCAAACCTACCAGGACCTCTGCTCGTGTAACATCTTTGCAAGGGAAGTCTCCGGGAAAATCTCCGAGACAGGAAACCCAGAAAAACGTTCCTGGAGCGCGAGGTCGTGGCAGAGGTGCCAAAAATTCGGCGCAACACTCCGGTTACAGGGGACGTGGACGCGGAAGAGGCAGAGGTCGAGGTAGAAGCGGACAAAATTCAGGACTCTCTCTGGTCTCCGGCGCGGGTATCGGCCAACACGACGACTCCATTCAGAACAAACTAGTCGGCACGGTTTACGACTTCGATTCCGACGAAGATTCAACTAGTGAGGCGAACATTGCCGATTTACGCACTATGAGAGAGCGAAAGAAGTCGACTGATGCCGCGACGGCCGGAGTCGAAAGAAGAGATTCCACGGTCATGGCTTCCGGAGAAAGCGTTCAGTCAAGACTCTCCAGTCCTGGAGGCAGTAGGAAGTATTTGGAAGACAGACGACTCTCTTGCTCTCCAAGTCATGATGATTCTGTTGTCGTGGAAAGTCAGTCAAACGCTGGACAGAGCTTCGATACCGTCCTACCACTTATTCCAGGCCCTGTCGATATGAGAACATACAATTCCACTCTTGATGCTTCAAGTTCTTCTACCTTACATGGTCAGACGTACGAGAATCATTTCCTGGGTACGTTCACGGGCGTCTCAGCTAATGATCCTGCTCTCCCGGATATCGAAGAAGATCTCGAGAAAGAATTCGGACCTGCGCTGATCAAACAAGGTCAAGAAGACTGTTCAAAGCCGAATTTTGATGCGACTATAGACGCCTCATCGTCTGGCTTTGTTGACGCCAATAAAGTCTCCTTAACGGATTCCAGAAACCAGCTGAAGGTTAAGATCAAAGGTCCTTTCCTGGATGCTAATTACGTTGCTACCTCGTCGGTACCACCGCTTGCACAGCAGGCACCCGTGATAATCACACCAGCCGCTACCAGTGCTTCCATCGCTTCCGGAACCTCAAACCTTAGACGAATGCGAAAGAAGGAATTGCTCCGACAGTACTGTTCTCAGGATATGAATATGGACGAGCCAGGCTGTGGAAACCTGGCTACGTCAGCACCAATCATCATGCCACAGATTAATCGCACAGTGATAACAATACCGAAAGCGGTTGCCTCGATGACCAGTATACCCACGAGGGAAGACTACAAGGCAGTCGTCGATGCGAACATGGAGAAGAAACGAAGAAAAGAAAGATCTGCCGGGTTCTTGGATACTAACGAGGAAGAGGGAAGCGTCGAGAGAAGGCGGGGCAGCGCTACTAACGGTGCTAGTTCCAGTGGTAATGCTCCGGTTGGAAACACGGATCGTAGGAGAGGCAGGCAGAGTAGTGGCGGTAGGTCGACGACTACGACCACCACGACCACTACTACGAACAGTGGTCCACCGAAGTTGAAGATCAAAATCGGTAACAGCATAATTGGTGGCCAAGAAAGTGGCCAGGATGACAGAACGAGGATCAGACCGCCGAAAAAACGGTTGAGCAGTATTCCTAGTAGTACACCGAGCATCGAGGAGTTAAAGAGAGAGAGTATGAAATTCAGGCGTATGATCATGGCCGGTTTCGATAACGATGAGAAATTAAGAGGGAAAAGTAAAAAGGATAGAAATGGTAAACGAAAGAAACGACAGTCGAGTAGAAAGGAAGCTAGGGTACGTATCCTCGAGGGTGGAACCGCTCCTCCGAAATTAATAATAAGACTCGGCAAGGGTAATGATTCTCCAGACGAATTACCGATTTTGCTCACGGATGAGGAAGAAGAGGAGGAAGAGGAACGACATCCGACTGATAGTAGAGTAGGTCCTCCACCTCCGGAACCGGCCAAAGACGAGCCTGTTTACCCATCGGTAGCTGCTAACATCGAAGAGAAACAACCTACCGACCCAGATACTGGTGGTAGTGCACCTAGAAACGTTCGTTCGGCGAAAGTCACTCCGATTAGGTTAAAATTGACGCGCTGTCAGGAGGGCTACGAGTTGAAGGGCCCGCCAGTCCACGGTGAGGAGTCCAGTTTAACGAGGGAGAAACCGGGAAGTCCTGAAGTTTCGAACGAGATGAGAAATCCACAGATCAAGGGCCAAGACGAGGAGGAATCTTCCAGAGAGGAGGAAGAAGAAGAAGAGGAGGAGAACAATAGTTCCGTGCAGAGGGACTCCTCCACGTGTCCTGCCGCGACAAGTATACCGCAGGGATGCCAAGTTAGGTGATAATTAATGATACTCGTGGAGTAATGAAGCAGAGAACAAGAACACATACACACGGTGCTTGTATGATTTTTACGATCGATAAAGAAAACGGACTCGATACACGCTTGCGGTGAAAGCACGTTGCCGTAATAAGGTGAAAAACTGTTCCTCCAAGAGATACGGTCCAAGAAGATCGAGGTACTACATATTCTTACAAGACAATTTTTTATCATATTTGTTGCAGCGTATTGTTGGCTTAGTGGAAAGATCTAAGAAAGAGACAGACAACACTGATGTCGTCGTAGGCTTCAAAACTTCAAGTTTTTGGTATTTGCTTTAAATCAGGTCAAATATTTTACTAATATTATTAAACTGAATAATACTATTTCGATAAATAGATCGATATTAATAATCAAATCATTAGTGATCAAACATTTTTTGTTTTGCAGATAGATCCGTTTAGGTTCAAGATTTTCAATAGGAGTTGTACATATAATTGATAAAGTACGGAGTATGAATTTTATCAACTGTTTTCACTAAGCCTATGATACAATAGTTCTTGATACAACATTTTTTACAAAATTGTATGTAAGAATTACTTGCATTAGTCTGTTGATGATATTTATAGATCATGTTTTTTATTTTATTATTATTATATTTTATTATTATTAATATTAATATTATTATTATTAATCATTACCATTATCTTATGTATATACGATGATTATTCTTTGTTCATATTAATAAATTTCATTTATAAATTTCACCTTCTTACGGCAACAGAATCACGAAACAAAAGCGCTCATTTCGGCGAGAGGAACAAGGTGGTCGCGCGACTTCTAAGATATACTCGTTCTGGACTCGCTTCAACGGACGTTCTCCTACGTTAAATGAGAAGAATTTATACTCCTCGAGAAAAAACAAAAATAATCCGGTTTTATTCTTAAACAATACTCGAGAGATGAAAACGGGCGTGCCATTTCGCGGCGGCGACCAGATGTCTGTTTTTCCTTGATGAAAGAGAAAACAGATTGAAGAAACAGTCGAGGTTGTTGACGAAGATCTCCATGGAATCTACTGTGAATTCAACGGACTGATGTTGTAAAGAAGAAAAAACATTTTTTGTCTTGTCTACACGAATTCTCCTATGTATGCGTGTATGTCTGAATTATGCGTGTGTATTGTATGTGTGCAGAGAACTTGAAAAAAAAAATATGAAGAAACGATTAAAAGAACGTTGGATTAAAACGGGGATGATTCTTGAGATTACTTCGTACGCGGCCTCGTCGGAACTTTCACAGTAAGAAATAGTTAATTGTACATAATTGTAATCTACGATTGTATTTAGTCTAAGTCGAATAAGAGGAATACATGCGATAAGAGGATGAGAGCTGTAAGTACACGAGAGAGAGAGTGAAAGACCGGTGAGTGTGCGAATGAGAAGCTGCGTGAGAGATTTTGTAATCAGTGCGAAGCTTACGTGATGGCTGTGTTTTACCACGCGGTCCGATCTTCCAGGCAAAGTAATCCTGGGCCGCGCAGAAACGTTCAGTATCCCCCCATAATTACTGGATCGCTCGAGTGTTCCCCCCTCTCCCCAAACAAAATGGTCGATTGACATTATAGTAGAAATAGTATATATTTAAAAAATGCAGAAAAGAACATAACAAGTAAAAGAAGTAATAAACTTTCGGGCGGAGAAAAAATTGTAATTTAGCCGAGTTATAGACGAGGACAATCTTACTGCGCAGTAGCAGTTTCTTCGATGAATTAGATCAATTAATCGTATAGTCTACCGCAATAATATGCATCGACTATAATTACGCAGTTATCTTTAGTATACGAGTCACCGAATGTCCGTTGTTAGATATATCTATTCATATCTAGCATTATAGGCGTGTAATAATATACTTTTTACCAAAGTAAATTCGTAAGAACTATCAACATGCATTTTTCATCGTTTTTATGACTCATTTGGTATTATATATATTATATATATATAATATATATATAATATATATGTAATATATATATATATAATATTATTACATATATATATTATATATACATATAATAATATATATATTTATATATATGTATATATATAATATATATATTAAAATATATTTTATACCGAGTACAATGTTAATAATTTATTGTATTTGTTATCGTAAGTAAGTTCTACATAGAATGCAAATACGTTTTTTACACAGTAGTATAGTTTATAATGCGATAGTTAATTCGTTTTCGCTCTTTCTGGTTTTTACGTTTTTACTTTGACATCGAACAATCTCATTTTTTAACTCATTTCCAGGGAACATGAATTTCCCTTTTAAGGATAACTGCGTAATTTTACGATGATAAATAAGCATCCACTCTTATGGATGTTCATTAAAAAAAGAGGACTATATGAGAAATAGTAATCAAAAATAATCGTCCATATCCATATTGGAATTCGTTATACATTAAAAAATGTTTGTCCTCGTTGGACTTTCGCCGTATGTGCCAGCGATAGAGGGACAATTTTCTTTCTTATGCGGAAACAAATACAAATTTTGTTTCCTTCTTCATTCTGTGACGATGATAAAACGTAACTTCTTCGCTCGGAATCCGGGGTACGGAATTTCTCTGCGCGGACCGATGTATTTGACCCTAGATCCAGTCAATCAAATTCCCATATGTCCGCTTTTCTGTACTTATTACTTTTTTTAATTGCAACAATTATTTTTATTCAACTACGATGTGAAGTCGTACTAAAATCGAGTGTCGTATGCTATTTTTCGGAATACATAACGATTTTCATAGAAAAAAATTAGTATTGTCAAACGATAGTTTTGTCTATATTTTCTACTTTTTAATATTGTTTTACATGCGTACAGAGTGTCCCTTTAGAAGTACCGTATCCATGTATAAGAGATTCCTGAGCTAACAGTACTATAATTACATGTTTCTCCAATATTTTTCTTTTGTTCTTTTTAAATTATTGACGATCAATGTTGAAAAATATAAGAGCTCTAATGTATCGTACTTTCACGATATTGTACCTCTGTACGAATATTTTGTACGATTTTTGATACAATTTTGTACGACTAAATGAAATGTCTGTAAAAGAATTAACAAAAAAAGGAAAGGGATAAAACAAAACGTTATTTAAACGTTTTTAAATAATTCGTGACTCATGTGTCACTTTTAAATATTGTTGCTTACTATTTATCAATTTTAAGAACGATTTCATTTAATGAAATCATATGTGAATTGTGATCTATGAAAACGTGCAAATGAAATGTTTTATAAATGTTTTCTTTTTTTTTTTTTCTTGTTGTAACAATATTCATTTTGAACGACAACTTTTTATGACTCATAAAAAGAGTGGTCTAATCAGCATTTTTTTTTATAAGTCAAAATAAACTATATGTAAAATGACGGTGCAATATGCTACAAATACCTATACTTTATTATATTCGACTATCTCTTTTTCTTGCTCTTGTATGATTCTCAAAGCCGTAGAAACATTTAAAATTATGTTACTTTAGCTCAAGAATCTCCTCATTTAGAAAATGTTGTACAATATTTTATTCTGTATATTTATACAAACAATATGGGGTACAAAAGAATCATTGTAGATCGTTCTAATAAATCAAAGCTATCACGAAGATTATCTCGCTCAAAGATGACAATTTTTTGTTTTCAAGTTTTGATATGTATATTTTTTGTTATCTGTATGATTGATTTTACATAGAATATAGAGAGTTACAGTTAAATGCAATTGAATATGCGGACTCAACGAAAGAGAAGTTTAACTTTAATCAACTTGTAAATAAAATATAATCCCAACTAAAATCAGAAGAATTCCAATCGTGATTTTAATCGTGATTTTAGTAAAATATAATAATCGAGTCGGCTGGTTCTAGGGTCGAACGAGATGTTAATATTAAATTATATAGTCTCCTGAATTCTGAGACGAAGAATAACGTTATACGCCGTTGGACGCCGGAGAAAAAATTCGTCGGCGCTAAGCGGAGCCTTAGAGGAGCCTATTACGTTGTACAGAGAAAAAGCAAGCCAAGCAGAATTGTTTAATTTCGAATCGTTTCTTGCTTATGCTAAGCATAGAAAGAAAATTAAAGAAGCTGATGAATTTTGTTATAATTTGTTGCACGTGTCTGCATGTAAAAATAGAAAGTGTAGACACTTACAACGATTCAAAAACACATACGTGCATATATAAATATATAAATAGTTTTATTATATTGCAAAATGAAATAATACAATATTTAGCTACTGTATATAGTGTAAAAGAAAAGCTGATCTTGTAAGATACGGATTAAGGTGTTTTAATGTGCACATAGCCGCGTCATTGTCAATGATGAGTATATTATTACGATTAATAATAATTACAGTTTTTTAAAAAAAAAGAGGTAGATATCGTTGAATACCATTTTGTTTAATCCTTATTTTTTTTATGAAAATATCCATTAGAATTTTAAAAAGTAATTTAAAATACATACCTACCTGGTTGTGTAGCTTTGTCAATTTTCTCGAGAGGGCGCTGATACAAGATTTCAAATTCTTTGAATAACATATTATTGTTACGTGGTAGCTTGTTGTTATTAATTGTACATATATCCAGCCATAATAGCCTTGCAAAAAATTTACACAGTCCTTGTTTAATTCGCATTTGTAATAAAATGAAACCTACCCTTGTAGCAGATGAGATGTTTCCAGAAGGTGCTGGATCTTACATCGAATTAGAAGAGGTACGTATCGGTTTAATAAGGTTATGTTTACATTGAAACATTAATTTTTTATAAGTAAATGATGAGCTAAACACCGTTTTTTTCTCCAAATTATATATATTGATAATTTTCGAAAAGTTTGTAAATGATTGTTCTGAAGGAAATAATAAACCAATACGAATATTGATAATCATGAATTTATTAAAATTATTTTAGGTTGGAGGTAGTCGTTTATTGGTTGACTTAACTGCAAGTGAAAAAGCAGTACACGCGGATTTTTTCAATGGTAAATAAAGATAATATTTTCATTCAAAATTAATTAATGCTGATAGCATAACAAATACTACTGATATCTTATCAGTAATAATGCTTTCTTTCAGATTTTGATGATCTATATGACGATGATGATCTTGAATAAAAATGTATAATTTTGATAATAGCAATAGTAAGAGTAATTATAATGAAAAAGAAAAGCAACTTATAAAGCATTCTGTAAATATTTGATTTAAAATGTTTTGTGATACATAGTAAAAATTGAAGTAAAAAACATGGAACAGATTTGCTTTTATGACTACTTGTAGTAAATCTATTTTCATCTTTTATTTGAACTGATTCAGATAACAGTAACAAATGTTGAATTTATATAATACATATATATGATCGTTATAAATAACTATAAAAACTGAAATTAAAATAATTATTCTTAATATTATATATTTATAAATTATATTCTGTTATATCAATTTATAATCAAAGTTTTAAACAAGCAAATATATGTCTATTAGATGGAAAAGCAATTAAACACATACAGGTAGAGAAAATTGATATACACAGTGCAATAACATTATTACAATTTATTATTTTTAGTTCGAAATTGAATCAGACGTGTGCCCTTGTTCAGAATACCATTTATCTCGGCATATTAGCTTGGGCGATATTAATTGTAAACGTGCCATAAGAAAATGAGTACTGGTCATAATGTCTCGTACACATTAATATCGATATCATTGTAAAGATTATAATTTACAATACATAGATGCTAGTCATATAAACCTGTTAAGATGATGCACAATTAAAATAGCACCCCGGGTTTCAGTCGCGCCGCATAATCATGGATCCTGTCGATCGTCATGCATCGAGAGTCTCCTTTTTTCAGACGAGACGTTCTGAAGCTTTTGTGTTTTATGCCTACACGATTTGTTTCTTGTTTTTTTTTGTGTGTTTCTCCTTGGCCCCAATCGACATTTAATTCACTTTTTGACCATCCTCATTTTTCATTAACAGACTTTTATTAACGGTGACAACGAGGTTCCATATTTAAGAGACCCCCGACTACCGTCACTCGTTTGCATCCTGATTGCGCACAAGAATGACATTTTTAAGAGCGATATCGATGACGACCATGTCGAGTACGCTGCTAACAGTGACGAGTATCCTGTAAAATATAAATTTTACACTATTTGTATATTAAAAAGATTTCTTTAATTCTATATATTATGAATTACTCACCCTGAGTCCAGCCCCGAGAAAATCGTTCGGAGTGCTAGTTAACTTCGAGATCACTATCGGCTTGGTCATCTTGATCACTTTCCTCTTCTTCATCTTCCTCCTCGGAATAATACTGCGAGGGTGGCGATAGAACATCCTCTGAAAGTGAAGTATGAGAAGATGAAGGAGGTCGAGAGCCTTCCAATTTTGTGTCCAGATCTTCCATTGAGGTACTTGGTCCAGGAATGGTCACTGGGATGAATTTTTCCAAATCACCAGATGCTAGTTCTAAAGTAAAGCATTGAAATATAAAATTCATATAACGATTTGAACAATTGTTTAATTATGAATCATACGTACGTTCCACGTATTTCTCCAGAGATTTTGGAACCATTAATTTGGCCTTCCGCAAATTTTCCTCTGTGCATTCACCCTTCTCTAAACCTGATCAAATATTATTTCTCTTTAATTAATCTGACTGATAGATTCAAAAAGAAATATAAAACAAATTGCTCACCGAAAGCTAAACCCATTTGCTTTAGAACTTCAATATCGTCGTGAATTTCGAACTTATCGTTAAAATTGAACAGGTACTCGGTTCTGTAACCAAAATGATTTGATATTATCAATTAAAATATAATATTGACAGTAATAAAAAAATCACTTGTTTCTATTATCATACTTGTCATTTGAAATGCTGCAATCTATGACAGTCTTTTTGCTAGTATTCACAATCAGGAATGGCAGCTGTATGGCAGAATTTGGTTTTGGTGGGCCACGCAGACTCTCATTGGCACGATTACGTTCCACCAAATTTTTAAAAGAGATATGCGAGAGGATCAATTGATGCAATTGTTGTGTTTTCGCTTTAATCCTCTCGATTTTCTTCTTTTTATCTTTTTCAAGTGCCAAACATTCCTGAAGAGAATTAGTTGGCAAACCTAACCACCTGATTTCTTTCTTCTCTTTTGAAATAATATTCATTGCCATTAAAACGTTCAAAGCATCATAAACACGTCTTCTAATATTTTTCTGATCATATTGCTATAAAACAAAAAATAATACGTTGTTCTTTATTTATATTACTTTAAATGAAGAGAAATGGCGAAAATCATACCTGATCTGTTAAAGAGTTTATATGAGCAGGATTAGTAAATTCTCCAACAAGTTCATCCGCAACCTCATTGTACGACGTCGTTCCCTTCTTTTTAACTTTCTCACAAACTTTCATTGAAAAATGACGTAATCCTTTACCTACTTTTTCCGTTTTTCTCCGTTTACTATCAAGAAGAAAATAAAACATTAATGATAAATATATGTTACTAAAAATTTGTCTTAAATATTTAAGTTCTTAATCATTAAGATTTACAAGTAATCTATAGAATGAAGGCAATAGTAAATACACGTATAAAAAAATATTCCATTAAAATAGATAAATCCTTACTCTGGTACAAAATCACCACCCTCAACATCTTGTCTTTTTCTAGAACCACTATGATCCAATATTGGACTAATATATGTTTTTCCATTTGCATCTTTCACAATTTGTTGATTACCAGATTGTTGTTGTTGTTGTTGTTGCTGCTGAGATACTATTGCCTGTTTTATATCACTCTGTAAAACAAAATAAACAAAACAATCAGTTCATATATTCCTATAACTTTTAATGAGTTTAGTATTAAAATTTTACCAACAGAGGTAATTATTTTGAATAAAGCATACCATTTGTGCAGATGTTAATTGAATAGTTTTGGTCAGTACAGGTTCACCAGCCTTGGTTGTTGCTAATTTTGTATTCTGTAATGGTATTGTAACCAACCCTAGAATAATTGCACACAAAAAATATTGTTTTAATATCCTTCATTTCAAAATTAAATGACAAGAAATTATATTACTGCATATACACGGCATCTCGTATAAACATTTTCACATAAATATATCTTGAAATATTGGTTATTCAAACAGATATTTCAAATTAATTTGTTTCAAAGAGGGCATCTAATGATGGACATAAATTTTATCTAATTACACCTCTGATTGCAAGATGGCTTTTATTTTTTAATATGAAACTATATATTTTCGTTCAATTAGGCATGTAGTTTATTACAAGACAAATTCATTTGAAGAATGCCCTTTGTTTAGAAACATAATGATGAATATAAATATTAATGTAAATTTGTATCATCTTTATGAACAAATCAGATTCACTCTGATAAGGAAATTTTGTTTTTATTCATAGAAAATAAATTTTTAATTTCCATAAACATCTTTGAATGACATTGAAAGATCAACATGTTATAGGTAAATGAATTCATTTTATAGTGAATTACATGCCTACCTAAATAAAAATATATAGACCTATTTAAAAAAACAAAGGTCACCTTGAAATCTTGAAAGTATGTTCAACTAAACAAAATTTATATTCCCTATAAGATATTTTTCTGGAAGTAGAGTAACTTATGTTTACAATATTTTTTTCAAATAAGCGATAATGTGACAAATAATTATGCAAAAAGGTTCAAATGTATAAAAAACTAATTTTTTAAATTTGTTAAGAAAAAATACACAAAGAGATGGATGACTAGATAAAAATAATTGTTGAAAAAGTTACTCACTTTGGCCAGGAGTTGAAGGACTCTGCAGACTGATAGTTCTAAGAACTTGTGCGTTAGATGACAAAACCTAAACATCAGAAATCACTGAATTCAATATTAAAATAAAAAACTGAATTATTCCTATATAAATATTATAATTAAAAAAAGGTTCAAATGGCAAATAAAATTATTATACATATATTGTTTATTATACCTGAGATTCTTGGCTCGGAGTCTTAAAGACTTTAAGGCCACCTGCATTTGTTGTACTGACGATACCACCCAATGCCTTATTAGCAGTACTCTGCACTACTTTTATTACTTGTGGATGACCTAAAATGATATTAAATATTCTATTACTATTTTGATAGTTAAACAAGTACAACATCAATATATGAATTTTTTTTTATTCAACAAGAAAATACATTTTTCATTGTATGACCAACTTTATAAGTGTACTATAATAACATCAAACAATATAAAGTCAATAGTAATTAATAAAAAATTTAAATATTTGATAAACATAAACATGAAAAATTATTGAACTAAACAAAGACTCTCCGAACTAATATACCTTAACTATGACTGTTAAAAACATACTGAACAGGATCTTCAAACTTGAATATAAGCATTGTGAAGTAAAAGTGACCTTTTTCGATTGAACAATCAAGACAAACAAGTAAGTACATTCCTAAACAATCTAAAGTCAAACAACTTAGAAGTAAATTGATTTTATCTGTTTAGTAATAGAAAAGAAAATAAAAACATCTTTCCATAAATTCAGTGCAGATAGTTTAGAAAGAAACAGAGTATAAGACAGACATGTATGTGAAAAAAGAAGAGTCAACATGAAATTGCAATTAACAAGAATCAAACGAAAAATAACAGAAACACGAGCATGAAACCGGGAACAAGACAACGATAGTGAAACTACGTGATTTTAAAGAAAATGAGAGAAAATCAAGGCATTATCACCGAAGCGAGGCATGCTGATAATTGGCGCGCACTCGGCATACTCACCGTTCGCGTCATGTATGAGAAAGTTCATCGTTTTGTTTTGTTGCGTCATCCTCGAGGTTAGAATTTCGTCCCGGCGTCACCGACGATCACGACGATCGACCGAATGCCGAGTGAAAATAAAAAGATCATAGGTACACTTGCTAATCTTGGCTCGGTCTATCACCAAAATGGCGACTATGATATAGAACCATTTGAGAACAGAATTCAACGATATACCGATCAAAGAACGTCTTATTGCACGCACAAAATTGAAAGCTAGCTGTTTCTTTATCGTACTAATGCGACCATTTTATGAAAACGCTCATTGGAAAAATATCACACACAACACAAATCTAGCTTCCGCGTGCACAGTACAGAATAGAGACGAGCTTGGCGGCATGACAAAGTTAAACAGCTGATTGGTTGCTTTCCCAGTCACGTGGCTCCTTCTGTTCCACGTTTATGGGCACTGTAATATCTGCAAGAAAAACCTGTTTCTAGTGTTACAAAGTGCCAAACACTATTATTGGGATTTTATTTTTCAGATTGGTAATACCCATTTGTCGGCTTTTATCCAATAAATAACTTATGTTGAACACAAACGCGTAGTAAATTAAAAAGGATGCGTAGTACATCTCAATTGACTTTACTATACATAGTAAATAGCGTAAAGATTAGTCCCATTCAAATATTTAATTCCATCAAATATGCTATTTTTTAAAAGAATTAAATATTTAAAAGTAATTATTACTTCCAAATAAAAGTTTCGTAATTTATTTACTTTATTATCGATTTTAAACACACATGAATTTTAAATTAAGATAGGTATTTAGAAGTACTTCTTATTTAAGATATATTTCAAATGAAGTGTAGTATTAAAATTTATGCACTGTTTCACTATAGTCTTATTTGTATAAAAAATAAGCGATAAAGTATATGAAATTTTCGCGCCACGATTCAATATATAATATATCATGTACAAAGTAATCCTAAGAATATTTCTAATGATTTTAATTAATTAAAACATAATTAATTAATAAAAAACATTCAGAATAGTTACGTAGTTCAAAATAACATCAAACGAGACATTTTTTGTGATTTCTCAGGTTAAATAATTTTCCAATACATCTCCTAAGAAAAAGTATGTAATTATACCTATAAGAAAATAGAATAAAAAATAGTTCATTTAAATAGCAAGATTACGTATTAATTAAGTGAATTGATGCGTGATTTTAATTTCGAAGCTTTCCAATTGGTTGAAACGAAAGTTTCTAGATAGTCAAGACCAATAATGTTTTTGCAGATTCGGCATTAGTCGCGAAAGAATTTTGATAAGAGACGTCACAGAATCGTGCAATTAGTCAAAAGTTTTCAAAGACAAATAATTCATTTGTAGCGTTCTTTAAAAGAAACTTTATCGCATTGCGTAGGTTCGGGATCTGTTATCAATAGAGTTGTCATAATAGAATAAATTGTGTTTTTAACACGAAATATTGAATTGAAAAGTAGTTGCCTTATATGTGTGCTTTTAAAAGAATCGTATAGAATACTTCGAACCGAGGCTGAGGGTTCGTTCAGGGTCTGACTGAATGGTAAGATTATTTTAAGGCTCGTGAGACAATTGAAACGCTCAGGTTAAACATTTATTATCTTCTTCAACAAACTCGCACCCTAACAAGTCGCAATTCGATTTCTTCTAGTTTCTTTAAATTGTTAAATTTTTATTTTATATCATTCATGTTTTTTATAAACATGTATAAATTTTATGTTGCTTTGTTGATTTCTTTCTTTTTTTTTACCTGAACCTTTCTGTCGTCATTGTATCGTTGATCGACTTGATACACGACCTCCATTTTTGTTGCAACTATTTCATTCGGCATATTTCTTGCAGTGTTTGTCGGTTCAATTATTTTTTTTAAATCACTTAACGAATTTTTAAATTTGACTTCGGCGAAAGTCAAAATTTTTAGGTTAATTCGAATGTGTACTTTCGAAATAAGAAAACAGACACAATTAATATTTATAATATCATGTTTGATGATAATAGGTCGTAGCCTGTAACAAATTTGACATTTACATCTATAGATATAACCTGAAGAAATATGTTTGGCGCAATTTATTGCAAATCTTGTAATATATGAACAAAATATTTAAGAAGAGTATATCCTACAAAAGACTCTTCGCATAAACATATATGAGGATATTATAAGTCTGGAATATGAAAAATACCATACATAGCCTCTTTTAATTCAAAATTTGGACCACTTACTATTGCAGCAATAAAATCACGTAATTTTTTAACCTAAATTTGATATAATTTTATTTTTACTTTCTTTTAATTTTATTTCATTATGTTTTTGTGCACAAAATATTAGAATGAATTTTCCAAATGGATTTTCTATGTTTGGAATTTACGTAATGGTTATGTACTATAGTAGTGCACATTATTTCATTGTATTAATTACAGTTTATATGAACTATTTACTAGAACAAGAGATCTAACAGTTGTTTATTGTTTCCATATATTCCGCAAGGTCTGTACATTGTGAAAAACATGCCTCTGTTCGGAAAGTCTCAAAAGAGTCCGGCGGAGGTGGTAAAAGCTCTTAAGGAAGCAGTAAATGCATTGGAGCGTGGTGATAAGAAGGTAGAAAAGGTATGTTGTGAGACTACATTTCGGTTTCTATGACGCAATACATTAATTTTTAGGCTCAAGAGGATGTCAGTAAAAATTTGGTACATATAAAAAATATGCTTTATGGAACAGCCGAAACAGAGCCTCAAGCAGATATTGTTGTTGCCCAATTGGCCCAAGAATTGTATAATAGTAATTTGTTGCTTCTACTTGTGCAAAATCTTAGTCGCATAGATTTTGAGGTAGGTTTAGATATATTTACAATATATCAAATTATAAATTGTGCAGCAATTTTTCAAACTTTTAATATTTTATTTATGATATACTATTTGTTTCTTTATTAATATACTTATATACTCATATATTTATTATGTTTTATAATATTTCATTAGGGAAAGAAGGATGTTGCTCAAGTGTTTAATAATATATTACGGAGACAAATTGGAACCAGATCTCCAACAGTAGAGTATATATGTACTAAACCGGAAATATTGTTTACTCTCATGTCTGGGTAAGTTCTGGTAAAGTACAATATTCATCTTCTACTTGTTAAATATAAATATGAAATATTTTAATTTATAAATGTAATAATTACAGATATGAGCACCAAGACATTGCTTTAAACTGTGGCACTATGTTAAGAGAATGTGCAAGATATGAGGCCTTGGCAAAAATCATGATCTATTCGGACGACTTTTACAATTTTTTCAGATACGTTGAAGTGTCAACATTCGACATAGCTTCCGACGCGTTTTCTACGTTCAAAGTAAGCGATGATAAGCGCATGATATATCGTACTTAAAGTAAAGAATACTCTTGGTGCATCCGGTACGTTGGTTTTTAGGAATTACTTACCAGGCATAAAATACTGAGCGCTGAGTTTTTAGAAATTAATTACGATAAAGTTTTCTCTCATTATCAAAGGTTATTGAATTCAGAAAACTATGTTACGCGACGACAAAGTTTGAAACTGCTAGGGGAACTCTTACTCGATAGACACAATTTTACCGTATGTATAATTATCAGTAGTTATAGAAAGCATATATATGTATACATGTATAGTGTACGTGTGTGTGTGTGCGCGCGCGCACGTGTGTGTATGCGTGCTTATATATATATGTATGTACCTTCTTAAGAGCATGTTAATTCGACAGTTCTTAAATTTCAGGTAATGACACGATATATTTCGAATCCTGATAATTTGAAATTAATGATGAATATGCTCAAAGAAAAATCACGTAATATTCAGTTTGAAGCGTTTCATGTTTTTAAGGTATATTTACGTAGTTTAGGATCATCATTATTATTTAGATTTAGAAAATAATCAGAAAAATTTGTTTGTAACTTTTTAGGTATTCGTGGCGAATCCAAATAAACCGAAACCAATCTTAGATATATTACTGCGTAATCAGGAAAAATTAATCGAATTCTTGACGCGCTTCCACACTGACCGTTCCGAAGACGAACAGTTCAATGATGAGAAGGCGTATCTTATTAAGCAGATTAAAGAACTTAAGTCTGTACATGAGAATTAAGTCCAAAATACAAGTTATTGCTACAGCTACCGTTAACTACTACTATTGAAGTCTATTCAACTGCTGTTGCTACTGTTACACCATCACAGTCACCGATGTAGCAATCTACCATTATTTTCTTCCTATCTTTCTGTCTTTTACTGTCCCTTTCTTTCACTTGTTATAGTTATCGTTAATCGATTCATAATGATTCGATTATTATTAATTATTATTATTAATTATTACTATTATTATTATTAATTATTATTATTATTATTATCGCTATTACTTTTATTTGCGAGTAGTTCTGTAAATAAAGTTTTCGTTTAATTATGCATTATTGTATATTTACACAAAGCGATTCTATGCCACGTTCATATATTTCCATTTAAATATCCACTTAAAGCAAATAACATTTGAAAAGAAAATATTCCTTCTTGAGGTTGATATCAATTTCTCAATGCAATTGTATTATTTGATGCTATCATAATTATGCTGCCTAATATTTATTAAATTACGAAATTTATATTATAAAATATTGTTCAAAAGCTAATATATATTTAATTTTTTTATTTAAAATTTGTAGGAATAAAGAAATTATGTATTTATTATTGAAACTTAATAATTGTTAGGTTATGTCCATCATGTTAAACAGCATTTCATTATTGAATATTACAATGTTAACAAAGAAATTAAAATATATTTTCAGTCAGGGGAAAAGATTATATTGGAGTAGTGGGGGACGTCACGTGGTATTTTATGACAGCAATATCATGGCGGTCAGTTTAGGCTAGTCAATAGTGATCAGTATTGGTCAGAAAATTTAATATTTGTGCTAACATTTTAACATTATTTAGTGAAATAAATCAACTGTTTGCCTATAAATACGTTCCGACTTGATGTTTTAGTGCAATTGTAGAATAAAAGACTTAAACTTAAATGGAATTAAGGAAGATTGAATTGAATTCGTATAATGTAAATTCAATGAAGAACGAAATTACATAAACTCGTTCTAAGTCTGTGACGATAGCTGATATATTTGCTAGCAAAGAGTATGGAATAAATAAAAATGTTTGTAAAAGACCCCTGTGGGATTGTGTGTATCATAATTACATATCTTGCTGTCTTCTATGCAGATTACGTCGTCGTACGTTGGGTTATCCTGCATAGTTTGCAAGACAGGTGCATTTAATAATATTCTATGTTTGTAAACCTATTTATTTGTAGTTCTATATTTATTTGTACGAAGTTGATTTTGCATAAATTTTATATCAATATGGATATGTGTATTTTAATCTTTTAATATACTTTTAATTTAACTTAATAAAATATTGCTCATGGAATGTTTCTTTTTCCACTTTATTACATTATTGCACTTTTCTTGTAATTAGAGATGCATCTTCAGGAAATGCACTTGCATTAATTATTTACTGATTTACAATTAATCTCATTTTGTATATTATTATGTACAGTTTGTGGGGTCCCTTTCATGTTGTGGCTTTCAACACTATTGTATTATTATTGATAATATCACATTTGAAAGCAGTCTGCAGTGATCCTGGTGTTGTGCCACTACTTCAAAGTCGTATGGACTTTTCTGACATTCATACAGATAATCCAGAAACAAAAATTGAATGTGATGAGAGAGACAGTTGGACTGTTTGTACTAGATGCGAAACATATAGACCTCCCAAAGCATGTCATTGTAGAATTTGTAAACGATGTGTTAGGCGAATGGATCATCATTGTCCATGGTATGCTATAACTTATAGGAATATAAAACATGTTTACAGTTGTAGAGTAGTAAAAAATATTAAATTCAATTAAAAATTATGCAATTTTTAGCGATTAATTATTGATCTTTGTTGTTATTTATTTTCAGTTGTAATTTTTATTTCTTAACTTTTAAATTTGATATTTTCTTAGTATTATTTTTTAGTATTTTTACCAAACATTCATTATAATAAGAATAATAATGCAGTAATAGCAAATTTATGATTTATATACTTCAATGATATTTTTTAACATTGAACTTAATTACAACGTTGCTCAAAGGATAAACAACTGTGTTGGAGAACAAAATCAAAAGTACTTTATTCAATTTTTGGTCTATGTTGGAATATTGGCCTTCTATGCACTAGGCTTGGTGATAACCTCATGGATTTTAGAATGTTCTCGGTGCAGTAATGACATAGCTGTCAAACAGAGTCGCATGTATGTGTGTTTCAAATATTTCACTATTGTTTGAAATAATAATTATATAATTACATTCTGACTTAAATTCAACTTCTAATAATAGAATAAGAGTATTTTGAGAGAAGATTAAATAATTAGTAATTTTTTCTTATATAATATTCAAATTTACATGTAAAGTTTATTCAAATCTAAAAATTATTTGAAGTACACACAGAAATATGTTGTCAGAAAAAAATGAAATTAATCAAGAAGTTTTTTCTGCAGCTTACACTGTGTTATATTGGTATTGGAATCAGCACTGTTTGGCATGTTTGTCATCGCAATGCTGGTAGACCAATTTCAAGGTATCCTCGGAGAAGAAAACATAATGGAACATATGCAGAATAATCATCATTATAAAAGAAACAGTTCACGTACTCTGGTTTTACTTTCTCAGGTTTGTGGCAAGAGCCATCCAATTCTATGGATGTTTCCTTGCCAAAACCCACCACGTTATACTTTCCGAAAAGATGCGTACCTGATAGATCATGAAGTTTAGATGAATACTTAATCACATATTGAGATGTAAATGCTCTTTTATGGCTTTGCTTGCCATAAATACTTTTCTATATGTTTAAGACAGTCTCCATTATTTAAATGCAATTTGCGAAAAAATAAGATATTACATTACAAAATTTAGGAGAAGAAAAAGGAAGACTTTCACATATTATATTTGTCTACTTCAAATACTTAAATATTATTAAAAACGTTTAATTATTTAAAATTAGAAAATTTACAGCATTCTAATATTTTTTAATAATTTTTAGTCTTTAATAAAGTTTTTTTTTAAATAATCTCATATTTAGTTAAAAATGTAGAAAAAGTAACACATAGGAAAGATGTTTGAAGGTTTAATTTTATACCAATTTTGTATCATTGCTGTTGAATTATTATTTAATTCCTCATTAAATTAGATCCGCTTATAGTTCAAGATAAACTCTTAAATTAATATATATTTTAGTATTTGTGAGTCATTCCATAAGATTAAATATGTCTAAATATACTTGCAAATTTAATACTCACATGATTGAATCAAGTGTTAGTAACTATATTGAATGTAATGTCAATGAATGAATTTCAACAAAATCTTGTAATACATATAATCAAACATTTTAGTATATCTTTTATAAAATTTTATGAATTCATATGCTTTACGAAATATTCCAGTTTATGCAAAATTCAGTACTAATTTTCAATTTTTTAAAAATATTAATGAAATTCATTTGTATTTAAATTGTGCAGAATGTATATTTTTTATATTTATATGTGTTATGAAATTATTATACATAAAAAAGTATTATACTATAAAATAAGTAAGAAATTTATTTTGTTCAAAAAATTTATTGAAGATATAACTTTTAAAGACAAGCAGCCATTAAACCAGCGACATTTTCAAAATCTATTTTTTCTGTAATATTCTTTGTTTTAATATTTTCATCCTGATTAGCTATAAAGATAATGGACTTGCTTTCTTCTTTCCATCCATATTTTTTTACCCAATGTTTTAATGTGGTATCTGAAATAAATTATTTTATTATTAAATTTGTATTCATACATATTTTTGGGTAGTATAATAATTTGTACTTAAAAAACAGATTTCTAAATTTGAATAAATGTTACATAATATTGATAAGTAAAACATATTAACAATATTAATTCAAGGAATTTAGCTTATAAATTCACGCTTTAATGGATTTATGTTGTTTAGAATAATTATTTTTTTTGATATAATATTTTTTAACAAAATATTCTGTTGTGAATATTTTCATAAATCTCTTATAAAATATTAAAAAAATGTAAAAAAAACATTACCATCAACTCCTCCAAGAAGTTGTGCTAAGAGATTTTTATCTATTGTTTGGAATGTAATTCCTACTACATGGCAAACAAATTTTCTTATAGAATCTTGAAATCCCACAATCCTATCACAAAGATCGGACATAGAAAGAACTCTATCCCAAAAATGTTGGAAATTACATTGTTCTAAAATGTCTCCCAAATACATGATTTGATTAATAGGACTTTCTTGCATCTGTAAAAATAATTTTAAACTTATTGGTCAATTTATGCATTAATTATAAAAAGTAGATTAGCAACATATTTATGTAAAAAATGTAAATGAGAAATTATATATATTTTGTATGAAAAAATGTTTTATTATATATGTTATAAATGTGTTCTTGAATTAAGATCATGCTTAATTAATATATAAGTTATAAATCAAGATATTTTTGATGAAAATATAAGGATCAAGATGATAAATGAATAACTTACAATTCGTTCACTGAGAAGACATTTACAAAGTACGAAATCAGTATGAGGAAGATTTGTTAGAGCCTTCAACAGTATTTGGCAAGTAATATCCATGTTAAACCTGTGTGGATTTAATTGATATAGTTTCAAAACTGCTAAATTAGCTTCCAAGTCATATGCATTCTCTCTTGATTGTATTTCAACATATTTTTCTAGGGTTGCTAAATGATCTGGATTATATCTGAAATTTTTATAAAATATAAAAAATATATTTACAGTTATTTTATTTGCCATACATGCTTAATGTATATGATTGTAATATGTTCTTCATGATAACAATATAAATAAAATTTTTATGAGATCAAATAAATTAATAATTAAATATTGAAAGAAATATATTAAATTTCCATGTATTTTTTGTGTTATTGAAATAAATCATATATAAGATATGAATTAGATTACACTTTTGAGTAACGAATAATGCACCTTTCAATGCCTTTCAACATTCCAGCCACAGTTTGACGCATTGCTTCAGCCATTATAGTAAAAAGGATTATTTCCTTAATTGCTTATTATGAGTTAAATAGTATATTGCTCTTTAATCTAGAAAACAGATATTTTGTTAGGTTAGGAAACGTAATTCCAACTACACGATGAAAGTCTTCACAAGGTTGCCAAATTTGACAACATAAACTAATAATACCAACCTACATAAATGCTTTTAGAAAAGAAAATTTAAGTATCACCAGGTATCATCTGCTATCAGCTATTTTATTTTAATTTTGAACGCAAAATAGTATATATTAGTAATAACATACAATATATAATAGTAAAGTAATTTTGTTTGCAGGCAATAATAAAAGTGTCAATACATTTGTCTTATGCACATTAAATTAGAAACAAAATAACTATTCCCGAATTGTTAATAGATCATTCATCATTTATACGAAACTACCCATTTTATGTACAGTTGAAAGAAGAATTTAATGGAATTATACGAGCTATAAATGCATGTTTGTCATGTTCAAGTCAATGTGTTACAAAAGATGAACTCAATAAGAAATGTTATTTAACCAATATTTTAAATGTTATAATTTATTCCGAATTTTATATATATGTTATATTTGGTATTTTTACTTGTCTGTTATCAATTTTTGTATTCTTTGTGTAATATATATTTTATCTCTGTTGTGTATTAGAAGTTTTAACGTACTCCGCGAAATCAAAGGTAGTTCGATTCGTAAAAAAAAGATGTGACCCGCAAAGTAATTTTTAACGCGGTTCCCGCGCCACTTCCCGCACATCCTCTAGTCATTGGGGATGCTCCCCTCTGCCGTGCTGACCGTTAACGAGCAATCAAACCGCGTGCACGCGCGCGCTTGTAAGGTATAAAAATTAGTTACGTTAACAATTTCTTGTTTCATGCAAAAGTTTCGAACACATGGACATCGTACATCAAATTCGTTGTTTTTACAACGAAGGGTCACTTTTTTCAACTTGATCAGAGAAACTTTCACGAATACTACTTCTTTTCTTCTAAAATTAAGAATTAATCGTAAAATTTTCTAAGGAATTCAAAAAATTTTTTCACATAGCTGCTTAATTTCATAGATCGAAGAGTGATTTCTATCTATAGCAGATGCTTCGGGATTTGTGTGAGTTAATGTCGATCATCCTGATGATCTATATTACGGAGTGTACCCAGAACGGATGTAGCGATAGATCGGTGTCACGTGAACCCTCCGGATATACTAGCTTCCTAGTCTTGCTCACCTACTTTATCGCACTCTTTCATTTCGTCAGAAAGTACAGAAACTTGTTTATTTCATATACAAAAAAAGACAGTTTCGATAATAAGGATAATAACGCGAAAAATGAGATATTGTGAAGTGTTCAAAGTTGTACACTTGGAAACATGATTGACAATATTGTTTGTATAGAGCAGATGATCAATTGATGTTATTTCATGAATAACAAAAATCCTCATAAATAATGTTTCTCTATTTTAAGGCTCTTTTCTTCAATTGACCAAAAAGGAACCCCCGTGGTCAATATCTATGATAGAACTTTCTAATTACATTCTTAGGAAACATTTTTTCTGTCATTCGTGTTGCAATTCCAAGTACTTGAGAATGGCGCGATCGAATAATAACGATAGAAGGTTGCAACGGTATTGCGAGCTGAAAAGTTATCGATACATAGAAGAAAATGGATGGATATGTAGTTGTACATATCTAAACATTGACAATAAAGAGCACAGCATCGTCGGGATAGCCGTCAACTTGATGATGATATACTGTTGCGATCTTGGTGACCCTCTTTCTCCTTGTTTTCCTCGTCCCCTCTTGCTTCGTGCGCGCGAGCAGGCACGAGTGAGCGCGCGCGGATTAAACGCGTGACACCGATGTAAACGGCAAGGGTGGACCGGGGGAAAAAAAGGAAAAGGGGGATCCCCCGATTTTGTACCCCTGATATTTCAGCTAGTTCGCCATCGAAAGTGAACTCCTGATTCCAGTTCTGAGCGGGCCGGCTAACCATTCGCATCGTCCCTCAGATATAAATTGTCTTTTAAACATCGACATCGAGACGAGACGAGCGAAAGTTGAGAGAAAAAAGGGAGATCAAGGGAGGAAAAGACGAACAGTTGCAACAGTTCTCGTCGTTCATGTATATCATACGTAGTAATCGATGATCGTAACGTCGCTAGAACCGCCAGGATCAAGAGAACCCGTTAGCTCTTGATCACCGAATATCACTTTACCGAATCGAAGTTCCGTCGAATCAAAGTGTTACATCACTCTTTTTCTGCATCGAGGACTTTGCTTGAAACACTGAGAATGCCGCCCGTTCGACCCGATCGAGCTGCTGCGTGAAAGATTAAGAGTGTGCAGTGCAGTGCATACGATCTAATTCGATTCTTGAGAAAGTTTCGCTAAATCGGCGTTTCTCTTTCGCGCGGTCCTTCCTTCATTTCCGTTCTTCTCACGAACCACCGGAAATTCACGAGAAGGAAGCACGGTGACCACGGAAGCGCAATAAACGGCTGATACAGTGTCGTGAGATCGATAACTGGCTAAAGTTAGGTTTGTATGAAACTATGCCTTGTATAAGATTTTATTTCGCAAATTATCTTATTGAGAAAGAACAAAGTAAAACAATATGGGGAACATGTAACACGTGCGAGCAACTTGACATTCCTAGGCGCGTCATTGACCGAGAAACGGAGATCTGATCGACGGAAGGAAAAGCCGCAAGTGGAGGTTGAATTGGAAAAGCGAGAAACCAATTAATAGTAAGCGAGAAATTCAAGATCATAGCAATGTCGGTTATGCGGAACAACGCATTCTCGGCTAATTAGAATATAGCTGTTTTTTATGAGCGTGGAAGAGGAAGAGGGAGCCAGGCAATGGATCGGCCGCGAAGGGGCCGGGGAAGGATGAGCTTTGGGGGAACGCGCACGGACTCGGATATTCATTACAGGGTTCCCCAGCCGGACATTCGTATTTAACCGAATCGCATCGATATTACTTTTACGCCTTAATTTTTTCTTATTGATCTTGAAGTCAGAAACCATGTTACTTTCGTTTCACTTTTGACTCTCGCACGATTCCGTAATAGAAAGAGCGACGAGTCCTTCAAGAATCGTCGAAACATTACTTCTTTATAATACTGTTTCTGTAACTAAACTGCTCGTTTACTTCTGATTTTCAGTCATTTTGAAATACTTATTAGTCTAATTAAATTTTCAATAACTTTCTTCAGTTTTTCTTGTAAGAGAAATCTTAGAATCGGACAAAAAATGAGTGAAATGTTAGATTCCAGTCATGTGATTCGGTATAGTCAGTGACTACAGTTTTAAACTATAGTTGGTATCCTTGAATTTCGACGCGTAATAGTTTTCCGTAGATTTTCCACACCGCAAAACACAAATCGCGTCCGGTCCCGGAAACAGAACTCGGTCAAACTTGTTCTTCGCAAACTACATCCTTTCAGCGAACCTTGAAAGTCGCTTATAATCCATATAAGAGGGCTCATAATTCACTCTCGTGTGAACTTAATAAATATATTCTATAGAAAATCAATACATAGGATAGTCGAAAAATATATAATAGACGAAGAAATAAAAATTATGACACGTTTGATTGTCAACAGAAACACTGTTATGTCTTCGCGGTAGTTCCGCGGCCAATAAAGGAATACGCGAGAGAGGTCATCGAAAACGAGGGAACTCTTTTACGGTGAGCGAAATAAATCGTTCAAAATGACGGAAGCATCGAGAGAACCGGAACTCGCGGATCCTGAAAATCCTGACAAAACCGCGTTGAATCTAGCATCCGCATCTAATAAAACAAAACCACTGCCAGAACGTGGTACATGGAGTACCAAGCTAGATTTCATTTTGAGCGTGGTAACTTTATCAATTATAATATTTCTTATTTCTTACTTGTTCTTCAACGTTTATATTGTATTAATTTTATACTAATTTACTTCGATTCGAAGGTTGGTCTAGCAATCGGTCTGGGAAATGTTTGGAGATTTCCATATCTCTGTTACAAGAACGGTGGCGGTGCATTTTTAATTCCGTATTTTTTAACACTGGTTCTTGCTGGGATTCCAATGTTCTTTATGGAACTAGCTCTCGGCCAGATGCTTACCGTTGGTGGCCTCGGTGTCTTCAAAATAGCACCACTGTTTAAGGGCATCGGATATGCCGCCGCTGTCATGTCCTGTTGGATGAATGTTTATTACATCGTCATTCTTGCTTGGGCTATCTTCTACTTTTTTATGTCCATGCGCAGTGGTTAGTTTAATCGAGGATATTGTATTTTATATATAGAGTAAAAATAAATTTGATAAACATATAGAAAGTTCAACGAGTTATATGGACTTTTATTTTTAATCAGAATTACCATGGGGAAGCTGTAATAACTACTGGAACACGAAGAATTGCGTAAATCCCTACGACAGAGATTCGCTAGTATGTTGGAATCAAGTTACTAGACATCATAATTACGTTAAAGTATGTTCCGTCAACGACGTCAACATGACGATCACAGAGCTTACTGATCCGGTCAAGGAATTTTGGGAGTAAGCTCGACTAAGCAATTATAGTAACAATATAAAAGATTTCTTTGAGCGTATAAAATACTATTTTGTAGACGTCGAGCACTTCAGATCAGTGAGGGCGTGGAACACGTCGGGAGTATTCGTTGGGAACTAGCTGGTACCCTCCTTCTGGTTTGGATTCTCTGTTATTTTTGTATTTGGAAAGGTGTTAAATGGACTGGAAAGGTGGTATACTTTACCTCCTTGTTCCCTTATGTTTTGTTGACGATCCTTCTGATTCGTGGCATTACTTTACCCGGAGCCATGGAAGGCATTCGATTTTATATCAGTCCAAATCTTTCCAAACTAAAAGAATCCGAGGTAAACAATATACAGTTGTACTACAATAATCGTTTTTTTTAATAATTGAATGAAAATAATTGTAACAATTATTCGGTTTCAGTAACAGCTTATTGAACTTTGCAGGTATGGATAGATGCTGTTACTCAAATTTTCTTTTCGTACGGACTAGGTTTGGGCACATTAGTGGCTCTTGGTAGTTACAATAAATTTACAAATAACGTTTACAAAGACGCATTGATCGTTTGCTCGGTGAATTCTTCGACGAGCATGTTCGCCGGTTTCGTCATATTTTCCGTGGTAGGCTTCATGGCCCACGAACAACAAAAACCTGTCGCAGAAGTCGCCGCTTCTGGTCCTGGATTGGCTTTCTTAGCTTACCCTTCTGCGGTTCTTCAACTTCCTGGAGCGCCCCTTTGGTCTTGTCTCTTCTTCTTTATGCTTCTTCTCATAGGTTTAGATTCTCAGTTTTGTACTATGGAAGGATTTATTACTGCCATGGTGAGTAAAATTCTTTAGTGTATATTTAATAAACAATTTTTAATCCCTTGTAAAATATTTAACATTCAAGGTGGACGAATGGCCGCAGTTGCTTCGCCGGCGTAAGGAATTATTCATTGCGATAGTTTGCGTGCTTTCTTACATTATTGGATTATCTTGTATTTCACAAGGTGGCATGTATGTCTTTCAAATCTTGGATTCATACGCAGTGTCTGGGTTCTGTCTTCTCTTCCTAATTTTTTTCGAGTGTATTTCGATAAGTTGGGCTTTTGGTGTAAATCGATTTTACGACGCTATAAGAGACATGATAGGATATTACCCTCTAATGTGGTGGAAGCTATGTTGGACTATTACCACCCCCATGATTTGTGTCGTAAGTAGAGTTCATCCTTTATTTTATAAGTCAAAGATTACTGAGACTACTTTCTAATTTTTTCGTCTAGCTTTAATTTATGTTTTAATTTAGATAGAATTATTATTATTCTCAATCTTTAAAAATTTTAATAGGGCGTCTTCATTTTCAATCTCGTACAATGGACACCTGTAAAATATTTAGACTATGAATATCCATGGTGGTCGCATGTGCTTGGCTGGATGACGGCTTTATCTTCGATGCTTTGTATACCTGGTTACATGATTTATGCTTGGAAGACAACACCAGGAGATACGTCTACAGTAAATAAAACTTACTTATTGTTTCGCTTAAGATTTCATAAGTGTTTTGAGTATCTAATAAAACATTAATCATTCTTTTGTATTTTTATGTTTAGAAATACAAGTTGTTAGTACGGATAGAGGATGATGTAACAGGTCTACGAATGAAAATGGGTCAGCCATCGGTCGAACTGACACCACTTTAACTGCCACGGATTCATTTTGATCCTAAAAGGGATTCATTATTTTAATCTTTAATACCTTCTGACTACCATTAATTTAACGAATTAACTATTTAATGACATTTGACATCATTATCTTCGTGTAATTTTTTTATAAAATTACTTCCTTCGTTCGTTCGAAAAAAAAACTTTTGCTGTGTTCCTGTTTACCAAAGAAATTCATGTTATTTAAATGAACATTTTTTATCGTCTAGATAATAATATATTAGATTCTTATCAGAAGGAAGCTCGTATAAAATACAAGGCAACTAAAGTGTTCAGAATTGTATCTAGTTTTAGCTTAAGTATATTATAGAGTAATTTAAAGCACATGAAATTTTTGGCATACACGAATAGTTCACAAGAGAAATGCATTTAGAAAATAATCTCCCAATCTTGTTTATAAGATGGATTCTAAAATTAAAAATTTCAAGTACTTGATAAGTGTTTTAAATTCCGAAACTATTCGTGTAAGTCTGATTACAAATTTAGCAGCTATAACTTATTTTAGCAATATCGGACATGTACCATAAATCAAAAATTACTGCACATTTTGAATGTAACTATATAGTACACATATCTACGCTGCCATAATTATTATATTTTGCTGCTCAATTGATCGCTAAGCCGAAATGTTTTTTGTTTATATAAAAGATATATCGATTTACGCGTGATTTTGCAGAAAATGTATGTGCAAATTTTATTCTTAATAAAAATTGTAGATTTGCATAGAAAATATGGTAGTAGATATCCATTACATTATTAATAGGAAAAAAATAATTATTAATATATATATAATTAAGTTGAAAATTATTTAAAAATTGTTTTGGCAAAATTTACGGTATATTTAGTTGAAAATTATTATAACTAGTTATTTTAATAGTATCTATTGTAGTTATATATGTTACGCATGTTTCTCTCTTAGAAAATGTAACATGCTAAATAAGAATTTCATTCATTTGAAGAAAGAAAAATTAAGAAAAAGACTCTGTATGGTAACATTTTTGGTAAATAAAGTTAATTATTAAAAAGTTATTTAGTTTTTGTTAGTATAATATATGTATATGTCTATAACTTTTATATGTTGTTATTTTTAGCAATATAAAAATTATACTATATATTTATTTTATGAAATATATAATTATATATGTACGTTTTCATTCAAATGAAAAAACCATGAAATATATAAAGTATAGTAAGGATATATGTATAGTAGTATACGAAGTTTCCTTATGTTTCATTGTTATATACCTTCTTTTATTAATTTTCAGTGGTGTATTTTTAAAAATATTTATGTTATATATAATAATTGTCACTTTTAACACTTTACTTTCGTTAAAGAAAAATAAGATTCTTTCAAATATCAAGATGGCAGCGCAGCTAATCTAACAAGTGCAAAATAATTAGAAGTGGAATTCCTTGTAAGTAGTTTTTAGGAGTGTATTGAAGTGATGCTTTTACTAAAAAATTAACTAACTGTTCAATAACATCAATTGTTTGTGGTGTTGCTAATAAAGTTACGTTGTAAAATTATTTTAGTAGATACAATACATAAATAAATATCATGATAGAAAAAAATGAAGAAAATACTGACAATGACAATCATCTTGTCAGAATAAGATTAATAGCTAACAAAAGAACATTTTTGGAGAAACAATTTCTTCAGGTAATTTTTTCTGTATATATTTCATTTGATAATTATATTTATATAATTACTATTTTGAGGTTATGACCTCTGAACTGTTACTATTTAAATTATTGCATATAATTCAATTATTTGATAGAGTGTATTTTATTAATTCATTCGTAATTTTATTTTTTTCTTTTTTCTTATTTTTAGCTTCATTGTTCATTTATGTATATACAAATGTTTTTATCTCTTTAAAAACATTAATGATATTTATATAGAGTTGCATCTTATTTTGTAAATATTTTACATTTTGTTAGTTAGTTGATGTTACATGATAGGTGTTGTAATTAAAATAATGTAATTAATTTTGAGGTCCAAGAGGAAGTAAAAATATGTTTTGCTCAATTGGCACAAACATTGTATGCTAGAGAAAAGCAACTTCTACGACAATCAGAAGCAATTTATAGGCAACAAATATCTTTAGCATTATCCAGTCAGGAAATTCTTCCTCCATCTATAGCAATATTAAATAACAGACATGCTTTGGAAGAACAAATTAAACAATTTGGCAGAATAGAGCTCATAGGATCTAATACAACAGCTGTAACTGATTTAGAACCATATAAAATAGAAGAATATCAAGATATAAATAAAGATTATGTCTGCTTTGATAAATCTATCAAGAATACAGGAGTTATTCCTTCTAATACAAAAACTGAATTTTCTTGTATGACAGAAGATGAAAACATAGATGATGGTTCTACTGAATTGAAATCATCTAATATAATAAATTTATCAGGAAATTCCAGTCATATTTCTGATTTTCAAGAGAAGGATTCTGAAAAAAGTGTTAACCATTCTTCAAAAATAGATACAGAATCAAATAAAAATGATCTCAATCTTCAGACTACTGAAGATGCTAATGACCAGGAAATTGCAAAAAATTATAGGAATTCAAGGAGTAATATCACAGAAGAACAACATAATTCTCATAGACACACAGAGCAAGTTCAACAGTGGTTGGATGAAATACTTCTAGAGACAGAAATAGAACCAACTATTCATGAAGTGGAAAAGTTACCTGAAATATCAGATGCTTATGTTTGTGCAAAGTTCCACTTAGAAACATGAAAATTGTATTTAGCTAAGCAACTTGCTCAGCGTATTGTTTTCACAATATATTTATCTTTAATTTCTCATAAGATAGAAAATCTCAAATTGGGAACAATTTTTTACTATACTTGATTACTTTGTGTTTCACCTTATTTATTTATATGTATTAATAATAATTAATTACAAGATGTTCTCTTTAGTAGCTAAAGATCAGTAATACTAGTAATAAATAAGTTTGTACTTTCATTAATATTGAGGGGCTACTAGTTATAAATATTTTTAATTGTTAATCATAATTTTATCATTAATAAAGGAAGGAAAGGAATATTTTAATATTATTTTACATACATAACATACATAAACAGTGATATTAAAATAATGTTAAATACGTGGGTATGTTATTAATGTAACATTAATAAGAAAATAATTTTTTAGATTGATTAATATTATTTATCAACTTATAATCAATATTTATAGTTATAATTTATATCTCTCTATCCACCAATGATTAAATATTTTATTAATTTATTATATATATAATTATATTTTTATTAAAAATTTTGCAAAACATAACATGATATTTTTAGTTTAAAAGTAATTAATATAAAATAAAATCAGTTTTTTTGCTAGATGTTAGGTCTATGTATATTCCTTAACTTTTTATTACTGATGCATATTATACCTCATGCAGTATTTCGTGCTTTTATGTACATCTACAAAATATTATTTATTTAGTACATATCAATAAATACAACTTTAAAATTTTAAAAACATTCAAGACGTGTTAACAAAAAGTATGTTTATATATGTGTCATTAAAATTTCATGTAATTTCATCTCTGTTTTATTAAAGTTATTTGTACAGTAATGTGTTTGTATTGCTTTTGAATTTATTTGTAATAAACTATTGGGTAACTTAGTTTGATTATTGACAGTTAGTAGAAAAACTAATTGAGCACCGTTGTATAGTTTATTAATTACTAAACAAACAAATAAATACAGATAACCACCACCTTTTGTATGTACAAACGCCAGCGTAGTAGTGTCAATTGGAATTTCATGTCCAGCATCGGGATCATCTCTTTCAGGAACCGATTTGTTAACAGAAGATTTGCGACTAGGGTCGAATTTGGGTCATAAGAGAGAAAATGGATTGTAAAAATACCTCACTTGAAACCTCAATACAATAGGTTTAATCCATCATTTTAACGATACTTGATAGAAGACCCAATCTTCGAAGAAAGAAGGTACAAAAGCACTATCTTTGGTAAAAGCTATGGGTACACAGAGCTGTGAAAGAACTTGTTCATACATTTCTAGTGATTCTGGACAAGATGCTCCATTTCCCTAAAGAACAAAATAGAAGATTACTTATATAAACAAGTGTTGATTTCTATTGCAGAAATGTAAATTATTTAACATGTTTATACGTACATGAGTCATAAATTTTCCTGTAGACTTTAGAACTTTCATTGAAGAGTTTAAGATTAGTCTAATAAAATCCCATGCATCCCCATGTGGGGTTGGGCTAATTGGTATGTCTGTGAGATCACCAAAAACGTAATCAAATTGTCGGCCTTCTTCAATCATGTGTGCTAGAGTTTTTACACAATCTCCAACAATAATCTACAAGTTTTCAATCTTCCATAAAAAATTCTAGTAATTTTACTTGTAGCTGAAGAAATGAATCTTGTTTTTATAAAATTTACCTCATAATTTTCTCCCTTTCTTTTATCCAAACAGTTTCCACATATGCTTCTCATGTGTTGACTACAGGCTTTTATCACAACATCATCAATCTAATAAAAGAAAATTAATTCTCTTTGATAAAGCAATTTACTAATACATGTAATAATACAACTTCTGCAAATTTAGTCTGTCATACCTCTAGCATGGTTACGAATTTTGGTTTCTCCTTAAGCAATTCCCAAAGTAAACCACCATCTCCTCCTCCTAAAATAACTATTTCTTTCCCTGTATAATTTTCTTTACCACGTTGCATCAAAGTTTCTGTATATATCAGATCTGCTTCAGATATATCTAAAGATTGCGAGATTTAATATTAAGGATGTTCTGACTTTAAATATATTTTCAAATTGCTTTGAAAATATAGGATTTGTTCTTACTTTGTAATTCATCAAGGACCAATAAATTTCCCAGTGATTTTGAATGAACAATTTGCACTTTTTGATAGGGAGAACGTGCTTCAAAAACCAGCTTGTCAATGTCATATTCAAGTAGTCTGTCATCTTAAAAAAGGAAATAATTTTATTATCATACTGAAAGTTACAGAATATAAGTAATTGCATAAGAAAGCATTTAATAGATGCATGCAATGCAAAGCATAAATCTCGTAGAACAAAGATATTCCTATATTAAAACTAAAATTAAAAAGAATGAAAATATTGAAGATTTAGGAGTGTCACATGTGGATTACTAAATCTATCATATTATTTATGTTTATTAGTCTCATGTATATGTGATATAGCATGTAAATCAAACAAATAAAGAATACTATTCACTTAACATATTTATAAAAATATAAAGATCACAAAATTGATTTTTGATATTTTCTGTCATTTTTTAAACAACTCATTATGTTTAGATATAAATTGTAACAAAGAAACTGATCAACCAAAGATAAAATAGTTTAAATGTGTTTGTTGATTGAAGAAAGGAAATAAGAGATGTATATAGAAATGAAAATACTTGTTGGTAATAAATGAATAACAATTAAGTAATCGATATTACTTCCGCACGATGAATAATGAAAAGAATGATTAGTATAGGAAAGTAAATTACATAGAACCGAGGAAATGAATCGAAAGCATTTTTCGTTAACGACGCATGATGAAATGAAAAATCTTGCGGATAAAATTCTCCGCTTATACCGTAAACAGAATAATAAATAAAAAACTCACCGGCGGTAGGAAAGTATCTCTCAAAAGGTCCGCCGCGTTTAATCGGTGTAAGCGAGTGCGAACGCGTAGAGGCTACTGCCGCCTGCAACGCCGTCTCCAATTCTCTGGCCAACTAAAGGTGGCCGCGACAAGCGAACCGACGAATAAAAAAAAACAGAAACTATCTTGTTACACCAATCGTAACAACTCTCTTTTTTTACGTATGAATCAAATCATTTTCCCTTTGCGGAAAAACTAAAAAGTAATACCGAGGGGGTGGGGCGGGAGGAAAATACACGTTGACCGGAAAAAAAGTAATCGACCGAAGTTGTTGTCTTTAGAGTGCAACGGAAACGATTCGCACATTTTTAAAGTGCTATAGATAAACTAATAGGAACTAATTGGGGAGTGGTTTCTACCTGATAGTGTCAGATAGAGGTCATATATGGTTCCTCGCCTTACTGGTGGCAGGCGCTTACTGCGTTGGCTGTTCAGAGCCATCGCAACGTCCGCTTCCAGGTATCGCCACTGCTACAAGGTCTTCTTTGTTATGCGTGTTTCTTCCGCATATAGTAAAATTTTTACTTATTTCTATAATACTATTCGTCAAACGAGATAATTTTACAATACGTTTATCTTGCAATTTTAGCGTTCAGCGGCAAAAATCGGCAAACGAAAAATCACGGTTTAACGAATGCAAAAATCTTCACGTTTTTCATATTGAACAAATCTTTTTGAGGACATCTTTAGCACAGTCATTATTATGATATATCATATGTAACAAGATGTACCTTGTAATGACCCCATGTTTGAGAGATACAAAAGCTGATTTTGTACTTGATATTCATGAGAGGCAATTAAATATTATGAAATTTGCAACTATGTATTGCAAAACAATTACTGTAATTAATATAAAGGACTGTACCTCAAAATCCAAAAGTGCTTCTTCTTCATCTCTCTTATAATATTCAATGTTAACAGTGATTAAGCCTTCAGTATATCCTCGAACTGTAATTAGACTACCTTTGGGACCTGTATATAAAACTAAAAAGCTTCCATCAATGCTTGATTCAGTTAATGGCTTCAGACTATCAAAGTGTTCTTGAAGGACATTAGCAATTGCTATTTTTAGATTGGATCGTTTCTCCACATCTACTATTACATTTGATGGTACTGTAAAGTCAAGAAGCACAGTGTGGGCAACCATCGTATAAAAACCTAAAATCATTTTTATTGCTTATTATTTATTTATTAATAGTTATTAATTGAATATTACACATAATTTAATATAAAATTTATTCAAGAAAGCTATATAAATAAAATATTAAATAAAAGTGAAATATTCTGTAACTTAGTATTTATTATAGAATATACTTTTATCTTCTTTAATACACAACAAATTTAATTAATACTAAATATTAGAAAAAGATTTTTTAATACCTGTATATTAATATAAAATGACTGTAAAATGAAGAAAATCACAATTCCTGTACAAATCCTTAAATTGAATAAACATAAAAGAACTTGTAGAAAATATTTTAAATTCTTCCTGGAAAATAGAGAAGTTTTAAGGTTATACTACATCATGCATAGTAGAAAATAAGTTAAATCGCTTTAAACCAATAGTTCAATTATAAGTAATAAAATGATTAACTTCGTTAACAATATATAAGTAGGTCAATTTTTTTTTTAATAAGTTTCAATTGTTATAATATTAAAATTATTAAAATTATATTTCAAATCATTTTTTGTTAAAATAAAAATTTTTTAATTGCATCTAAAACTTCCTTACAACAACAAAGAATTAATATTAACTCTTTAATATTAATAAGCAAACATTATATAAATTAATTTTTACATTTTATATTCATATTAATAATTAAATGAATGTAAGCTGCAAAAATTATGTGAAAATATTTAATATATATGAAATCACATGGTCAAGTAACCCAAGGGTAAAATTATCTATATAATGACACAGAAATACAATTAATAGAACTCATGCCATTACTCTATAATTTATTTGTAAAAAAATAATACTTCTTAAATGAAACTCATTAGTTTTTATATATTTATATATAGGTATTTAGAAGTGTACATCACATGATTAGATAATACCATTAATCAAAACAGGAATTATACTCACAAATTACACTTACAATAATAACTCTCAATCACAAGAGCAGTAATTCATACGATAAAAATGCTTTTGCAATACAGGTCGTTGTATTGCACTGTGTTCCAATCAGTGCTACCAATTTTTTATGTAGATAAACTTTTACACCATTTCAAATCTACACATTGAAATTTATAATATAATTTAACGAAAAACTAAGATGGTATTAAAACATTTGCAATATTTTTAGCATAAATCTAATATTTTATAAAATTATGCGTTACAGTTATAGAAATACAGAGCCTGAAACAAATTAATGGTTTTCCCTCACTCTGCAATTTAGAGAATTTTAGGAATTTCTCAAAATTCACCAATTGAAATTCAAATTGGCAGAATTAAAATGTTACGTTCTATTTAGTTGCCGACGAAAAGGTAGCGTTAACTGACGTTTAACGCAACTGGCAATAAGTTCCATTTTCGGTTAACCTGCTATGTGCGGGAATACTGCTACGGGAGAAGATTAAAGTTGTTGGAAAAGTAAATTAACGATATCTACTGATTTATTCAAATTTTATTCGATTTTGATATTGACAATTGACTGACAGATATAAAATTCTTCGGTTGACAAAATGATAACTAACTCTTCGAATGGTAATTATTCGATTGACGAACGGTAATTAATTAATAATATTCGATACACGAACGATAGTAATTATTATTACTCGATAGACGAACGATAAATATTTTTACTGACTTCTCTGAGTCGCTACACTTATTTATATCTGTCGAAGATGAAAAAATGTCCTTTGAAAATGTTTGGGAAGATCCCCAACGTTTGTTCAAATGCCGTATTTGTTTACAATTTAAATTGTCTTAATATCGTTATAAAAACATAATTAGGTAAATATAAGGACATAGTTAGATAAGTTTTCCCAAGATGCAGCTTTTAGCGGCTTTAACTGCCTTTCATTTCAAATACTGTAAACACGGTTTCAAATAAACGTTTTAAATTATCTTGATTTGAAAGAAATTATCAATTTTATTTTCGCGCTACAGATCGTGCGGGTCGCGGAACGTGACAAAAAACATTGTTTATCTTTCTATCCGATACCTGTCGATATTTTTGTATCTTCAATTTTGTAAAACTGGAATATTTACATATTATGTTTATTCTACGTTGACAACCACTATCTCAGAATACCATATCTTTGTATTATTTGATCTTACGTAAATTAATAAAAGGTAGATATGAAGTTAAGATAAAATATGCGGCACGAAGTTAAAGCTGCATGAATTATTATATATATATATGTCATTACAATAACTGGTTAGTTAAATAACTTTTAACATGTTTGATTTTATTTTCAATGATTTCTATTACATACATATGATCTTGTTATTTATATATTTCATCGTATAATATCCACTCTCTCATTGATGTTTCTTTAGTTTAATCACTTCAAATTATGAATAAAAGTATCATCTCTTCATACTTAAATCAAAAAGTGAAATTTTTAAACAACAAAAAACATGAACTTATATATCTTACATATGATATGCAAAATAATAGAAGGTTTGTGAGTTTTTAGATTACATGATATAAAAATATCTTAGATATTACATTTATTTATTAATTTATCTGTTAATTTATGTTATTGTACGTTAATAGGAAAAGATAATTGATTCTAATTTTATTATATCAAAAAAAAAAATATTAATTTATTCATTTATATTACAAAGTATTACATTTATATTATAAAGTATATATGTATACTTTAGTAAAATAGTAATATTTTAATCACTGGCATTATCAGCCTGGTTATCATCTTCTCTTCCACTTTCTGAAGCGCTCCTAGAATTCGATTCTTCATCTGAATCTTTGAGAACTTTTCCTTTGATATTTTTTTTTGGTCTCAGTGTTTCAAAGTCTGAACCTTCTTCGTCTGATGAATATATATTTGATGCTGAAAATATAAAAATATATAAGTACTTTTTAATCAATGTCTTTTAAGTAATTTATTTATTTTATCTAAATAAGTCAAGTATACCTTACCTTTAACAGGAATATTCATTCCTTTCTTATATTTATTCTTAATTGCTGCAAGAGAAATAGCACCCTCGTCGTCTGAACCATCATCGTGATAAGCATCAGCTCCATATCCACCAACAGATCTTCCGGTAGTTCCTCTACCTGCAGTACTTTTCTTTGTCTTGCTTTGAACTCGCATTGCCATGCGCAATTTCTCTTCCTCCTTCTGTATAATAATAAACCTAAGTGCTCTATTATACACAAATTTCATGATAAAATGAAATTAAACAAACATAATTTACCTTAATCATTTCATATCTATTTTGATCTGGATTGGTTCCTACTTGAGATAATACTTTTATACCAGAAGTTTTTTGTGATCTATCTGCTAAAGACATTGTCATTTTTCTATGAGTGAAGGATTCTGTAGAATGTGGACGGAATGTCAATTTTGTTCTAAACACTGCTTGTCCTTGAAGACCAGTTCCTTGCCGAATATAGAGGTGATTATGATCACCCTGAAGTGGTTGTTTATATACATCAAAAATCTCAGAGCCAAGGTGTAAAGACATGCTGCCATCAGACCATTTTACAAACCTGGCATTACTTTCTTTGATAACTTTACCCTGTTCATCAAAAGTTTCTTTCCAACGAAGAGTATTTTCTACTTTTAATTTCAACCTGGCTCGACCTTCCTCATCTAAAGTTTCTTCTTCATCAATTTCATCTTCATATGTTTCTGTATCAAATGGTCGTGTTTCCACTGAAAGGAAATTTGGAAGTTTTACAAAATGTATTTCACGACCTAAATCTGTACTGATTTTTGGGATTTCTACATCAATTCTTGTCTCTGGTGGAGGTTCTGGTTCTTCTTCTTTTTCTTTATCTACATCCTAAAAATAATAAATTATAAATATGTTTTGCTTGTGAAGAATCTTTTAATTATAAATAACTTATTTTATACATACATCTTCAATAACAGCTTGACTAGGGCCTTCACCACCACTATCAGATCTCTCTGGGCTTCTACTTCTGCTCCTACTTTTACTTCTGCTTCTGCTTCTGCTTCTACTTCTACTTCTACTTCTACTTCTACTTCTGCTTCTGCTTGTACTTCTACTTCTACTTTTGCTCTTTTCTTTCTTCTCATCTTCTTTGTCCTTTTCATCATCTGTACTAATATCACTAGCATCTCCAAAAAGGGCATCTGCTGTTGGAGCTAAAGTTTGTTTATCTCCTGCCTCACTTTCTGAATCAGAATCTATTAGCGGTTTTGACTTTTTTGTTTCATTGTCTGCTTCTGAAGCAGAACCACTGTTATTTTCTTTAGGAGCTGGGCTTGCTTCTCCATCACTATCACTTGATTTTACACTGTCTGCAATGTAATAATGTATATAAACAATATTTAATTTATTTATTAAATCTTGATTCTAAATACGTTGATTGTTTATCTTTTTGTAATTGACAAACCTCTTGTTTTCAACGATTTTTCAGATTCATTGTCATCTTTATTTTCTTCAGAACTTTCTGAAGAACTTTGCTCAGAATCTATCAGTTTATTTTTTTCAGACTCAGGAGAATTTATCATTTTAAAAATGTTAATATCATTAGCAAAGAAGGTTAGAACTATAAGTAAGTACTTATTTACTGTTCGCCAGTCAGAAGATAAATCGTACTAATAGTATCACATCATAGTAGACTGTATAGACATGTCACAAGTTTAGTAACTCTCATGATGGGGATGAGGCGCTCTAATGTCACAGATGTGCTTTACAAGTCGGTCGCTTACTATAGAACGCTGCAATCGCAATTTATGTCAAAAAATTATAAACAGTAAAGTGTTTTTATTAACATCATTTTAATAATGTAAATAATTATATTAATATAATAATTAATTATTCTATAATATTTTTATAAAAAAAAATGTAAAAAATAAATTTGTATATTTGAATAAAAAAAAAATGCATATTTTTATATGTATTAAATATTTTTAACAGAGATGAAACTCTACAAATGCTTGGAACTACAATTGAAATGGAAAATTGCGTTTTTCAAAAAGCAGAATGTTATTATTCTTTTCATTTTTGTTTATTACTCTTAATTATCTATGTAAAAAATAAATAATATATTAAATATTTCAAGTGATAAATTGTTAATTATTTTAATTAATAACAAGTTCGTCTTTTTCCAGGAAGAATGTCTACGTTTTATGGTCAGACTAATTCTACATGTCACAGACTTAAGTAATATATATCCATACATATATTTATTTTAATTTATATAAATTGGAGTTATATAATTAACTCTTCTAATATATTAACTCGTATAATATATTATACTTCTTCCAGATTCTAAAATATTGATGCGTGGTCGCCCTGCGTGTTATAAATACAACTTGTGGAATTGATTAATTGTACATTCATTTTTTTAAAAAAGTATCTCAATTTAATGTAACAATATTTATTTACACATATTATTTTTATATTTCTTTAGACATACTATTATTTTTCGGACGTGTCCATTTTCTGATAACTAAAATATGATATATAGGGTAAGACGGTATTCGTAGAACAACCGGACAGAGGATGATTCTACGTGAAAAAATATGTCGAAAATCTTAAAATTTTTTCATATGTCGCTTTTTTCGAAACATTTAAGTTTAAAAATTCGTCAAATATACTTTAACTTGGTTAAGTACCGACTAGGTATGAATAAATATTCAGCACGCGGTTATTAATTAATATACATATGAAAATAAATCAAAAATATTCCATAATATTTTCCTATTTATTGTAAAATCTCATTTTCAAGAAACTAAAGTTTAAACATGTTTAATTACGAAATAGTTTGATACACGCGCATAATATCTCAATCTCAATAATCATTTTCAAATCTATTTTCCTCGAAAAAACGAAAGTATCTTATGAAAAAATATTTTATTTTTTTCGATTTATTTTCACATGTAGTTTAAACTTTTGTCGATTATTTATTCTTGTCCAGTCCGGAATTAGGCAAATTTATATATCCTTCAAATTCTTAAATTCAATTTTCTCGGAAACAAAGTCTCAGATGAAAAAATATCATACTACATCTTTTTCTTACTTTTTCACATAGACTCACTATTTTCTGTAGGCTGTTTTCACTGGGTGTAGGCTGATACTATTAGAGTGGAAATTGTAGTACTATGAAGAGGCAAAATTTTTAAGTGATGGAGGCGCCACCATGCATTCATATATTCATATATATTATATATTTTATGACAGTACTATAGCTGTTTACATTATAATATTACTTATAGTGTAAGTGTTCAATTATTGATTGTGCTTGTAAGTGATTCTTGAACTTACATATATTGTTTTTCATTGTTTATTAAAATGTTAGATGAAAATAAATTTTAAACAAATAAACTATAAGTGTGTAAGTAAGCACAAGGTAAATGTTGCCAAGTATACATTTTTTAAAACATTTTTTATTACTTTATGAAAATAAGTAAACAAATTAAACAAATTCTATCTTTATTTTAACAAATTTATTTTGGATCTATAATTTACAGATGTTTGTAGTGATTGTACAAAGTAGAAGATTTTATTGTTCAATGTAATAAACGTAGATAAAATAAATAAATAAAATCATATATATACTATCAATTAAATTTATTCATTATTGTCATTTAAAAATGTTGGGTTATCATATACATGCCTTCTTGAATTTTTATTTTTTGGGTGCATTTCTTTCTCATTAGCTGCATTATTTTGAGACTGCAACTCATGTTCTGCTAAAATATTTGAACGATGTTGTTCAAATGCTTCTAGTACACCTTTTGGTATGCTTAAAGATATTGTTTTTCTAAATCCTGAAATAATACATTTAATATAAGATTATTTTAAAGCATAATTATTATTTTTGTTATATTTTATCATTACAATAATATTATATATCATAAAATATTACTTTTAAATATTATTATTAAAATGTAATTTATTAATTATATTATATTAAAATTAAATACCAGATATATCAGGGTTCCTTAATTTTGTATTGAAAAGTACTTCAAAGTTGGAAGGTCGCTTTAAAGGATTTTGAGATTCTTCTGCCAATTCTCTAACAGTTTTATGTTTTCTTGAAGAGGTTTCAGATCTATTATTATGTATTGTTTGATATTCTACTGTACTTTGGAGACCATCAGCTATATTTTTTGCATGTGTACTAGTAACTAATTCATTTGGCAAATTTTCTTTCTGGAAAGAAATATGAAGATTAAATCAATTAAATTAAATTATATTTGACAATAATTCTTTTTTATAATATTACCTTGTTAAAACATGCTAAACTCAATTTCACATTAGCAAGAACATGGATAAACGTAGTGAATCTATGACTTAACATAGCTAAGAATTGGATGAACAAAATGAAAACAAATGCAACAATAAAAAGACATCCAATTGGTTCCAAATGCATATAGTTTCTGAGTATATGTATCTGAAAAAATTTTTTCATTTATAATGAGATTAAAATCTGTCAGAAATGATATTCATAGCATATTGAGAACGTAAGACTTACTTCATGTGTGTCATTAATAAAAGTAATGTTATATTTAATAGCAAATGGCCATTGGACATGCAAAATATCTTTGTTTATTTGCAACAAGAATATTGCCACTATAAATAATATATTTATCATAAAAAATTTGAAAAGACATTTATTACGTATATCTATTAACCCCTCTGAAATTTTTTGCTACAACAAAATTTAATTTTCCATAAAAGTTTTTATTAATTTTTCAATTTTAATTATTTATCTTCTTGTAGAAATCATACTTACCTGCCTTTCCACATCAATTTCAATAGGATATAAATATTTTTTAATTAATTGCCTCCAAAATTCTTCTTCTGCATATGATAGAAAATCTATTTTTCCATTTTTCAAATGTTCATCTTGTATCCAATAAGGATTTATTACGTAATTTGGATCTTCTTGATTGTTATTAGTAAAGGTGCATTCTGAAATTTCTGATTCTGTTTCTGTATCTGTATTTGTGTTTAAATGTTCAGACACTTCTAATTTTACTTCATCGTATATTTTACTTTGATTGTTGCTTTTTTCTTCTATATTATCTTTTAATATATTATTGAGCTCTAAGGTACTAAAAATTTTAGTGAATTTAAATATAATATATTTATTATAGCATTTTTGAGTTTTCACTAGTTTAATACCTTTCTATGTGCTTTAAGCGAATATTAATTTCATTTATAGAATTGTAGATAAATTCTAAGTATTCTTCTGATTTCTTCGAATTTTTATGAGTATAAAATCTACATTTATACAAATTGTGTAAAAAAGATTTTGTGCATTTATTAGTAACAGTTCCCTCTTGTTCAGATTTCTTTAGCTTCCTATTTTGTTGTTCTAATGCCTACAAAAATTATAATTCATAATGTATGAGAAACAATACTAAAACAATAAGATAATTTTTTTATAAAGTTATACTTGTCTGTGCAATTTGGTTTCTCTGGTCCCCCATGTAATATTATGTAGATTGAAGATAGAGAAAATGATGAGTAACATGTACATAGATGGCACAGTAATATAATAAATGATTGCGTAAGGTAAACATGATAGTTCCTGAGGATGCAAAAAGCCGGTTGCAACGAACTGACCGATTACAATAAGAAATAAAAGAGCATTGGGTGCAAAGAATCCATCTGCTGCTATTTGTAATACTATGCCAACTAATACAACCATCATTACTACACCATATAAGACAGAGATAGTTTCTGCTGCTATAAGCTGTAATAACATTAATAAAAACTTGTAAATTAATTCTATTTATGATTATCAGTTTTAAATTGGTTATATTTACATTGTATATGGATAATTTAGATTATTACCTGTTTGTGTACATCACCAAAAAAACTGATTAAGACAAAAATGACAATTGGAATTGAATTACACCAGAAACTTATCCAATTATTTAATTCAAAGGAAGTTACAAATGCCCCAACCATCATTAAGTAAATGAAAGATGGCCCTATAATTGTACTACCTACAGAAAGTAATAAAATAAATAAATAAATAATAGATATACATATATATTTTTAATACATAATATATGAATAACTATTTCTGCATTTATTAATTATACATATTTATAGAACCAAATTACCTGTTAAAATCCATTGGTAAGTTACATAAGGCCATGAAATATCATTATTTAGTTTTCTGGTTTCCCTTGATGTACTTAGTAAATCAAAAATGTTAGCCATGGTTGATGGAATCCATCGCCGACGTTGAATATAAAACTCTTCAAATGATTCTGGAGCATGTGTATAAGCGTCACTAGCTGCACAATATTCCACCTAATTGAATGAAACAAATGAAGAAAGATATTTATAATAAATTAATAAAGCATTTATTAGGTCTAATTCCTTATTTTTTAGAAAAATAATTAATTTTTTTTAAATTATGATTTGAAGTATAACGTAGGTATAAATATACATTTTCTTACTTTACAACCAGCTTGTAAAATTAGTGTACAAAGCCATCGATCTTCTCCTTGATCATACTGAATATAATGTTTTGGTTCAGTTGACCTTATTGCATATTTAGCTATAACATTATGTTGCATTAAAGCTTTTGCTCTAAACAGAGAAAAGCAACCTGGACTGCAAAGAACAGAGCCTATTGTGTGTTCTGTTGACTTCTGAAGCCAATGCCCAATAGCATATTCAAATTTCTGCAACCAAATCATGGGACCTACATATGAAAATATATTTTTAAAACTATATTACAAAATACTTTAATTTATTAATTTTTAATAAATTTTAAAATAAATTTAGGGAAATAAGAATATATTTCATATGTTAAATTTTTATGTCAAACTTAGATATCTATGGAGGTACCTTTTCCTATGGGATGTATTCTTCCACAAGCTGCACCTAATTCCTTATTTTTGTTCATCAAATCTAGCAATGCTTTAACAGCTGTTGGTCGAAAATCAACATCTCCATCTAGTGTTAGAATATAAGTATTTTCTGCTATTAATTCTTTAGTATCAAAATCCGTTGATGAGTTCATGAAACAATAACCAAGAAGATAATACATATACATGACCTAAAATATATCAGTAATTAGTACAAAATAAAAAGATATAATTTATGTATAAGAAAGAACCTATTTGAATAAAATTTATAGAAATATAATTTTGTCTCATATTAAGAGTAATATGATTAAATACACCTGACTCCATCGTTTTCTGTGTCTGATTTTATTTTTATCTTTAAGATGTACTGTTAAACGTGTTTTTCCTGGTAAATTCCAAACTAGTTGACCACCATAAGGAGTTGGATATTTAGTTGGTGGTAAATCAAGTATACCAAGATTTTTTATGTTTTCCTGCACTGATTCCACAAATGTTGCTACATATTCATTTATGCATGTTTCGCTTTCTTTATGATCACAAGATCCAATACAACCATGCATACAACAAAATGCATCATCAAACATTACATGTGCTGAAACAGTTCATGTCATTTTTATTTAATACTTTAAAGATTTTAATTGAAATATCCTACATGTCTTGCATAATTAATTATAAGTATATTATTTACTTTCAAGTTCATAGTAGTCATTAATATAAATTTTATAATACTTCTGTGTAACTTTCATGGCACAGTGATCTTTATCTAATCTTAAAATACTTCCAATCAATTCGTTCATTTCTTTTTTATTTTCATGCCACATAGTTGCACAAACATAAATTACAGGAACATAAGCATTTCTTTTGTTACTTATAGTGTTTTGAGAAAGTGTTGAATTAGGATTACTAAAATCACATATTTGGTTTGAATTGCTACTCTGAAATAAAAGTTTCAGCTAGAAAGCAGCAATTAAACAAACTTTTATTTTGAAATACTAGACAAAGTAAAACCTCAAATTCTGTAATAGAGTCTGAAGATTCTTTTACTTCTTCAACAACATGATAATTTTCATGTCTCCTCTTATTTAATCCTAAGAATTGATCAATTAGGAATGCATCATAACTAGAATGATAGAAAATTTTCTCTATAGGTGCAAGTCTTCCCTTTTCACCTAACCAGATTTGTGCTGTAATCCAAATCTGCGATAACCACCATATTATCCAGCACCAGATACGCCAATTTAAAAGAAACTCTGTCATACTATTATATTTAGGTGTATTTAAGAATAAATAATTTGGTATTAAATTATGAAATGCACATGAATCTTCTTCTCTTGATACACAAAATATCATTATTAATAAGATTGTCCCTGGAGTAATTAAACTTATTGGTAGGGCAAAGCCAAACTTATGCATTTGAGTTTTATATGCAATTATTGCTATAAAAGTATTAAACAATTTTTAGAATTATACAAGATAAAATAAAAAAAATTATTACTATATATTTAATTTATTATTATCATATTTATAATAAAAATGTATACCTTACCTACTTGATATATGACAAAAGCACAAAATATTTGTAATAAAAAGGTATACAGGGGTGCAGAAGTAGTATCTATAATAGTAACTATAATATTATCTTTATTTGATAGTTTAATTAATTCTATGTTATATTCATTCTGTCCCAAAAATTCAAAAAATTCTTGTATATGGATTTCTTTAAAAGTTGAAATCACTATAGTACTTGAAATAAAAATTAAACATCTCCATAATGCTATATATCCTTGTAATACATTGCAATTATTTGATAAATCTATCTTATTTTTTGCTAATAAATTTATGAAACCTAAATAAAAAATTATAGATTAGAAAAAACATGTCAGAAAATATAGTAGATTTAAATTATGCACAAATTTTACCGCAATAACTATTGTGTGTCACATAATTATACCACCAACGAGAAGAAGATAACAGAAGTGACATAGGAAGAATCCATGTTAGAGGATCTTGTATATAATTCAGAAAGGAATATAAAACTGTTCCTGAACCTTGAGCAATTACTGCTAAAACATTGGATGCTAGAACTACTATAAATATCTTAGTTGCTCTTATGTATTTGTGATATTGTATAAATAAATCTGTAATAATAGTATAAATTTGTTAATTATATTTTTCATAACTAATTTACAAATAGATTTACTTACTTAAAATGGTAGGAATAAAACAAATACAACTACAGATTGCAGCAACATCCACAGAATTAAGCTGTGGAAGACTATAGAAAATTAATGATGCAACACCAATTGACTGAATTGTTTCCAAAACAAAAAGAATTATAATAGATTCTTTTGCAGGCAATTTTTCTTTCCTTTTGAAAAGAAAATACCATATTGCATAAAATATTGTGAAACACTCTGGTATGAGGAACATAGAAATAATATACCATGTCCAAATTATTTTGCCCTTTTTGGAAATCCTTGCTTCCAGTTCTTCTTGATATTCTACAACATTAAATGTTATTGAAATAGTACCCCTATTTGTATAAAATGTAAAATTCATATTAAAAAAGAGTTACATATAAATATATTATGAACATAATTGTAATGAGATATATAATTTTAAGTAACTATAAGCACAATTATAAACTTATAATGATATAAATTAATGAAGATAAATATTAAATAAATTACCTGAATAATAATCACAGAACTGTATAGACTTTTCGTCTTTAAGCTGTGATAGAGCAAAAATGACTACAAATTTAGAGATTAAACCAATGCAAAGGACAATACAGAAAAATATACCATATACAAATACTTTAATAATTTGCATAGAAATATCCAACCATTTTTTATTTTGCATAGATGCACTTTCCTTTTTTATTGGGAAATATTTAAAAATATCCCAAAATGCATTTGATGCTCTTGGAAGCCTACAATTAAGTGAGTAAATTTAGTAAGGTAACTCTTAATGAATTAGACATTTTTTAAAGACATATTAAATTATGATATTATAACGTGGATTACTCAAAATTTTTTTAAACTTTTACATACTTGAAACTTTTAAATACTTGAAACTTTTAAATTATGTATATAAATAAAATGATTTTAAACACCCTTACGAATTTTGCGACGTATTTTCATCTTCATATAACGAAAAATCATCGTTAGAATATTGAAATTTATATGAAGGTTTTAAACTATTGTCTTTCGACGATGACATGCTGCAAGAATAAAACTTACTAATAAGTTTAGTCATTGATGTGTCACCAATAGCCCAAATTTTCATTGGCATATCAATCAATATACCGATAAAATTGATAAGATTTCAAATTTGTCGAAGGTTTTTTACATTATCTGTGATCTAGGAGATCAAGGAGATAGAGAAACAAGTAAGTTACAGTAATGTTCTATTTTTTCTAAGACGATATTTAGATCTATTAAGAAATGAATTTTGGTCAACAGAATTCATTGTTATTTATTATTAGCCTAGTGTGTTATATGAAATGGAGTAGAATCATTAAATGATATATTTTACGCCTAAAAATAGATGAATGTAAAAGTATTATTTTAATGGAAGAAACATCAGTCGATATTTTCATTTATCATTTTTTATTTAGTAATATGTATTAAAAATATTTCAGATATGAACATAACAATGAATGAATTAAGATCTTTACGCAACAACGAACTGTTTCAAAACTTTAGACAAAAGTATCCCAAATCTTAATAATAATTATTGTTAGACTGCGCATATTTATGCAAATTCGCGTTTTTATGAGTATAAGTAAAAACATAGAACATATATAGAAAAAATTGTTTTATCCATCAGATATCGTAAGAAGTAATATATATTTGATATTTTATATATTTTTTTATATTACATAAGTGTTGAGAATTTTTGCATCTTAAAATTTCCTATAAATGCATCAAAATCCGCAGTCTAGTAATTATATTCTCCAATCAGTTCTATTCATTTAATAACAAATTGTAAAAATTTATAAAAATGATAGCGAAGATTGAAAACAAGTATATGAGCAATATATTCAAACAAGATTTTAATTTTACCGCTGCCATAAAGTTGAAATCATATCGAATTCTGAGTCGTAATATTCGATAAGAAATAATCGATAATGAATGGATTTCGTAGCACTTTTCACGAGATAGGTTCCTATCTGTGAATTGCGCTTTGTGCTTCATTTGTCAATAATCGAGGATAAAGTTAAATGCCGGATTAATTCCTTCGGCATATTCTAAGCGAGTTCGAAAAGGAAAAGAGAAATCCTGAAGCGATGTGGCGTGCCCCGAAGTTGGCTCTCCGGGCCGAAGTCTTCTTTGTTCAAATGAAAGTATTAATACCGAAGGTTGAATCGGTTTAACCGCGGAATACCTTCCTCGAGTACTTTTTAAGTACTTTTCCCTGAAGTTATACGTCTTCTTCAGGGGTGAATTCCCCCCCGATATTTCGTTTTTTTTTTCAAAAATGGCATCACAGAGTCAAAATGCTATGAATGTAAGTTCGAGTGTTTCACCGGCGAATGGATCATCCGGATCGTCGACGACCATCTCGGTCTGCACTACGAAGATGCAGTCTCTTACTTCTACACCATCCTCACAATCCTATCAACAACACTCGTCTCCATCGTCGTCACCATCGCCGTCGCCGTCACCGATGCAGCAACAGCATCAACAGACTCTACAACAATCTAACAATATAGAGGCAATTGATAAGAATTCCTCCAATACATTAAAAGTATGTATACATATAGTCATATATATTTTGAAATACTTCTGTTTGAAGAAAATAATCTATCATGCAGATTATATGTTCATTGATAATAATTTTTTACATTTCTTTTGTAGCGTAATCCAAAAATGGAATTAAGCAAAACTGATTTATTAAAACTATTAGGGCATCTTGAAGGAGAATTGCAGGCAAGAGATATTGTAATAGCAGTATTAAAGGTAATTTATTTTTCATTAATGGAAGCATTTTTATAATTAACATTAATCATTATAGTAACAATATGATATTGAATATTTGAGACATAAATAGGTTTTTTGTGTATTTTACAGTCAGAAAAATTGAAACATCTATTAAGTACTCGATATCTGAGTGGGACATCAGATCCACATGCTGCACTTGCACGTGATATTGTATTAGTAGGTAGTGTCAGTGAACATGAACCAAATCAAATAAATAAACAAGTTGCTACTTTAGAAGCACTTGTGACACAACAAAGATGTATGCAGTTTAAAATGGCCAAAGTTCTTAAAGAAGCAGAGCTTAGGCACAGAGCAGTATGTATATCATATTTGGTTACTTAAATAGTAATGAATATTGTAAATTGTATATTCATACTTAGTTTACTTCAGGTTATCAAGGAATTAGAAGAAGAGAAAAGAAAACACGAACATGATACTGCTCAGGGTGATGATATTACATATGGATTGGAAAAAGAAAGGACACGATTGAAAAAAGAATTAGAATTAGAGAAACAAGAAAAAAAAAGACTGGAATTAGAATTAAAGAAAGCAAATGAAACTTTAGAGGAAGAGAAAACTCGACAGAAGCAAATAGTACTTCTTCTACTTGCTGAACGCAAAAAGATAATTATGAAGTATATAGAAGAAAGGAAAAGATCAGAAGATTTGGCACAGATATTAAGCGAAGAAAAAGTTCGGATAGATTCTATGGCTGAAGGACTTGAAGAAGAAAGTAAAAAGTCATTACAAATGGAAGCAGAATTGGAGAAACAACTTGCGCAATTTGATATGGAAAGACAGCAATATAAACAAGCCTTAGCAAAAGAAGAAAAGAGGGCTAAAGATCTCGAATTAGAATTAGATAAACTTAGAACTGAAATGGATGTATGGAAAGAGTCTCAAACACGAGGTTCTCCAAGAGGTGTGGGTGCAACTCCACCACCTCCCCCAGCCAAACCAGTTAATTTAGTTGCTATGCCTACAGTTAAGCCTGCTAGTGCACCACAAACAAGTATGTTGCGCATAATAATTAAAATATTACAGTTACATACATAAATAGAACTTATTCTAGCAAGCACTAATATCAAGCAAATAATATTCTCAATATCTATTATGATGTTGAATACTGATAATTGCTAAAAGAAATTGAATATTTTTATAATTATATCTTATGTGCAGTTAAAGGTACAGTACTGGGTACTGGGACTCCAATGGTTAGTAGTAAAGTTGTTCAGCCCACTGCCACGGTATCTAGTGTTCCTGTCAGCGGTCCAAGTAAGAACAGCAGTTATCCTAAAGTTGAAATAGGATATAAACGATTAAAATATTTTGGATATATTTTCTCTAAGAGAATTTTTATATTGCATGACAGTGGATGAATTAATAAATTACATTTTGAATGTTAATTGAAAAAGGAATGGTAATTATAGCTTTTGCTCATAAGTGTAATGCACCTGATATTGATATGAATTTGTTATTTCTACTTATTTAATGTTGATGCGATAATTTATAATTTAATGCTGGTTCAGACTGATACAGGATTAATACAATAAATAATTTATATTTAAGATTTTATTCTAATGATTACATAAAACTAAACAATTCGTGCTGATACTTTGGGAATAATATTATACATTATATTTTTAATTGTATTTCAATATTTTGAATATAGGTATTTTAAAGTAGTGAAATAACACTTATACTAATTTCTTTGTAGCTACTGGGATTGCTAGGTCAGTAACTCCTGGGCAGGCATTACGTGGCGTCACGTACACATCCAATATTACATCTTCTAGTGGAGAAACTGCAGCGTCTTCTGAAAATCAGGTAAATTATCCCCATTTTCCTTCACATTCTACTTTAATTTGAAAATATTATACAGTACATATTTATGCATATATTTGTAAAAAATCATTCTTCATAATATAGCTTTCATAATATTAAAATCTTTCATATGTTTCATTTCAATCAATTATGTTGATTTTTAAAACACCACTATGTTTTATGCATCTAATTTGTATAAAAATTTACAGAATATACAAAAGCAACATAATAATATGTTATTAGAATGGAAACATTTGAACAGTATATTGCTTGTATGTAATTTCAAAAGAAACTATTTTAAAAGTAAAATTTATTAATAAAAATAAATTATTGATCTTTGTATGAGATTTAAAAAGAAATACATTAATTTAATATACTGCTTTATAATATAAGCATACAAGTATGATAATTTTGTATCCATAGTTTATGTTAAATTTTATTTTGCTAAGAAATGAATAGAACACCAAAATACATAAATTAATTTATGAATATAGAAATTATACTTATAAAAGTGACCGTACAAGCAAAAATTTAAGTGTTAAATATTGTTATTATTATTATCGTTATAATTATTAATGATAACAAAAGTGCTTCTAAAAATAATCAAAATATGATTGAATTAATCTATTAGGTTTAATAATATTATATGATATTATTTTATATATGTATCATAATCAAATAGGATTTTCTAGTCTTATATTTTGTTCAGGTTGAATGTCATATAGAATAATTTTATTGTATGATTATTGCATGATAATGATAAATATAAATATGTCTTATCATCTTGTTATAGAACGCACAGTTATTGCGTATTTTTTGACTTTTTGTATTATTTCTAATGAATCAGTGTAACAAACAGAAACTGCTTTGGGGTAAAATTGGTTTATTTCTTCTTCTAACACGTACGTACGTTACTGATCGTACTTACTATAATGACATGAAAACAATCAATATAATTGCTAAGCTAGAAAAACAATCGATGTATATATTTAGAATAACAATATGAACAATAGATATTTTCTATATTTTTATACAAAAAACAAATGTAAGATGTAAAATACACAAAATATTATTGCAAAGCAGAAAATAAAGGTGTTCATACACGCACAGTAAGTTATAAGTATACATATGAATATTAATGTTGCATGCACACATCTTGCAGATGCGTTGCATGTTTTTTAAATTCAATATATATTTCTTAATTATTACAATGAAACTTCATAAACATTTTATTATTAGAATTTTTTAAATTATTATGATGAATTTATATCATGTTATAGTTACACTGTTATAGTTGTAATTGAATATTCTTTTATCATATAGATGACAAAAAATTCATCTTTTTATTTCTGATTACACACACATACACACACACATGTTTGTAAACTTTAATTCACATTGAATTATATCACATTGTATTATTTTATATAAGTTATTACACCATCAAATTTTAAGTCTAACTTATGTATTATGCTATTCTTATTTTGTACATAAGATTACTACTTAGTATGTACATTGATTATTTCCTTAATTAAAACTTGTATGCAACTCACTTTTGAGCCTTATTTACAAATTTTCCCTGCTTGCCCTCCTAATTGCAACCCTGTATTTGCTATTGCTAACTTTACATGGTTTGGTTATTCACTTGTTATTTTTTCAAGTTGTGTAATGTAACTATTCTAACAAAGAAAAGTAGATCTACATACAGTTTCTATAGTAGAATGTTACAATTCTTTTTAATTATGTTCGCAAGCAAATAAAATTTGTATTACCTTATAATAATCTCTTTTATCACTTTACCAAATGATATATTAAGTTACTAGGAATCAACGCAGTTCTGGTTGTAGTTAAAAATTAATAAACATATCTATCATAAAATTGCTTAGGTAACAAGCTGATCTCTTCTTCAAACATCTTCAATTACTATTTCTCTGGCAATTGATTTATTTCTTTGCTTTAGACTGGTGATTTGGTATAATTTCGACTGCCCCATTTTTTTTCTTTCTGTTTTTAATCATTATCTTAAATGCAGCGATCGTCTATATGTGCCCTTCTAGTGGGGGTGCTTCAAAGGGATAACCGGAACGTTAAATCGGATCTCCTGTGTATTCATTCCTCAGGCTGTAGACAAACGTGTGGTTGTACCTGCTCCTGTAAATCCTGGAGGCACGGTAAAACTTATACCGTCGACACAAGCTACAGGAAAGCTTGGTTTTCATGTTGGCTCTGGTTCGGCGATTCAAGCATCCGGTATGCTGCCCTCGAAAAAGCCACCAGTATCTCGCGGTGTTCCTCCTCCAGTGCCGCCAAATAAGCCGGTAGTACCACCTAAAAAGGAGGCTGCTTATATTAGAAGGACTGAGTCTCAAGCAACGCAGGACGCCGTAAAACTTGGTAAACAAGCTGCGGTGCATCCTACTAGTGGACCTACCGCTCCGCAAGTCCAACAGGCAATAGGAGCTTTTACTCAAGCCTCCGATGAAGAGGTTAGTAATAAAGCTCCTCTGCCTTTCTCATCCGATTAATACGGATGAACAACTTCAACTTCATTTCAAGTGCCAGCATCTTAAGTGTTTCTATGTTCTTGTCTCCTGATATGTTCTTCCCTCTTTATCAATGACTTTAGAAGTCTCATCGGGTGCTCAAGAAAGCTACTTATTTGCACAAGTTGCAAACACGTTATATTTTCTATTTAGGAGGAACTTTATAAATAATTATGATTGAATGAAGCTACTGAATAAAAGGCCATTATTTCTCTTATTATACTTTTACTTTTTTTAAATTATACTTTTATGTCATTACGATATTTACGATATTTTACATTTTATTAAAATTTTATATATCTTGTAGAAGTTCAATTATTCTATAACATTCTATAGCATCTCATGTTAATTAAATACTTCTAAAATTATTAAATTATTCTTCCCTTATCTCGAATCATTTTCATTGCATAATTTTTTAACGAACACGTCCTATTCTTCCTGTTTTCTTATGTTACGTTAATTGGTTCTTAAATAAAAGTTATTAATATTGCCTGTAAATTATGGGAGGTTTTTGGTAACGAGAATGTTCTTTTGAAACTTGCTGCACGATTAACTTCCTTGAGTATCCGATGAATCGATATTGTTCTTCTATATGATCCTTTTTATACGTGAACGCAATTCAGAACTCGTGAATATGATTTCAGACAAAGCCACGTTGATTTAACGGCGGGTACAAAAAAAAAAGTAAGCATTATTAACGTTTAAGAAAGTCTGAAAGCCGTGTTACACGAATAAAACTTGGGGTAGTGTGTTTGGAACTACGCAACGCGGGATTCCATTAAGCAACGTTTCTGAATCAACGAAAAGAAACGTTAGTGCTCGAACTACTTGTTCATCGATTGATTATACATCGCGTACCATAAGATATCATTACCTATATTGTTAGATCTCGCCATCGGACGGATCTATGGATCCATAGCGATACATCACCACAACCAACCACGAATCATGCTTGTAACATTGTACTATAGTCGAAATGAATCAATCGAAGAAAAGAACGGGATTATTTGAACTATTTAAGGTAGACTCTGTAGATTCTGTAGTTTATTATCCGCGATCTTTCCGAATTACACTAAAAGTCATTAGATAAAATTAGTATCGTTGTAACGTGCTATTCGTAAGAAAAAACGATACTGTTATTAACAGTGGACGTGAATAATAAATGTTTATGCAACAGGGAGCTAGACCATGTAATATGTTAATAAAAGAAATACTTTTAGGTAGGGAAAGATATGGAAGGGTTATTTCACGTTAAATCATCCAATTGCCAGATTTCCATCGAAGATATCCTTTATTTTTTTTTAAACATGATTACTTCATTAGATAAAAATGATTATACACTGAGAATATGAACTCGCCTTTTACAGGAACAAGGAAGATTTTAACGATATTTTATTGATATTTACCATGATTTTCATAATTTTTAAAATACAGTTTAAGCAACTTTTAATAAATATATACAAGAATATTGTTAAAAATTTCTTGAAACAATTGATCGACTTGACGTGAGATGACTTAACAGTATATGCTATAATCACTGCCTTGCCTGACGTAATTGCGTGCATCGTCAATATACTGATGATGTTACGCCTTGGACGAAAGCATTTTGAACGAATTTATTCGAGACAAGCAGCTAAAACAGGAATAAGTCTGGAAGTGGTTCTTATCGTGAACTTGTTGATTTTCTCCGGGACAGGTATGAGGAGTTACGAAGAGAAATCAACTGAACGTTATCGTTTCGACAATACCTATATGCAAAGTAGTATTATTCGAAGTCCACGCGACCATCATATCCACGTTGAGATTTTTTCAGATATCACGACTGTCGATAAATGATCGCAAATCAAAGAAACACAGGAGGCAATTTATTTTCTATGTGTTTCTATGAACGTGATCGTTTGATTTGAGAGAAAATTTCCAATGATTCAGGCCAGTCGCGCAATCATGAATGTTGAATAATAGTAATATCAATGATCTTATTGATCCACAGTGTTCCGTAAGATGTATCTTATCAGGTGGAACGGGCGATTTCCGAATCAAAAATAAAAGCAGAAATATTCTCAATATCTTCGTATGACGCTTGTTTATTAATTTTTCTATTTATTAAACGCGTAAATGAAATAAATTCGAATGTCTCTATTACGCGCATATACGCGTCGTTCGTCGTAAATCTTTTAAAAAGATTCCAAGTGTACGTACGAGGCTATTAAGAATAATTTTCGGCTGTAAAAATCCTTTACCCGCCGAGCTCGGTACATCTTACGAAATGTCTGTACAAATTTCGTTCCCACAATACAGAGTTTATAACAAGGACATGAATAAAATTATTCGTTTGTACACAGTTTCTCTTGTATAAATTATAAATGGATGGAATTACGTTCTCATAAACGTATGAAAGATGTACACGTATACACACGCATACACTGTTACATATTCACTTACACACTCGTTCACTCACACATTCCTGTCGACAGATACAGGCGCACACATACATACATAGAAGGAAAAAAAACGATGTATCGGAGTTATTTAAAGATGTATCTCACTTTCCTTTCGTATACTTTACATGCGACCGTGATTTCATAAAACGTGTGAAAATATTCAGTGCGCGCGCGCGTCGACTGTCTTTAGTGTGCGAGTTCTTTTTTTTTTTTTAAAGAACACAGATATTTGTTCGGTGCTAGCTACAATATTTCATTTTTTTCTCTTTTTCTTTTCTTTTTTGCTTTTTGAGAATGTTCCAGTCAAATGCATAAATATTATGCTGCATTTCGTAAGGAACACGCGCAATCTCCCTAGTTTCTTCATACTTTGGGAATACCTAACAACGATTTATTCAAGATGAAAGATTCGTGCAAAGAGAAGGACAAAAAAAAAGAAGATGTTCGTTAAGCAGAATGAATATTAAAGAAGCGAAAGAAACCTCTTTTAACTTCGCCCGCTCGAGTTCTGTTTAATTCGCTCAGGGAAGGATGCGAGAAATGTAAAATATTTGTTCGTTTATATATTTAGAAATTCATTGCCTGTAGTTGTTGTTTCTTTCCGATGTCACTTGAGAAGTTTCCATCTGTTGCGTAACCGTACCGTCGTGCATCCTATTCACTTTCTTCGGAGTTAACGAAAAGTCTGTTTAACGAGAGATGTAATCTCGATCGAAGTTTCTCGATTTCACGGGAAAAATTTCTAGAGGATCTCGATAAAAACACAGCGATATAAGCAGCTATACGGGTAACAAAAGGGGGAGAAAGAAGAAAACTTGGGTAATCTGCGATACGTTGAAATCTCGCGGGACGACGTGATTAAAAAAAACATAGAAAATGAGAAACCGGAGGGTAATTAAAGCGGGCTACATTGAAACAAGTATAAATCCTTGGGGATGAAGTAGAGGATTTTTTTCAGGATAAGAGAAGGTCGAGACGCGAAGGAAAACGCTTTAGAGCGGCGCGTTGCGACACGAGTCGTAATAAAGAGCGAAGCGAGAGAAAAGCGAGAGTGAAGCGTAAAAAAGAGGAGAGCGAATTAAAAAGGGGGAAGACGATGATTATGTGAAGATGTAGGAGCAACTCAACAGAAGCTACACAGCCATACACGTTATACGTATACGCTTGATGTGATACCATACATCTACAAGTACTACATATCTACTTACACGCAAACGTGAGAGTTAGAATTTGTGCAAGGTGTAAATGTATCTGAGGAACGAAGAAAAGAGAAAGCATTACAGATAACATCGGGTCACATAGGAAGAAGATGACCAAGGAGCGCGCGAGGGTTACAGGAAATGCGAGCAGAAGGAGATAGAAAGAGGAAGCCGGAGGGGGACCTAGAGAGAAGGTGAGAGTGGGTGTGAGGTTGTTCTCTTCTGGTAAGGATGGTAAAAGGTAAGCAGCGCGTATAGCGCGTGCGCTCGCCGGCTAGGTTGTCCGATACACCTAGTACACGCACACATACACATACTGACACATATATACGTATGGGGTCGTCTATGCAAGGGAGCTAGGAGACGAAGAGAGCGCGAGAGGTTAACATCAGAGGGAGGATCGCAAACTCGAACGAGGAAGCGAGGAAGCGAGAAAGCGAGGAAGTGAGCGGGGCGAGCGTAAGCGAGATGGGATAACAGCTGGAAACGTGAATGGAAAGAGTGGAATAGAGATAGCGAGCCGTGACAGTCGATGGACAAAGAAGCGAGGATTCGCGAGATCCTTGCGCGGTATGAGGTTTGCATGCCTAGCGGACGGCTCCTCAGTATCGTCCTACGTTTCGTTCGCGACGCGCACCCTTCAACTTGGTCCTGGTCCGCGCGTCATCCAACTTGTTTGATGTACACCGATTGCTCTGAAGTACCGGTGGTACTATTGTTGCTCGTACGACTCTGTTCTTCGTTGTTGGCGGACATCGCCGTATTTTTTATTTTCTATTTTTCATATTTCGATCAGTGATACGATTCTAAAAGCGGGAGCGAAAGTATCAAACATTTTGTCCCGTGTCACCGGGTGATGTGTGCCGTTTATCGTATCCTCGAGCCGTTTCCGTAGGAATACGAGCAAAGTGATTCGCAAGGGTGACAGAAGAGAGATATTGGATGTTACGCACGTACATACGTATGTATAATCTTGATTGACGATAAATCGTTCGGCATTGATTCTATTTGTTGTGATTCGCCGCGCGTTGCAATAAACGTGGGAGATTGTGCTTTCACACTATTTCTTGAGAAACCGTAGAAAACGTGCGATGTTGATGAATGAGACTAGCGGTATCTTTTTCTGTTTCGTCATTTCTTAGAAATGTTCTTTACCTATATACACGTAGGATAAGGTAACTCGTTAATGTTTTACGTGTTGTTTACGTTTACGCTTCTGAATTAGGAGGTAAGAAGTGATATGATTTAGATGGTGATAATAAATGATAAGTACAATCGTAGCAAACTATTACTGATTATACCTGATACAAATAGATTGTTCTGTAATTTATGTATGTACAGCAGATGTATTTGTATAGACAATATCGAGATTGTTTTATCGAAGTATAGCGTCTACTCTGTATCGAGTTTTTATTCGTCGCATCTATGACTGGTTTATCACCTCGTAGAATATTTTAACATTGGTTACTGTTCTCATCGATCATATCTTTTAATCGATCCGCTCCATAGACCCTTGTCCGATTTAACTTTCATTTTGCGAGAGCAGTAAATGAATATTATGTGTGTATATATATATATCATGGAGATGTTATATATATTATAAGAATCGTAAAATTGACAAAAATACGTAGCGGTGGGAAAAGTAGTGCGGTATGTTCCTCGATTGTGAAACGCACAAAAAAAGAACCCTTATTTTTTGGAGTCTGAGAACGTATAATCGACACGAAGGAGGTTGAATACGCGAAAGGCGATTAACAAAAAGATGTACCGCTAAAATTATACGAATATACGATATTGATAGCATAAAAAAAGAGAAACCGAGTAAAAAAGTTTTGAAACCACCCCTTGTTCCTCTTTTATCGTTGATCCAATTCACCGAGACCTCTTTTGTTTCCCGCTTTCATTGATATTCTTCTACGGCATGGCGGGAATGAAAACTTCGTTGTTCCGCGCAGGAAGATCGAAAGAAACTTTGTTAAAACTACTGAAGGATGGCAAAGGTATCTTGTGCTCCCAATGCATAGTATGCGAATATCGAGCTTGACGTTATGGTTTTGTATGCGCCATAATCTCCTCTGATTATACCGAACTTTATTCTCTCATAAATTTCCACGTTTAAATTTAAAGTAGTTTACTAAACATGTAATTACTGGAATAATGACTGCTTTTTATCTTTATAGCGATCTAAATATTTTAATCTTGATTTTTTCTACAGGTAAGTTAGTATTTTACGTGATAGAAAATTACATAATTCTTCGTTGATAAGCATTTATTCCCTAAGTCGAATGTAACGATATAAAATTATATATTATATACTTTTACGTTTATACGTTTATCCCAAACGTATATACGTTTTTCCCAATAATTAATTTTCGTGACACTGCGTCCTACTTTACAGATAGAATATAATATTGTGTAATTATACGTATGTTATATATTTCGAAAATTTATTATTTGTCATTAACATTGGTTCATTTTATTTTCAGATATTTTCTATTTTTTAAATGGAATATATATATATGTTTTTTTCAAATTCAATATTTTTTTTCAATATTGACCCATTTTCGTGACACTACAAGTATGACGTAAACAGCGGCTTAAATACTAAGCGGCTTAAAACAATATAGCTCCGTCGAACAGCATAATTATGACTGTGATTAATTAAACATAAAGAAAAGGGGTTCCCATGGTCGACATTGCGTTGTATCTCACGATGGAAGGAACACACTTCTACCAAGCTGTTCCTCGGCAACGTCATGCACGTCAGAACCTATAAATCCGCCGAATAGATTCGCTTCCGAGTTCCGGTTTCCACGGGCAAAACTAAATCCATTTTTCTCTCTTCTATTTTTTTCCTCCTCCTGTTCTATTATTACATAGCAACAATTTCGCGGAGAAAGCCGTGGTTACAAATTAATAACGTAAGACGCATTACTATACTCAGGCACATATAGAGATGAATTAGCATTCGAAGACGTAACATTTTACGTTCCTGAGAAATTAACTGGATTGTTACCGTATATTATATATTACGTAGAAAGCATCATGTTCGTTGGGAAAATAGGATATCTAGTTTTCGTAGACGAGATAGAAACCATCAAGAGTACCCGCATCCCCCTTTTACACCCCTTTCCTCTTAACAATCTTTAAATCGATAGGGAAATGTTTTCACCTTTCTTGCCTATCTTTCGTATTAAACTCAAAATGATACATTACGCATTTAAAAAACAATGAATAATATATTGAACAATGAATAATATTTTTAACGCCCGTAACTCGAACAATGTCATAATTTGCTTAGAAGAAGAAGAAAGGACGTAAATCACGAGATAAGAGCTGTGTTCGTTCTTCTCCTATTTCCCTGTGGATATACCAGTTTCTTTTTTACTGAATATAATATTTCATAAGTATCCTAGAAAATCATCCTCATTATTTTATGATTACGTCCGTAATGGATAATCGCGGTAGCGCGCGCGATATGATCGCGACAGAGCCGGTGCAGAAAGTGTCTGCGTGTGTATACCGGTAGCACGTGTGTTGGTAATTTCACTTATGTCATAGTTCCACTACCAGCGCGGCCACCCTCCTTCGTCACGTTCGTATCACGCGAGAAAACGCGGAGGACAATCACTGTTTCTTAGGTGTCTGAAAGAGAGGCCGTGAGGAATCGCAATCGCATGTGTGAAGCGGGCCTAGTGTCCTGTGAGGTCGTAGGTAGCCTAACGTGTACACTGTGCACGCTACTCTGCTGGCGAAAGTGGGCTCGTCTTCCGGATCAACGTCTGCTCAATAAATCGTATAAGTCATTCGTCGCGCTTCCGTCTCTGCTAGTGATACGCAATGTTCTCGGTAACTCAGCGCATTTACACTAGAACTGCCGATCTTTAACGCGTATCTAAATTACTATACGTATCAGGTAATTAGACGGTGGATATTTATACAAACTCATACTTTAATGAATACTATCTGCAGGGAAATTCTGTTTCACTCTGTAAATGTTATAACGAGTTTCGAACTTTTGATATTTTATATGTTTCTGTGTATTACGCGCATTCTGTGCATTTTTGCATCTTTAAATTTCTCATAAATGCATAAAGTTTATAATTGACTCTGCTATGTTCTTTTGTTTTGCTTCCGACTTAATGGTATTTCTTTATCGTTTGCAGATTTATGTTTGAAGAGAATATGAAGAAATTGTTAAAGTTCTTATTAAAATGTTAAAACTGTTGAAAGTTTTTTCGTCCGAACGACAGCGTCGGGATATAAAAGTTGGGAACGACGTTTTTGTACATGAACTTTCTTCATTGTCTTGATGTCTAGAACTTTATAAGTATCGTCCACTTCTCTCCACAGCCTCCATAATTATGTTTCCATTCCAATAAAAATCAACGTCAATTTTATCGAAAGTACTTTCATACGTTTAATAATAAAAAAGAGAAAGGATCTGCAGCTCATCATTTCGACAGGTTTGGCAATTCTATTATTAAACCAATTCAGAGAAGCGCTTAAGCTTCATTTCTCTTCTTTCATCGTTGGACTTTATCAATTTACGCACGATTCGATTTATATTTCCTCATTTAGTCGACGTATTTTCGATATTTAGTAGGCTATTAACGCTTATTATTAACGTTTTTACGAAAGCGATAGCTTGAAAAAAAGCCCCTCGATTGTAACATTAGACATCCGCGAAGAAGCAATTTAAAACCGAGAGATCTTCCAGTTACTTCCACCTATTTATTATTGACGAAATAAGTATCGTTTCTCCCGTTGATAATCATAGCGTTTATTATTTCGACATTCTCCGTTTCGAGCGACAATTTCGTTGAAAATTATAGAGCGCCACGATTCCTCTAGTGAATATTGCCGACTGACTGAAACGACAATTGTTAGTTAAACGCCGCGTTGGATTGCAATGAAAACGCATTACTAACACAAGGAGGATCGTGTCGATTCGGTGCGGAAGATTCGCAGCTCGTCTCAACGTGACTCAATATTGGTTGCCGTGGTCGGTTCGCCGCTTTCTAAGATCTTTTGCCACGGGGACGGTAATCAGATTCGTTCTGAAGGTATCTGACGATCTTCCTCACCGGCAAAGGCGTCGGTGAGTGGCCTGAAATGACCTTTCTTCTGCAGTTGGGATCTTAAACGCGGGCAGATTTTCCGTGGCTTAGGGTCAACAGCGACACGATAAACGCCGTTGCCAACGACGGTAGGAGGCTTGCACTTCCGCTTCTCTCCGACACGACGAGCTTGTCTCCCCGTCACCGAGAGTACAACCGAAAGTCTCGTGCCTTCTCGTATGTGTCGGACATATATTCGTGAACAGGATGTTTCATAAGGCGCCGCTCTATAACGATCTCGAGCGTTCAGCATTTCCTGAACCGAAAACACGCGCGTCCTCGCGTTCTCATGATGCTTGTGTATCACACGACTGGGATGAATCGAACAGATGTCTTTTTTTGTACCTTTCCTTTCTTTTTTTATCCGACAGAATTTTGTTCCATATGTTTGTCGTTATGTTTCCTTTTAGTAAAAGGTCGTAACGGTACAAGCGAGAAAGTTGTAAAATGTACATCGCCGGTCACAAGTATTGGAACACTTGGATTTTCTTGTACAATAATTATTAATTGATAACGTTAGTAAATTTATAAATTACAAACTATAGATTATAGATTTCCTTTTTATAATTTTTAATTTTTTGTTAAACAGGCTGTTCAGATAATTTATAGTTTGTAAAATTTACTTGTAAATATCGATTAATACGGGCAATTTAATATTCGTAAAATTTTGCTATTAATTTTAGTTGAATTGTACAACACGATTCTGCTGATGTTTAAATCGAACGCTTTTTCGCTGCTTTTATTTTCCAATCTTTTTGTTATAAATCCGTTGTTTCACTCGCATTGTACGTACACATATGCTTTATTTATAATATACGATGTAATACCACATAAAGTCAATTCTATCCGAATTTTTCTTTATGGAACTGATAGATGTCTTAGTATTTACGACAGTATAACAATTACTTTTACAGTTTCTGAAATTTATTACTGCTGCACCTTAAGAAGATTATTTTCTATATATAAATCTTCGATTTCTGTTCTCCACGGAATCTTCCATGAATCTGTCATGGAAACTGAATGAAGATTGACGTAGAGTGAAATATTAATTTGGAGAAAATGAAGCCAAGATTTAAGGCGGAAAATTTCGCTGATTATTTCACCTCTGCTTCTGCACTTCAGATCTTTCACGAATATTCTCCTTCTATTTATATTCGCGAAATCTCACGTAATCGGAGGAAACACGTATTATCGGGATGAAACAAAAGAAGAAAAAGACACGAAGTCAAATACCTCGGTACGAAGGGATTATAGCACCAAAACTCAGTCACGAAAGAAACAAGCAGTTACAAGAACTCTCCCATAATGAATACAATGCTTTACGTAAGGTGGCACGCACACATGGGAAAAATTTCAAAAAACACGTCGGTTTCTTTGTTAATGTCTAATAATAAGACATCAAATTCCTTAAAAAAGAGAAAAGGAGAACAAAAAGATGAAATCTTCATTCTTAAAAATTTGGAATGGTTTCATCGGAGAAAAAAGTTTATGAACTAAACGACTGAATCAATACAAAGAAATACATGATTAGAGGAACAAAGTTAACGATTACTTTTACCTTATAAATGGAAAGGAAAATTTCTTCTTTTACACTGTAACAAAATACTTCGAAAAATGTTACGGCTGATTCATGTAATTAACTTCGCTATTATTCGCCTCAACGAAGCTGAACGAATGGCAAAAGAGAAAGATCTCGTTGCCTGTTTCAATTTTACAAGTTGTTTGAACAATGAACGTGGAAGACATTTGATACTGAGAAAATCAAACAATACATACTTTTCCAACATTACTATATGCGTAATTTATTAAAGGTAATAACGAGATAATTAAAACAAGCAACAGTAAATCTCCGGACGTGATATATATTTCCATGATATCGACAAAATCAATAATAATACATACTTGCTTACCGCTGTACATACGTGCAATTTAATGTAAAAATAATAAAGAAACAACTAAAACAAACATCTCATCCTATATACCGCGACAAATTTTCTGTTGTTAGATCATACTTTAATATAGGTTTCTTCTTTGTAAAAGATAACTTGTACAATTTCAATAAACATTTCAGCCGTTGAAATGATTAAAACGAACCAAGTTTTTCACAAAAATTGTCAAATTTGACTTATTTGATTTCAACTGAGTCTCTAACGACATATTATAACGTTTGACTTGACTATAAGCAATCATATAAAGATAAAAGAAAGGAAAGAGATCTCTTCTCCAAAAATTCTCCAGTTTCAATAGTATATCCGAGAGCTATCACGAATTGTTTTAACTTAATCATTAAACTAACGATCGAAAAGTCAATTGAAACCTGTAATCGTCTGTCCAAGTTTCTCGCAAGACAGCCATTAAATGATTTCAACATCTTGATAAGATAATAGAGTAGAACTATCCAGCCGACATGCCGAAAGACTATTAGTTATAACGTAACAGTTTAGCGTAAGATTAATGATTGTAAAGCAAACTTTGTGCCGGAGATAGGAGGCAAGTAAAGGACACGAAGAAAACGTAAGAAGATCAATGTCTTCTTTCAGGTTTTGCGTAATTTAGGTTTTTCTATTATCGACTTTGTACCTTGCTCTACATAAAAGTCGACGAATAAAGATTTTCGTTTAATCAACCAGTCTTACCTTCCAAAGCAGCCTTACGATCTTTACTTTCCCGATTCAACTTCATTGGGAAAAGTAATCTGTTTCTCGTAACACGCAGCCAGTGTTTGTGATAATATCTGACGACTCGATTCGTTCATTCGATTGTTACCTTAACGTGATGCTCTCCCGTATCGCCTTGTTAGATTTCGAGTGTGCAAAGGTGAACAAAATAACCGGAAATGAACGTGTGACTTAATGAAAAGAACCGCAGCTCCCCTCTGCGATTGTTTAATCACGATTATAATTCCGATAATAATACTTATTACCGTACACGTATTACCAATGTTATCTTGTCTCTTTAATTGGCAAAAACCATACCCGCTCAGCTTATCTTGACGTATTTAAAGCAAGGTTTTAATATATTTAACATCAAAAAGGAGTGGTAAAAATGGTAAATTATTGAAAATTAATATCACGTTTAAAGAGGGATTTTATGAAAGTATTCATATTTATATTCGTACGTGTATTTAATAAGAGACATCGATTCACGATTATTATTAGATTGCGGATTTTTATACATTTATAAGACATTTACATTTGGAAAGATCCGCAGAATACAATATAACATGCAAAGATATATAAAACATCGAAAGTGAAATATCTGTTGTAATATTTATGTTATTTATGTTCCATTTCTTTATTTACCTTATTATCTTCATAGGAACTTGAATCTCCATGAACACCTGGAGTTTAATTATTAGAAATGTTTAATTAAACTTGAAAATTACATTCAGTAATATTAAAAATATAGAATATTAGATAAATATTAGGAATTGTTGAAAGTGAAGTTATATCATTTCTAAAGACAATTTTTAAATAGAGTATATACATATATATATTCATTTATTCATCGAATTTTCTCATTTTTCATTAAATGTTCCACATAATAACACGGTCATTTTCGCACCTATTCTTCGGTTACTAAAGACGATACTTACTGTCGTTCGAGAAACTAGAAGGTTACCAGTTACTCCTGAAATAATTGCCTCCTTTGAATTAGCATTACAAAAGAGGAAGGCGGTACGTATGCGAGTACGCGCTCGTTAAGACGCCAAGTTTTATTTCGCTATCTGCCGGCTATTGTTTCAACATCACTATCCGCCCGTGCCCTGCAGTAAGCTTCCCTTCTGCTATAGCGATGGTATAGGGATCGATCGCTGAAAATTCAAAATACTCCTTTATTAGATGAAGTCAAGTCAATCAAGTCGGAGTTTCGACGAGAATTATAATAATTAGGAATTATCTAGGACGGGGGATAATCGTTGCGAGACCGTGGACTCGTCCCATAATGCAGGGAACTTTTTAATAGAATTATGTTTGCAATAGTTATCCTTCTCGTTTCGTTAGAACACGTACAATTTTAATAATACTCCGATGAGCGATAATCGTGCTCAAGAGAGTTAGTTAAAAGTTTCTATCGATACTTTGTTAATTCCGCTGCGGTTCTAAAATTTCTATGTTTCAATTTTACTTTTACTTCAACGATATTTAATATTTTAATCTACTAATCGGGAGAAGTAAGTTAACTTGACACGCGAAATGCTTAATTTTTTGGATACGATAATATTTTTATTTAATGACTCCCTATCTTTTTACGTGCCGTTTCATTTTTGGTAGAAATGAATTACATCGTACTTATACTTGCAGCAATTAAAATTAATTTAGTTGAACTTGATTTAATAACCAATAACTTGAGTAAAACTTTGACATAAAATTGAAACGAAAAATCGTTCCAACGACGATTCCTTCGTATCTCAATTTCAAACATTTTTGTTCTAATGATAGAAAAACGTAATTGGATCGGAAATGATTGAAGGGACGCAACGGTGTTAGTGCACGTACATTACGAAGTGCAAATTGATTTTTCAACTTCCTACTGCCAACGAGAAGAAAGAAAAGCAAAAATAAATTCGAGTTACTATTTGTTAACGTGATATCGTATTCGTTATTGAACATCCTGGTAATTGAAATCAAAACTATACACAACTCCTAACGCGTTACGAATGATCGTTATATATGGTTCGTTATATCGTTATATAAGTAGACTGCGGATGTTTAAGTACTTATGCGCAATTTAAATATGCAAAAATGCACAGACTGCACGTTTAAAATAAAGCAATATCTAATCTTCTGTTTAGATTCCACTTCCTTAATCTATAATCACAAAAATCTGAATTTACATAGTTATTCGTAATCTACGGTATCTCTTATTAGTCACTGTAGTCTTGAAAAATGAAAGAATTAAGAAATGACAGATAAAAACGTTTTAACAAAAGAAGATAGTTTATCGTACGCCATAATGGAAGAGGAACGAAGTTCCGTTAAAATGATTGTTCGACACGGTCCTAGGAATTCGTGGCGATCGTTAAACAGCCAATATCAATTAACTGAAAGGAAGCAATAAGCTACGAATCCGGTTATCGACAGGGTGAAACGATAACGAGCCGGATTCATATCGAATGAGAGAGGAGTCCGCACGTCGCAAACCGAGAGAGAGTGAAAGTACTTCGTTATAATACTCATCGCGGTTTGCCCAAAGGATTAACCATAAATTGCGCGTCGCATCAAATGCCAACCAGCAACTTAATGACTACCGTAATCATTTTGAAAGTCCGGTGAATCGGTGAACCGTGAGAATGAACAAGATATTCTCTACCGTCTTCTTGGTTGCGTCACCCGCCACGACGACAAAGACGAAGAGGAAGATGAAGAGAGGAGTAAAACGAGCACGTTGGGGCTATCTGTTTCTTCCGACAACGAGGCTGGCATGTTTCATGTTCGATTGAATGTCACTGAGCCACGGCCGATATTGTGACGTGGTGTTTCCACTCGTCGCGGATTGCGGCGTAATGGAAACCCCATTACCACGGCCAGGGATTTGATTAGGATAATCGCTTTCACGGGTGATCACGAGCTACGTTCGCGCACGAGTCCTTCGCCGATCGTATCATCGCGATCGAACGGGCCGTTTTCTTCTAGTAAATTCGAATTGGCCGTTTATCATTGATTTACGTGTAAGTGAGATGAGCGTGAAAGGATCGTGAAATATTATCGAGGATAATTTATTTGCCACTTATTTTCTGTTTTTTTTTTTGTTTCTTGTTCCTTTTTTTTTTTAGTTGGAGGACAATATTTGATTGATCTTATCAGATAGGAATTTATTGAAGAAACGATAACTGCTTTTTTAGTTTTCTGGAAAATACATAGAATGTACGTAATATATGCGGTCTGTAGGAAGTAGTTTATGCTTAACAAACAGATTGCGGATATTCATGCAAATTTATGTTTTTATGAGTATAGATGAGGAAATGGAATATTATAAAGAACACTATACTTAATATCATGATGAATCGCGTATCATTGCAGTATTAATCGAAAGGTTTTGTATATCAGATAAATTTTCTATGACGAGTATTCGAATATTTTATTCCCGGCGAGATAATAATAAATAAGAAATTTGTATCTGATATAAATAGATTATTTTATTACGTACTATGTTCATATTTTTAGCGACTACTCCATAGAATTTTAATATTCTTATCTTATTCTTCGTTTCTAGCTGCTTTCTTCTCATATATTTTATTATTATCTTTTATTGTTATGTATATATTATTATCTGTTTCAATCGTATTTTTTCGTAAATTTGTTTGCAAATTAAAGGTACTTAAATTTTCTATTAATTATAGACCTAATAAAAAAATAATAATAAAATAGTAATAAAAATTATTACCATCGAAGATTTTATTAAGATAATAATAACTCCATGAGCAATTATAAAATGTGTTTCTACATAAATCTTACGAGATTATTATCACGATTAAGCGAGGTTCTTGGTATTTTATTTATTCTCGTTAATAGTTCACGAGAATGTATAAGCCTTATGTATAGTATGAAATATAAGCGATTAAATGTCATCTCTTTACTTAAAGCTTCGTTTTATGAAAACCTTTATTGTTAGAACCGTATCTTATGAAATTTTAATTTGAAACTAAACTATTAGTTTAGATTCTAAAATAATTTTTACTTAAACATTTTTAATAGAAGGTATTGATCGAATTGTATAATAACTGCTTGTTATTAAGTATAGAGAGATGTTCTTTCAGCGCCGAAATAGCTCAGTTGGGAGAGCGTTAGACTGAAGATCTAAATGTCCCTGGTTCGATCCCGGGTTTCGGCAGTGGCTTTATTTTTTCTCTTGAAGATTTGAGCTTTTATTATATTTTTATTTTTCTATATCGTTTTTTAATATATCTAGAAATAACTAGAATATCTAGAATATTTGTAGTATAATCTGTTTATTTATTTTGATTTTATAGATAGCAACATTATTATTTCTTATCTGTGTATATGGCATCCGTATATTGTATATGTATTGAATTGAGTAATAAGTTTGCTTTAGCGAAAAATAGCTTTTCACCACGTATATATTGCAAAGAATTATATAATAAATTAAGAATGTAGAAATATGTACGTGTGAATTTTTTGATGAAAGACAAAATAAGATAAATTTATAAAGAAATGGGATAAACAAAATCTCTTTAACTATATAGATAGATTTCATATGAAATTAATAACACTTGACGTGTTTTCTTAAGAAATTGTGACCGAACTTATTACTCATTATAATACTTCATATCTTTCTAATTACGAAGAAATTCGATTGATCTGAGATAACAAAAAGAGATATACAAGTATCAAAGAATTTGCTTATATCTTGTTACAGAATCATGAACAAGAATTTATCGAGAATGGCATATCTCGAAGTAATCATATTTTTATGTAAGTATGATTAGAGTACCTCTCGATTTCTCTCAATATGTTTTAATCTACATACGTTTATATATGTATAACTTTTATTACAAGGATGTTACGTTAGCATTATTGAATGTCAAAACACGGAAAATGAAATATCATTTTTCGAGGAATTGATAATAAATTTCGTTTCTGAATATTTGAAGTTTACGTGTCGCTCGGTTTTTCAGGTTCAATGGTCACTTTCATGGTCAGCAACTGCGAAGCAGAGGTGACTATGATCGCTCATTAACGTTTCTAGCTTCTACCGTGTAAAATAACAATACATATCTACATTCAATGTCTTCTATTCACACTGCTATTACTACGAAAGAAGTCATAAAAATGTGTTAAAAAAAGTAGCAAAGTATTTTCAAATATTCTAAGACTACTTGTCATACAAGAATTATTATTAGACTATGGATATTTATGCGAATGCATATATTTTAAATAATAGTTAGAGATGCTATACTCGGAAGCTCTCGAAACTAAAAAACTTTCGAGTCCTTGAAAATCAAGATTTTTAATTAATCAATTTTTGTTTAATTCTAAGATGATTTAAGAGATCTGTTTCATCTATTAAGTATTATATCGAGTATTTTACTTTGGATATTCCATGTATATTATACATTTTACGAATTTTTATGAATATTACGTTGCTTTAATTAATATAGATAATTAACTGATTCATATGCAAGTATACTAACGTAATTATAATATTTATAGTGTTACAATCTTATGCAGCGTATTATTATGTACATTCAAATTTCCCATAAACAATAAATGCATAAAAATCCTCAGTCTAATTATTATACACTTAACACGCATTAATATTTTGTATAATTTCATTACGAATTGCTTTCACTTCTAGTCAGAAACTAGTAACAAAAAAGCAAATCTGCCAGAACTTTCGTCAGAGTTGGATTTATCCAGTATAGAAGCATCCATAGAGAACGAGGAATCGTTGAAAAAAATAGTGAAAAGGCTGGCATCTGAGAAGAATGGCGAGTACCAAATTTATCAAGGTTTCTAAGCCATATTCTTATTAACACCGAAAGTACACTTCTTAACCCTCTTCCGTTCTGTCTCTAAAATATTTTCTTCGCCTTTCTTTCCCAGTCTTCTTCGGCAATGTGGATCTTCTCAAGGAATGGCTCAAAGGAGCGGGTATTATTAATAATACTGCATAAGTACACCAGCCGCTTTCTCTTTCAGCTTCCTCTATCCCAATAGAATAAATCGCATGCATCTAGTTAATATCCTTTGTAACTGACCAATGTGACAACTAATACCGTGGATCACCAAGAAATCGATCTCGATCGATGGAAAAAGAAAAGAAAATCAGATTATCAATTAATACTGACTTTCATGTCTTGTAATAGAGTCTTGTAATGACATGTATGTATACTAGGGTGTTTGGAAAATTTGTAGCAAAATTAGAGGAAAAGTTTCAAGATTATGAATTAATTAAAAAAGAAAATGTTTTATAAGAACAAAAATAAATGATTGTGATAATATGCTATAGGCGGTAGAATCGTTTTGAATGACACGAAATAAAACATTTTTCAAGCAACTATAAGAAGCTTTAAATGCATGTAAAAGAATTAACTCGCATGACTTAATGGAATCCCTGCACACTTTTTTAAATTTTTCATCGTATTCACGAACTATGAAGGAAAAAGGAAAAATAAATAAAGTAGAAATTTCGCTGTTGGAAATTAAAACGTCAGTGAATTTTTAAAAGGGAACGATCAAGTCGTACAATGAAACATGATCTTATAATTTAGGGGTGACAGGACAGCCAGGAGTGGATTTTCCAGCTCTCACGACAATTCCAGCCACTTCATTCAGCTGTCGCGGTCTGAAAGGTGGTTACTACGCTGACTTGGAGACGAATTGTCAAGTAAGTAACAAATGGTTTAATATATATCTTGCCGCAATATAATTACTTTAATCAAACGCGTGATTCATCGTTACGACATCGCGATATCTCGTCTCGCGATAGCGCAATCGAGCAAACTGATGAATAGACCATTTAACTCGTGAAACTTTCTCCTAAAAATTGTCTTTACCAACAACATCAAATTGTTTGAAATTAAAAAAAAAAAGAAAAGATTACGAAATAGACAACCAAGTAAAAATACATTTTTTAAATGAAGGAAATTTAATTAAAAGTATCGATGACCTTAAACACGTTTAAAATAGAATAAAAATTCAAAACAAGAGATAATAATGACGTATGATTATGTTTGGTAATCAAATGAGTCAGGCAGCCGATGCGACTATGAGATACAAGATATTGTACATTGCGAATATATATAATTATGTATTGTGTGTCAATATATACTCTTTTTGAGGAATAAATAATTGCAGAAACTGGGTTTTTCACTTCCATTATTGCAGATTGCTTATTTTTGTAAAACCTTATCGGATTTAAGAAAATAACGTGTTATAATTGTCATCGTTGCGCGTTTGATGTGGCCTTCATATTAAATTTTATTTCTTAAAAGAAAGATTAAGAAAATTGTTAGTTCTTATATTCTCATTCATATTCTCATATTTTTTGGCCGCCGAACTACACAGACTCCGTTGATATAAATGATTCCGTAATGGTACACAATGAACAAAAATTAAACAATGAATTATCACGATGAACATTTCTCTGTTCAGGTATTCCATATCTGCGACAACGGGCGAAAAATCTCATTTCTTTGTCCGAACGGCACCATCTTTCAACAATCGCAGCTAATTTGCGATTGGTGGTTCAAGGTGGACTGTAGCAAATCCGCGGAACTGTACGAGCAAAGTAGCGAGCAGTTATTTGAAGAAGAACGAAGACGGGCCGAGTCTCGAAAATCGAAATTGGACTATCCACAGTCGATCGAATCAGGCGCGCAACAAGACTATTACGATGTTCAGAATCTCAGTTACGATGGTAAGCAGAACGGAAGGATTAAACCGTACGAAGAGCCTCCGCAAGAAAATCAGGTCCAACCAAACAGAGAAAGGATCAAGTCCTCTCGACACTTTGACTCTGGCAACAATTTCAGTCAAGAATCAAACTCACAAAGAGACGGTAACCAGCTGTTTGGTGGCAATGGATTTCACTCGAACAATCAACCTTCCAACTTGAAACAGCAATTCAATCAATTTACAAGAAACACCGACGAAGGGAACGTGAATAGATATTCGACGACCAGTCAAGATCATTATAGCACCCCGAAAAAGGCTCAAAATTACTACGTTACGAACAGAAACTCGAATAGTCAACGTGATGACAAAGGAGCTCTGAAAAGATTGAAGTTTAAAGGTCTGAATAGGACTAACTCTACTTCTTCGCAAAGGGCCACGCCAGCTTATACAGAGTCAACTACATTCAGAGGAAGTAATACAAGCCCCGTGAAAGAGTCTCAGCAATTTGCAGAAAGCGCAGCATTCGTTGGCAATCGTGGGAATCGGTTCAACGAAAACACTGGAAATACGCACCAGTATTACTATCAATTGTACATTAATCGTGATTCTACTACGAGAAATTCTATTTATGATTCGACCACGTGGAGACGGGATAATGAAAACGACGTATCCACACAAAGGAACGATTATCCGTCGTTTACAGACACGACGTCTACTTATTATGAGACAACGACGCAGTATTCGACGGTCACTGCTACTCCTCCGTGTAACGACGAGATTACCACCGAAAGTAGTCTTCTAACGAATCCATCTACTTATTCTGATACTCAACCGATCACCGAATCGCTTCTGTTTGCTAATAGCAACTACGAGTATCGTGGAAACGCGAAGACTATAGGAACTAACGTTCGAAGCAGCTTCGTTGACAAGAATTATTACGATGGTAACGATAATAGGGATAATAATAGAGCAACTATCGGGAACACAGGAACAGTTCCTCCTACGACTCGTTCCTACGTGACCACAGATGTCTATCGTCAAAACACTATAACACCGAGTTCTTCGCAGCAGAGATATACTACAAGCTACTTTTCTCCCACACCAACTGCATCTTTTCGTAGCAGCAGTTTTGGACGCAGCACAGAGAGACCAGCGGCTCGAACCACGATCGATAGCCAGTCTAATAGGTTAAACAACGATTCTATACCGACCAACAAGAACCCCTCCACGGTATCTCCAGGCTATCGACAAAATTTGATCAGCACAACCACAGAGAAACCTTTTAGAAGCACTCTGGCTTATCAACAGAACACCGTGACCGAGAAGGATCTGAGTCCTTACGATAGAAGTTTCACGTACAAACAAGGTAAAGTGATGTCTACACTAGGTCCTTATATTCCGTTTACAAGAAACTACGCGTACAGTTCTAGCAGTACCACTTCAAAACCAACTCCATATACTCCCACGGTGCCCACTTATACGACGACTTATACCTCTCCGAGAACTCTGATACCAAAACTGAAATATCCTACACCGACGTCGTCGAGTAAGATTAGGTCGAATGCAGCGCGATTTTCCGAAAGAGAGCACGCGTTGAGTATGCTACACTCTTTGAAGAATCTCGAGCACAGTGTACCTAGTTTGTCGGAGACGTTGAAAGAAAACGAGAGGGCGTCGAACGTTTCCGTCCCTCCAGCTCCTTCGACGTTACACTCTCTGGCTCTCTATTTCTCTACAGTCACAGAGAATTTTGATTCGAACGAAACTACGGATTCCTCTATAAATATAGAGTCTGCAGAGGATGTGGAGGAATCGACACTTTCGAAGAAGAGTAATGGAACGGTCCAAGTGCCGACTAGTCTTCTAACCAGGCACACTATCGATTCGTACACGGAATTATTTAAATTGAACGAAGAGGTGGAGACGAATAATGTGACTACGGAAGATCGTCTGGACAATTCTAACGGTTACAGAGAGGATTATAACGATGATTTAGAGCTCCAACAAAGCGGAGGGTCCTTGGATGATCTTCGAAAGACTAACAGTACTAGACTTCGAGAGCTGGCTCAAGTGTTCACACACGCTCTGTCCGCCTATTTATTGGATCCAGAATCGTTTAAGAAGGTACTAACGGAGATCAGACCGACCGAGCCATCCAAAACTACGGAAGAAAATGATTTATGGAGCACTACTACTCCCTATCTGATCGAAGATAACACTTCCCCGACCAGAGAAAGAGACGAAGTTCTGGACTTCTCCGACGATGGTAACGATGTAAGACAGAAATTAACTACCATTTATCCTACCACCTTTGAACCACCAACCACTACGACCCAAGAGAGCGTTTACGATACTTTTAGCACATCAGCAAGCACTTACTACACTACTCCCAAAGTATTTTCTCAAGACGGGTTTGAGTATAGTACCAACTTGATATCGTTGAGTCCTGTGACTAGCACGTATTTCGAAACTTCCGTTCCCCCAACAGAGAGCACGTACACTTTAGAGCCAAACAGTACACCGTATGATTCGAGCGGATTCTACAATCAGAATAACGAGGTGGACAAAGGAAATGCCGAATCAGCGGTGACAAGTGGCTACGTTTCGTCCGATGACACTGGGAATCAAAATCGCGTTGGGGGTTTCCAGAATAATAGCGTCACGGCTGTCACGGAATCACTCGACAAATTATTCGCTAGCACTCCCATAAGCGATAATTACGTCGTTTCACCGACACCTCCCTCTCCATCTGTGTTCGTGCACATGGTTACCTACAATTGGAACAAAAAGTCGACTAGTAAGAAACCTGAGCAACAATTGAATCCTCCGTTTTTCGACGAACATCCAGAGACGATTCGAAAGGATAATGATAAAACTCTCGGGTCGTTGAGGCATGAAAGTTATTCTAGCACACCTATGTCCACGCATAGCGAAATTCGATCGACTACTTTTGATTCAACCACGAGTTACGAAACCTCTACAAATCAGCCTCATAAAATTCCCCGTCACAAGTCGTTATTAGCCGAACCGAAACCAATTGGAATTTCCCTGCCTACGTTACGAAGCAGTTACATGAAGTTTAGAAATCTTTACAATCGCGTGGACGAGCATAATATCGAGACAACAGAGAAACCTATAACAACCACAGCTGTTGTTACTGAACTAACAACCTCCACTACAAATAGCATAGACACTACGCCTTGCGCAAATGACGATTCGAACGATTCTTTCGAGTCCATAGATCAAAGGGAAGATTCAAAGATATTAGACAGTGACCACTGGACTTCGTCTCCAGCTGTTACTCATTTATGGGAAACTTCGGTGTTCGTCGACCCTCAGAGAATTAATCACGATTTAGAGTCAGACCTTGGCTCCACTGTTACAACAGGAACGTTTAGCGTCACTGATAGTCGAGAAAGAGTAGATTATGAAAACACGCCTTCTCTGGGTGAAGATATATCGAGTAGTTCAGACGAGTCATTCATTAGCGAAGAAGATGTCCTGTTTTCATCGCAGAGATTGTCCAGGGATAAAGATTCACCTACGACATTTTCTCTGCTTCCAACATCGTTTACTTCGTTAACAGCTGAAAACACCGCAACACCGAAGCCAATGATAACCACACGCAGCAGTATCACAACGACCATAACGTCTTCTATCACGTCGACGAAGTCTTTGCCTCATGACACCCTGGTGACTTCTTTATTGCCTTATACAGTTGCGACGACTAAGTTAAATGGAACAGAGAACGAAATTGCTGAGAAACTGTTCGGTAAATTAAACGATTCGAGTACTAACACGTTGATGAGGGTGATGAAACAGGCGGATAACAACGAGACTGTTCGACAACTTGTTCTACTTTTAATACGACACTGCAGCGATCCAGCGAATAAAACGTTGCAACGTGAAAGGGAAGAATTGCTAAACGCGTTGCTTAGATTGCCCGTGAACGAATTTTCATCGGAGGAATCGAAGAACGCGGTGGCCGGAATTAATCAGCTTAGTCTGCCTGCTGTTAGGTCGATTAATTACGCAAAAAGTGCCTCGACCGCTCCATTAGTCACGGATCCACCGGTGACCACATTTAGGAGTAGAAAGAGCCGCAAGTTTCGAACAACTACGGAAAATTCGGCGAACATCGTGAGACGATCGGAGAAGACCGCGACGTTGGATGAAAATAATTCTTTGCAGGAGAACGAGACTGTTGCGTCGGATAACAGGGCGCTGGAACTTCTCAGATCGTTGTACACGATAGCTACCAAATGGGGGTGAAAATTCAAGAGCTGAGATTTAAGTTGCAAGGATCGTTTAGCGTTGACAGGCTCTGAAGATTAGAAATCCCTTCCGAAACGTGTCTTTTTGAGAAAACAGAAACTACTTTTTCGTATTACTATAGTTTGTATTGAATGAATCGATGAAGTTCAGATGAAGAACGATATGCTAGAGAATTATTGATTGATTTTATAGACAGACTATCATAATTCGATCAATTAACTTGTATTATCTAATCGTATAACAAATCAATTTTCTTTCTTTGCTAGTGTAATGTTATATGTCGAATAACTTTTGTTCAGAGAATTTTTCAAATTGATTAGAAAATTAAATTGCATTGATACGAGAGTGGAAGGTGTCTATGGGTGATGGGAATGCAACACGTACGTAGTTAATACGACGGAAATATCTTTCCTTTCAATTTTCTATACGCACGAAACTCTTTACTGTTAAAAAGTTAAGCTTTGTTCAGATTGGTCAAATTACATGAATTCGAGCAATTTAAATTCGTGTAACTTGTTAGCTCTTTACTAGCGTGTAATTTACTCGAGTTGAAATATCCTTATAATTTTCTATGCTTATCCTCGTCAGCCGACTCGATTTGAAATAATCTGAAGTATCTATATGCTACACGAATATAAAATTCTGATTAATCGTTTCCACGGTACTTTAAATAAAATCGACTTTAGATTATACCTCGGATTAAAACTTTCGCATGAAACCAACAAGTATCTTAATATGTATCAACAAGATTGTAATTACTTCCTTTTTATTCTTATTTTATAATAAAAATATCCTACCTAGTGTTAGGTGTTCCCTTGAAATTAGATTACTCGAGTTCAAGCGGCTTGAATTCACGTAACTTGACTAATGTGAATGAAGCTTTACGGTGTTAGTGATCGACGAAACGACTCCCGATTAATTTCATTTGAATCACGCGTCGCGGGCGAACGAGTCCGCGGGAATAATGAAATTCTTTGGAACTCATTCGTTAGGTTGTAAATTAAAATACATATATACAATTGCACCTGATCGTTAACAGTATTACATCGCGTACAAGTACACTGTATTATAATCGTTGTACACCCTACGTTGAATAAATAAGAATTTCGATGTTCTATAATAGATTTAACGATTTACCTTTATGAGAAATACGAACTATACATCTATATCTGTGCTGAAATGGTTTCAATGGTTTGCGAAATTTTAAATCATTAAGGACCAACATTGCGTCAACGTACTTTCAATTATTCTAACGAATTTATATCACAGAATTCTATTTTTTAACACAGCAATTACGAAAGAACATTCCAAAGACTTGCAAAATATTTTCTTTGTATAGTATTTCTTCTTCTATCTAGATCCTACATTTTGATAAAGTTTGAAGAAGTTGAAATATTACATGATAATACTAGGAGTTATCTCCTTTCTAAGTCATGAAGACTGATTTCATCTCTCTAATTTACACAATGGACTTTTGTCAAGTATTTGCACACCTGGCTCATAGAAAATTTTTGTGAATATATTATGTGTTATAACAAACTTTATCTTTTATTAGCATTATAATAAGACACGATTATCATAATTATAATAGTAAAATATATCTTCAAATGTATATAAAAGTTACAGGATTTTTATTGCAAATACGTGTTTACTAAAAAAATTAGCATACAGTATGATTAGTTGCCTAAAACATATAATTAGTACTAAAAATATTTGCTACAAATATCTTGTAACTTGTATGCAAATTTTCAGACTTGTTTCAAACTTCATCAATGTGATCAGGATAGCTGTATCACATCGCCTATACTTCATATACGACTTTTCACATAACGCACATGATACATTCAGAAAAAGTTTTTATAAATATTCAAACATCTTCACACGCCATTGTACCTTGATAAAACAATCTTTATTTATGCTTTGTAATAATCCTACATTTCGCTTGGTCCTTAATGTATTAATCACTTGGAGGAAAATGTGGAAACTTATATCGTAAACTTAGATTACATGGAATCGCTTTGAATCTTGGTGCTGGTGTATTTCTTTGCATCTGGATATCTTAAAGAGTAACGACCTTAAAGATACGAGGCCCTTGTTAGACGTATTTAACCGTTCACAGTATTCGTCCAAAATATTTTTATTTCGTTCAGAAAACATTTTTTGTTTCTTTACATTTTTTACAAAAAACATATAATTAATACATCTTACGTTTATCTGCCATCAACGGTTTCTACTTTATTCCAAGATCGCCTACACTCGGTTTTAATAACTATACTTCGCTTTGAAGAGTATTCAAATCGACGCTTATCACATAATTACCGGCCAATAATCCGAGCTGGTCTGGTAGATATTATCGACATTGTGTAAAATAACATTTGTACAGAATGTGAATAAATAAAAGAGGGTTTTGTTAATGTTTACCCCCTATCGTTCTTTCCTTCTCGATGACACACATTGGATATGCTAGAAATTTAGCGGTTCGGACACTTAATTAAAGTTCATCTTTGAGGCTTGAAAATATAATTGATAAATTTCTCTACCAGACAGAGGTATGATTCAAGGTAAGCAATATTTGAATTATTTTCAATAATTTAATATTACGATATTGATTTAAGTTATCCGTAAAATTAGCTTCAAAATCAAGTTCAAAGACGATTTTGATAACATGAGATTAATTTACGACTTTAAAACTGTTTGCTTAAGAAATGGGAAACGTAACTTAGCTCGTGTTCTTGCCCTGCAGTCTTTAAATACCAACTTTTCTATTAAAAAGTTTCGATATTTTGTAGACTATTTAGTTACTAAATTTCGTTTACGAATCATTATACATTAATTTATTAACCCTGCTGCGGCCCTTTAATTTTCCACCTATGAATCTCGCTGTACTTTCAATCCGAAAAGAGGAATTTTAATGTTTTGAAGAAATCTTTAATGTAAGTGCAAATGTTACAAAAACATCGCACATAGCAATAAGAAATTTTCTAACGATAAAAAAATACGATTGCATCGGATATAACGCAGCAAATGTAGCAGATCATCTAAGGTATCACGCACGATTAAATTGGATGGAAAATCGGAAAAATGGAACTGATGATATACAACGTAGTCTCCGTAACATAATCCAATTCTACTACACGAATATCCTCCAGGTATGTGTAACACGTATAAGGCATGTCTCAGTGGGACGTGTACGTGATGTTAAGGATAGGATTAATAAATGACAGGTTTATGACAGGTTCACTCTTGTTACTCGGAGCCTTCACGACAGCTTTTTTGTTCTCGTTGTTTCCTATCCAAACCTGCTCCTCGATCCAATCTAAATAAGGATATATCGCCGTATAGACGCCGGGTTTGGAGCTACCACAAGCTTGTCCGAAAGCCGTAATTCCAACTACTTTAACGCCTTGCTGGCTGAATAGTAAGAGTGGACCTCCGCTATCTCCTAGACAGGCATCTGCTGCCCTCGTGAGATTCGTGTCCACGGCACAAATCATGCTGTCGTCGATGCCATTGGGTAATTTTGAAAATCCTACGTAGTCTTTAGTACATTCTTCTCTATCCACGAGTCTGTAATTTCGAACGAGTTAAGACATTTTGGTGCTTCTCTCGGGCTAGAGAATTATAATCTGAATTTTAGAAATTATATGACTGATAATGTAATAATAATAATAATAGTAATAAAATAATTAATAATATATATAATTTATAATAAAATATAATAATAAAATAATTTAGCAACAAAATTTAAATTACGGCGACGAATGGGAGAAGACGCTTTAAACTTAGCTGCGTCACATTTCCTACAGGTTTCATCAACGATTCAAAATGCGAATATGTAAAAATATTATTTCAAAAGAAATAATATCGAAGCGGAAAACTTCAGAAACAACATTAAATTTTATGGCTCGATAAAATCTCGAAATTCTAGAAATTGTGCTTAAGCGGTTACGGTTAAAATAATAAATTTATGATACCTGAGAGCGGGTGTCCTCATCAAATTGATGGAGTTTGGCTCCAAACTGCTGAAGTCTGTAGCACCCCAACCAATCACTATTAAGGACATTTTCGGTGTCATGCTCAATGTATTTAAGAATTGGGTTTGAAGGCAGACAGGATAAACCGCACTGGAAAGTAGTACCTCTGTTTTCAACTTCAGAATGGCAACATCGTTATAATTTACACTGCGTTTATACTTCGGATGAGATATTATGTCGCTTATCGGGATTCGCTGCACGTTTGCCGCGATATTTATTATGCTTTCGTTTCCTACTCGTACCTGGGACAGTGGGTAAAAGTTCATTAAAGAAATCCGTTAACGTTATCTAACGGTAATTCGTAAGATAATAATCTTATCTTTCTTTTTTTCAAGAGAAATTTTCACATACGTCGTAGGGAAGTTACTTGTTACAAAACATATACAGAAACATTGCACGAATTACATTAAATTTTGCTGCTTGAGAAACAAAATAAACGTAATCGATGGTAATATACGTGCAATTTAAAATTTTCTTTAACCATATATCGTCAAATTTTTCTCTGATCATGAAGGGAAAAAGCACGGTTGATTTCAATTTCTAGTTCTGATAAACACGCATTAACTTATTTCACAACAATGCAATGACATAAAACGTTAAAGTAGTAAACGAAATAATGTTTAAAAAAAAATGGACAGATACATGATATGTAAATTTTAAATCACACGATATCGTATATTAACGAACAGTAACAAAGTCGTACAACAAGAACGAAGATAGATAAAAGAGTACAGATTTTTATTATTTTTCAAAAAATCATACAAAGATACTCACTTCGACTGGAACTTTTTCGTTTATATTATTCACACAATGTGCTGCTGTTAACACGTGTTCAGTAGAGATCAAGCTACCTCCGCAATCGTAAGTGATAGGTGCTGGATTTTCGGAAAGGTCCGTGTTTACATATCCTAAAGCGACTGCATATGGGAATTCTCCAGGTTTAGCCTCGACTCCGCCGTGTATGTGAAAAGATAGATCGTACAACTGCGAGCTCTGCTCATTGTATTCTTGGCAAGCTAAAAATGAAATGCATTACCACAATAAATGATACAAAGCGAACGAACTTTCGATAAAAATTTTTTAATCCTCTTGGGCAATAATTTGCCAAATAAGCGACAAGTCAAATCACAGATTAATACAGAATTATAACTTCTCTAATTTACTTGTAAAATTTCATTCGTTTTATCGTCAAACATATTAATCTATTTGTAACTCGATAATACTGGCAACTTGTAGCTTGTGACATGGTATTATTATTGATCTTGTTGTTATTTCTGTATTTAGAGGTAGGATCACAATAATTGTTATTTTATTCTTTGGATAAATGTATCACACCGTTCTGAGCCGAAAAATCTTTATCGCACTTTCTTACATGGACTAGGGATAAAAACAAAAGAATATCTTAAACCTATCGATTAAATCTATCGATTATATCTAGAACTATCTTCTAGTTACTATCTATTGTAACTAGCGCATCTGCATATGGATGGCAAGCGTGAACTCACGTTGTCATTTTCAACAGATCTCAATATCATTATTGAAATTTTAACTGGGCTAATAATGTTAGCTGCATTATGCAAAAGAGCCATGGTAATAAATCCGGCAAAATACGTTTCGAGAAGATTAATATGCCTTTAACAACGTTTGTAAGAAAAAGAAAATTTCCAAAATACGTATTCTTTTTGGTAGTACGTGTACTTAATTTTACGCATTGCGCATAAATCCTGAACCAAAAGGAAGGTTAGCCATTTAAATTTTAAATAGAGTATGCAAATCAACTTCGTAGTAGGTGATTTATACGCATATGGTCGCGATATTTTATCAAGGAATTTTTTTCTGACGTATGTTTATGCATTTCGTGTTTCATTTCAGATTCAGATAAAATGCATGCAATTTGATATGTTAAGATAGTAAATTTGTATTATAATCTATTCCTCGCTTTTCGTTCTACATAATTAAAAATTTATGCTATTATTTTATAAAATCCACAGCAATAAATTACGTACACCGCATCTCGTAAATATAAAACTACCCTGAAATTTTCAATTCTTATACAGATACGAGGTACAAGAATACAACGTGACAAAAGACTAGGAGTATACGAAATTGAATAGTTAAACTTAGAAAAGTTATTGTTATTATTTCATTATACAGTATACTGAGTTAAATATTTATATAGTAAGATGAAAATTTCGAACAGAATTTTTACGCTGGTCTTATTATTAATTTATCATTAATTATGAGACAAAACTAAACTGCTTTCTTTACCATTTTCCTTTCTTTCAATGAATACTATAATCTAATCTTTTGGAATAAGGAAAATTGTTTCTCAATACGACTTAAAACATAGTATGCTTTGTTTCTTATCACGTTAACGCACGAGACCAACAGGAAAAAAATAATTAATCAAGCTTTTTGTTTTTCGTAAAGAGGCAATTTTTTTTCAAATGCAATATACTTCGAACCAAACCGATATTACCAAGTCCTATCTTATTATTTTGTTTATACGTGCGTTCTCGCAACTCTTATGAATATTCCAAAATATTAAAAAGGTACATGAGACTAAGTTGTGCCATTACCTTTTTACAACAGTTCTTTTTATCGTTACTTTTCAGACAGCTCACACCTTTTTAACTACTAGAATTATATTATACTCCAGCTATTAGTACATCTGTTCCTGATATTTCCATATGCTCGATCATTGATGTTCTACAGACTCCGATCTACTATATACGCGTACTTTTTACACATACAAGCGATTGTATCTAACACGCGCGTAAATTTTTTTATACCATCCGACCGATATAATTGTGTCATAAATTACTTTCAGATTGTGGATCTTCCGATCTTCCTAGATCTATAAAAATATCTGCGAAGTGTAAACTTCCTACGCAGATTTGTAATGAAAAGAAATTGTCGAGAACTAATTTTGATAAGATCAATTTACTACGTCGAAATAGGTTTTACGGTTCGATTATAATATAAACACGTGGAAGTTTCAGAGACCGACTCGTTATTTACGATAAAAATTAACAGGTTTAAAGGAGCAATGGTGTGACAGAACTATAGAGAAAGTTAACTTCTAATATAAAAATCTGTATAGCCCCGAAGAAAATACATGCTTCGTAGAAAGAGTGATTACGCGCAAAGTATTTTAACCATAGAAAATTATATAATCCAAAGAGCCATACCAATATCAGCTGGACGAGGCGATATCTTCCTCGTGATATTTATGGGACAACAAACGATCTCGATGTCCTTAACGAATCCACATCTTCCCAAAAAAGTTGCATGTCTTCTACCTTCTATTACTTCCTGTATCCTGAAAGGACAGTCGGGTAATTTTCTACATACACCTGGACTACCTTGTTCCATCGTGCACTGGCTCCCTTCTGCGAAGAACAAAAAGAAACCAGAGGTAATATTGCTTTTATTCATCGCGTAACATCCTGTTAGTCTTGTTAACGAGGCAGAATTTCTAGTTTGTATTTAACTCGGCCTCTTCACGCAAACAATTTAATACAAACATTACTCCACATGATCGGTGCGAAATTGCCCGCTAAGAAAGGCTTGACTTTACAATACATAAGAGTGACGTCATAAAAGCATACAAAACGTCTCTGCAATAAGTAAGTGCAGTTGCTCGCGAAATTATTTGAACGCGTGTCACAGAACATTTATCTGTATATATTATCTACGTTATGCAAAAGGTTTTGTATAATGCGCAACACGATGCGACTATCGCGATAACGCTGGTAAAGTTTGAGGCAAGCCTGAAAATTTATATGAAAGCTACGATATATTTATTGCAAACATACATTTCACAAAGATCACGAAATTGTTTAAACAGTGAGATGTCCATTTTACCGATAGGCATAATGGTATCGCTTTTAACGCTAATTATACGTTTGCGATAAACATCTTGTATGTTATACTTTCTTTTATGTACATTTTCGAATTGTTTTCAAAGTTTGCCATAATAATCATGATATCTAGTCGATTTACAAAAATGTGATATAATAAGGGTCCAAACACTTTCGTGAGTTGCTGTAAAATAAATACGTATTTCGTTCGCGTCGTGCAATACAAAATTCGCGTAGATCACTATGTTCGTGTTCGTAATACGACGATATACGTTTTATTGGGACGAAAATGTTCAACCACGGTACATCATAATTCCGGTCGCGATGAAGACAAAGTTGGTAGAATTCAAAACGTGGAAATATTCCTTTTTTTTTCCTTTTCCTCTCTCTAGAAAATCCGAGTTAAGTGAGCGAAGACATAACAACTCTACCGTCTTTCGTGATCGCAGTTTTAAACACTTTTTTAAGCGAGATGATCGTGAATTTTTAAATCGTTCGACGTGAAGACGATTACGACGAGAAGAGAAAAAACACAGACACAGACATAAGTTACACACGAACACGGGATAGATATTTTATTTACCATAGAGTTCTTCTTTGGTCACGGACGTTAAGACGAGGAGTAGGAAGAACAAGGCGTTCGATCGAACGATGCTGCACATTTCTGTAATAACGTACACAAAACTGACACGGCGATGAGAAGTGAAACAAACGATGCCGATAAACCAATCCGCGTGGCGTACAGTTCAAGACTAAACTGATGATCAAGCAAGCACGAGTGATGGCATGAATCAGATAGAAGGGAAAGACTTGAAGAAAGATTCACGCCCATGTGTTTTGGCCTTCCTGGTGGGAAGAACAGGAATAGAGGAAATGACAAAATTAAAAAATCAATGACGAATAAGCGGCAATGTGGCGATGCGATGTACAGCGATTAGCGTATTACGTATTGAACGTTAAATGCCTCTTTATGGACGTCGCGAACCGGATTTGAACAATGTAATTAATGTTGTACGCGGTGATTTACGATTCTTGTAAATTTGCTTTTCCTTCAAAATTCAATAATTCCTCAATGATACTGTAACAACAAATTGCCAATCACCTCGGGACGATGTTATTTGATACAAAGATAAAGCGATCTTGCAAGCAAAGACCTATTTGGAATTATGTCATGACGAAAGTATATTAAGATCGAGATTGATGGTTATTTGAGAAGACACGTGGATAATACGTAGTTGACATTAATTTAACGATGATTCTTGACGTACTGTTAATTACGATAATTGGAGTACAGTTAACGATCACGCAACAATTGATTGCAGTTAAGATAAAAATTCTTACATAATATTAAGTCAGTGAAAATTAATGGACGCTCACAATAGATCTTGACGCAGCCATCAAATAAAATATTTTTTTACGTTTGAAAAGCATAGTTATTGTATAAACATGACAATAACGCAACACTTTTCTTTGTCGTTGGTTCAAGGACCTCTGTCACGAAGCTACCTGAATGATACCTCACCGTTCGCTTCCATTTTGTTCAAGAGTTTATATAGCGTCCAACGTTTCGAATGCTACATGATAATACTTATTATTAGATAATACTTATTGTATTAGATAATACAAATTGTATTTATTTATAATGAAAATTAAATTGACCTATAGCTGAACGATTTTGTTCCAGTCAAAACGAAATATATTCCGTGAAGTACATTTTATCGAAAAAATAATAGTTTCTGTATGAAGAAACTAATAATAATAATAATATATTTATTGCATCGAGATTTAACGTTTACAGTGGTGTGTGAAAGTTCCCGGCATAAATTTTGCACTTTATATTCCAAAAGCGATATCTGAGAAATGTTTACTTATCAAAGGGTATAAGGACAAGCTAAACAAAACGATAAAACAAATAAACCGTTATACAGTTATATAATATTCGCTAAAATTCTTAAAAATATCATTTTTGAAATATAAACGAGGAACTTTTATATATTCTGGATTCGAAATAACTTCTTAATGACTCACTTATATATATATACCTAAGATTATATTTATTTATATTCGACTCTAAATAAACCGAAGGCTGAAGAATTTTGATCGTGTCAAATTAAAATATACTCGGTGAAATATGTTTTATCGAGAAAATAAAACGAACGAAAAAATGAGAAACCCGCGCGCAGAATGCAAAGTTGGGTCATCGTTGGATGACCGTGAATGATAAGCATTTATTTCTGTAACAAAAGCTCGTATACGTAAATGAAGAATTTCAGACAAGTTTTCCTGCTTCTTATCCAAATTTTCTTTTTTCCTTGATATTAAACCCGTAAGACTAATTAAATCTATGATACATTAATCATCAACTATATATAGAAATTATATATGCAATGGCTTGCATTGCTAGCTTGTTCCTTATTCAGTCACCTAGATTTTATTTCCTGGTAAACTTATTCACGTTCGTTTACATTAAACAGAAAACCGCGAAATCACACGGGTATTTACTCGCAGGGTTTCCCATAAAAATAGAACTTAGGGGTTCACACGTGTACGACATTGGCCTGAATACCTTCCTCGAAATACACTCGCATAAAAATAACCGTGTTTCCTTGAGATCGTATTAAAAATTAAAATAATTGTACATGTATTACGATGAAGTTGCAACTTAGGCTTTCCATCTTGTTTCCTTATAAGAAATTCCTTATACGATTATTCTGATCTTTATGGCCTTATGTTGATTTTTCAAGAAAATTTCTGACTAAGTTTTACACGTACGTCATAGAACCCATAAATATTAGTCACTGTATTCATAACGATAGGAAAGACGAACGATGATAAAACATATATGCAGCTGAATGAATGAAAGGGCTCCATAATCGAGCAAATCAAAAACGAAATTAATGAATAACTGAAAACCGATATCCAGGACAAAAGGAAGATCTGTTTCGCGTTAAAAAATAGTTAACATTTCGATGGAACATATCCAGTTACCAGCTTTCATATTCTCTGTCGTATGAAATTTTGTATTTTTTATAGCATACTGTAGTATGTAATCGAAATGAATGGAAATCTGTCTATATTTAGAAACACGCAGTAATTCCCAATTATACTACTTTACGTAAGTTATCTAATATTGCGTTAATGCATGCGACTATCGCAATTATAAAACAAAACAAAAGTAAAATAGAATTGCCTTCTGATTCATTGGTATTCACCGTTTCTATCCTAATTACTCTATTTGCAGTGTTCCCAATTATTATTGATCGTAAATTTCATTGATCACTGTCTGATTCTATGTTAGAGTAAATAGAGTAAATTCAAAGTACAAAATAATATACGCCAGTACTTATGGAACGAGATGATGGCATTAATACTTCCTACATTTTCAATAGATAATAAAAAAAACTAACACTACTACTGTAATCGTGTCAGAGGCGATTTATGCTTCATACAAATTACCAGAATGCTTGAACAGATATCGTTTGTGATTCCCCGGCTGCGTCTAGACGCGTGTTATAATGTACGCGTGTACAATAATGCACATATACCTACCAAGTACGTTTCGAAAGCATTTGAATCCGGATGAAAAGAGTATGAAAACGCGAAATAGATACGAAGGAGGAAAAACGGCAGTGGAAGAGGTGAGAAAAAGAAACAAAAACCGGTATAAAGGAGGAAAAAGAGGGAAGAAGTTCGAAAGGCGAGGATAGAGCCTGTCGGAGAGAGGATGGTAGAGCGAGAAAGAGAGCAGTTTTACACGCGTTCGCATTCAGTGTGGCTGCGGCGTTCGTGCCAGTCGTATTCCGTTACTTGTTTTCAGCTTTTATTACTCTATTTCACATTTATAACCCTGTTGTTGCTGATTTAAACGAGAATGAACGACACGAAGCACGCAAAACCTGACTTCCGTCACCATTTTTCTCTATGAGGGACACGGCGAACGAACGATGCGCTCAGACCCAGGAACACGTGAATCTCCAAGTCGTTTAAAATCGCAACATTAGGTAAGAGAAGCTTTATTTTATAACGATGCGTTTTATTAACCGATGTTCTACGTATTCTGCCATTACGCCGACCTGTTTGGTAAAAATTTCCCATCCAATTGAAACTAAATTTTGAAACTAAAAGTATCCGAAGTTTATTATTCTCTGTATGCCATCTTCGTTTCGCGTTATTCGATTAAAAATAATTAGTCGTTATTTCGCAACAGCCTGTATAACGCAGCTTTACTTAAGAGATAAGAAAACAAAGTCTTCAAAGTCTGTGGACATTTCCTGTTACGAATGGTATTTTGATATTTGCTTGCAAATCTTGAATCGCATGCGCTTTTCGATAAAATCTTCGGCGTATTAATAGCGTACAAAATATAAAATTGTAGATGAATTTTTGCGATATGAATTATTCGTAAGCAAACGTAACATCCGTCTTATGATTTTTAAGCGAACGGTGCATCTTGAAAAATGAGAAAGTAAACCAGCTACAAAGCTACTAAGGAACTAACTTCAATATTCACCAAACCGAGTAATCCGCTGTCTAAAATAGATACGAGTGCAAAATACTCGATGCAATAAATAATTTCGTAATGTTATCTCAGTTAGAATTACTAAATTTAATTTTTCCGTTTTGCTTTCATTAATACAGCTTATCGGGGTAAATTAAGGCTGTAAGCTCGCATTCGGAAGAAATGTAGTTTAGTATACTTTTACTCTCAATATCTTATGAACGCGATTCTCGTTGAAGGCAAGTGGAAAGAATACGGAGTTTCCCGCGCCCCTCGGATCAGATAAATCGGTACTGGTGAAAGTTACGCAAAATCTCGTTCAGTTAAATAGCCCGGACGGAATGATATACATTTTCAAATATCCTTTTGACTATTTAAAAATCGTTTGTCCTAGCTACTGTCTCCTATCCAAATTCTCGCGACGATGCACACGACGCGCGACTAATTTCCGTGCGCGTGAAATCGTAGAAATATTTAATGTTATTATATATAATTGGATCTTTTCTCCATTTCAGTATCACGGTCAAGCTAGAGCGAACTTGTACCTTGTACTTAGGTAATACTACAGTAATAAATATGAAAAGTGACGTAATCTGATTAACTTAAATCAACCATAAACGATGGACAGTCTAATCAGTAATATTAAAAGAATAAGATTTTTGATAGAAAATATCGTTGACATTACGAACTGTATGTATTAAGACATTTACATTTGATATAAGTTAAACGTTTTATTTTCTAGCTATTTTATTACGAATCATCGCTATGATCTCATTCGCATCCCTTTCTAATTTATTTATATCATAATATAATTACGATATAATAATCACGAATCTTTTCTATGATACTGAATGAAATAATAAAAATATTTGTCGGAGTTGTCCAACCAATGTAACGAATAGGTGTTTTGATACTTATATCTGGCAGTTTACATCTACGAAGTTCTAGGAAGATCGAACGCAACTTATATACAACTCATCCGTTAAAGTTTTCGACAAATATATCGATGTCAAACGGAGTGGTTTCTAAGCAAATAGTAGCTGATGGCGAATATTGTGTCGCACGCGTGCATTCACGATGGACATTTGCGATTGCAATTAAGACTTGTTGAACTATATAGATTACTGCTCGCGAGTATTCAGATATTTTAGTTGATTTGAAGCACGGTACATAAATAAATAGCTTGTAGAATTAACAAACAGTAAATTCTAATTATACGTTTAAAAATTGTCCAACAGTATATTAATATCCAATATATCTATTGAGTTTCGTCCAATTTTTTAAGTATCGCTGCTTGCATATTAACAGTAATGGTCCTTTTATAAGCTTAGAAGAATTTTTTTATTTTATCTGTATCTTGCAACTAATAGACAGTCCGAGGGTAAAGAAATTTCTCAAATTTGTTTTGTTATAAATCTTGTTGAAAAATCCGTAACTTGTTTGATTCTTATCGTTAGAGGTGCTAGTATTTCATTGCATATTCGCTAGTCTCTTTAAAATCACTTTTCCAATGTCGTAATGATGAAGTATCAATAACGGAAATGAAATCCTCATTTACCAACATACAATTCTTTTATTCGCATCGTTGATTGTATCAATATCAACGGTATGTTTATCAGTTGCAACTCCTAATTCAAAGATTAAAGAATCGGAACTTTGTCAAGTACCAAGATAATTCTGTAAGATCTGACAAACTTTGTTATTGCACATAAACTTTTGAAGACAATATTCAATACAATATTAATACAAATTACACAATACAAATTAGACAATATTAATTTTATAATTAAGGTACTCGATCCTTCTTTGGAATTAAAACGTATCCGGTCAGAAATGAACAAATACGCGAAATATTTTTGAACAGCGATCTAAATCGGAGAGCTACATACACACGTACGTACGTATGTTTTAATGAGCTAACGCGTAGAAGTTGCGGGCACATGTGGATGTTTAACGCGCTGGTTTAACATTAGACCATCCAGTGGCAAGGACAAGCCAATTTATTGCTTTAATGGTATGATCGCCGCGCTAAATTGGATAAATCGGTGACGGTTCTAATTAACGTATAGGCCTAATGTATGCAAACTGTTTATATCGGCAGGAGGAAAAGGCAACTGTAAAACGGACCGCGCGTTCCCATCCCCGTTGATTAAAATGTTCTGGTTCATTTGACGCGCGGGTCGCTACACTCTTTACTCGTTGGCATTGATACGCCGCTCGGTATTACGCAATAATCTCCTTAGCACCGTGCTGTTAACTGTGTTACAACTTTCCGTGGGTGTTTCGCGAACTTGCCCGCGCTGGGAATTGAATATCGTACCATAACCGCGTCACTTGCGTATGCTGATTTCTCATGGTTCTACAATGCAGAGAGATTATTCTAATTGTAAGATAATTCAAAAATATTCCAATGTGTGTGTACGCGCGCGTGTGTTCATATCTTTCTTTATAATTTAAATAATAATAATAATAAGGATATATCTGTGCTTGATCGAGGTTTAATGGCTAATACGATCTTTAGACTTAACTCATTAAGAACCCAACATTGCGGCAACGCATCTGATTCTGTAATTTCTTTTCAGTGAATTCACATTATCGAATTCCATTAAATTCATCGTAATCGTGAAAAATAATCGCAACAATCTGCTGAATATCTTGTTCGCGAAACGAATCTCCATAAAGATATTTGCATAAGAATTCATTAATCTAAGTGCAATATACAAATATGATACTAGAGAATTGTGATTTAAATAGATAAGAAAAAAGTGAAACGCCCGAAAGGAATAGCGATATCACGGTGAAGAGCCGTTAAAACAACCCGTGGCAACAAAAAACCGTCAAATGGACGAATCCACGAGTGATAATGAGAAACAGCCTCGATCACAAGAAGTGGACGCAGATCAGAAGCAACGAACCTCTATAAAGGCAACGAATTATATGACATCGAACGACACTGACTTATCGAAAATTCCAAAACGAAAACTGTCTGTATTTTATCGATCGTTCGATGTGATCGCGCAGGTCGATCAAGAAAAGGAGAAACAGACGCTGGATTTTCGAAGAACGTCAAGCAGCCCGTCCGTACAAATCGAAAGAACTCGAGAGGACGTCGATTCGAAGAATGGTCAGATCGATCAGGAAAGACACTTCGTCGATGATTATCGTTCATTGAACGAGAACGGGAAGTTTTTGAGCTGCTCCTCACCGAGTCGGCTCGGCGAAAAGCCCTCGTCCAATAACGGGCAAGTTTCGAAAGCTGGATCATTATCTCCGATAGGGTTCAAGCTGCCTCAAGTTCTAGAAGACACGATCGTCGATAATTACGCCACGATTACCGAGACGTCAATCGGGAAACACTATAAGTTGAATAACAATGGGAATTACGAGTACAAAGTAAGCTGTAACAAAAACTCGTAACAAAAACGATCCTTGGCTATGTTTATCTTTCTTTATAAAAGCAAAAGAATATCTCAACGTCTTCGACCTATTAACTGGGGCAGACGAGACTAGCTCGTCATTCAGATCGTAATCTTTCAATCTTAATAATATCTTTATCTAGGGCCTCGTACTTTTTTATATATGTTTGATTTTATGTTCAAAATAAAACGTATAAAACGCGTCGCATTCGTATTTGCAAGAATTGAAATCGATGTGACAGAAATCGACCCTGCTGCGGAGCTCCAATTTATTCGACAAAAAGGATTTTTAACGTTTTTGAAAAAGACATTTAACGTAGAACAACGTTAGATATATGTCCGGTTAAAAGACAATCCATTTAACGAGTTAATTTTTATTCGATATATTACGATAGATAAATAGAATATAGAAGAAAGTGTTATTATCTAAAAGATTGGAAAACTTAATAAGGACCGTGATTGTTATGAGTCTCCCGATTTAACTCTTAATGGTTCCTGTTGGTATTTTCCCTTGGAGGATATTTCAGTCGGACTGTTTTCATGGCAAACTGATTCTCTGATACGATTTGCGAGTCGAATTAATTTCGTAGAACTTCGCTGAATCTACTGCATCGAAAATATTTTTCTTAGGATTATTCCGGTCGCAATGAAGAACGAACTCATTCGGAAATGAATCCTCTTTTAAATATTTCTGCGCGGTGGTTTCCTGATATAACTCTTTTATTTGATCATACATATTTGTTTATTGATTTTATACAATTGAAAATGCTCGAACGTTAAATCTTCTAAAACTCTTATATATTATCATATTATAGTAATGGAATAAAAATTCCTTACGAATGATCTATAGTTAAGGGTTATAACGCAACGTGTACAGAATTCCAAAATTGTATCGCTTTCACATATCATCTAGAAACCAAGAAAAATAAGAAAAAGGAACAAAACCTTGGCCCAATTTCCAGCATCATCGTGTATTCCACAGAACTATGTTATATATATTACATGATTTATCAGACAGCTAAACCGAGTCTAGTCTAAAGTTAGAACCCACCAGTGGACCGTTAAGAGTTAAAAATAATCTCCTTACTCTTAATGATTGTTGTCTTTCGATCACAGGTTGCCGACGAAAGTGCCGTGATCAATTCGCGCCAAACCAATTCGTCACCCGACTTAACCAATACTATTCGATCATTCGCCAAAGAAAAAGTTGGAAACGCTGAAACGAACAGCTCTGCCAATGGAACGGCCGAGCCGCAACATGGAAATTCACCGCAAACGCGTTCAGCATGTTCGCGAGCCATCACGTGCACCGGTAAATCGCAGGAAGTCTATACACAGCTCGATCAAGTTAAAAAACCTAAAAATACAATAAGATGTATATTGTTGGAGATCTATTTCTCTCTGATTCGCAGATCTGGTTAAGATCAAAGATTCGGAGTATCCCCGCTCGTTTGTGAACGCGTCGGGTGCCCGTCGTCTTGGGAAATATACATCAGTCGATGCCGAAATGTCGAGTCACGAGGATAGCTCGATGGGTTCCGATAGCGAGGACGATTCGATCGAACGGACCGTGCACGCCACGATATGTACGCGAAATGAGACGAAGAATGAGAGGTCACGATCGAAAAGTAACAGCCCGTTGTCACAAACCTTGTCATTTATCTCGATGGGTGAACCCTCCAGGAAACTCAACTTAAGGGAAATCCATGATCAGAAAGTAGCGGAGGATGTTGAGGAACTTTGTCCGGAACGAGTGGAGCGACAAGTTGGTAATCCTTTTAAAATATCACTTGTTCTTTCTATTCCTATAGAAAATATACTTGTTTTCCGCAAAAATATCGAAACGTATATTATTGGTGACAAGCATTAAGACACCTGCTGATGAATTGAACGCTATCATCACTTTTATTTTCTGGTTACTTTATCATAGATCTGTCGTTTTATTCATATCGTTTTAATTTTATTCCCATCTTGTTATACATTTGTATAATTTATTTATTTTATGACATAATTGTAATGTAGTAATTATTTGATTTTATGGTGTAAAATACTAGATGAAGTAAAGTTAAGTTTTCAATAAATATAAAGAATAGGTGTCCTAATGCGTACGGTGGTTACACAAAATATGTATAATCACAGAATATGTATTTAGATCCTGTTATGTAATTATAAAGGTTCGATACAATGAAAATAAGATGCAGAAACTGATAAAAAGTCATTTTGGAGGAAAACGAAGGTATTTACTTCACATGCAAATACTTACAATGTATATACGTGCAATGTAGATAGATTGAACATTATTCTTAATTATCTTTCGAAACGTATTAAACATGCTCGTAGTTATTTCTGCGAAATGACTGATTTACTGCTAGACGGTTCCGATCTTAGAATATAATCTAATCTGCGAGAAAAAAGGAAGAAAAATTGATAAACTGCGCTGGCATTTGCAATGGAGACCTTCGGCATTGCCAGACGTTTGAAATATTGTGTATGTCTGTACCTTGAGTCGTAGCTGTACCACATGGTCGCATTACATCTGGCGATCTATTCCGTTCGATAGGAAAAATAATATTTGTTCTAGAAGCAAAACGCGAAGCACATATAACAGTTTGGGAAATTCGAAATAAAGCGTACGGACGCTTTTACTGAAATTCCCTTTCGATTTCGCGCATCGAGATATTTATAGACAAGCCGAAAAACGCTGAAAACTCGGTATCTGTTTAAGAAACGAAATGATATTCTTCGCGAATATATGTGTGTGTATCGTTTGATATCGTTTGCCACTAGAAACTTTTTGCCGCAAGGAGATCTCTGTCGGAAGGCGACTGCGAACGATACCATCGTACGAAACGTCGTTGCAGATGCGTCAAAGAAGAGGAATCGCTCGACGAAGAACAAGAGAAATTTCCAGCTTTTCCTAGCTTCAACGACACTAGGTTACAAATCATGGGATTATCGTGCTCCAATGATATAGACAGTGTATACAGGTACACACGAGTCAAAGTACTATCTTTTTAATTTATTCCAGTGTATATCTCTATCCGAAAACCACAGGGGAAACATACGTACGTCACATTTCATCTTTTTCACGTGGATGCAATTTTAAAATTCACTATCTCGTCAACCAATTACATGCTACTAAAATAGTTCTTTCATTGAATATGAAATTATGAAATATTGAATATTCTATTTACTTGAATATGGGACTCGTCTTGAAAAAAAGATTAAATCATTAGAAACCCTTTCATCAATGATTTTCTGACTCGATTGCATTTGGTCCAAGATAAGCGCGAGTGCCCGACTGTTTTCGTTGAACGATAGCGTATATGCATTTTCAGATCTGAATTAATTCTATCTCTTTTTCCTCTTTGTTTGTTACAGGGAAAATATACCAGAGAACGAGCTCGAGGTTAATAAGTTATCAGATATACGTAACATTATGAAATTAACGAGTGTACATTTAGTTTTATTCTGTGTAAATATCGACCCGCTTTCTTAATTTCAGCGCAAATATATTGCATTTTCGATAGGACTTAGTACGGATAGGATCACTCTGCATCGGAGGATGGCATTGTCGCTTCGTCAACGAGATCAATCGGAACGAAACTTTATGAATGAAATTCAAAAGATGCAAGAAGATATAAACGTAAGTATAATTTATTACCTCCTTCCATCTTTAACTCATCGCTGTTGTTCATGAATCGATCTCTTGTCAATTTCTCTAAATATCAATTATACCAATTATAAAAATATATAAATATATATTTTTGGAAAAACTAACTTGTCATTGCAATAAATTAATACAGCCAATTCATAAAAACTCAGAAAGCGTTAATATTGAAACCATTTTACAATTTTTGAATAAATTTTATATGTTCAGAGACTATTAATTATTATTATTATTTACCTGTTATTTTCTGTTAAAGGGTCTGTGTCCACTTTGCACGGATCAAGAGTCGATAGACAAAATAGAAAACGTCCGTCATCAGTTAGACATGATAACACGCTCGGCCCATAGAGTTTCTTGCGCCGCTGAAACACTCGGAGCAGTGTACCAGGAGCATAGAATCTCTCGTGCAATCTTCATAGGTGACAAGTATTTGCAGTTATTGCGATCCAGATGCGAAAATCTGGCAGCAGATATCGCAGATGTCAAGTAAGCATATTCCTCAAAACTTCTTTTCGTTTATTTATCTCATTATGTTTCTCGCAATATTCGTAAATTAAATTGGTATTCTTCTCATGCTGAAAAATAAAATATAATCATAATTAATTGTTAGAAATTATCTGCCATAAAAAATAATTTTTTTTCTTTTCAAGGCGATTTAATAATATTTAAAAATTATAATTTTTCAGACAAATATTGTTGAAGAACAATATCATGATAGAAGAAACTACTGGAGAGATGGGAGATGATTTACCTAAACTTAGATACAGAAATGGATTACCCTGCAATAATCGAACAATGGTTTGAAAATTAGTAATGTATTAGACAAGATACAATATATTGCGCTGTATATGCACGAAATTGTAGATTTATCAACAGAATATGTTCGCTATTAATTAATTCTTTTTTAACTAATTTTATTTACAGATGACTAGGAGAAGAGCGAGCATCGCTACAATTTCGCGACCCTTGAGTACACAGGACATAAAGGCAATACTTTTCGTCATACTATTATATCTTCTGTGTAAAGATTACAAGAAAAAGCTACAGTTAAATAAAGAAATTTTTTCTTTTTTTAAATTCAGGAAATTCCTAGGCAACGTAACTCTGTTTCCGGAAGAGTTAACTTAAGACGGCCATCGTTATGCTTCGAAACGCAGAGGTGGGAAAACGAAAAATTAAACCGAACGGAGTTTGTACTATTTTATTATTCCGCTGTCTAACAATAATATAATATATTTAAAACGATAAGAAAAATAAATGAAATGATGTTTCCATATTTTAGCAGCACAAATAGTGTCGTGGAATTACGTGAAATTTTTGAGCACACTGAGCCGCGGAGAAATTCCATTGAAGAAAATAATAATCTCTTAAGAAACGACCAAAGTAATAACATTAGTAGTATGAATTGTAACATAGCCAGTAATACAAGGGATAAAGATCGATCAATTATCAAACAAAATTCTTTCTTGGAATCAAGTGTAACTAAAACTGTTGAAAAGCAGATAAAATCATGGTAATTACTCATTTAATAAAAAATAGTATATAATTAAATAAAAAGTAAATACAGGAACGTATTAGTTCATATTAAATATCTAAAATTATAAGGAAATATAAGAAAGCGAGCCTTTCAAAAAATACTTAACGTTTGTTAAACGTTTTGTTTTCAGTATACAAACAACTGAGCCTTTACGAATAACTAGAAATATCGAAACATGGCGGTCGATATTATGGTTTATATTTATCTTCTTTCTCGGATTTTATGCCAAACAAATTACTTCAACATTTGTTACATAATATATTAAATGGTTTTAATAGTAAGATTTAGCGTTTTTGTGTTATGGTGTTGCAGTATTAAATATATATTTCCCCGTGTAATAACACTTACAAGGAATAATAAAAGACGGGATTTACAAATATATCGTATTTAATATTCTTTTCTTTCCGTATATTACAAATTGTCCACAGTTCCAATGCACACGAGCGAATTATTTTTATTGTAATAACCTAAAGAAAGGATGCTCGAACAATAAGTTGAGAATATTTGTGGTGATTCTGTTTCAGGTACTAGACTTGATGAATTGCTGTAAAACAGTACAATTAAAATATAGTTTCAATATTAAAAGTAAATATCTTTTCAATTTGTAGTATTGAAAATTACCTATTAACAATTTTAACATGATCATGTGTAGGCCATAAACGAATAGTGCCATCCAAACTTCCACTAGCAATGTATTGACCATCACAACTCCAGTCTAAATTCATAATCGTGTCTTCGTGGCCTTTAAGTTCAGTTAACAATGCGTTAGTTGCTAAATCCCAAATAGAAATAGATTTGTCATCACCTAGAGTAGAGTCCCAATTAATAAATTACAAAATACATATTATTTTACGAAATATTATTATAAACTGTCTTACCTGCAGCTGCCAAATATTTCCCATCTGGACTAAAAGCTAAACTATAAATCGTTGACTGCGCGCCTATATATACCCTTAATAAATTTCCGTCGTCCTTATCCCATAATCTCACAGTCTTATCAGCAGACCCAGTCGCTAAATATCGAGCGTTTGGGTGAAATTTGACACACTACAAAATAATATAATATATAATAAAATTAATGCAAATTTTAAATTTATTTTTTACATATTTTTTTAAGTATATGAATCCCTGAATATATAAAAGGGAATTTTTTTTTATATATTTGAAATACATACATTTATATCTAAAAAGTGACCGGCAAATATACGTAATGGAAATATCCTATCTAAAGACCATAATTTGGCAGTTCTGTCATGAGAACCAGTTGCTACATATAGATTAAATACACTAAGATCCATACACCATATAGGATAATTATGACCACTGTAACAAATTACATTTTAGTTATAGTGTATCATAATCAATTTAAATACGTACCTATAAATTGCGGCACATGTGTAATCATTAAGTCTCCATGCCCTCATATCTTTATCACTAGATACAGAAAGTAATATATCTGATTCTGGAATAAACCTTAAATCATGTACAATATCTGTATGTCCTCTAAGTATCACTGCCCCTCCTTCAGTCCTTAAGATGAAATACAAAATTGTATAATGTTATATTGTGCTATGTACTTAATGTACTGAAATTTAAAAAGATTTTGAAATTATAGAAACTTACATTCTATCTGACGTATCGTAAAATTTATGTAAAAATGGAATATCAGAGGCAAATGTAAAGGAAGGTTCTTCATACTTTGGCTTAATTAATACTGTTTCATTTATACCCCACAGCCTAATCTCTGTAGTACTAAATCCTACTGCTAATTTGTCCATATTGGGTGGAATGACACCACTACTTGCACTATAAAAATAAATATTTTATATGACTTCTGTAATTTTTTAATTATTACTACATTGACCTTCAATGAAATTAATTTTTTAGATAAATAAATTCCTATATATGTAATTACTTTTCAACAGCATTATTTACTGCAAATATTCGTAGAGGTTGATGAGCATTATTTCGAATTAATCTTATAGCCTCTTGTAATTCTCTCATTTCACGGTCAGCTCCAGTACCTGATGGTTGTTCTACATATCCATTAATCCCCACCTCAGAACGTATACCTGCATCTTCACATCCTTCTGTATCTGTTTCAGGCACATCCATTTTCTTAATTATTGTTACATGAGTGTTTATTATCTAAAAATAAAATAACTATTAAATTATTATATTTTATATTATATATATAATAAAAAATAAAATAAATAAATAATTATTTTGTAATCAATATATATAACATTTTTTATATTACCTGCATTAATATTATATGACCATGTTTTGAAAGAAATTGTTGAAGACATAAGTGAGCAACATCTGACATATCCACTTTATATTTTCTAGTTCTAAATGAATTAACTAAAGGTCTTAATTCAATATCTTGTACTGAAAATACACTAGATAGTTCTTCTAAAAAATCTTTCTCTGTTTCACTGTTGAATTCATTTTGATGTGATTTTAGAAATTGAATTGCTGCTTGCCTGTTACCAGTATGTAGCATCTCTAAATACAAGTGACAAAATACAGGGTATAGAAGCCCTTTTAATTCCATTTTTAATTTATCATCGAGTACAATATTTACCCACATCTTCAACCTAGAGAAAAAATATATTTTAAGAATGAAATCTCTCAGTAAAGATTATATATAATTAATTTAATATACTGAGACAGATATAACAAAAATTTAAAGAGATATACCGTTGATACGCTTGATCTGCAGCAGTAACATCAATGCTAATGGCACTAAAAATGATTGAATTATCTTGGGAAGTGGCAGAAGCAGCAGTTGCATTCAGAGTCATTTCATCACTTGTTCGGCAATGTATTTGATTGCCTTTACAAAAAATGTCGCTAGTCTATAATAGATATTTGAAAATAACAAGAGGTTATGTCAATTTAATAGTTGTAATTCAACTTCAAATAACATCTTTTTAGTAAAAATAAGAACGTAACCTGCCTGATAATGACGTCGTTTTAAATATGATTCAATTGTAGCATTAATTAATTCACTCTTCAAACGTTTCATCTTTTTGAGATTATACGTTGGTTATGTTCAAATGAAAATATCTAACCATAAGAAAGACGTCAAATAATAAAAATCATTGAAAGTACGTAATTTTAACAATTACTTAAAAAATCAATTAAATACAAATAATGTTCATATTTTGTTAACAATTAACAGAACAGACATCGAGTTTGAATAACTGCTATTATTATGTATGTTTCCATTAATGAAGTGAATTGAAACTTGAATAAACATTCAATTAGTAATGTTCGGCATATTGTTTTCATTACTAATTCCTTTTAAACTTTCATACTTTATTCAATCTTATTTATAACATATATATCTATAAACAAATAGTTGCCGCTCGTCAGTCATTCTGAAAGTCAAAAACATATCTTTCCCCTAGAAAAGTATTTCTCATGCTTGAATTATTTGGGCACGTGTTTGTAATTTATGCATAAATATAAAACAATTAAATTTTCCATTAGCATTTAGCATCAAATTGGATTGCTATATTTCTTATTCGTAAATTCAAATATTTTGTCAACAAATTTAAACATAAGACTTTTGAAATGTTGAATAGCCATTAATATTGTATAGGGACATGTCGGACTTTAGTAATTTTAAGTAGGGGTATTTTACTTACAATTAGAAATACTAATTGTTATAAACAGTTATAAATAATTATGAAATATTTATTTATAAAAATCTAATTTTACATAATGTAAATGTTGTTTTATAAGATCTTCTTGGCTTATGAATGGCACAATAATATTTAAGTCCACTGCTGACCTAAAATACATATATACATTGTAAATGTATACAAGCTGATAATATAATAATATCGGCACCGGTACGAAAAAGGTATACAATATTCATATTTATACTGCTTTCATTAGCAATATTAGTGTATTTTTTTTAAATATATGTAATATCTATATCATATTACTTATTGAACGTAATAACATTATATTATCTTCTATAATAAAATTATTACATAAACGTATTTCTGGTAATGAAAACTTACAAATCAGAACACAGCAAGTTTAAATCCTGAGGTATAAAGTATCTCATATGCGGAGACAAATCAACAAAAGGATCATTATCGTTTTCAAAATTGTCAAATTCTTTTAATCTGCAAAATATAAAAAGGTAATATAAATGCCACTTTTATTTAAATAAAAGTAGTAACTATAAAATTTGTACTAACCGTACAATAAAATGTTTAGGCTCATGTAATGTTGATTTTCCGATATTACGTTTAGATAAATTAAATACTGTAGGAAATACTGCGTCACGGAAATCGCCAATATTTACGAAATTATACTGTTCTAAATTTTTAAGAGATAAACTATTGTTAAATCTTTGTGTGATTAATGCACGCATTATTGGAGTATCTACCCAAACAACGCGGCATTCTTTATGGAGCATTTCTGCAAACCAATCAAAAGCACCGATCTCAGCCACATAATTCCATTCTATGCCATCATACCAATCGTGTACCTATAAGGTATATAGATAATACAATTAATCAATGTTACATTGTAATAGATAATCATATCTTCAATTGTAGTAAATTATATCTTTGTAGTCTTTCTTAAACTGTATATTATTGTAAATAACTTACAACACACCGGCAAACATGACTAAGTAGTCCGCGAAAATCTGCCATCAATGCCATAAACGATTCAGAACCCTTAGGATATAGCAATATAATATCTGTATTTTTAACATTGGCGTCTTCAAATTTTTCTTTTTTTTTATATTTAGTTTCATTGGTTTTAAGAACATTTCCATTGCAAATATTTCTATGAAAGCTTTTTCCTTGCATACTATAAATATGTATGATATAGATGAGATACATAATTCCAATAATTGTAAATATAGTTAATGTAATAATAGTAATTGGCAGGTACGAATAAGAAGTTGTATCAGAATTAATTTTAGTTGGTACACCAAAAGTTGAAACAGTAATATCTTGACAATCTGTAAATAAAACATCCATTATACTTTACTACACAGCATTGAAAAAGTTATTATACATCTAAATTCAAACTGGGAAATATTGACTATCTTAAGCAATAAATTAAGAAAGATATATGAACATAATAATATCTTTTATTTACTTACTTTGGTACCAAGAACATATGTCAGGTGGTTCCCATAAAGTGTATTCTTGACATCTTATATCACGATATAAAAATATTGAAACACAATAATTTACCTTTTGTGAAATTTCAGTTTGAAATGTCAAATTTCTATTATATATTTCATTTGTTAACTAATAATCAAATAACAAATTTTAATTTCGTAACAGTATATTAGAGTACAACTGAGAAATATCAAACATAAGACTTACCAAAGTTGTATTAAAGTTATAATTTTTATCTCCTAAATAATTGTCCTAAAAATAATATATAAATTTTATAAAAATTTAGTTTACTTACATTATCAAATTATAACTTAACATATACACAAGAGTCTAAATATTTCACAATAATATGAAACATCATCGATCTATATATTATGTATTATTAAAATTTTACCAAAACATCGAAGCTCCAAACAGCATTAGGAAATTCTTTCTTATTAAAAGGACAGCTTTCATTTCCAGATGAATCATACCAAAGTTTTCCCAACCTTATTACTCCAGCTGTAACCATAGGTTTATAAAGGAGTACCTCAAGATGTCCCATTTTTCTAAATTTATCAAATTTTCAAAATTTAAGTAACATTCTAATATTTAAGAAAATATGACATAAAAATATTATATAACTATTTTCTTAATAGATATTGTGCAAATTAATCAATCTATAACAATATAAACATACTTATCAATATTATAGTCATATGTACATTCAAATATTGGTGTCATGATTTCTGTTCGTTTATATTTTGTTTTTATGAATTTATTATGTTCTAACATCTTTACATCCCTACCAAAGGAAAATTGAACAGAATAACATGCGGTAAATATATATGGAACAAAAATTCCAATAGTGTTCTAAAAAACAAAAAATAGATGTTAAATCTTCCAACAAATTATTCATTTTATACAATGTCAAAATTAAAAGTTATTACCTGATACTGTTTATCTGAAACAAACCACATGATACTCCTAGTATGAGTTTCACTTCCATAAGAATTGTGAAATTTATAATTCACACACTTTTCTTCACTAGTTGATGCATTAGTTAACAAAGTTAATACATATTTACATATACTTTTTGGTGGTTTAAGATTAATCTGTATAATAGCTGTGAAACATTAAATATGATTTAAAAATTTTATAATGTAATATAAATAGATTTTATTTATACTTAAAATGTTATTATTATTATATATATACTTTAGTTTAATTATTTTTTCTGAAAATCTGGATATAAATATATATTATTATTTACCAGGAGATTCAGAAGCTTCATTTTTATTTTCTATTATTGAAAAATTAACATCAGTGGAAATATCTTCACTTGTACAATATTTTATAGATGAGATATTATTATTCAAATTATTTGTTAATATTTTACAACCATCAGCATCACAGATATACTGTAAGCAAAAAATGTTTTTAATAAAATAAAGTAAATATAGGGCTCTATTTTTACAAGTGATATTGATAAATGAGTGATGAATATACAGGCATAAAAATAAACATCAGATATTACATTTAATTACTTATTGTACCTATACTTACTTTACGTTCATTTGTGTATGGAAAAGATGAATATGTAACTGCAATCAAGAACGCAGTTATCATATAACCTTTAAGCATAACTGAACTATGCTTTTACAGAAGCTATATCGTATTCAAAATTTGTATACTTTATAATCGAATTTTTAAATTTCCCATGAATTTTTTGTGTTTATTTAGAAAAAATGATTCCTACAATCTTTCCAATTAAAAAAATTGGCACACATTATCTCCGACTGTTGATACTATTTTAATACGTATTTTTAAATGGAACATACTTATTCAATGTCACATCCATGTGTGTAACAAAAAAATGTTGTAATGGAGTAGCGATAACAATCTTTAAAAATAAAGCGAATTTGCTTGTATGTGTATGCGCATGTATGTATAACATGCGCGTTGCTCAAGCAGCGCCTTTTAAATTCGGTATCTATACATACATATAGTGATTAAGATATTGGCTACAAAAAGTAATATCTAAACTGTTAATATTTGGAAAAATATAAGAAATTTACAAAGAGAAAATATAAGAAAGTTACAAAAGAATTGTAGACAAACTTACCTATTCTTAAAAGTTACAATGCATATAATCAAGAGAGGAGAAAGTACAGAAGAGAAACAAAAAGAAAAGTATTTAAAGTATTTGTAGAACTCGTAATCGTTATTTTAATTTTTCAGCTATTTTACTGATTTTTATAAACGATTATTACATATATTTTGATTTTTTCGCAATGCAAATTAATTTTATATAAGTAAATTATATATAAAAGACAAATTATAATGTGAAGTAAATGAGTTAGAAACACATTAAATTCCGATATACTATCGTATCTCACTTCACCATACCATATATCTATATGTACGTAAGCGTGCGTATCTGACAACGCAGTTGTCTTGAAATTATATACATTTACTAATACTCGTGGTCATAATTCTTAATAAATATTACATAATTGTATTTTTATATGTAATAAATATTTGTTATACGAAATAGTAATATTATCCAAAAAGTTACAACTTGAAGAATTTAAAAAGCATGCTTCAGTTGTATGCTCTGTAGTCATTTGTTTTTTTTCTTAGGATGAATAATAATGCGATAAACTTATAAAACTTATAGAATGTACGAAGTGATCAAAAAACAAATTATTGCAAACAGAATTATCTGTATATACCTTTCACAGCCTATCTTACTGCAAATTAATTTTTAGTTCTTTTTAAAAAACGACATGTCGATACTGCTGAGCAAACAAACCTGTTATTACTCATTTATGCATGAAGTATAGTATTAATATCCTGTTAGTAAAACTTACATACTACAATAAAAATGATAGAAAACGAAAGGTTTTAATACTAACAAGAAGGATATTTACCGAACATAACTACTTTTTAAAATCGAGCTAAACCCTCATTCGCATTATTAAAATCGTTCGGCGAACGATTCCAGACATATTTTTTTAAGACAGGTTCACAGAAAACCTGCATTGCGTAAGGAAGTCTTTTCTCAGATTTAAAAACTTCTTCTTACGAGGAAATAAATCCTATTTGATCTGTACTACATACGAAGAATTATTAAACATTCTTAAGCTAGCAATATAAACCGTTTCCTTGATTCTCGATTACATATTTCTGTAAATACTGCGCAGCTTTCTCACTTAAACCAAGATTAGGTAAGTCTTTTTCAAATTGTTCGACCGTTCCAGCACCAGCAATGTAACCATTCAATTTAGCAGCTAAAGGTGAATTTCGAAGAACTTCGTCGCTGGTGAGACCAGTAGTTTCGATTAGCCATGGATGATTTCGAAGTCGATACTTTTGATGATAACTGAAAAAAATAAAAACGAATCAATCATTTAAAAATATTGAAAATCACTTATTTAAATATTTTAATTCGTTACGGACGATTCTAAAATTTTTAAGTAAATATTTAGCGATATATTTAGCCTAATAAAAATCAACGTAAAAGATCACATCAAATAATATTACATCATTAATTGATGGAACTTTCTCTCTTTTTCTATCATATAACAATGTTAATTAAAGTAATGTATCGATCCAAAATCATTTCCTTTTGCACTTTTCTACGAAAAAGATTGTTATAGTTATAACGCATAATTCTTACTCCTCAGCCGGGTAGAACTTTTCGAATTTTCTTATCTCGGTGAGAATTAGATTTGTACGTTTCTGCTGTTCTTGTTCACGTGACTTTTCAGCTAGCAACTTTTGTTCTTCATCATGATACAAAACCAGTGACATATACTGGAACCAATAGCAAAAAAATAATCATCTTTTAATAATTAGTAAGATTAAAAATTAAATACTTATAATAAAAATCATTATACACATTTACCTGTCTCTTGATCTTTGTAGTGAGACCATATTCATGATTCTGCCAAAATAAAGCGAGTAATTGTGTATATGATATTATGTCTGGATTATATTCGATATCGACGACTTCCGTATGATCTCCACTGTAAACGAGAATAGAATAGATTACGGTATTACAGGTCATAAATACATTACAGAGGTATTATCTGATATATAGCGATTAATAAATTTGCTATAAAAAAGAAACATGTAGAAGGTATTAATATTTGTACTAGGAAAATTAATAAAAATATATATATGTAAGTGTTATTTTGTAGATAATTATCTTTATTGTATATTTTTTAAAAATGATATTAGATAAATTATTGTTCAAGAACAAATTTTGCACATATCTAAAAAAAAAGTTTTAGACATACTTAGTTATTCTTAGAGAAAGAAAATGAAAATGGTATAAGAACATACATATTTCTATAAATTGGTGATTCCTTTTGTCCTCCGGCATAGCCAACGCAAGTCCTAATTACACCGGGTAAAACGCCAAAAAGACAATCGCCAGCCCAAAAGCATCCCATTCCGAATGTTGCACGTTTTGCTTGGATTTCTTTGAATTGTCCTGGCATCTTGTTCGACTATCGTCATCAACACGTGCCAAATCACGCAGAAGGTCATAAAAGAGAGTACTTGATACAATTACAAAAATGCTAACTGAAATTGAGTATGTTAGATTATGATCGCAAGGGATATAAGCGAAAATTATTCGATTCACGTGCCGTAATGATGTTTTGATTTGATCCGATAAAGAAACCTGAAACCTGCTAAGTAACGGTTAAGCTGAGGATGACTAGTAGCAGAATAATAATAGTTTTTTAACGAAGATTTTATCAAACAAAATCATTTTTCTTTTATATAAAGCACAAAAATTCTTAATTCTTTTTCGATATTAGTAGAATTTTAGAATTTTAAACATTGGAAATGTTTTTAACGGGCGTTAGTGTTAGACCCAATAAAATGCTTATGAATATGAGTAAAATTAATTGTAAGTATTTTAGTATCGACACCTGTTTGGAGATTTCGTTTGTTTAAAAAATTATTTTGCCTTATATTGACCTTGTATCTTTATGCATAAAAACAGTCCTTTTTTATGACACCCGTTGTGTATAAATTACAGATCTGATGCTTGTGTCAGATGCGTGTACAAAAAAAGCGTGAAGAAATTATACAGGGTGAACCACATAACTTGATCACCTTCATCGTTTCCGTTAATGAAATTACATTGAAATGTATTACTCTGTAATAACATACTTTAAAATCCAAAATTCTTTTCAATATTTGAATACGCAATATTACTATTTTTTCTTACGATAAAAATTACATTAATTAATTTGTTTAATTTTATTTTCGAATGTATGCAAAAATGAATATATTTTCGAATCCTGTAACAATTTCAATATATCATAATTAGAAGTATAAAAATAGAGTACATACTTGAAAATATATTGATGTATCTTACAAGATGCTTGAAATGCTATTCATTGACTTCAATATACTTGAATCTATTGTAGTTTAATCTCATGAGCATGGTAACATGTAATCAAAGATGGATCTATTGTGTGATTATGTACCACCATTAAATATTATTCATCACCAAAAAATTTGTTTAAATCTTACTATTTCATAAAAAAAGAAAATTATGTAAATGGTAAATTAGAACTTCCTACTTTTTCAATTATTTAAGGAAATATTTTTGGAACTGTTTTACTTCCCGTCAATATATACTCAAAGAAAAATACCTATAGAAACAAAGTTCTGAAAATTAGCCAAGTTATGTGACTTTTTGAAATAAAGAGTCAAGCATAAACTAATATATAATAGTTTGTCTATAAGTGACAAGCAGTTCAGATGGTTTAGTTACATGATTTGATTAACAAATTGAAATTTATGACATAACAACTTTTATTGATGACAGCTTAAAAAGATTAATAAAAATAATCAAAGTTTGTCAAAATAATAAAATATTGTTAATCATAAAAAAGTAATTGAATTTGCTGACTTATTTACTTTCTTAATTACTGAATTTTCTGTTTTGATTATTATTTTCTATTCTAATATTTATTAATAAAATCTACTTTTTGAAAAATTCATGTGATATTTTAAGCAGTATCAATATGTAACATCTTTTCTGTTTAGTAGAAGTGTTACAAAAATACGTTAAAATTAAAATAAGCTAATTTTAAATGATATTAAAAAAATTATTTACCTTATTTTGCGATAAAATAGAAAAGATTAAAAATATAAACGAAAAGATAAGAAAGTAAAGATTCACTCCAATTCAACGGCCGATACTCCGCTGATGACTGAAAAGAACAAGAAACTACCGCGTGCTTCAGCAGCTCTACTTTTTATCACGGTATCCCTCCTCTTTCTCTTTTCCCTACTCTTCAATACGAACTACCACCACTCTTTTCTCAGAATACATATTTCGTTAGTAAGTAACTCTCTTTTAAATCTTAATTCAATTTTCAATTTTAATTGTCCGATATTGCTGCCTTAGCATTTCTGCTTACATTTTCTACTATTGTGTTGGTTATTTGGTAACAAAAATTGCATTTGTGACGTCACAGAGTATGTACATATATACTTCCTAACGGTAAAGACTGGTAAAGGTTATTCGTATATTTTATTATAATTTTAATGTTTAAATGGTGCTGTGCATTTCATTCATACATAAAATTTACAAATTGTGTAGTAAAATATCTGTAAGTATTTCTTTACAAATCGGATACATATAATCATTAGCCTAAAACTAAAAGGTGCGTGTTTTAAAATACCGGATCAAAGAACGTGGCTAAAAATATCGATATTAACCTCACTCGCGAGAGATACTGTGCCATTAATCGATGTCAAATCTCATTGTATATAGGGTATGTGTTAATTGTCAATTTAACTGGAGTTCAGTAAGTTATTCGCCCAAGTTGCATCAGAAAATTGAAGCCACATGTGTTCGTTACATTAGATAACAATTGCTGGACCGACTGATGTAATTATTGTACCCTGCACACTAAGCTCAGTAGCTCGTCATCCACGGCTTCGATCATGCAGAGAGGTTATTATCGCGTCTTTTATTTCCTGTGTATTTGATGTTTGCAGAGATACATAATATCTGATGTAATTTATTCATTTACAAATGTTTATTGGAACATGGCAGTATCGGGAAGTTTGGCATTTTCATAATGCCAAATATAGTACAAGCGCATAGGTTGGACATGCATCATTCCACAATCGTCGAAACGTCGGATTTAACAATATAATAAATCTAATCAAAGATAACTTGATTGAAAAATATAGTAAAATTGTGCAAATTAATAGTGACATACCAAGTAGCGATGGTTGATTGCGATGAAACTCCTGCGTAGTAAGAGGGTTAAATTTGGTGTCACCATCTTTGATAGAAATGTCTATTGATAAGTGATCCATAAGAAAAATCATTCATTCATTAATATTGTTAAAGACAATAGTAGAAGTTAAATTTTTTTGCAACAATTGAATTGGAATCTTTGCAACTTTGTTCGAATATTTGTTTACTTCGATAAAATGTAAATGTTTCATGCGATTAGAAATATTGATTTCAAAAATGTTTAACGTAATGAAAATGCAATGGATTTTATGCATTTATACTTATACCTTTCTTCGCCGCTTTCGTTAAGCTAGGTCTTCTTTGAAAATTTAATCAGCTTCGATTAACGTGAGCACGTGATTATCACGTTCAACGATGGAGGATGTCAGGGACATTTCCAAATATATTTAAAATGAAAAATGATATTTTGCCGTGCATAGAATTAATTTATTAAGATGGTATAATATAGAAACATTATGTAATTATAGTAAAAATGTTTGTTTCATTCTTTATTGGTTCATACGTGAGTATATTTATTACATACGAAAATAATAAAAATGTGAACGAAATATGAATGTAATCAAAATTCAATTTCCACTTCGTAAATCTGATGATTACAGAAATGCATATATAAAATTTATATAAATGGAAAAAGTACGGAAATTAATATAAATAATATTAAAATGTAAATTCTCATTGAAATGTAAAAATATGCAATGCATATTTATAGGATGTGAAATTAATGTTGATTGAATATCATATAATTCAAGATATATTTCTAAGAAAAAATACAGGATATATACTATTACGGAATAACGGCACACATCAAAATTTACAAATAAAAGTATTCGTAGAAATATGTATATCTAAATGAATATAAAAAATATTATTTATAATTAACATTTTTATAAAAAACACGAGAAATATCTACGATATACGATATCATACATAGTAGCCGCAAAAATGAGTTCTTGCGCAATATACAATTCAATAATTATTGTTTGAAATATACATTATTTTTACGCTGTAATAAATAAAATTCTGTACATATTCGAAACTTAACTATAAATTCAGTTAATTGTATCGCAATTACTTAAATATTCGCTTAAGTACAATACAGATTAGAAATCTATACGATCCCGTTATCTCGAATTTGTAAGCGCATCATCTGTTCAAGACCCCACGCGATTTCCTTTCAAAATCGTACGCGAACAGCTTATAAAATTAATCAAGGTCTAAGAAACTATTAGACGGTACTTAAAAGACAAGATCGAAACAGACGTTAATTTGCACCATATCTAAATAAAAGAATCTCGTTTGGTACAATTATCTACGGTTTTCTATGGAAGAGATACATAGATTTATAAGTACATGTTGACGAAGGTACTAAAGTTGCGGGGAACAAGAATAAAATGGAATTAAATGATTTTTAAAGAAGGTGATGAGTAGACTGCGGATTTTTATATTTTTATAGATACACTTAAAGAAATGGAATTTAAATAGAATTCTGTTTCATTTATCACGTATTATAATAAATACTCTACTTTGGATATTTTATGTTTTTGCATATTATATGCATTGTGTGCATTTTTGTACTTTTAGATTTTACAAAAATGCATAAAAATTCGCAATCTAGGTAATGGTAAGGAAGAAAGTAATTAAAAATAATTACATGACAGTACAGCAACTTTTTTCAGAATGATTATCACCGACAATGTCGCTGGTATTTCCGGTGAATCTCTGAAAATCCCTGCCAGTGTTGAGTTCAGAATTGGAGATAGGCGACCCGGGAATACCATTTCCATTAGCATCTATCGATCCAGCGGATATATGCCGATTTTGTGCCCTTTGTTTCTTCAAATCCGATAATGATTTGACAAAAACTACCGAGACGTGTATGTTGATCTTGCCGTTGGTGTCGCTGTCTGACGCGTAGATCGGCTGCTGATTACTGATCGGCGAGTCGGGCCCTGTCACTATCGAGGCAAACATGTAAATCCAATGCTATTTCTTGTTCCTTCTGGTTCACGTGAAATTTGCTTTCCTTCCCTCTCATCCCATTCCACCTTGTATTACCCTCCACCTAATTCCCCTTTTTATACACTGAAATAGCACTTCAAAAGAAACTCGACTAGTATGAAAACTTGCAGCCATGCGCTAAGCGGTACATGCTTCAGCAATAAGCATTAGAAACATTGCATGACGGAGCACCAGAAACATGTTCTCTTTATTCTACATAAAAACACCTTTATCCTTCGTCTCCTACCTTCTATCGCATTTATTATCATGTTCTCAGACTTCTTTTTTAGGAGAAAGAAGAACATTTTTAACAACATATCGGTTTCTTCTTTACCCCGATAAAAAGTGGGTAATAAGTTACTTTTGTTTATTATTTTATCACGTTGTAAACTAAATCTTTAGGTTTTAAAATATGAATGCATTTATACAAATTTTTGTATTATAAAACACAACAGATTTAGTTTACAATTTGATATTCATATGCATTAAACATAATATTTGTATACAGAAATATGTATGTACATACAAAGCAAATAATAGTTGAATTCTCTGGGACACTAAAATGACTTAATATTTTCTAGACGTATTTATTAACACTATTTTTAGCTGTGTCAATGTCCAAACATATCTTTTATTATAATAAAGTAATAAGATTTGTCAAATCAATCATTTCTTAAACTAATGCCTTTGATTTATGCAATAAAATTTATTAAAATATAATAGTACGCAATATAAATATTACAATAACATTATCATAAATTTTATTATTTTTAAAAGATAACAAGTGTGCTATATGATACTAAACATCAACATTTTATATCAACATCTTTATAGTAATAATCAACGATTTAAATATGTACCAAAATATTTAAACAAATTTTTAATTGTATAACTTTTTACTTTTAAATTAAGACAAATTTTATGCTTGTTAATGTTACATTTTATCAGTATGATTGATTTGATGTGGAATCTATTATAGACTCCTATTAGCAATAATATGAAACATAATGTCGTGACACAATTGACCTCGTAACGACTTTATCATTTAGCGATAAAACTAAAAGACGGGAAGACACATCGCGTGAGTACGTAACCAACATTGAATGAATACAGTTAATCATTAGCAGAACCAACATGTTAGGTGTGTGAGAAAGTTCTATTTCTATTTTTCTTAACATTGTTTTTTATTGTTGGCATATAAGTTTTTTATGTCATTAGGCAAACATTAAATTATAGAACATGTACACGTAAAATCGTAAATATTAAAATGCTTTGTTATCAAAACACAATCAATAAAAAGCAAACAAAACAAGAGCTATATATATATATATATATATATAAATATATATATATATATATATATAAATATATATATATATATATATATTTATTCATTTATTTATATCTATAAATATAAGTAGCTGTCGTCTATTTGCTAAACATGACAATTTACTGTTATAATGTGAGTAAATAAAGAATATGTCAGAACTTTTCACAAATCTAATATATATGTATGTATATTACAGCAAATCGATATGTTTAATGTTTTAATTCACAAACTTTCTATGATATGTAAGTATTACGTGAAAGTGCTCATTGAATATTGATTACTGATGCATTACAATATAGATTCAAGTTTAGTTAATCTGTTTGGTAAAATATGAAATACTAGTAATATTACCAAATGAAGCTACATTTGCAATACTTTATTTACTTCACAAAGTAATTTTTTGGGAAACTGTTACAGTAAAAGTCTTCATCCTACTTGTATATATATAGAGAGAGTATTAAGTTATTTGTGTACTATGAATGTGCGTTTAAGCTTAGAACATTTTAAGTAGTAAGTATAAAAACAACATTACAAGAGCTTGGTTTTTAACTGTTAAACTTATTATAATGTCTCTTCACAAATAATGACCAATAAGCTTTGCCAAATGCTAACATATTATTTGCAAAAAAGTACTGAAAATTAAGCCAATGCAATTTAGCCCTTGCCACAAAATGTTTAATTCGGAGAAATATTTTTATGCTATAAAGATATTTTAAAAAAAGAAGAACATATTATATATACACAGCACATAAAAATAATTCAATTGTTACAAGAGAAAATTTCGAACGTACAATCACGTAAGAAGTTAAAAAATAATACATCGCTGTGTTGAAAAATACGTTTAAAGAAATAAGAAAGTGATATAGAAAACTGACCTCGCAATTATTCAGGAGCACGACGCAGTAGTAACAGAAAACAGAAAGGGCTGATAAATGATCAATGCTTAATACTTTTGTTAACCAATTTATAGTAAAAATTACTGTTCCAATCTTTATACTAACACAATAGCGATTATTTATAATTTTTAACTGTCAGTCTTTAATTCATTTCTTTGGATTATCAAAAATTCGTTAAGAAATATTTTGCTTTGTTTTAAACATAATAAGCGCATGATAAATATAAAGTTACAATAACTATACAACGTTAACAAGGTCGAGTTATGCGACCAAACGCACAGTTTAAATGGACATGACACGTAACATATTTCTTTTTTTGCACAAATCTTATGCATAAAACTACCATTTACCAGAGGATTCTACTTAACCATAACCAGTGCGAGTTTAACATGATTTGGAATATACCTGATTCTTTATCGACGTCCTCGTGAAGGAAAGATTCATTATCCTTCCCCTCAGGAGCTTTACGTGCAGCTGTTGGTGGTACATTAGAATCTGTTTCGCTACTTGTATTTTCTCGTACGTTGGCTTCGTTTTCCGATTGTGGAACATTCGTAGTCGAACCGCCAACGTATGTCTGAAACATAATTTCTCTGTTGTTTGATTTTAATTGTTTCTAACATTACATAATCAATAACAAATATTATTTTTCTTTGTTACCTGTTGCGCTTGTAATCTAAGACGAGCTTCTTCTTGAGCATCCTTTTTTGTAGTCAAAACCTTATCCCTTATCGAAGTTCTTCTTACGCTTTGAGTACGTGTATTTATACTTTGAGATCTGCGTACCCGTCTTCCCTGTGCTTCTCGCAATCGTTTACTTTCTTGTTCTGTTTTAAGTTCTACTATCCTTTCTCTAATTTCCGGATCTTCGCAGATATCTATAAAATTAAATTTAACAATTAATTAATATTTAATACAAAAATATAATCTTCAATATTTTATTAGCAAAAATATTTTTACCAGCTGGCGTTTCATCGTGTTTATTTTTTGCATTTAGATCAGCTCCATTTTGTACTAGTAACTCAAGAACTTCCAACTAAAAAGATAAAATGAATGTAGAAAATGGGTTTAATTTAAATAAGTTAGTTAATATAAAAAGCGTAATTCAGATCATACATGGCCCCAGCAAGCAGCTGCATGAACTGGTTGCCATTTGTCATTATCTTCGACATCAGTTGAAACATGTTGGTCTAAAAGAAATTCAACTACCCTTAAATAACCATTTGCAGCTGCAATGTGAAGCTAAAATTGAAAAAAGAAAAAGATTATTGACAATTATTTTTTAAAATTAATAAACTTAATAAATTGGTATACATACAGGTGTAGCACCTTGATGATCTTTATATTCTAGATCACCACCTATAGAAGCTATATTTTGTAAATCTCGTAACATTTGAACTTCTATTGAAGCCCTAGTTTCATCTATTAATTCTTGAGTAACACCTCGTCTTGCCATTTCTCCTACAGGTATATAAACAAATTAAAATCAAAAGATCATTCCTGTATATTTTTTGTAATCCTGCATTTTTTAAGTAATTTTTAATTACAGATATGTATTTTAAGGATTTTTACCTTCAATGCAATCTAATGTTTTTTCGTCTTCACAAATATCATAAGGCATATTACCATCAGCATTCACAGCTAATAAATTGGCACCTCTAGCAATGAGATTTTTAACTAAGTGTAAATGACCACAGGTAGCAGCAGCATGTAATGGTGTCCATTTTTCACTATCTTCTGCATTAACATTTGCTCCAAACTCGATTAGTAATTTCATCATTTCTTCATTGTCATCTATACAACACTGATGTAAAGCGGTCAGTCCATCTTCATTAGTTGAATCTGGATTTACTCCTTTTTTCAAGAGTCGCCTCACTAAAGCATATGCTACTTCTTAATATGCCGACTGATATACTCAGTTATATTAAAAGTAATTGCAAATAATAATATTATAAAAATTATGTCAGATTACCTTCATCAATGTCATTTCTTGCTGCAGCTTCTAATAGCATTACACTGTCACTAAAATATATGTGACGTTTGTTACTTGTATGTCTGGTTTGATGTCGTAGCCATTCTTTTTCACGTTGACGCCATACTTTCAATTGTTGGAGTCTTCTGTGACGAGCCAAATGCAATCTTTCTTGTGTTGTTAACCTTTCTACATGTACCATTTCTGCTACTAAATCTGAATGTTCCATGGCTATATTTTTGTAATTTTCACAGCTGTATTTACCTACTCAAAAGAAACAGATTGTATGTTGTTTTGTATGTATTATTTAGTATTATAATGTGTTAGTGTCTTCAATACACATGAAACAGAACTCTTATCAGAAATACTATGATAAAACGGGATTTGGAAGCCAACGAGATTACCTTTATACTTATAAAACCATGAACGCATTTCAAGACATTTTAAAATTTTGTGACATACATTAGGCATCATTCTGTTATAATATCAAGTTTTGTTCTTTCAGATTCAAAATCTGTGTAAAATTAACTGCTTTTTCATTGTGAATGATATCATACTTTTATCCAAAACTTTGTCATATTTATCAACTACTTAGGTAAGTAAATGTACATTATTTACACAAATGTTCCAAAATACTTATTTGACTCATCATATAATCAGTAACAATAAGTTAACGTTGCTTTGTAGTTTTTTCTTAAAACAAAATATGCTTCCATTACAGTCTTTTTTAAATTTATGAAAAAAATGCATTTGCACTTGATAATTCTGAAAGAGTTACTTTATGGAAATGGTTTTTACACAAACCTTATAATTTTTAAACATGATATGATGTAATCAAAGCATTAACGCAATAAAAAATTCACATAAAATTATGTTTTCTATATAAAACTAAAAACTACATGTAGAAATCAATAAAACAATTAACAACAAAATTAGTGAAAAATTATAAAATTATCCGTAATTAAATTATCACAAAATAAAAATGTACAATTTAATCTTATCTTACTCTATACATGATATAGTGTAATTTTTCTATGATAAATTATATAATTAAAAGATTTCAACAGGTAACGAAAATAACATATGCAAAGGTGTTATATTGGGTGGCATTGTTTTCTCATTCTTTATTTCTTGTTTCTTATTTCAACGTATGGAAAAAACAATATATTCCTCGTATAAAAGACAAAATAGGTGAAATAGAAGAATACAGGTGAAGAGTGGGAGAAAAAAATAAAATCAGTGATGAATAAAATATCGATGGAACTGACTTAGAAACGGAAATGCGAGTGTGTATGCCATTTCATGATTGTAACTCGAGAGTTAATGCAGGTGAAAGAAATCTGTTCTAAGGCTGGGGGGTGTCAAATCGCGGTATCTACTCACATCGGCAAGTGATCGCTTGCTCGTTCACTTATTCGTTCGCGATCCAGTGGAATGCGGAAGTTTACTCGTTCGTTCGTTCATTCGTTCGTCTTTTGATTCTTTTTTCGTTCGGTTCGGAAAACGGGCGAGATGAAGGTAGGAAATTTTAGTATCTTGCCAAGTTGAACTGAAAAGTGGAGCTGAATCTCGCGAGTACACGACGTAGCGGAGAGAGAGAAAGTCACCGTGTTGATTGATCAAAACGTAACATAATTTTTACGGTCTCTCCGATGCGACGATTCCACTAAATGAAATTGAACCGAAGAGGGTGGACGAACCTCTTGCTTTTAATTTCACGAAAATCACGTCGCGTTTGATCTCGTCGCGGCGCCGTGCACGCGAGGAAACGCGTACCTGTCAGTCGCCATTTTTAAACTACCTGTAGAAAACCATTCGCGCGTTCCCTTCACCGCGCGCTAACTTTGTCTTTTTTCAAATTGTGTATCTCTTACGCACGACCAGTCTCTATGCGTACACGCGCTATATGCTGTGTATTCATTTTGTTTTCTACAGATTATGGTATATTTGTAACACATATCGAATCAGAAGATCGTGGAACTTAGTGCTTAGCACCTTCTTGGAAATTCAAATATCGCTATTAATTTATGACATACACAATGTATGTATGTACATTGTTATCTTACCGTTCTTTCTTGAGTATAATCAAATTAATTTATTGAGTCATTGAATCTCGGAATTTAACTTATCTTAACGATTCATTAGTACAGTTTTATTTGTTTAATTATGTAAGAATATCTATTAGTCGATAAATTTTGAGAAAGATTCTATTATAATTGATGTGTATTGTATATTTATCTAACCTTTTCTCCTATCTCTCATTTTTTGTGCAAGTAAATAAGGATATTACAAATTGAATTATTAAATAAAGTAAAGTAACAAAGGACAGTGTCTTCCTTATATACGTAATTATTCATATTTTATTAGCATGAAGATTTTCAATAAAATGGGTAATTAGAAAGTTGATTTGTTTTTCACTCATTTTAATACTCCCGCCATGAAAACAAGATCCGTAGTCATCGCGCATAAAGTATAGGATGTTATACTTTGTTTACGGTACTAGTAGAAATCTCAGTTTCACGTCAGTAAAGTTAAAAGTGATATGGATTGAAAATAATTCTATGTCATTATTTTATAAGCGAAATAATATATTAACAGGAGTGCTTAGTAATGAAACGTAAACTTTCTTCTTCGTTGACATTGAAAGAAAGTCAACCTTCCTCGACATCATATATGAAAGAAACAAAGCAAGAACCAAATATTCGTTTAGCTGTCGTCAGTGGATTCTTTGCAACTATCGGAAGTCTACTTGGTAAACTTGCTGGTGGTGCCAATGTGGATTCCATTGTAAGTGATGTTCTTCGCAACTATTATTTGCATAAAGAGTATTTAATAATATTTACAATCTTGTGTATAAATTAAATTCCACTATTTTTATTCAAAACTAATTATTTATTTTTTAATAAGTTCGGATTGCTACTTAAAGGAGTACTTTTAATACTAATGATAATAAGCAACACCGTGGGCTACGCATTTTTCGTGAAAGCACTCAATGCTAGCGGATCTTCTTTACCATGTACAATAACTAGCGCCGCCACCAGTTATATCTGCTCGGTATTTTACTTATTCTTCTATCGATATATATATACTAAAATGAGAACACAAAGGAAAGTGAATGCATATTTAGATCTGATTTATTTTTTCTTAAAGGCTCTTACGGGTTCCTTGATTTTTAACGAATCAACGTCGCTTACTTGGTGGTGCGGTATATCTTTCGTTATTCTGGGTTTATTGGTCATCTCTTGTACGCAATCCAAAGACGATCATGTATCTTCCCTGAAGAGATCGAAGAGCGAATAATTTCCGAAAATGATTTGGAAATCTTTTTCTGCTACTTTCTTAATATTATACTGTGTCTACATGTTATTTACATTGTAATAATATTATTATCTATTTTAGTATGTATAAATTGAATAAATAAATAAAAAATTATACTGAGACTTTTTTTAAGGGAATTGCAAGACCTCTTTTCTTTTTGCTTTTTTTCGTACCAGTTAATTCTTTTTCTTGTTAAACTGTTATTCGTCTTTAAATTTTCGAAACCTTATTTCAGCTTTGTAAAATTTATTTCATTATTTGTTATGCGATATTTGTGATTGCCCATGATTTGCGCTACTTAACTGAGCGTATAAAGATTAATACAGGCTTATCGTCTTTGGTTTTCATTTTTCTTTTAAAAAAAAGATAATGGAAAATACGAAAAGAACGACCGAGAAACCGGCAAGGGAAAAGACCTGAAGTGTACTTGTTTATAGAGACTAAAGTAGATCTCTGTGCTTGTAATAGTACTGGATAAGAAACGCGAGGGAAAAAAGAATAGAAGATTCTTCCGCCCTATTTCCTACTACACGTAGACTATACAAATTCTTTTTTGATTGTATTGAATCAGAAGTTCTTTTTAATCTTACAATAACATTTTTCCTCTTTCATTTCTTTATTCTTTTTTGTTAAAATATTAACATTAAACAACTAAAATTAATATTAAAATTAAAAGAAAGATTTCAAAGCTGATCGTATTTACGAAACTAATTATAAGTACAAAAAAATACTAGATTTGAAATTCTAAGTAAAAGAATCTTTAAAATTTCGATCTAAGAAGAATTAATCAATCTATTAAATTGATTAAATAACGAGTCTTTATTTATATTGTCTGGGAAGTTGACGTAGGTTAGTAACGAAGCATCCTACTAGTCCAGGGTTACTAGTACTTCGTTACATAGGTAGTGTACCCTAGTTAAAGGTATATGTGTACCGAACTGTCCAAGAAGTTTCAGTCGACCAGGTTTTTACTTTGTGGGGCAGGGTCGTGGTTCATAGGTATATCATGCAGTTGAAAAGGAGGGTATTAGAAGGAGAACGTAAAAGAGGAGCAAGAGGATGGCTTTATCGAGCGGCGGCTGCGCCACAGTGTTGTTCTCTACACTGCCGCCTACCGGTTGTCAGTCATTCCCAACAGTCCAAAATATGATAGTTTCTCTCTTTTTATCTTTTTTAATAAATATTTTCCTACTACTGCTCTGCTACACATTTGCGTAACAATAAACACTTGTCCATAATCTTCCATACCATTAAGTGTACAACTTTGAACGGTAAATCTTGAAAATTTGTATGATCTATTAACCGCTCGAGCTGCTTTAAACACTCGACTCGTGTAATTGCACTTCTCAATAGATTAAATCATTATTTGAATCATCAACATCGACACCTTTTTTATTTTCATTGAATTTACAAGAATACATTGTAACAATCGTCTATCACTGTAAGTTACGATCATTGTTCACTTAACGCTCTTGTAATAATCAAACATTAATCAAATAATTAGCATTTAATCGTCTCAGATTTTCGAGATTATCCGTTTCAAGTGTTTTTATACATGTTTTAACTCATCACCCTTACCGTGGTAGGCCTTCCGTTATTCAACGAGTTCTACTGTCCCGTGCACGCGCCTTACTTTCCCCTCCACAACACTTTTATCCCCACCACCCATAGTTCTCCCTCTCGGTGGCAGGTGCCCCTAGATTCTAGCAACGCTTCTCGCAACTGAGACAACGGGACAGTTTCGATACGGCGCACCCTCCTGCCAATCGAGTCGGATACCGAATAGTACGCATAGCGAGCCTGTGCGTTACGCGGTTCGCGTATCTATCCATTAGATCGGCTGCTTCACTGCTTGTCTACGTGCGCGTACACAACCGTGTTAATTAGCAAAGGTGCCTTTACGTGAAAGTGTCGACAGGTAGAGTGAATTACAGTTCTCGTACGATCAATCGGTCCACCTATTGTAAAATTTTTCACACTCATTACACACTGTAATCTTTTACGGTTATCTTTCCTGTTTTCCCTTGCTTTTTCTTTCGCTTTTCTCTCGTTCATAATGAACAGCTTTCGATTCAGCCAACGAGTTACAATAACCAGGAGATCAATTAACGCGGAAGCCACAATTTGCAAGGCGAATAAAGTAAATACGACGAGGATCTTAATTGATTCGATTGCTGTGGGTCTCATGCGGTAATTTCGAGACGTGCTAAAAGAATCGAATGTGCAAAAATAAAATTGCAGTTGCCAGTTGTACCCACTACGTGATTCCTTAATGCACGCAAGAACGATGCTTATGTTTCTGCTTGTTCTCATTATGCATGACATTTTGAAGTATGACAACTGAAACAAACAACATTATGTTTGTGGATTAAGTTGATGCTATGCACGAAAATTGTCCAATTTCATTGAAATGATACGATTGAGCTTGCATTGAAAAATAACGATACGAGTTCATTTATTTTAGTTCATTAAGTTTTATATGTAAAAGAATTGCTTAGTATATTTCATTTGAATTACAATATCTAACAAACAGAAGCCTTGAATATTCGATAATTTATGTGTATTATAATAGTTGATTTTCCATGATGTTAATTACAAGCGTAAAAAAAATTACATGCATTTGATATAATGCAAAATTCAATTCTATTTTGTGTAAGCGTTACTATCGTTATGTAATATTTATGAAAGGATAAAAATCATAGTAGAAACGACATTTTATTATCGCGAGAAACATTTAGTTCTATCCGTGGCCATTTAGGTCATCACGATGAAAAAGTCGCGCGATTTTATTTCATCCATCCTTTTTTAGTTCGTCAGTCCGGTTGTTCTTAATTCTTCACTTGAATTTATTGTCCCGTCGAATTTGACTTCTGGCAGGATCAGTACACGCAAGACCAGCTTCGATTTTGTATTTGGCAGGATTCCAACTAATACGGCAAAACCAAAGACGCGAAAACTTTTTAATTTATCGCCGTGGGGCAAATAACGATTGTGTCCGTTAGTCGCGTTTCATTCTCCTTGTTCTACAAATGCATCGTGCATTTAAATTGTCAGAGAAAATCGGCCAAAAAATATAGATTTCATCCGGCACTAAATGAAACAAAAGCTCGCCTTTAAATTGCACCGTTTTCCTAGCGAATGATAACTTGATCGCTTGCAACGAGTTCCCTTTCGTTCTGCTATGTTTATTATGCTTCTGCTACCATTGAGTCAGAGCAAATAAGATATCAACATATAAAAGATTGTTCGATCGAAGATAAATAATATTATTTTCATTATCTTTCCGCATTATAATTCGCATATAAATTTCTATCGCTTTTATTGATAATAATCCATTTTTCACGAGCGTAACACGTGAAAGTTTGTCGTCGATAGTTGTTAGAAATTTCCACGAAGTCACGATCGTCGGAAATTGCACGCTCGAGTGATTCTTTGACGCGGTGTAGTGGAATAAATACGTTGTAAATGCTTGCATAGATAGGTCCCGGTGGAAAAAACAGAAAAGTACAGAGAAACGCATATGCTATGACACACACATTTCAAAAGGGGTTTCGTGACAATCTGCTTGATCTTCAGTTACGAGCAAGATTTATGGCACCAAAGTGTTCCATTTTTTTTCGTTTTTATCTTCTTCCTGCATTTTTTCGTATGAATAATGAACGAATGTAGGTGGAAGATAATGAACGTGAAATAACGCGTTTCTCGTTATGTGACAGTGTTCTACTGTAATTCGTGCGAGAGACTGCGAGCTTATATTTTAGTAGCTTTTTATAATCCGTACAAAGTCCAATGAAACATTATCGAATAAAAGCAAAAGAAGAGGAAAAAGAGAAGGAAACAGGACCATTAAAATAATAAAATAATAAAAGAAATATGGAATTGTTTGAAATACGAATTAGATTACAATTTTTTAGTGAAAAGAATATCGCAAGAATGCTGGTGCGAACATACCACATTATGAGCATCATCCCCGACGACTTCGAAGGTTTCAATTAGGCGACGTAATCAAGTCAATCAGAACTTGTAACCAGCTTCGAGAACCTTCAACGATGATGCTGAAGGAGGGACGCGAAGGCGGCCACGAACGATATTGTTGTCCAACAATAAGATCATTGGGGAGTGAGCTCGAGAGACGAAAGATAAGAGAAGATCGTCATCGAATCGTCTCAAGCGTGTCGACCGATTAAACTGGTAGCTTTTTACCGTGAATTTATAATTCCGGTTGCGGCCCGAGGGAATTTCGCGCGGAATAACATAAATTTACACCATGGGGAATGGCATGAATAAGGTGAGTAACGATTTCACAGATAAGTTGCGTTTCAATTGATATTTTCTGTCACCATTTCTGTCATCTGTACGAATCATAACTGCTATTAAGATACAAATAATACGAGAAGAATGTGGTTAAAATCATACAAACATCATATATAATTATGACATGCAATAATAATGTAACAAGAGCATAGTTATGTCAATATTTTAATGACGAAATAGTATTTGACATTTTGCTTATTGCGTGCCTTAACCTGTATTGAAAAATATGCTAATGATACACGTGCTCCTACATCTTATTTTGTGATTATTATGTATGTGCATATTGTAAAATCATTATACCGTCGCCTCTAATTTTATCTGTCCTAGATACCGAAAATTCAAGATATCTTTTCCCTTGTGCACGTATATCTCGTTCGTTATATTTAACAAATTTCTATTTTTATTTTGTATGTCGCGTTGATAATATGTAGAACCAGTAAACCAGGTAAAATGACTTTTACTGAGACAAGAACATGATTTCTTACGAAAATCACAGGATTCATAGTTTTCCTATTCTACAGAGGAACGGTTTTTAAATTTAATATACTGTTAATTAATTTTATATTACTTTCTCTTATCTTACCAATTTCTCTCCTGTACCCTTTTACCTTTGTATCTTCTTAACATAAATACTCCCTTCTCATTATCAAGTAGCATAAAAAATAATAGACTTATCATGTTTCTAATTAGCTATATATAACTGTAACATATTTAAATGACAGGTCTAATATTATGTCCTGATGCAATACATATATGTATATAATTGTCGCGTTAGCTAATTATGCAGTTTAATTAGCTTATCGAACAGTTCTTTCGATATTAATCATTGAATCGACGGTTTAACGCTTACTGTCGGTAGGTATCGTACTATGCATAATATCGGTCGACGATGCATGCCGAGATTTCGATCGATGATCCCGATGAAAAGTTAAGAGCTGGTACTATTGTTCTCGCGATTGTCTAGAGACACCTCACTTAAGAATGCGGTATCGATTAGACGATTACCGCGAGTCTCACCTGACTAAACACGTTCGAGTGATCATCCACAAAGATGAATGATTAACAGTGGAGCACCTGCATCAAAAAGCTGCTCTATCGACTCTCTTCTCATTTTTTTTTCAACGCTATCTCAATGTTCACGTATCTCGAGTAGCGCTCGACTTTTTTTCTCTCTCCTCACGCTAATTGCGATAGAAGAAGAAGCAGCGCCAATTGAATGCGAAACGTACGTGTGCTTGCTCGTGAGTTCAAAACGCCGCTCGTTAAAAATGATTCTAATGATTCCAATAACGAACGATCCGTAAACAGATATTTCAAACGCTACAAGTCAAGAAGAAGAATTGCACTTATACGTTTACGGATTTATGGGAAATTCAAATGTTCAGAAATATATAGGATATACATAATGTGTAAAATCATAGTTGCAAAATATTCAAGTAAAACGCTCGGCACACTCTTTATCTAAGTTCTATTCCCCTTATCGCGTTCATAAAAATGTGAATTTGTATAAGAATTCACAGTTTAACTATGATTATATGTATATTGTGAGCTGTTTTATTTGTTTGTGTAAATAGGTTCTTCCCGGTCTTTACATCGGGAATTATCACGATAGTAAAGACGCAGACCAATTGGAACGGTTTGAAATTACACATATTCTGGCGATTCACGACACGGCTCGTCGATTGCATTCTGTGAGTATATCCGGAGATAAAGTGTTTAACTTGGCTCGAAGAATTCTACGAAGTTAGCTCGATATGTTGTTTGTAGGACAAACATTATCTATGCATATTGGCGGCGGATAGTCCAGATCAGAATCTATCTCAGTATTTCTCTTTGTGTAACGATTTTATTCACGCTGCTCGCTTACGCGGTGGAAACGTCCTAATACACTGGTGCGTAATCATTTTTAATATATCTACTAATATATCGGGCTGTTCAGAAAATTTTAATCGATGGCAAAATGTAAGGAATATTCGGAGGTAATGCTATCTTTCTGGAATTTTATCGAATATTATTATTATAATTGACGGACAGAGCAAAATTGTATTAGTGCATTTTAATTTTAAAAAACGACTTCTTTTTTATCAACAATTATTGGACCCTCAGTTAGTACTTATCATTGTTGGGTCATAGGTGACCACTGCAGTTTACTTAACTTGAAATTATATCTTTCACTTCATTCGACAAATATTATTATCAACATACAAATATGATATCGTTATCACGTGCAGCTAAAATACATATACATGAAATATCCTATAATTAAGCATCGTAATTTAAGCTATTGCCGAGGATTAAGAGCCAATTAAAAACAGTATTTATTTCAATTTTATTTAACAGATATTCAAGATAAATAAACATCTTCCAATAGGAATATAGAGCAAAATGACTAATTACCAGAGATGCTACGAATTTTCTGAACAATCCAATGCTTAGCCTTTATCAAATTTTGAAAAAAAAAACAAAAAAAAGAAAAAAATATGAAGCGATTAATTTTTAATTTTAAACGGTATTTAACAACCGATCTGAAAATCGTTCACAAAACGATATTCGGTTTCAGCTTAGCCGGTATGTCGAGAAGCGTTACAGTAGCAGTGGCCTATATTATGAGTACCACCAATCTTTCATGGAAAGAGGCACTTAAAGTTGTCAGAGTAGGTCGTTCCATTGCCAATCCAAACGTCGGTTTTCAGCAACAGTTGAAAGATTTCGAATCCAGTCGATTGCACGAGGTATTCAAATTAACGATCAAAAAGAATAGCCCGAGGCCGATCCTTCTTATGCTACATTTTTTTCTCTTTTTTTCTGCAAGAGATTCGATGTAATAAAAATGCGAACGATTCTCTCTAATTAGAGAGATGAAAATCGTTCAAGATTATTCATCGAATCTTTAACGATGACAAAGATGCTACATTATAAACACGACGAACCTTCGACGTTTGTTCGATGATGTAGTAAGAGTATAGTAGAGTTATTTGAGACGCGTAAGCTTCAATAACTTGAAATTCAATCTTGAACTGTACATATAACTTGTGTATTATGAGACACCATTAGCCTGTAATATGACAACGAAAGAACGAGAAAATATCATATACTTCAAGTGCAATAGGAAAAGATGACTCGAATAATTGTATAGTCGGATTATTTGAGTCAGTCAGAAGGTATTATATAACCAGTAATAAAATAAACAACAAGATAATTTCCAGAAATAAAGTAATACACACGCGCTACTGAATCATAACAACTACGACTTCTCTTTTGATAAGTGAAAGCTATATGCTTGTAGAAAACTACATATAATATTTAACTGCATATAATAGAACTACTACTAATATTTCACTGTACATCATGCCATTAACAACGAGTTAAATAGTCTGTCTTTAAACGTAGGTTCCTTAAAAGTTGTCCATGACCGAATTTGTCGAATTACAAGGCAAATTACTTAGTCTTGCTTAAATATCCTTCTGAATCAAATAACTCTACCTTACCTTAACTTTTTTCTTTTGCATGAGAAAATGGGTTGTTAATCTAAAAAATTAGCCTGGAAATTCTCTCGACTGACGCAGGAACGACGTAGGTTGAAAGAACGATTCCCAAGCCTGGCGCTCGCGGAATCCGATGCAGAAGTGTGCCGCACTACTTTAAGAAATTACGAAACCATGGCACTGGCACGAGAAGTGTGCGAGGGAAAATGTGCCATGGGCCGTCCTTGTCCGACTGGACTATGCAGGCAATCTTCCAAAAGGTTTGTTAGTTCTTTGTGTCATTCTATCCAACTTGAGTCCGTTTGTCAGCGTCAGATAACGCGCCTATTATATGTATATAATCTTTCATCCTCGTTTTTCTTTGATGTTCATGAAAATTCGTGAAAAGGAAGAATGGAACTGATCATTTGATACGTTTGATGTTTCTTTGTGCATATAGAAGTCCAAGAAGAAAGTCATCCACAGGCAGTACTAGCAGCTTAAATACAGGCAGAACTCCACCGCAAACACCAAGAATGCTACCATCCGCACCACCTTCACCGGCTATGCAGCGATCAGCCAGCGTGCTCTCAACAGCGAGACCAAGAAGCGGTCCTGCTGGTTTGCATTATTATACCGGGGGATCTGCACCTCCTTCCAGGTAATTTTATTTATTATTGTAAATAAACTTACTATTACAAGCAAAGTAATATTATTATAGAATATCAACACCTTCGTAGATAATAAGATATTTAAGTAATAGAGTTATTTCAGAGCATTTGCAAAAGTAGTTGATGTATAGATATATAGTGATATGCATAGATATTCGGATACCATGATATGCCAGACATTGTTGTTGTGTATACGTTTATTTATAATAGTTGACAGTGTCTTGATATATTAGGAGAGAAAAGTAGATATGTTTCATTTATTTAATGCACATACCTTTTTTAAGATAATGAACGATGAGCCAGATAATGAAATGTATTTCATGATAATGAAATGTATTTCATTATACATTTCATTATCTGGCTGATCGTTCATTATCTTATCGAACATGAAATGCCCAAATATTAATGCGAGTTACCGTTGTATATGCATTTAAAAATGTAACAAACGTACAAAATACGTACATATGTGATGTTATAATATCTAATAGATGAAATGAATCATTTCACCATTTATAAGGTGATTTCTAAAATATGATAGCCTTTACGGTTAATACGATATTTTTTCTTAGAGCGGTGTCGAGGGTTGACCTATCAGCTGCAGTGGCTTGCAGCAGTAGTAGCACGAGCCTAACATCGGTAGGCAGATCAGGAATGTCCAGTAGTAATTGGCGATTAGCGGCTGGGTCCGCACCAAACACACCGAGGCCGACGCCACCGGTTTCTCCGCAACGTTGGCCCAGACGAGCATCTACTCGACAAACACCCCCTTTACCAATATCGCCGGAAACTCCTTCGACAACGACGTAGCACTTGCGGAAAATTGCTTCGTTCTCGACTTTACCCGAGTAATCTGGACGTCGATTTATTTAGCAACATCAGTTATTGGCTGACAGCACCCTACAATCATCGTTAGTGATGTCTGACAATGTATTATGTTAGCGTATTGGCAGAAGCCTAGTATTTCGTTGCGGTTGTGTTGCACAATAGAAAGAGAAAAATGTCGAGAAAAACATTGACAAATTTTCGATAACGGAGCAAGCACATAAGTAACTTAAATTTTCGCAAAACGATGCCTGATCGTGCGAGTTCTTCTAAAAACAGTCTTTCAGCGAACCGCTTTCAGCGTAACTGCACCGTCACGAGGACGCAAAGATGCTTTAAAAATGTACGAATTCGGAAATCATGTCATTTTTAAGTACTTTACCAGCTGGCTGACAGCGAAGAGACTAAACGAAAAGCTTTATTATATATATTTCACCGGTCGAAAGTTAGAGGATACTTGTTTATTGATTGTATGAATGATTAAAGCATGGGAAAAAAGTTATGCCAGCTAATACAGCAAAACGCTCGTAACGTCGCGTTTGTAACTGAATCGAATGTCAGGCGCGAGAAACCGCACAAAAATACGTATTATCTTTTCGTCGAAAGCGAACGTACGAAATCGAAATTCGACAATTATCATGAGCCGACGTTCGAGCGGCGGCGATTATATTTTAAAAACACGTTTGTTCGCGTGAAAAGGAATCGCGTAAAGAATGTTCGAATATTTACACAAATATTAACCGGCGAGATATAATGATTTGAAATGCGCGTGATAGCGATCATCGACAATCTTGCGTACGATTCTAGAACTCTTGTTAATTAACGTTTTTTTAAGGCGTACAATGAAAGTTTATAATTTACGATGAAGCTATGAAAAGTAATCGATCAACCGAACAAAACAATTTACTCGTAGAGACATCTCGATTACTTTCCAAACAGTAACGTTACTATCCGAGAAAAAAAAAAGATGGTAGAACTCGCTGTTAGAGATACAGAAAATCATCGCATCCGAGAGGAACGCATTTAATTCTCGTATTCGTTGCACGAGTAATTCAATCCCATCAATAAATTCACGTCGATCGGTTGTTGCGATACATAATAAAATTGGGCATCTGTGTTTCCTTCAATTCGTTCAACTGTAAATCAACGATTTAATAGTTGCGTACAGAATTTTGTTACGACGCGTTCTCCGATCGTTGAACGCGACGAATCGCTTTGAATCATTAAAACAGATATTATTTCACTTCATCGATTCAGAGCTTAATCGCGATGTTTGATATTTGCCTTCAGGATTTCTAGAGATGCCGTTTACGAGAAAGTAAAAAGAAATGGAAATGGTAACCGTTCTCAGAGTTTATGTCGTTTTAACGAAGCACGATGAACGGAATTATTGTTAACATCGAGACTAACGTTTAAAAAATTCTCTACTATTCGAACGAAACAGCGAGAAGAGCAAGAAGAGCGCGAGCCGTTGTTCCTCGAATCGTTGCATTGAGTTTGTTCGCAACCGTCCATTGCAGTTGTTGGGTTTGTAGCGAAAACCACGCTGTTTAGCGCAAATTGTTAATCTAAAGGGAAGCATATTACATATACATATACGCGCATACACATGTATTTAAAATGGTGCGTCGATGAAAGTATTTTATGCACACTCTAGCCACCAACTGATTGAAAGATTCTAAACCTTCTAAAAGACCTTCTAAACGATAATCGTATAGAAAAAAAAGAAGAAAACAAGAATACTTTCTTTAATTTTTCATAGTTTTGTCGCACAATATTATTCGAGGCAATTAATTCGACTCGATCCCAAGCGCACTATACAACAATCCTTTTTAAAGCGCAAATGAAAGACAGAAAAAATAATAGAAACGGCGTGTATATTAAGTTGTAACATAAATTTATCCTGTTCTTATTATACTACCAAGCGGAAAATGCTACAAAGCGAAAAAAAAAATGTTACAACTTAATACATGATATGTTATGAGCGTCTCGTTTTTAGACGAATAGGACATATGTGTGCATAAAATTCGACTTATCATCGTACACCTTGTATGCATATACACTTTGTAGGCATACGTTGTTGCAAAAGGATTTCAGAAAATTTTATAACTTGTTGGCAAATGGTGATTATTATGCGACTATGTCGTAGATTAGATAGATAAGTTGTTATTCTTTCGTGCACCGATGCGACGTACGATTCACACGACGAGTGAGAGAATAGCAAAGAGTTCGCAAGCGGATCTCCGATATCATCCCTCCTATCATCGAAGCGTATTTTTCTTCGCATAATAGAAACATTTATTTTTCTAGCATCATTCGACTTATCATAGATTTACGAGAATAAAGTAAATAAATAAATTTTAGAGGATAGATATAATGTGCGCAGTTAAAAAGTATAAAAAATGCGCTCGTTTCATTCGATTTTTTAGCGTTGTTCAATCCAGAAAGTGTTTTTAACAGTTTCGTCGGAGATCTATCGAATGAAATTGTTAAAATCATTTTCTTAATGTAAACTGTGCTCTTTTGAATAATCTAATCATTAGAGCCTGTCTGAATTGATAGAAATTAAACCGATTGCTCATTTCGCTTCGTAGTTGCATAGTTATTATTTATTATTGTTGATTGTTGCGTTAAATAGAGTTTGCATGTTATTAAAGCAATAACGTAAAATATATTCTAGCGACGGAGATTTATTCAATCAGCTTCGGTGAGACCAGCCATCATTTCGATCAATTCAAGGGAGTACAGATATGATAATGTTAACAATTCAAAAAGTATTTTTTATAAACTTATTGTTTTCAAAGTTTTGCTCGATAATAACACATATCGCTGTTATATTAATTAAATATATATACATGTATACACCGGTACACACAACGCTTGACCATTTAAATACGAAAAAAATTAATAATATATATTTGTAGAGAACAAATTCTTCATGAATCGTAAGTTATTTCAAGCTCCATTATTTCATCTTAAAGCTTTTCATTTCAACGTACAATTATATTTTAAAATGATTTTGACGAACACAGAACAAAAATTCGATATATGTTTATATTCTCTATTCGATGCCTACGCTATATAGCTGTAGGTTGTGACTGCAAAAGTGAAGTGTATTAAAATAAAAAAAGAAGAAAAGAAATCAAAAGAGAAACTAAAAACAGATGGAGAGCATATTTAAAATTTGAAGATAATTCAATTTTTACGCTTAATCAGGTAACTTTTGAAAACAGTTTAAGTCGCAATTATTTTCTTAAAATATTTAAGAAATATTATAGGACATCATATCGCGCTTTTTTATTTATAAAATACTTAATACGGGATCAAACGAGAAATATTATATATTATTATTTTTCAAATCGTACGCAAAAGAACAAACATGATAACGTAATATTATAACGATAAAGACAATTTTTATTGGAGCTTTTGAACATTATTATACGCTTGCCCTCTTTTTATTTTTTTAAGAAGATTCCTTGTAATTCGTAATTGGTTCATAGCGACTTAAGCTTTCAAAGTTATCTATCTGAGTTTTTATTATATTTATACAATGACATGTTTCGGTATTAAAAAATATGTAAGGCTTCTTCGAAATCCATGGTGTCTAATATTTTATATTTTTTGGAGGGTTGTATAAAATTTTTCTATTCACGAAATTAATTTAATATGCTTAGTGCAATTATATAATTCTATTCGGCAATTTTTGTTTAATATGCGCTCAAAAATTGTAGAGCTACTACTAAAAAGAAAAACGTAAAGCCTATTTATATTATGTTATATATTTAATGAATATATAATATTATCCCTAATAATGATTATAAAGAATAATTTAGAAAATTTTGGTAAAACTTTAATAAAACTTTTGGCGCTTCTTAAAACAATGTTGTATCATGTTTATTTTTTCCACACTGAATAATGATATGTAATTATTAATTAGTACTGACTTTATAAGATTCATAATTCATAATAAAAAAGGTATTTTCTCTAATAATAACAATGCACATCAGGTGGCGCGATACTGACTACTTTTTAAAGGTGGGAGTTACCCATTTGAAAGAATATATTGTATTTGATTGGTGAATGATAAGCGAAAAGAGAAAAGAACTACACAACAAATTGTGACTTTCCATGATTCATCGTATTCATAAGTTTGCACAATCAGAATGTAATCCGTTTACAATAATTTCTGTGACAATTAAATATAAGAGCAATGAGTGAAAGATAAATTTAACCTATTAATCGACGAAAACGGTGTAACACCTTGTAAGGTCATTGTTAGTTAATTATGGGGGTTGCTTAAGGGATTAACAAAGTACTTAAGAATAGTGATCACAATGATAAATTTGTTTGTAATAATGCGCGATAAGTATTATTTTATGGGATGAATTCTTCTCCTATTTTGGTATCTCTCTGCGTTATTCGCGTCGAGATTATTGACGAGGATTCTGAAGAATCGAATGGTAAATATTTATGTGTATCGTATAAGTAGAGTAGTAACATTGAATTGTTATTACTTATTTATACACTACTTGTTTTATAATGAATCGCTTCGGTTAATCTTTTTGTTTACAAATCCTTTTAAGGTTATGTTGTTTGTCATAACAGTGTCGTGTTTATATTATTACCTTTTTCTATAAAATTTATGTAACTTCGAAGATAAGATTTATCCGAAAGAGAATACAGGAATAAATAAAATTTTTTTTAGAAAGAACGTTTATATCTTTTTGATTATATACGATCAAATAAACGTAAGGCTTGTAAGATATCATTTTCAAATTTACATAATTCTTTATCTTGTACGTTTTGTTCTTTATAAATGGGATAATATTATTAATTTTTTTAAAATCTTTTTCTGAGACCTTAAAAGATGCTTTCAAATATTTAATATATGAAGATTGTTAAAAAATAATTATTAAAAATACAAAGATCATACCTTGTTTGTATCATGATTAATTCACAGTGGATTTCGTAATCCAGGCGCAATGGCTACTAAGATGAGGGGTCGCAGAGAACCATCCAAAATAAACATGGAAAATTGTACAAATCTTACAGAGAATCAAGACTCTGCACTTCCTTCTCAAGGAACTAGTAAATCTAGCTCTACCTCTAGAGCTAATTCAGAGGAAAATACATATGGTGATTCAGAGATAGCTGGTGCAAGTGCCTGTGCCTGTGATCAAATCAATTTTATCTCTGGGAACCCATTTGTCGAAGTAACCAAAGGAATTATACACTTGTATAAGGAAAAGTGAGCAATCTTTAATTTTGAGCATCATTTAATTATGTAAATAATAAATTGCAATCATTTATGTCTTGTACTATAATATGTAATAATATTAATAAATTCTAGCAAATTAACGGATATACACCATGCAGCAGAACGTACCCAAACTATCTGCATTCTCTCAGTTCCAGCTACAATGACCTGTCATGATCTTCTAAGGTTTACAGCACCTTGCCATCAAGATGTTCGGCATTTTAGGATACTTAGAGATGGTAGTCCCAATCAATATATGGCATTGATTACCTTCAAATCTGCTGTAATTATCTTTAATGAATTAAATCTTCTTCATATACTGATTTTACTGTATTATAACATTACATTTTACATGACATTTCAGAATGCAGCAACAGAATTTTATGGTTCCTTTAATGGCACTCCATATAATTCTTTTGAACCAGATGTTATTTGTCACATGGTATTTGTGTACAGTGTAGAAGTGACATATAACGCTATGCCTTTATCTGGACACACAGAATTACCACTTTGTCCAGTTTGTTTAGAGAGAATGGACGAAAGTGTTGACGGGATTTTAACAATATTATGCAACCATACATTTCATGCAAGTTGTTTAGCTAAATGGGGAGATACCTCCTGTCCAGTTTGTAGATACGCTCAAACACCAGAATCATTTGCAGACAGTTACTGCATGGAATGTAGTATGTAAACAATAATTTTTTTAGATAAAAAGAAGTGAATTAAGAGAAGTTAGTGAAAATATCACAAATAAAATAAAAATTGTATAAATATTTTCTAGATACTGGAGAAAGCAATGATGCTTTATGGATTTGTCTAATATGTGGACATATAGGATGTTCGCGATATCACCAGGGACATGCTTTTCAGCACTATCGTGAGACACATCACTGTTATGCTATGCAATTAGGAAATAACAGAGTCTGGGATTATGTCGGAGATAACTTTGTTCATCGATTACTGCAAAATAAAGATGGAAAAATGGTTGAAGGTGGACCTACAGCAACTAAAGCTGAAGGAGCAGCAATGGAAGAAAAAGTAGATTCCGTACAGTTAGAATTCACGTATCTTTTAACATCGCAGTTGGAAACTCAACGACAGTATTTCGAGGATAGGTTAGCACGATTAGAACAGCATTCTGTATTACAAACTACAGAACTTAGAGAAAAAGTGGGTCAAGTATCAGAAGAAAATGCCAAAACTAAGGTAATTTTTATTACCACTTGTCTCTTAAAAATTAAAAGAGAAAGTTCATTGTTTTTATTACATATTTTAGGAACAATTAGCAACATTGACTCGGGAGAAGCAAAATGTGGATAAACGACTACAGCAAGTTAGTAATAAATTGGTACAAGTACAAGCAGAATTAACTGAAGAAAAGGAACTAAGGAAAGCATTGGAATTAAATCAAGCTTCTTGGCAAGATAAATATAAAATGCTGCAAAATGAAATGACCGAGTATCAAAAGACAAAGCAGACGGAAATAACGAATTTAAAAGAGCAAGTACAGGATTTAATGTTTTATCTTGACGCCCAAAACAAAGTCGAAAATTCAGAATTACGAGAAGAAATAGCATCAGGTCGTATAGTAATTCCAGAAACCTCTAATTCTGCTAAGAAGAACATTCGACCTTCTAAATCTCGTAAAAAACGTTGATGTTATTCGCTGATATTTTCTGTAAAAAGATTGAGTTTCAAATTAGATTTAAAAATTAAAATCTGATTTCATACCTTTTTATGTCAAAATAAACAACTGAATTTTTTTACTGATTTTAAGCAACAGCAACCTGGAAGTATAGTAATATAAAAATTATGATCAATGCTATAAACTACTGATGTTTGCAATTTCTGAATGCATTTTAATATTTAATTCTTCCGAATTAAAATTAATATATAAAATTTTTAATATAAATTGATGCTATATATGTATAAACGAAATCTGTTTTATGGAGTCTCAAATGTAATCTATCCCAAAAATAAAAGATGTTTCATATTTATTTTTGCCAACATAATGTTTGATATTAAGTATAGAACTATTTGCTTTAATTTGCTAATTTGTAATTATACTTGTACTAATATTCAATAGACTATAGTATTTTAAGTAAAAGTAGCAAATATTTTAATTCTTCTAAAATTTCTTATTTTCTCGATGCTTTAAATGAATATGATTTTATAAATGTAAAATATATTGAATCTCAGAATAAACACATCTACTCAAAAACGATTTTGTTTATATCGCACCTTCTCAACTTTAAAATTAGTAAAGTCCTATGAGTAACTGAGAATTATATTTGGAGGTATACACACATGGTATTTAAATTATTACACTTGTCCTTTAATTTATCAATAAATATTCTAATAAATAGTAATCATTTCTGCTAACTCTTGAAGTATTCGTCAAATAATTGCATGATACATACATATATGTATGTACATTTAAATAAATTTCACTTATATTTTAATAAATAACACTTACTTAAAATTAATCTTTCATTTACCTACTTTTTCAAATGAAAAATATATTACATTTTTTTAAATCAATAAAACATTTGTCCTAAATATTTTTATCGAATTCGCAATTTGCAATATTTTTACATATTTTTTCTTATTTTATCATTTGTTTTTACATTACATTTCCCATTTACAAACAAGAAACAAATATGGTATTGGTACTTGTAATAAAAATACAAAGAAAAACTTATTTAAAAAAGTACCTCAATACATAATTTTTATTAAGGTATACAGGTGTTGCAGATTTATAGTTTCTTTTTATGATAATAATTAGCCTATTTTTATCCTCATAGGAGTACGAGTCGTTTTTAGACAGTTATTAGTTCCCAACAGAATTTGTTGGTTCAGTTATAAAATAAAACTGATATACATATTTACATTATCTACAATTGCATTCAAGTAGAATACGTATGTTTAACTAAACGATTGCACATTTGGACGTCGATGTTGGTCATGCATACAAACAAGTTTCGCTTAATGATTGACAATATTGGAAAACTGCTATATTTAACTATTAACGAAACTAAAATGTAATTTGTTAAATAACTATTAACAAGATGAAACTCAAAGTATGTTATGGAAACAGCATAACTATTTTAAAAATGTTTCATGCAGTTTTGTTGAAATTTACGGTAACAGTTTATGGGAACCCAGTTTCGTAACAAAACGTCCATCGAACGCAATATAATTATGGTAGCACAATTTTGATATATTTAATATATTAGCGCCCCTTCATTCATATTGCTCTCTAGAAATTAAATGATACATGATCTGCCAAATATTTTAATATAAAACAATTAACTATTAAGATATTTGTCACAGTATCACTATACCAAATATTTCAAATAACCGCATACACAATTGTTCTTGCTTGTCATTTAAGACATACATATATTGAATGTATGTCGGAGAGCAATATGAGGAACCAACATCGATCAGTCTTGGAATTGCCATTAGTGATAAAAATTATTATATATTTTGCAAAATATATAAATATAACTAAGATCCGTAACTACCTTGTGATAATTAATAATGCTAATTATTGATACGAGCTTATGCGTAATAAATTCAACGCAAATAAATACGATTCTCCCAGTTCCTTCTCACATTCGATGCCAATACATAAAATCGTAATATATATACTTTGTGTAAAATAGTTATTGTAAAAAAATTTCGTACAACGATCAACACATAAAAGTGCTTAATGATTCCATAATCAGTTAGTTATTATTATCTAATAGTTAATTAGTATAAGTTGGCAAAAGCATTTCATCGTATAGTCTTCCTTTATGGAAGTTATTCAAATCTTCAGACATGTACCAGCTAATATTTGTTAAAAATTTCTTATTATCTTAAGTAGTTACAGTCTCGAGTCATTGTATTTAGTAGACTATATGACGAAAATTTACGAAGTGCAACATACAATGCACAATGCACAATACAACGTAAACTCGTCCTCTTGTTCTTTATGATTAAAGAAAGTTAAATCCCTTTATCTAGTTAAATACTGCTAGTAATAATACTAGCAGGTAATTTGAATTTAAAATCTCTAAATTAAAATATTTAAGAAACAATAACAGAAACGAACGAGATTTGTAAAAGATTAAGAGATGTAATATATATAGATATATTACATTTATTATTGTTTGCTTCAGTTTTCAAAAAAAAAAAAATTTCAGCACATAGAAGAATAAGAGGTAAAACGTTAAGGTAAAGTTTTGTAAGATGTTTAAAAATATTGACTAAGTAAACTGGATCAAAAGTCTCGTTCGCTTTTTAATTTTCGGTATTTACAGGTTCTCGTGCATGATGAATTCTGACATGTTTGTTATGATTGGATTTCGTACCGCTAGACTTTCCACAAATATGACATGTATATGGTCTGGCACCTGAATGTACTCGCAAGTGTTCTTTCAGATAATATGATCTATGAAAAGTTTTGTTGCAAACATCACATGTATATGCTTTGTTCTCTTCATGTTCCTTTACATGCCTTAAACAATTATATTTTCGTATGAACTGCGCTCCGCAATAGTTACAGGTATAAGGACGCACGTTTCTATGAGAATTCATATGAGCAGTATAATCACTGTGCCGGTAAAACGCGCCACTACACTGATTACACTTGAAAGGTTTGGTGCTACGGGCAGCGTGAGTCCATTTGTGCAATTGTAAGTTCCACTTAGTACTAAATGCTTTAGAGCAAACTTGACATTCATATGGTCTTTCACCATTATGTACTCGCATATGCACTGCTAAGGAAGATCGTAAATAAATACACTTACATACAGGACATTCAACATTTTCGCTCTCTCTTTGAGCATCTGGAACGAATCTTTTATTATGAGCTCGGCGCATATGTCTAGTCAGGCTGGCCATGTGAATGAATCTTTCATTACAATATGTACATGCTTTGGGTTTTTCATCATGTGTTTCTTTATGCCAAGCTAACTTTTTCTTTGTATGAAAAACCTCACCACAATGACATATGTAATCTTTTAATTTCTTTTTTATATTCAAATGATGTCTATTTTTGTGCTGTGTTAGATTTGAATATCTGCGAAATGTTTCATTGCAAAGATTACACTTAACAGGTGCATTTCCGGTATGGCCATTGGTATGTTCATCTAACTTCTGTTTTGTTAAAAATGCTTTGTCACAAACAGTACATGGAAATGGTTTAATTCCTAAATGTCGTTTCATATGTAATTTGAAATTTTGTTTTCTATAAAAATACTTTCCACATTGACTACATTCTAATGGATGTATTTTTAAATGGGCATTGTACAATAGAACTGAAGGAAATTCTTCGTGACATATCTGACACTTGGTGCTCTCACGAATTCGTTTTGTTGTTTCTGTAATATGTACTCTTCTATGATGTAGTTGTAATGATTTTTCACTATTAAATCTCTGATTGCAAAGGGTGCAGATCACTTCAATGTTTGATGGTATTACTAGTGTTTCAATTTTTTGATCAGATTCTACTTTTGTAGTTACATCTGTACATGATTGTGGTGGTTGAAGTTGATGTAACAGTGGTTGCTGGTGATAAACTTGTTGAACATGTAAACCTGGTACAAAAATATCTTCAAATACATTCATACGGCCATCCAATAACTTAATATCCTTTACTTCAGGTTGTTCTGTAGATTCTCTACTGCTACTCGGACCAGCTTCTTTGTGCGCGGTGGTACTATGTACTCTGCGTTCTTTCGGACAATCAAATACTTCAGGGCAATGATAACATTTGAACATTCTTTTTGTAGGAGTTTTTCTATCTCGATCTAAAAATAAACTTGATGTAAAATGTGTTGCTAAAGATCTGCTATCTAATAATGGGCCTGTAATTTCATTGTCTGATCCATCAGATTCTTCCCAACTTTCACGTGCCATTAGATCATAAGATGTTGACATTCTTGATGATTCTTGACCAGCATATAACTGAATATACAGAATAAATTCGTTAATATAAACATAACTTTTAATATCAGTTTTTATAGAAAATTTATTTACAAAATATATTCAGTATTAACTAAATTAAATTAATTGTATATATTTAAATTACTTGTTGAAACATTTGTTATGTTATAAATCTATTAAACTCTTATGTGAAATATTTATAATAAATTTTAACAATATATTTATATTCAAAGAGCAGCTTACATACCTGCCAAGCTGATTGTTCTGTACATCCATTGCTTTCTTGTTCTGATAGTTCACCTCTGGGTGGCATAGTTTCATCAGCTCTCATATTAATGCTTTTAACTTCTTCATCTATACCTATTCCACCTTCACTACTTGCCATAGATTGTTGGCTGGTTCCACTAACTGCTTTTTGTGAAGAATCACTTATGAATGTACTAGGAACTAAGATTTGAAGCCCATCAAATTCAAACACATTCATTGGACCTGCATGGGCATCTTCATTTAAACTAAGGAGTTCCACAGATTGTTTTTGTATAATTGATTTAGATGAATGAAAACTCTTTGAGTCAGAACTACTTGCGACATCACTAGATTCTGATAAATTTACATGATTATTACTTTTACTTGGCATGTTATAAGATTCATCCATTAATGTTGATTGCTGAGAATGTTGTGAATGAATTGTAGAAAATGAACTCATATGGTCACTAATTCCAGATTGATATGCAGAATCTCCTTCCATTTTTTTCTCATTTTTACATAAGGAAAGTTCTGACTGATCAGCTTTCACGTCTTGTTCAACTAAAGAACAATCAATAGGATCTTTTTCTGGTGATTCATCCATTGCTACATTACTTTCTTCATCGTGGCTTATTCCATTAGCATCCATATGACAAAATGAATGGACAGAAGCAGGTGAACATGGTTTACTAAGATCCTTTCTAACTCTTAATACAGAAATACCACTACTTGCAGATAATGGAGTATGAGATCTAACATTGTCTGCATTTTCATCATATTTAATAAAAGGAGTATGTGGGCTAGGTATTTCCTCTATTTCCATATCTGCCTCATCAAAATTATCTTCTGTTTCATTTTTTTCATCTTCATCATCTTCCTCATCGTGCAATGTGCTTGCATCAAAACCAATTGGATAAAAATTAAGGTGTTCATTTGAACTAAAATCTGAATGAACAGAATAGGTTCTATGGGGTCTTCTTTGTACAATAGGTGATGGAGGTGCAGACAAACTGTTTTTATAATTGTATAAAAGACAAGAACTTTTATTTTCATCATTACCTATATTAATTTCCGAGCTTTGATTAACTTTTAGTTTTACATCAGATTTACAACTGTTTTTATATTCAATGGGATTATTACTAGTTATTTCATGTATTACACTTTCAGCCCTTTCAGGAGAAGTATTTTTCTTTGTATCTTTACTCGTCTTTTTATCATCTTCAAAATTGGATTCTTTCTGTGGAGTATTATTAAATTCATTTTCCATAATAGTGATTAAAAGACGTTCTAATTGTTCTACTTCAGGCTGAGCTGGTGCTTTTACTGTATCTTCTACAGGCATTTCTGCTGAGGTACCTTCATTTTTGCTTATTTCTTCTCTGTGAGGAACTTTTTCATTAGTTGCATTTTCTGTCTCATTTTCTGTTACCATTGGTGATACTTCAGGCATAATAACTTTATTATTATCATCATCATCTTCATATCTGTGTACATACTCCTGCATTTCTGACGATTCATAATGAATAGACTTACACTGCACGTTTGTAGTAACAACGCACGACGATTCCCCATTATCAATATCCGGCAATACACTCTCAACTTTATCATCTGTAGTGACATTGACATTACAAGTAATTGCCAATGATCTTGGAATGCTATCATATTCATCTTGCACAGTATGCTGATCTGTACTTGAACCAAGGGGCTCCTCTCCTTCTTGCTCTATTTGAATTGTACTAGTTTCACTTTCATTTTGCTGCATAGAATTATCTTCGTTTAATGATGGAGGAGAAACTGGAAGGTTGATATCTGATAACATTTGTTCAGACTCCTGCTCCGATTCAGGTAAAATCTCAGGTAAAATTTGTTTTGGCTCGGAATTATTTACAGGTACAGCAATGGCAGTCCTACCAGTTGTTTCACCAGCCATAGTTACCACTGGCCTGACTCTAGTGGTGTTTGGTATGGCTGTGACTGGCGAAATCATTTGAACAGTTGGTATTTGTTGCTGCTGATACATACCATATGGATTATACAGCATTTGCATCATTTGATTAGCTTGTGGAGCCATTGCATATTGTGGTATCATCATAGTGCCATTATTTACAAACTGTTGATAACTAAATGAAGCAAACTGAGGTGGCATCACAGTACCGATAGGTGGACATTCGAAAATAGGTCCTATAGGATATGGAGATTGAGCCGATAGATGAGTATTCTGTGCAACTTGAGGTGTATTTTGGGATGATTGTATAGCTGGAGATGCTGGAGGTGCTGATGATGATAACTGTGTCTGTTGCACATTTGAGGAATTGGTACTAGCTTTGATAAGAGCTTCGATGACTTGTTCTTTTGGATGAGTATCCAAATGTCTTTGTAAGCTGATACCCTCACGTAGATAGAGGGTACAGACTGGACAAGCCACTGCACTTCCTGAAGCTCCATTGCTTACTGCATCCATTGTGTCTGAGGTATTTTCTTTATACATTTAACTTCTCAACTATTGCATTGAACACAACCAATGCAAAATTCTCTGTAAAATATCCACGATGAAGTAATAACACCACTTTATTCTTTTCGTAATTGACGCCCTTGCTGTTACTGCCGTTACTGTCGAATTCGTCGTATCTGTCGTAATTATCGTTCTGTTCGTCTTAGCTGCCTGTTTAGTCGCAGTCGTGGTTGTCACCGTCGACGCCGACGCCGTCACCGTCGCCGTCGCCGTCGCCGTCGCCGTCGTCGGTGTCGTCGTCGTCGTCGTCGTCGTCGTCGCCGCCGTCGCCGCCGTCGTCGCCGTCGTCGTCGTCGTCGTCGTCGTCGTCGTCGTCGCCGTCGTCGTCGTCGTCGTCGTCGTCGTCGTCGTCGTCGTCGTCGTCGCCGCCGCCAACGTCGTCGTCGTCGTCGTCGTCGTCGTCGTCGTCGTCGTCGTCGTCGTCGTCGTCGTCGTCGTCGTCGTCGCCGCCGCCGCCGTCGTCGTCGTCGTCGTCGTCGCCGTCGTCGCCGTCGTCGCCGCCGCCGCCGCCGCCGCCGTCGCCGTTATCGTTGTAGTCGTTGCCGTTTTGGTCGCCGTTTTGATAGTCGTTATGATCGTAATAGATGTACCTAGTCGTTGTAATTTTGTCTAATATCGTTAACACATATCGCCAATGGCTGGCTGCATTTTGGGCTTTATCAGGCCTGCAAACACATTAGAGCACGGCATATGTACGGCCGACACGTTGCACCAGGCAGTGCCCCAAAAATATCGACGTTCATGGCTACCTGGTTTGTGTGTGCGATGGAGCCAGCAAGGCAGTCGCGGACAAATCAATATCCTATTAAATCGTCAGCCTCCCCTGCTCTTATTAAATTACACCTGCACTATTCACACACGTTTTCAATACAGCACCTTCCTTAAACCTAGGTACAACAACTCTTTTTAAGAGCCTTTTGTTTCTCACTCGTTTATCGAAACGGCATGTTTTTCACCCGATTCCAGCCTAAAAACACAACAGAAAACAGTGACGAGTAGTATTCCACCTTAGAATGAGAACAACAAGAAGTTTTACTACGAATATAGCGCCCCCTCGTACACTGTTCTATTAGCTACGATGTTGTAGATCTACCGATTAAGAAATTATAGTTTTCTCTTTTATCGACTATTTTAAATATATAATGTTTCTATATATTATATGTATATATGTATTTCCAGAGATATTTCTACTGTATTATTATGCTCATAATTTAATTAATATACAGATGTATATTTATGCTATTTCTTGCGTTTAAATGTTATGTACATCTTTTTTCTTGTAATTTCTCTGCTTTTCCTATTTTTCTTTCATATTTATGTTGTTGAAATTTATATTTCATCTTCTGATATTTTACAAGATTTGTATCTTCATATAATATCTCATGACACTTTTTGATTATTAAACAATTTTTAGTAAATCATATCATCAAAATAATTGTAATTAATACTTCTCTATTACCACATATTATGATTTAACTAATATTTCCTCGTATGGTATTATACTTAATGTTATTAATATATTATAGAAGATTAATATATCGTAAAATAAATTGAGCAACTTTACTGTCTAATAGCGCTTCTTCACTGTTTTGTATAATGAAAAATAATAATAATGATATTATACCGGCATAATATTCAATAATAATCGACTCACTATATTTTATTTATCTATGGTTTCGATTAAGCATGCGCGTATAATGTGTGCAATATCTTTTTGTGTTGATCACGTTGGTTAATGTCTAGATCATAGATCTTATGTTGCTTGATGCTAAATAATGCTTATAGTTACATATAATTACAATTTAATCAATATGTAATAATTTATATTAAAGTTAGAAACTTAATTTTTTAGTTGAAAAATCTAAATGATGTAGTAAAGTAAAAAGTCTGTATTATAAACACAAACGGTTTACTTCAACTTAAATTTTTGAATTTTTTATGCAAAATTATTTTAAAGCTGTATTTCAATATTAAAGTATATGTGCTATACTTTTAATATAATTAATACTATAATTTAAATAATGTAATTTGAATTGAATAAGGATAAATACGTATAAAGCAACAACAATGAATAACCAATGGAAAAAATATCTGTTTTGGTTTGCCCAAGAACACATTGATTTTCGTACAGCTGTAAGTAATTTTTTATTTAATTTAATTTTTACCTGTTTGTTCTATAAAATTTTTACACTTCATCTTTTTAGGAAATGCAATCTATTCTTGGTATGTTTGGTGTAAATATTTATACTCATACTGAATTAAACACACATGTAAGAAAATACATTTATTTTGTTAACATAATATAATATAATATTTAATACATTTGTCTATGCAATAAATGATTTTTTATAGCCTTATTGGATAGTTAATTTACCTTCAGAAACTGTGGCACATAAAATTGCAAGCAGAGCAGTCTGTGTGCGATTTTGTTTAGAGTTGTGGGCTAATAGTAAACAAATTGAAAATTTGCATAACAAGTTAAAAACTTATCCAATTTCAGAAATTAATAAATATGCTGGTCCACACAAATCTTTTAAAGTAATAGTTGAAACATTTTGTAAACATTTTTCTCAAGGTGAAAAAGTAAATAAAATTGATGTAAGTGCATAACTTATAAATTTGTAAACTGAAATTATGTAAAATTTTGATATTAATCTAACTTTGTAATAAATAGTCTTTCAGTTATTTACCATTGCAAGGACCAGTAAGACTAAATAATCCAGACACAACATTGTGTTATATAGAATTTTATGGATTAGATCCTAATAACATCCCTAAAGAACCATATGAATTATTTTTTGGTAGATGGGTATGCATAATTGTATTATACCATTATATCAATCTATTACATATATGTTACATTTTATAATGAAATTTTAGATTACAAGTGGACAGAGGGATTTAATTCGAAAGTTATCGCTGAAAACCAGAAAATTTATTGGTAATACGTCTATGGATCCTCAACTGTCACTAATAATGGCTAATCAAGCTCAAGTTCAAAAGGGAGACATTGTGCTTGATCCATTTGTTGGTACTGGATCTTTATTAGTTGCTGCTTCTCATTTTGGAGGATATACATTGGGAACAGATATAGATTTTTTAATGCTGCATGGGCGTACAAGGCCTAGTAGGATATCACAAAAGGTAAAGAATTTATTTGCTTATACTGAATGATGTTATTAAATTATTATTAAAATAATGGCCAGATTAGGGAAAAAGATGAAAATATTGCTACAAATATGAGTCAATATGGAAAAAGATCATACTATATTGATGTAGTTGTATCAGACTTTTCTTATCCTTTATGGCGTTCTGACATGTGTATAGATGCTATAATAACAGACCGTAAGTATCAGCTCTTTTCACTAACTTATAAGTTGTACTGTAAAAGTCTTCATCTCTTCATTAATTATAGCTCCTTATGGTATCAGAGAAGCAACAGAAAGAATAGGTACAACTAAATTAAATCCAGTGATAGAAGAACATCAAGCTTCATCTCATATACCATCTAAAATTGGTTATGATTTACCTCAAATATACAAGGATTTATTAACTTTTGCAGCTCAACATCTTAAATTAAATGGTAGATTAGTATGTTGGTTTCCTTTATTTAGGTAAGTCACAGGTTATAAAAAGTTGTTTATCGATATTACAATATTTATTTTTATAGAATAAAGTATAAAATACTACTTTTCTAGAGATCAATATTCAGAGGATCAGTTACCAACACATCCATGTTTGGAATTAATAGCTAATTCAGAACAAGTACTTAGTAATTATACTAGTCGGAGGTTATTGACTTATAAAAAGGTAAAAGATCCAAAGGTATGTGTAAAAATATATATTATACAACTATTAATTAAAAAAATGTTAAAAGTAATTTGATCAAAATTCTCAATTTTTTCTTTCAGGAATCGGATGAAATAATTTCTACCAATTTAGTTGACTTCCGCGAACAATATTTTGCATTACGAAATGAAAGTAGAAGGGAAAAACGAATGAAGAAAGCTGTAGAAAAAGCAAAGAAAAGAGAACTTTGGGAACAGAATAATAAAGAAAATCCAAAAAGATGACTGTAATTATTTTACGTGTAACAAGCATTTATTTTCCTTCAAATTCGTGTTTGAGAATATAAATTTTGTTAAACTGTTACTTTTTATGGCCATATGTGCATTTTAAAGAATAAAGCAGGTCATGTGCGGGAAAGTATAATATTCATAACAAGAAAAATTCTGAACCATCAATAAAATGTCATTTTCTAACATTTTCTAGAGATTATGAGATTAGATTATTTTTTTATTTAGTTCTATAATCTTTTTACTAAATTATCTTAAAAATTATTTAAATAAGGTAAATAATACTTTACTGTATTTTGGATAGTAAATATCTTAATATACATTCGCAAATTTACTTGACATACTAAAAAACTATTTATGTCAAAAGATTTGTATTAAATAATAAATGATATATGCGTGTAAATTGTAAGGAATGAACAGTACATTTACATATATTGCAGTAACACATATACATACATATAAATTTGTATACTTAAACTTCCAGTTGCAATTGACCTAATAATCCTTCAAGTGTTTTAATATTTTCATCTGACACTTTTGATTCATATTGCTTTTCAATTTGATTAGCTGCCCATTCACTTAATTTTATTGCATCTTTCTTTTTAGAAGAGGGACATTTAGGTGATGTGGCAATATTATTGGTTGCCTAAAAATTTAAGCTTATAATAAGAGTTTAACATTACATGTTTTTTTTCTAATTTTGATTCTTACCAACAGTAAACCATACAAAGCTCTGATATTATTTGGATTTAATCTTGCAGCTTGACAAAAGTATGCTTTTGCTAATTCCATGTTTTCAAATCCACCCTAATAATAAGTAAATTATTTACTATTTCAGTGAAAGTTCTGAGGCCTCAAGTATTATTACATAAAAAATATTTATTACCTGAGAATATTTTATTTCTGCATATCTCTGATAAATTAAATGACTATGTGGATTATGTAATATAAGTTCTTCCATACAAAATGCAGCCTTGGAATATTCTTGTTCTTGTAAATATAGATCACATAATTCATGCCATGCCTCTTGATCACTCATAAATCTGTAATACATGAAGGATATAAAATCTATGATTAATACAATAAGTTAAAAACGTAAAACATCAAAAAAATTTCAACTAAACACTAACTTTTTTAAGTATTCTGTAAGCTCTTTAATAGCTTCTGATATCCGACCTTTCGCTTTTAATATAGCTATACGTCTTTTCCTTGGTGCTGCATTTGTTTCATCTCTTTTTATAATAGAATCCAAAACTTCTAATGCTTCATCATACCTACAAATATTTAACTTCTTTTATAAGGCATAGAAATATGCAACAAATAATCATTATTTCATAAATAATTGTTACATTTCCAAAGCTTCCAGATGCATAGCATGATATTTATGGACTCTTAAACTGCTAGGAAATTCTCTTTTCAATATTTTAATGCAATATTCTGCTAAAGAATGACGATTACAATCCAATGCGGCTATGCAGACTTGTTCCAAAATCAGATATTCTATTTAAAAGTTACAAATTATTGTAAAGAGTTAACACCATTTTAAAAATATCTTATAAAAAATTACTTCATCTTACTCTCATTGCCAAGTTGATCAATTTTTTCCATTAATTTAGACTCCCACAGATCAACTACATCTTTACTTAGCCGTTGACTATCTTCTCTCCATGTCCTGAACATGTCTCGTACTTCTACATATATAAAAAACATATATAAAAGTTTAATAATTACATTGAAATATTAATAAATTAAAATTCAAAAGTTATAGATGATTAAACTATGTTCTTTATTAACTTACTTTTCCATGATAATTTATCATACTGATAAGCCATAGTTGAAGCCTTAAAAAAAATAATGTCATAAATAATATATAATAGATTTATGCATAGAATGTATTAAAGAATATTCTATACATGAAATAACTATAATTATGTACAAATATAAAAGAAGACATAAAGTTAATTAATCAAATACTAAAAAAGTTACAACTTTACATAATTCTGAATGTTTTTATGATAACAACCATTCCTTAATATTATAAATTTCATACAAGTATACATAATATTATAATATATAAATATATATGTATGAATTTGTAAATACATTGCTTATTATAACCTATTTATTATAACCTAAATAAGTAAAAGACTAGATACCAAAGAATATATGTTAAATATATATAAATAACACAGAAAGAAATATTAACACAAGTTAAAAAAGATATTAAAACAAATATGTACTTATATGTTAACAGTTATTAATTGGAATACACTTGGAACAATTTTATTATTACAGTGTAATAATTCGTGCAATAGAATCTCAGAATATAAAGTATTATAGGTATTTCAAACTTACGTAGAAGTAATTGCAATAATAAAAACAAGTTTATAATAAAGTATTGACTGAAATCAATGTACACGTAGCCTTAAATTAAATCGATCATGTACATATATTACACAGGTCGATCAGGAATCAAAAATTAATTCAAGGCTATATATGCAAAATTATTCAGTAAGATATTTGAAGTACATCATTTTCTTAAATTATAAAATAAGTGAAAAGTATAAAAAATAATATAGTTTACAGCATATTGCAAAAATATATACATTTTTATTATCATCATTGTTTCTAGTTTTTACTATTATATTATCATATTAAAGAATTAACATTAAATTGATATAGCAAATAACTGAAAATATTGTTTTTTAAACAAATACAAATAATATTAAAAAAAAAAAAACACAAAATGTTGTGTTTAATATATTAATTATGCTTATTCTTTATGAAATGTAAAATTATCAACAGATTAACAAATCATTTGTTTTTCAATAGAAATTTAATGATTAATGTTATGTACATGTTTGATAAATGCGACAAGAAAATAATTTTAAATCTGTCAAAATTATATTTCATTTAGTTTTTAAATATTCTGATTATATTTCATTACTTTTTTCTCACAGCTGATTTGATAACGTACTTCAAGAATACCACACTTTGACATTCATGTGTTGATTAAGTCCATTTTATTAGTGGAAAATTTTCTACTAATGGTTATTCTAAAAAGCATATATATATGAATAAGAAGAAAATAATTTCATTCGAATGTATAAGATCAATTTTTTAACTGTGCAATTAAGATCGGTATCAGTTTAATTCGTATAGTTCTATACGATAAAATAGGGAACGTGTCAGAGACGCTTGGACGCCATGATGGTAGGTGGAACCTGTTATCATTTATCCACCGATCTGCTTTCCCAGCGAATCCTAATACTGTGCAGTTTAAGCTTTACTTTATTGTAAATATTTAGTATACAGTTCTTAATTAAAAAAAATGTTTCAGGACGGCATATGCGATACTGCTGACATTTTAAATAATGTTCCTCCTAAAAAGGTATTTACGTTAGTTTCCTGTTATTTCTTTTTTTATTATGTTAAATAACATTGATTAGAAAATTAATGTTTTTTCATGTCTGAAACTACCGTTTATATTTGATAATTTAATTGTTCTAATTTTGGCAATTTTTATTTACAGACAATTCACACTGACAATGTAGATCTTTCTGATAAGTCATTACAGGTGGATATTTCAGATGCCCTTAGTGAAAAGGATAAAGTAAAATTCACTGTACATACAACAACTACATTACCAGAATTTCAAAAGCCAGATAACTTAGTTGTAAGGCAACATGAAGAATTTGTATGGTTACATGACCGATTCGAGGAGAATGAAGAATATGCTGGTTATATTGTATGTTTATTTACTTTTTGGCCTATATTAAATATATAACTACAATTTTAAATAATGAACAGAAAAAATATGTAACTTTAGATTCCTCCTTGTCCACCACGACCAGATTTTGATGCATCTCGTGAAAAGTTACAAAAACTTGGGGAGGGTGAGGGTAACATGACACGTGAGGAATTTAATAAAATGAAACAAGAATTGGAGGCGTAAGTTATGTATACAAATATTAAAATATATTTCAATCATAATGACACAAAACTATAAATTTATATACTGATATTTTTACAGTGAATACTTGGCAACGTTTAAAAAAACTGTTGCTATGCATGAAATGTTTTTGACTAGATTAGCACATCATCCAGTTTTTCGCAATGATCATAATTTAAGAGTGTTTTTGGAATATGATCAAGATCTTTGTGTGAGAGGTAAAATTTATATTATTTCCTTAAGGAAGATTCTGCATTTTCTTATTGCTTATATATCTATATATATATTTCTTATTGTTATATATATATATATATATATATATATATATATAAAGGTATATATCTTTTATTTTTCTAGGGAAAAATAAAATGGAAATGTTTGGTGGTTTAGTAAAATCATTTTCCACTACTACAGATGAATACTACTTGTCTGCAACAGTAAAAGATGTAAACGATTTCTTTGATCAAGAAATGTCGTTTTTACAAACCTATCATCATAATTTAAAAGAAGCAACAGCTCGTGCAGATCGGCAAACTGCCAAACATAAAGATGTAGCAGATTCATATATTAAAATTTCTACAAATCTTTTGCAATTAGCTACAACTGATAATGGTAAATTGGAAAGATTTTTAACAAAAATAGCAGAGATGTTTGAGAAATTAAGGGTAAGATTTTTCAATTTAACTAATTTAATTTATTTCTTCATATTATTTATATTTGTAATATTACAATGTAATAGAAAGTAGAGGGGCGGGTAGCATCTGATGAAGATTTAAAATTGTCAGACACTCTACGTTACTACATGAGGGATACAGCTGCAGCAAAACGGCTTTTGTTTAGAAGATTGAAAGCTTTACATGCGTATGAATCTGCAAACCGTGCTCTAGAGAAAGCTCGTGCCAAAAACAAAGATGTTCATGCTGTAAGTATATTACTTGAGACGTTTCTATTATTGTAGTATTTATAACAAACGGGTACTTCACTATTAAATATAGTATATATATGTATATGTATGTGTATATATTGTATATATTGTATATCTAACTAAAGATTTCATCTTTTTGCTCATCAAGGCAGTGGAGGTTGCTGAGGTGTGTTTTTCTCCATTTGTATGTTTGCCGCCTTGTTGTAGTGTATAATCCTAATATCATTTTTTGTTTTAAAGGATATATACTTTTTACCTTATAAATCGTATTACTTTTATAAACAATATATACGAACATTTTCGCAGAATTGATATAGTTACTATGTGTTGGAGAAAAAGGAAGAGATTGAAATTAGTGTGGATATATTTTAGATTATTATTTAATTAAACATGCATGAAATAAATTTGCATGAACATTTCTTTCTTGCATTGATATTATCTAGTCTCGAATAAAGAGTAAAAATATTATAAAATATTACAATAAAACAAATAATAAAAAAATTAATTTTGGAAGGTCATATTTTATTAATAAAATTGTGAAAAATACACGTTATTTTAAAATAATATAATTAGTCGAAATATTGCATGTGTTTTTTGCCAAGCATAATTGTTAGAAAAGAATTATGAAAGTTCTTAAAATTGGTAGTATTATGTACTTTTGTGGAATTTATAATTATCTTTGGATATTGTTGATTTAGGCAGAACAAGCTCAAACAGAAGCCTGTGAAAAATTTGAGCAAATGTCAGAAAAGGGAAAGGAAGGTAAAGAATGACGCTTATATTATGACGCTTTATTTTGTGTAATAAACAATCACAATGATTTAAATAATGTATTAATTTCCGTTATAGAATTAGTGGATTTCAAAACGAGGAGGGTAACTGCTTTTAGAAAGAATCTTATTGAATTAACTGAACTTGAAATAAAACATGCAAAAGTAAGAATGCTTTTATTCTGTCCTAATATATAGTTGCTCATTGTTTTAAAAATACTTCTATTTTTGTTTATAGGCACACGCGGAATTGCTCAAAAAATGTTTAACTGTTTTACGAGAAGAGTGATCCAATTTTATAATTCTCATTGCGAAGATTACTGCGTAATCTATACGAAGATAATCTATTTAAAATTATAGCAATGTAATGGTATTGTAAAATATATATTTTTTGTTATCTAGATTTATATTATCTAAAAAAAAGAATCGTATTATTAATTACAAAAGAGCTCCATATGACATTAATTTGTATTGTGTGTTGTTTAATATTTCTAAATTATAAAAAATTATGTATACGTTATAATCGTCACTTAAAAAGCAATTATTTTTTTCTTATATCGTTTTTCTCAGTTTCATACAGAATAATGTAATCAAGATATTGGTTCTTGTCAAGTTCTTTTACAGATTTATATTGATCTAATATAAGCTATAAGATTTCTTTTCATTCTATATAGTAGTGTATTTTAATGGAACAGGAAGTAAGTAAGTGATGATAAGGAAATAAGAGATTCGTGATATGAAAATAAGATAACTTAGCACTACGTGTGTATTTAAAACAAAATACTTGCAAGAAATTGAACATTTTATAAAACTCATAAAATATATTTAATATAAAACAAATATTAAACAAATACTGGAATATGTATATACAAAATGTTGAAAAACTAAATACTGTAGAAAACGCTATAATGCAACTTATTGCAATTATATTGATGTTATATATATTTTGGTTTTATTATTAATTACTAAGAATATTAATTAAGATATACAAATACTAAAAAAATCATGTTTTTATTTAAAGAATCTTTTATTTCCAAAATTTATTACATTTGATGATACCTCCTGTATACAACGATTCTATGTATGCAAGCATGTGCATATAATTAACAACTCGTTTGAAAAGAAATTCGGAACTTAAAAAAAAGTAGCGATTTATTTAAATGCTATAAAGTGAAATTTCTAGCAGTAATACAAATGTTATTTTAAGTGATCTTATTTTCCAATATTTTTTAAGTTAATCAAAAGATGAATATAAATTAGCATATGTAGTGAATATTTAAGATTTTTATATGTAGATTAACATGTTGCATACTGTTAAATCCATTTACAATATTTTGTTTATTCAATAAAATTACATAAATATAATCATGAGTAATGGGATAAGAGTAAAGGGACCTTAAAATTAGATAATTATATGTGATCTGATTTTGCGTTTAATAATAGAATTATCGAAGTTTGCCAAAGATAAAAATTGAAAGAAAATAAAAATATTTAAAAAAACTAAAGCAAATATGTAGGCAATGATTTATGTTTTTATTGATTTGAAATATTTTCGTTGCTCTTATACACGATTGTAAACATTTACTGAGAGAATCATTAAATGGAATTTATTACTTAAGTTCTTAAGAATTAATTTGAAGTATCGCCATAGTGATCTACATATCATTCTAATTTAGTGTTAAAATAAATCATATATCCTAAAATTTGTAGAACAATTAGATTATTGACCACTTTCAAATTTGTTTATCATGCAATAATGATTTTCATCTCGGGTTACCATACATACATCATAAGACAGATTTTACAAACACTTTGTTGAAATAATCACGTATTTTAATATATCCATTTTTTATATTTCATTAAAAAAAAACTGATAACGATCCATGTCTAATAAATATTTTACAGAATGTATTTATTGTTATACATCAAATGTTTATGAGATAGTAATATTGAATTTTACCGAAAAGATTTGCATCAACGAATGATAGATGAATCTACGCTTTTTATTAGATTTTTTACTTTTTTATGATACAATGTTCGTTAATTTTAAAAGGTACAGAAAAATTTATTTGTTAGCGATGGTCACTAAATAAAAGAAAGTCGAACTTAAAAATAGTTAAAAATTATTGATTTAATACTGCTCTGTCTTTGATTTTGTATTTCTAATGGAATTCTAAAAACTCAAATTTCTAATTCATATCATGTGATGTATGAAAATTAAGAATTATGTATACTGTATATATAAGTATACTCCAATGTTCAATTTTGTAATAAATCTAAAAATACTTTTTGAAATGCTCGGTTTTTATTCAATATATCTGTTTCCATCACCATTTTTTAATCTTTTTTGTGTACTCTTAAGATTTTCTTTAATTTAAAAAATTTAACAGCCATATATTTTAACTTTTTCTATTCAACATGATTATTAAACCTCTATTTGTGGTGTTTTAATGTTACTATCTTTTCTTTTTTAAAATTTTATTGACAGATTGTATTCTTTATCACTTTGTTAATATTGTTAGAGTTAATGAAAGAAACTTTCATCTTGTTATTGCTGTTCAATTTAACTGAATACTTTTGATTCGTAGTATATTGCTGATATAATTATACTTCTTGCTTTCGATATATCTGTCTTTAATTATACTGATCGATTAAAATAAAAATGCTTAATCAAATATCTTACGACTGGCTAAAATGTTAAGTTGCTCGAATATTTCGATGACGGATTTGTTCTACTATTATTATGTGTTTAAAAGATGTTTTATATTTTATTACAATTGTGCCACTTCGACATAAATAATACAAAAAAGGTATTTCATTCATTCTCTCGTAAAAGAAAGGACATATAATATTACCATCGGAAGTAATTTATTCATCTTTCGTTGTACTACAGGTTTTTTTCACCGGAAAGTTGAAAAGTATTATGACGAAGAGCTTTCTGAATTATTGTTGCTATTTTTAAATTGTCGAACATTTACGTGCTGCAACGTGAGATATTTTTTATTTTATGATATTTCAATAATAAAAAAGATATAATAAGAGAGGCAAAGAAATTAGTAAAAAAAAAAAAGGATAATATTGCATGATATAATATGGAGTACTTATTCGAATACAAAACCTTATACGATTGAACTTTCCTTCGAATATTCTCTTCATTTCTCTACAACGCAAGTTTAATTAATTTCTTTGAATACTGAACTCAAGTAATGTACCACGAATAATGAGAAAATACTATCGTACCAGTGTGTCTTTGGATAAAAAAGAAATCATGAGCTCACCTTTTTTTCTCCAGAAGGATAATACAAATGTTCTTAACCAGAAATGTCCTGGTGTTCCCTTGAAGTGGAAGAGAAAGGGTTCCAAATGGGATGCAAGTGTTCTTAACCAGTAATGTCCTGGCGTTTCCCTGAGGTGGAAGAAATAAGGTTTCAAATGGGATGCAGGGATAATGGTACAATTTAAACACAGAATCTCTACCCGTTATATTTTATCAATTCGTTCCCGACAACCTAGAAAGGACAATTAAAGATCGATCAATGTCGTCGTTGAATCGTTCTCTTTCATTTTTCTTTTTCTGCGAGTGTCTTGAATCAAGACAGAGGCGATCGTCGTGAATTGAATTGGTTGAAGGGATCCGGGATCTTAAGAGAAAGTTAAGAACTCCTGCGCCAATGAACGCCGCAGAATGCATCGGCTAAGAATTCTGCAACTTTATTCAGGTTCGTTGAAATCTCTCTTGAACGAACTCGTCTTCGGTGTTTCGCCAGATCACAAGGAAAGTCATTGAATATCGACGGATCGTTATTTTTCTTTGGTATTTTTCGTTTGGCGATGAACGTCAAAGGGAAGTAAAGCCGTCAGGAAAACGTGCAGCGTCTTCCGTATTGATTTACGAATGAACTGAACGGTCCCTCCGTGAAAGAGAAACGCTTTCCTATAAGTTTATTGATCGGCTTTACTTTGGTTTGACACGATCGAATGAAACCGTTTCGTACGCTTTTCCCTATGGTTTTAGCGTCGTCGCGAGGAAATTTTTTCTTTCTCAATGATTCTGATAGTTTGGAGACGGTTTACCACAGTTGCTTATTGCCATATACTCGTATTCGATAATTAATTATAAGAAAATTAGTAGGTATTGGCCTATGTATTCGATACGTATCATCTTTCATGCGTACGTTGTACCCTCGAGATGCAGATAAATTTTGATGATAAAGTTATTAATCGACGATCAATTTCTTCTTTTATCTAATTATTCTTCTCACATTCGATGATCTTCTTACGTTTCATAATATATTTATATATTTATATTTATATATTTATATTTATATATATATATATTTATATATTATATATACGTATATGTTCCGCTTGTACACGTAAACCTTTCTTTGATCGTGAACCATCTACAAACGAGCTGTATCTGTTTTATAATTAGGACGACGTAGTTGGTCTTTTATAATAATCAGACTTATATTACACGCATGCAACCACGCACGCACGAACACGCACGTGTAGACTTCGGTAATTTATTACGGAACTAAAAGATATTGTCATCGAGACCTTAACGAAGACAATTGCTACGGTGGTTCAGAGATATACTTCTATATTTCTTTCATTTTCTTCTCATATTCTATTTCTTTCGTCTCTCTTTCCCTTCTCCCTCCTCCAAGATTTCTATCGTTCCGGTTTATGAAAATTCGACAGAGCATAATACAGAGACACTAAAGAGGCGATATTTTATATTGTGGATTTTATTAAAATTCAGTTTCAACGGATTTGCGGATAAATGTTCGAAATAAAAGGACACAAAGATTCGTAAGAAGGCGGGTGAATGTTAAGCAACGTACGAAATTTCCTTTCCTTTTTTGTCTTTTCATTCACCATGTGTTTGTATGTGTGTGTGTATACGTGTATCGGTGTTTCGAGTTGCGCAAACGCCTATCTTAATTTAAAAAAAAAAAAAAAAAAAAAAAGGAACGAATCGAACGACACTCAATTACCGATAACGTGTAGATTTCCTTCCATTTTTATACAACAAACTTAATTTATAAAAACATTATATGAAGTTGTATACAGTGTGACGCTGAAGTACACAGAGATTTTCTATGGCAGATACACTATCGATGTTTTGAGATGTACACGCAAAACGCGTAAAATTGCGATCGAATTGTTTTCGAGTATTAAAGTCTTATCGTTTATTATTCTACTGATCTTATGTCTCTATTAAACTTGTTGCTTACTTCGAAAGAGATCAAGATAATATTTTTTTCGCTCTCTCTTTCTCTCGCACTTGTATTGTATTTGTTATCTTCTAGAAGATTCAGACAAAACTGTATCGAAGAATGTTCTCAAAGACTTATCGTTCCTTCGATTATTCATTTTCTTCGTTTTCTTTTTAACGCATACAATATCGTTTCTCTTGCTTAGTTTAGCCTAGCTTCATAAATCGTGATCCGAGTTATTAAATAGTTATGATCGACTAGCTTCTGAGGTCTCTCTTATACTTCAATATTGCGTGAACGATGTGTTCGAAGTTGAATAGGATTTTTTTAAATCATAAAAGATGAAATGGAAAAGTTTCTCGGGGAAAGGCATCGTTCTGCAAATAATTTTTACGACGATGGATACACAATGTGAAAGCAAGGAAGCGAATGAATGAATCGATCGAATCGAGAGTTCGTGTGTCCTGGCTTCTTTTATTATGCTTTCTTCTCTTAGTCCCCGTTCATCCTCTACGTTTCTTTATTCAATCGATAGCGGTGTCACGCGATACGCACGCGATCTTGCTCACGTGAATCGTTTACTTGGAATAAGAAAACTTCGTTATATATATATATATATGTGTATTATATATTCAGAGTTTCTAACTAGTACGCAGATTTGTTTCGAACAGTTGTAAAATCGAAATTTATGAAACGTTTCAGCCCGAAGGTCTTGCTACGTCAAACAATATGGCAGTTTCTCGCTTGCCCTGGATTTTATCAAACATCTCCTGTTACATTTCTAGATATAATACTTGTCGTTTGATCCCTGTTTTTAACCTTTCGTCCGCATTTAAGCTTTTCCACTTACGCGACTTTCTATTTCTTTCCTTCGTCTTTTCTTTTTCTTCTTTCTCTTAATTGGGTTTTTATCTTTTCAGAACAATGACAAGGATTTAGTTTTTCACGATATGTAACGTCGTTCTGTGCTGCTTAAAAATCATTGTCAAATGCAGACGAAATGTTGGTAAGTGTACAACAGTTTCTACTAGGAAGTCGAAAGTTAGTGATAAATCGTGTAAAAAAATCTGTCGAGGTTTTTTTTTCTTTTTATCCTTCGCAATACTTTTCTTTTTATCCAAGGCTTATTTTAGAACGAAGAATAATTAAAAGTATATAGTATTTTGTACAATTATTCGTGTAGCAGCACCTTAGGATGAGTTGGCATGGAATACTGAATTTTGGCAGTTGCGTTTCAAAATCAAAACGGAAATAGAAACGACGTCGATATGTTGAAAATACCGTATTGATACATTTTACATTCACTGTTTTAAACTCTATATTATTTACCTCGGCTGTTACACTTAGGAATATAACATATTATTCGATTTCGATCGTTCATAAAAATCTCGAGTAAATTTTTGAAAAATAACACAAATTATTCAAAAACGATGAAATTTCTTCAATATTTGTCGTGATAATAACATGTATATGTAGTAACGATATTAATCACAAAGAAGAACGCAAGAAGTACACACATGGAGTATCGATCTCGCGATTACAGGTTGCATGTACGAAACTACAAAAGGTAGGCTAGATTCGCGTTGGATAAAGTGGAATTGAAACGTCCTGAGAGGTGATTAATTACAAGAACGTAGAACGAGAATCGAACCGGAAGGGCCGGAGGTTGTTAAAAGGTATGTAAAGCCCCACAAATTCGTTGCGACACCCGGTAACACCGTCAATCTCAAACTTTAATTCACCGACCGCCTTTTGATTAATTCGTGTCTGTTGCCGTAATATCTCATCGTCGTTCGTTCAACGAAAGCGGCGCAAAACTTTGTAGAAAACTGCCACGACGTAGAACTGTTGCTCACGACCATCAAACGGATCTATTGTAATTTTTTTAAGAGGATAAACCCGGTACGTAAACCTAACTTGACGCGATCCATGGATCCATATTGCTTTCGAGGAATATCATGACTAATTGATTTTCGTTCCTTTCTTCTTTTTTTTTTTTTTTTACCGAGAAACGATGTGTGCCGCCGGTTTCGAAAAGACTTCGATGGTAAAGTACAAACAATGAAATCTATAAAACAGTTTATCGCTATATAAAAACTGACACGATCACAGTTTTTTGTCTTTTTTTTTGTTTTCAAATGTAGTTTAATAACGAATATCTCACGCTGAAAACAAGATTATGATAAACAAGGATAGAGCGTGTTACGAACGTCAACGATAAGATTCTATATTTTATAATACGTACTTAAATTTATTGCACTTGATTCGTTCCTTGGAGGATTAACTATGACAGTGCTTCTGTTCGATACGTATCTCGCGTGACTTTGCATCACGCGTTTCGTTCATCCGTCACGGAGAATTTGACTTTTCGGAACGTTGTCCTCTCGTGGTGGGAGGAAGAGTTTGCGTTATTTAAAATTATTTTATACTTCTGCAGAAGGTGACAGACGCAACCAGAAGTTAGGGAATGGACAGGAAGAGAGATAAAAGAGAAAGAGAAAGAGAGAGAAATCGCGATTACTCGCGAGTATTTTTATAATTTCGGCCATGTGTTGATGAACACGTGGATACTTAGAACGATCTACCATGAAAATCTCGTATGTCGAAATGATTCAGCCGGCGGCAACCTCGGCGTTAAAACGGAAAAGAAAAAAATTACCACGAAGAAAAACATGATAAGACTTAACGATTGTTCGATCGCGGCTAATTGAACGTAATAAAGAAGAAGAAGAAAAGAAAGAGCAAAAGGAAGAAGAAGAAGAAGAAGAAGAAGAAGAAGAAGAAGAAAAAGAAGAGAAACAAAGATGACAATGATGATATATGGAAATAGAGATAATGAGACAAAGGATTAGGAAGGATGAACAAAGAGAGAAATAAAAGATCGCGTGGTACGACGATGTCTTCAGCTTTTAAAAGGGAAAGAAGGAAAGTGTGAATAGAGGGTTAAAATCGCAGAATAGTAGCCTATCTATCACAAACGGAAGTAACGGTATAATAATTATGGACATATCGAAGAGAAACGCTTATCGCGTTAAAACGACTTCTATCGCAATGGTGACAATTAGTACTAGCAATTCACAGAAATTTTTCTCGGCGGCCGACGTCTTGCGGCGCTGTATCGCAGCCATTTTGTCACCTGAAACGTTTAAAGTAATGCAATTAGTGAGAGCATTTGTTTAGAGAGTCGTATTACAATACATCTTCTCTTCAAGAATGAATCGAAATGAAATTTCATTGAAAAAGAAAATTAATTTTACTGCAGATAGCTTGCGCAAGAAAAGTTTTGTAACGAAAAGGGAAATTAATTATTTTGTTTTTACAGAGAAAAAATATTTTTATTGCTTTAAAAGTTATACCTTCTGTGACAAAGACATAGATGGATGCCGGCTTGGTATTCGAGGCGCTGCACGTATAATTGCCTGTGTCCGATTCCACCGCATGGTGAATCGTCAGTCGACTTTGAGTCGAGCTGGAATCGGTTTGTACGGTTACGCTGCTGCCTCGCGTAGTATCGTAATTTATCATTCGATTATTGTGATACCAGAAAACATATTGCGGCGGTGTTGGACTCTGAAATGGTGAAAATAAATCTTTACTATAGAACGTTCACCAAAGCATTATTTTCCCTTGTACGCATTTCTTGAATTTTTTGACGTTCAACGATATACGGTCGACGTACGAACATTTCCTGTCAAATATATTTTATGAACATTCTGATTTAACAATCTTTCGAATAAATGTGCGCATACGCAATTATAAATAGCGTTATTTATTGTGTTATTACTAAAATTTCCTTAATTTGTCGCTTTTACAACGAAATGTGTGAACCTCTGTACAACCAAATATTTTTCTATATCGTTTTATAAGTTCAAATAATTTGTAGTAATATTTACCTATGAAAATTATTTTTTCTTGGGGGCTCTGCCACACTCGATTGAGCTGTGTAATACCGTTAGCGAAACTTTATGTCACAAACGATCAGGTATCACCATTAATAAGTATCATTGTACGATATTAAGTTTGATAATAAAATAAATGAAATTTTACAAGTCGATTTTGCAAATTATAAGCTCCCTGACCGATCTGAAAAAATTGTCAGATTATAAAATTGTAAAGAAGAAACCTGTAATTCACAACTTGCGATTTACTTTACAACTTTAGCTCTTTCATTATAAAGATTGTTAGTCAAACGATAGTTAAATACTAAGAGCAACGTAATTACGTTGTTTAATAATAGTAGTTGTATACTGACAATGTGCTATACGAGACAGCGTCGTGAAACGAATAAAATAGTTTCCATGAATATTTCTGAACTTTACAAGAAAATCTTACAAAAAAAGATGATGACAAATCTGCAGCGAACTGTATTTTATATTCCTTCAGTTTTGCGACAATCGAAATGTCATTTTAATGCGTTCTGGAGCGTTTCGTATCGATTCCCGATACCGAGGACCAACAAAAATCTGGTCGTCACCTAGCGTAATTAAGTCTAGCCGAGATAATTGCCAAAACGATCGATAAATGCCGATGCAGCGACATGCAGTTTAGTATTACTTTTTTCCTGGACGCGAATGGGACACGTTTTTCGGCTTTCGTTCTTTGCTCGAAAAGAACAAAAAAGGAGAAACATCGCGTCGGTGTTGCGCGAAACATTTCCGATGCGCGTCTGGTGTCTGAATCGTGCGACATTTACCCCTGTGAAGTGCACGAAGTGAAATAGGACGTCGAAGCCAGCCACTTGTAGTGAATTTCGTGGAACGTGAGTAGACGTCCTTTCCAGTGATTCGATCCCGGCCGCAACTCGCACGAGAAACGCAAATGGTTTCCCGATTCGACGATTTCGTCGAGACGTTTCAAATCGTTTCGAATTGTTTCGAACGTTCGTCGACCGTGTTGACGATGTCTCGACATTATTTCTGCCGAGTTCACATGCACGAGATTATCTTAAGACGATATATAATGTACTTATGAATACCGTATCTTCTTACAGGGTGCTTCCCTCGGAAGCCATATTATTCTCTAGTTAATACCATCAATTTCGCACGGAAGAATTTTTTAGACGCATTTGCTCGGTATCGCCATGGACACAGGGAAGCGAGCTAAGCTATGGTTACATATAGTAAATGCTTATTCCGATGAATGAAACAAGAACGAACGAAGAACCATGTAACTGCTTCTATGAGAATCTACAGGATGTTTCAGTAATCGCAATACAATCGGCTGGAAGTTGATTATATATGAAAAAATAAGTCCAAGACATAGAACAAGAATTTGTTATATGGCGCCTCGTTTTCGAAATCGAGCTGGGAAATTTGTTGAAGATTAATATACGCGTGTTATTGGTTTACGATAATTGCAACGGAGATTAATATTATTTGAACAAACTTCGTTCCTTTTGACGAGTAGAAGTTACATAATTATGTATATCCAATTTATATGACTAGTGTCACTGTCTATCACGCAACCGAGTTAAATAGCCTATTTTGAAATGTAGGTCGCTTATAAATTGTTTACAAGAAAATTTGGTAAATTACAAGGCAAATTACTTAACTTGAGTCGAATATCCTTCCAACTATCATCCAAATACCTTCCAATCGTTCTGTTTTATTCTATCTGACTGCGCTGAAGTATTTGTCACGACAGTTTGTCTACACGTATCCATTATAGTGTAGTTTTAAGACATCGATTCTGCCCTGTTTCCTTTCAGACTCGCTATGTTTAAGACGCACGATTTTCTGACTTTCTGGGGCCCGTTATACACACGCATGCATGCAGATGCGAGGAGGGGGGGGGGGGTAAAAAACGGCGCACTTTATTTTCGTTTCCCGATAGTGTCGAGTTTGCAGCGGCTGCCGGCAATGCCGCTTTAATGCACTTCCACTCTTGTATTCGTGACTAAGCTGTGCCTATTTCACTAGAGGTTTTTCCGCTCTACGCCGGTATGAAGGTACATTCAATGTTCCCACGAACTGCAAGCTGTACGTTTCTATGTACCTTCGTTAAGCGGATGGACTGCACACGGCGTGGCTTTATTCATGGTCGTTCCCTATATCAGCGACACGATTATTTTCACGTATCAATGGTACCTGATATAACATTTTCCCGACAGACGTGTATTTTATTACATACGATAAAATTCGTGTTTCCATTACAGTGACGTTGGAAGGCCGGTACGATGAAAGAAATGTGCAGATGGCTGGTACCAGGTATTTGTACGAAAAGTTGAATAAAACCGCATTAATCATTTCAAGACGTTGAAAAATGGAAATATTTATTGCGATGGAATGAATAAAACGCGATTAAAACGGGTTCTCACCTTTTCTATTATGCATACGAGGTTTATAATGGATCCTACGTCCACGTGATGTTCACCGCTTCCTAATATAAATGCTTCTGGTATAACTATGTTTAGATTGACAAAGTGTGATAGTATCCCTGTACTCCTCGCGACCTGTGAAGAGAAATAAACGACGCTATATTACAATCAATGCGACCCAAAAGATATACGTGTACATAAAGAATATTTTCGGGTATGTATACCGATATTCGTTTTCATTTAAGACTCTCGAATCTATAATAAAATAGCTTGCATTAAGTGTTTCGCACTTTACGTTTATAAAAGGCACATTCATTTCAGTCTAGTAATTTGTTCCTAACGATCTAAGGCTGACCTAAGTTATTTTGTATCATTTTTTAGCAATTTTCGTTGAGCATAATGAAGAAGGAAAGGATAGAAAAGGAGAAGAAGAGAAAGAGGAGGAGAAGCGTTTGAAATTTGAAATGACTTGTTTAAAACAAAATTAACTAATCGACGTAGACTCTTGTCTAGCTCTAGTACCATTCTACTTAAAATAGTTTATATTTTGTATATTTATTGTCTATAAATATTTGAACACTTGAAAAAATTCAATCAAATATCAGTTACATTTGAAAGAATGTTTCTCTACTGTTGATTGTTTAGCTCTTGTCATAGCTCCTTGTCTTGTCTTGGAATTAAGTACTGTTTTACTAAAGTTACAGCGAAATAAGGAACATTACTCAAATTTAATGTTTATTTGCGATGAATAGCTGACACTTCATAAAATCTATATAAATTTGGAGAATGTGGCTGGAGACACGTATTTCGATCGCTCTAACACCCACATTTAAAGTCAGTCAACTTGGGTGTCTCGACAGGATTAATTTTATATCAGTCTTAAATTATATTGCACTTTTATGTATACTAATTAATATGATATCTACTAACTTATATGAGTGTCTGAGATACTATCAGAGAGCAAAACTACATTAAAGAGTTTCACTTCAAGTAGGTACATTTTATGTATTTGCAAGTACATCATGCACGAACTTCTGCATAAATTTAGTAGGCACTCCGTGTACTTCCTTAACTCAACTAATTTGATTGAATGAATTTTTACTTCAGGAAGAGCGTTTCACGAAAGCATGTGAACACTAATCATAGAAAACTTATGAATACATTGTGTTTTATACAAAACTTTTTGAAATTTTATTACTGCTGCAACGGGATACGATTATCAATATAAAATTTAAAATAAAAATGTATACAGAAGTTACAAGACGTATACTTTGTAAAAGATTAGTATATAAGACGAACAGTTTCTTGAATATGTTGTTAACGCTAAATATTGTCCCACTAAATAGTTTATTAACATACTGAATAATTGATTGACTTCAAATGTTTATGTCATCTCTGTGAAATACATATGTACGTATTTTCTTTAAATATATTATAGGTTTTATATGCATCTTCAGGTTCGTTTCAAATTTTACCAATAAAACCATGGCAGCGACATGTTACAGAGTTAATGAAATTTCAAATCGTTCCCTGTAACATACATAATATATTCATATAGAGCAACGTGAATAGATCCCTCTTATTTGAACAAAATAATGAATGAACGGTAAAATTGTGGATATAATTCAATTTCGCAAAGAATAGAATCGAGTTAGTCTGGCTATCATAAAGTAAAAAAGTAACAAGTTCATCTAAACATCTCATTTATCTGCTCTTGTGAATTTGCTTTCTCGAGGCCTCATTAAAATCGATTCGTTTCAAGGGGCACGATTACGTTGCAACAGCAACTAGAGAAGCTGCAACGTCGGTGAATCTGCTATCGAGTCTTTCGTTGAGGTATATAATTCGCCAGGTTCCAGATAATGCGTATCGCGTTAATAATTGAATGGAAATCTCGAATAAAGATCTAAAGCACATTTTGAGAAGAAACGCTGTTTAAGTTGCACTGCATCATCTAACCACCTAATGTACTTTTTGTGTTCACCATTGTCTTCTGTCGGAATATCTACAAGCTGTGTGCATTAAAACGATCGATTGTAGAACCATACTCTACAGTAAAACTTTGTTTATATAAACTTCCATCTACAGTAGCCACATTTACGTACTAGTTAATTAGGCGCAAATACACTACATGTCCTACTATCTAATAGTGTTTTCATATGATTACAAAAACTCGATACTATGAAAATGATACGTACGACCTAATAAAAAGACACTACATCGCAAACTAAGGATATACGCAAGTGGGAACTTACTTTTCGTAACCATTGTATTCGAATGAAATTTTAGTCATAACTCGATTGAATGAATTTTTACTGGTTGAATCTACTTATCTGAACGTGAACTTCTATTATATGAAAAATTATAGATGATACACACAATGAATGAACTCCTATTACATGAACTGTTTGTCTCCTGACAAGTTTCTATAAATCTGAGTAATTCTATCGTACTGTTAATTCAACTTTTAGCAAAATGTGCTATACATTCATACTCAAGGTTTCCATACAATTCAAGATAGCCGATTAAATCAATTTCACCCTAAAATTAGAGGACGATTAGTCTAATAACTACCTGACACTCGTAGGTCCCATTGTCTCTGTCCTGAACATACTTGATCTGAAGAGTCCAGTCATCCGAGCCCTCGGGATGCAAAACTTGAAACCGCTCGTCGTTCGTATACGTGAACGTGGAGCTGGTCAGGACGTGGAAGTCACGTCGTCGTATCCAGGATATCTGTGGAACAGGTGCGCGATAGTCGGTCAATTTTCTTGCTGTATGGCGTACCAATGACAAAGTACAGTTCATGTTCTTCAGGGTTAAAGACGACGATAACAGCTGCAGAGTCACTCACCTCAGCGTCGGATACCGTTCTATCTGCCAAATTTCGAACTTTGCAATGCAAAAACGCGGTCCCACCCAACTGCACCGTGACGTTCGAGACGGTGTTGTTATCGTTCGCATCATTTACTCTTTGCAGATCGTCCAGGTTACTGAACCACAACGCCTTCCAGTCTGCCGGTATGCTATAAGGAACGCGTCGATCTGAAACGTTTAGCAAAAATTTTGTCAATACTTTGCAGTTCTCCGGAACGATTTCTTGAAGAAAAAAAAATGTGTTTTTAGTTGCTCGATGATTGAATTTTATCGGAGTATACAGCGATTCGCGAAAAGTTTTGAAATTTCATTATTAGTATTGTATGAAGTACCCTAATTATTATAGCGGGGATTTTTATGTAAATTTATACCTTTACGGATAGAATTAAGAAATAGAACTACATAAGAATAAGAATCAAGAAATGAGAATAATAAGAATCTCTGCTAAGAACAGAATTAAGAAATGGAAATATTAAATTGTCCGAAATGTTTCTTTCGTTTTATAAGGAAATAATAGACGCACAATGTTTTTTATTTTATATTAGTTTATTGAATTATGCACGAATATAATAATAGAAATAGAACGAAATGGATCACACATATATAAAACAGAAATTGTTGTTCATCTATTATCACCTTATGAAACTTTTTGGACAACCTAATATAATAGAACTTAAATAGGGGCTTGCTTTATTATTAAGAATTATAACGACGGGTCTATATTCTCTAGTTTGGATATTTTATACATTTTGTATATTAAAAAATTAATATGCAGTTTGAACAGTAGCCTTAAGCATATAATTAATGCTGAAGGTAGTAAAAAATATTGTGGTCTATTAACATAATGAACGTATATGTAATGTAATAATTGTACAATAAAACGTAACAACATAACATAATAGCGTAACATAATAATTGACTGTTCAAATGTTTTGGTGATCACTATGAAGTATTGCATATGCATCCAGACTTTACGTTTATCTTGACAACGCTTAGTAGTATGAGGAGAATTGTTCGGGAGTTTACGTAGTGCGAGGAACGTGTTGTGTTTAGAAAAGCGAACGCCAAAGGAAAAAGCTTTTGGGGATCGTAGAGCGGAAATGAATAGATGGATCAGATTGTCAACGTGAGATTTCAAGCCGAATATCTCGCGTGTTGTTCTATAACGCTTTGTACCTAGGGATGCTAGGTACTTTAGTTAAGACTAAACTAAATAATCTCCTTTCTAAATAATTAGAAAGCATCTTACCTTTGGTAAATAAACTACAAAATTCCATTCTTGAACTTGTTTGCTTCGAATTTTGATTTGTATTAAAAAAATGTCTAATATTTGACTTGATTCCAGGACAGCAAAAGTTTGATCATTTCCGATATATTTTCTAAATTATATCTACGTATTATTACTCTGTAAAATTATATAATCAACGTTATTTAAAAAGAAAAGAAAATTAGACTAACATCCTATCACATTTAATATAATAAAATTATATCACAATTATATCATAATTTTAAAAATTCCTTTCTTTTTACTTTATAAAATGAAACAATTTCAATCCTCTGCCAGACGAGGATTAACAAATGAATGTATAACGCAGTAGAGACGTTGATGAGTAGCTAGAGAAAGGAAAAAGAAATTCAGATATTTTGGAAGGCTGGAGTAGTAAAAAGCACTTTAAACTTAATCATAAATCACCAAATTTGCCTGCAGAAAGTACAAAAAGACATTTATCCGCAGAAGGTTGCTAAAAGACTGTTCGTCACTTATTTATCGAATACTATAAATATTTGACTCAAAATGCTAAAGACACAACCGCTAAGAAATACAAACTCGATACCTTTTATATACCATGATTCGAAACATAATTTCGCTTCAGTGATACAGCATCATTTCTCGGCGATCTTAATATTAATTAATTAATTACGTTTGTCTGAGTTAAATATAAGTAGCTCGCGGAAAGAAGCGCATTCGAGGAAGAAGTTTAACAGTTAAAGAGGCGGCGTAGAGATATGGATAGGCGACGGAGACAGGCATCGGGTAATTCGAAAGTAACTGTGGTGCTTTGGCAAAGGGAATAGCGGAGAATAAGGAAACCCGATGAAGCGAAGTTGGTGTTGGTGAATATAGAAATCCGTAAATGGAAAGGGAGAAAATTGAGGAACGGAAGAGCAGGCGAAAGCAGAGAGGAGAGAACGAAGATGGAAGAAGAAGGTGATGGAAGGGTCTAGGCAAAAGACAAGCACTTGAGACTGAACTTTGTGAGCTTTTGAATGCAGGGCATAAGCTACCTGCCTTTTGTTTCCACGAGACAATGCGAAACCTTATACAACGAGACAAGAAGCCGAGTCTACGAGGGAAAGGTGCTCCTACTTTGCTCCGACCAGTTAGTTGGGCAGGATTGTATTCTTTTCTTTCTTCTTTAAGAATTCCCAATTCATAGCCACTTTTGAGTAGGGAGCAAGTGCACGCTAGAGAGGATTTTTCGTGAGGTTAGCGTGTTTTCCGCTATATTTCCTCTCCTTTCTCCCTTATTTTCGCGTTACCTTCTCCTTCTTTCTCTTTCTCTTTTCCCAGAAGATCTGATGTCTCCTTTTGTCGCTCGAGGACATTTATTTATTGCACACCGGGGATATAAGCTTTATCTAATGCATACTTAATAGTATTAAAGTCCGCTCGACGTACTTGGCTCCTTGCACGGACGGATTTTGAATGCAGACTCGTACAGATTAGGATGTATAGAGGTGCTCGAGGAATCGAGGAGGAACTCCGCTTCTGGGATTTGATGGGAAGCATAATTCCTGGCAATGAAGTTTCGATAAATGTTTTATCCAACAGTCGGACAATTATACGGGTTAATACGTTTTCCACCTAGTTAATACCTCTTCCATTCCTTGTTTCCTGCCTCCGCATTTCCGTAAAATACATTTTCTGTCGTTCAGGATAAATGTTTTTTTCAGAATAATTATGACCGAGATAAATCGTGCAGTGCAGGCAAAGACATAGCAATGTCGTAAACTAAATTATCGAGTAGAGATAGTAGCTATTGTCTTAGGGGGCGCCTAATTGCATTCTGTTTTAGGATTTCGCGCGATAAAAAGAAATAATTTATAGCTAACGGTATTTCATTTACAAATTGAAATCCATAACCGTTAATTACTGCTTTAACAAGCTGGACTCGATTTATAATTGTTTGTAGAAATGATAAAGGAGTTAGAAAAACTGTCTCAAGCTTGTTTAGAGTTTGAATAAGAGGAGTATTTTAAATCACGTAAAGTGAAATGTTCATATTGATAAAAAGTTTTGGAACTATGTACGTGAATTGAACTTGACTAAAGATTCGTTCAGATTAGTTAAATCTTTTGGATTCAAGTCCCTTGAATCAAATGGATATTTAATGGAAAATGATATCCAAGGAAGTGGTTGTGCACGTGTACCAAACGTTAATTCTGATATTAACTACAATTACGACCATATTGAAAGTATATACATACAATATAGTCAAACACAAAATTCAGGAAAAGATTGTTTCGAGCCAATATCAGCAAACATGCGGCAAACAAAAATACAAGGATAAAAGGTTTACAAGTTATTTGAATCAATCTGAATGAAACTCAATTAGAACAAAGAAGCCTGAAACGATATTTCAAGTCAAGTAAACGACAGTCACACTGGTAAATAGGTTTCTTGAATACAGGTAGCTCCACTAATCTGAACGATGCGATGCTCCCCCATATTTCTGTCAATTCCTTTGTCTCGACGGCCGAAACACGATGGCTTTCACTACTGACAGACTTTACGATCTCGCTATATCATGGCCCGTGCCGTATCTCACGAATCAACCGATCATTAATTAAATCGCCTAACTAGATTGTACTCGAACCTCGGAGCATTTGCTGGAATTAAACTAGGAAAGCCAGAATTGCATCGGGGTAAAACGGATGCCAAGAAGTACAAAAGATCCTTATATCCAGGCTGGGAAATACAAGAGAAAGGAGGGAAGAAACGAGAGAGCCAGGGAAGGTTAAATGCTCCGAGAAAATTATTTACCTTTATCGAGCGACCTGGCCAGAAGAATTGTCGGCAGGATCAAAAAGACCATGTACCACGATAGCCGGTCCCGCATCCTTGCGAGGTTTCGAATCCTCCTGGAAAAAGGCAAAAAAGAAGACGAATAAGCTTGGTTTCTCGGTTATAAAGCAGGAATTCGTATGCGTCCGTCCCATCTTCAATGGCCTCTTTGTTTTTCTGATTTTTCCGGGACAGTGCGCGTTCGTACCTAAATCGTCTTTTAAAGGAAAGCACCAAAGTTGTAGATCCGCACATTCTCCTCTCCCCCCAACCCTGCCGGCCCCTTTTTATGCTCTGTTTTCACGTGTTTCGTATGCATTTGAAACGCGAAACAACTTATGTCTGATTTATAACAAATTGCCTTCGTTTCGTATGGCATCCTTGAAAAGGTCGTGGAGAAGCGATCTAAAGCTGGGCGCCGCGCGCCGCTTTTCAACGATTTGCATATTAAAAGACCGCGGATCCTTTTGATATGGCGAATTTTAATTCTCCTCGGCATCCTTACTTTTGTTTTCCCTTTCCAACTTTTCTACTGTTTCCATAAAGTCTTTTTTTTTAAATTTGCGTTCGAATAAAATCAAACGGAGGAAAAAGAAAAGGAAAGGGAAGTATGCAATTTCAAAGATGATTAAAGAATACTTTTTTAGACTTCAACATTTGTCTGCGGGTGATTTGGTTATTGTTGTTACGACGGTCGAATATTTTATTTTAGTGATAAAGAGAAGAGATAGACGGAAAGAAATTTTTTAATTATTATATAATTTTATTGTGTTAAATGCAGTTTTATATATATATATATATATGTAAAGAGTACACGAGAAAAACAGGATAAGTTTATGTCATATATTCAATAATATTGGTATTTCAGATTATTGAATTTTAAAAATTCGCTCAACATTTTTTTCGTTACTTGTTTCTTCTATCTATCTAACACAATAATTTACTTTATTTATGTTTTATAATGATTAGATTGCAAATTTATAGTTCTGTAAACACCGCTACTAAAGACATAGAGCCTTAGCAAATTTGTTTCACTCGTTAAATATGTATTATGACAATTATACTACTTTGAATATTTTATATATTTTTACAAATTATGCGCACTATGAGCCTCGTTGCATCTCTAAACTCTTCATTTACGCAACATTTACACGTTATTACATATTAATTTACTGTTTCACACGGTCCTTGATGGTTAAAACAAAACATATTCTTATAACAATGTCATAAATAATTTACAATAATTATTTATAAACAGAATATTTCTTTGTAAAATATCTTGATTTCGGTTTGTTTACATTTTGCATGTTCGTCGATGTATATCCGGCAAATTAAACGCTTCGCGGAGATATACAAGCAATTCCAATTCTCGCGTATTGCACATTTTCAATTATTCCGTCATAACGTTTATCAAGTTCGCGATACACTCGGAATTCCACGAATCTCGATTGACCCGTATGTTCTATCGTTTTTCCCTTAATTTTGCTCCCATTAGGAACGTATCAAAGTCATTTCCTGTTCAAACGTTAACGAAGAGATTAATTCTTCGATGGTTACGCTGCTATGTTAGATAACACGTCATTATTTGTCAATGCACGTGCTGATTAAACTGTCCACGTGGCGGAAATAGAAACATACACTTATTTCTTGCGGTCGATCGCCGGCAATCGCGTTAATTGGCCTGTTAAAGCTCCGTTCGTCTGGCTGCACAGAACAAGAATCGTTTTACGGCTAATAAAACGGGACGAATGCAGATAGTTGTGATAAATCGGGCAAACGGGGTGCCTTTATCGCGAGAGGATCGTTCGCGTTAATGTCTAACCGCGCGTTTTCCATCCTTCTTCCACATCCTACCCGCTCTTCCCTGTCCTCTCTGCTTTTCATCCCATCTAAGCGCCGCGTTCCACGATCCGGATTACACCATAAAAATCTATTGTTCGAATTTTTGCGTAGTGCCATCGTAATTTCGTATGATACGGGATGTAAAGTTCAGCTACGGTAAAGAGTGTATCGGAAAAACCAACAAAAAAAAAAAGAAAAAAAAATAAAAAAAAAAAGGAGAGAAAGGAAAGGGAAAGGAGTTAGAGTTGAAATAAAGGTAAAACGTTTTAAAAGCGCTAAAATTGTTCGACGTTTATTTTTATTTGCCATGCACGTACACGGTATAAAACGGCGAAATATTTTCACAAGGAAATGTTTATTACACGCATATCCGCGAATATTGATTTTGCCGCAGTAAAAACGGCAGAATTCGGGTTCTCGGCAAAGCGGAATTAAAAATGGGATAGGAGGTAGAGGAATTAGCTGCGATCGTTTCCGCAAATATTGGTCGAAAGGAAATGCTCTTCACGCGGTTAAACGTGCGATACCCTGTGATTTACCGTTCAACGATGGTAAAATTGTTATTAGAGGAGGCACCGCCTATGGTAGGGGCCAAAAATAAAGAACGCGGAGAGTAGCCATTACAGATAAACCGAATTTGCATTTATCCGGCATCGCCGTCGTTTCATTTAACGCGGTTATCTAATAATTTCCGTGCACGCGTCCACCACCATCGCCATTTAATATGCATCAAGACACATACTCGCGTCCCGTAATTACATAAAAAATGCAATCGGCCACGGTTCCACGCTGCGGAAGTTACTCAGGGTAATTCGTTACAGCCGGGCATCAACGAAAAACGAAAAGGTAAATGTGAATCCACGGAAAAAGTAAAACTGATATCGAACATTAATACCATAACGTTATACTCAATTTTCATTACGTACATACGTATAAGTACACATATACATGTATAAGAACGTTTGAGTAATTTCGTGGAAACGAAAGGTAGCTGAAAATTCAGCGGTATCATTCGTAATCGTACGCGATGTTTTCAAACGTGGTAAACAATGGTAACACGGACGAGTTAACATGGAACGTAAGCTGTATTAAGTAGACGTGGACCATTAAAAAGGCGGAAAGTCGATAGGTTATAAACGCGTCCCTCCGTTTTACAATTCTGCCGCGCGTTTAGAGCCGCAGGGTTGATTTCCTATATCTACATTCGAAGAGGGCACGGGATACTCCGAACTGGATTCTCTTCTCCGTTGGCAATCGTTATCCGAGATTTATTGTTTCCCGACGATGGCTGGGTCACGGAATCGAGTTCATTCTCCGCTTTGCCCTTCTCCGAGGGTTTCCATTCAAGCGGCGCTGCTTTGCATAAATTTCCGTGCAGATGCGACGCGATATCAGATCGACGTTGTGATAGAAATAGCATATATACATATACATATATATATATTTATACACATATGTATATACATATACATATAGATAGAGATAGAATATAGACACATGCATATACACACGTGACAAGCTACATACGTAACGCGTATGCGTAGGTATTATTGATTCGTTGCCAATATAATGTGCTCTGATACAGGTCAAGCTAACCAATACATACACACCGATGCTATAAGCTAAGTAGCTGGTCCACCTTTGCCACGGCGATCGTTCTAGATGGCAATTGGCTAGTTACAATAGCTTAGGACCCGGCACACGGCCCGTATAAGCGGTAAATGCACCGCTGATGAAACAGTTGTATGGCACGTACGTACACGCCTTGGTACGCCCGGTTAATGGAAACCTTTCCTTTGCCACATCGATCGATAAATGGGTCTGCAGAGTGCAGTTGTAAAGAGTTAGCATGCCGCTCGCATGTGGCGTCTGCCAATGCTTCTTACGTATGCATAGAATCGGGCTAAGATTAGGGGGCTCGAGTAAGACCAGGCGAAAACCCCTGGCAGAATTAAAGTGCGACCAGTGTTTATTGCAACAGACTTCGTTGCCGCCTGATATGCCGCAAGAATACGGAACCGGCCGGAATTAGCCGCCGTTCTGATCCTTCCTGCCCGGAAATGTTGCATTAACCTCCCAGCCAGCGTGAAACCGATCGTTTTCGTGTTCTCCGGTTCCACTGTGAAGAACGGAAAGTTATATACCGAAATTAGCTGCGTGCGAGGGTATCAAGGGAGAACACGAACAGGCAATTGCTCTTTGTAGGGTAATTAGGTCGAGAAGAACCGTCAGCAGAGATGGACCACGTCTCTTTCGTGCTGTAATTTAGTAGCTGGTGATATTCGACGAGTGGCAGGTTGTGTGTTGTGTGACGAGTAGATTGAGGAGTTTTATGCATTTATGCGAAATTTAAAGATACGAAAGTGAAGCGAATAGATATAACATACGAATATAACGAATACATGTGTTAAAAGAAATAGATCAACTATCACGTACGATATTCAGTTTGAGTATAAGTCTCAAACGTTTTTAAATACAAGGGCCATTTCTCCTCAATTACCCTACATTTTCGATCGTCATAAATATCTGTGTCTCTTTGTTAGAATTCAAAGCTTTCACATTAATTCGTTTGTTTTCAAACATCATCTTCCTAACTTATTTATTTTATTTCACGCTAGAAATCCTCTTAAATATAACGGATAATATAATACCATAATTTAAACGACGGATATCAGTATCGATGCCTTTTAAATCGAATTTTCGATCGTCACGTAACAAGCGTGGTCCGCAATAAAACTGAAAAATCCTAGCGTTTTATTACCATCGTGTTTCAGGGTGAAGTGTAACGACTTTAGAATGAAACCGAAATTGTAACTAACTGCTCCTTCAGGATACACTTTGCAGTGTAAATGCATTCGTCTAAATCTTTGCGTCTTAAAGCATCCCCAGCTCGCGTACGCGAGAAAGATAGAACGGAGAGTTGAACACAGGTAAAGCCGTGATATTGGTGGAACAGCGGTTGTATCGCGCGTGACTTTGCATGTTAAGTGCCATTGCAGATGTATGTGCACGTATTCCGCGTTCACGTGTACGTCTCGTTGTTCGAATGCACGCGTACGAAACGGAAGCAGGTCGCCAGAATAGATCCTTTAGCTGTGAGATCAGAAACAGGTTGTCAATCTATTTGTAGAAAACATTCAAGTTAAATAGAGATGGGTCGTTATTTCTACTATCATCATTTTTTATTCTTTTTTTATTCATCCCTCAACATTTTATTTTTTTTTGTTCCACGTGGTGTTTCGCAGTTGTTCATTCGGACAAGACAGAGTTTTAGAGCACGTACGAAAGCTCGCCCAAGGGCAATTGTCCACTTTGTTTGCCGGGCCGAGTAGCTGCGCAAACTTATACAACAATTTCGTTCTTAGTACCCTCAATTAACTTGAGAGCAATTAGCATTCGCTTCAACTCGAACCACTGCGAAATGCCTCGTCCACGGTACTCTTCGCGTGTCGTCTTGTTTTGAACTTCAATTACACGTTCGACTAGTTGCAATCGGTTGTCTCATTTAAGGCACCCGTATACGGTCCATGATATTGCCAATATTGCGAAGTATCGACGATATTACTGATCGTATGTGGTCGATATCGAAGGATTGAAATTATTGACGATTTGGATATTTTGCGATCGAAACGTCGATACTGATATGTGGTGAAGATATTGGCGATGATTAATTTTTAATCAATATTCACAGTGTTGACTCAAAGAACATTCTGGTTTCGTGTCACGATGAACGCTCATCGTTCTAATTCATCCGCGGGATATGGGCACGAGCAAAACGAATCGAGATGGAGCATCACGCTTCAACTTTGAAATTTTTATCAATGTACCACAGGATTACCGCTAATTTTTCTCCAATCGATAGAAAGGCACGTACATTCGTAACTCAGTTTCTTTTTAAGGAACGAATTTTAGAAGCTGTCGAAACGTGTTCCGATTCATTCTAAAGTGATTGGAATAAATAATTCCATCATTCGAAGCAATCTCTATCAATAAATTCGTATATGCGAATATTGCTCTCGACTTCTAGACCAATGCTTTATCCATTGTTTGTGTTTTATATAATATTTTGTAGGAAAACGATTATTATGACTAAGCATAGTCTTTTTCTAGTTTGCAAATTGCTCAAAATACCGCACAAGATACGCGATAAATAAAACGTATTTCCAAATGCAGTATAGTGCAGTATATACCGCCCAGCATCTTGGTAGCAATAATTGTCAATGATATAGACGATGTGCAGGTCCCTTTACGAAAATTGCCATAAGTTTGTTCGACAACGACAAACTTCCTTCGATCGCGTACTTTTCTTCGTTTCTCAAATTTATGTTATTTTTACACCTAAGCCAACTTTATTCTCGAAGAGTTTACGACTACTTAAGACTTCTAAAAGTACCAATTCATTCCCAGTTCTACTTAAATTCTTTGAAAATCTACTCGAACGCAGAACAGATCTTACGTGTGCAACATAGTATCTCGGGGGAGAAAGATCGAGTAGATTCTTTCTAGGATTAAACATAGACGCGCGATATCAGGGTAGAACGTTTTAGTACGAGGTTTTGCATGACCTAACCGTTGTAGAACGTTCTATACGGGCCACCGAGATCGAAATGATCAGGATCTGGTTGGATGGTAGTCATTAACGAGGACTGGTGCTACGATGTCGGTGGTTCGCGTCACGATTATCCAGCGCATGATAATATCTCTATTTCATCGAGAACGTGACTCGTCGTACGTGATCCCGCAGACGTACGGTACGAATATCGATAACCCTTCCGTGGTTTCGATTCGTCAAAGTCTATTTTTCTACTTTTCCAAGGGAGCAGAAAATTTTACGAGCTGACGCGCGCTATCCTCCTCTCGCGCGGTCTCGCAACGCTTGTTTCTGCGTTTTCGCGGTAGATCTTCTTTGTCTAGCTCGTCATAAACGAACTGGGAGAACGTTTCGTTGAAAACGGTAGTCCGGTAGCCGTGAGTCTCATTATTTTTAATTGAGGCGAAACTAACAATTTTCAGGGGAGGGAGGACGGATATGCGCGAACGACTTTATTCCAGCACAATGACTCGCCGTGGAATGTCGTCGCCACGTTAATTATCTGCTTCGACGCGATGCAACATTTCCTGTTTTGCGGTTACGAGAAAGGAGCGGGTTGTGCTACCGCTAATAATTTCGTGGCGAACGATATTGGATGATTGTCGCGGCTACAAGCTGTCACGGAGATATAAGTCGGCAACACGTAGTGGCGTATGTGATTTATTGGCTCTTGTGGAAAGTTTTTGCTTACCTTCCTACTTGTACTTATTATACTTGAATATATTCTCAATTATAATGAGGTACGTTGTATACAAGAATCTTCTGTGAACCTATTACATTTGGAATATTAGCTTGATACGAACAATAAACGCACTCAGTATACAAAATGTTTATATATATGAATTTTCTATCATCTATGGCTATATATAAGTTTACTGAAATGTATTTCAAAAATGGTAATAAAAAAAAAGATTTTGAATTTGTATTTTATATGTTAAATAAGAGAAAGTTAGATTAAAGACACGATACAAGAGGGAAGATAAACTTCGGATTTTCAATATTCACATATATATCTCTACAAATTAGTCAATTCCAATGATATGATTGATTACATAACATCTGAAAAGCCATATTCAGGCAGAGTTAGCTTTATTGTTCAAGTTATATGTCTATCAGGATGATGGCTATTCAGATATTGTTCACTGTACAAACGAGCTGCAGCGAATGCGTTGCGATCGCATACTCCCGCTACAAGGAATATGTTCGTGTATTCTCAATTGGTACATTGTTCACGATAATTAGGGAATTATGTTCGTAGATAATTTTGGAGAGTGGAACAAATGCCAGGAACAACCTCAAAGTCTTAATGCAAGATCTTTATAGAAAATAAATATGCGGATGTTATGCAAATTTATACGTTCACGAACTAAAAGAATAAAATTTAAATAGAAAAAAATTGTTTCACTCAGTAAATATTATAACAAATGCTTTATATATTTTCGCATATTATATACATTAAAATATATATCCTTTATAATTTCCCTTTTTCTTTCTTCCAATTAAATGAAACAATAATTTCCATGTTCAACTGACTGACAGGATATTAAATTTTAAGATCGACTTACATAACTTATCAGCCATTTTCATCTGTAGCTTTCGCATTGAAAATAACAAATACAAAAAAGAGATGATAACTTGTAAAACGTTAAACGATCAATTAACATTTAATTTTGCACGGGCACGAATCCAATTCTTCTTCCACTGCCGCGTTTCCTCGAAACCTTCAATTCGAAACGGTTAACTATCTTGCGCGCCGGATGGTAATTATTAACGAATACACGACCAGTAACAGGATAATTTGTTGCCTTCACTGAAAGCTCGATGGAATCGAGCGGATGATTGAGCGCGCTCCGCACGAACCTCCGTATCGCGAGATCTTCCGCTTTGGAAACGCTTTGTTACACGAACGTTGTTACGCGATATCTTGACCAACATCCTACGCGTTGCTGGCGTTAGAATGAACCAAACAACGCGATATCGTGCGGGCTTTTACGTGAAACGACTCGTTTCCTGATCGATTCTCGATCCTGGCTGGTGCTCTTGATTCCTGCCAGTTTTGATTCGAAATCTGTACAACCACTCTGTTTACGGACGAGTAGCAGTTCGCTGATGTGTAGATTCCGATGTTGCGTAATCAATGCACGGGAATGATATCGTTTTTCGGTATCAACCCCGACGATAACGTGCCGTTTGCTTACATACGATCGTCGACCGTTTGTAAAACGCGAAATTACAAAACACGATTGCCAGGATGGCGATAAAATAGTTTTTACTTTTACGAGTTCCTTAGGGATTGTTAAGTTTCGAATTGTGTTTTTACTCTCTTTCCTACGTGAACTTTGATCTTGGACCAGTCGATTCGGCAACGAGAGAAATAGGAACTATAAAAACGTAAGAAAAACGGTTTTCATATTTCAACGTTACGTGTGTACAGGGTGGTTCACTAAGACTGTCCACGTGAAATATCTGTGTTATCTAGAAGAATGAGAGAAACAGGTAACTACGAAGGTCCATGGTTTACAGGGACAAGTGACATAGTGGCAATAGTTCCGTTGCAAGTGCGGACGTTTAGGATATAAGAAGGTTATATTCGTTTGTTTTTAAGTGGAATAACTGTCTTTTGGAAGAGGGATTTATATAGTAATAAATTTTGGGAGAGAAAGTATTAACTTTCACGCTGCGCTGTGACGTTCAACTATAGCCGTTGCAACGTATTCGATCACTGCGGGACACGGCTTTGGTCCACGTTTTGTTAATATTTATTTGTTTTCACTGCGAGGATCGATAACAATGTATACACTAGCGACGTGAAAAATGCAAAAAGAAAACTGAAGATTAAAGATTTTTAGAACTCGTTTCTCTGATATCTGTGCTCTTTAAAATTGAAGGATGTTCTGATTCTAATAGTCAGAGAAATTAAATACGCAGCATAAGATTAAAGTATTTACAGTGATATGCTGTTGATAGATTTCTCACTTCATATTTTAAAAACCATACCGAAAAATATCATTCTTAATACGTTATGTTCCTCTTATAATTCAGAGAAACAGATCTTATAAATTCTCGCCCCGTTATCTTGCATCAATGCAATAATTAATTTGTGGTTAATTGATCATTTTCTCCATAATTTTAATCAATTATATAAGTGTCTTAATACTTATGAACCAAGTTGCATATAATTATAAATATTTAGTAACATTTGATATATGAAACATTTAATACATGATCTTAAACAATTAGTAACTTTCTTAAAACAATATTATGTAGAACACACACTTAATCAATCCTATTTTCATTTTCATAAAATCATATTGTAACTGTTGTTCCTCTGACCCTCATTTACGTCTTATCATCTCTGAATTTATTTTATTATATTTTATCAGAATCTGTTGCTCCGTAATATTATCTGATGTGGTTGGTCTTTTTCGATATACGTTTTCAAATGTTCTCCAGAGGATAAAATCAAGCGGAGTTAGATAGAGAGATCGGAGTGGCTAGGGAATTGCTTCTCAGTGACTCACTCATTGATTTAGATAAGTTTCATTAAGGACATTTCTTACTCTTCGAGAAGAATGAGCTAGACATCTGTCGTACTGCAACCGCATTGCTTGACAAATGGATGCTGGTACATTTTCTAATTAATTACAAGTACTGTCACTGGCCACACGCGGACTAAGTCTCTGCCATGAATAAGGTCGGGCTAATTGCCTTCGTCGACCCTTAAAAATACATTGTCGCTAACCTACTAAATGACTACACAGTTGTCTAGATACATTGTAATAGAGCGTACACATGGTAAAATGCTCTTATTTACAGAGTCAGTTAATCTACATCTTCAGTTACTTAAAACTTAGATTTTTCGTTCTCAGATCTTTCGTTCTTTAATCTACTAAATGACTATTTGTCTATATACAGTGGTAGTATTTGAACATTCGTAGAAATTTTTTATAGACGTATCATCTGTGTAATACAGAACATTTTGAAATTTCATTAGTATCGTAATGAGACACGACTATCATAATCATACCGATAAAATTTAAAACGAAGTTTGAAAGCAGTTCTATATTTAAGTACAGAGTTTCAGAGCATAAGAGAAATATATTTTTAAATTCTATATTATATAAGAAAAAAAGTAGGAATAAAACTTTCTACAATATAATTATTGAAATTCACGAGTAAGCATTTCTCTATTTATAAGCTCCCTATAAGCATTTCCCTATTTATAAACTGTACACATACCTTAACTTTTCCTTTCACTATAATACTATTTATACTACTAGTTTCAGTAAATTTATCATTTTCTTTTTTTTCTACAAATCACTTATTATTCCATATATTTTTATCACAAAATATTGACATGCGGTATTTCAATAGTAACATTTCAAAAATATTAGAAATATTTCAGGTAGACGACGCGACGTTGATGGATATAACACTGTATATTTCGATTGGGCAAAATTGCTTTATAATTAGGGTTTTGAAATATCGCGGTTTGGCGATTGCTATCTAGAATCGACAAAACATTCGGGACGATGCTATTTCGATGTATTTATTTTAGAAACTACGGGAACGAATCCCGGATAGATACATCTGCAGATAAAACGGTTATTTTTTAGCAAAGCTTTATTTTTTTTATCGTTCGATGAAATCGAGATCCATTCGTGAACATTGCATATCGCCCGGCTGATCGGATATGGCGGTGATCAAATAAAAAAAATTTCAGTTTCTTATGAATCATTTAAATTTGCCTATCGATTATAAAATCATTCGATCGTCATTTCGATTCCTCCAAGTTCGATAAACGTTTCTATTCTCCTTGGTTCTTTGTCAAACGTTTCTTAGGCAATGTAACGAAAACGTAAGATCTCTATGATCACGTATGCTAAAGGATTATTCTTTGGCGAGTTATCGATTTGCTAGCGTTCCCTGTCTTCGAGCTTTCACATAAATTCCTACTTTTTCTCCTTTTCTTTTCTTTTATATAGCACAGGATATATAGCATAGGGTATCTTACAAAGTAAAGCTTTACCAAGCAAGGTGTAACTTTTGATAAAAAAAATTTGTTTAAATAAGGCTTTGCTTTCTGCCCGTGGCTACGTTTACAATATACATAGCTGACGTTGTGTCAATATGCTTTCGTCCAGAATTCGCGAAACGTTTGCTAATTTTAAACATAACTTTCAGCAAAATAGGTCCGTAATGAAATTTTTTGAACATAGCATAATCTAATTATCATTTTTAATTGCAACATCCATCTATGGTTACTTTAATTAACGATAAGTGTCTTGTGAGCACACAAGATGCTATAATGGTGATGTTATCCTTATAGAATTTAAAGATTGATTCAAGTCACTTGAGTAACATCATGATTATCATGAGTATCATGATTTCATTTGCGATTACACAAAACAGATTATTTAACTTGAAATCGTTCGAATTAAAGTAATCTAATGAATTACGAATACGTAGATATTTGTTAAGAGAATTAGTCGTAGAGGTGAAAGGATGATATAAAAGTCACTCCTGAATGTCCGTAGAAAAGTTTGATTATTCGTGGATCAAATGCGAAATTCAAGAAGAGATGCAGGGAATATCAGCAAGCACGAAATTAGAGATAACGTTATGTTACTTTTTAAGTGAAGGAATAGTTGAAAGGAAGGAATTCAAGATCGCTTGAAACTTGAAAGGATATATCAAGTCAAGTAAAACATTACATTAGTCAGTGGTTATAAGCAACTAAGTTAAGTGACTTGATTAATGAAGATTGACGGTGAAGAGATATTTCAAGTCAAGTAATTAACAGGGCCACACTAGTGAAACGGTTTCGAGTTGCTTGAACTTAGGTAACTTGACTAATTTGAACGAAGCTTAAATGATCCTCGTCTGCTCGAATCGTTTATATTCATTCTAGTTAACGATATATATTACAAGCAGGCGGAGGATTCTAACGAATTTATGAAGGATTAAAAGATGGAAAGATATACATAGTACGTATAATATGCCAAAATATATAATATATCTGAAATAAAATATTTACTGTAATATTTAGCGAGTGGAACAAATCTATATTTAGATTCCATTTCTTTAGTTGTGTTTATAAAAATATGAATTTTGCAGAAATATCCGCACTCTACTAACAATGAAAATATTTGAGGCGAATAGAGTTGTTGTTGGGACACCTTGTAGGTACCGAAGAGGAGGTCGAAAGATTGAACGATTTTGGCGGTATCGATCCTTTAGCTTACTTCTAAAACTCCTGCAACACCGTATGTCGAATGTGCATGTAAGACCCTTCGCCATGGTTAAGCATTCGCGGCCAACGCCTAGTCTATTTCCCAGACATTGCGATACGAGAAAATTGAAATTTTACGGCAACATCACCAACGATTGTACATACCGCGTACTTTTCGGTCGGCAAGGGCTGACGCTCGAAATACTTTCTATTGATCGAATTTGGTTTCTAGATCGAACTTTTCATTCTATGCATTCCTTTGAAGGGGAACAGGCGACGAGCTTCCTTTTAACCGAGGTCCATAATAACTAAGCAAATTGAAAGTATTGTAATTAGACATGCAGAAGGTGATGAAATATTTGTGCATTTACTTAAATCGAGAACTGGATCATTTTCTGATTGGGGACGTTCTTAGCACGGAATTAAAAATTAACAAAGGTGAATGAATTTTAGTCAAATTCGTTTCGGTTCTTGTACGATTCACTTAAATTATACGATGACGAATAAATTATTATATATGACAAATTAGAAAAGTGGATTATCTACTAATTCATCTTTCTCAGTTAACCGGTTATTTTAAATTTGACTGAACCTTTCCTGTGGGTCCACTTCCTTTTCTATTTCTGTAGTCTGTTTAGTCGTTATTGTTATCATTATTATTTTCACATGTTTCCTATGTGTATCTCCGCAAATATCCGCACTCTACTCGTTACAGCGTCGACAAAAATTGCAAAATGTTTGATACCAACACCTGTAATACACATTCGTAAATGGTTTCTCTGCGTCTTCAAATCCTTTCAATCATCGTATATCAAAAAACAGCAGTCAATCTACGATCGTTTGATCGTCACACAGGTACAAATTTCAGGATTCGGATGTGCCATAACAGCCGGCGATAAACGTAAATACCGCAGTGTTAAAGCCAGGATTCTCGTAGTGTCGAGGACTGACGTGCTCAATTTTTCACCAGCTACGACAGCAGGGGTTACCCTGCTGGTGTGAAACGATCGTTTTGCGCGAAAGACTACTCGCTGCGGTATTTGCGACACTCGACACTCGAGAGAAGCCTGTGGAGATAACGGAAGAGTTGGCTAGCTGGTAATACGGCGACGCGAGTGTTGAAACTGTTGAACGACGGTTAAGGTAGATCTTTGGTAAAGTGATAGCAGAAGTGGCTTTCGTTTCTCATTTCTCGGCCTCGAGTATATCTCTATAGCGCGGTGGGAGTCTCGTGCCATGCTGGACCAGCTCGTTCAACAGCGATCTCGAGCTCGAACGTTGAGCAAAGGTTTGTCTCTGGTTTAATGAGCAAGGGTAGCGGAGTCTGTACAGTCGTGTGAGATAAAAGAAAAAAGAGAAGGAGGAAATATAGTCAATGAGAGTTTATTTTTCGTGTGTTCCATATATTCTTCGTTCAATTTCGTAAATGTCAGCGAGAGAGTTAGGTTCGAACAATTAAAGAGGAGAGGCTACTTAACGCCCTTTCTGTGTACAGTTGTACGTACGAGTGTAATTATCGAATTGGTCCGCAGCGGATAATTAGGATCTGCTGGAAAGTACCGGCGAGTATTCCAGCAAATGTGGGTTAAATTTAGTTTTCTGGCTTGAACATCGATTACTTTACCAACTTCGCGAATACCTCCTCTCTGTGATATTTAGACGGCTGTTTAATATCGTGCGTACTTTTCTAATTAGAAAAAATGGACACCGTACGAGGATTCCTCTTTGAAATGTGAGCTATATTTTTGTTCCCTAAATTGTGAATATCCGGGGATTGTTTCGAATTTTTTGAATATAAAATTCTACCAACGAAGGATATCATTGTAGAATAGAAATATCAATGTAAAATAGAAATCGGATTTCTTTTCAAGAGAAATTGCGATAACTTTGCTTAATCACCTCATATAGTTTCTTATAATAACGAACGCGGAATATTGGACTGATCTATACCATTATGATTCATAGCCAGTGAAATGTGTGTCAAAGACGATAAAGATCATTTCCATGGCCTACAAGGTGGTAAAGAAAAATGTAAAAAGGAAAAATAAATTTCAAGTACATGTCACCATCGTCGCATCCATCCCATTAACAAGACACAAATATCATCTTTCAAGGTCGTCCGAAGATCAGCGCATCTTTGCAATCATCCCTGAATGGGCTGGTCGAGGAAGAAAAGAGTCACCTTGAAAGCTCGATACCTACTTCACCTAAAAATATTTCATACCTCGCAAAACACAGAACACCTCTTTTGTAATCGTGAAAAAATTCCAGCCAACAGTTTTCCGATACCTCATTTCATTTAGGAGCGGTATTCATTTAGCGACACACAGCCGAACGACGCGACTCGACCGCTTGTACACGTACACGTGGCAGTAAATATGGATTACGAAAGCAAAACGAACGAGAGAGCTGAGCCTACTGTTTTGTAAGCCAAATGGGATTAACTGGTCGTACATAAGGGATGCGGTTTTTTCGTCGAGGAAATTCCCGGTGCATTGTCGCAACGGTATCTGGCCAAGGCAGCTCGAAGAGAATAGCGTAGCAGGAAGTAGAATGAGGATTACGAGCAGGTGAATACTTCATTATGAAGCCTGCATGGAAACTTGCGGAATGATAATACTTTAACAGGTCGAGGGAGTGTGGCCGTGGTCGTCCCAGTGGACTATCACCGCACCCCTTTTCTCGTGTCTCCCGGCCTTTCCTTCCCCTTTGACGTGAACGGATTATTCTTAACTAGAAAAGGGAATATTTTTCTATCCTCCATTTTGTCGTCGCTGCCTTCTTTTTACAGCTGCCATAAATGTTGCTGTCGGAAGAAGAAGCTACTTCATTGTTTCAGCATTTTTATCTACGAACGAATGGATGAGCGATATATATATATATATAGATATATACATATTCTTCGTTTTGCCGCTAATTACAGCGGTTACTCCTCCACTTGCTCTCAATTATTCTGCACCACTGTATTACCATAACCACGTAAAAGTAAAACCGTACTTTTTTCCTTTCTTTCACTGTCCATCGTCCTCTTAGAAATCGCTCGACGAAATTTCTCCAAATAAAAAAGTCCTACATTTCCTGGTGGATGATTACGGTAGCGAACAATTAACTCGTTTCTTATCGGTGTAACATGCGAAAGAAAGGTTCGTAGGCGGAAATACGGCGACAGTATCGGGAAGAAACTGAACGTCGAATTAGTCAGTGTTCTGAAAGGAACGATACGGCGACACATCCGGCTTGTACTCTCTCTCTCTCTCTCTTTCTTCTTTCGGTTTTCTGCGAGCATGGAACCTTCTTCGAATAAAAAGGGACAGGAGAGGAGACGTACAAGAGACACCAAGCATCGTAGGTGAATTGCTCCTCGGGATGGAATTGCTCGATAGAGAGCCTTCGCAATAACCGGTCCATACCTCTCTTTTTATCCCTTTTTCTTCTACGTTTAGACCGTCTCCTCTTGTTTCTCTCCGTTTCATTCTACCTTCGAACCTGTGCTCGTTGCTTTTGATAACTTGCTCCGACAGCCGGCTGACCGTGCCCGTCCTACGATCTTGTATCGAAGGCACGTATCGTTCTGTCACGATTTATCATTGAGATAGCTGTACACGGCCAACGTTGTTGCCCGGCGCTACTGCCGATAAAGATCACGTACACGTTCGCCGAGGATCTACGACGAAAAGTCCTCTTGAGAGTTGCCGCGTAAGCGCATCGATCGATCGATTCGATCGCCGATGCCACTTTCATTCTCGAAAACGATTCGCGGCAATCAGCTACACGACAACGTAAAAATGGCTACGTGTGTTCAGGCTGAGAATGCAAATCGTGTGGAACTGATATGGCGCGGTCGTAAATTAAAGAGTTAAGGCCTGATACGAAAGAGCAAAGCGATGTCACATTGTGATTTAAAACAGCTGTCTGACCGTGTAAAATTTATGTAATATTTCCGACCATTTAGTAAGATCAGTTAGTTTTCAGATTTTGTAATTCTCGAAAAGGATCTTTGAAAAGGATTCTCTTATCTTAACTTCTTAGCTACGTTTCTCTGTACGGTAGAGTTTGATGCGAATTACGCGTAAACGATACAGCACTGCAATGTGTGACGCATAATGCTGTTCTCTATGCAAACACGTTGGAATGAAGTTTTTGATAATTAAATTTTAATTTTTCTTAAAGATATGATGCATATACTTTAACCTTAATAATTTACTTTAATAATTAATAATGCAATTGAGTGTGATATATCTTAATGATACATAGATCCACGTCACAATTTTCACACTCATAGCGCGATAGTGTTTTTCACATTGCTTTTCGTTTTCTATTTTGAAGCGACATTTTGAAGTTGAAGATTCCAAAAAATTACAAGCACATGGATCGGCATGTTAAAAAGAGCATCTAATAATGGTATATTTATTTTAACTGAAAGCAACAATTGATATGTGACACTGGAGTATCGGAAAAAAAGACTATATATTCTGTCTGTACATTGTTAACACTGTTATAAAACATTGCGAGAATAAGAAAAGTGTGAAGCAAGACAAATGAAAAAGATCATTTAGTTCAAACGGTAAGCGAATGAGTCAGTAGAGTGAGCCATTATAGTGACGCGTCGTAATATAAGACGACATCCGCGAAAGCCACTATAGTGGCGCGTCGTACCTAAGAGATAAAGGATAATTTGAAAGTTATTTACAATGACTCATAAACATATTTACTACGTAATCATCATATATGTATCATATGTATGTATCATTAATATAAATTCGTTGTTAATTTATCGTGCGCGTTACAGGAGACATTTTAATGTTTCATTAACGGTATAATGAAATTTCATTACATTTTGATTACGTTGGTAATATTTGAAACAAATCTGAAAATGGACATAGAAGTTACTAGCTATTTATTACGAGCATAAACCCCGCAAAAATCATCAAAGTATTCTTACAGTCAATTATTCCTTATATTAGAGATTGTTGTTAGCACTAAATAAACATACACATGTTTAAGATTGATCATGCTGTATGTAACTAAATATCGAAGCTTATTAATAGAATTTTATGAGCTTTACGAAATACAATAGGTAACTTGTAATGTAACTTTTATAGCAATTACCAAAAGTAACAGTATTTTTATATAATTATAAACATTTGATGCTATGGAAAAGAAATGTAGAATATGACGAAGAAGCATTTCATTGGAAAATAAGGATATCTGCCAATACTCTCTGTCACCACTGTATATGCATTTTTACGTTGGTTCCATATTTGTTCCATCAATATAATCATAACAGTATCGTGCCTTGTTGCGACTATAATGAAATTTCAAAATGTTTTATATAACAAACAACATATATTTCTAAAAAAGGCAGAAAGGGTCAGTTTCAGGTTGACGTTGTACGTTCGTCATGTAAGGCCCACGGGGCTCGTTCAGAGGGTGTTCGTATAATTTCCCGGGAATTGGGTTTTATTAACATCACCACTTGGTGACATGTCGTCCCTCGACTGAGACAATGAAACTCCTGACACACCGAGTGAGATATGAGGGGAGAATATAGCGAGGGTTTTAGGGTTGGATTAAAGAGATTGCACCATGGTGCATGGTGTTGGTTGGGTTTGTCGACGAATCGATGACGTTTGCAAAGAGAGATGAATCGCATGGAGGTCAGTCGTGAATGGTGTATCTTGGCAACCGTTCCATTGCGATTTTCATTGGCTACTAGTACCGGGCATAGATCACTTGCTTTTTCTAATCGTTTTTGTAAACCATCGCTGGATACAGAGTGTCTCCATTTGACGAAGAACAATTAACTCCTCTCTATTTGTACGTGGAAAATCAGTTTTAGCTAATTGCAGATATTTATTCAAATTTATATTTTTATAAACAGGAAATACAGCAATTTGTTTCATGCACTTAATGCATCGTAATGAGTACTAAGTTTTGCACATTCTGTATATTTTTGCTGCAATTAAATAACGATAGATTCTAGTTCTATGAATGTTGCAAATGATTTTATAAATTGGACGTAAATTTTAGTCACATTCGAGTCAAACTTTTCAGATTTGGATCCTAACCAGAGGTCTTCGTTTCATTCGACTCTTTCAAAGGAAATTTAAGTTGGGATATAATTGTGTTAATTCGTTATTTTTTTATAATTCTATATAAATAATTTCTGCCGACTTTTATTGTATACTTTAGACCATCAGCCCGCAAAAATCAAAAATTCTAATCAGCCAATCGTTTATCACCTTGCACATGAAATCAATACTTAAGAACGAGAGTGCATACTACTACATATAAGTATCAGACAATCTGCTGATATTTAGTAGAAATTGAATGCTTTCTATTTCTCTCATTTTCCAAGTATTCCATTACAAATCTATCCTTTTAGTCGTATCACAAGTTACACTTGTGACGTAACATAACTAATAAATTAAAATTTGCTATAATTTCTCAACAAATTTAACAAGTAGGTATCTCCCCCTTGTAGGTGCCCCAACACTTAGCAATTTCTACTTATATAATTTTTACTTTTTATTTTTATTAAGACTTATCTTGGCTCAAGTGGGGAAGATGATGATCTAAATTTTCGCGGAGAGGAGACAGCACTTATCGTTTGCTCGAGATAAACAGGGGAGTATCGGTATTGCCGGGGAAGAAAATTCTTTCTAAACAGGGAAATTGCTCCCCTTCTGGGAATGTCGCAAGGATAGTAAAGAGGCCGGCAACTGGCAAGTATGAAACGAAACCGGCGAGATCATGCTCGTTGAATATGCAACGTCCGGAAGTAAACGAATACTTTCAATAAATTTACAGTTTCTTGCTCAAAGGAATACGTAATCGCGTATAGTTTTGAGGCGACTACTTGGCGAAACAGGGCTCACCCCATGGTGTACGCAATTCTAGCTGCTCTCACACGCCATCAAGTGGCTGAGGAATATTACGTCCACGAAATCTGCATGAACATCCGCGACGAAAGTACGTAAGGGGATGAGACGCGGAAAGAGAAGAAGAGGAAAAGGGTCGTGACGGTGTAAGGTAGCTCATCGTAGATACACTTCTCCGGCCTACACTTTCCATTTCACTTCTTTGCACGGCTGTTGATTACTTCCGACGGGGTTAAGCAAAGCTTCGAGCAGAGCTTCTTTCGCCAGGGACAAGTGAAAGAGGAGAAAGGGAGACCGGCTGTAATGCCTCTGGCACCCTATTGTATCAACTTTCAAGTTCAGACCATAGAAACGCCGCGCTCCGTTTTTCGCCCGGGATTCTATCAGCCGCTTTCGTGGTACGAGCCTGTCGCGCCTAATTCTTCCGTTCTCCGTTTCACTGAACGTGATTCGCCTTCCCTTTTGTTCGCAAGGTAATTCTACGTATATCTTTGTAATGAAAGAAGATAGGAGAACGAATAAAAATATAGTTATTTGAATAATTTGCTTTAACCGCTAAATATTATGATAAATATTATGTTTCGAGCATTTTCAGTATTTTGCATATTTCACGCATCCCATTCATTTTTATTCGCTAAAATTTTCCATAAATAAATATGTGCACTGTGCAGTATAGGTATGAATTTCCAAGCTTTTATGAATATGTATGGCGATGTGTCTTAAAATATATGGTATATTTGTTTTGTATAAATCATCCTTAATTCGCAAAAAACGTGGATTTGTTTGCGAATTTTGACATACAATTATTATTTATACTTATGGCCGCAAAAAATATTTGCACATACCTTTATTCCCTAATAAACTGTTTTTTTATCAGCTGCTACATTATTTCATTTGCACAGCGCCAAATGTTTGTAATTATATGAAAGTACTACGAAATAATACGATATTTAATATTCTTTGTTATAATTAATTGCTAAATCTTATAATAAATATAATAGTGTGCACGTAGTTTTTGCATCCGATGTGTTTTTTATACAAAATAATTATATATGACTCGCCGCATGAAATCGAAGGATTAACTGCTTCCCTAATTGCTCTTTTAATTCTTCGAAGAAGAAAATTCTATTGTTCTTCAAGCTCCCACTATCCTACGTTTGAAAGCAATTTTTATTTATCTTCTAACAACGAATTATCCGTCCTCTACATCGCATTATTCAGCCATTTTATAGTAAGAAAGGTTGGAAAAATTTCCGAAGGCGAGCGAAATGAAAAGCGTGGTCGTCCGTTGGCTTGGAAATATGACGTTTTTCAATGTAACGTCCTATCGTTTTCGCAGCCTGGCCGAATCCTTTCTGTTGGCCGAGGACTCGTTTCTTACGATGATGAACGGTACGGCACATAAGAAACCAATTTTAAGATCAGCTGCGTCCAGGACGAATGATTACCGAATCCGGCTACGGTTCCGTCAAGAAAGATTGCGGAAAAACTGAATGGACCGTGCCATAGCGATCTATCGGTGTTCTATTATTCTCGAGGGTGCCTTGACTACGTAGACATCTGTCTTTTCTTCTCTTTTTTTCTCACCTTCTGCCTCAGATATCTCATTTTTTCCTCCGCGATACTGATGGACGTGTATATAATGAGGAAGTAAGCAATATCTTCTGGATTATCACGGGGATTACACAAACATGAACTAATTTTGTGGGGAGACGGTAAGATTGTCTAGTGGCCTTCACGGTATAACGAGATCCTAGATTGAAGGATCCAGTAGCGGTACCGATTGATGGAGCAACACCCAAGGGTGCATGCAGTATTCTAAGTACGCTACTCATCAAAATTAATTAACAACTTGCAATGGATCGAATTTCAACTATAACTTGATGTAATAAGGATTGATAATCGAGCTGAAGCTAAATATTAATGACACCTGTTCTTTTATTTTCTTCATTTTAAAAGACTAACTTTCGAGCATCGAGGCAAGAGTAAAAAGATTATTTATGTACATATATTTCCGTGCAATTATGGATACACTAACAAGTTTCAAAACTTCGATAATGAAATAAAAGTATACTAACTAACTGAAAATAATAAATAAAACTAACTGAATTTATGGGCATCGATTTCTTGCTGACATGCTCAAACATATTAACTCTGACTCTCGATTTATCAATTATTTTATTTAATTGTTTAATACCAGACAAATGTGCCATTTACAGTTAGTATTCGTTGTACGTGCATGTTCTGAATTCAAGTTTTCACCGTTAGAATTATTATTCAAAATGTCAAAGAATTTGACACGGGTCTCAATTAGCCCTTGTCCAGTTATCCGGCGCGAACAAGCTCGAGCCATGTGGCCAATTAGCGATCAATTTCTCCAAAATCTAGCGACTATCTGGTTACTGTAAACGTACCCGGTTGTGGCTTTCTTCTGGCTCCAACAACCTTCATGAACACTGTTCAATGTTCAATTCCAGGCCAGTAATGAGGAATAATTTATCATCCCCAAAAGGCTTCCTCACGGCAATACTTTGGTGGCATCATTTTATCACGTATCCATACTATCACGCAACCCTTGGTAGGTTACCTGCCGTAGAGGATGTTCATCCTGTGGTCAGTTAATGGTCACTAGTAGGGTCACCTTCTCCCCAAAATTGTTCCTAGAGGCTATTTGACTACAATGTGTGTTTCTGGGGGTTCTCTATCCGAGTATAGCCACTTCCGTGAGCAGTATCTATCCCGGATCAACGTTGGGAAATAATAATCTTTCACCCCATGGGCTTCCCTTCGGCCAAACTTTCGTCGGATACAACATTTTGCCGTGATGAAATTGAGATTTAGAAAAGTTACCACATTTAGGGAAGCAGTTCTATCATGGTGGAAATTCTAGAGACGATTCTGACGACAGAACGCTGTTTTACGAGGAATAAGAAATTTTGATGATAAAGATAGTAATAAAGACACTGGAAAAAGAGATTCGAAACTAAAAAGTAGCACCGAGATGTTAAAGGAGAAATTATGATAATAAAAGAGAAGAACAAAAGAGAAACAGCGGAGCAAGGATACCGAAAAGCGAATTACGAAAATAAAAAGTAACGAAAGGGTACTAAAAGGCAAGTAAAGTTGAACTACGAAATTGTCGATATAAAAGTGTGATACGATATACGACAACTATATGCAACTGATAGACAGAGTATATTACATACTTTAGCTTCGTTAGTTGATCACACGACGTCGATGTTACTCATTCGTTCAATCATTTATTTCAGCCAGAATATTTTCAATGCAATTGACAATATTAATTACTACGATGCTTTGGATGGTAATGGTATTTGACAATGAAATGAAAGCGGAATGATTTTTAACATCCTCTTTATATTTTCGAATCGATCTTCTTTCTATTGAGAGCGGACTCGATGGTTGTTGTGAAGCTATTCGCTCGAATTAATAACTCTCGATATTTTTTTTGCCTGTTTTTTTTACAAATATCCACCGACTAATACCGTATTTAATACGAAGTCGTTAAACAGAAAGATAAAAAAGCGATTTTTCTCAGTGAAAATCGGTGTCCCACTGTTTACCATTCTCCCGAATGCCCGTTGCTTAAGGGTCATCCCAATTTGCGCTGCACACAGGCAAAATACACGACAGGTCTTTTCGTTCAAATATACTTTCCGTTAATTGAATGTACATCCATTAAGTGGGCCTCAAACAGTGTCTTTCCGTACATATATACATATATATACACATATATATTTTGTTGGAAATGAAACAGAATGATTTTATAATAATGCGCCTGCTCCAACGTATCGAATTGATGGTTGTAATTAAATCAACGTTATTCCAATATTAATATCAATTCTAATTTACAATCAATTTAATGAACGGAAACCATCACTCTACTCGTAGGATTGCCGAAATACGAATTCGTTCGGCAAATATACTCACTGTCTGTCTGTTGTTTCTATACATATTAAGCTAACCGAATTTTGTTCGGTGAAGTCTGCGTTACCGTTTCCTCAAATATAGACAGGATGTTCCGGAATTGAAGATTAATCAAATTGCTGGATTGTAATGTACGATGAAGGGAATATTTTTCGTGGACTATTTCTTAATGGCAGGTGTTAAAGATGCAGATTTTAGGTATCGACGAGCAATCCTCTTCTTTCAAGTTTCATTAAAGTTTCAAGCGAGAAATTGGTCAAATTTAAAAGAAGAGGGAAAATATTTTTTGTGTATAATATAATATAATATAAATATTTTTGTGTTAAATTCTTCATTCAGTATTTTATACGATTTCATAGAAGAAACCAGTGTTTGTTTTTTACCGACAGTCATTAAACATGTATTTTTAAAGCTTCGCCACAAAAGAATAAAGCCATTGTAAACGACGATTTATCAGATAAGAGACGTTTATTTTACGCTACTTCATTCGAAATTTTTTCTTTATTCTTTATATTCTTTCAAATTTATTCTTCAGCTTTTCAAACATATAAAGAAAGCAAGATCGAACAGCTGTTTCGTACAAAGTTTTACGAAAGCTTGAAAAGCCAATATTTTAATTGCTTCTCAACAATTGAAAAATACCTTGTTGAAGTTCTGTTCCAAAAGTATAAAGCAATATCAGACGTCTGTTTATTAGATAAACAATCCGTTTGAAATGTTCTATTTTATTCCTTTCACGATATAAAATTATTATACGACATAAGTTACTTAAAATTTTATATAAACTTCGCAGAAAAAACCAATAGTTGCTTCTTCTTAAAGCTTCGCTCCAAAAGTACACATTTTTTTTTTATTATAAAGTAAAATCAGACTGTTTACTAAATAAAAAAAACATGCTCTTTACCATTCTTTATTATCTCTGCTCGATTGACCTATACCACTGAAACACCTTTCTGTATCTGTTTGTGAAGCCGGTGTACCGATGTCATCATTGATAGAGGGAACGAAGGAACAGAAGAAACAAACGCTTGTGATATCGTCCCGCTGTGTTCTAGCATTCCTGCCTATTGAATCGCGTGTAATACAACGCGAAATGTTTGCATTTCATATAGCTGTCGACGTATCAAGGATTGTTGGAAGATAAGTGTCCCATTCTGTCTACATCGATTAAATGACGATGAGCGATTCTTGTCACGAAAAACATAATGAAGCTTTAAGAACAGCTTTAACAAGGGTTACTATCTCTTACGTATCTCTTACGCGATATTGTTGAAACTCATTGAGTTCATTATTAATTAATATACGGAAGGAAAACAGGAAGTAACAAGTATATTTTTATTCGCTGTCATTTATAATGCCTTTGTTTTAATTATAATACCTAACGCACACACTCGTGACGTATACGCCCACTGTTCAATCGTTTGATAGTCACAGCCATTGATTTTTATGGATTCAAGGTAGGATATTAATCTATTAAGGTCAAGATTGTATTCTTGCAACGCTTCATTTGCAATTCTTTGTTCAATGAATTTACATCATTGAACCACATTTCTCCGCTCCTTCTTCGATCCAGATCCACTGATGAAGTGTAAAGGAATTGAGATATTTGTATGATCGACTATTCTTTCTTCATATCATGGAATTCTGTTGTTCTCAATTTATATAACGAATCTTAATAAATGTCTGTTACTATATTACATTTCTTGTTTTCTAACAAAACAATATGGAGATTATTTTATTTACATTCGTCGGTAATGCTTGCTTCGTACAACTTTTACGCGTTATTTTCGCTTTTAACTGATTAAAATAAATGTTACATAATACCTACTTTTATTATCAGCTAGCTTTAATTATTTAGAAAGTTTAATAATCTCTCACGGAAGATAAGCCAAAGATAAATTTACGTATTAAGAGGTTAATCAGAATATGTGATAGCTCTGTGTGGAAATTTAGAACAGATTGTCTGCCGCGATAGTTGGAGAAAGTTGGACTATATGGCAAGTATTATAACGAGCTAGACAGGTAGCAATTGCCATGTCTAAACGCCTTAACGTCGTCAGGTTTCACGAGCCTATGTATATCATCTTGTCATCAGACGTGTAACGTGCAGATTATTCCCCTATGCGTAACATAGCAGACACGAGACACAACTTTAGATAATTATTTAAGTAAACAAATGAAGAGGAGATAATTGTTATAAACGTATAAAAGTTACATTTATAACATAAATTATGAAGAATATGTTCTTTTAACAGTCTTAGAGTACTGTTTACTATAAAGCTTTGCTTTCTCCAATCTAAGGGTTTGGCGAAAATGCATATTCGGTTCAAATAAGATAAATACGAGAAATAGATGAAGAAGATAGTAAACAATCCTTAAATTCAACAATCAATTCCATGTCATTATATTATAAAGATGTTTTTGCATTTGGTTGTGGGATTAAATATTCCAGAAATTACTTTTTATTCAAACGTTTAGAAAATTTCATATATCTATCACAAAATCTAAAAAATCTACCAGTATCATTCTCATATACATATTTCTGAACCTAACATGTAATTAACTGAAATGGAAATTTTCTCGTGCGCTCTCTGTATCAAATATATAATATCTATATTTATTTAGAAGATTTTGTTATAAATTCCTTGAAATTAAAGGTCGCTTGTACCTACTACTTTTCCTTTCAACCTTTCAATTAGTCCCCTTTCTAAATAGACCTCTTGAATCACCTAGTGTTTCTAGCCATACAATCGTTTCAAATTACCGTCCTCTCCCTAACGTATTCTTTTCTTTCCAAATCAGTTGTATCCTTTAGCAGATTACTACAGCCTCGCTAATATAAAACCAAATGGAATAAATCATTAGATAGCCTTACACAATATCCTTCGTAGTGCCACAAATTATTTTTTCACCATCAAGCGATTTGCACGCGAACGAAAGATTTTCTCTTGAAAAATGAAATCCTAATTTTAGCAGTTATTCGGACTTCTCCTTTCTAAAGTACACTCGTTTTCCCTCTCAAATTCGTTTCAGTTTTATACGCTGACACACAGTAGTAGCCTACTATAGGTTGAGAAACATGGAACGTCGTTTTCGAACGGTTAAACCATTTCATTCTATTTATAGAATGGCGGCTATCCGATATTCGTTAGCTAGCAGGTTCTTATTCTTCGCGGCTGAGAAGGCTGCTGGTTGTCAGGGAACGGATGTTCACCAACTTTCTACTTAAAGCAATATCCCGAGGACCGCAAAAATCTCGGCCATTAGAGAGTTCCGTGACGAGTTCCTCTTTTCTAAGACGTCAACCTCTGCGGGGGGGAATTCTTTTGTTCGAACGGGGCCGTATGTATGGACGCGCTGTCGTATAAAGGGGATATTTTTAAGCCCGAGAGTAGAAAAGCAGCTTGCCCATTGAAGGACGCATTATACGGGCAGAAAATAGTCCGTCATAGACTCGGAGTGTTTCCTCCTTAATTTGAAACGTCTCCGTCGTATTCTTCCGACGTTAGCGCGTTTATTTTTCAATTCAGGTTAATTTGCGGATATCGTTCGTGCCTCGCGGTTTTGCCCTTTTCATTCCTTGAGAATCGCCAATGAATCACCTCGAGCCGTTCAATCGCGCCTTTCTTTTAAGAAACAAGCGTATTTTCTCTCTTTTCCATCTTCCTTTTTCTCTATCCCATTAAACACGGTCTTAGCCTTTAATTGTTAGTATAAGATATTTATTATCCGCAAGATAATACTGGTTTTCATTATATTTTGCCCAACCAAGTGTATTCACTGTGTTTGTATCAAAAGCAGCAGAGACAGGTTAAATTTATGGCACGACAGTCGCTTCTTTGTCTCTTTGGGGCTCGAGGATTTTCGTGTCTCCTTGCTTTAAGTTTTAATGTTCGCCGGTTCTCCATTTCGAATCACAAAGAATTTCTGCAATCTGAATTACGATTTTCGACAATTTGTCGAATTCTTTTGAAATATGTATATACGACGAAATAAGAATATATGCAATACAATGGCTACAAAGTAGAGATCTTTTATGAATATATTATTCGTGCGTCGTACGAATCATTTTGAAATTTCATTGGCGTTACCACGAGACCTGATTATCACGGTTCTATCGATAAAATTCGAAACGAGTCTGAAAATGTATGTATACATTTCACAAAGATAATGAAAGCACCTGAACGGTCAATTATCTATTATATCTATAAATTTCAATATTTGGTAATATTTTAACACTTGAAAACGACAAGGGAGAAAGAGGATAAGTAACATTTCCCATTATTTTAGTCCCGTAGTTATAACATTCATTACAGTATGCTGTCGATCAGTTTCAATTTACTAAAACATATCACGACAATCGTGTCCCATTACGGTGATAATAAAATTTCCAAAATATTCATACAAGACACATAATATATTCATAACAAAAATGTTCTATAATCAGTGTTTCAATACATTTGCGAGCCACTGTACAAGTAAGAAACATATAAAGTATATATTTTCAATGGAAATGCGATCGTTTCTTTATTTTCATTAAAGTACCGAATCGGAAGTTTTGAAAGCTTGGTGGGAACAGGTTCGATCGATGAAAGAGAAGTGTCGTTCGATTACTTTCGCCCGATGACTCCGTTTACCATGAGAGTGATTAATTCGACGACAGGGTCGCACGGCCAAAGGCACTCGCGCGACCGAAAAAGAGTCCTCGACAAAAGATTTTAACTACATCATTATTTCGATTATACGATGGACTTTGAATTTCAATGGGACGTCCTTGGTCGCGGAGTGGTGTATAGCCTTGTCCCTTTTTCATCTTTTCCTCTCCTCTCCTCTATCCCTCTCTCTCTCTCACACACACACACTTTCTTATTCTCTCTCGCCTTTATACTCACGATGGATAAACGTTTATTCGCGGGAAATAACTTTTTTAATAGATTTAGATTTCACCCGGTTGACCAAGCTCTCTCTTGACGCGCGAGCCTCGTTACGCCGCGCTCGAAAATGTTCTAATTGACTTGAAAAGTTGGCGGCGCCGACACAAAGAAACTTTTTAACGTTCTAATTAATGTTAAGCGACGCGGATATTTAATTATAATTGCTCGTTCACCGCTTGTTCACCAATATTAACAATCGGTGTCCTGTGATCACGTGAAATAATTTAGTTTCCGGTGTTGTTCCTCGCCATCCGTTTCCATTGTTGTTCGTATCCACGGAGAAACAACCGTTGCGTTGGTTGAGCGATTCACCATCCGTTTCCATGCCGTTAATAACGCGACGAAAAATTAATCATGCCATGTTAACGTAAAGTTCAACGCTTAATTAAATTCTGTGTAAGACAGAGAGAAAGAGAGAGAGAGAGGGGAGAGTGGAGATTCTGGAATGAGGAATCAGAACGGATTCCGCCTGTGTGTCGTGTAAGCAGCTAACTTTATGGAACTGTGGCCCGCAAGAACATTTTTGAATTATGCCCGGATATTTCCCACAGGTAATGCGTCAAGACTTTTTCATTCACGTCGGACACACAGACCGAGTGGAGTACAGAGTAGACTCGAATTGCACCGTGAAATATTTTCCACACGTGTACACGCGGGCGTAAATGCAACGCGCTTACCCTCGCGAGTATTATACCGTTGTGTGTGTGCGTAATGGTGTGTATGTGTCTTGCGGGAAACTTTCATACGGAATTTAAACGGGGACAGCCAGGAAGCGCCAGTGAAACTGTCCTTTGCTACCAATGGAAGCTTAAAGTATCACCGATGTTCTTTAGACTTTACGAAATATAGTATTCAGGTCTTGATTCGTTATGAAGAATCGGTCGATTTTCCGCACAGAATCTGCTCTTATGGAGCTTTTTATTCGATTTATAACTATGATCGTTTACGAACTGTTTATCGAGTATCGACGATGTCGAAATGTGTTTGCTCGATATTCGTAAACGCGTTTCGTTTTTTGTCTGTGTTTTCAAGCAAAAAAGAGCGGAAATGGAAATTTCGCGATTTTGATATTCGTTTGTATTTATAAAAACGACTATTCGCGACTTTGCCAAACTTTTAGCAATTCGGAATTTCGCGACGATTTCAAGCGGGCGACGTAAAAACAGCAGGGTAACGAATGGCATTACCCCGAATTTTACCGTATTTTTGAATCATTGTGGAACACGGCCGGATTTTTGAGCATCACAGGCTTAAATAGAACAAAACTGTTTACCATGTCGAGGATTAATGATGCAGCAACATAATCCACTCGCTTTTTCGTACATCTAGCGTATAGCCCGGACAAGAAGAATTAAAGGGATTACACATAACTTAAAAGTAAAATCTCCGTGCATAAAAGTTTACAGAGACTCGTTTCATTGTTTCAGCAGATTTTTTTCTCAACATTATATAATATAGCTTTTTGTGTATTTTGTAACTCGGAAAAGCAAGAAAGAAAATACCAAAGTTTCGCTATCTCTTTTTTTTTCTTTTTTATTATTCATCGTGGCATAGCTGTCCAAGGGACAATTTTTTATAAAATACAACTTTGACACACGGTAAAAAAGGATAAAAAGGTAGTAAAAGTATAAAAAGGATAAAATTCGTATGGAAAAATAACAAGTACACGAGCTACTTAGCAGCCGATGCGGTTGAATCCAAAGGACAGTGTTCGTGTCTCTCGCAAAGGACAATTTTTTTTTTCAGAAGAAAGAAAGTGTCCTGCACGGGTTATTTTGTTATGCAAAGAGCGAACACCGAGGATGAAAAGGTACACGCGTATTTACATAGATATGACGGAATACGTGAACGTTACCGTTCGTAATGAAGATTCACGTTACGGTTGTGAAACTGAATTACAAACGGCGCCGAAGTTAGAATTAGAATTTCACCGCCGGCTGTCCCCTTCAAGTTCTCACTCGTTCCGAAGTTTTTGACGCGACGGCACGGAAAAAGAACTCGCCGTATTTACATCGAAAAAAGTTCCAGTTCTGACCAAAGACACGATAACAAATATTTATGATTCCAACAAGTGGCAAGATCAATTGTCTTGTGTGTTTTGTTTCTCATCGATATTTACGATTTCTTAGTTTAATAGAGTAGAGTAGAGTCTCTTGTATTCAAACTAATCGAGAGATATACATGGTGTTTGCGAAATTATGGTAAAAGCGGTCGGATGGTGATTGTACATGTAAAAGTTCGACAAAAAAGAATAAGGTTTTTTTTTTTATTTAAGGTTTCGTTTCCGAGAAAAATGAGTTTGAAGATCCGTTAGGTGCACGTAATTGTTTAGTTATAGTTATTTTATTTATTATTAGTTCTAAATTTCGTGCTTTGTTTTTACTCGTGCTGATAACAAATCGATTAGTCGAGCAGAGCTATGTATGGAGCAACGCGGTCAATATTTTGTTACGTTAACAAGAAGATTTTTGAAAAATAATACTTTTATCCTTATTTATCAAACAATCCTAAATGTGGACACTGTGGGAATAAAATAACAATAATGAGAGAAAGCAAACCGTGACATCGTCCATGTTTACAAATATCAACACGAGCAGAAAGGATAATCGGTTACCTTGAAATTCAGAATTAGTACATGTAAATCTGACCGATCTTCAAACTCATTCTTCTCGAAAACAAAACTTTAAACAAAAAAATGTTATTCCCTTTTTCGGCTTATTTTTACACGTAGAATTACCTCGCGATCGCTTGTACCATAATTTTGGAAACTTCTTCTATATACCCATATCCATTCATAAGTATTAGGACACCAGTTAGATTTATACGAAATGTGTGACAATTAATTTATATTATTAAGGAAATTTAGATCAGAATTTATTTCATACAAGATTTTTTAAATAGGGATATAATGCCACATATGTATATTGTACATATCTATATATATATATAGCAAAAATTTGTTAAAATATGTTAGCGCTCTCGCAGTTTTCTAATGTAAATCATATTCAAAGTATTTGAACTTGATGGTAATGACAAAATTCGCAATCACTTAGTTGTCAAACCAATAGAAAAGTCTAATAATCTGCACAAAGTCTAAGCCTGTATTGTAAGTCTATCACCTACAATTGGTAAGTTGTCAATTGTCCAATAGTCAGTCGATCGATTATCAGTCAAATTATTATTATTGTGCGAGAGGGTTCTGGTAACAGATGTCCGAGTATAAGAAGCTTTACCGTATCAAATACCATCGATGAAGCAAGCGTTGTTCTAAGAATTTTTAACGAGATTCGCCAAAGATGTGAAAGCCGTGTTTCGTACACGAATGGTCAGATTTGCGATTCAAAATTCACAACCCGTTCGTCCCTTCGTTCGCTTCAATCGTGTTTGCCAATTAAGTCGGAAACTGGTAATTGACGGGTCATCGATTGATTACAGACTGACCAAATTTAACAAAGGACTCGTATCCTTTGCGCGTGTATGCGTGCGTACGCGAAGATCATGTGCAAACGAGAGCGTTTCGTAAGGCGATTTCCGTTTAGAATATCGATCTTCACGTAAATTACATGTTGATGTAACAACAGGTTACATGATGTTAATTAGGAAGGGAACTAGCGCAATAAAGTTAGCTATTTTCGAGTAATTTGGAAACAAATTAAAGCCACGTCGCGTTGTGAACGACAATACGACATGAAACAAACTGTAGAATACGCGGAAATTCTCGTGCTGGTAAAGGTTTATTACTTTCGAAACGAGAAGACAGAAGCGTTGAAAGTGAAAAAAATAAAGAATTTAAACATCGAAGGACCTTCGTGTTTTCTCTTCGTTACGTTTAACAAAGTATACTCATTGGTACAGAAGTTAAACCCGAATAGTCATTTGAAAATTATTACAACCTCTGAGAATTATTACCTCATTTTGAAATATAATCCCAAGTATACTCCATATTATGTATAATTTTGTTTTTGTAATCTCGTAACTGTATTCTTACGATTAATACAGAATTTGATCGATTGCTTTCTATGAATCTTCGAGATCAAATTTTTAAAATTATCTTTGTGTTATGTGAATAAATTTCAACGACAAATAATTTTTTTCAGCGATATATTGGACGTTTTATAGGTTTGTAAAAATCCCTCTATTTGAATGTACTACAAATAGTTCAAGCAATATTTTGCAATAGAACTTTCCATTCAAATTAATAAAATTTGGATTACGAATTTTATTGTTTTCTATTTTTTACGATGTTTGTTATTTTCGAAAAAAAGGGTAACGCATTGGGAAATAATTGCTAAGAGGACAATGAGAAATATCACGTACGTTCCGGAGAATTACGTGGGACAAAAGAGGGATACAACAATCTCGGTGAAATATACCATGCACCGAGACGATCAATCTCCATAAGAAGAACGGAATTGCAGAACCTCCGATCCGTGATAGGGCATTCATTTTTTCCATTTTCACAGCACGTTATCGGCTTACACGATAACATAACATCGGTAATACGAATATCCCCTTCATATAACGTACGTTTAAGCAGCAACACCAATATACGATACTGGCTTACACGAATCGTCATCTATTGATCTGCACTACTAGAACCGACAGAATTTCAATTGTACTCCAGAGAAGGATATGTTTGCCAGGCAACGCTTTATAAACGTACCGACTGGTGACGTACGACATGCTTTTCCATTCCGATGGAAACGCATCAAATTGCAAACTTCATTCTTCGTTAAAGACGTGGATGAAATCTTGCGGAATCGTACGAATCAAAATGTTCAAGATCGAACAAATATCTTTCGAAATCTTCTATTTACAATTCGGATAAGTTCCAACGTGTAACGATTCATTTCGAAGAATATGTTTGGAAAATATGTTCATCTTTTTTATTTGATTTAGAGTCTAAAAATTGAACAGGTCAAAAATAAAACATTTCCAAATAAAAATATGTATCACATAATAGGATGTTTCATCTGAATATATAATTAATAACTTAATAATACGAATATCAAAGGTAATTAATAAAATAATCGAGAGATAGAATGATTACTATATAATTGGCGAGACTTTTATATGAAACGTCCAACATACATATACGATCGAGTAATACAATTTTCTCGTTTAATGTTTCATTTTCAGGAAAATAGGACATGGGCATGTTAAGAATCCGCCTAATACGCGCGTATGATAAATTTTGAAGTTAATTTTTCTTGGAAACAAGGTGTCTTATAAAAAAATTCTTTTTAGCCTACATTTTCGATATATTTTCACACGTAAAACGACCTCGCCATCGATTATTTATTTCTGTAGAGTTCGGAATTAGCTACGTTCAAATATACATGACAGATTTTCAAACTCGATTTTCTCGAAAACAAAACCGAGGATGGAAAAATTTTATTCCATATTTTTTCCTTACGTTTTCACAAACAATCGTATCGTATCTGCTGCTATGTATCATTCGGTCTGATCCTATATAAAAGTCTAAGGCCTAAGCTATTCAAATAATATCATCTACCTTCTGTGGGAAAAGCAATTTTTTTTCCAAATAGCCGTACAACAATTTTCTATTTCCGACATATTTTCCAAAAAAAAGGAGAAAAAAATGTATTTTCCTAGTCGCGTCACCGTCTCGGTAAATCCATTCGTACATGTAGAAATCTGGAACCATTCTTTCCCGAAATAGATGGTGTATCAAGTATCAAGTAGCAATCGTACTCGTTTCAGTCGCCCCGACTCGAATTTCGACACGAACGAAAGAAAGAAAAAGCAAACTTTTTGTCTGACAGTTTGAGGATGCAGCACCTTTTGTGCGCAGTGCGATGCCAGTCTCGGGGCCATCGTAGCCAGGACAAATTGTAGCAGGGTGTCCAGCGTGGAAGTGATAAAACGCATCGAATCGAAAACCACGGCTCGACCGGCCATAACGCAATTTCATTCTTATCTCACCCCCCGTATCGCGTTTCATTGTTCCCCACCTCATCCCTCGCGTGCACACGCTCCGGAGGACTTATTGCGGTTCGTGCTACCTTTATCTGCTTAATCCAATATTTCGCTCGTACCTCCGGCCGCTTCCTGTACGATTTCGTGGAACACGAAACAAAAAGACCGAGGACGAGCGACGAGGGGATAAAGACAAAGGGGATAAGGGCTTACAGAGGTGCGCGGCAGAGGGATGAAGCTCGAATCGTTCCCTCCGTATGGTCGAGAGGGCAACAGCCGAGGAACGCTACGAGGACGAACGCTACACGTTCTCGACGCCAATGAAACGAATCGCGGTTCACTTGGCACCGCGGGAGCTGATTGGATTTAACAAATGCGTACTGCAAACTAGTTACACACCCCGGGGGTTCTCGGTTGTAGCGGTACGATTTTCCCTCTAGATTAAAATGCGATCGACGTTTCGCTCGCAACGACGACCGTTTCTCGCTCGCTTGGCGACGCATCGCACGATGGATGTGTGTTCAGCATCCCTTGCCCTCGCCCCTCCCCGTCTTTCTCTTTACCGTTTCTCTCGATTCGTTGGAATATTTCGCCCTGTTATCGGTGGAAAACGATGAAACTGGCAAGTGGAAAATTTCGTCTAGAAATTGCTTCGTGCAGTTTGTATTAATCTCGACGATGAAACGGTTGAATTCGGTCGTTAAAACGCGTGTCATCGTAGAGCTGGCCGGCTGTTTCGACGGGGCGATAGAGGGTGAGTCCGCGAGCTTTTGCCCGATTATAGTTCATTTGCGGCGTGCTCGATGTAACGGAATCGTTTCCATTGATCGTTATGTTTTTCGTTCGGCTGGAATCGTTATTCGATCGTTGTAATTAACCAGTCTGTAATTATTAGCGTTCACCGCACGTTCATAAAAAATGCAACCCCTGTCAGTGGTCGATGGCGGGGAAACGCGTTCCGTTCAGTCGCCCTTTAAATATTTAACGAATTAAACGATCCTCTCTTCCGATCAACCGATCGTTCCAGGCTATTGTGAATTGTATTAACGTTGGACGCTGTGTTTCCTACACTCGACTCGAATCTCCACCCCCTAATACGGCTTTCGAACGCTTCCGCGGCCTACGGTTTGATAAACGATTGAACGATCATTGCTCGATGTGATGTATCTCGCAGCAGGGTATTCATATACCAACGGTCGTTAATAAAATCCACTTTCCCAATTTTGTTTCATGCCCCCATTCGAGAATAAATCACCAGAAAGGAAGTATTCGTCCCTCGACTTTCGTGTACGTCGTGTACAAACAAACGGATCATTTGCTGTTTCGATGATACAAAAGTCGATGTCGTTACGATACATATCTCGTGAGTTTGTGTTTTTATTCGTTTTAATAACTTGGGAGATTGAATTGATCCCTTTTAACACTTTGCGCATCTACACTACCAATTTTGAGTATTTACACGCTATAGTTGATTTATAGTAACGATGCACGAGTGTTGGTAAAACGTGTAAAGCAATGACAGACTAATGGATACCAAAAGGAATATCTGTTATTATTTTTTTATGAATTAACAAATAATCAAATTCATCTATACCATAATAAAATTACATATCCTGTAAGAAATATGCTTGCATTTTTTTGTTCCAACATATAGAACGAATACACATGTGCGTTTAATGAAGTCTGTAACTAGTTCCTTTGAGCAGAAACGTATGTCGTAATTAAATCTTCTTCACAGTCGAAAAATTAAATACTTTTTTACAATCTAGTGAATTTATGTATGTAACATACTTCGTTTAAAATAACCGAATTTTGTACTATTCATAAGGAACGGTTTGCAGTCGATTACAATTTTTCGTTTTGACAAGCGAATTGGAAAGCAATAACTGCTATAAATGAATTTCTTGATTCGTGTTATTAAAATTATTCTTTATTTGATTTTCAGGCCACACGTGTATTTTTCCAGCTTCTTCGTAATTTCAAAAATATTCCTCGTTATAAGATTAAAATACCGTTTCACTCAACAGTTATACCTTTCGTCTTCTATGAAACTCCATTAACTATATCTTTGAACCTAACAAGTCTTTCTTTAGCCATTTTATATTAAAATTCTCTTTTTTATCCGCGAAGTATCGTTTAAATTAAAAAAAAGTTCAAACTCTGAATTCAGAACACAAATATGTCTCAGGAACTCATTAAAGGATTAAAAGTCTAATAGATGGAATTTTCGTTAAATCAGAAGATCAAGATAGGGAATAAATTTTGTACATACTGATCGAAATAGTAATTGTTAATATTATCCTATGGAATGTAATCGTGCGGCTTATAATTTGCATCGTCGGTATACGAAAGGCATCCGGTTTCGTATCGCATTCCGAACGGTCCGACATGATTAAAAAGTCGGAGACTGCAACCAACCACTTGCTTTCCAGCAGGATTCCAGGCGTCGAAGTGGGTTACTGAATAATTCAATGAACGCGTGTTAATTCCCATATACACGTCGAACCATCAGAGACATGCGAATGCTTCCGAAATTTTGAATTGTTAATCTGATCGCGTTGCTCAGTTTTGAATCATCCTTGTGGCCCACGCCATTAATTCTCTACATCATTCCTGGAAATTTCCTGGCTGATTGAAGATAAACAAGTCGTTTGGTAGTTCCTGTATCCATCGAATCAATGTTCAATTCTCGAGCTCGATTTTTGTGCGTATTTTCAATTTTCAAAATACTTATAAATATTTATAAATATTTAAGAACAATTACTAGTGAACTTTTATAAATCGTGAGCTACGGCTATTAACGAATAAGATCTTTTGCACAGATTTAACGGGTTTGAAATAATTGAAATGTTACGTGTCGGTTTTACATAAATGGATTATCAGGTCACTGGTATTTGACGCAAATTTCGAGAATTCCAAAGAAGAAATTCGTACTTTATAATTTGTAATTTATTATTACGATATTATTTATTTTATTTCTATTATAAATCGCGATCACGTTGTTATAGAAGAAGGGACGGAAATAAGCATAAAAATAAAGAGTAATTTGTAGAAAAGAATTGGGTGAAAAATATATTTACATATCGATCATTCGAGTATAATTGAACCGATAGGTACAGTAAAGATGTGAAGTCATCGTACGATCTTTTAGTTCGCATTAGTTCGATGAGTTCTATTATATTCAAAGGTGATATCTTCGAAAAGCTTCATTCCAATGTCTCTTAAACTTTCAAGGAAATATAAAATTTTGAAATATAATAATAGCTTTATGAAATTCTATTAGATAAATGTATTATGCGGATCAAAAAATTATTGGATAAAAAAATCTTATATTATTCTTTATATCTTCGTTACGTTATTATTACCGTTATAAATGTCGTTAGGAAGAAGGTTTCTTTTTATGTTTTCATATCGCAACAGTTTGTAGTTTTATTACTGTAAATAAAATATTACTAAACGTGTTAGTGTTATTTTTGAACGGAAAAAGCAATGGTAAAAAAAAAAGTTGCAGGTAAAAACTGTGAGAATTGCAGTTTTTATTTCGCGTGGTATCACAGTATCATGATTTTATTACATGAAACTAAATATCAAAACGCGTGTACTCTATTATTCATAAAAACTCCACAAGCAGTGATCCTCAAATATTTAGACGATATTATTTTCTATGGTTTCATTCTGCTTTCTTATATATAATTAGTTTCTTTCATTCGTCTTTCTATTTCCCCCATCTATCAAATTCAATTTACGTTTATAAGGATGATATTCCAACTTTTTCAATATTGTTCTCTTTCGTTAAAATCCATCTATCATTTTTCCATCTTTTGTAACATGTTGAGATATTTAAAGATCTCCGTGTTTTTAACTGTTGAAGTAAATTTGTATTTAAGCTACGAATGTTTATGGGAAATCTGAAAGTACACAACCATTCGGAATGTATAAAATACGAGTCCAAAGCAAATTCTGACTCCAATAATTAACAAACAAAACAAATCTTCATTTAAATTTAATTTCATTACGGATTTCGGTAAAAGCATGAACTCGCACAACAACCACGAATAATATTTCAAATCGAACAAAGAAGAGCGAAGATGGTAGAAAGAAAATGACAAAACTTCAGCTTTCTACAGTTTCAAAATAGCAAATAGAACGTTTTAATTAAGTATTCTTTCGACCCTGTTTCCTCGTAATTAGTTTCTTCCGAGCGCGCTCTTTTTCCACCTATCGTCTAACTACTCGTTCAAAGAACGATATTCTGCACCAGTTTCTTCAACCTGCTAAGCTAACCGAACCTGTTCAAAGAAGATCTTCGCTCGAGACCATCGGCGAAAAGTGTATCCCGAAAAACCGCTCACGCCGATCTACCGTCCCATCTAAATTCACTTGCTCGATCTCGTTATCCCTCTCCTTTAATCGCAGTCCACTAACCTATTTCTAAAAACCGTTCCCGCAAGAAGAAATTTAATATCTTGGTTCGCGAAAACGATTATCTCTTCGTCTGGTACCGAGGAGTCCGCCGGGTAAGCGGCGCGCGAACGGTGGAAACCGCGGCGAAGTTTACTGCGTTCTCGGCCAAGATAAATTCAGTGGCCGTTAAGTTGACAAAAGTGGAAGCGAGCGTAGCGTCGCAAATAATGGGCACCAGCCAGGTCCATGGGAATGGATCCACCAAGACGCGACAAACGCTCGAAACACAGCAAAACAAACAAGTTTCGGGCGCGGAACGCCGCGCGCAGGGCTTGAAATTGCGCTCGGCTCGCGGAAATGACGGTCTACGCGGGGATGGAAGGTTGAATCGCAGAAAGAACGGAAGCAAAAGTGGTACACGGATTTTCTTCGCAAGGATTGGTATTCTCGTATTTCGATGTAATTTCCTGGATAAGGATACCACAAACCGTGTCGAAACACCCTGCGTTCTCATATTAAACGCGATTCAGCGAAAACAAGGGGATAGAGAACGGGGTTTAGGACAACGAAACCGTACGGCTGATTGGTTATAACAAGTGATTGATGCCATTACCGAATCTGCCTGCGCTCGCCGTATCCCGTTCCACGAATTATCCTATGCACATCGTACACATTGTTCGGACATTAGTGAATTGCTGTTTGCTAGGCGACGTATCGGTGTCTGATAGAAGGGAACTCGTTGGCTGTACCAACGATTCCGCACTTTGAGGTTATCGTCTCATTAGCATATCGAGCATTCCCGTAATCTCGCTCTGATTACGAGGCAAAGATACAGCGCCGATCTCTCGCCGTGCGTAATTAAGCATTCGTCATATTAATTTCATCCAATTAAATAGAAAGTATGGAAGAAAATTACTTATCTCGCGTCTTTGTTTCGTTCCTACCTGGGTATACGAGCGAATGTTTTTCTTTTTGTTCGGTAGCTGTGTATTTTTTGTGGAGGAAAATACGTTGCCTCATTTTCAGTCCGGCCGAGTGAGAATGATTTTCATTTATTCGGTATTATTCATACAGAAACGTTGAATATTCAGCGCAGCTTTCGAGAATAAAAATGAAGATCCAATAATAGGGCGGAGGCGTAAAAGACCGGCCTGGAAATTCGATGATAAATTTTCTATATAAACTTCCGGTGTAAGTAAACGAAGATCATTTTGGATTATGCTGCAATCTCCCGTACTTCCTCTCTCTCTCTCTCTCTCTCTCTCTCTTTCTCTCTCTAGGGAGGACAGCTGGATTAATCGAGCATGCTAATGTACCGAAGTTGAGCCAGCCGAGTGTTTGAAAAGCGCAATATGCAGGAATATATTAGCGAACTTAGTATGTCGTAAACCAGCTTTATAACCTGAATCATATCCGAAAAAGGTTAGCTATGTATACGATAGGATAAGATGATCGTATCATATTGCCAGGTTTTTCAATTCCTCAGATGCATTTTAAGAATGAAGGCGGTAAAGTATTACTTTCGATCCTTTTGGTTTTCAATGGATTGCTTTTGGGGTCGCGCATCAAGCAGTAGTATCTTATGTTCATCGTCTGAATATTTACATTTCTCTTTCTTTGCAGACACTGTAAAGAAATAAGAAATTAACAAAAGCGTATTACGAGCGATGAAGGTACAATTTATGACATACATAAATCTAGTAAACTGGAAGAAAACATTCAATTTTCTAATTTTACGAGAGATACAGCTCATTTGCATTTTCCTTTCTCTATCGGCGATAAATTTTAATATTCGTGTTATTACCTCCCTTGTTTCATATGTCATTTTTTAACTTCGTACTTTTTTTTCAATGTTCCTATGAGTTAGATTGAAATTTTTGGCAGACTATGTTGAATTCGTCTAGAATTTTCACAGCCAATGATTTAAACCGAGGATTTCCGAATACCAACGTACAATAGTCAACTATTGCGAATAACTTTCACAAATCTCTGTACTCGATTTATCGATTCGTTACGTCATTCGTTACCGATTTCGTTACGTTGTTTGAATCGTTATCCCCGTACTTTGAATCGTTATCTTGCACGAATATAAAATTTTGATCGATTCCACGTTTGCTTGATGTTTCGAGCCAATTATCAGGTTTTATGTTGGATAATACCGATGAATGTGGTTGTACGGTTGCGTGTATTCACCGGCGAAGAACGAGATTTACTTCTAACGCATATCGACGATCGTATCATCAAAAGGACGAAATAGAAATTAGATTTTCCATTGTCCGAGAGAAAAAAGGGAAGAAAGATTTTTATTCACGAGACTATTAGTTTATCAGTAAGCGAAATGTCAGTTCAATAACAGTTAGTATACGTGAAAAACCTCAAAATTGGATTACTCGAGGATTCGAAAGGTGCAACACGCGCTAGTATTTGATAACGTTGAAATATGGAGGGCTTCGGTTTCGCAGTGACACGCATTAAAAAAAGCTAAAGCAGAATTATTTGACAAGTTGAAAAATGCAACGCGTAACGCGCGATACCGTTTTTCCAGTTGAGTGCATTCAGAACCGGAAACTATACCATTTCCCTATTTCCACGTAACGTTGCCTGCTCTCTAGCGTATAAATTTTCCCGTTTATCAACTAAACGCCTAACGATATCGAATTTGTGCGTTATTGAATAGCGCTCCGGTTGCTAGGAGTAACGTCAGACAAATTCTCTCTTTGGAATCGAAGAAGCTTGTTAAGTGCACGAGAAGAAGTACCTTTATCCGTACAGTCGTCATATTTTATCACTCGCTTTGCATCAAGTCAACAATGCTATCTGTTTCTATTAATATATTTTTTATTCCCACGTTTTATAATTTAATCACAGATGCGAAAGAAAATGCAAGTTTAATTGAAATTAAAAAGAAAAGAAGTACAGTTCTTCTAATCGTCTTCGGTAATCGATTGCAAGATGTTAGAATACTTTCTGAAATTAATAATGTTTTCTATTGCAAGATCGCGTGGATTGTATAAAAAGGAATTCAAAATAAATTACTCCATCCATTTTCATCGAGAGATTAGAAGATGGCAAAATACTTTTTGAAGTTAATAACGTTCCCTATTTCGTGTTCGAAACTGAAAAAAAAGAAGTTTCTTCGGTAAAAGATTAAAAAATGATAAAAATTCTTTCCAAAGTCGATGAAGTTCTCTACTTCGAATTTGCATGCGTCGTAGAAAAGAATTACAAAAAACATGTACTATTCTTGTGCTCATTTTCAGCGAACAATTACAGAATGGTAAAATACTTTTTAAAATTAATACTAAAACTACTATATAATTATACTATATTATATAAAAGACGATAAAATGTAGAATTCATCTAGTCGTTTTCAATGAGTGATCAAAGGATGGAAAAATACTTTTCTGCTTGGAGTTTGCGTGAAACGTATCAAAAATTCATTCGATCAACTAAAACTTTCCGGGGCTATGTACTTGCAATCTGTATTTTTCCCAGCACTTAGCTTTCCTATGGAGGCAAGCATACGAACATCCATCTCCAGACTCAGAATTAACCTTTCCGACTTTTAACTTCTACAGAATATTGACACTGAACTTGAAGTCCTCGAATTACTCGATTCTCCTACGCTTCAACTTCCAATTGGCGAATGCGCCAGGTCCAACTGGCTTCCAGCTTTTACCGATCAACCCACAATGGAATCCACTGTATTCTTACTTTCCTAGCTCAAACGATCGTCTTCCAGAACATGGTACATACGTTTGAATTGTTTCCTAGTTATTCCTGTTACCCGTTGGATCGTCTGACGGTTGTGACCGGTTTCCCGATTAAACATCCGGGACGTCGACGGTTTGATAGTCTGCGATAATAGCGGCGGTTCCTTGGAAGACCACGTTAGATTCTTGTTACGCGTTTATTTCACGTTAACGCTAGAACTATCGATTTCCATAGCGTGTGTGTAAATGTATTATATATATTTAATTAGAATTGTTGAAATACAATGAAAATAAATAAATATACGAAATGATATTTCCGCCTCAATAAGAGAAAACATTAATATTACCAATAACGTTTGCATGTTTTCAATACTTAATTATAGAAACAACAGATTTGCTACTAGTTATTCCGACTGGTTTTATTAGTTTCAATGCTAAATCTATAATGTAATAGCTATTTACCTACGGTCTACAGCTGAATATACAGTTGATATATTCGGTCGATTGTAATTGTAATTACATTGCGGATGTTTATGCATTTAAATAAATTCAAATATGCAAAAACATGGCCAATGTATTACACGACACGTAAAAATATACATGTAAAATACGCAGATTATAGCATTCGTTCTGATACTTATTGCTTTATTCTCTTTATTAACACCATTTCATTTTTCTATTTCGATGACATACATCTTTGTGTATCTTCTATTTCTCTAATTATCTCTATGTAAATATATATTTGCATAAACACGCGCAGTCTAACGACAATTAAAATGCAACGACGAAAATAAACATACAGGAAAAATATAACGCTGTTTTTACAATGCCTTCCTCCATCGACTGAACATCCTTATTTTCTCATCCTAAATGACCGTCTTTCAGACATAGAACTATTTGTTCCTTGGTTATTTTAGTCGGATCGTCTGACGATCGCAGTTTCCCGATTAAACATCCGGAGCATGCAGGCTCAACAGTCGCGTTAATATCGGGCGGTTCGTCGGTCGGTCGCAACGTCACGCCAGACGCTCGATGTCACGCGACTCTTTCGTTTTCAATGGTCAGGATCGATCAAACATCGCGATCGCGGCGCAACGTCGAGGTGTATTGCCTGGCGGCGAAGGCTCGGACACACCTGCGTTTGCCACGTAGACAATATTTCCTTTGTGGCACGCCAAACACACACGTCCCCGAAGTCACACGCGACCAGCCCGCCGACAGTGTCACCAACGCTCGCGAACACAAGAGAACCTGTGTGCATCGAGGATGTATTGTCGCGGTGCCAAGCGCAGGTGTGCAACTTTTTCGACTGGTATCGTCCAGTCGGTAAAAGTGCAGGTGAATTATGACATCGAGGAAGCTAGGTTCCGGGGTCACCGTTCGTTCTACGATACTTTCGGTCTGCGTGTACATCGTGCTTCTAAATTCATAGCAGAGTTATTTTAGTTAAAAGGATATTGAAATTTGACAAAATTCGATTACGAATACATATGAAGCGATCTATATTTGAATACGAGAATTAATATTTTCATAATAATTCATATTTTCGAGGATATAATTACTTTGGATATTCTATATATTTTTTAATATTTTAATATGCATTTTGTTCAAATTCGCACTTTCTTAAGTGGATAAAAAACCGTGGTCCAACGCGATGGATAAATAACGAAACGCAGTGGCTTAAGGAAGTATTTGTACACTTGTGGTCAGACCTTTACGAACATGTCATGTATGTTGTACGAAACAGTTCGAAATTTCATTAGCACCGTAATGAGATCCGACTATCGCGACTATTGATTACGTTGGCAAAGTTTGAAACAACGCTAAAGTTACAAGATATACAGTGCAAGTATACATTTCGTGGAAGTCACCAAAATATTTAAGCTTAAGGTTTAATCGTTCGTTATATTAATATATCTCAACATTCTGTGGGGATATCTCTAGCTATTCGTGTTGTGTGCTACATTTTTTACTAAACATACGTTCAATTTAATAATCGTATAACTTGCGTATACATTTTAAGTTTCAGTGTCGATGTAAGTTGAAAATGTTGTATAATGTAAAAGTTCTATATGGTAAATGTACAAATACTTTCGTGAGTTAACGTATATGTATTTGACTAATTCTCAGCTGAACAGGAATGGATAACTGGCGGTTATTCTAGCGGCGGAAACACACAACGTTGAAAATGTGGAACAAAATTTGTGTCGCTTGAAGTCTCGCTTTCGAGAAAATTGAATTTGAAAATTTGTCGAGTACGCGCGTACCGGACTAATTCTTGACTAAACACGTGCAAATTTTATTTCCCTAAAACCAGGCTTTAAATGAACAAATTTCGTTCTACATTCTCCACTTATTTTCGCACGCAGAATAAATTTCTCTCAATTGTTTACTTTCTGTATTGACGCGAATTATACACACGTTTACTTGACAGCCTTCGAAACTTGATTTCCTCGAAAACGAAGCCTCCGACGTAACTCTGTTATCCATGATTGTCGTCTTGTTTCGAGTCATAGAATCTCTCTGACTTTGCTTCTGCCGCGAGTTTGCGACCGCGATGTAGATTCAGACCATCGACATATAGGGAGAAAGAGCGAAAATAAAAGAGAAAGGCGGGTCGATTTTGAGCGTAACATATATTGGATTGTAAAAATTCAGGCGAAAAAAAGGGACGATATCTGCCACGCAGATATAGATCGTTCGGCTGCGTTTTTCAGCGGGCCCATTGAAACGAAAGTTTCGCGATTATACGAAGACACAAAGGAGTTTGCTTTACAGTTTGATATGCTCTGGCCGTTGGATAAATCCGAGTATTTTCGCAGCTAGTCCACTGCAAGTTTCCCTTGTTCTCTGTCGCCTTCTATATCTGTCTATCTATCCCGCTTCCTCCCGGTTCTGTGTGTTCTGGTCTGTTTACAGACACCGTGACCGATGTTTCTCCGTGAAAATCCCAGGGCAAGTTTCGTCCGCAATTGCCGATGGCCCCGGATTTCGAATCCTTCCACGGTGAAACCTAATGAATTAGTTAAACTCGCTTGCATACGGTATATTCGGGTTGTTATACTGTTCCTTGTCTTCTTCGTAAATTGTAAACGTGCGATAGGATGGTTGAGAAAATAGTTTCGGTGGTTTCTGTGGCGAATACTCTGGATATAGTGAAATTCCATTTAATTCGAAGAAATAATCGAAGTTCTCTGGTTGCTTTAAATTAACGATATCGTACGTTATTTGTTGGTTTAATAAAGCAACAGAGACAATTTATAAGGAATTTTGTACGAGGAATTCACGGAGGAAAAGTGGCGCAACCGATAAAATCTTTAATTTCGGAGAACCGTGGATAAAGTCAAACGATAGTAATCTGATAGAGAAATCTTAAATATTAAAACACATTGTTTTAATTATTAAAAGTACGTCGCTCGTAAATCTCGCATTTATCTCATTTTGGAGAAAATGCAGTTGTAAAAGTTTAATTTCCCATAAATGCGAGAACATCCGCAATCTACTAATTAGAGATTACATAGCCTCATCGAGGTAGTCTGGTCTTTGTATTAAAATCAATAAAATAGTCACGATCGAGAAACTATCATACAAAGTGTAGGCAAGTGTTGAAAATTCTAATCGAGAAACGAAAGAACTAATAAAAATTTATTCTACATTATCAAACAAGCTGTCATCAACCGTCAGCAATTTTCGACACGGTTACTCGTTTCGTGTTGCTACAACAATATACACGAACATTAGAAATTATACCGGTTATAAATAGAAGATTATATCGGTATTACTTATTGTACGAGTCTACGTGAAAGTCGGGCGCGAGTTATTATATTATCAAGGAAACATCAAACGCGAATTCTGAAGAGTAAAATCGATCCAGCATGCTTAAAGTGCACAATAATAACTACATCGGCGTTTGGAATCGTTTTGAAAAGCGTAAGGTAAATTCAATTACGCAAATTGATCCGCCGAATTGTAGTCATTTGACGCGGAGTCGAAAGGAAGGGCACAATACCCCCTTTATCCTCTTTCCATTTATTGTGATTCTCGGCGATCAATCGAATCGGCAATAATGACCGTGCCACCACCGAACTCTCGTGTATTTAATTTAATGGTATTCGTGGGTTATACGAACGGCGTAACTGGAAGCAAAGTGGTTGAAAATCGCGGAGAATCCAAGGCAAGGGTAGGGAAAAAAGAGAAAAAAGGGAAGAGGCAAACACTTGCGTGCGCCTGCGGTATTGATTTCACGCAACGGGCCACGCGAACTCTGCGCTGTTTCAGGTCAACGATACAAGTGCTCTTTTGAGTGAACGGAAAGCTGCAAGGAAATCTCTAAGGAATATAATATCGATGTTATTGCAGATATGCAGATAGACATTTTATTATTTGCGTTATACCATTTAGTTGAGATCCTAGTTCATCCACTAGGAACTTTCTAATAACCCAACGTTTTATTGGCAATTCCGTTTTTCTCAGTCAGTTTATGGTACTTGGTGCTTAACGCTGCGGTTATGAAAGTCAGTACGATGTATTTTCCTAACATCTTTCTCTCCTCTGTTTTTAAATAGATTTCTACGTAGCTTTCATGTAGTACTTTACTGCATCATTCTTAATAGGTTAGTTAAGCTTTGCTAATACTCGCTAAGATTTTTTATCGGAGAAGCATATTGAATGATACAGAAATTATTTGCACTAAGTATACGATGTTTTAAAGAAACAATGTGCTAAAACTTATTAATTAGGTCAGCCTTAATCAAAAGCTTCTATAATCATGGATTTTTAAATGAACGAAGAAAAATCAATTTCCATTAAAATTGTTTTAGTCTTTGCACATTTTAAAATGATATAATTTATTACCGAGAGAAATAAAATGGCAGGTAAAAAGGTGACCCTTAAATCAAAAACCTATCGAGTTCAGAATATTGCCAACCTAAATAATATAATGGTTTAAAGTTTTGTTAAAAAAAAACACACATACACAATTTCATCTGCAGCAATCTAGTAATAATAATACAGTTACATTACAGGATATATTTGAAATGCTTCGAACGAATAAAAGTACATTTATTAAAGTACCTGTGCGGATCTGGGGGTTTGTTGTTTGCCCTGTAAGGTTGTTGCAAACAACTCGCGGCACTGTGTGAATCCAAGCTAAAACACAAAGTATGCGCAATGGTAGCCGGAGAAATGTACGGGCGTCAGGGTTGAACTATTGCAAAGTGGCTGCTTTGTACTCAGGTGTTCGAAGCACGCTCTGAAAAGGAATACCAATATGGCTATCGTCTGAACGCCAAGCAACGGAATACTGGCTAAGACCTTTCAAGGATAGATGAAATGTGTTTATGCTGTGTAGCAAGGGCCAAAGAGTTTGGTCGTTTCTTGTGAATCACGTTAGGAACGAAACTTGCCTATATCTTTACGTTTCTCGTCCTTACATTATTCTCTTTTTTTTTCAATTTATATTCGATACGACAGGGAAATATAAATTTTCATATGAAAATCTTTGAAACTTACAGTTCACACACTTTTAGATTTATTACTTTTTCAGATATTTTCCTTGTATACTGTATGGTGTTTCAGGATGGATGAATTCCATATGTAAAAACAAATATAAATAAAAGGAACTCTTTCGCTTGAGGCCTTGTTTTCAATAAAATTGAGTTTGAAGAGCCGAGTTCACTTGGTCAACTCCTGACTGAATAAGACTTATTATTGTAACAACAGGTTATTCTAAAAGTAAAAACAAGTCGAAAATGTAGAATAAAATTTTTTTCCTTTGAGGTTTCGTTTTCGAGAAAATCCAGATATTGACAGCCACGCTGAACGCGTTCGACCGAAAGTTATTCGAGTGTGTGTGTGCTCGACGAATTTTCAGACTCGATTCTCTCGGAAACAAAGCCCTGAACGAGAAAATTTTGTTCTTTCTTTTCATTTTTGCTTACACGATATCAATTCAACCATTTTGAAACCCTATACAGACATTCACAAAGTTACATCGAACAATTGGAACGTAATTACCGCAATCGTTACTTCCAATCTTTATCCTTCTCTTTCTTTTACAATCTATCTTTTGCAACGGCCAGCAAAGAACAAGAGCGTAATCCAGAGGAGATTCAAGAAAATCCCACCCTAGATTAAACGCAAATACTTCGCTCTCTAACCAGGAATTCTTCTCATATTCTTCGACGTTTGAGTAAGTAAACCGAAGTTTCTCTTACGTTGTGACATTTTTTCAACGCTTAATAACACGCTACCCTCTAAAGCGATTATTTCGAGTAATTAACGCCAAGTCTTAGCTCGCGTTGCTTCTAACAAATATACGTCGGGAAGGCATTAGAGAAATCGATGTTCTCACGTTAGACGAAATGAATCACCGTTGACAGGAATCTCGAGCATCGCTGGCAGTTTGTGCATCGTACACGGTCTATCGATGCACTTATCTCCGCACTGGTATCGCTTAGACGGCGAGCACAGAGAAGCGCAGGTTTAGTTCGAGGACTATCGCTATCGTCTTTTCGAAACGACACGGCCATGGCCATTAGGCTAATTACAGATAAACAGTTGCACGTATTGTCTTTCGTATCAGCAGGTGGGAACAGGATTGTACGTGTAACCCGTACAAAATTTTATATTTCATCTTCTACAACTTTTTACGTACTAAATTTTTTCGTAACGATCATAAAATAACAAAAATAGAATGCGAACGTTTCGACATTTACTCTTTATATATACAGCTAGACTTGTTACAAATTTAACCGATATAATCAAGATAGTGGAAACTATAATGAGACGTCGTTATAATGCGATTGAAATTTCTAAATGTCTTATATATAACATACAATATGGACATATAAATTTTCTAGGGTAAGTGGTCAAATATTTTCGTGAACCAGTAAATAATTGCTACACGGCAGTCGTCCTTTTGAATTAATTATAAAGACAAGAGTGATATATGGCTTTACCCCGGCACACAGCTTTTTACATGTTTACCCCGATAATCGTGAGCGTGTTCAAACGTCGGCAAGAGTATCCATTGGCCATCGATCGACGAGCGAAAGATCGTTAAAACGGAATTAAGAGAAATTATAATGATAAAGGGAACGCTTGATCGCATCGTTTCCACGCTTTTAATTACGCTCGTAACGATGGATTGCTGGACGAACGGAAACGAATCTATATTATTTGGAGAAACTCGATTACGTGCGGAGCGAAATCATCGTTAATTATTAATCAACGCAATTTTGTAATGCACCCGTGATTAGCGGCGATTCAACGGAACAATGAAACGACGTCCAACAAAGGAATCAACGTTTACTGTTTGCAAATCGTAGTTTCGTGCGTTAGGCGATTTCCTCGTTGAAAAGGGAAACACAGATACGGTAGAAGAGAGGCAACAAAAAAGAAAAAAAACAGGACAACAAAGAAGTTTAATTTATATTGTCTGCAAGAATGGAAACGAGAGAGGGATTAATGCAAATTTAAACGAGCAGCGATAAGACCAACTATTAGATTAGCCACGTATACAAGTAAACAAGCATTGTTCTCTGATGATACGAGAACGCGACTGTACCATTACGTGTTCTGGCGTCAACGAGGTGCTTATTGCTGGCGACACGTTCGCCACAACAGGCGCGTTAGCGGGGAATTACAGAAATTATTAAAGTGCGATATGTTACTTGTGTACGTTTCTTTTAAAAAAATAGGCTCGACAAAAGAGATTCGATAGAACACGCGCAGCCGACGTGTATTAAATTAAAGAGATTTGAAGAAAAGGTTCAGTGAAAAGGACTGTTTGGTTAAACAACTTACTGACTTATTCATTATAAAGTTCTTTTGAATTTTTTGATATAGAATGTTTTACAGTTATACATCACATAAGTACACGATTATAAAGGACAGTAAAAGTAATACATCTTATCTGATAAATGTATAGTGATTCAACACTTCTGTGTACACGACAAACTGTGTTTTCGGAGAAATGTTTGTACCACGACGTACGACATAATGCTACTACTATCATGATCACATCGGTAAACTATGAAATAAATTTCAAAATATACAGTGGTTATAAAAAGTATTTGTACATAATTGTATTTATTACAGCGTATAAGATTTCAATCCATCAAACACTGCCCAGTTACATTGTATTTCCGTAAAATTCTGTGTCACAAACTGCATTGTGCTTGATATAGACTGGAGACTATGCTACTTCATCCTCACATTTAAATTCGAGGAGTTTCTCACTCGAAACTCTACTGGAACTTGATGGAAAAGGGTCGACGTCTGCTGGGTTGTTCGTTAACGAGCGCTCGAGACCTGTCTTTTTAAATCTTTCTAACTAAAAAAAAAAGTTACAGCGAAATTGGTCTCGTGTTTTCTAAACAGAAAATATTCCTTTCACAATTCTATGCCACCTTTCGTTGTATTAATCAATAACTCTCTGATACTGTATATATTTGGAAATACAATGTACATCGTATAAAATTGTTAACGATATTTCAAATTTTTGATAACGATATGTTTGAAAATAGATGAGAATTGAATTTGTAAGCGTGCAAATTTTTTACACGCTTTACAGTGTTCACGTTTGAAGCTTAAGGGAGAAACCATTATTATTGTTGTATTAGTATTGTCTTTGAATAGTATACGATCGAATTTGGATAAATTGCGGCGTATCAATATTTTTGATGTGCTTGTCTGATCGGCGAATGTCAGGAGACACAGAATAGCACGAGTTCAAAGCGATATTCATCCAAGTGAAAATCGGCTGAAAGCTTGAATGACGGTTGTGCGTACCGCACCTCGATTCCTGCTGTGATTAATAGTCAACGGCGTAACGTGTAGGTACATGCAAGCAATGGTTTTCACAAAACGCGAAACCAGCGTGAAACGTCCTTGTACGGGTTTCTCCTCTGTAAAATATCACTTGAAACGTTTGCCTCGCTTTGCAATGATTCGTCTTTCGTTCGACTGTTCAAACGTTGCTCGTCGAGTTTTGGCATTGTCGTTTGTCACATTCGAAAATGTTCCAACTACGTACAATATACAATGGCCAAGTTTAATATCGAGAAATAGTCCATTTACTTTTTAAATTCTAAATCATGAATCCGAGTTTGCACATTGTAAGTAGTGTACGTTATGACATTAACATCCTCTGTAGACAGAATTTATGCTTCTTTTTGTGTTAGGTAAAGGATTGCAATTAATTACAATTTGAACAAGAATAAAGGAAAATAAAATATAAGATGAATATAGATATAATGGCGTATAACTACAGTATCTGATAATATTGTGTAAGTGCTATGTATTTGACTTACAAACCTTCATAAATAATAAATTTGAGTTTCGCGTATAAAGCTTGCACGTTGTGCCTATTAATCACAGAGTATTTACTCTGTTTAACATGGCTGTAGCTAGATTCATGAGATCAAGAAAATTATAATTAATCATAGTTCTATAAGAATGGAGTAGAATAAAATTTTTTAAATATAATACTGTGTAAGTTCTTATAGCGTGTAACTATTACATATGTAATAGAATGTAAGTTCACTGACGCTTAACTTCCAAGCCAAGTAATAAATCCGACTTCGTCATCTAGATCTTGCATGTTAAAACTGTTCGTTGAATATTTCCTTTGGTCTCACTATAGTTAGAATTTAGTCTCGTCATAAAAGAAAGAAGGTTATAAAGAACTAAAGTAAAATAGAATTTTAAACTATATAATAGTGTATAATTTTAGTGGCGTTTATCTTCCAAACTTCTCTAACTAGTAAATTTGATTTCGTGGATGTATAACTTGTATGCTATAATTATTCACTCATTACGTTTTTAACCTTTCTAAAGCCAGACTTTGGATTTTTGTGAAAGGAAGAAATATTAAAACGAGATAAAATTACGGAATATGAATAGAATATTGTATAAGTTACTGTGGTGGAATGTAACCGCCATATAATAGTATAGAACTCCAACGATGTTTAACTTCCAAACTTCTTCGTATAATAAATCTCAGTCTCTGGATCTAAATCTTGCACGTTATAACTACTAATCGTCGAGTATTTCCTTCAACCTTGATTCCTTTAAGAGAGAGAGAGAGAGAGAGAGAGAGAGAGAGAGAGAGAGAGAAGAAAAAAGATGTAATTAATAGCAATCTTCCAAGAACAAAGTGAAACGAAATTTAAAAAATAGTCTAACACGAATAAAAGAAAAATGAACAAGTACGAATACTATGCAACTTCCAAGTCACGTAGCGTTATGATGGCTTTAACCACGTCTTTATCGTGTCTTTTAAAGTTAACGACCGGTGATCTCTGTTGGAATTTCACCGTAAGTTAACGTGAACGAGGAAGGAAGGGGGAAAAAGATGAAGAAGAACCCCGAGTGTTTTATGCTCAGGGCTCAATATTGAGACATACGATAAGTGGAGAGTAAAATTATAGGGAGCCGGTGATCGTGATGTAACGTCGGTGATTTATTTCCGTCAACCGACCGATTTCAGCTACATGCCTTCCGGTGGGGTAGGATTAATAGCGGGAGATTAGAAACTCAATTATACGTGACGTCCCGAGTTTCGTGTACATGAGCCGTGTAATAATATTTCAGCCTGAACACCGGATAGATTTTTCCTGGGGAAAACACCTTCTCACGCTGAGTGATTTCCCGGGCAAATTCGATCGTCCCGCTATCGTTTCTGTATCGCCAATACACGTGAATAAACACAAAATACACGGCTTGTCGAGAAAGCAACAAGATTACCTATGTATTAATTGGAACAGTGATCATATTTATCAAAATATGGATCAGAGGAGTAATGTAGAAAAATTAAATATCAATATTTATATAATTAAACACATAACGTTGGAAATGAAATCAACAATTGTTAAATACCGTTTGCACACCAATTTCATGCTAGACGAATACGATGACAAAATTACAAAACTCGCGTCAATGAAATCAAAATAAAACGTAATGCGTAGTGCAACAGTAGTTAAAAAAGGAATCGATATTTTTATTTTTTGTAATTATGTACAGCATCGTTCATAAGTATTAGAACATCTATTCATCTCGATCATATTGCATTATATTATATCGGTAATCGATGGTAGCTAAATATCAACGATCTTTCGATTTTAAGATTTGAAATGTCGCAAGTAATTAATTAGGATATGATAGACGACAAATTTTAATGACATTCATTTACCTTAAATTACTTTTTTTGTTTCCAAAGGAACCTAGCGGCACTTCAGAGATTCGTTTGACAGCAACTAACTTTTGCATCTTTGATCTCCAGATTACTTTTCCAAGAGTAGAGGCAAGTTTTTCTCAAATAGTAGAAAATAATCGCACAATTTTGATCTTTTCGTTCCATCCTAATATACGTAATCCTGTTCTATTATCAGCTAGAGAACGTGATCGATATCCCAAAAACTATTTTTGCGATAGAATAAACTTGCAGAATGCAACGGCGGGACCGGAAACGGTTAACGTGTACGCGGTACGGAAACACAAGTTACCTGTGGTCGGTGTTTCGAGCGGAGAGGACACAAACGGACGTGTATGCGTGCGGGCGAGCGAGTGTGGGCGGTTAGCGACAGCATCGTACGCGGATTCCGTTTAAAATGCCGGTAGTATTTAATTGATGGGCGGGGTAGTAATCGACGATCACCGATTGGTCGTGCAACGGGTTTAATATTAATTACTGGAGTTTGTTTCATGGCGTTACGAGAGTTCAGCGCGCGCACGGAATCAAATTAAATCTGTATTTCCGTATGTCAAGCACCGGAACTGGACGTTCAGTTTTTGTTTCCGACTTGTCGTCCATAGTTGCTCAAGTGTTATTTAATTACGCAAACGATTACGTGTTACGTCAAAAGATACTTTCATTTCTGTTACAACATTCGTGGCTGATAATTTGATCGAAATTTCAAGACAAAAGGTCGTAATTTTCTGCGATTAAGACAAGAATTTGGAGAATTCGTTCTCAAATATCATATCCTCTGCGTCATTTATTGTATCTTAAACCGTGGATCATTATGTATTTGTAGGAAACTCTGTATAAAGTGCAATAACATACAAAATATTTAAAATATTCCTGGCAATTTGTAAGCTGGAAGATGGATATTTCTATTCGAGTTCTATTTACCTAGTCCTATTTATGATTGAATGTGGCTTGTCTGCTCTAATTTTTTTTAACCCTACAATTATAGAAATTTTTATTTAGCTATGGAGCGACCCGATTTGTAGGTACAAATAAATACAGGATATTGATTTTTCCTTATACTCAATCGACAATTGGTCCACCAATTCCCTATCGTACATAATTTAACTAGTATTGTTAATAAAATGTCACGACTTACAGGATGCCAGCATTAATAAATACCGTTATTTAATATCAACAAATTTGGTAATAAAGCAAAGGAAATTATACAAATAAATTGTACAATTCTCTAATTGTCCTATTTGATGAAATGTTGTAAAATAGCGAGATATTAGTAATCCATAATCTGTATTTCGTGACCTACTAATTGCTATTATTATTAATTGGCAAATTATTATGCATGAGAAATCTGTTCATACTGTAACCACGAAAAAATATAATATTGTGTCATCGGCTATTAATGTATTACATATTATCATGCTTCGTTTTTTTCTCCTGCTCTGTTAAATTAAAAGATCGGCTCGATACGTCGTGCATTATTCGAGCAGGTATCTTTGAGACGGCTATTCTTTTTTCCTTTTTATAAAAAGAAAAGAAAAGTTCGCGGATCGTGGCGAATAGAAAAAGTGGTATCGAGAACTGGTGCGTGCGTGTCCATTTCGCGCGAGGACATTGTTTCAAACACGTCACGCGTGCATTATCTTCGGCACACGATGCCCACGTACATATGTACGCTTGAAAGAGTAGACGCTTGTACGCATTCATAATACAGACATTTGCAGAATGGACGTCCGCTGAACGGACAGCAGCACGTGAATGCCTATAGGACTTCTGACACAGAGCACGCTTTTAAAATGGTACGATAAGAATAAAATAAATTATACAACCATATCCCGATTACAATAAAATTGTTATTTTTACCGAAAGTTTCTACGTGTCTTTGGTAATTGTAAAGAAAGAAAATTGAAAATCATCGTTTCCATTTGGTAGTTATAGCGTGAAACAAAATTGTTTCGAGCAATATTTCATATTTTCGTTAGAACGTAAGATGCATGGCTGTCCGAGAATGTACTTTAATTAAAGGTGTATTACTCTTCAGTATATTGTACAAAAATATAGAAAAAAAACATGGTTCATAGTAAATATTTTACTTTAACCAACTATGCTAACGAACGCGTCAAATCATCAAAATTTTCAAATCTCTCAAATCCTACCTAAATTCCAGAATTTATATAAAATCCCTGGAGAAACTTCACGACTATATTATATAATTTTTCCCAAATACAACCCCGCGGAAAAACCTGATTTCGAGATAGTTTTGCAAAATTTCCATTTACCAGGCTCCCTTTGCCAGCTCGGATATTCCCAGGCCCGTTAAGATACGAATTTACAATCGGTCACGAATTGTGCTTATTTATGCAGGATTCAAGTGTTTGCAGACACATTTGCGCTCGCCGTATCCGAGAGCTATAGATTCACCCCATGTGCACCTCCGTATATACCGCCGAGCCGATGGATATTAATCGTTTTCCATCGATATATCTCGTTCCCTTCGCACCCTGTTCGTATCGCACCCTTTTCGTCGTCGCATTGCCTGCACCCTTCCCCGTTCTGAAATATGATTTCGCGTCGACGGTTTCCCTTCGTTCGTGATGCTGTTTCATTCATAATAGAGGAGTAATTAACGCATCGATGAAACTCGTCGTCATCGTCGTTGTTGCCGTCGCGTGTTCCGCAGGCCGAAAAGAGTGACGTGCTTTCAAAAACGATCGAGTGATAGAGGAACGGAAGAGAAGTAGGAGAATCAGAGTGCGACGAACTGAGGGTGGTGTAGAGGATTAATCGAGTCTGGCTGGGAAGAGGAAGGGGTGGAAGAGAAAGAGAGAGAGAGAGAGAAAAAGAAAGACCGGGACAGAAAAGGGAGCCGGATAAGCAGCAGAGGGAGGTGAAAAGCGAACCGTGAATCAAGAGTGAAGAGAACCGTTTCTGAAAAGCTCGTGGCCGATCCACTTTCATCCACTTTCTCATCCAGCGCCATCGAGTGCATCAATATATTCGGAAGGACATGATTTACGACGGGTATTGTTCGCGGGACGTTTATCTGACTCCGCAAATCGTTTCGTGCACGGAACGAGTATCGGCGATTGAAGTTTACCTCGTCGAAAAACAAGAAGCTCCCTAGGCCGTACAAACTCTAAGGAGGAGGAAAAAAAGTGACGGTAACCGGTAGGAATCGAGATCGACAGAGAATGGGGGAAACCGCTGTCATATTTCGGCTATCCAAGAGAAAACGATATATATCAGCAGTAATAAGAGTATATATACGTACAAGTAGACGATGAAAGGAAATACAAGCTTTCGGTTAGTATATCGTTCGCAAGAAATCGCATACTCCACAGATTCATAAAAGGAAGCAACGTAGCAGTATCATAGATATAGCGGTGAAATGGGGAGGGGGAAACAAAGATAAGCGTGGAAATTGATAGATGGACAAAGGAAATGTGGAATATTATTAAAACGGAAAAGAGGAAAAGAACTAATGAATAACGGTGTTTTTCCTTCCCGTAAAAGAAATAAGGAGTAACTGGCTTCCAACGGAGGAAAAGAAAAGAAGGCGAGGGGGGAGGTCGATGAAAGAGGGTGAAAGAGCAAAATCCTGGGTGAATAAACGCGGTCGTATATAAGCCCGTGATTTTCGCATTAACGATATGAAAGGAATATCGACTTGCTGTTTCTCGGTTATAATATATAGTATAATGGAGATTTATAGATGCTACGTTTAAACATACTTGTCATGTGAAACGAGCATTGCCTGTACTATGCATCCTTTACTACTAATTTCTCGCGCTTCGTGTCTGATGTAACTCGTCTGCTTCTACTTGTACTATATCCATTTTACTCTCTCGTGAGTTCGTATAACAACCGATCAATCATACTTTTTATAAAATCGTATATTCTATTCCGTTATAGTTAAACTGTTCGATGAGTTTAGATGTTAATCTGTTAGAGGAGAGCACCATAAACTGAGATTCTTGGACATCTGAATCGAACGTGTACTTGAGCTTGATTAAGGGTTCCTCAGCTGATAATCGATAGCAGGTTAATTTTCGAGAATTCCAAGCAGATTCAGGGTAACGCATCTGTTATCTAACTGCAATATCTATAGTTTACGCGATATTATCTGCGAACGAAGGTTAATTCTTAATAGGGACATCTGTATTTTTCCTACTACACTCTAGACTCTAATTGGTCTGAAATCCTTACATTATATAAAAGTTATCCTAATACAGTTATTTATTACGATTTACTAAAGTCCTCTACTACATTGTATATAGCAATGAAATAAAAAGTCAAGCTTCCCTCACGGATGAGTTATTTATAGGTTTAATACGTCTTTAACCTATTAATTTTTGCGATTGTGTTTCGCTTATGTAAGCTGATTTCAATACTTCTTCTGCAATATTGTTACTTTTATAAACATCTACAGTTTGGATGGAGGAAATATATATTTATTAGCAGTTATATAGCGATGAGTAAATACAGAAATATTACTTGTAAATCCAAATAACTGAATTATGAGAAGTTTCATCGTTCTTTTTTTTATATAGTGTAATATAAGATTTAAAGATACATTTATTGTACTTTGAAACACTACGAATGTAAACTGGCTTTCAATTTTGTATTTTAAGTAACGATTACAAATTATTATAAATTAAATTGAATTTGATACAAAAAACTCTCTCTTTCTTCTTTCATCTCTAAACCAATACAGAAATAGCTTTTTAATCCTACTGTTCTGTTTGAGTCTATACGATCCGAAATCGATATTATATTTCAATAGATATTATTAAAACATAAAGATGAAGCGAGGAGATTAGCATAGTTAAATACTTTCGATATTTTTTTGTTTTTCAACAATATATCACGAAAAATTTCAAAAAGAAGTTACAAAAATACTTCACTCGATAAGAAAATTAATATAAAAATTTAGATTTATCGTTTTTAAAAATTGTCAATTTTTAAACTTCTCCCGTTATATATATACCTTTTAACACTTGCTAAATTGGTTGGAAATTAACTAAACCGTGAACGTATAAAAAATTGACGTAAAAATTAATGATTCAGCATGCATGTACGCGAGTTACCTCGATCAGACCGAGTCCATCTCGCTAATCGAGTCTATCTTCTTGCCTGACCGGGTACAACGTTAGTTTAACGGGGAATATCGGGTAGCTTCGAAATAGGATACTAATACGTATTCCATGGTGGTTCATTATTCATACAATTTCTAAATATTAGCCAGGGAACAAGCGTACCGTGAACGTTCTTTATTTCAACGTCTGTTTAATCAGCCTATGTTTGAACAACGAAACAATACATTGAAAATATCAAGAACAGTTATTGACACGACAAACTTAAGCGTAATAAATCGTCAAACGGCCTTCTAACATTTAACGAGTGCACATGACGGTTCATACCAGTATTATTCGTTTCGATATTAATTAATTTAATTCATCTAATTAACGAATCACTTAACTATTTATAACAGGAGGCTGTGAAATATTTTTGCGTTAAATTATACGCGTATGAGAGAAAGTGACGAAACTTTTAATTTAACAAAATTGTGCGTAAAGATGAATTTTCATAGAAAGATCTGCATGATTCGAGACGTTGAAATATATTATTTTGTGTATATATGTGTTCATAAAGGCATTGAGATTCATTAAAAGTGATATATTTATTAAATACTATGCATATGAATTTTATGTAGGGTGGGTTATGAAAGTATTTAAACATTCATAGAAACTTTTTTTTATGAATATATCATATAAAACATTCTGAAATTCCATTAGCATTTTAATGAGATACGACTATCACCATTATATTGTGACTTTATTGGTAAAATTTAGAACGAATCTCAAAACATATAATATAGAAATTGCGAGATATTTACCATAAATATGTGTACAGTGCGGAAGGATTGTCAAAGTATAGAGAGCCAATTACTCACTGCCTAAATCCTGTACTGGATTGTACTATAGTCCTTACACATATATGCATTATCGAAATAGTTTCAAATTTCAAGAAGTTGCGTATAACGCACGTTCATACGAACTTTCCGTAGTAAGTGCTTGAATATTTTCGTGTATCACTGTATACTTACTTTACTTTATCTCTTTCCATAAAAATGGCAGCAACATATAGTTTTCAGACAGTTCAAATTGAGATAATCTTAATCAGACAACTACCAATTTTCGTATTAAACGAATATTATTTTCATGATTGTGCACAATTCACTCATTAATAATGCAATTTAATTCATCGATCGTTTCTGATACTTTGAATTAACGTCAAAAATCGGAAAGTGGAATATTTCATGATCTGCGAAATAAATCATTCAACATCTATTGCTCCATATTTTATGATTGTTCGAGAAAATATTAGTTTTCTATTAGTTGGTGAAGAAAATAGAATAGCGATCAATTTTAGTTTAAACTTGGATATCAACGGCCAACAGCCGCTTGTGGCACTGCCACCGCACTTGGCAACGTACTGTCGTTTCTAAACGACACAACGTGCTAGTGGTCACCAACTAGTGCCTGTCTCTGTGTGCAACCACGAGATAAACCTGATTACTTCGTGGCATCAGAGAGTTCACCGGATACAGCCGCCCCATTGGCACGTGGTGATATTCTCTCGTTCCTACCGTGCGTGTTACACGCGTCGACGACGTGAACTGATTTATACCCGGCTAAAACGCGTTCAACGTCGCGCGTGCAAAGCTTATAATCATATTGTCAGCTTCCTCCTGCATTGTGCGTCTGTTTAATAAATCATGCTAGCTGTCTCGATTGAAACCACGCAAAAATTCTGCTAACCAAAAGCTACGTTCGTTCATAAATAAATTTTGCCTTGTAAATGTCACATCTTATCTGGCGGCTCATAGTTGGAACAAGATTCGAACGAAGATTTAAAGTGATTCATAAAAGTATTCGAACACTGATCGTAGAAGGTTTTTGTGAATGTATTATGTTTTGGATTTATTTCAAACTTTGCTAGTGTGATGATGATATTCGTATCATGTCCTATGTCATACAGAAAGCTTCTATATAATATGATATACAATATACATATATTGAGGAAAAAGCTGCTATAAGTGTCCAAATACCTCCGTGAGCCATTGTGTCGTGTCAAATTATGTAGCGTTTGAAAATGCAGCAGGTATTTAGGTACGAAGTGAAACGAAATTGGATTTTATGAGATTTTTTGAAAATTTCCACGTGAAAAGAGATTTTGCATTCATCGACGTATTTAGTGATTATGAAGCATCACCGGAGATTTTTCGCAGCCACCGAATTAAAAGCTTTCACGGTAACAGACAGGTGTCAGATGTAGCGTGAAATTTTCTAAAGAATATTTCATACAACTTCCCGTTTTTATTATGGCTTACGTCGACACTCTCTGAATTTATAATACATATTTTAACCTTATCAGCTTTTCGTTTATTCGCCCGTGGCAACGTGTAATGCGAATTCACTTCCAGAATTCCTTTAACTACGACGTTTTAAGTCAAACTTATACGTTGATCGAGCGAAGAATAATTAGCGTTACTAAACAATCTCTTCTGGAAGAAACCCTCCGACAAGTAGATCATGTTTCGTTCATTATAGGATTAGCTAGTTCCAATTTCCTATTAAATTTTAATCCGCATCGGACGGTAATACATAATACTGATTCGCCAGATACGCGAGTTTCGAGTCGTCGACGATAGCTCGGCACGTCTCCAACGTATTAATACATTTTCATTGTCAGAATATACGAAGAGCAGATGCAAAAGATAGAAACTGAAACCAGAAACACAGCAGGAAGCAGAAAAAGAATTTCGTACGACTCGTTTCACTGACTAATTAATATAGAATTTTTCTCCAAATCATTCACAAATGAGAAATAATTGAAGTATCCAGTACCGTTTACTTGCAAGCGAAAAGCTTCGTTGTCCAATGAACAAATGGTTAACGACACGTCGTGTACCGATCTGCTCTTAACGGTGGTTCCTTTCGTCGTGATCGAACGATCGACCCAGAATCGAAATAATAACAGAACGGCTAACGAGGGTCCGCTTTCCCTCGTTTTCCTTTCCTTTACAGGGATGCTTTTCACGCTGGGCAGAACGTGACGGGCTTCCCTAACGTCTTTTCGGCCAGCTTCGATGCGCCCTGGCAAACTGCTTTTCCCTTTCCTGTCCATAGGAAGCTGCTTTCGTCCCACCTTTCTTCTTTCCTACCACCTCTTATCCTCGTCCTTCTTTCTCCCCCTCCCTTTCCCATTCTCTCTCTTCCTTCGTCGTTCCTGAATTGGGTCGAGTGCATTTTGTACGATCTCAGAAAGCCGTGCGATAAGTCGTAAGACGTCGAGCGAGTTACCTCCTCTCTTTCGCGTGTTTCGCCTCCATTTCGTTACGTTTTGCATCGACGACGGTGCAGGAGGCGAAAGAGGGTGCGCGAGGGATGAACAGAGATCTATGTTTTTCGTTGGACGCGCGATTATTTCGAATACTATATTCCGTGACACATGGTTTTTATCCATTTACATTCTTACCAGACCCGCCATCCTCCTGCTTTTTCGAGCGGCTCCGTTTCGTCGGCGACTCATAAAATTGCGATCGAACCCGAGCCACGGTAAAACGGTGCGAAACTTGTTTAATATCACGTTGCTTCGTACGATTCTCGTGCATCTAACCCGATTATCAGCCTTCCTAATAGGATCCGATTATATTCTTTTTAAATTGCACGTGTATAAAACGAACGCAAGTCACAGTAGCTACTGTGTTTCGTTTTTCTTTTCCCCTACGTCGGACGTACGGCAGAGGTATTTTATTTTTACACACGACTGCACACTAGAAACAGCCCGAAGGGGGATTCACCCTTTTGTTGGCTTTCTGTTAACCGACGACTACCGACGACAGTACGTCGGATCGGATTTTACCGATTGTCTCCAACGGCGAAAGCTGCTTCTATCATGTGAACTCGATTTTACCTTTGACATCGGACATTATTAGTTGCCTTCCATGTCGTAACTGCACCAGGAGAAGGAAACGACTTTCATTCAATTGTCCATGGGAAGATAGTACGGATAATGTTATGCGGGTAGGGGATTCTTAACCATATGAAACTGAATAATTATCCGATCGGAGTATTACTGGTATTAGATTACGTGGCGATATGTCAGTCTGCGTATCTTGATATTTTTACAATACCTTTTTCAGTAAGAGTAAAGTATCTATACGTGAAGTTATATTGGGGTTTTTTCGCAAAATGATTTACCAGTTAATAATATTGGCGAAATAAGCTAGAGGTTGTAGATAGTAGATTTCTCTATTATAATTTGACGATTTTAAAAATCGGAATTTGTAAAATTTGATTGCAAAATTTTATTTAATTTATTATCGAACTTGTTATCGAATCTTTATATACTGGAGAGGCCAGGGGACAGAGCGATCAACTGCGCTTTTTATAAATGTGATAGTTTTAATACCGGGTTATAATGATTAGTATTTCAGTCCTTAGAAACAGTATTAACCTCGATGAAGTTTGATCGAGAAGTTTGGCTTTCGTGTGACTCATATATTATGTACCTGGGGGAAAGTTGGTCGACTTCGCGACATGAAGAATTACTTTTATCGTAAGACTCTTAAATATTAAGAAAGGAAAAAGAAATGACTACATTTTTCATTATGGAAATCATACAATCTTCATCTCACGAACGATTAATTCTATCTTTGAAGTTTTTTAATTTCTTGTAATTTCGAATCAACTTCTCTAAGGTTGTGAAAGTCGTGTAATTGTGCGATAACTTGATTTATTTCCTGATATTTCTAATACCGTGATAACGTTATTCGGTTTATGAATTTATTTGGTCAAGTTTATCCTATTGCGAACGCAGTGATGTATAGACGAATATGTAAAAAGACTATTCTTAAATTTGGAATTTTTAGCTAATCGATAGAATATATTGGAAGAATTTGCGCATATGACGACAGAGAGTCTTTTATAGTTCAAAGTCTTTTAAAATGTACTTTTCTCATCTGCAATTCACGTCACTTAAATTGAGACATTAAATATTAATCTTTAAGTAACGAAAATATGAGAAAATATCGTGTAGCATAGGTACAGCAGGATAAATATATCAAAAACAGAAAAATAGCACGAATGTAGTCGCGTCATCTGAATCAGTGAGCATGTGTTATGCAAGAACTAATAAAATAAACAACGAATCCACATTCTTCAAGAAAAAATACTCCAATGACGCTAGAATGCATAAGGAAAAGATAGTCGCACTTGCATATTCTTAAAAATTGTTTATCAGGCGATATGCAATGTCAGATATTAATTGACCAGTTCAAAAGTTGAGATAAAATTAGAAACCACGAAGACGAGACGAGCTAGCATCCAGTTTAGGATATAGTTTAGATTAGCAATCAGGCTAACTAAGAAGCACTCAGGCTCCAACTTTAATTTAGTTGTGAGCGTTAATCAGCGTATTAAATAACTTTAGTAAAGCAGAATTTAGTGCAAGATTAGTTTCCTCCATAAGAATATTGTGTCGCCTTTCGGAGAGATATCTTCAAAGATACCATACAGACAAACATTCGTAAATATTCAAAAAATCTGTTAAAAGACCTAGAACAGGAAATAAAATAAAATTCGAGCATAAAGAAGTTTGCTTCCGAAGTGTAAAAGAATCTATTTACCTATAGAAAGTTAATATGTCTTTTGTTTACCACCATGTATATATAATTTATATCACAAGAAAGAAACGTGAAAGCTCTTGGACAACTTTATCCAAACTTTCCAGCGTAACTTCTATCAAATTTATCCAAACAATACCGCGTCGAATCTCTTCCATTTTCATCGTATCGGTTATCGAATCGAGAATCTCAAATGTTATCGTTCGCGCGACGTGAAAATCTCCCACGCGATAAACATCTTCGGAAGCCGTAAAACATGTTCGTTTATGACGATCTTCGCGACAACGTTTATCCTCGAAGCAATTTCAAACGGTACGCTTCCGAAAACGTTTTCGTTTAATCTCGTAAATCGCGGTGTTCATTGTCTCTTGTTCGTTAACGAACACAATATCTCACAGCGTGCGACGCGTTTCGCCCACGACTCGCGGACCAATATTTCCCACTGGCAGCTCGAAAGTATCGCGTTTACGAGGCAGCTCATGGAATTCTATAAGGTGTGTGTTCTTGTGTGGTTGGTAGTTTCGCGACTCGTTCCATTTCTCAAGGTTCTTCTTGCCTTAAAGTGTCTGAGTCACCGCTTGCGCGCAACACTCTCCCTCTCTTTCTCTTTCTCTCTTTCTTTACCACTCGACGGTTATCGTTCTACAGTTTTATTCTTCTCTTGGTTTCAAGTTGCACGCTATCTTGCAGGGGTGTGTAATGATTCGGCATTATGTCATTCTGGTCGAGTCCGCGCAGCCATGTTGCCATCTAAGGGTTGTTTCCCTCTAACGTTTCGTAATATCCGAGACGTAAACGTTTTCATGAAAGTCGCCGTTGTGACTCAGTATTTAACGATAAGTGTGAGAATGTTTGGAACGTTTTAATAGTAAATATGCATACTGCAGAAGTTTTTGTTACATTATCCTTGAGACAGGGACATAGGATAAGGGAAAACCCTTAATTTCTATGACGTGGATCAATTGTTTGCACACTTTGCATAGCTTTCTGACATAATTTTTTTTTACACATTATTTTATTTATTTCCTCTAACAAAGTAAAACGATTAGTTGGTACTAAAACTGTCACTAAAACTTCTAACACAATTTACCCAACTCACTATTTTGTTTTATGGGGCCGTTGTCCATAAAGCTCTTAAATTATATAATCATTCTTAACGAAAAATAATATATAAACGTCGACGAGCGTGGAGTGTATGGTTGGTCACGTTCTACCCTCTTTTTTTCACACCCTAATCTCAAAATAACCTGTACTCCTACGCACGCTTGACGTTAAAACTCAGTCATTCGCGAGTAGTAATGAAAATTTCCACTCCCACAAAACCTTAAATTGTAATTCCTATTCCTAAACGTTGAAATTCCTATTAATGATAATTAATAGCGGCGAAATATTCACCTTTGGCGAGGTACTTATAATTAAATTATTGGTATATTTGGTCGATCAAATTATAATCGTATAAATTGGAATTATATTATGGAATTGTGTACATGGTTTGACACAGAGTTCTATTGGATTTTATTCGCTTAATTGTGATACGGATGTCGGGAAAATATCACCTTAAACGTTGCTGTTTTGCGGTACTAGACTCTTAATTTTGGAGCATGTGCACGCTTCCAAGAGGAACTGGGCTCGGTAATATCCATTTGAGAAGAAGGTCAGTCGAGAGTAAACCTTGAGACAGGGCAACTCGAGAAAATTGGCCTGCAACATGTGCATTGCAAAGCGAAAAGAGGTATCATAACAACACTGTGTTAAAGAGTTGGTCGCAAGATTGTTTGTAACTAAGTAAGTCTGAGTGACGTATACAAATTTGCTAAACGAATAACGCAATCACGTGGTTTCTTTTTGTTAACAACAACTTTTTTCGAACAAGGAATTTTTAATGATCCAAAATTTCTTGAAAAGAAACAATTTTATTGAATTGATACAAGGAAGCTTTATGAAATTTGAAAGGTCTCTGTGAGCTTTGGAACGACTCTACGAACTTTGAAAGAGGAGAGAAAGTGCACAGAAAATCGTACAAGTACGCTCCTACGTTCGCAACTTCTTACATTATGAAACAAATTGTGTAACGAAAACAATTGATTCGACAATTTTCTACATAAAATATCGAGATCCAATCGACCAACGCATTAAACATCTTTTCATTTAAAAGGACGTAATTAATTAAACCTCATACCTGTAGAAGAACCAGTGACATCGAGTCACGTCTCTTCCGACGCCATGTTTCAAGATTCACAATTTTGCGTAAAATTATAATCAAGCGACTCGTAACTAGTAAAACTTATTCGTAAAGTTTCATTTGTCTTATTATCAAACTCGTTACTATTATGCAAAAGAATTCGATGCTAATAACTCGTAACTTATAACTTGCACAATTCCACTAACAATATTAGTTCCATTATGTAAGAGGGCCCTGGTACACAGTTTTGTACAGATTTCCTCTGCAAGGACAGGCTTCTACGACTCACTTAACTGCGGTATCAGATCGAATTAACAAATTAAGTAACGATCATAGCAGAAAACGTGCTCATAGACTTGGTCCCTAACGTTCCAGAAGTTGGTAGATCGTCTTATCATAGTAGTGGCGCGTTACGGAGCAGCTTGTACACACAGATAGATACAGAAAAGGGGATCTTGGACGAACGTCACTAACTCCAGAAGTAGTCCTATCGCGGAACAGGAATCCGGAGATAGAGGGTGCCGGCGGGCAACCTTTTCTGAAAGTGGCACCTAAAACTTTAAATCTCGTATCTTACGCCTAAGACGCCGTACACCCCTAAATATTTTATCCCCTTGCTCTTTCGTCTCTCCCGTAGAGAAATGGTCGCTCTTTAAGTTATCTTTCCCTCTGAATTCATAACCGGACCGGTATTTCGGTATCCGTCGATGAAACTTTTCTTCGTAAAAAGGAAAACTCTTAACGGCTGGAACGGTTTTAAACTAAAGAACCATCCCACGAAATAACACGCCTCTCAACTGTACCGTATATATCCCGCCATTTCTTACGACACGAAACTCCAATTGCATGTAGCTTTAAATTCATAAGCGTCTACGTATTCCTTCGGCCGACGCTGTGGCTTCCCTACCCAGGGACAAAGAAACGCTTATTAATTCCAGACGTCTCTCATTGTAATTTTGATACAATCATATAACAGGCGTCTTCATCAGCTTCAGAGATTTCGTAATTTTCCGTGTGATTTTCTCTTGTACCTTCCTCGCTTCGTTTCGTTCCCGAAACCGGTCTTGTTCTGTTCGAAAAACGAGCCGTTTCTCATAGATTCTTCTTCGTATTTCCTTTCATTTATAGTAACTATAATTTTGAGTAATATCATACCATTACATTGTATTACAACATTGTCCATTGATAAGGATTCACTAATAAGATATGCATTTCAGCAATTTGCTTTCATCGTGTTGATATTTTATTTATCTGAGTAAATATCTTGTAATTTTAACTTTCCAGTCTTTGTAACGATTTATTATCGTACAATTTATATATGTAGATACGAATGCTTAACCCCTTGTCACATAAATTTGTCCACGTTTTATATTTACACATTTGTATTATTATATTTAAATTTATGCTTATGAGCGAAAATGATTAATTCATTTTACAAGAAGAAACAATTAATAATAAATAATAATAAAATAGAATAAGCAAGGTATATCCTTCATAAGATACTATAGCTAGAATTCATAGATCAATAGTGAAAATGGGGTCACATGCGTTAAACAGGAGTTGCTAAAAATTTTAATCCTGATTCCTAGAATTCTAACAACAACAATAATAATAATAATAATATAGCGACACAGAGCAACCTAACGAAAGAAAACTTCATCGACGATCGTTCATAGTCACGTAATTTGCCATTAACGATATACATATAGACAGAACTAAAACCTACGACATTCGTTTCTCGTATACATCAAATCAATCTTCAACTATCGAAACTAGGTGTCAACTTATAGTAATATAAGTAACTCATATCGTAGCATTCTGAAGTGATGCAATATCGTGTCACGGATATCACGGTAGCGTCGATAAATTAGCAACACGGCACTTGATAAACAGTGCCTCTTAATTTCGCCCAATTAACCGGCGATACCACGGGAAATTGGTGTAACGAATGCCCCACGGGGGCGAGGGGTTACGAACTAGGGGTAGGAAACGGCGGAGGGGGATGAAGTTGCGAGTCGTTGAAAACTACGCCAGGTCCACGTTGTTCCCGAAGTAGGTTATTCCGAAGTGTTTCGCGTTTTCGAGTCGCGTTAATGCCACTCGCGAAAGGTGGTCTTGGCCCGGGAATTACGCCACGGACGACCAATAAGGGGGTGCTGTTGATTACGCCAGGTGGCGGAACAACTGACATCTATGAGAGCCGAAGCGGAACAGGGCGGAGGTAAACCGAGAAATCGAAGAAGCTGTGTCTGCCGTACTGTGTTCGGCGCCGTGGCCTTTTATCCTAAGCAAACAGAATTTGATATTCTGAAATCCTGATTGTGTCGATCGAGACGAAAATCAAGAAAAACGTATGTGCGCGGATCGAGGACGGTGATCGGCAGAAAGTACGATCGGGAACCAAGGGAATGAACGCGGATGATAGAAATAACAGAATAAAGAGGAGGAAAGAGAGACGGGGGACAAAGGAATGGGAAAGCAACGAAGGGAACACCGTTACCTTCAGCGATAAACTCCGCCAGAGCGATCCTCAGGGAAATAAAGTTCCGGAATGGCTACGGAGAAGAGACTAAGCTTCGGACCCCCGACGCGTCGCTGTCGTCTTCTTTTCGCTTGACCTCTGACGAATAATGTGAGAAGCATCAACTGTTTCTGGTATTTTTCATGCTGCTTCGAATATACGAGCGAAGGACGTCGCGCTTATTTCTTATCCTTTCTCTATTTTCTTTCTATCCCTCTGTTTCAACTTTGAAATCGTTATTTCGTTGTTTATGTAGTTTATCCGTCAACCTGCCCGTTTAATTGAGTCTTCTCAACGAGTGCAGTTCCTTCGTGTAACTTTTTGCTACCTTAGGCGTCATTGATTTAAGATGCAGGATATTTAGAAAGATTAATAGAGTCAGTTATGACTTCCTTTTTATCGTATACCTTTAATCTATTCGCATCTGAACGAGATACCTCGCAATGAGATGTTTATGCAGCGCTTTTGAGTGGGATATTTGCCTTTTAATTTTTCTCATTGAATACATTTTTATGGAAATGAAAAGAAGAAAAGATTCACACGCGTGCACATTTTGGATCCATCGATTTGCAGAGTCGCTTTTCTCATTTAATTCTTGTTATCTTTCCAGTTATACGCTTTCGTTGCTTTCGTTTGTCATATCGTATTAGGTCGTTTTGCGAGTGCTATCGTTCTTTTTTTTCGTTATTGATTTTCAATGAAGTATTGTTTCTCACCTATCCACACCGTATTGTTTTTAGCTGTCTATTCCCTTGAGCAATATTTCATTTTTAACAGATGAACATTCCAAGGAGATCGGCAGAGTGATGGGAGAATGAATGACAAGTGAAAATTCATATCACATATATTGGAAACACTGTATGCTCCATGAATTTCATAAAAACAGACATAAAGCAACAATGGCAACTAAAGATATTAAATAATTAACAGATATAAATGATTTCAGCAGGAAAATTTCCATCGAATTCTAGATTACAGAAATGTTATTTTACGAGGGATTAAAAAATATAGGCTCTAAATGGGAAATGATGATAGAATGCAAGAAATTCGCGTTTTATAATTGCCAAATTTTAGTCGAAAGGATGATGAAACTTATAAAACGATTTAATATTATATTTCATACCCTGAAATCATATATAGAAACCAATAAATTCCCAATTAAAAGCTAATCTTCATAACTATAGCATACATATGCTCTATATTCTGTATCAACTAGATTTTCATCATTAACCCTTGTATTTTTTATCGCTGTTCGGTTTATTCCACAAATTTTTACCTCCATTTAATTCATCAAATCTGACTTTTGTCCCACATTTATGGACAAAATATCTCGCGTCTCGTTTCATCAGAATATGAGAATATTCCTTTGAAAAGATAATATATGCGTTATAAAGTGGTACGAAATATTTACGCTCATATAAGAAATTAAAACGAAAGAAGAGCTTCAGGACATTATTAAATCGAACACCAATTTAAATGTTTCTCCCTCTTATTTCTACCAGCGATTACCGTTTCTAGAAATCCTGAATTTTATCCAATGTCGTTCACGAACGTCGTTACGTTCAGTGACACGAATAACGGGCCGGCTGGGTTCGTTTCACGTTCCTTCCTCGCGGTTCCCTAACTCGGTACACGCGCCTGAAAATGGAAGTCGGATCCTAAAGTCGGAAAGCACAGCCGGTTGAAACGCGATTCGTCTGGTTGCGTTCATAGCCGGTTGATTCGAGACGGCTAGGCTATGGAAATCGGTGACGACGAGCAATTTCGATCCTTGTCGAGTAGCGCGGAAGGGAAACCCTTCTGGCTGATTCAACCCCTTCCGGTGATATACGGTACACGCCGTGGCGAGTATTTTCGGTTCATTTCGTATTAAAATTATAATACCATCAATCGTTACCGCATGAAATCGCGGCCTGGTCATTATTCGCGTTGGTTATCACATAACAGAAATTCAAAACCGATACCGCGTAATGCTTATTGCACAAAGGTGTGCGCGAGTGAGCTCTTCGATGGTCGCATCGAATGCACTTGCACACATATACGAGCGCACCGGTAATTACTACTCATTAAATTAATACCGGGCATTATGCATCGAAGAGAAATCGACCATGCGCCTCTTTTTCGCCGATTTCGCGGCGCCCCCGAAACGTGACTTATTGCACCGTGGTTTCCTGCCAGCCAGCTCGTTTGTTTCACACAAAAACTCCGCTATAATACGAATTTGAGGTGCGATTCCAAATCTTCTTCTATTTGTTTTTCTTTTTAATTCGTCATTAGCGACTCCGTTGAGATCATAGATCGTGTCTTATAATTTTTGAAAGAGATCGGCTCATTTTATTGAATATTTTAGCTTAATTTAATTTCGATGTTTGATACAAATTCTTTAAGTTACTTCTTCTAGAAGAGAAATTAATATTAGATTGTAATTCAGCAGTAGAGAATTTGTTACATATACTAAAAATAAAATGGTTCGTAATAATTTCTGCATTATACAGGGTGTCCGAGATTTGAACGGCCAAACAATGTCAATATATTGTAAGGGTCCAGATAAGAATACAATGTTATATAAGCATACGTCGTTTAAAGCTCTATTAAAAGGTCATAACAAAATTATGAAATACGGAGGGAACAGTAGCAATATGAAAAGATAATTTGTCCATCATCCTTGGCAATACAAAATTGATAACAGCTGAAAATAGAATTCATCACCATGTAAATTTCATTTCTACTTTGCTTCATCTCGGTAAATGAATTATTTTGAGATGGAGATATTTCGAGATAAACATTTAGTTAGATGCCTTTGTAGAAACAGAATAAATGTGAATATCGCTGATCAGTCTTTGCATTATATCGCAGTAACCGTGATTCTGTAACCGTTTCCTTTACATTTTATACTTTTGTCATAACTTTTTAACAAAATTTTGAAACGACCTATGTTTATATAATGCTTTTTTAGACAAGATACACTGACAAACTGAATGTTTGTTCGTTAAAACCTAGGATACTCTATATAATGCATATCGCATAATGGAAAGACTTTCCTCTAGGAGATAAAAAATGTGTAATTTTATGTATGCTATCTTGATTCTTGATATTGTAATTTGGCCTTTTCTTGAAAGAAAAGAGAAAGTAAACTTGTTTTCGTAAAAGTTATCTGTAATAGCTAGTAAGATTATCTGTAATAGCAATGTAAGAATTGTAGATTTCAATAATAATGCTGCATTTTCAATTCTGGTTTAAAGACGAAGGTGCCATGAAGTGGAGATCTTGAGATATTATAAAATTTCCTATTTCTTTGGTCATCCCTAACGTTGGAAAGGATCCAAATAATATTAATAGTATTGGCTTTCCCAAATACTCGGGCGAACAATTCTTCACACTTTAATGTAACATCATCGCTATGTAAACAATAATATTGTCAATAGGTTGAACGGTACTTGTTGAATCACAGAAGATGATATAATTTTGATTGGATCCTCTTGAGACCATTTGAAAACTTCGTCGTAGGGCATACAGTTCACTATAGTACACTGGTATTGTTCTTCTACTTTATTTAATATTTTTTTTACAGTCAAAGAAACAATGCTCCCGATTGTTGTCTTGAAATTTTACAGTTTTCCAAATATTTGCGTTGATCTAGAACCGATTGCATTTTCGACTATTAGGGAGAGTGAAATGTCTTTTCAACGTATGTTTTTTGAATGTTTAAACGAAAATGTTATTTGGCTGGGCCAAATGAATTGACGCTGCTTTTAAAATGTTTCGAAACGGGCATTGTTTATTCGACACGTGCCGAGCTAAAACGAAACATTTGAAAAATGCTGCAATTTTGTCAGCAAATAATATCAATTCACCGCAGTCGGATATCACTTTTTGTCTCGTTTCTCCGATGGTTATATGTCATTATATAATATCATCCCACTTTTTCTGCTTTCCAACCATTTTTCGTATCCCATCCATCAATTTCGTTCGAATCGGATCAATTACGTGCAGTTAGCCTGTTTGCAGTCTTTCTGGTTTTTAAATCTAATTTTATCTCTTTTCTTTTTGACTGACATTTTTTGTCCCATCGGTTCTTTTTACGTACACATGTGTTTTTACATTATATAACGTAACTCTTACGGTGTATTGGGATGAATTTGATACAGGTATAAGTTTTCCATTAATGTGTTTCCGAATCAGAAAGTTGATCCCCGCCTATGCGTTGTATCAATGAGTTCTCGGGTTCCTGATGAAGACAACATTCGCACCATTGCGTTCTCCGACCCTTCATGAAGTTGTTGAGTATACAGAGTATCGCATGATCCATGGTACAAATGGGGTGAGACAGATTCTATGGCATAAAATAAGCCGAAATAAAGCACAGAGAATCTGTATTGGAGGCTTAATTTTCGAGAAAATTAAATTTGAAAATTTCACAAGTATACGTGAATTTGCTTAATTTCCAAATAGACAGGAGTATAAAATTGATAGGAGAATATTCTAAATATGAAAATATGAAAAATGTAGGGGATAAGGTTTGTCGTTTAAGCTTCCGTTTTGCAAAAATAGTCTTTCAACGAGTTTAGTTAATAATTGACCAAATGCCCGTTTACTCGAGCAATTTTTTAACTCGTCGTTCTAAAAAATAAGACAACCCAATATAATCTTCGTCTTATTTTTAGACATAAAATCTGCCTAATCCTATTTGTATCGCGAATTACGGGATATTCTACAATGGCAAACGCATCTTACAAATGGAAGAACTTCTTATATCGAGTTCGACTTAATTTAGTTTGTAATTTATTGCTGAAAATACAAATTTCAAAACCGTTCTATATTTATAGTACTTCAAAGTGCAAGTAATTTATTATAGAAAACGGAAAATAGAAACAAAGTTTTCATAATACAGTTAGTCGAATTTATGAAAATTTAATAAGCCTTTCCCAATTTACAACCTCGCTACTGTATCTCCAAACCCTTTCAAAGAACCATCACCTCTGTAACTGGAATGTTGTTTTATATGAAAACATGCTGTAATAGTTGATTGGAGTTTTTCTTTCTCATGCGAAAGCTAGAGACTACTTTTTGGTGTAAACAGATCGATTGTTGTCTGCTATAACAATGGAAACAAAATACAATGGGGCCGTGAAAAATAAATATCTTTCCGTTGTCGTTCCATCTTAATTATTTTCATTGGTTCGTTCCTTTTTCATTATTCGCTATGTAGAGGTATTAGTCATACGATTATAAATGAGGAACGCATAGGATAATAATGGCTGTCGAAGAGAATATTCTCGTCAATATATGTATGCCCAATTACGCTATTTTTAACGATAAAACGTAAACCAAGAGGATTCTATCGACGAACAATAATCTGGCTCGAAGAAACGGCTTACGCATGGCTAATTGCTTGTCTGTAGGCGTCTTAATCCTTCGTGCTTAAAGCTTTGTCACTAAGGATAAAGTAAATTCAAGCATATATTAATACATTCGCTGAAACTCGGGTTTTCGTTAAATACGATGCTACATGTTAACAAGTCATTTTCACGTAACACCTGTTTCTATATTACCGTGTAGCATAAGAGCTACGCGCGTGCAAAAAATCATCAATTTTTCGACACCTGTAAAAATTTACTCTAAAAGCAAACTAACAATTTTCTAAGATGAATGATATTCTTTCATCTAACAAGCTTATACTATACGACAAATTAATATAATATACTCATAATATACGACAAATTGTTTATAATATAAACAATTTTCAAAATCGGAGGATTATTACCTCAATCGTAAGAGAAACTTTATGCTTGCAAATTTTGTTACTCTTTTAATAACTAACATGAGTTCTTCTGAAATTTTCTTAATAATTTCATTTACTTCGTATCTCGAATTTAAGTCCATACTATTATGTCTCTTAAAAGAGCATGTTAACTCGGATCTGCGATGAACACGTTACCAAAACAAGAAGTATTCCTTTTACCACTCTACACCCTTCGTCCTTCTTTGATTCATTTGTACCTTTAAATCGGCCTGTGTATATTCCTCGCTTTTCTATAATCTCTGATCTCCACGTATACCCTCAGAGAGCTCGGCGAATCGTGGAAATCCAGGTGGAAAAGAGCAAAGATTCCAGCCGGATTACACAATCCTCGAGTGTACATTACATCGTGGAAGATATATGCGATAAGGAAGACAGACGATGAACGATAAAACGTCGGATGACTCTGAGCGAGCCGGCCGAGCTCCGTGGCCGTAGCGTCTGATCGTTATTAATGAGCAAAGTGTGTCGTTACAGGCTTATTATCCGAGCCGTTCTAATTAAATTGGATTAGTGCAATGAAGCGTATCATGAAATTCTCGGTTAATGGTCTCACGCAGACCACGCCGCGCCCTTCGTTACCCCGGCCGATGTCGCTGACATGCAACGTTTCTGGCCGCGATCGACCTGATAAATTTCATTATGCCGGCCCTGGGATCGTGACGAGTACGATCGATCACGTCCGGCAGCAGCCAGCCAGCCAGCCAGCCAGCCCAGAAAAGAGGGATCTCGACAATGGGAAATCGCATTGTTCCCCGGAAACAGTCGAGCTTCTTTGCCTTCGCCTCGGAATCAACCATTCTCCCCGACATTAGCCTGGGTTCGATGGTTTTAGTCGATTTCTTGGACCACACCAACGACGATAATATATAGACAGTTCCTGGATAGTTACTGTACTACCAATACTAAAAGCCTGGTTTAATGTGATTTAAGCTTTCGCGAGAGAGACACCGACGATTTCCCTCGAATAGCTTGGAAAAACAAATTTCCAATTTTTCTTCTTTACTCTTTCGCTTTTCTATCCTTATACGTATTGTTTTCTTCGGTTCGGTGTAACGAGTCGTTGAGATCGTTTGAAAATTTCGAAAAGGGAAGACGTAATTATGGCGAAACAAGTGCACCTAAGTTAAAGCCACGGAATCTGACGTTGGAAGTTATAGCACGGGTTATCGTGAAAATAAGCGAGAGGTTGTAACGTTATAATGAACCGTTTCGAATGATACGTCGTAACAATACGTTCAAGTAACTCTCGCATTAATACGCGCAGGGCAATAGCATTTATTCAACTCTACGGTAACGAGGCTGCTCGGTTGAAAAGTTATTTAAAAGCGCATTTCGCTGGCTCGGCTTGTTTCTCCATCTTCAGCAGATATTAAACGAGTCACGCAGATGATTTGCGTTTCCTCTTCATTCTTTTTCTTTTTTTCTTTCTCGTTGCCTCTTGCCGTTCCCTGGTGGAAATCGCGACGGTGAAATTGACGTACGTACATACCCACCGATCAAGTGTCGATTAAACCGTGTGAAAGCGTGCAATTTTCGAGAATATCGTGTATTAGGGAATTTAAAACGGGTCGGTTAATTTGATTATTAGCGGTCTGATGTTGTATGTTCAGCGAGTTCCGGCGGCCCTAATGAAACCTTGTAAATTTCACGCTCGACTCTTGCAATGATTGCCTGTAATGGCCTGGGAATATCATTAAACGATTCATCGTCAGAGTAAAGTTCATTGGCACCCTGCTCCCACGGATCAATGGAGGCCTGTTTATCCCTGGTATATCTGTTTACCATTCGCATTAACATATCCTGCTACATTCAAAGCAGAATCTTCTCCATGTAATCTATCACTCTACCTACGTTCAGAGTAGCGTAAACTTAATAGAATTGAAAAAAAAAGGAAAAATAGAAAAGAAGGAAACAGGGATGCTCTTCGATGCTTTAAATTTTTTAATAACACTCAATTCGTTAGCTAAGAGCTCGTTGGCGAGATATTATGGAAGCTTCCTCGTGAAATGCGTGATATTATTAAAAAAAGAAAAAAAGAATACATAAAGAGTGAAAGAGAGAATGTAGAGAAAATAGGAGAGGGAAATATAAAAAGGAAAAAAGAAGAATTGAAATCCCTGGCGGGTTATTAAAGAAATCATTAATTATAAAAGATGAGTTTGTGCGTATACATGTATACGTGCGCACACATACAGAGATAATTCAGAATCCTACTCATTGTTATTTGCATAACTTCTGAGCGCGATATTCGACGGCGAACTAATAATACGTTTAAAGTTCACTTGCTGTAGAAATTTCCTCCCGGTACTTTTTTTAACAAGCCGATTTATCTTGTTGTTCGCCGCTTCGTTTTTTCATCGACCCGTCAAAATGCCAGGCGAGCTTCGCGTTTCTCACCCCTTGCCTTTATGAGAAAAAGAGATAGAGCGAAGGAAAGCTAGAGAAAAGAAGAAAAACTTTGCCGCTTCTATTTGTCCTGTATCCATTATAATAATAGGTGGCCGTCGTCAGTTTCAATTTTCTTTCGAGGTATTTCGACCTTTTTAATTCGAAATTTTTATCCATCAAATTATCGCGTCAATATACTAATTTCAAACTATAATTGCTTTAGATTCCAGCGACTCTTTATCCTCTCTGTCCCTTTCTCTTCCGAATTTATTTCTAGAATATTTCAAAAACATTTTACGAATATCCCTGTAATTTCCACCGTTCTAATCACAACCGTCTAAAAGCGACATATCGACGTATCGCATCGAACTATACCCATCATCATTAACGATGGATACATGGGCTGTAAGGTACACTTTGCGATCGAGTCTTTTTAACGATACTGTTTAAACGATTTCACTTAGATGCACGCAGTCAAAGGTTTCCCTATTCTGTCCTCTTATTTTATTCATTTTCATTCACCGTTACTCTATCCCTAGTTGTTAGCTAAGAATTGTACAGTCAATGAAACTTATAGTTCATTCAAAGCCGCTCGCGGGATCGTCCTTAACCCTTCCTCATCTATGGTCGGGGTATAACACGATGCAATGTCATTCGTGTAACGTTCTCACGACGTGAACAACGAAAAGATTCTTTTTGATGTGATACTTTTTACGAAATAACTGATTCTTCATATCTTTTCATAGTACATTCAACGTTCGAATAAAAAATAGCCAACCGATCACAAAATATGCAGTTAAAAATATGCAGACGATCAAAAAGATTGTAGCAAGATATTATATAGGTCAAGAAAATTGCACTGAAAATTGTATCGGTTAAGAAAATTGTATTGGAAGATTGTTATATTGGAAGCATGAATTATATAATTGTAGGATTAATCGACGGTTAAATAAGTATTCTAGTAGAGTTTGAAATGCTTTCGTGGTACATTTCTGTAATCCAAAAACTATTATTTAAATAAAATCGAGTCTGTTTGATAATACGTATGTCGGATTAACATCAGAGTTTTTGGTGCGTATCAATTCTTCATTTGAATTTGCCATCGTTTTACACAACAGAAATTATATTTACACGTATAAATATGACTTTTACCAAGTTTAACAATTAATAAGTTTAACGAACGCTGTTAACGCAATATTCTTGGGTTCAAACGAATCCACGGTCAACGGGAAACTCTTTGTACAATAGATTATATTTTTTTCTGAGACACAAAATGACGTTAGCTGTGACGCTCGGTAACTTTCTGACTGACTACACGATATCAGTAAACTGTCCAAGGAGATCACAATAAAAGACTGACACGATCACATTTGTCAATTACATATTGATCAGGGATATCAACAAAATTCCAGGCGCCGTTACTAGGCAGACCCGCGTAGAGCCGACATTGCTCCTGGCCGGGGATTGTTTGTTAATACAGCGTGTCTCTCAATATTGGTATTTCTTCTGTCAGGTAAAAACGTTCATCCCGTGACCGTGGCTACGTTCAGCGACCAGTTGTGTCACCTCGAGCCCAAGTATTGGGGTTCTTTCCAAAATTCCAAAAGAAAGGCCCGATGTCCCTACATCTCCGACACGTAGATTTATTTGAGATGTACGCTTTTTGGAATCGGAAGGAACTGGCTAGTAAAGATTCTGATTTCTAACTAGTTCTGCCAGGGGTTTCTTGGGTCCTTTGGGGGATTTATGTAATTGGGTTTATTCTACGTCTTAGGAATTTGGTTCTTTAGATTGGTTTTATGGCGTCATGGGGTACTTAGGTCGGCTCGGCTATTTTATCAGTAAAATAGACAAGCTTTTGACATTTTTGGGGCAACTTTTACGTTCGGGTGATAAAATAGGGACAGATAAGATGACAAGTATCTTCTTAATAGGTTTCCTATCAGCATTATATCCATTACCGTTCACGAGAATCACAACACTTTGATCGATTTGTGGTAACAACATTTGAATTTGACCAAAGTGTATAAATTAATGACGAGCTATCAATTAGAAATAATACCATCTCTTCACGTCAAATATCACTAGACTGATTTATCAGTCTGAATTATCTGTTAAAATACGTAGCAATAATATGTTTTATTATTCAATATATCTATATACTATACATATTCATTATTCAAATATTCACATTCATATATTCACTGCTCGCATTAACGTCAAACAATTTTTCCAACCTTCTTTAACACATTAAAACGTAAACACTACTATTTAAATGTTAAATGAAAGACAAGTTTCTTTGTTATTAAGTGAACGAGTACCTTAATAACGTTCTATTTTAAACTGATTTCCTGAAAAATTTGCTTCGCCTAGTCACTCTTCTAACTAAACGAACGCACTGAAAATCAAACACATTAAACGCGAGAGGTCGGTGAATGCGAAGGAATTAATTTATTTTCTATTAAACGAAACCTATACGCGATATGTATACACGGTGCACAAGACAAACACAAAGACTCTAGTCCCTGGTGAATTTAATTTAACCGGTGCCCGATTCGTTTCGATGATCCCGCGAGAAAATGTTTACTCTGGTGGAGGTCAGGCAAAAGCGCCGTTCTCGAGTGTCATAAGTTCTTAATCCCTTTCGTAGCTTTCAGCAGTAAACACCCCTCGACCGCACACACGCACAGCCAGCGGCGTTATCTGGGTCCCCTATGGCCCTATGGCATAACGTTCGAATTCACCACGCTTGGGATGGTTGGGACGATTAAGACTTCCGGGAGACGGGGGCGTCTATCGTCGCGGTCGTATTAATAAATATCCGATTCGCATTCAATCTGGACAGCTTGGAAATCGGCTCGTTCAACAGCAGTCAGATAGAGGAGAAGGGGAAAAAGGAGGAAAACATACAAAGAGGTGGAAAGAGATATAAAGTGAAAAGGGGAAAAGGAAGAGAGGAATAAAGAGAAAGAAGATGAGTAAAACTGAGCGTGATACTCGACTACGAAGACTAATGACACAGGGACAGGCATGAAACGGGGTGCCGAGAGATCCACTAGCATATGGGGGGTGGTTGTGTAAAAAAAGGGTGGCGTAACAAAGAGAAGGATCGCTTGTCAACACAACACAAACGACGTCCCGTAATTTCCTGACAGCATTGGCTATAGCTGGAAGGGCAAAGCGAGAGAGAAAGAGAGAGAGAGGGAGAGAGAGAGCGGAGCCAACTCGTGGAAAACTGGGACGCCTCGTAGAAATTAACGTAACTAACGTCGAACGAAGCGTCGGAACCCTCGACCACGCGAGTTACCTATCTACCATGATCAATGGCACGTCGCATGCCGAGAAGAAGGCTTTACTCGATCGTAGGGTGTGAATTTATGGCGAGCTCGACGGCCTTGAGCGTCCGAGCTGTTTTATAATTACGCCTCGTAAACGAGCCTTCCGGGGGGGTATCAGCTCGATTTTAACGGAAAACGTCAATTTCCGGCGTTTCACCTTCCATCATTGTCCCGTATCGTCGCTTATAAAACGAAACGATTAGACGTCGAATTAGACTTGTTTTCAGGTGTCTCGCTGGAGTAAGACTTTTAGTTCATGCGAGTGGCGAATTAAGCGTGTTCACGCTACCTTTGATTTTTATAATCTTTTCCATGAATTTGTATTATTGAATACAGGGTTTTCTTTCTTCCAGTTACGAGAGGAAATTTCCAAGTCACGTTTAATATTCGTTGAGAATAGAGAAATTTTTTTGCGTTTACATACGAGATCGTTCGCATATTTTACAATAAAACGATGTACGTGAGAGGAATGTAGATATTGCAATTTTATAATTATCCCAACGTATCAAATTAACAAAAGGAACGGATAAGAATTAAAGAGAAATTCTTCACGCGTTCTCGATTCTCTTGAATCTCCTGCACCATCGTAATACGTAACTTTTAACCCGCTCGTTCCGATAAACGTTGTTACAGATTCATTTCCCGCAATGCGATTAATTGCGCTAAACAGGTTAAGTGCCCTATCGATCGGTCGAGATTTATTCTTTTTATCCCTTTCTCGATCCCTTTGCGCTTCTTGTGGCCGTTTCGAGGGATGCTTCGTGTAAATATAACGTTGCTTTCACGCGGTTATAACAGGAGAAAAGTGCCTGAGTCAACTTCGTTCCGTGAAAACTTAGTGTCACATTCCATCTAACGCTTAAGTATTGTTTAAATGGAGGAAATTGTAGAAATGTAGTTTGAGTGACGCTAATAACGAAACCATTCTTTGTCTCGGCGAACAGATATCCTTAGGGATGGGAACACGCTTTCAAAGAAATTACGATGACAATATTCTCAAATCATCGTAAATATTTACAAAACGGTACAAGATATCGAACAAAAGTTTAACTGACAACCGTACAATTTTTCACATGCTTTAAAATATAGTGATAAAAAATTTTCGAATAATATTATTTTCAAAAAGCGTTAATTGCTTTTTGTAGTTTTACATTTTATATTCAAATAAATAACCTTTTAAAAACTCTGTATAATTAGATACATGAATATGATTTGAATTATAAAATTATTTGAACGCACAAAATCGAGCTTTCGTACTGAAAAGTACTTCAATAGATGTAAAAATATTCAATTCGGCATGTCCGCATAATTAAATTTTAATAATGCATGTTAAAAGACAGAAACAATAAAACGTAATTACTTACTCGTTAATTTTTATAAATCAATGTCACATAAATATTTTAAGACAATAGCTATTGAAAAATTTGTACTCGTAGATGTACAAAGGCAATTTATCCGCAGTAACGTTAAATGTACTTTACATTTATACGATCTCTTGAAAATATCGTGCTTTATTATCATAAATGTATGAAGGTCACTAAAAATTCAACTGTGAGCTCGTTCAGATTGGTGATCTGCAAACTTCTACGTGCGAAGTTACGATCATAACTTTTGCAGTAGTAAAGCATGATATTTGCCGGACGATTGTGTCAAATACTATGGTTTACTTAAGTATCGCAATGGCGATGTTCTTCGGGAAAGCATTTAAAACAGAAATATTTGTCGTGTCACACACAATGTATAAAAACAATACAGACGTGCTAAATAGTTCTCTCTTTTTTTAAATAACGCTAGATTATAGGATTAATTGTGAAACTAAATTAGTTGTCCCAGATAAGTAACCACTTTTATATTAAACGCATTTAAATACATTTTTGAATTTAAGAAACGAATATTGATTATGTGTCAGTGAATGTACTTTTACTATATTATTGTATTATGTTCATAATGTATAAAGATGAGTATCGAAGTAATTATATTAATTGTAGTAATTATACGAAGTAATTATATTATCTGTATGGCATACTAAGCATTAGTTAAATATGATTACAGGGACACATCAAAATTTTATGTCATTCGTGCTAGAATTGCCACCATTTGACGAGTAAAATCAGATTCTGTTCGTCTGCGAAATGTTATTCTACTTACATCAGATTATAGTTAGCACAGAATAACGCGAACGAGATCAATTATGCACGGCATGATTCATCGATAATATCTTACAATGTGTTTCAATTTCCAAGAAATATTCTTAAACTTTTACGCTTCCGTCAGGCGTTCACTAACTTTGGAAACATGATAATATTAAAAAATGTCAGTCAGACGTTTCGTTTTTTTATAGAAGTTCAATTTAAAAACTTAATACGTTTTCGACGAATCCCGTTTCAACGAAATTGCGTTTTTATTTCATTTTCGAATTAAGTGTGTCTTTTTATGCAAATGCACAATTTTTTATGAACATCGCTAAAAAGATGGCATCTAAGCAGAGATTTCGCTCTTTATGTTTTATGATAGTTGATGCTTTATTTTGAATATTTGATATTTTCTTTTTTTCTTTTTTTGCATATTATGTACATACCGTAGACATTTGCACACTTAGCTTCTTCATAAATGCATAAATATTCACTGATGTCTCTCAATTTCCACGAAACTTCATGGATATGCATCACCTGTCTTTAAACTGTACTTTACGTCTTTGAACCTAATAATTTATTCTTTTTTTCGTCGACGTCGTATTAAAGTACTCTTTTTCAGTCGCCAAGCGATTTCAACATCCAAAAATCAATTAAAGCGAACTTATCGTATCTTCTCTCCTATGATGTTCAAATTGGCGCTTTCAAAGCAGTGACCCTCGCGTTTGGTCGACATTTTCCGCTTATGAGGATGAACGCGTTCCCGGTTTCAGGATAACATCGAGAAACTTGATTTCCACGTAACAAAAGACGAAGAATATCGAATTAGAAAATGGAATACATGATTGTACTTTGCGAGGCAAAAGGATCTTCCGAGGCAGTACGTCAATTTTCTCGATCCCTTTGTGCCTTCGAGAAATTCTTTCTCCTTCCCCCTAGCCAAGTCTGCCGAAGGTCCACGGTGATTTGCATAAATAACGAATTGTTGAACAACCCCGAAGACGAAAGTCAAGGGACGACAAAATTGAATGAACGCGCGTCTGTCTGTGAGCGCAAGTTGAATCACGAATGCATATATTCGACGATTTTCGCGGGCATTTGCATTTAGAAAATTATGTGTAATTAGCGCGTGTGAAATGAATATGTTGCAGAGCAGGAGAAAGTTCATTAGCGGCGGAGGAATTTGCATGCGATTTCAACCAACGATCTTTTCGTTGAGTATTTCCCTTGAAAAATTTCCAACGATCCTCGCTGAATATTATCCTGGAAACACAGCGTCATAGGGTTCACCGTTGCTCGTGTTAATTTTGCAGAATTATTAAACTACCCGCTCTCTTGCGATACTGTAATCAACTACGATCAACGTTTCTGTCTAGTGCGCGATTTTTGCGGATCGGATATTAAAACATACCCGGTAGAACGTTCCAGCTTCGTAATACACTTTTCTGCGTTTTTCACAATTTCCTATTAGCCTGTCGGTGAAAAACAGTCGGTGAAAAAAGAAAAGTAAGACATCTGTTTCGTAGGATTTGGAAGCCAACGAAACTCTATTTCGGGAAACAAAGTTATGAAATGTAATATTAATATTTCGTACATGGTAAATAATACATGGTATTTACCTATAGTAAGCCGTTAATAACCTGCAGTTGATGCGACGCTAAACTCCAATTTTAGAAAGAAGTTTTTACAATTCCGACTTTTTATCTAAATCTTTCAAGAAAGGAAGAAGTAGTAGAAAACCCTTTCTTACTGGATGGTAATAACACGGCTATCGTACTTCTGTTACGAATAAAAGTTTCACAGCGTCGACAGATAAAACCTCGAAGTTTACGATCTCAATCGGAACGTTTCCGGATAATTAAGTAGGAGGGAAAAAGGCGGTGTGATTGCAAAAGCCGTACGAGAACTATACACGCGTTAAAAGCGTGCAAGATAAACGCATTATCATCCGCCAACATACGAGGCTCGCACGAAATAAGGTTTCGCTTTGTTGATCGAATTCGTTGTAAACCAGTCGACACGGTTGAACTTCCTTCGGGATTTTAGTCGCGACAAAGTGACGGATAAATTGGATTTCCTTCGTCTTACTCTAAAATGCCATTAACTGCGTTCCGTTATCTCGTTGCTGACTCGAGGGAGAACTTACAAAAAAAAAAAAAGAAGAAGAAAAGAGGAAATAAGAAATAGCAAGAAAAAAAGGAAGAAGAAGAAAGGAACATCTATACGGTATCTCGATACGCGACGAGGTTCATTAAATTTTAATAAATCCACGGCCGCGGATTATCGAGTTTCGACGTCATTAAATGGTACGCTTTGTTAGACCGTAAGTAACGGACCCTCTTCTCGATCGGCTCATCATGCAGCGGAATTACAAAACGGAATGTATAAGATGGTCTAAAGAAATCCAGAGGTATCCGGTTTCGAATGGTGTACGAGGCGTCTTAAAGCTACGCGATGCAAACTCAGCTAGCAACTGGACGAGAGGGTGGAACACACGAAAGGTTAGCATCAAAGCGGTGAGACTCACTTTCAGCGCGGGGATGTGGTACACGGTTAGTCCTCAGTGGGACCAGCTCTTTGCGCCGAAATCGGGTAGTCCTTAAGAAGACGTAGTTCGGTCTAGTTCCAGAGTACACAATTACACGGTAGCGGAGGATTAAGTCGAGACGAGGAAGCCGAGACGTTGAAATCGGCGAGAATTTAACCCTCAAAGGAGGGCTGCAATCGGGGATACATGATACCCCCGTATTCGGGACTTACGATCCACACTGGTCTTTAATGGAAAATCCTGGCGAGTCCGCAAATGGCACGGCGTAACCACTCAACAATCACGATTTTTACTGGAGTCACTCGATCACGATCAGATGTTGCCTCTTCTCGTGACGTAATTTATCCAAAGCGGACAACGAGAATGAGACAAAAAAGAAAGAAGGAAACGACAACGGTTCCTTTCTCTCAGTCAAAAACACCAAGAAAAAACTTTTCCTTTCTTCCAAACGATCACTGATTCACAGCTGCACACTCACGATACACAGAAGAAGCAAACTATCACTGAGAGGATTTTACGATGGATTTCTCGCACTTACTGACGGATATACGTCGACGAACAAGTCTCGACCTTAGTGTTCCGTGATTCGCGTTAAATCTGGCAAAGAAGAAGAGCTTCTCTTCTCTGACGACAAAAGTGTGTCACGCGAGGAAGAAACCACCACTACGGCGATCGAACGATTCCACCACCGTAGTCGTCGTTGGGGTATCAGAGGTCTCGTGTAAATGTTCTCTCTTTATCTCTCTTTCTCTTTCACCACTCGTTCGTCCCTCGGTTCGTTGTTCGTTGTTCAGCGTCGCGAGAAGAGCTTATCTCTCGCGCGACGACGTCCTCGGGTCAAGCACACACACACGATAGGGTCGCGAGAAACGGAGGAAGAACCGAACGAGCCACGGATGAGATATGTAAATCCGAATGTATCGTGATGTGTCACTGTGGTCACACACCGATTCGCCCACAACGAACGCGACTAAGCGCGTACCTGTGTGCGTGTTTACGCGTACTCGCGAATCAAGTAACGGGGCCAGAGACGCGGCAACGCGACGCGTTCGTACTTTGCTATTTTATGATCCGTCCCTCCTCGTCGATGACGAACGAACGCAGGTGTTTCTTTTAATCAGGCGAGCACACGTCGTTACTCAACGACGCACGTCGAAAAATTCTACCCAGAATCGAATACGCACCAGCCCTAGGAGAGACCCTTAGGCCGGATCCGCGGAGTTTCCTTTCACCTCGATTTTCGGTCCCTTGCCACCCCCGCGCGAGTTGCACAGGCGCGAACCGCTTTCAGAATTTCCGAGGCTCGGATACCGCGCACGTCGACGGAGAGGGGAGCGCCCTCTCGCCGTTGTAGGAGAGACCGTTCGAAGAGGGAGAAAAGGGACGTTGGATATATCCTCCGTGTAGAAGAAGAGTGGAGGGACTATAGGGGTTGTTTGATAGTAGGGGTGAAACGTTGGAGAAGGTAGAAAGTTCTCTTGGTTGCCTCTACTCTGTCGTGGAATAGGGGAAAGAAAGAGAGTGTGTGAGAGAGAGAAAGAGAATTTCCACTCTTCCCGCTTCGTGGAAATTCACATGACCAAGGGATGGAACACAGACGTGCGACACCAGGTCAGAGAGGAGAGTCCGTCTTATACACACCAGCAGTACTACGACAGACACTGTCAAAGTCCTGGGGTCTATGTACTTTTACGTATATTCGTATTCCACCAACGGTGGATGTTGTGTTGGTACAAGTTATTCGTGCCGCCGCCACTACTGCCACCACCACCACGACCACCGCCGCCGACGCCGCCACCACTACCACCAGCAACCACCACCACTACTATCGCCGCCGCCGCCGCCGCCGCTGCCACCGCCGCCTCCACCGTTGTCGCTGCTGCGCTGCTGGTGCTGGTGCTGGTGCTGATGGTGGTGCTGCTGGTGCTGGTGCTTGCTGCTGCTGGTGCTGCTGCTGCTCGGCTAAGCGGTTGTGTGGGTGTGGTGGGGTTCAAGGGGGTGGCGCAGGCGTTTTGGTGCACCGACGCATTGATCCCTGGAATTCGTAGGGACGGTGACTAGGGCCAAGCATGTGTCCACTTTCGATGTGAGAAAGAGAGGAGAAGAGGGGGCCACTCGGTGAACAGAATGAGAAGTACACGACGACGAACCTACGGGAGTAGGGAGAAAAAGGGTGGCTGTACCAAGGGAGGGGGAGAGAGAATGGAACAATGAGGTTGGAGGAGAGGAGCAACCGTTTTACTCGTAGCCGGTGTCCACACCTGCAGACCGTTGGTTGTGATGCGTTTGAGGATGATGGAATGTCGGTTACGATTGAAAATCTTTTCGAGCCGGAATCTGGATCATGGTAGGGGAAACGGCCAGAAGTTTCGGCCTCGGTGTTTGACGTCCTAACTAGGAGAAAGCGAGATGATGGATAATGATGATGGATGAAACGAGATACCAGGCGGACCAAGGAATAGCGTGCAACGGTTTAAAGAATCCGCGTTTCGAGGGTAGTTTTAATCGCGTATAAAACCTCGAGCGTTCATTTTCCGATGGAAATCAGGGCTTCGCTTCGTGAAAATGTTAGTACCTTAGTTATTTCGTACGCGTCTCCAGGCAAAAGGAAAAGAAGGGAAGAAAAATCAGGAAAGCGTATGTAATTCAAGTATTATGAGATTTCGTGCCGGACTTCCAAGTTCAAATTTGTTCTTATTAAACCAGCTAGCGTAACGTTTTAATCGGTGCTCGTGAATGCGTTTGTCATGCACCGGAAGTTTTTCAAGTTAATTGCAAGTGAAACGAATTCGTCTGACCGTCGTGTTCCTTATTCAAAAGTAGAGAAAGGGAGAGGGGGATGAGAAGGCGATGAATGGCCAAGCTATAAAATTAAACAGGAGTCAGAAAAGCCTCGGGTTCTTTGACGGAGCGAATCTATCGATTTCGTATAATATAATGTCCGATTCCGAAGTCTCGACGGTATCCTTTTCACTCGGCTGACCTCCGCAAAAATCGTTCGTTAATTAAGACAGCCGTTCCCGATGAAGGAGAGAAGAGAAGTGAAGAGAAGAGAAGAGAAGTGAAGAAAATAGCAGCGTAACAAACCACGCCATCGGTGCTTCCCTTTCTCGACTTGGCCAAGCCTGATCTGGTGGTTTCGCCAATCCGGTAAAAAGGTCTTTCCTCCGATACCTTCACGCTCGTTTCTCATCGATTTTACGATTCGTTCGATCGTCAACGCGCATCCAGCCTTCGTATCATACCACGAGAAGCGCCGACACGGCCAATGCTTTCTATAAAATATTCAAGTCCAAGCAGCGTACAGATATGTACCAATACTGAATAAATAATAAGGACGAGGAAGATCCACGATCAGTTCATAATTCCGTTCCATTTCAAAGCTCTGATCCATTCGTCGATCTCTCTAACGAGAGCTTCGTACTCGAGAAGCGTAAGTTCCGTACGTAGGTTGTATAGGATGGAAATTTCAAAACTGAAAAGAGCAGATGAAGGGACAGGGTTAAGTATCACTACATCGTTGAACGGAACCAACGATGGAAAGATAAGGATGCCGGGTAAATGATTAGAACCATCGGAGGAGAATTATGTACCTCCTCTCTCTCTCTTAAAACGGTTTCTTCGTTACGTATACCGAAACTGTATCGATAATTCGTTCAACCGACTGACACAATTATTTCTTGCAATTTTCTTTGAGGTTCTCGTACACCGAACAATTGTTTTCTGACGTTGACGGTGTTCCTGGTGTCGTTATCAGTCGCTTTTCTCCGAAATCAGAGCCGCCAACGATCGATCGATTTAATACCGTTGTTGGATAACAGTTATTAACGTGTACAGTAATTAGAATTACAGACACAGTATCACCGGTGATGAATTAGCGAGACATCTCGAAAATCAGCAATTTTGAAATATCTATAAATAAGCGAGCTATTTACGAGGATGGCAGTTAATTATTTATACTATATAAAATTATTGTATTTAAATCGTAGTAGCATTTTTTCTTGTTTAATAGTAAACAATATCCTATTTCAGAGAATTTCAAAACAAAGACTGTTAGTAAAATTGGAGAGGCAACAAAAACTTTTCATTACTAAATGACCGAGTAGTTAATAAGTTTCTACTTCGAACTGTCTATTTCAAATCGATTTTCTAACAAAGTTACGTTCCTTCGTCGCGTCACGCTTCTAGCAAATTTATACGGATTTGGAGAATGTTATTATTACAATTGACATTTGATCCTCAAAGAGCAAGTCGTACCTTAATTTAATTTCTACAAATATGTAGAACAATTGTAGCAAATGTATTATAACTGTCTTAATCGAAGTACGGAAAAGTCATCCTGCTTTGTAATTTCTTTTTCACAGATACGCTAATACGGTTACAATGTGTAAGTATAATTTTGCAATGGAACCTTACGATTTTCTTTCGCATAAATTGATTTCCCGTGTTATTCTACGCGCGAAAGATGTAACATAAGATACTTACTTTTTACATCTCATTCAATTCGTTTCACTGCCACATCGTAAACAGTTTCGTATTCTTCTCTTAACCTTTCGTCGTTCTACGTTCCAATTTACTTCTAGCAAGTAAAATCGATTATTATGTATCAAAACTTGATCAAGGTGGAATGTTTCCATTAGCTTCGAAGATGCCTAAATCTAGTGGCATTACGAAGGACCTTTAAACCTATTAAATAAGAAGTATTAGGTTGTCCGAAATGATTCTTTCGTTTTAGAAGGAAATAATAGACGCACAATGTTTTTTGTTTTATATTAGTTCATTGAATTACACACGAATATAATAGTAGAATATAATAGAACGAAATGGATCACACCTAATTCAATAAAATAATATAAAACAGAAATTGTTCTTCATCTATTATCACCTTATGAAACGAAAGAAACTTTTCGGACAACCTAATAGATACGATAAAACGTTTAACGAGGCTAGAAACACAAAGGTTTATTCTTTTTCATTATGTTATTTAATTCCTCGGAAGCGAGTATTTTCTGCGAAATATACGAAAAATTTGTTCGCCGTGGACGAACTTATTTCACAGTTGCGAATAACTCGATTACGTACATTGCCACCGACCATAGACACAAGATACGTACCTCTATGTTTATCAGCTTAAAAGATTTTACTTCGTCTAGCAGATGGAAAGATGGTCATCCATGGCTGTCGCGGTTTCGACAACTAATTGTAAGTAGCAATTAAAGGAACATCGAAAGACGAGATTGAAATGGAAAGGCGACATGCCCGCGACGGTGTTTCAATTTACCTCGACACGCGACGATCCTTTTGTTCGCATTATAATGGAATACATTGATCGAACGAATAACGCGTACACGTGCTCGCGACCTCCTTGAAAATTGAAATACACGCGAAAATTGGGGAATTTATTTCCTGGCAAATGAAATGCTATTTTTTGTATGTATTTTGGCGAGACGGAATAACGATTAAAAAAAAATAACCAAAAATAAAGAGCACAAAGAGGAGAAGAGAACGGGAACGGAGGACGCCACTTTTATGTCCGAGGCCGAAATCAATTTTTGCATAGTCGAATTCGATGTTCCGTACGCGTGTTCATCAGTCCATTCCACATCAACGAATGGTGGAAAAATCGCGGAACCTCGAGTTCGTCGAGGCGCGAAATCTAACGAACAAGCAAGTCGCGATTCCAGAAAACTTAAATATCTTTTAAATTTCTTCACATTCGAACTATTTAAACCTCTTGTAACAGAGAAGGAGAGGGAAAGAGAGGAAGAGAAAAGCGTAGGGTGAAGGAAATTGGATGAACCGGGTGATATAGCTGTCTTCTTACCGGGGGTTCGTTAGCACGGGCCAGATACGCGAACATCCCCCGAGCGTGGTACACGCAGCCGAGAGATTTAAAGATAGATTCGAAAGTAGAATCAGGTCAGGGTACAATCCGCCACCACTGGCGGAATGTGTCAGTAAATCGGCGAAAACGCGTCTGCATTAACGAACCGACGCCGTCACTGGTCCGTGTTCGCTTTTGATTGCAAATGATTTCCAAACGTACGGTCAACCTGAACCGCGAACCAGCTAAACCACAGAATGTCCGAGTTATGGAAGAAAAAATGGGAAAGAGAAACGATAATTAGCTGTCGTTTCAACTTCGTTTCGGTGTTTTTTCTGCGATGGTTATGTTATCGAAATATTTATGTAATAATTGCATGGGGGATAATTGTAGGCGAAAAATTAGAGTAAATTCGGAGAATAAAAACGTAAAATAATAAAAACGACGTTTAAACTTTTTGACTTTTCAGATAATAACGCATCCTAGTAGTCGGAAGTTAGGTTTACGACGTATGCGTTGATTTATTATCAAATGAGGAGTAACCGCTTTTATAAAAGAACTTCCGTCGTGATATCCACATAGTTACGTGATTTAATTGGACATAATCATTCTGCGATGTAATTACAGATACAATCGTAGCAATTCCGTAACACGATGAATATTTTGTTGAAAAAAATTGAAATGCATCGAAGAAGAATTAAAAACGTTAGAGGGATTTCTGTAAAACTATTAACTAACTTAAACAAAACTCTTCAACTCTAAAATGATAATTTTCAAAGAAAAAACGTTATTATTCAATGAATCATTGTTGGTTACTTAACATGCGAACATCGATGCAACTACTCTGCGACAATATCCGTTGGATCGAGAGATGGTGAGACTGCGTTCGACTGATCGGGATTACCCTCTTTTGAATTACCCTAATAGTTCCGTAACATGCTGCATAAACAGCCACATCGTCTGCCTATTCCAACCCCAAAGGAACGAATCTTCCTTACTCCCATTCAGAGTTCCTATTCTTATCCATGGATCTCGCTCATTCCAGTAAAATCTAACGATCGAGACGCGTCTCGTCGTAAACACGCTCTAGGAAAGGGAGATGCTGTCTCGCGGAAAGGCACGTCGAACGCAGATAGAGCGAAACGATCGATCGATCGCTCTCAGACTTTTCGCATACATTAACATCGAGTGGTTGAACGCACGTAGTAGGAAGGAAACGAAGAGAAAGAAAGAGAAAAAGAAAAAAAAGAAGAGGAGCAAAGAGGTAGAAAACAGGAAGAAGAAGAAGAGGCTACTGATAAAAAATAAGCGAGTCTGACCCCACTGTTTACAGATGCATTTTCGATTTTGTCTCGCGCGAGGTGCGCGAGCATCGAGCCGCATGCAGTCCACTCCACGCTCTAGCTGTAATTCAGTAATGGTCTTACAGTGAAGTTCATAATAACTGACGCAAATGAGAGGGTCTCGTAATTAATTCGCGCATACTTATGAATAGAATAAGAGAGGCAACGCGCGAGACAGGGAGAGTGAATGGTTAGAGAACGGGACAGAGAGAAAGAGAGAGAAAGAGAGAGTGAGAGAGTGCGGCAGAGTGAAGACGGGAGGAGAGACACGTAACCCTATGCTGAGCTTGCGTAACCTAGTATCTGCAAATCCCATGTTGGAAGCCTCCCACAAAGCAGTGAATCAACGCTGTTAATTTGTTAAGTGTAAAGTGAATCAAATCAGTTTCAGAACAGTACTTATGTATGCCAGACGTGACCGTAAGCACTGGAATTTCCGGCTGGCCGCAAGGATCGGCCGCAAATTATTTCGCGATTTCAACCGTTTTGGGAACGATACGTGAATTCGCGTGTATTGGCTCGGCGAAGAGCGAGCATTTTTATGTAAGGAAGCGCAAGATGCTACTTCAGGACTAAAGCAGGATATTTGAATATATTACCGTAGTTAGGAGGATGAATATTCGCTAAATACAAAGATACAAGTTCTTTACAAATAACTGATAAAATCTTTGAAACAGATGCTATCTAAGTAACAAATTTCACTTTTACGCTGCTTATTTGAAGACGATGGAGAAGTAACGTTTCGAATCTTTGACAGTGCTGAAATAAACAGTTTCGAGTGACTGTTATCTCATATGTACGGTAGCGGAAAAAAGATTAAGACGAACTGGAAAAAATAAATAATTGATTTACTTTCCATAAAAAATATGAATACAGTGTTTTACTTTTGGTATTGACTAATTAGACATTTGTTTATACACTTACAAAAAAAATTTCATTTTCATATCTTTTGATAAGCGGTTTATCAAATTGGTATTCCACGATTATAGAACACCGGATTCCCGTTTCAACGTCGAAGTTCGCGTAGATCGAGTAGCTTTAATGGTTACATAGACGACGAGCAAGGTAATAATTGCAAGAGCAATTACGTTAATGAATTTAAAAGGGGCGTTGTTCGAATTAAAATTGAATTCTTCTCATAAATACGATATAGAGAAATTTCCAAAACGATGAATATTAATTGGCCAAATATTGCAATATATAATTCATCTCTGTATCCACGAAATCAACACTGATTTCTCACTAACTCGATACGTACACCGATATAGTTAAATGTACTCTGGCTTTCGTTTTAATAGTTTTAGCAAGTTATCCTGCTTTGCTTCCTATCGTTTGGGTTTTAGCTTTGCGAGATATTACGCGTTATTTTCGAATTTTTCCGATAAAAATAGTCGATACCATTTTCACCGTTTAGTCGATCCCGTCTTTATGATATATAGAATAAATGGTGCATCGCGATACGATCGAAAGGGATGATTAATCGCGCGCGAAAGACTCGAAAAGGCTGAATTAAGTTCTACTTTCTGTTCCTCTCGGATGAAAGATATTCGCCAGACTTTCGGGATGAAACTCGGAGAGAAGAATTTAATTGTAATATATATACTTCGCAATATCCCATGTTTCCATGAAGAATTAACGACGTTAACATAATTACGAGTCCGTTATCACTCAACGTTACACGATTTCTTTCATAATGATGTAGCTTTTCATTATCTTCTCCTTTACGCTGCGTTTCCCGCGTTTTGCCCACGGTATTTTAAAAACAACAGTTCTTTAAAAAGTAATAAACAAGCGGAACGTCATACCGACTAAAAACCAAAATCCTACAAAAGAGAGAATAACAAAATGTTGTTCTATCCAAACAAAGGCTACTACACGCGCGTATCTAGCGCCCGAAGCGGTTGCACGTTCAGAATATTCGCAAACTCGTCGCGATCGCGATATAAATAAACGTGTGTAATATCGTGTTTGCGCGTAAAATGTCGTCTTATCAATTTCGCAATGGCCGTTTCTGCACTTTGACCACTGACCGTCGAGCTGACTGTTCCCGATGATACGAAACATGCAACGTAAGAAAAAAAAACCGTACACTACACAACGACAGAGACTAATACGCAGACAGGGTACATCGATCACCATTCGTATCTCGAAATTTGATACAGCTACGCGATAAAACGTGACGAGAAAACGGTCTATTTCAGGTCCTTCGGCGAATGTTCCAGTCGGTTTCGTCGGCGCTGCCATTTTGTCACATTTAGAAATTATCGGATAGATCGAAATTGAATCGCTCGATATGGTAAGAGATCACGAGGTTTCCAACGGATTTGTATTAGGTTGGGTGACGTGGGACGATCAATGTTTGTGGTCCATCGTTGAATTCTCGGATGGGTTTCACGGACTTCGCCATTTTCCTACATTGAAAATCAATCCGCAAAAAAGGGCAAATATTTGCTTCGCGTTAAATCGATGAGAACAAAAGACGGTATATATGTATAAACGAAACGACGCGAAGGAAATGTCTTGGATAAAAGAATAAAAATAGACTCGTCAAGTAAATAAAAATAGAGAAACATTAAAAAATTATCGGGTAGAAACTGAATCATTCGATACGATGATGGATCTCGGGCAACTTACGAAAGTGGTATATGAAAAATTCATCGGTTGACTGGAGCATTAACGTTGAGCAACATTGTTTCTGCGAAACTTTGTCGATATCGCCGGGCGACACCCCCAAAGTGAAGTACTATAATTGAACAGTGGATGATTTTTAGGTGAAAGCACGACTGCTGCATAGCATTAAATAAACAAAGTTTCGTTTGATCCACTTTCGGACCAACACTTCGTCTCCGTAGTATATCGCACCGAAAAACAAAAGAAATAGCGTGTATCTATTTTCGCGTATTTTCGTAATGCAGAAAGTATCGAAATTATGATTGCTTAAATTCCATTCACATAACATCGTTATAAATGATGATGTACGAATGAAATTCCGCGACAACATGTGCATGTAGCCGCGTAGAAAGTATCCAAGTTACGAATACTCAATTTAGGCTATTCTAAATGGTAATTTTCAAATAAAATTCTGTAATAACTTGCATGTAATCTTGCAAGGAGCATTGAAATTACGTCTATTAAAATTCACAGCATAATAGATGATCGCTTTGAAATGAAATTCTGTAATAACTTGTGTGTGATCTTGCACACTTGCTCTTGAAGTATCGAAGATTCTTAAATGAGCCACAAGATTCGTTAAGGAAAGATGAAATTTAATGCCGGTTACTTATGCATACGATGCGTCGAGACTGTCGAGACTGTATTATTCGCGCGTTATTACGTGCACAGGATGCATGCGAGCCGGAAATGTCTCGTAAGGGAAACGCGATCGCGCGATCCGCGGGAACTTAATGACGGTTAATATGTAATTCTCGTGCATTGAAACCCGATATAATATTTCGAATTCCCCACCCATGATGTTAATAAAATAGAATCCGCAGCCTGCTACGTGTGGCTGTCGATGGGGTCAGAGGGGATGCATTAACGTATTCAGTATTGGAACGCGCAGAATGGATAGTGCAACGCACGCGATATACAATTTCAATAAATTCGACACGCAGGATGCTGTCATGATAGACGAATGCCGTGTTCGAACGAGAATAGCAACGATGTGGCAAAATAACGAGATGATTTTATTGCACTAGTATTCGAACCAGTTTCGCTTTATTATTCACTAAATTTCGTAATTAAAAAAAGCCCTAATTTCAGTAACGCGTGTCATTAATTTAGTTGCCAATAGTATAATAGATACTTAAGAATATTTTCGTTGATTTTTATATATAAATACGTACTGCATTAGATAAATGGTAATTTCAACGCAATTAACAATGTATAAGAAATACATACCTTTTATACATTTGTATTTGTTATGATGGAATATAACCACTGATTAAACACCTCCGCCCGTAATATAATTATGTTTTGATCGTTATTTAACAAATTGTACAATTTTGATGGTACTGTTAAATAATAATCGATTTTGTTAAAATTCCGATAATATGTATATTCGTTTGATTTATTAAATGAATATATAATCTGCAACACTCAGTTAATAATTCTGTTCTAACTATCAATTGATGTTATTATAGATATTTACTGAATTTGTCATCTTTGAACAATTTCTAATTTATATACATACTTTACTAATATTTTCTATATTATCGATCGTTAGTAATATATATCCACAGACAAGGTCACGACACAGACGAGGAACTCGTCAATGGTCATGAGACGTTCATAATTCTACGCGATGTTATCTACAAACGGTAAATTACATCCTTTTATAGAATGAAAGATGAAATTAGAAATTATTTAAAGGATATATGTATTCGCGAATGTCAGAATAATGGACTCAAATGTATTTTCTAGTAAGAGACTACGTCGCGTTTTGTAAATATTCGAGAAATCGTTTGCCAGAAATCGAAGAAAAGAAGTAAATAAACATGCCTGAGGATAGTCTGACAACAACGTATAAAGACAATGTTTAGCCTTGACTCGAGACGCATCTAAACATGTCTCGCGGTTTCAAAACAATAAAGATTGTGCATAAAGGTGCAGACAGACAATGTTACTACAAAGAATACGTGTTTGAAATGCACTAAAATATACAAGTTTAAATATAAGAATATATTAAAAATTTACTTTGTTTAATTAAAATTGTAGTTTACAATACACGTAGATTGAAACAGGAAAATGATTTGATGTATCCGAAAATAAAATCGTATCTACATATCTTCATTCTAGCAGTCTTAATAAATTAAAGGATTTATTTATAATTTACTTGTATATATCTTAATTGTACATATGTACTGACTGTAATCGCGTATAACCACAAATAAAACATTTCAAACACATATATCACATATAATTCACTAAATGATAATATAAATGCATACGTACCAGTGCATCTGCCTTTTTAGCCGTAAAGGACATATTATCAAATTTTCACAGCGTAGTCATCAAAATGGTTTCAGCATTCAGTCAACTTGAATACGAGAAAACCAAAGAGTTAAGATTAATATATATGTAAAATAAGAAGCAATGATATTAAAATGAAACAATAACTAAGTTTAAATTTCGTCTCAAAAGCTTATAAATTACTACATGTAGATTAAGTGTAAATGTCAAATAAATTACCAAAAATAAACGAAAAAAACAAAGTTCGACAAATTATTTAGTATCGTTATGGCAATATCTAAGAAAGTATTAGATAAGAACATATTAATTGAACAAACCTAATAGTAGCCTGCAAAAGGTAACAGAATGGTAATGGAAATAGAACAGAGCAACAAGAAATCACGCACGTCAAACGAAGTAACACATCCTGCCGCCACGATTTCCGATACCTGAATGACATTATTTCGCGCCAAGCATCGTCCTGCCGGTTTCCTATTGGCTGACACAGGACGTTTTCTCTTCTACTCAAAACGGCGCGCAAAATTGAAATATTGTATATGCGCAATTCAAAATTCAATTAACGAGCTATGACAGTTTCGGACCAGATAATCATAAAACGTAACTTATAATTATGATTCATAAGAAATTTTTAAAGTTCTGCTTTTCTTACAAGCGTAGTAGAACATATATAGTAATATGGAATTACAAGGTATTATTATCGGTGAAATAGAAGAATTTTATATTTCTGATACTTGTGATACTTGTGCCTGTGTGTTTATTATCATACAAATTGAACAAATTCATTGGAATGATAATTCTGAGTTCTAATTCGAACAATTACTACAGACGAAATGTTTGTGTCATTACAATAATCAGCTATAATAATTCGATAATATCGCACGTGACACGAAAATGATAAAATTGTCACAGATCTCAGGTCTTCTGCAAAATATACGGCAAATAAAAATATTGAAATAAGGTCTAGTTTGTACCTCGTTTGTAATCATATAACCAAAATCTCGCATAAGTGTATGTCTGGTATGTAATTTATAAATAATCAATTACCTAACTTACATGAAGAACCACATATTTGTTTTGCAGTTGATATACATTATATATATTAATATATATCATAGTATATATTATTTTTACTCTCTGTACAATTTACAATACTGTTAAAGTGAATACTTACAATAGGTATGTGAAAGCGACAGGGTCCGCTGCTTTTTCAGGAACTATTACATATGGTAATATATAATTCGTTTTACTTGCCACCAGCCTTACCTACGCAAGAATTACCGAGTATTCGTAAGAACATCGAAGTTAAGCTACACTGGGCATAGTTAGCCCATTATGTTGACCGTGTGCTGTTGGCATAAAAAGGGAGAAAGAGAAGAGGAAATGAGATATAAAAAGAGAATTTGAAAAGAGAAAAATGATAAAAGAATAGGAACAAGATACCGGAAGAATGTTTTTGTTGGGCAACAAAGGGAACAATTAGCCCCCTGAAAACGCCACCTCTTGGGAGAAATGGATAAATTCTATGGTTAATCAGTTGATCATATCGATCTACTGTCAGTGGTTTAATTTTCTGTCACTAGGTGGCGTATCGATATTTTCGGTCTACAATTTTGTGTGAAAATCGTTTTGAGTTTATTGAGAAGAGCGTGTAAAATAAGAGTAATTTATAATCGTTTAGTAATTAAGTGCAAAAAAGGTAGTTATGGCAGACGCTGCAGCGAGGCAGTTGCAGTACGAATATAAAGCCGTTAGTATATTTATTAATTACCTGTCTAATTTTGATTAGATATGTTTTCATTCTTTGATTACATTACGAAGAGGTTAAGTTCTAAGTGTAATCAAAAATTAAACACATTTTTATCAATTAATAAATGTCTGTATGCTTGTTTCAGAATTCTAATCTCGTATTACAAGCTGATGTGCGATTAATAGAAAGACGTAGTAGAGATGAAGCTACTGGTGAGGTTATGTCCCTTGTTGGGAAACTGGATGGAACGCGAATGGGTGATAGAGCACAACGTACTAAACCAGGAAAGGCAGAGGAACGAAAAGTCAAGTAAATAATATGAATTATTTAACATATTAATTATCATAATGAACTATTCTCTATATTAGATATTTATATTTAATAGGCGTCAGAAACGAGATGAAGCACAATATGATTTTGCACGGATGAAAGGTGCAACATTGCTTTCAGAAGGTGTAGATGAGATGGTTGGAATTGTTTATCGTCCTAAGACTCAAGATACACGTCAAACCTACGAAGTATTACTGAGTTTTATTCAAGAAGCCTTAGGAGATCAACCAAGAGATATTCTTTGTGGTGCTGCTGATGAAGTATTAGCAGTTTTAAAAAATGATCGGCTTAAGGAAAAAGAAAAGAAGAAAGAAACGGAATTATTATTGGGTCCATTAGCTGAAGAAAGATTTGCATTATTAGTGAACCTTGGAAAAAAGATAACAGATTTTGGTAGTGATGAGAAAACTACTACAAATGAAGAAAATATTGATGAAACATATGGAATTAATGTGCAATTTGAAGAAAGCAGTGAAGAAGATGATGAAGATGTTTATGGAGAAGTTAGAGAAAATGATGATGAAGGTGATGAAGGTGAAGAAGCTAATGATGATAGGGCTATTCATGCAGAAAACGTAAATATATTCAGCAAGACTGACTTCCATGAACCTAAAAAAATATTTGTTAATAAATAATTGTATTGTTTTTTAGTTGGGTGGTGCAGAAGAAATGAAGAAAGAGAAGCCATTACATCCTTTGGATATAGATGCATATTGGTTGCAAAGGAGATTAAGTAGGATATATGATGATGCTATGGTCTCACAAGCAAGAGCTGCAGAAGTATTAGCAGTTTTAAAAGATGCTGGAGATGATCGTGACTGTGAAAATCAATTAGTACTTTTGCTGGGTTATGATTGTTTCGACTTCATTAAGCAACTCAAGAAATATAGGCATACAAGTAAGAAGAAAAATTCATAGAGAAATATAATGATTCGTTAATACATATAATGCAATTAAATATTTTTGTTCATTGCAGTTGCTTATTGCACTATGTTGGCATCCTCACAGTCCGAATCAGAACGTCAAAAAATTCGAAATAAGATGAATGATGATCCTGTATTAGCAAAAATTTTGCGACAATTAGATACAGGTAAAGGTGATGATGATGCCGATGAAACGATGGAAGCTAGGGCACAACGTAAACGGAGAGAAGAAAACGAAGATACTGGAGGTCCTGGAGGGCAAGTTCAGGGTACAAGAAATCTAATAGATCTAGAAGACTTGATATTTGCACAAGGTAGTCATTTTATGGCAAATAAACGTTGTCAATTACCTGATGGAAGTTTCAGAAAGCAGCGTAAAGGGTACGATATTTATATTTGTTTGAAGCCTATTTAAAATTTTGTATTTTTAATCATTTACTTTTTTTATATCATCTATCTTTTATCTTTTCTAGATATGAAGAAGTTCATGTTCCTGCTTTAAAACCAAAACCATTTGCAGAAAACGAGAAACTTTACCCAATTGATCAATTGCCCAAATACGTGCAACCAGCTTTTGAAGGATTTAAGACATTAAACCGAATTCAGAGTCGTTTGTATCAAGCTGCATTAGAAAGCGACGAGAATTTACTACTGTGTGCACCAACAGGTGCTGGTAAAACTAATGTTGCTCTTTTATGTATGATGCGTGAAATTGGAAAACATATAAATGCAGATAGTACGATTAATGCGGATGAATTCAAAATAATTTATGTTGCACCAATGCGTTCTTTGGTACAAGAAATGGTTGGAACTTTTGGTAAAAGGTTATCCACGTATAATTTAACCGTTTCGGAATTAACCGGTGATCATCAATTAACAAGGGAACAGATAGCTGCAACTCAAGTTATTGTCTGCACTCCCGAAAAATGGGACATTATAACGCGAAAAGGAGGAGAGAAAACCTTTACTTCATTGGTTAGATTAATTATTATTGATGAAATTCATTTGCTACATGATGAGAGAGGTCCTGTTTTGGAGGCATTAGTGGCTAGAACAATCAGGAATATTGAAACAACGCAGGAAGATGTAAGACTAATTGGTCTCTCTGCAACATTACCAAATTATCAGGACGTTGCGGCCTTTTTACGTATAAAACCAGAATCAGGATTATTTTATTTTGACAATAGTTTTAGACCTGTTGCATTAGAACAGCAATATATAGGTGTAACAGAAAAGAAAGCATTGAAACGTTTTCAAGTGATGAATGAAATTGTATATGAGAAAACAATGGAACATGCTGGCAGGAATCAAGTTCTAGTTTTTGTTCATTCACGAAAAGAAACTGGGAAAACAGCACGTGCTATTAGAGATATGTGTTTGGAAAAAGACACATTAGGACAATTTCTTAGAGAAGGATCTGCATCAATGGAAGTTTTAAGAACAGAAGCTGAACAAGTTAAAAATCAAGAACTCAAAGATTTATTACCTTATGGTTTTGCTATTCATCATGCTGGTATGACAAGAGTAGACAGAACATTAGTTGAAGATCTTTTTGCTGATAGACATATACAAGTACTAGTATCCACAGCAACTTTAGCTTGGGGTGTTAACTTACCAGCACATACAGTTATCATAAAAGGAACTCAAGTCTATAATCCAGAGAAAGGTAGATGGGTTGAATTAGGTGCTCTAGACGTGTTGCAAATGTTGGGTAGAGCTGGTCGTCCACAGTATGATACAAAAGGTGAAGGTATTCTTATTACAAATCATAGTGAACTTCAATATTATTTGTCTCTACTAAATCAGCAGTTACCTATTGAATCACAATTAATTAGTAAAATGTCAGATATGTTAAATGCAGAAATAGTATTAGGTACTATACAGAATATTAGAGATGCAGTTACTTGGTTAGGATACACATATTTATACATTAGAATGCTTCGTTGTCCAAGTTTATATAGTATAAGTCAGGATAAACTAAAAGAAGATCCACTACTTGAATTACACAGAGCAGATCTTATTCACTCTGCCGCAGTAGCATTAGATCGCAGTGGTTTGATTAAATATGATCGAAAATCTGGAAATTTCCAAGCTACTGAACTAGGTCGAATAGCGTCACATTATTATTGTACTCATGATACGATGTCTATATACAATCAATTACTAAAACGTACTCTAAGTGAAATTGAATTGTTTAGAGTGTTTTCATTATCTAGTGAATTTAAACATATAAACGTTAGAGAAGAAGAGAAGTTAGAATTACAGAAATTGATGGAGAGAGTACCAATACCAGTAAAAGAAAGTATAGAAGAAGCAAGTGCGAAAGTCAATGTACTTTTACAAGCATACATCTCTCAATTGAAACTTGAAGGATTTGCTCTTATGTCTGATATGGTATTTGTTACTCAATCCGCATCGCGATTAATGAGAGCTATCTTTGAAATTGTCTTATTTCGTGGCTGGGCACAACTAGGGGATAAATGTCTATCCTTATGTAAAATGATAGATCGTAGAATGTGGCAATCGATGTCACCTCTTAGGCAATTCAGAAAAATGCCAGAGGAAATTGTAAAAAAGATTGAAAAAAAGAATTTTCCCTGGGAAAGATTGTATGATTTAGGACCGAATGAAATCGGTGAATTGATTCGAGTACCAAAGCTAGGTAAAACTATTCATAAATATATTCATCAATTTCCAAAACTGGAACTATCGACGCACATTCAACCGATTACCCGTTCTACTTTAAGAGTAGAACTAACTATTACACCAGACTTTCAATGGGATGAAAAAATACATGGAGCATCTGAAGCATTTTGGATTTTAGTTGAAGACGTAGATTCTGAAGTGATACTTCACCATGAATATTTTTTACTCAAGGCCAAATATGCAACAGACGAACATTTGATCAAATTTTTTGTTCCCGTATTTGAGCCTTTACCACCACAATACTTTTTACGTGTGGTATCAGATAGATGGATTGGGGCGGAAACTCAACTGCCTGTCAGTTTTCGACATTTAATTTTGCCAGAAAAGAATTTACCACCAACTGAATTACTTGATTTACAACCGCTTCCAATTACTGCGTTACGTAATTCAAAGTTCGAAAACATTTATGCAGATAAATTTCCACAATTTAATCCAATTCAAACACAAGTTTTTAATGCTATTTATAATTCAGATGATAATGTCTTTGTTGGAGCACCTACGGGTTCAGGTAAAACAACCATTGCAGAATTTGCTGTATTACGTTTACTTACACAAAATCCAGAAGGAAGAGCTGTATACATGGTTAGTAAAGAAGCTTTAGCAGAGTTAGTTTATGTGGATTGGTCATCAAAGTTTAATCAACAATTAGGTAGGAAAGTAGTTCTTCTGACTGGTGAAACAGGAACAGATTTAAAATTGCTTGCAAAAGGGCAGATCATAATTACAACTGCAGATAAATGGGATGTATTATCACGAAGATGGAAACAAAGAAAAAATGTACAAAACATTCAACTTTTCATTGTTGATGAACTTCAATTAATTGGTGGAGAAGAAGGGCCTGTATTAGAGGTTGCATGTTCAAGAGCACGATATATTTCTTCACAGCTAGATAAACCAACCAGAATTATAGCATTGTCAGCTTCACTTGCTGATGCTAAAGATGCTGCTCAATGGTTAGGTGCACCTGCTGCTGCAACATTCAATTTCCATCCATCTGTTAGGCCTGTACCTCTAGAGTTGCATGTACAAGGAATAAATATTACTCACAATGCATCTAGATTAGCTGCTATGGCAAAACCAGTGTATAATGCAATACTTAGACACGCATCTCATAAACCAGTCATTGTTTTTGTACCTACTCGTCGTCAAGCCAGATTAACAGCTATAGATTTATTAACGTTCACTGCAGCTGAAGGACAACCTTCTCGATTCTTCCACGCAGAAGAAGCTGATATCAAACCGTTCTTAGATAGAATGACAGATAAAACATTGAAAGAAACACTCTCACAAGGTGTAGCTTATCTTCACGAAGGGCTATCTGTGGATGATCGACATCTGGTTGAACAACTTTTCGATAGCGGTGCTATTCAAATAGCAGTTGCTACAAGAGACCTTTGTTGGGGTTTATCTATTAGTTCTCATCTTGTTGTTGTTATGGATACCCAATGCTACAATGGAAAGACACATGCATACGAAGATTATCCAATTACAGATGTTTTACAAATGGTAGCACGTGCAAATCGTCCATTAGAAGATGACGATGCCAAATGTGTCCTTCTTTGCCAGAGTTCAAAGAAAGACTTCTTTAAGAAATTCTTAAACGAACCTTTGCCTGTAGAAAGTCATTTAGATCATAGGTTACACGATCATTTCAATGCAGAAATTGTGACTAAAACAATTGAAAATAAACAAGACGCAGTTGATTATCTTACATGGACTTTCTTATATAGACGACTTACGCAGAATCCAAATTATTATGGATTACAAGGTGTAACACATAGGCATTTATCAGATCATTTATCTGAATTGGTTGAAAGTACTTTGAGTGACCTAGAACAAGCAAAATGTGTCGCTGTAGAAGATGAAATGGACACCTTGCCTTTGAATCTTGGCATGATTGCAGCTTATTATTATATTAATTATGCGACAATTGAGTTGTTTAGTCTTTCTTTAAATAATAAAACCAAAATCAGAGGTTTGCTGGAAATTATCTCAGCTGCTGCTGAATATGAAAATGTTCCAGTTAGGCAACGTGAAGAAAATTTGTTAAGGAGTTTGGCAACAAGGCTTCCACATGCACCTCAAGCTACAAGGATGGCTGACCCTCATGTGAAAGCACAACTTCTATTGCAAGCACATTTATCCAGAATATTACTTGGTCCAGAACTACAAAAAGATACAGAATTAGTATTAAGCAAAGCTATAAGATTAATACAAGCTTGTGTTGATGTTCTTAGTTCATCTGGTTGGCTAGCTCCTGCTGTGGCTGCTATGGAACTAGCACAGATGGTTACACAAGCCATGTGGTCTAAGGATTCGTATCTCAAACAATTACCACATTTTACACCTGAAACTATCAAACGTTGTACAGATAAAGGAGTAGAAACCGTATTTGATGTAATGGAATTGGAAGATGATGATAGAAATCGTCTTTTACAATTATCTGAGACTCAAATGGCAGATGTTGCTAAATTTTGTAATCGTTATCCAAACATAGAAATGTCCTATGAAGTTCAGGATAAAGATAAATTACGCAGTGGTGGTACAGTAAATGTAATTGTACAGCTTGAAAGAGAAGATGAAGTGACAGGTCCAGTTGTAGCACCCTTCTTCCCACAAAAACGCGAAGAAGGGTGGTGGGTTGTTATCGGCGATCCGAAGACTAATTCTTTGTTATCGATTAAGAGATTGACACTACAACAAAAGGCGAAGGTCAAACTCGATTTTGTGGCACCTGCTCCTGGTCAACATTCTTACACTTTGTATTTCATGAGTGATGCTTATTTAGGTTGTGACCAGGAATACAAATTTACTATCAGTGTAGAAGAGTATGAATCGGATGTTAGTTCAGGGTCAGAATCAGATTAAGAAAAGAGAGATTAAAAAGAAGTTTATTAAATATTACATGTATTATAATTAATAACTGGTTTTTTATAATTATAATCTCAATGAAGTACTAGTTTTTCAGTGAATTAAAATTATCATATTTGAGGATAATAGTAACATGTATATCATAAAATGATATACATGTCGATATGTCTGGATTGATTATTTTTTAAATTGCACTTCTATATTTGATTACAAATTTTCATGTGTTTCCGTTGTTTATATACAAGATGTTCTACTTAAATCGATCACATTCAGATTGATATTAGAGATATTTTTCAATGTGAAATATAATTTAATCCATGTGAAATTAAGTGGGAAGGGATAAGTCATCATTTTATTCACCTTTTTCATCTGTTTTACCCTTCACTAATTTCACGAAGACTACAAGATATTTTTTTTTTTAATCCCTGACAGAAAGTGCTTTATTTGGCGTCGAGTAATCCATTGTGATTCACGTTACAATAACAAAGGAGTAAAATTTTAGCTTTTTGAGCATTATTAATATAAGTAGATCTTGGATGTTTATGTGAATTTATATTTCGATAGATACCACGAAAGATAAGATTATACCATTAAATGTTATAACGATACCATACTTTTAATAATTTATATATAATTTCATTCTGTACATTTTTGAACCTTTACATTTTCTATAAATGCATAAAGATCCGCAGTCCAGTTATAAGAGTAAATATGGCGTGGATGATTAATGTTTGAGGATCAAAAAAAAGTAGTAAGAATGTGGTATGCGTCTAGAATTTGACTGTATTTTCATATTTTTGTAATCAATAACGCATTTACATTGACTTTCTATTAAAATAAATTATAATACAAAATATTGAAACTGAAAAGTACTACGTCTAGTACAACATTGTGCCGTAAACGATTATTACGAGAAAATTGTTCATGCGCTTGAAAATACACAGTGATTGAACCATGAAAGAATTCATCAGAAGTCGCGTGAGAGTTGTCAGAGAGTGTAGGTCCGTTAGATTTACTGAAATAATTGTAAGAAATACTGCAAATATATCTTTAGTCATCTTCTTAAGTCTAGCATAATTTCCCTTGTTCTAATCCACTGATCCTATATGTAAAATCAATTACTTTATATAGTTTGAAACAAACAAATAGCATAAATAATTATTACAAGTCGCTTAAGAAACAATTCGAAATATATCTATATCAGACAATTGAGCGGTTTTATTTACTCTGAAAATGTACATGGAAATAATAAACATATGTACACGTATATTTGATTTTGTATGATAAGAACAGAGAGTCGCGTGGGTAATAGTATTTCAACTAGTTGACCGTCTAATTGATTGATTGTCCAGACGCCAGTTGCTTTATTCTCGCAATATCCGCTTTCGGAAGTATCTCTTTGCAAGCGTTTAACATATAGCGTCTTTAAAAGTATACTCAAATAGAAAAAGGCTTCTAAAGATTTTACACGTCAATTACCCCTTGTCCTTAAATATTTTTATTGTTTGTCAAAAGCAATTATAAAACATTTATTCAAACATTGCTCATTGATTTCAGAGTTATTGATATTTTTGAAGCATTTACTATAAATTCTTTCTAAGAGAATGTAACGTTATGTTCAAATATCTGTATATAGCTTGAGTAATTCAAATGAGCCGAGAACTAACATTCTTCGTTAAAGTCATATGTTCTTCTTTTCAAAATTGCACAGAAAGAAATTGAACATGTTCAAATGTTCTTCAATTGTTAATAAAATAGAGAAACATGAGAAAATGTAAAACGGGGTATAAATAGGGATATGCTCTAAGGTAGAGGTATAGTATAATAAAAATTTGATGTAGAAAATGTATATGGGAAACTTTAATAATTTTTAAGTTAAGGTATAATTTCTGTATTAATTTATTATATTGCATGATTGTTTCTTAATGTTATGTTATGTGAAAAGCGGAGGATCTTTACTCCCCCTTAGGAAGAAATCAAGGAAAGGGACTCTCTCTTTGTCAGTACTCTCGCCTTGTTAGTCAGCGAGATGACGCGTAAAGGAGCACTTCCTGTGTTATCGTTGTCGTACTTGTTTATATTCTGTGTTGCAATATTCGAAAGAAACGCTTTTGCATCTATCGAAATTAACGAAGATACGGAGATCATAGAGAAGAAACGCATCGAAGGATGTATCGAGTGTGGCGATTATAGGTAATTATTAGGATTAGAATACGTTTATTTGGATGAATTATGTTTTGTGTCCTAATTTATATTTACTTTACGAATATAGTTTGCTGATTTATTAATGGAAGGTAAAAATGTCAAAGTGATATAACATACATGGAGAGACAAGCTATAGCTATGATGCGAGGACATTGAACTTGATAGTTTAGCATTGATATAATAAATTGCAACTTATAAACTATTATTGTATTACGTTTAGATTAAATACGAAGATAATCACCATCGATTTTTTACTGAATTACAAAATATATTAATATATTATTTGGATAAAACGAATAGGACATAAAATCATTAAAAATAAAAAATGTAAAGTTTCGACATTTCCTCAACAGTTACTACTTTTCGAAAAATATGTTCTTGTGACATAAGTCGATTGTAAATTAAAATAGCAATTTCATTTATTCAATCTTATAAATGTAAATTTTGAAAAGATTTGTTTATATATAGGTGTCCGGGCGATTTTGGAAAATGTTTATTAGGTTCTGTTCTCGACCCATGTAAATGTTGTGCAACTGGTATATGTGCTCGATTGGATGGCGAACCTTGTTGGAATTCTAGTATACCTGGATTGCCTTCGAAACGTCGTAACGATGGTCTATGTGCAAGAAATTATGAGTGCAAGTTAAGGTCGGACCTCCGGAAAGAGGTATATTTAAATGAAATATTATCTAACTGATTTCTAATAAAATATCGTATCTCACTTTTCGTTTTAAAGCAGAGCAGTTTTTCTTGTATCATCGTTACAGAAGAAAGACTTTCTGCCTTGTTCGTTAAGCAGATACAGAAATGGCGGATGTCGATTTTATTCATAAGTAGGGCGTGGAAAGCAATGATACGTACTACTGAATTCGTAGAGAAACATTATCAAATTGTGTCTCTACTGACTGTAAAAGCTATAAATGTATTTTACCACTTAGAATGTTGCAATTTCATAAAAAAAAACTTAATACTTTTTTACGCAGAATGACAAGAAGGTTTTAATGCACGTAATTTTCTAAAATATATGTACATACATTACGGACAATTGTAAAATGAGTATAATTGCGAAAATTTAATTTTTTTTTACCTATTCATATTTATTCACACCTCTTCTCTAACATATATTTTCTAAATCAAAAAATAAGTGCGGAATATTTCAGTTACGGAATCATTCTGTAGAAAAGAGTTAGAGAATATATTTGTATCTTTAGAACACTCATTTAAATTAATGTGATTTTTAATTATATATAGGACGAACCAGAAGCCACTTGCGTTTGTATGGAACAAACTCCAGCGTGTGGTAACGATAATAAAACGTACACAACACCTTGTGCGCTGCATGAAGAGGCAATGAGACGGAAACGTTCATCTTCCTTGACGTTACAGCATCTTGGTCCGTGTCAAAGCCGTCCCTGGATTTTATCTCCTTTAGAAGATGTTTTATCAGTGTTTGGCCAACGATTAGCGCTAAATTGTGAAGCGAAAGGCTTCCCTGTTCCCGATATTTTTTGGGAATTTCATGCAGCAGATGGGAGGAAAGTCCTGAAACTGCCAGGTACGCTTTTAATAACATAGTTATAATTTATAAATACATTATTTAGTCCGATAATTATAATTTATAGATACATTGTTTAGTTCGATTAAATGTATCTAGTAATACAAGTGATAATTTACAATTTCTATGTGGATAGGTGAAGCCCAAGGAGCGACAGTTCATAGCAGCGTCGGTCCGGAACCTCTTATGCGAACATCATGGATGCAATTACCTCGTGTCACCAAAGAGTATGTTGGAATGTATCACTGCATTGCCAAAAATTCGTGGGGTGAAGCTAGTAGTGCATCTTTTGTTTCTATGTCGGAACACTAAATGTGTTATTTTTTTTATACGTATGTCAGAATTTGTAAAAGTTAAATAAATTACACGAATGCTTGTTAAAAACAAAGTATTTTGTGAACATTAATTTAGTTATCTATATATGAAGAATTACTGTGATTCATAGAACTGTTTGACCATTTACTATAGAAAATTGTTATCGATACAGTCATACCTCATTATAGTGCTAATGAAATTTCAAAATGTTTTGCATAACAGACATAATATCATAAAAAAGGTTTCCATAAGTTAGTATTTTTATAAGTATTTATATTTGACAAATTTTTCATTTCATATTTCTGTACAGTCTGTTCATCTGGATGGATTTGTTGGATTCTTTTTATATGAAACTCTCAATGTATCATAAAACAGCAAACTGTCCACCTTTAGTTTCACAATTACCAGGAGGTGCTGAGCAGGATAAATTACGGTGCCAACTTCTCGTCGTGTCATTCACTAACAAGAATGAAGACTCAACTTTTTTGGCTGTGTGAAGACTTTTTTGGTTGTAAGGAGTTCTTTTGCAGGGATTTATCTACCGGACAAGCTACTGCTGCCTACTCAATAAAACGGGTTCGTATTTTGTGTAATACAGTCCAGAATACATGGATATACATTAAACTACATATCTGACTATATTAAAATCTTAGAGTTGAAAAGTTGTTGTTATAATAACATGAACATATGTATGCGCATAATGTATACACATATGGGCAAGTAAGTTAATTAATCAACGTATAAATAAAGAAGTAGTATATTTATTGAGCTTAATAACAATAATTTAATCTTTCAAATATTTATACCGTTTAATCAATTAGAACTTTCATAAGCATTAAGTACTGATTGCAAAAAGTGAAAATACATTATGCAGAAATGCAGAAATATGAATGAATTATCCGGTGAAGTATTTCTAATCTTTATTGCCATCCTTCTTCGGGTTCGGGTGGTGGTGGTGGTGGTGGTCTGCAAATGAATTGTTTTATTATTATGATGGATATAATTTATCTGAATATACTTTCCTCTATTAATTTGATATTTACGTAATGTTTACTTATACAAGCTTATATTTATAAATACTACATATTATATTGGCTTCAATAAATTACATGCTGAAAATACATAATTATATTTCTGACTTTTGAGTATGACTGCACGGCGATAAAAATATTCTTCACTGAGTTATATGTAAAATATATTGCTACTTGGACGAATGGTTGTGAATTGGATCCGTGTAATCACTCAACTGCATGGATGAGATAAAGCAAGTAGCAAGTTATGTTCAAACTTAGAGTAAACAGGTTGTTGAGACGACAATGGATACCTGATGAGTCATCTACGAGATTATTTAGCTATTTATATTTATCATTAGATTTTTATTTGAACTAGCTATATCGTATTGTCAATATGTCAGAAAAGTGGCTTGTTAGAAGTATTTAAAAAATTGTAAACTTTATGACATGTGCAAAAATTAACTGCACATATGAAATCCTATTTCATAGGATGAAAAAACTACAATTTTATTGAATAATTATCTGAAATGTTTGGAAGAATATGATATCTATAGTTAAAGGACAAAGTCAAATAAGAAGGCCATACTAGTAAGATTGGAAAATAATTCAAAGACATACAATGTACAATATATCTTTAATATAAATCTTTCATATTTGTCACTTACATATTGTTTTAAACAATATTAAACTTAAACAAATCCTTACTTATGGAAAATTTAATTAATTCTTTACATTTTGAAAGGGTATTAACTATGTAATTACGTATTTCATACCAATGGAAATATTGTTTTTAACTGAAATGTATGCTTACTCGGGTGTATTCCAATTTTCTTGTTCGTTGGTTTCGGTCGGAGGATCTGCTCTGAAATTAAAAATACATAATTATTGTGTAGTACATATTATATATTAGCATAATAAATGTACTTAATGAAATTTCTAAAATAATTAGTTATTTGGAATTTTTAATATCTTTGAATAATTTTTAATTAATCTATAAATTCGCCTATAAAAATGTATCCTAAAATAAGTTCTTCTAAAATACTCTTTCTATCTAGTTATTTCGTTACCTTTTAAAAACTTTTTAAATCCTCCATACATAATGTGCTTAATGTCATAAATTAATTAAAATACTTACCGAAAATATCAAACAGAACATTTCTGGTACTTACGATCTTGTGGATATAAGAGTAGCGTCTTTTGTAACGGATGGAAATTTTTTATATATCAAAGACAAAATATGAGCAGTTGGTGTGCTTGCTATCATAATAACTATGCATAAAAACGTAGCAAACCAGTATCCACTCTGAGGAGTTAAAAAAAAGTAAACTCTTCTTCGAATAATATTTTGAAGCATATTTATGATATCTTCCAACATATACGTACCAAATTACCTAAAAAATGACTACATAGTAAAAGTTTAATTCCTTCTACGACGTCCCAAAGCGGTCGGCACTTTGCTACTCCATTGCCCATTTCGGACAATACGTGGAATCTCCATTGATCCAAATAATTAGCTAGTCGATCTGTGTAAAGCTTTGTTTTCTGTACAAAAAGTATATTTGTAATACAGTGTTGAATCAAATAAAAGAAAGTGTTTCCTCTCTTTCTAACTCAACTTAACATTTTTATCTAGAACTATATTTTAAGATTATTTTTACAATGTAAATAATTAATAAAACTTATGGTTGATTATTTTGAGACCACGTTGGTTATTACAAAATTTTAAATTTTATTTCGAGTCGGAAAGTCAAATAATACGTACCAATTGAGCAATTTTATCTCCTTGATTATCAATATAATATTGAATAGTCTTCAAATTAGTAAGCGACTGATTAACCTGTTGTCGTAATGGTTGCACTTGCAATTCTAATGCAGCGAGTTTATATAACAATGCGTCCTGTAATTTTATTAAAGGTTTCACTCGCCTTAGAGTCAAATCTTGCATATTTATTACAATAGTTTCCAAGCTTCTGGCTGTCAATCTATCGCTCATTTGTTCGGTGACTTTGTCCAGTTGATCTGACATTGCTTCCAAATCTTTATTTAATATTCTTCCTTGGATCTAATGGCAAATAATACTTCAAAAAATTTAAATTATCTATAGAAAGTGTTAATCAAGGATTTACTATACCATAATCCTATGTTCTGTTAAATTCAAGCCACAAGCATACAATAAATTATGTAGTTGCTGTCGCAAATACGGCGTAAATATTTTTAAAGTCTTCAATTCAACCTTAATTTTTAATATAATTCTGGTAAAGCTTGACCAAGTCCAATATGCAGTAAGTTGCTCTAACTTCATTGTACTTCCTAATCCAAAAGCTGGATACGCGGGCTCGTTTTCTCGACATTTTCTGTAATTGCAGATTATTAATCATTTTGTAAATCAATACATCAATTTATATATTGTTAAAATTTTCTAGAACGTTATTTATATAATTTACTAGAATATTATTTTATGGGTAACTACCCTTATTAGTTGTACCATTCACAATAAAATGTGTATTATTGATACAATAAATTTTCATTTCTAACATACATCAAAAAAATTAATCCACTTACTCGAATAGATCTTTCAAAGATACGCTTAATCTTTTTCCTAAGAATATTCGAGTTTCCAAGATAGCTTGCATTGTACTATAATTCGGATCATGAAGTGGACGACAGATTAACATTTCTGTATGACTTGATAACATCAAAGTCATTAGAAAAACTGCCCATAATATGATTGAGATGAAACAAGCCATAAATACACCACTGAAATGTAAAAAGTGCAATCGGTACTTTATAATTCATAATTTAGCTGTTTGATTGATGTAAGAAAGAAAGGAAAAATAAAAGATAGTTAAGTACAGTTAGCATTCAAAGTACTTTTTTGTACTCCGATCGATGCACTTTTTTATTCTCTATGACAGAGTACTAACCTTAATAGTCTTTATGTTTCTCTAAGGTATAATGACCAACAAAAAAAGTACATCTTACCGAGAAATATCTCCCATATTTCATTAAAATGTGTGTGTATGTGTATGTACAAATGGAAATTATTTTATAATCTAGTATTATTTACACTGTAATATTACTAAGAAGATAAATGCACTAAATTCAATTAAATGTAACATCCTCACCATAAAAGCGTAAGTCGTACTTTATCTTCAGAAGAACCACAACGACAAGAAAGAGCTCCTAACAATAATAACCAGACAATTAAGATACATAGAACGGCACCTATAAAATATAAATAGAAGCCATAGTATTTTATTCATTTACTACTATAGTTATTTTATATTTCTTTTATCCTTTTTCCATTTGCTCTTCTCATAAACAATATCTTTTATATATAAATTCCTGTCTCTTTCTATCGTTATATCTATACATATTCTTTAAAAAAAATTTAATTTTAGAAGATATATACATATATACATATAATTTAAGGAAATATATTACTTACCAATACCTATAAGCCATCTGACATGTTCGAAGACTATTATGTATGGTGTGGTATAATCCATTAGATGCCTTGCAAATTCTAATTGTTTAACGAGCTCGGAATTGCTTGCTTCCATATTTCGTGCTTCATCGAAGATTCTTGCACGCATTTTATTCACTTCACGTCGAATTTCTGAAAGACGTTCCTTCTTATTTGATCATATCTTTCGCTGTATTTCCAAATGCAATCAAGATGATAAGAATATTATTAATTCATAAATTAATATTAAAAATTCAACCATAGACGTGCAATATACATATCTATTAACAGTATTTATACTAATATTTGTGTTACCACAATCCTTCCACAAATTATTCCTACACTCACTGTTCGCGTTGATGCTTAATATTATACACTATTAACAAACATTTTTACTTACGATTTCGAACTTCTAAACTATTCCTCGCAATATGTTGTGGAATGTACGTATACTCTCCTCGAGCTTGACGAATAGTTTCTGTAAAATTTTCTCGTTTCAAATCACGTAAACGCAGCAAATGATCGTCTCTCAGAAACTATAAAAATACAAATACCGTTGTTATACATTTTGCATTGAGCGTACAACAGTATATACTAATTTTATAAAAGTAGATTCAATTTGCCTGATCTATCCGTAAAGCTACTCGTAATCCAAAAGAATCAATAATGGTACAAAGGGGACGATCACGTCCGGTACAAGCTCTCAATATGCTTTCCAAATTTCGACGTAAATCATCAATTTCACGACTTAATTGCTTGCCAAGACTGCGAATATTTTCACCATCGTTTAATAAAGATTCAACATTGCTTGAAATTTTATAGCTGGCTGAAATATAATAATATTATAATGATAAATAATGTGTACAATATGTTTGTCACAACCACGTCGTCATAAACATGCAAAATCGGACGTGGTCATATCCATTTTACTAATTAAAATGTCAGTCACAATAAGAGAACTGATTTTACTTTTACTTTACTTTTACTATTCTACTTTTATTAATTTCACTATTTTGACGTTTAAAATAGGTACATTACGAACACTCTAGTCATAGTTCTCTTACCATTTGCGAGATCTACAAGCATATTTAATGCGTTATCTAGTCCTGTTTCAGTGGATAATTCATTCTGCACTGGCTTTCCCAATAATTCTTCTATATCTGCAACAAAGAAACATATTTTATCTTATATAAATACGTAATATTTCCGCTTTTGCGGTAGATAATTTGCCCTGTATATCGTTAAAATTCCATAATAATTCCACATAACTGATAAAGATACGTAAAAAGATAATTAGAATTTGAACAATATTGTGTTTATAGAGATGTCAAAGCGCTTGACAATTCGTATTGCGATTAGTGACTATAATAGATTTCACGGATATCGGCTGGACTGAGTCATTTTTCGAGCAGTAGTTTAAAGGGAAATCGACGTCTACCTTTTGAACGCTTGTCGCGTGATTGAGCGCTTGGCGCATTGTACTAAGGAGAATGCAGCTCAATTCCGCTTGTGAGGTAGTCAAGCGACATACTAGAGATTACTCCTCAGTCACTATCAGCGTTCAATATTCGCGAATTCCAGCACAGTTACATCGTGCGCCACGCACGACGTACATCGGTAAATGGACTAATCACATCATTTGCTAATTACAAAGTTCTAGGTTAAATACAAAATTCTAATTTTTATAATGATATAAAAATTAGATAATATAATTGTATTTTTATATTAATTATATTTTATATTAACATTTTAAGAGCGAGTCAACTTATAGCTCAAAGTTCAAAACAATAATGTGCAGAATTTTCCAAAGTTTCGTATCCCTTTCATACATGTATTTCGTTCTTATTCTTATGATTCTTTTTTAAATGTTCCAATTTTTGTTTTACAAAGTTTTAAGATGGCAGATTTAACTATTTAAAAATACTAAAAAGAAAGTTCGTATACACACACGAATATTGAAATCGCAACCAACCTCTTTGCATGGAATACTTTTAGACATCATGTGTGATTACATGGATGTATTTTTCACAATTTTCAATAATTAATAAAAAATTGTAATATTTTGAAATTTTCGAACTGTATATATATAAAATTTCATCACACATAATCGACACATGTCACTCATAATCAGTTAGGTGACGTTCCCCATCCGTGTTACTCGGTTAGGGTTGCAGAATAATAGGAGAGGGAGAGAGCGTGCGATTATCCAAGGAAGCGTTATGCAACAACAGATCATCGTTTTATGTAAGTAGGTTGATTGTAACATTTATATTTTATCATTAGTTATAAAGATTAATCATTTCCCATTTGTACGTCCATATATTTTCAGACATTCCTAATTTAAAATATTGTATTGTGTACTAACATAATACCGTAATAAATTGCAGAATGAAATTAAATCAAATAAATGTTGTAAATTTGTAAGGTTTTTAAACAATCTATCACTGTTATTACTTTCTTAATATTCAAGTCACAGGTGGTTTGAATAAATGGATTTATAATTTAAAACGATCTATCCTATTTAATCAATAGATTACTTTGTTGATAAGATATTCTTACTAATCAGTACGTAACACGATAGGATCAGGCTTTGTACAATGATAAACGCACATAATACGATCTCCTGTATTGTTCACACTAACGAGCTCAATTTGCAGGACTGGTTAGCCTATTAACGACGATAGACCCATTATAAGATATTTAGTATCTCTATAGCTTTCATTACACGCGCATGAATGTTCTAATTTCACCGTTCATGGATGTCATTGGATAATATTACAAAAATTTTTTCGCATTTTTTTTATCTTCCGAAAATGTACCTAACGTCGTATTCAACCTCACATTTTTTAATTATATTTTTAAATTGTACACGACAATTTCCAGGATCTTCCATTTTAATTTTTCCGTACAATTATCTCCCAAATTATTCTTTATCAGGAAAAATGTTTCAAATAAATTCAATCTGTTTTTATGAGGACAATCAATCCCATTATCTTTCACGTTTATTGTATTATATAGAGAAACGATATTTGTAGGTACAACGTGGAAGAAAACAAAATTCTACTTACTGTCTAGATCTGCAAGAATTGCTTCGCTAGCCACATCTAGACTCCTTGAAAGACATTTGCGTAGTTGAATCGTTGTGCTACTATGATAATCGTTTAAGTCTTGTAAAGCAGTTTCAACTACAATTGGAAATTGTTCCACGCTTGCAGATACTGTCTCATTACATACGATCATTGTAATCATGCCCAATCTAAAAGTAAGTTAGACAGATTTATGAATACGTGTAAGCGAATTTGTAGCAATATTTTGGAGTTATTAATTTAAAGAAAATGTATAAGTTAATTTTATTGTATTTTCTTATAGCGTATTTTCGAGTGTATACAAGAAATGTTGAAAAATGCTCAATTCTTGTTAACATGGAAGATGCCTTTAATTTGTCGACATAAATGTCTCATCATGAGTTGATCTATTGTTTCGTTCAAGTTTTCGGATCTTTAACAATTCTGAATATTTTATGAATTACTCTAAAAAGAAAGCTGGAATTTCGCACAATTTATTTTTTTTCAATTATCAGCAAATATCATAAGTTTTGAAGACAAAAGGCGGCGATTATGATTGCAATTTTTATGCGATTTAAAATGAGATGAATCGTATTATAAAGTGATCTCTCGAAGTTTGTTATACCTGTTGCAGAAAAACTTGTATCTAAAAATTTCGCTATCAGTATTTGTAACAATGCTTACCCGAGTACACAAACGAAAAATGCCAGGAGAAATGTAAGCGCGCTAGGATGTTGACTCGGTTTGTAATCTTCCCTTATTGGACGACATGCAAGCCAAAGCTCAATTCCAGGTATTACACAGCACAAAATGCAGCACATACCAAGCACTGCCAGCAATGCTGTTTCCAGGCGTATTGACTATTAACAATTAAACCAAATTAAAAAAAAAGTTCCATTATATACTTTGATAAAATGCGTCATGTATAAAGCATAGAAAAATTTGTCTTACCTCTGAAATCAATCTTGACGTACTTAACCGGTTTTCTATCGCATCTGTCAATAAATCTGTAAGTAATATAAAATATTGTTTCAGAAAATGCTTCTGCCATTTAGAATTATTGAATAATGATTGTTTAATATCTTTTCTACAATGAAGCATTGAACATAAAACATTGAAACGAATATCATAGTAAATTGTTATTATTTGTAATTTTTACTTTCACTATTTACAGAACACAATGTTAAATATAAAAAAATATATTGTAATTGAAATTATGATATCAATACAAAGTGTTCATTAAATTTTAAACACAAGTATAGATATAATATAATGAATAAGATTTCAAGATTGTATACTTTACCAACTGGTACGTCATAAGGTTGAATAAGTGACAGAAATTTCCGTAGAAAATCAAAAACAAATATTCCTCTGTCCAAGTGTAAATTTGCCATTTTGTATTGTTTTTCGGAGCTGGTCGTAGGAAATTTAAGTTTCGGATTCCAATTGTTCCAATCTGTAGAAATCACAGATGTCTTCAAGTGTGAAATATTTGTGTCGTTTCTAGGTCCATGAACTAGAACATCGGCTACTATTTCTCTTCCATCACGTTGTGCTTCACTTGGTGTGTGAAAAATGATAAAGCTGTCCGTAGTAGTGTAATTGTCGCTATTTGAGAATGAATTTGCTTCAACTATACCTTTAAACTGACCCAGAGCTTCCGAGGCAAAAAATAGTACAAATATTCCTAAAATATTTAGAAAGATTTATTCATCGATAGTCAGAAGGTGCATATACAAAATCAAAGCACGTAAAATAGTATATTATGTTTATATCTGTTTTATATTATTTTATAAAATTGCGCTTGTAACAATTTTACTTTGAACATTTTATATCTTTTATCGTTTATTATTTTTTCAACAGTTTGAAGTCACGACCTATTCCATGTATTCAAGAATTTAAAAAACATGTCAGTTTAGAATTTTGTTATTTTAGAAAAATCTTCGGTCAAAGATCTATCGAAGTAGAAACTATAATTTTTTATATTCTTTAGTATTGATTAAAAATTACAGCACAAGGTTCAGTATGTTTAGGAACAATTGGAAAAGTGATTCGAAATTTTAGGAAATTAATTATCGAAGTTAAGTATTCATTTCTCAAGTATGTTCGTTAGATTTGTAATGTCTTTATTAATAAGTAAACAAAAAATGCACACCTTTCAAAAGGATCATTTTCTTTCACTGTAACGTTACAGTTTTTCGATATATTCTTCGATAAGATAATACATATAACGCGGAAACGCGATAGAACAACCCTGTTGAATCGTGGCTATATGTGAACTGACACTCGAAAGATTTGTTAAGGCTTCTTTGAAACCTTGTAAGTGTGGATGTTGTTGAACTCTAATAGAAAAGATATAAAAACACGCACATATATTATATGTATAACATTAAAATGAGAAATATCGAAGTTAAAAATATTTAATATTTAAAAGCTCCAATAATTAACCTACTAAAATAGTTGAAATTGTTGAAATTATCAACATATTTTCTAAATAAAAACAATTGTTCTAACATTAATTTTATTGCTTTTCTCAACCTGTAATTTTAACTACATCAATAATTTCTTTCTATAGCATTTTTTTATTTAATATTTAATATTAACTTATATATAATATAAAGTTCAGTTAATACTTTAACGATAAAATTATTTTACTTCTGACATTCTTAAACATTTTTTAAATCTCATCATTCATCTGTAATAAAAAGATTTTCTTCCTTTGACATCCCTATGCGAATATTTACATATGCTTACATATTTAATATTAACGTAATTCTTGTAAAGTTATGTAAAATATAATCAGAACTTTCTCTTTTGTCTGTTTAAAATAAATTAGTGCGCGCAAATATAGATAGATTAGATTCAAATCCTGAATAAACCGCGCGCGAATTCTATCCCACCAAATTGTGCTATCCCTCCTCCACCCCTCACTAAGCTTATAGACATACCTGTAGCGCGGGGAGTCATTTGACTGTCGAAAGTCATCAAGTCGAAAGGCATGTGTATCCTCATTCGAGACGCGTCGTTAATCTATTAACTGCGTAATACCCTTCGTTGCTATCTTGTAAGCATTTATACACTACTATTAAATCCATTTCATTACTACGTATTCATTTAATCGTTTATTATAAATCTGTATAATAAAATTGAGTAGCTTTCTTAAATATGTTTGCTTTTCTTTTGGTTGGTTGAATATATATTCGATTATTTGAATGCTTTAACTTATACAAATCTTGTATTAATAGTTTTTGAGGCAAAATTTCAATTTGGTTATTACTTTAGGTTAATATAGTTGACTTTAATTATTTTAAATTGTGTTGGTTGTCTTTTGTACAAATTATTCGATCGATTATTGGTTAATTACATGAGTAAACTCGAATGAATAAAAGTCATGAATGAATTAGTTGACGGATCGATGATTTGTAATTTATAATTTATCTAATTTCATAGTAATTAATACGTTGTATAATAATATGTAATTGATAATGCATAATTGTATTATTATCATGTATTGATATATGAACATAAAAATGAAAGTAAAAGAGATTAAACCAATCACTTCTTCATGTATGGATATATTAAATTATTTCTTTATTTCAAAATAATTAAACGAATCATAACTTTTATCACAATTTTTATTATTGTTACGAAAGAATCTCAATGACATCTTTCAATTTTAAGGTTAGATGCAGCTTTTATGCAGTGTTCTGAAATTTAGTGGAATATTTTGATTTATTGCAAGCATAGTTGCATATTTATGAAACATTGTTTACAAACACAGTTTACTGTTAGAATGTTTCTCTCGAACATTCTCAATTTTCTGGATTTTTGCAAAGTGATTCATATCGATAATTCGATCGATCGATTCATAGATATTTGGCAGTATTAGGAAGTATTTTATGATTTGTAAACAATATTTTATATATGTGTACACTTCTTTGTTATTTCCTTCTTGTTGAGGAGCAAATAACAATTAATAGGCAGATTTAGTAGTATTTTCTTAAATAAACACTTTAGAAGAAGGAAAAGTAAAATATGAAAATAAAACATTTTGTTTTCCTTTCTGTCCCTCCTCTTTACTAATACAGCTTTATTTTCGGAGAATGTTTATGATCGCGTGCAATGCGGTCAGTAGAGTCAATGTTTGTTGCGCAGTGTTGTTTTCAATATTTTTTAGAGCACAATAGCTCTTAATAATTGAAAATTCAGTTAAAATTCACACGCGAAGTTTTTGTTCGTAGTGTTTTTTATTTTTCTTTTCTCATATTTTTTTTTTAAATTCGATATCAGCTTTCGGTATTAGAATCAGTGCTTCTCTTAAAAGAATCTAACCTCTTCAAGAATTAAAGATATGTAGTAAGTATTCTTGTCTATTGCATTTCCATTAATTTTATTTCTTCATATTTTGTTTGAATCGTTGTTAATCAAAAAGATAATTTGGAGAGTTGCAACTATTAATTTTTTTATTGAAATAAAATTTGAAAGTGTCAGTATTGAACTATAAAATAAAAGCATCTAACATGCTTGGACGATTATTAGATTCTACATTTCTAATTCTCAAGCTTGTAGATTGGAATTGTAATTGTTTATCGTTATTACAGTTTATTAGAATTTCAATCTTCATTAGCACTAAAGATTTAAATTTAATAGAGTTCTATCTTTTTCTCTGAAGATTTTTCACAATCTCCAGTTGCACCATGGGATCCTATTCCTTCGTGATGACATTTTCTGAACCGCAGTAACATTGATGGCACTACTCTTCGTACGTAATGGTGAGTCTCATGCATTTTCGTTCCTTTGGTTACCCAATCATGTCGTAGGATGAAAGGTCCATATCGACATGGGTGACTGGTTGTATTACGCAGAATTTTTAGCGAGCATAACGACTACGTGTATTTGTTATATCCGTGAGTAGCAACGTTTCCTTTTTATGCGTTTTATTTATTAGTTCAGGGTAGGTCTTCTTGCATATCGCGAATTTTGATGATTAAAATTTCATATCAATAGTATCGATGAAAGCTCACTGAATATGCGTAAATAGATGAAATGTGAATATTTCAATAGATAATGAATGTTGGAATTACTAAAACGGAATATAACGGAGAAATCGGATATCTTCGAATTTCATTACAGCTATTTTATGGTAATATTTTTGATTTAATCATATTTTATCTTAAGATCTAATAACATAGCTGTGTAACGTTTTATGTTATAAACACGGATATAATTTCAAACATAAAGCTGTTGAAGTTCAAATTTCTCCGTATAACCATGTAGCTACTGAATATCAAATGCAAGAAGGCACTTGGCGACAGGCAGATTTTGGGATCAAAGCAACAAGTTTGAAACACTGCTTTCATTTTGTCGAAAATGTACTTTGACAAAGGAATCACCTGAGGCTATTCCCATTAATATTCAACTTGGCGTCAATTATTACATTATACGAAGCTTGAACTTCTTTTTTGATAGATACATAGAGTCCTTTTCATTCCTAATTTTCTCCTTTCAGTATTAGAATTTTAATGATTCCTTAAATTAGTAAAGTAAAGCATAAAATCATAATAATTTGTAATAATTTGTAATAATTTATAATAAGCCGTGGAAATGCGAAATGAAAGATCATTAGCCCGTTAGATAAAAATAGATACACTAATATATTTTAGCTCAGGATTTTTAGGTTCAACTCTTTTTGTGTCCATTGCGAGAACTTAATTCACGTGCTCAGGTGTTACGTGGGTGAAAGAAAGACGTTGAGCACGATAAGCATAGTTCATAAGCTTGTAATAATTTCTTAGTGATTGACAATGCGCCAGCGTATTGCGCACGATATATTTTCCACAGTATGTGTGTGTGTGTGTGTGGTTAAGCTGTGGAACTGCGTCCTTTCGATTATTATTACTCTATTTGCTATAATTTCAAATATAAGAAAAATTTATAAGCAATAATTATATCTCATTTATCACAGTAATATCATTTTTTTAGTAGTTGCATATACTCATTCAATTATAAAAATTTCTAATCAAAATTGGGATATACACGTATTTATATCGTGTTTTACGCAATTCTCGCTAGCCGTGGTCAGACGATTTCAGGAAAATAGTATGTAAATTAGAGCGTGAAAGTAGTGTGCTAAACTCGAGTATCAGAGGCGTCTCAGGATGTCGTCTCTAAGTAGGCTTTTGCGTTTGACGTGTATACTCGTCATTGTTTGATTTTAATTACGCACCGCGTAAGGGATTTTTGAAACTAAATTCTGCAGTTATCAGGTTAATGGCTTCCCATTCTATGAATCATCAACAAGATCACTCCTGTTACTTTGTCACTGTACTTGTAATAGTGTTTCTAGTATTTAGTAATAGTAGTAGTAGTAGTTTGTTTCTTGGCCGATGTACAGTTCGGTTTACCACTAATTTGGGCAAATCGCGGTTGTTTTGTTAGTGTTGCGAGTGATTAATTACGAATTGGATTAGAGGTGCGAACGAGTGCTAATTACAGTTTGAATTAGAGCTACGAAAAACTACTAACATCGGTTTGTTCTATGTATTAGTGTCGCGAAGAAATGATAGTGTTTGCTGCAACGTTGCGAATGACGAGATATCCCGATTGCTTTTAGAGTCTTTTCTTTATAAATTACTGTAATTTCTTATAGAATAGTATTAGAATTTTTTCTTATTTAAAATTTGAATTAATAGAAAGGAATTAATTAATTTTGTACAGTTGCAATTTATGGTCATATAAATGTGGTTAATATTAAAAGTAGCTTTTTATACGTACAACAATTCTAAGAAAAGAATTAAGAAATGCTGTGATGTTCCTCCATCGTGATTGTTTTAATTACCTTCCTATTTAGTGTTACGTCAATGAATGATCGAGCTTTTTTAATATTGCGTTTATAAAATGCCCCAAATTATTTCACTGGGACTATGGACGTGTGTATTCCAGTTCTTGTATCATGTACTGCAGCTAAAAAGGTTGCACGAAAGATGACCATGTATCAATAGCTTGTAATATATTTGCTTTGAGATATTTCACCATTACAGTTGCGTGTATTTAAATATAAGTGCATAGATTACTATTTATTAGCGTTACGTAAACGATTAAAACACCTTGCTGTGGTGTGTGTTTTTGGGAATTTTCTGTTTCTTTTTTCTTGTTCTATCAATAGTAAATTAATCGGCATAGCAGAATAATAAAACACCCTTATTTACATCCGTGATTTATTTGACGAATTTTCTATTTTATAGCTGTTTTAAAGTTAATTTAGTAAATTAGTGTTGCGAGACAAAAGAGGTATTCCACTTACGGTTTGTTGATCGGGTCTACATCGAGTAGATATTTTGATGGCCCTTTTGGCTACCAAATTGATTTCTTTTTCAGTACGCTTTATTGCCTTTTGGAGTATTTCTTTGTGAAAATACCGTTTCATACCGATGAGTACTTTCAATTTGATGTTGTGTCAATTACTTGAAATTGTCATAAAGTGTTATAATGAAGAATGTTCTGGTGAAATATTTGAGTTATACATTGCTGCTTCTTGCATTTAAAGTTATAGTAAAACGAGATCATTTTATTTGGTTAGAAACGAATCGTGTGATTTTAATCGAGTTCTTTTTTCATTCTTTGTGTTCAAAAGGAATTTTTAATGTCTAACTTAATTCAAATTTAAATAGCATTATATGTTCACAATTTTGGTTAAAATGTAATTATCGGAATATATTTTGATGTGTTATACGCTCTTCTTTCAGTTGTAATTTTGTGTAAATACTAACCCAATAAATAAGATTGTTACAGAATACGAATATTAATATATTTAGTACGTTAGATATATATGTATGTAATTAAAGGATCAAGAGTGAAATAACGTGTACAAAATAAAATGATTAAAACAAGAAAGGGTAATTGTTATAAAAGGACATTTGAGTTTTACTTACTGAGAATTAGTTATTTTTTGTTTCAGAAACTATATTCTAAATGCTATTTAATATTCCATACATACAATATTCCATTTCCTTTTCTTTATTAAAATTTAGTTTCAATTCTAACCACTACAAATGTTATAACCTTATTCTACGCTGGATCGGTAACGTTGGGAATGACACTAGTGTAATGATAAAAGAATGTTGCGTACGAGATGTCGAATAAAAGAATGTATTAGGTGGTAGATGATATTCTGTAATATCCTTATAGACGAGGTACGTGATAGCTTTGTTACTTCATGAGACATCGTGTTTCACATTCTGAAATACCGATCGTGTAAAAAATCACAGGTTCGTTATGCCCTCTATGGAAAGTTCAGAAATTATATTGAATTCAATCAACGAGATCACTAACATTAACAGTAAAGAAATTCCTTTTTATTACATCCCTACATGATCACACAAGCATATACATATAGGTATGTGTGCATTACGTTGCGATGGTAGAATTTTTGTAGTGTGCAATGGATTAGTTATCTATTAAAAATTGCATTCGCAGTTTTTTAATACAGCGGAATGAAAATATCAGCTTTTAAAAGATTCATATTGTGAAAATGATGGTATTAAAATGTTTGTCATAATACTGTTACGGGATCAGTACTGTTCTTCGAATCGATCGGTTCGGTCTTCTTTGAATAAGTTGTTATTCGCTACGGTCTATGCAGTATATGTACAATGTAAGGTGCAATTGAAAATTTCTATCATTTCTTTCTACACAATCAATATGTCGGATATCGGTAAAAACCGATTGTCTTAATTTTCTGCCATGATTCGCATTGGTCTTGGCATCTCATATTGTGACTATCAAATAGCTTTGATGTTCCGCATTCTGACTATTAAATAGCTTTAACGATTTATTCTGTTTGTCAAGCGCTTGCAATAATATTAATTTCTGAAAGATTTTTTCGGGAAAACGAATGTAGATACGGGTTAAAATTAAATAAATGAAATTAATACATTTCATATATAACGTAATATATAAAATATTGGTGATTTTATAAAGTTCTGTATCAAAGGCGACATGGTACTTTTTGGTGCCATTAACGCTGTCATATCTATGGTTCTAATTTTGCTCTATGTCTAACTTGTTTCTTCTTTTGCATACAGGGTGTCCCAGTATTGATGATATAACCTGGGGCAGTGATTATACATGAGAAAAGTCGCAAATTGTGGAATAAATTTGTTTCATTTGATGCTTTGTTTTCGAGGAAATTGACTTTGCATTTCCTCCGAGTACGCATGCATTTGACTATGTTGTGGTTAAATGAATATCGATACAAACCATTATTTACTTTATCCATTTATGTAGAAACGTATATATTAAATCAAAAGTTTATTCCGAAGGCAACACGAGTCTTCCACAATTAAATGCGAGGGTCATTTTGGCGTTCGCAGAAGTAAAAACGGAAAATATGTTGGAAAGCGTGCACGAAAATTTAATTCAGAGAGCGCACCTGTGTATGCAATACGGTGGCCAACATTTTCAACAATTTTTACATTAATAAAGTAAATCTTAAGAATTATATGTCTTATTATTACTCATAAACCTACGGCATATGGTGTGTATTGTGACTCGTTTAACCACGATATAGTCAAGTGCACGCGTACTCGGAGGAAATTCAAAGTCGATTTTCTCGAAAACAAAACCTCAAATGAAAAATATTTGTTCCATATTTTCGATATATTTTCTTATGTACAATCATCTCCTCCAGGTTGTACCATCAGTACTGGGACACCCTGTATATAACGGACTGTTCGTAATAAAGGAATTCGTGACAAAGGATCGGAGTTGCGTATTGTTTCATTCTTTCAGTCGAACCGATAGAGCAGTAGTGAGTGAATGGTTCCACCGTCTCAATTACCAGGTGTGAATTCTTGCTAGCGTGGAGTGACCACTAGCGAGGAATTCGCGTTACAAACTCAATCAGAGTTTTTATCATTCTCTCAGACATTTCACAAATATATAACTAAGCCATTTTAGATATTCTTTATTTAATATTTTAGATATTGGTTATTTACTTAAAGTCAAATAACTTGACTTGTGTAAACTGAAATTTGAAATCACGATTTTTGTTTTTGTTTAAAGCGACTTTTGAGATGTATGAAGCATACAGAATTGATCAATTCCGGTAAGGTTGTTAGTCCTTCTGTTTTAAAAAAATTAATTCAAGAAGAATATTAACTATGTATTATACTATTAAAATTCGATTCAGATTTATGTTTAGATTGTTAGATAAATTTCTCTCGTCTTCCCTACCGTAAAATGTAAAAATTTATGTTAAAGGAAATTAAACTTACGTATATTTGGTAGTTTATTAGTAAATAATATATATGAGAAGTCAATTAAAGCAAAGTTAAAAGAAAGCAACACGAAGGAAAGAAACTTTGGAATTCACTTACCAAATACGCTAATGATCCGTGAATTTCGATACGGTGAAGATTTTAAAGACGGTATTAACGAATTCCTGGCAAGTTCTTACGCCTGCAATTCTCCGAGCTCGGCTCAGATCAGAGGATAAAAAGAGCGAATAACAGTGGACCAAAGAACAAAGCCAAGCCTCTCGGATCTGATGAACGATTTGATATCACTTCACTTGCTAAGAAATGAAATTTTTATCATTTCTATTTTTTCCCCAATAAAAAGAATTGTGATAAAGTTTTGATATATTAAAACGAGTTTTAAAGTATAGATCTAATAGAATTATTTCAAATTGAATAAGCTAATATTCGATTAATCTTAATTAAAGGTGACTAAAAAGGAAAAAAAACGATAAAAGTTATCTTTCTTGTTAATTTTTTCTCTAACTCGGTGCACTGAATGCAGCTTTGTTCCTCCGTTGATTTCTACCAGTTTCTTTTCTATTTTACTGGTTTGAATTTAGCTTGGGAATAATTAAGTTACTTCTGTCCGACTGTTTTTGAGAATTAGGGTGAGGACGGAAATTATGGAAACGAAATTAACGAGTTCTTTTAGTCGAGATTAACGAATTATTGCATTTACATTTGCCACATTGCGAGGGATAAGAGATATATCTACATCAGGAAATAGAGTTTCTGAAAATATTCAGTAAACTATTCTTTCATATTAACAAATCAAAAAATCAATGCAAAAAGATATTAGAAAAATTAGGCTAATTTGATAAATTATTATTAGGAAATTATTAAACTTTTTAAGAAACTATCTCGTTTGGAATCTTATATTGTAAAGACTGTGTATATATACATTGAATATAGCGATAGAAATTTCACCAATTGTACGTAATACAGTTAAATATTCTCTTCGCTTATATCCATCATATCTATCAATCATAGTTTTCCTCAATATTAATATTCATACGTGCTATTAAATATTCGATAATATTGAATATTACATTCTATTTCTTCTGTTAGAATCTATTATATTTTCATTTCAGATTTTCATTTTGAAGCATTTATTTTATATCAAATTTTTTCAATGGGATTTAGATATAATACTTTTTGATAATATACGTGTAATTTCTCTAATTCTTGAAAACACTAATTTTCACACTACTTTTCCATGTACTTTGAATCTTTGTCTGCTATAAATGCAAAATGTTAATCGATTTATTTCTCTAACTATCTAGAATAGTTACCATATTTTGTACGAGATCAGCAAGTGTTCTAATACATACGGATGAGAGTATATAACTTTCACTGTCCTAGAGTTTAAAGCTCAAATTTCCTATAAGTGTCAAACGAGTACGAGTATGTATTCACCGCTTTCGGCTAAACGCATCGTTTGCCAGTGGAAATATCCTGTTAGAGTTAGACACTTGTATGCCAGTTGAAAATCGCAGGGGAAGAACATGATATATGTTTAAATCATGTTTTTGTCCTCTACTGATAGGGTTTTATTTTGATTTCAAAATAACAAAACAATTTGATCTTCGTATTTAAAGTAAAAAAGACATAAAAGTTCGATAGCATGAGATTAGAGTTGATATCACTTTGAACGTCAAATTTTTATTATAACTTTTTAATAAAATTTCAAATGATCTGTATACATTGTTTTTGTGTTTGATTAGATCCACTGCAGTTAGAATAGGCTGAAAATGTTTGGCTGTTAAAATTGAAGACATCTTATGTACGCCTTCTTTTAAAATAATGCATAACCAGGTGTACTCTGACACGAGGGCATTTGTTACATTTAGTTTTTAGATATATGATTAATGTAACTTTCTGAGTAATTAATATGAGTAATTCTCCAGTGAGAATTGCATTCCTGTTATATGAACTCCAATTATATATGAGCTGGTTGTTCCCCGATGAGATCGGATAAATGAGATCCTACGTGTAACGTGTTTTATAACTCGTTTTATTTGTGTCTGGAAAGTCGTGATATAAATGAAATTAAGAAGATTTTATGACTCAAAATAAGACGAAAATCAGAAATAACAAAACTGCATTGAAAGTTTCATTTTTGAGAAAATCGAATTCAAACATGTCTAGCCAGGGATTAGCCTGGTGCACGTATACTCGAAAAATTCAAATTCGATTCCCTCGAAAACGAGATTTCAAATGAGAAAATTTTGTCGTATATTTTCAACCTATATTCGCATGTAGAATAGTTCACTCCTGCATAGTCAGGAATTAGTCAGCACTTAACAAGTTTTCAAACTGAATTTTCTGGAAAATGAAGCTTCTAACGCAATTTTGTTATTGTTGACTTTCGTCTTATTTTGAGTTACAGAATACCGGGTCGCCTCTCTTGCACTACAATTTTCAGAATACATTTTACACAAGCTAATTGATGATTTACCATAAAAATTTGAAATAATTTCACAACTCAAAATGAAACACAAATCGGTGATAACAAAATTATATTTGAGACATCTTTTAGAAACGTTCGAAAAATTTGCAAAATTATTCCTAAAACCTCGTTTAAATTACTCAAGTTACCCAACTTCAAGTAACTTAAAACTAGTTTACTAGCTTGAACTTGTTATTTACTTGATCTGATATATATATATATGTATAAAAATAAGGCCTAGGAGTTAGCGGGTGAACCACATACAATGTCGCGAGAGCCGAGGCGTTTTTAAACCATAAACAATGTCCCGAGAGCCGAGGTGCCGATCTACGAGCCGTCTACGTGGCTTTGGCCACGAGCGGTCGCAGAACACGTATATGGTGGGTCTACGGGAAGACAAAAGACATGCGAGAGCAGGGCAGTTTGAGTTGAGAAGTCGAAGACTGTGAATCGAGAAGTCGGAGAGTGCGAGTCGCGTTGTCGATATAGTGCTGTTAGCGTTGTCGAGGGAGTGTGGTCCGCGTGAGAGAGAACGTTGGATCCGTTGTGTCGGGAGTTGTCTAGATTGTAGCGTGTTATTGCGATTAGTTCATATTAAACTACCATCGTTTTTCTGTCTATATTTGTACAATCCATTCATTGTAAATAAATTACAAATATTAGGATATAATAACAATATATTCCATTGAAGATACTACATATATCATGTCAATTTCAAGTCGCTTGATTAATCTGAACGAGGTTTAAAGCTTTGTAATTCTAAGTAAATCCAATATGTGATCAGACATATGGAATCAGACACATTACGAACTAATAACGAGCTATCAGTTTATATCGTAAAAGTTAAATTTTGTGCTATTCATCGTTGCAATATAATTTCACGACACTCGATTAAGGTAATCATAAATGTAATATTAAATCTATTCACTCGGTGAAATTCAAAACGACCTACCGCAACTTGCCGTATGGGATTTTCGAGTGGGAAAGATTAATAGCTCCACCAGCGTACGAGGTTACGCGTTAAACTATAATTAACTAAAAAGGGCGTAACACCATCCGTATCTCCATATACAGTTGCCGTGACAAGTTCAGTGTACGATTTGCTTACAATTAGTATAGCACGTATTACTCGCGTAATTTTCGTAGCCTCAGAACAGGATCGTAATACTTGTAGTTTGTAATAATCTATTCAGATAGATACATTTACATTTAAATACTAAAAAATAATGTTAAAAATATACAAATTTTTATATTGATCCGAAACGAATTTTACATGATTTTTACATGATATAAGTCATGAGGTTACGACTAGTAGTCATTTATATGGGAAGTGATAGGAAAGGCATAAAAAGACCTGGTTAATTAAAAATATTGTTGCGACTATAAAATATTTATTTATACTTTACTATTTTTTAGTTAGGTTCTATTCCTTTGGGTGACGATCTACTAATAAAATATCATTCAGAAAATCTGACAGAAAGCAACACCTATGGGTTTATTTTAAGATAGTGCCATTAACGATAAAGTCATTACTGACCGCTATAATCAGTGATTATATGTTTGCAAGATCCAATTCTACTTAGTTACATTAGAAATCGAGTAGGTTTATCTGCTTAAAAAAGAGTAACGCATTATCAGTACTTTGAGAATCATTCAGGTTAGACTTCATGTCGGATTTCTAACTATCGATGTTTTAACTATTTTAGAAAGCAGTGCTTGATAGAAAATCGATGATGAAAAGAATCGATCTACACTGCAATGAGATAAAGATCTACTTACAGTGAACAGCGTTTAAGATTCTTTACAACCTAAAATGTATTTATTTGCAATAAAATATACATCAATTTACAGGGAACAGAATTGAAGATTTTTCGCAACTTAAAATTTATTCGATTGCGATGAGATACAGACCAACTTACAGTGAGCAATATTTGATTGAAAATCGATAAAGAACTTATGCGAAACGACCTAATAATTTGCCAAGTAACATAGTAGTGTGTTAATAGCCACAAGTATGTCGTAGGGTGTTCGATGTTTGGCAAAGTGGATCACTCGGTTCCGATCAGTAAAGACTGAAGACGAGGGTGTGTAGAGGGTAGTAGTAGAGGAGAGGATCGCGTGGGAGGATGGGTTTTGGCATAGCAGAGCGTGTCGGTGCAGTAGGGGAGAATGGATTGGAATGGGAGAATGGGTGTTCTCTCCCAAGTGTTCGGCTGTCGGGAGCAGCCAGGCGGGTAGTCAGTGCGTCGTCAGCCTTCGCGTCGTCGTGATGCTCTTCTGTTCTTTCTTGTCTTTCTGGTTTCGTCCTTCCAGTTCATTCAGCGCCTACCTCGTCGGTACACTAGCTATATCGTGTTATTGTGACTTTTTCTATTCTTTCATGACACAGAACGATCGTCAATACTATTCATTCAATTAGTTGGAAGTTGAAAATAGATTTGTGTTTTTATATTTGATTCATTGCTTTTTAAAACGTTCTTGTGATTTCATGTGTTGTTGCTGTCGCACGCGATTTATACTGACAATCATAAACTTCAGATTCCCCGGAGAACTTGAATGGAAAGAGTACCGAGATTCATCGTAAAGGAACAGTTTGACGCGCTTCAATACTACATTTCTCTCGTTTTACTTTAAATTGGCTGTTTGTTTTGTGGTGGATTTTCATCGTTCTTTTCAAGAGTTCTCAAAATCGAGAGAGAGAGAGAGAGAGAGAGAGAAAGAAAAAAATTATCCTTTTACGTGTGATTGTGTTTTCTCTAGTGCTATTAATAAACTTATCAATGGTTTCTGTGATGATATTTTCATAGAAGAGGGTATGTGTTTATACTTGATTCGTTTACACGTTTGTGTTCATGATTATTCAATAGGTCACAATGAATGAAATTGTTCATATTTTAAAATATATTCTTATATATTAACAATTGCAAATTAAATAATATCAGTATATTATTCATGAAATTTAAAATTTATAATCTTTTATTGAATTTTATTCACTTTCTGGTCGATTAATACTTAACGAAATAATAATAATATCTCACAATCAAATATGTTAAACAATAGAAAGATTTATTTAAGAATAATGAAAAAATGTTTGTTTTCTCCTTTTAATTGATCTTGAAGCTTGAATTAAATGCCTTTACTTACTATTGAATAATCTTTTATAAATTTGTAAGGATTTTTACTAAACTAAACTAAACTAAGAGCAAACGTTGGAATGTTCGAATTATAACATAAATATATAAGAATAATATTTATAAAACTTTCTCTACTGTTTTATGTCAGCCCTGATTATTTAATATCAGATTTATTAAAGAAACACTCGAACATGTAAGAATCTTGTATATAAATTAAAAAATATTGAAATTTCGAAACATTTGCTTATTAATTATGCTACGTTTAAAACGCCATGAAAACGTATGTTCTCTCCAAATATTTTCTTTTGTGAAGTACATACGCATTTATATGCATGCACAAGTGGCTCTCCAAGTAAAAGATGCAATGAAATTTGCACTTCAAGCGTCAGATCTTAACTAGTGTCTGAGTAATCTGTTTTGAACATATTGTTTGAACATAGAAAGGATTGACTTTTTTTTATCATACTTAATTTATTTGTTTATTCTTTTGTTTTCCTTTTTTAGGAAACTGTTTTAGTACATTTATTATTTTATTATTTACCAATCCTTTCAGATCTTTTTGGACATTTTTTTTTTTTTAGTTATTTGCATCAAACAAAGAATATATTTATTTATAGAACTCAGTACAAAAATCCGTAAATTTCCTTTATTATTATATATAGAGTTAATTATATTATTTATGACTTAAAGAACAGAAATAATTTGATTTTGTATCAACGAATATTAAACATTTTTTTTATATAAACACTTTTCATTGTTTTCACTTTTATTATAGGAACCCTTCATACATCTTTCCAATACCTTTTCTACTGTTACAATTTTTTTGTAAAGAGAAGAATGTACCATTTTTGCATTTTATAGACGAACAGCTATTTTTTATCTTACGAGTATTATTTTGTAATAGTATACAATTTGGGGAGTACTTCTGATTTTTTTTAAACTGCAGTATATTAAAAAGGACTATTTGAAAAGGTAAAAAATCATTTGAAAAAATATCGCAAACAATTCGAAGTATTTTTAATTTTACTTTAGAACTAAACTAAAATCTAATCTAAAACTAACTATATACATGCAGATTAAACGACAGGATATACATGGAAAACAATTAAGGAAGAAGCTTGATTTAATATATATCGATAATAAATTCAAATAACTAAAAATAACAAATGAAGAATGATTTTAATTCCTGTATCATATTTATGAATCTCATTTATGGCTTTAAATATATCGTGAATTCTTATTTTGTGGAGTTTTTCTAGATTGAAGTTAGGCTTAGGTTTAGGTTTGGATGTTGGATTTGAGTTCTAAAGTAAAATTAGAATTACTTCTAATCATCTGCAATGCTATTTTTCTAATATTTTACTTATTCAAATGATCCTTTTTAACATATTGAAGTTTGAAAAGAGTCAAAGGTATTCAAATTATATACTATTAGCTCATTTTCTAATAAAATATTATTTTTTACAAAGTTATAATGGAGCATTGATTTTGATCATGACAACTATAATTTTTAAGGCTGATTGAATTGATTATAAATATTGTAACGTTGATAATTTATGTAATTTGTAGAGCTCTTTGCTAGCATATTTTTAATAGTACGATTGAAATGCTATATAATATTGAAAGATAATAGTATCAGTAGGTTCATACGTATATTAATACATTGAAGTACATAACTTTACGATTGCTTGAATTGATGACTATATCGTATCGTAGTAGGAGAAATGTGACAAGAAGTTTCGAGATTGACTTCCAGTGAAGGTTGCACCGTGCCATGAATTCTCTGATATCGAACGAACAGCACCGCTTGCTTTATTCTCATTGTTAGGCCGATACGCCAAGTAAAGTGCTTGCGAACTTTTTAGAAAGTTTCAACTATTTTTTAATATTAAATCATACGATCTCTTTTTTACTCTCTTTTGTATTACATTTATTTTTAATTTTGCTCTTCGATATATATTTTCCAATAGGAATATATATATGTATTATATATATCTCACTAGAACTAGCCGCGTTTTTGTTAATTTTACCATTTACATCATTTATCTCTTGGACTTTAAGAATTTCTCATCTTTACAAATTTACAGACAGAATCAATAAAGAAATAAATCAGATCAAGTATATTCATTTATCTATACATTATACTTTCATTCTTCCTCAACCACAACATGGTTTTTATGGATTGGATTACTGTTTTGGCTAAGAACTAAAATTAATTATTTTAGCGTTTATAACTTTTTCCTCATATACCATATAAAATTACGTACTTATTTACATTACATTTACTACTTTATCTCTTCAATAATAACTATTATTGATGATATATGGTGATGAACAACTAGGTCCATCATGGTATACAGTGACATCGTAAAGTGACGAATAGCATCATTATAGAGGAACTGGTAGGGTCGTTGGACAAGTACAATGAAGAACAAAATTATTAATACGGTAGACGGCTCGATTATAACTGTATGAAGAAAAATACTGCCATCTACACAAATCTACTACTCTTTTTTCTACACAAATTGGTATTTTTGTTATTTGATTTTACATCTAATCAGTAAAAGTTTGATTACAGTCGAATATTTTTGCAAACGTTAAGATATGTATATATATTAATCTATATATTTTTAAGTAGTATCGAGTTTGTTTAAGCTGATTTTGACGAAGAAATCGAATGCAGCGCTTTCTTCGGGGAAAAGTGGAAATTATAAAAGTTCCATTTTAGTCAGCCAAAGTGGTAACTTACCTCCTGTTAGCTCTAAGCATCGTACGACGGCTGCTTTGTTCTCTTGTTCACATTCATTCGTTCTTTTTATTTTACCGGCTTGGATTGAGCTCAGAGAATTTCAGAAATCAAAATTTATCAATCGTTTCGTTAATCTCGACTTTGCAGAGATAGACGTTTTGATATTAACGCGACGTTAGTCTACTCGATGCTATCGCTTTAACAATATTTTATTAAAGACTCTTAAAGCGCAAAAACGGTCGATGAAAATTGTACAAATATGAAGAAGTTATTGTGCGTTGGATTTTGAATAAAATCTTTTCATTTCTAAATGACCAAGTTATTAATAATTTTCCACTTCAACTTTCCATTTAAAATCGATTTCCCGAAAAACTTCTTTTTAGGTATATCACTCTTTTAGCTAACTGCCGATATTGCAACAACACGATGCAAAAACATATATATTCTGGATCATACAAGAAATTTTTTCCAAAATTGATGAAAACCTGTTACAAGGATATGCTGTAAAATTGATCTCGACTTTCAGTTCAAGCATAAGATATTGATCTACAAAATTATTCTTCTTGAAGGGTAATGTTAATTTTTTATGAACGTTAATCAAATATTTTTCGCTGCAGTTCTGTTTCCGACAGTATATTCGTGATATTTTTTACTTAGTCTCTTCGTCTTCCATTCCTTCTTCAAACCCATAAAATAGCACCACTCTCATTAATGCTTCTTAATATGCGTGTCCGTGCACGTTCTTCTATATGGCCACCATTAGTAGTACGTGAACTTACTCGTAACTTGATTTTCAAGCTTTTAAAGATTTTTTCAACAAGATCTGATATTGGTCGGAGGCCACGTAAAGCATATTCAATTTCATGCTTCAATTGTTGCACTGACGTAAATTCTTGAGAAATTCTGATCTGTATAGTAGTACATTTTAGACCACTAGTTATACAAATTTGTAGTTTTACAAATTTTTGATTATTTAAATAATATTAATTCCCTCACGTTAAATTAATTCAATGTATCAATAGATATTTCTGTTAGATATCATATTCATTTATGTGTCATTTAATTAATTAATTCAATTAGTTGTGTAGCTAATGTCTCGTTTTTTTCTGGAACTTATTTGCGTAGCTTTTCATTTCCTTTTATTTCTATTGTTTCTACTATTACGTATTAATATTTATTTTAATATGATTATACATATTCTACTCGGTTAATTTGCTACTGCTCAACTTACCAACTCCTTAGTCTAACATTATAGTGATTCTACTTACCAATCAGAGTGTCCGAAAATCAATACTAGTACTATTCTATATCCTAGTGTAGTAATCTAATCTACAGAAATTCCAATTTTGCATTATTAAGTTATTACAACCTTAAGTTATTCTGGATGAATGAAATAAATATTTAAAAAATGTGGTTAATAATTCAAATGTCTTTTACTTTCGGCTCATTTTAATGATACATTGTAATAGTAAACTGGAAAATAGAGACACTTTTCGTGATATAAATTGCACTAATGAAATTTAGTTTTGCAAGAATAATTTTACATTATGACTTTTTCTTTCTATATTAACCTTTCATTGAAGCTACTATGAGAGGAAGCAATCTTAAAATAATTATATTTTTGTAATATGGAAATTTTTCTAAAATTAGGGCGCCGTTAATTTTGTTTCGTAAAATAAGACGAGAAAATTTGTTTATATTGTGTGTTTAATCTAATCTGCTTCTAATCTGTTTCTAAGGTTATTCATGTCCATGATGAGAATGCTTAGTGCAATAGAACGCATTTATAATAGGTAGTATAAATTAATATCCGTGAAGATTGTTGTTATCAAATTTTAATATATTTGCAAAAAAGAAGACTGTGTTTGGGGTAAAATTAATCAACCTTCTATAAAAGAATTATTATTTTCACTATTATTTATTGTACATAGTCCTTACATAATGGCTTAGGACGACCTTCCAGCTTTATATCTTTCTCTTATCTCCTCCGCTTACTTTTCATCCTCTTTGTTCATCCTTCTCCATCTACCCTATTATATTTAGTATTTTTCGTTTTTCTTCTGTAATAGTGGAAAACATAAATTTGAAACTTGATCGGATAGTTTTAGGGGGTCAATAAAAAATGTTGGATAAATGTGTCGTTTATATAATTATGGGGTCATATTCAAATTCTCGGTGAGCCACATTCGAATGGCAAACAGAACGATTGAAGTCAATAGTCGATAAGTTGGAACATATTGAACTGGCCCATCGTTTATCCGATCAAACCATTTGTCCTGTATGGGCAATATTCACGATAGGATCATGCACTATCAAGGTTAATTCGTATCCTGCAATCTCGAGACGGAAATAGATGCACATAATTCTATTCGTAAATACAATATTATCAATTTATCTTTATACCAAACACTTTACATTCATATCTTTTTAACGCTAATTGACCAATGTATTGTACATGTATGGATAATGTTTGAGATTTGGAGATTAGTTTCTTGAACAAAAGAGATTATCTAAAATTTTCTACACTGTTAGCGTTCAGTTCATTTTATGTGACGAGAACATTTTGTATAAAGAATATTTTATATTTTGATCTATGTATACTTTCAAATACTTTTAATAGGTCTTGAAAGGAATATTAAGATGATTCAGAATTTAACAATTTTATTTTATGATTTATTAAATTATGGTTTAGTCCATTTATCAAGTTGCGTAGAATTTTACAAGGAAAGCTAATCAGCGTCAATATTTTTATTCGTCATTTTATATATATATATATGTATATTTTACTTTTAGTAATCAATACTGTGAATGAATCCGAGCGTTCCAATGCAGAGGGGTGACTCTCGCCATTATCCTTAACGATTCCATTAAGTTGTTACTTAAGGTAGGGCGCAACGTTCGAAGACTGTAATATAGAAGTTACCCCTTTCTTACAGGGATATCTTTCAAGCCATTATCCTGTCGTACGTTCTACTTGTTTGTTCCGTTAGGGTGAAGGCAGCAGTGGATGGTTTGCAAGGAGAAAGTACGAATGCTCCATTCACGAAAAAGCTTAATTTTCTCATCTAAATGCATCCACCGCTTCTGAGACTGAATCTTCACTGTTGATAGGAAATTGCTTGCATCGTTTTGCTTCGCTTATTAGTTTCTGACATTATAAAGCTAATTTGGATTTAATTCTCATCCTTGTTTATCTTTCCTCCTACAACTCACTACAACTGTGATTTATTATCAAACTGGGTTTCGAAATTCATCATCGGTACTCAATCGATATTACTCAATTTCTTATAATAAGCAATATATATAGTTACATTAATATTTGGACACCGTACTGCTTCTACATTTTTTATTCGTTTTATCTTATTTACATATTATTTTGTTTATGATACGGAAGATATGATATATTGCAGTTTGTAAATGTAAACAGAGTTTTTTCGTAACAATGATATTGTATACGTAACGTGTAAAAATATGTGAGAGAACCGTCTTTCTATGTGAATCTTAAATAATTTCAGTTACATAAAAACTTTGTTTATCATGAAAACACAATATTTATGAGATAGAATTTGTTGTATTTTCTTTAATTAAGTAGAGTACGTAGAGATAAAAACAATTAACACAAATTAAAATCACTGCTTAAATGATGTATAATAAAATCGATTCAAAGGTACTACTCTTGAAAGTCTGTGTATTACTATATCCTGTAGAGAAAGCAATTTCCCGATCACAGTTGCTCATTTTTCTCAATGTACTTCAATTTCATTAGAAAGTTCTATGAAGTTGGTAGTTCCACCAATACAAAGCTTAATATATATTTCAAGCAGCACTTTATTGGACTTAAATAATTGTTCCTTGTTTAAACACATGTTTTTAAGACATTTAATTCACTTTGGAGACAGTAATTATATTAGTAGGATAATTAATAATTACACATTCTAAAATTTTAATTTTTTATTTCAATTTTTAACTTACATTTATGATATCTATTTCAATTTTTAAAATAGATGTACACTAATATCTTTATTTTGAATAACTATTATTTATTGTGTTATTTTTCTAAGAAATCGATAATATACTCTATAAACTTCAAGAATCCAATATGACATTGAATCTCTGTCGTTCAAACTGTTAGCATATGCTAATTTGATCTTACGTTGTATGGAATCTCATGTTCAATTCATGTTCATAAAGTGTTTTAAATTCACAAGTACGTTTTGTCCCGAGTTGTGAATACATTCTTCTTCATTCATAAAGTTACTAAAGCTTTTATACTTGAAACTTACGCCATTCTAACATCGCACTATATTACTTCAATCTGATACAAGTTTCCTACGTTGTACTTATATTTTCGCGTCATTATCTCTTGTTAAAAAATTGATTATTCTTAACATATGGGCATAATTTAACATCGTAAGTTTCCAATTTCATTCACCGATAAAATCAAAGATTTTATAATTTCCAGTATAAGAGAGTTTCGTGAGCCATGTGAGTTTTCTTATACATTGTTTTTGCTGAAATGGTCACCACTTTTAAGAAAACTCTACATGATCTGTTTAGTTTTCTTAAGCACTGAAACCATCGACAGTGCATAGACAAAAGACTGGAACGAAGGCAGACCGTAAACAGTAGACAGGCGACGACATTTGCTTCAGGGTTTTCAGTTATAGGGTAACACTACTAGCGTGCGAATCTGGACCAGCTCAAATTATATACTCCTACTTATACTTTCACTTCTGTATTTAAAATATATTTTTCTACCTTAGAATTTCTAGTTTGCCTCGGTAAGTCAAATACTTAAAGTTCGAGTTGCATGTAAACTTTTCTGACTAACTGTATATATCATAAATATCAATTACTCTTTGTGCGGATAGTTAGGTTTAGAAAATGAATGTGTTAAATTGAGTTTATAATATATTTTGGTCAATTACAAGATTCTTACATCGAAATGTTACAAATATTTCTAGTGGTTGTTTAAAACGGAAATGGTGGAAAGAAGTAATAGAAACGAACAATGCTGAGGAGAAGATGGAGGATGGTTTTAACGGTGAATGAAAGTTTTAATGGTCGAAGAAAGTTAGGTCTCGGGTTTTTCCAGGCCTGAGAAGGAAAATTTGTTCCATGTGACTGTTCGACACTTGGGTGTTATACATTCTATGAACGCATCTGTCGTCCGAATGTGTTGACCTTTCGACCTCCCCCTTAATGTGTGTCGCAAGAATTATGTTTCTACATTCTTTATTATCGAACAAATCGAAAATTTTGACGTCTTTCTTACATCAGAAATCGCCGTCCTTAGCTTCTAAGTACAAATTGGAGCGATAATCGTAGTAGTGAACATCAACTTTGAAGATTTGACAAGTATACGTAAATTTGCTTAATTACAGATTGGATACGAGTAAGTAATCAAGAGAGGTTTAAACTACATGTGAAAATAAGTAAAAAATGTAGAATAACATGTTTTCATAAGATGCTTCACTTTAAAAAAAAAAATTTGAAAATATGTCACATGCACACGCGTTTAAACTTTTTTTTCTAAAAACGAGACCTTGAATGGAAAAATGTTATTTTATATTTTTGACTTAATTTCGCGTGTATAAATAATCTACTGTTTATTCATTATTATCTAGTCGGTACTTAGCTAAGTTAAAGAACATTTGACAAATTTTCAAGCTCGATTTTTTCTGGAACGAAGCGTTGTACGAAAAAATGTTATTCTATATTTTCGACTTGTCTTTTCACATGGAACAGTTCCCTCCTGACCAGATGTACTGTGATTAGCGCCGCACAGATAGTAAAATTATCTTCATCGATAGTATTGCTAGTGAAATTAGTGACGGTTAGCAAATCTAGTTCCATAACTTCATGTGGCCCGCCGCCGTGGAAGTCGTTTTCGGCTCCTCGTGCTCGCCTTCCCGCTGCAAAGTGTAGCAATCATTCCGCAGAACTTTCACTACACGGTACAGTCCAAGGAACTTCGACTGGAACTTCAATCCGAGACTGGCCTGCGTCCTCTTGATCGGCACCAGATCCCCCGTCTTTTATGCTGTCGTCATTTTGCGTTACATGAAAAACCCCCATCTACTTGAGGCTTGAATCTTAGCGAGCCTTTTCCTTGCTTCTACTTGCACCTGAGTACGTTCCTCGTGGAACATCGCGGCCCATTCCTCCTCGATCAGCTGCCACATCTGCAAATCGTCTTGCATCCTTATCCGTGTTCCGAACAACAGTTGAAATGGGGTAATGTTCGTACTTCTAGTGGGAGTCGCATTCAAATACTTCTGTACCGTATCTAGATGCTTATTCCACTCGCGTGGCATGTTTGTACACATTTTCATCAGCAGGGGAATAAGCGTTCTTTTTAGCCTTTCCACTTGATCGTTTGCCCATGGAATTCCATTTCTACTCCAAACATGTTGTATTTGTTCTATATTGCAATAGTTCTGAAAATCGGTTGCCGTGAATGCCGGCGAAGCATCGGAAATAATTATTCTTGGATTTCCGAAATTCACAGATTGCTTCTTTAAATGATTAATGACCTCGAAGGCACTTTTCGACCTTGTGCAATACAGCCAGACGAATTTTGAGAAATCATCAACCACCACGAAAATATACTCATAATATTTCTTCGTAACGGGCAATGGTCCGAGATGATCGACATGATAGGTATCGAATGGCGTTTCTCCCCTTTCGATGTCTGGCAATTCCTCTTGATTGCCTTGTTTTTTCTCCGCAAGCCTGCATACTTTGCATCTCAGCACTACTTTTTCTACTGTCTGGCGCATTTCCCTAAACCAGTAGTCCTTCCTCACTAGCTGCTCCGTTTTACTCATGTTGAAATGGCCACGTTCGTGAATTAATCGGACTAGTTGAGTCTGCATTGATTTGGGCACGATCGAAGACAGCTTATCATCCGTTTTTCTGGATATAATTTCGTCATTGATTCGATCTAACAACTCTTTATGCATCTCATACACATCCACTGTTTCGTCAAATTGAATAGTCAGCATTTCCTTCATTTTTTCCCAACTTTCAAAACATCTTTCGAATTCGATGAACGATTTCGCCGAACCACGTAAAAGACTCTTTGCGTATATTATGCGCTGCACATCAGACCAACCGCGAAGATTGCTCATCTCCTCAAACTTCGACAACCAGCTTTGCAAACTGACTTCGTCGTCACCGCTGAACGTGCTCATGGACTCTGGTACATCCCTAAACACTGAAACACACGTGTTCTTGTTGTCGACTCTTACGGATGTTGTGAACACGCCGCACTCTTCTCCATCTTCTTCTTCTTCCTCGTTTTCACCGTGCTCAATTTCCAAGGCAATGAAAGCTTTCAGACGATCTAGCAATACATCCTTTCCACCGGTTGTTTTTAATCTTCGCTTTTTAAGTTCTTTTTTCAATTCCACAATTTCCATTACTTCGATGTTCCTTAGCTTATCGTTCACAACGCAGCTTTCCGCGGCATCAACAGTGGTATTATCCGCACTTGATCCTTCACTCATCGTGGATAATGATTCGATTGATTTCAATACAGTTCCACAATCACCACACAAATAGTTCTGTAAAATGTTTTGTTCAATCCTGGCTCGGGCTCCCAATTGTAGAGAGTAAGGGAGTACAAAAATCTCTTACACCTTCTCTCTGGTTATACTCTGTACAACTTTGTCCGCAATTCTGTCCGCAACTCTCTGCACTACTCTCTATAATGCTCGCAACGCTCTGCACAACTCTCTTTTATACTACGGTTTGTATGCGCACAGGTGTGGATGACAGGCATGGTCAAACATACCTTTCTTAATTACCCTTCCCCTTCCCCTGTTGTAAACGACCATAGGTATATGGCCCATCCGTCCGTATTTATATTGCCTTTTGTCTGGGGTATATCGGGATTCTCCCCAGAGTTTCTTCCACGATACTACGATAATAAATGTTTGTATTTAATTAGATTTATTCACAGTAAATTCCGCAGTTGCTTCGAGATTTTGAGACTTGAGACAGATTGATTTCACTATATTAATAGACACTTGATTTCACTATAACAAGAATGCGACGAAGAAGCTAAAACGGCGATAGCGCACCTCTGTCCTATTTGACCCTTATCGCGTTTTCCCTGGGAGTTGAGATACGAATGTAATCAGGGAGACACTTTGGTAACTGTGCGAGATTTTCCTACGGACTTGGTCAATTTAAGAGCGAACGAGTTACCGATAAGGTATATGACCCTTTGGGAACCTGGGCTTGTAACGCGTCTGTTTCCTGTCGAGTATAGAGTTTTGAGGGGACAATGAAAGTTAAATAAATTTCCTTGCGAAGTTCTGAAACTTCTCAAGACAAAGAATCATGTGTGCGCCAGTAGACCAGAACCTCGTCTCTCACGGCTTCAACATTTTCTCTACTGCAGTTTTGCCTTTTCGAATATGGAAAAACATAAAATTTCGCAGATATATCTTATTGTCTATTATCTTAAATTAATCATAGAATTATTAAATCAGTTTATTTAAAATATTTGTATATTTAGGGAGACAGTGGAGTATTAACCTGCAGAAAATACACATTAGACGATACTACTTTTATACTATGAAAAAATACAGTTATTAGAAAAGTAATCTAGAAAAATCAGCACAAATGTATCGTACGGCGCAATATTGAAGATCTTATCACGAGATCTACGCTATATGAGAAAAATTAAGTATCTTTCTGTACCTTTGACGTACAGCTTAATCTTTCCGTACCAATTGATGCATCATAAACTCACATATATAGTAATAGTATTAGTCGTTGCTCCCATAACAGTTTGCAATCCCTTAACTTGTCTATACCGAGGGTTTATGCTTACTACCGTTAGGAATGTCGGATTGATATAAAGTACTCGTTGGGGCAATTTCAATTGGCAGTTTAACCTTTCCTTTGTTCTATGAATTAGGATACATATAATGGGCATCATATATAACGTAGATGTAGAAATTCGACAGAATCCTTAAAGGATATATATATGTCGGTGATGAAGGGACATCGGTGCCTTTCTTTTGGAATGTTTGGGAAGGACCCCCAATACCCTAAGCCAGACTTTTGTTATAGCTACACTTAAGTAATAAAACTAAGAAATAGGTGTAATGTTCTAATTCGGTTAGGGGTACTCAAGGTTTATGACGATGGGTTTGGGTTCGAAGTGATATGATGAGTCACCGAACGTGGCCACGGACACGGTATGTAACAACAGAGGTATGAAATAATCATGCAGCTCGCCTCAAAACGAAGATTGACCCGAGAGGTGGAGAGAAGACTGTATAAGGCTAGGTCCATTTGGACTAAGACACAATTGACAGTTGACACAATTGACAGTTGACACAATTGACAGTTGACACAGTTGCTGATCGAGTTGCTGATTGAGTTGGTTACTGAGTTGGTTGCTGAGTTATCGAGAGAGAGTTATCTGAGAGAGCTTACTGAGCGGAGTACTACTTTCACGTGGAGTAAAACGAAAATAGTGTATCACGTTGAGTTCGCCGTCCCGTTGGCCGTGGATTCGTTATAGAACCTGAATCCATCCTCATCGACCTCTCGACCGAGGCGATTACCTGTAATCTCTTGCCTCGACATATTTGTAACAATAAACTACTGCTGTACCCACCATAGCAAATTCAAATGAGGGTACCTCAGACGCCTATACTTCCAATCCTTCTCCGACATATACTTATATATAATTATTTGATTTGGTAATTATAAATCGCGTAAAACGCTGTAATAAATTACATAGTTTTGATTCTCAAGATTTCAATCATGATTGTAATAGTACGTTGTACTTTGTACCGATATTTCGTGAATGTTCCAGTTTATTTCTTCGCGTCTCTTTGTGCAACATACTTTTAAAATATCGAAAAAAAACGAAGCTCGAAGAACGACAAGTAATGTCATCTAATCATCATGGAAGTTTAAAATCTAACATCGTAATAAGTTATTAGTAAGATGCGGATATTTATACAATTTGGTGAAATTCAAAGGCACTATAGTATACAGAGTACACCAAACATGCTAAAATATATAGGAAATATCCAAACTATCAAATCTGCTTAGGTTTTATTCCTTTAGTAAATCAGAAACTTAGCTGTTACGAAGCAGAGACGGAAGGGTTCGATCTGGAGGAAATTCTGCACCGTTGCTAAAATTTCATCCATATCGTGTTAGCCGAGGTACTATCTCTCCACCTTCGTGGTATTCATTAGACGCACTGATTGGTAATTAGAATTTTTAATAGAGACCAATCAATGTGCTCCTAGCTATAACCGATATCGTATTAATGAAACAAGCTATTTATTATAAATTATGCAGTTATACAACGTATCTAATAATATTATTAATGAAAATTTATGTAAATACATTATGTATTATTATGTTTTATATAATACACATAATATAATTATAAAAAGTTTCTATAAGTGTCCAAAATATTTTTGTTAGCCACTGTATGCAACACCGCGTGAAAATATTTTTGAAAAATATGATTGTCATTACAAGATTATTGTTGAGGTTGACTGATAGAGGAAAGAGTGAATGAATTTGTAATAGAAAAATATATTGAAATAAGTATAGTTATAAGTACAGGTATAGTGTATGCTGTTCCAGATCCTCTCTCTCTCTCTCTCTCTCTGCCTGTCTGTCTTTGTCTGTCTCTGTCTCTCATTGTTACAATACGATAGAATATGATAAAGAGCATACATTTATAGGAAAGGACATTACCAAAAATGTTAGCTTTAATAACTGTAGCTACAAGAAACAGCAATAACAATTTGCTTATAGCTCTTTTATTTACAGACCTTCTAACCCAAAACATTTATATTCAAGGGTACAATAAAATGGATCTCTTCTTGTTTTGAATTTCTTTTGTTTCATTAAATTCTATTCTCTTAATAACAGAAATCTCTGAGTCGCAGGTATACAAAAAGAAAAGAAAAGGTAGAATTTTTCTTGAAGTAATTACTTCAACAATTATTATCAAAAATAGCTCGAGACCTTCCTACAGTAATATATGAAACCGAGGATAGTACGTAAATACTGAAAACAGTTAAAATTCCTATTGTTATAGTCTCCAATTCTATTATATGTACGTTGAAAGATTTTGATGAATGGAAGGCTGAGTGGTAAAATAAATTGGACGAGGTAAAATAAATGTCTATGGTGTTAAATCGGTATGCAGAGAAGATGTGAAAGTTAAGAATTCGGAATCGGCGGAAATACTTAGAAAACGCAAATGAAGAAAAATCGATAGCAAGAGTTGAATAACGAGGACGTACGTAACTAACGAGCCGGAACGAGTCTCAGTAGCCGTAGGTTTCGCAATAATTAAAAGGGGACCGTTATACCCTATGCCGTGATTTGCCTCCGGACATTTCTTCTTTCTGGTTTCAGTTTTCTTCCTTTTTGTTTTTCTCATAATGGTTTGAAAGGAAATTTTATTATGACCGTATAAAATACCTTTGATGCTGTGTGATTTTATTTAATATATGAGCGATTTTCTTTTGTTCTCTACTGTTCAAGTGAATTATTACGTGTGTTTTAATATTGCTTATATCGTATTTCTGTTAAATTATTAATTCTGTGAAATATGTTGAATATATCTACATTCTCTCAGTCCAACGGTGCTATTAAAGAAAGTATGGCCATTTTATTTTTAAAGTTGCACTTTTTTTATTAATTAGAAATATGTTTAGTTTAAGTAATAGTAGTTGTTCAAAGTGTCTTATTATTTTTTTTTATTTTTATCATGAATGATAGTAGTGACTGCAATAACATTACAAATACATAGTAATGGAAAATATTAATAAAAGCGGTTGCGGAAATGATGATGTAAGATGCTAAAATAGAAAATGAGAAGTTTTATTTGAAATATGAAAGAGAAGTTAATTACGGTCTTTAATATCAAAATTTATTGTATCTACATTAAAAATTAGATAATGAAAGGGTGTTACGTCGCGATATATGGGCCGTGTGACGTCACTCTGGGTCTGGCCGTCAAGGCCCCACATACCGTAATTTCGACTTCAATAGACCTAAGGACCCATCATAAACCTAAGTCTTTAGTTTAGCCTTTAACATTATTATTAACAGGATTATGTTTAATCCTGTTAATGTTTCGGTTTATAGCTGGCCCTTAAGACAGTCCTTAGGCCTATTATACGCTCTCAACAATCACTGAGGAATCGAGGATTTGCATAACGGAAAAGCCGGGTTCTTCCAGAAACTACGTCACGCACAAGTAACGGGGATAGTTACTCTTTCTCTTCTATTACAAAACAATACTACCGAACTTTCCTCCGTGATTACATGAGAGCAGACAGACGGTTGATCTTCTGGCTCACGTTCTGTAACCATCGAATTCTCTGTGTCCATATTGTATAGTAAATTGATAGAAATATACATATTTTAGATTCTGTTACCGCGGTGTTGTATCAAGCCAGCCACCCCTATTATCTTAACTGAAATCAGGGGATCGATCAAATCGTAGTGTCTATTATTATAATCGTAGCGGGAATTTACGACTCCCGTTGACGTGATATCTCGCGAACGCGTCTCTCCGCGATTGGTCGAAAATTCAAAGGGGATAACTCTTTCTAATTCTTTCCATTGTTATACACATATTATTTCCTATAAAATCTGCCGAATTATATGTGGTATTTTCATTGCATTGAATGTGCATTATGGTATAACCGTAACCTATTCCTGAATTGTGGTCACCCACGTATTCCAGTTGAATTTGTACAGTCAGGCTTTCACCAGACAGATTCAAAGAAATATTGAAATGTTAACATTCTCATGACAAATTATTAGAAGATTTTAGAAAATATTACTCTTCCCGAACAACTCACGAAATCCAACTTGTTTTTTATTTTTAATGATATCAGAAAATGTCTCGTGTAAACGGTAAATTTAATCGCATCACAGAAGACTATTATGCCATTAAATTATTTAAATCTTTAATGGCTTTCAGTGTAATTAAATACGATAGTATTTAATGCTATTTAATACAGTAGTGTTTAATTTTTTAATTAAATAATGATATAATTACATTCTTTTAATATAAATTTTCCAATATCTTTAGAGTATATTATCGATTTTATAGGACTCTGTTACGTCCGCTGACTCTCTACACAAACCAGACTCCCTACCTCGGGCAGGATGGCCGCTAGATGACTAAATATCTATATTGTATATTCCCAATAACCTTAAGGACCCACCATAAATCTTAGCATTTTCATAATTAAGATCCTTTAGACCCAAGAAGTATCTTTTAAGTTGAAGTATTTTTTAGATTTATTGCCCATTCCGAGGAAACACAGGAAAACTGTTTTCCCATGTACAATACCCTTCACGGGCGACCTTCGATTAGGGGTGGCTAGCACCCATCTTTACATTTCAGTCTTTTCCTTATTCAATTACCAGCGATGTCCGTTGCCTTCACTTTCCTAGCCAAAATTGCCATCAACGAATCCGATGGTATCGTGCGCTAGATACATCAATAAATAGCTTTCCTCCGCGACAGCATCGTCATTGAACTTCACTGGTTTTTCATCTGTCGACCAGTCAGTTATCTTGACTGACTTTTCGTTCATTGATCAGTCATCATCTTAACTTGTTAGTTACACTTCGCTGAGAACACATCTACACGCACCATGCGTAAATACTTAAATCTTCAAAGTTGTTGGAATAAAGTGTATATTTTAATTTATTATCTCAGTGTTATCATCAATTCAATCATCTCTATTATCCTAACCGAAAATAGGGGATCGACTGATTCGTGATGTCGATCATCGTATCGTAACGAGAATTTACGACTCCTGTTGGCGCGATCTACCGCGACCGCGTCTCTCCGCGAACGATCGAACAGACTCTTTTGATAAACTTTGATCATACTAATCACTCGAACGAATGTGAATTTAGTATATTTTCAAAATTGACTTTCTCAAAAAACGAATCTTTAGAATCATAAGAATATTGTATATTTTCAGTCGATTTTAAAATCGAAGCATCTATATTAATCTTAAAGTTGTATCGAGATTACAGTCAGAGATGTATTCGCATTACGATCGTCAGTAGAAAGAGATTAAACATTCCTACGTATTATAAGGTAGATAAGTTTGTACTGTATTGTCTTCAGTTCTATTATATGTATACATACTTTACCTGGGTTATTAAATATAATACCTACATATCTGATGTGCGACGAGAGTGGAGCACAATAGAGCATACAAAATGTGGCTGGTCGATAAACATGGAAAAGCGAATTTGAATAAAGATTCTGAAACTTTTAGAACCACGAAGGAGATCCGTAAGATACACAATGAGTGGGGTTCAGAAAACCAGATAAGGAAACATCCTTTTTAATTGTGTATACCTTCGTTCATAAATATTAGAACACTTAATGGTAAATGCACGTAAAGCGTAACAATTAATTTGGATTACCAAGGAACAGTAGAAAATTAGGAATTGGAAATTAGAATGCGAAAATCGATGAAAACAGTGATTAAGAGAAAATATATAATTGTAGTAAGATGGAAGATTGTCGAAATGTTAAGTTTTTGAAAACGATGAAGGAATAAACACATTTGGGATTGAATTTGGCTTGGTTAATGTTTGGAGTAGAACTGGCTATGGTAGAAAATGTGAAAAGTCAGTAAAAATGTGTGTGAATATTGGGGATTGTATGTATGGAAAAATGTTATTCTCTGAGATTGGTTGTAGAGCGGTACTAAAAATCGATGAAACGCATGAAACGAAGAAGTGGTAGAAGACGAAATGGTCCGAACAATTTTTGTTGCGCCATCGAAAGTCAAAATTCCAATACATTCGTATTTCGTTATTTTTTTTTTTTTTTAGTTCTAGTCGAAAGTTGACAAAACCACGTTATTTATAATATTCTATGTAATATAATTATGTTTTATGTAATACATAAAGTTATCTACGTAACCCAATTTCTTGTTTAGAAACAATTTTCATTGTTAAGTAATTCTGTCAAATGTAATATATTCTGAAATGTTCCACATGTAGTTATATATTTGATATTTTTCTTAATATCTTTTCTAAAAGTTTTCTTTGAAGTACAAAATATTAACTTTCTTTCCTAAGAAAATGTACATATTTTCAGTCTCCTATTATATAATTTTATTTATACAAGTAAAAGTCAAAGCTTAAATGAATACTGAATAAACGTTCGTTGTTGTGCAATATATAATTTTGAATGAAATAACTCTTTGATATTATGTGTACAACTATTCAAGTATATATTTGTTTAATATTATGGAACTAAATTCCCGAGAACAGAGAATATTCTTCATTTTGCATACGACAGTACAAGGATTGTGACAGATATTACATTTTCTGACAGAAGAGAAATAACTATATAGAGTGTTCTAGTTTCGTATTTCTTTCCTTAATCTTTCTGGGATTCCAGTGAAGCTGGACTGAATGAAATTGATTGACTTCGCCAGAACCGCATGTCAGAAACATGAATGCGTTTGAAACATCGTCTGAAACACTGTTTGAAATATCATCTGCAATATCATTTGAAACAAAAATTAAAAAATCTCTTAATAATTAGAAGGATTTGTAGCAAACTGTACTAGTCCCAATTTACCAAAAAAAAAAAAAAAAAAGAAAAAAGAAAACTGGCCCCAATTTACCAGAAAAAAGGAAAAGAATTATTTTTATATCTTTCGTGATTGTAAAAAAATAGATTGCAATAATTTTTTTACTTTATTCTAAACAAGTATTCTACTGAATCCATAAATAATTATTCGAGAAATGTAAGCGATGTTCACATTGCATAGCAGCAATGCAACTTATATAATAGGGTGTATTCCAGAATTTAACAGCCAAACCTTGCTTTTTAATGAAGCAAAATATTATATATCAAGATAGATCGTTCAAAGGTTTATTGAAAAGTTATAATAAAAATATGTAGCACGAAGGGAATAATAACAGGTTTATATGTAACATAATTTATATAATATAATAATAGGTTTATAATCGATACAGTTAATAGCTGTTAATATTATATTTCAAAATGTTCAGCGCTCTTAATAATGCGAAACTAAAAGCAGTAAAAAATTGAATTAATTTTTTTATGAAGCTCATTTTAATTTTGCTTCATTTCAATGAATTAATCAAATCTTTATGTCACACGTATTAACACGTGTGTGATGTATGTTTTTGCTATAGAGTTATACATGCATAAAAGTTTAATGACGCGAAATTGGAACTGATATTGAAGGTCAAAGCATCGTTATTTTTGCGAAATTACAAAGATTTCATTAACAAAGCTTAATTCTATCTATGTTTGACTATTACTCTCTAAGACTATCCCGTATAATTACGCTTAATAAATAGACTATGGATTTTTATAGATTTGCACGAAATTTGGGAATGCAAGACACAAAGAATGCTAATATTAAAATATACGGAATATCCAAATTTGCTATACCTGTTAATGGATAAAACAAATCTACTCTGATTAAATTCTGTTTCTTCAGTTAATCTAGTTAAATTTAATTTGGTATCTCTAAAAAACATTAACCAATATAAAAACTCGAAGTTTCTTAATAATTATGTATGAACGATAAATGACAAAATTGCTAACTAAACTTTATTTCTGTATGTTACAGATACCCTGATCGTAGTCTAATCAATCGTGCCTTGGCATTATGTGCCACCTGAGAATACAGTTTTATAGCGAAAATCCGAGATAAAAATATGAATTGATTCGTGATTTTAAATTAATGGAAAGGTGGATGTCAAACACGTTTTTTATCTACCGAGATACACAAGTTATTTGATTCGTGACAATGAGGAAAGTTAATATAGTTATATTATTAAATAGTCGGGAAGCGAGCCTAGCCGGGGCAGCAGTGCGGCAGAGATGAAACATTGTCGGGAAACGCGTTTACCAGCCCAGCCTCACACGAGACGCGAATGTCTCGTCTGGGCTAGGAGATTAAATAGAAATTTTCAAAGTAAAAACGTTAATGAAAAGAGACATGGAGCACAAGCAAACGATCTTGCTCGCACCTGCGTTGAGCAACAGCAGCTGTTGGCGGAGAGACACATCCGAAGCCACTTGGACTGGACCAGGCCCAGGGGAATTGTTACGCGCCGCTTTAATTCTTGCACTCAGTCTCGGTATTCTTTGTGCCAATCTTCTAGTAATATGCGTCATAAACAGCAGACGATACAGCAAATATATTCACGCACAGGTGAGTACATTTCTTTCGAATTTGTTATATCAGTAGTTTATCGTATGTATGAGTGTATAACACAGAAATGTGTAAAGATATTACATCTTTTTTTTATTATTTAATTTGTATTTTACAATTTGTCCAGCTGGACAGTTGGTAAATTTTTCTAGCTTAATTGCTAAATAACATGTGGGTGGCTACCCCCAGCGGGATACCATCAAGATTTTAAATCTATGATAGTAGTTTCACAATGGAAATTAATCGTATTTGTAGCAGATACTTTCATATGGTGTTAAATAGAAGCGAATCTTCAAACGTTCCTCTCATAGTACTATTTTTCCTAATTTACCAATCTTTTGGAATGCTCTATAAATAGAGTCCTAAGTTGGATGTATGTGAATAAAATGTCTGTAGAATGGATTTGGAATGAGCAATGAAAGAAAGCTAAAAGCTTATAATAACGTATAATGAACGTATAAATTATTTGAAATGCTAAAAATGATAGTACGAAATAAGTTTATTGAAAAATTATATGACAACATTTCTCAGAAAAATCTCTTGCTGTTAGATATATTTATTTTAAATTAATCAATCTTTTTTCCAAATTATCAATAATTCTTGAAATAAATACTTTTTAAGAAATAACACGTATAAAATGACATCATGTATCTTTATAACCGTTCATAAAAACAAAATATTTTCATTTGATATAGTATATATACTATATAACTATATTTATATCAAATAGTGTATATAGTAGACATAAAATAATTTAAAATTACTGTTCCATCTACTTGAAGAATCTTTTTTTTCATTTATGACAATACGATAGTTACCAAAGATACATATAATTTAAGTAGAATTCATTTTGGAACTTACGAAGCATCTTCCATTATGACACAAATATTTATATTTGTCATAGGAATTTTAATAATATAGATCGAAATTAATTGATACATTTCCTTTCGATACTTTTCAGATTTAAAGATGTTTCCGTGTAGAAATTAGAATGGAACCCTACGTAAATTTGTTCAAGCACTTGCTCGTCAAATCTATGTTTCCTGATCCTTTTCTATTCATCCAGCTGTTCACTATTACGTATGCCATCACAAATGCTATATGTGTATTCGTGTCGAGTGTTAAAAATGTCACACAAGCCAGGGACCGTTTGTGACAGCATTATTTCGCTTCTGTCTGGTGTACTGGTCAACTGCAGGGCACGTTAGAATTTTCCATAATTTGAATGTGTCTGTTAGGCTGTGTTGAAAACCAGATCTTTTTTGTTTGTTTTATGGATGTCCATGCAGTTGTTCCGTTGGTACAGAACGAATGGTAGTCGATGATTAGTGACAAGCAGTAGTAGGGCATTCGCGCAATGAATCACTAACTGAGAAAAGTAGGATGGTAGGAAATGGTCATTTTCGGTCTCGCTTGGAAACGCATACAGGACATTGAAGTATACTCTTAACGAACAAAAAGTGTTACGATCATTTATCCGAAATGTGATGAGAGAGTTGTAAAAACGAATGAAACTATAGAAATGTGATCGAGTTTTTAATACTGATCTAGTTTCAAAGTAATTGGAGTAAAAATCAATAGGTTGTCGAATAAGTGCCGTTGAAGTTTTTACTAACAATGTATAGAATGTAGTATTAAATAGAAGCAATTGATACGAGGTGATATTCAATGAAGTCCATTCAAAATTGATTTGCGTAATGAATAACACCCCAACAATGTAATCTAAACGATCAACAGGTTCTCTTCAACTTTATTGCAGCCAAAGTACTTACTTACAAGTTTGGCGAGCAACGACCTAGCTATTGGTCTTCTGGTTACACCATTCGGCTTCTTACCAGCCGTCTACGGATGTTGGCCATATGGTGAAGTCGTCTGTCAAATACAGGTAATATTCGTGCTTATAATAAACTGCATGTGTTGTTTGTTACTCGTGTTTATACATATAATATTATTATACATATAATATGTATTATATATATTATAATTGTGGAATTTGAATGGTAAAATTTGTTAAATACTTATTTATCTAATATTAATATATGTTTAGAAAAAGATTATTTTTTAAAATCTTGTTTGATTTTTATAATTTGTTATACTTTGTTATATATAGAATAAGGCAAAATGTTACGTAAAAATAATACAATAATTTCAATTGTTATAATGCTCATTTTTATTGTTTGTTCAGGTCAGGATCAACAGTTTTCTTGTTTATTTTATTGCTCTATTGCTTTATTGCTTTATAGGCATTTTGACCATTAAGCTATTGACCGTTAGCAGAACAATAGTTTTATATAAAATAACATATTTGTCACTTCTGACAGTCTATTGAAATATGTATGAGCATAGCCTTGTCTTATTTAAAATAACCAGCTTTACCTGAGGTATTTAGAGACAAAAAGATGTGAGTTACATGTTTAATACTTTCGTGTTAAAAACAGAAATGATTAAACGAGAATAGCGTAGAATTAAATATTAATGCGATAGATCTAAATAATCGATTTCTATAAATCAGACGATTAAAACTGTTGTTACCCCATACGCAGTTAAATGTTTAATAATTATTTTTATCTGAAATATATTATTTCACATTTCTTTGCGACTTTTTTCATAAAATAAAAAATTGATTTTAGAAGAAAATTAGTGCCAAAGAAATACAGATGTAATAAATTTGTTACGTTCAATAATTTTTAAACTGAAAGACAAATGTGAAATGTGATTCAATTTTCGTAACGATATTACGTGGAACTTTTAAAACACATCTGAATTTTAAACTCAATTTTCTCTGTATCAGAAAAGTGTCACTCGCACTTCTTTGATTCTAGCTACCCTTTATACATAGTTTCAAAGCTACATGTATGTGACGTTCTATTTTATTCGTAAGCATATTGATGGTGCTGTTTTTCACGTCCTTCGCTTCATTTTTCTATGATAGCGTAATTCACAAAAGTCCCTCTTTACGTTCCGCTTTATCTGTTATTGCCGTAAGACGTAAGGTACGGATACTTCAAGAAACTCGACAGATTTATTATAATATAATTTCCTGGTTTGTCTACCTCGTGTGTAAACACAAGACAACAAACTAGTAGTTCTGCATTAGCGCAGAGTATGTAATACATACTCTCATCAAGCAAAGTAGAACAGGCTTTCCAAGTGAGTTCAAGTTGGACAGTACTCTATGAAGTTTCTGTTAGGAATATGGAGTATGATGCGCAATGTTTACGCGTATTACTTCATCCATGCCTAAAAGCTATGAGCAACACGAGTATCACGAATTCTTTATTATTCCAATATTACATATATGTTATTCTCTGTGATAAATAATTGCTAAACTAACATGTACATATTGAGTAATAATTTGGATAGGCAAGAGCAACTTGCCATTTATAAATGTATTTTTATATGTGGTCTTAATTTCATTTTGTCCACATTTGCATATTCTTCGATTCCGAGTAATATTATTAACACTTGCTGCAAATACAGTTTACGTTGTAACTCGAGGCATCTGGCAATTGGTAAAAAAGATACAGGTACGTGTCTCGAAACTTTAAACTAAAGAAACCACTATTTTCGTTGCTGGGGCACATATACGTGCCGTAAATTAGAAGATTTCGAAGGTTCTTCGCAGACGCCCATGCACTGCTACTCGAGAGACTAATTGTCTAAAGAATTAAGAGCCAAATTGTTAAGAGTCAGAGGAAATTTCCCACAGTAGCTATTGGGACTAGCCCAAAAATTCTCGAATTACTTTATTCTCCCTTATAGATTTTAAATTAAAAGCACATTCAGTTTTCGAATGTATTGATCCTTGGTCGATAAGGGAAATTAAAGAATCCAAAAAATTAACATTTTTTTTAATTTTGTGCAAATATAGTTCATCTATAAAAATATATAATTCTTTGTCTCGTCGGATATCTCATAATTTTGTGAATTTTAAAATTTTTTCGTGGCAAATAGAGATGGAAGAAGATATATGATTATGAGAATAGAGACGAGATATATACTAGACATATATTAGACAAGAATGAAACCGAGCTAGAAAAATGTACCAGACAAGGAGAAAAACAAGTAAAAAGGTATGTAGTATCTAAAGACGAAAGCAACATAGGAAGATAATGAGAAAAGTAGGGAACAAAATTTATTACGTGATTCCATTAGTAAGGAACACGCAATAAAGTTGTACTATTAGAAATAGTATGTCTAACAAAAGCCAGGAAATTAATAACAGAAAAAGGAACTGCTATATAAATTCTAGAGTAACAAAAAAGAGTAATTCCACTTTTGGAACATCGAATAAGTATAATTTTAGAGAATTTTAAAAAATAAATTTTAAAAACTTGAAGAATAAATTTAATAATAATAAATCTGTTTTTGAAATTGTTAATTATTGTTGAATAAAAATTGTCCTAAATCGCCGTATATTTAACGGTATAATATGTATAATTCTTGCTGAATTGTTATATTTCGTTTACAACCGATGGTAATTAAACTGAAATTCAAGAGAGTCAAAGTTACGGCTCTATTTGAACGGTGACTGAACTAGACAGAATTTCGGCGAACAAAATCCAGTAACTTTAATTTACAGCTACTTTTATGCCCCGGAAATCTGCTAAAAATTGGTCTTGGAACAAAGTAGTACGCTTCGTGTGCGAGACATGATGCATCAGCTTAGCGTGAGTCAACTCTTTTTAGGGATTGCCTTAAGCTGAAGATCACACATTTTCATGGAGAACTCGTACTTAAAAAGATTATAGAAACATATCCTAAAGGAATTTCAGGAAATCTAACAAACTGTTATCTCGCTTTAATTTTTAAAAAATACAAATACAGTATTTCTTGGACAAGTAATTAATAATTGCTATATTGTAGATATCGGTATATTTAAGGATGTTGTGATTTTTACGTTGAACTTTACTTAGAATCATATGATACTTCTTGAATATAAATGTGTTAGCTATAAAAATATTATCCAACCAATAATTTTTCTATTCTTTTTTTAAATTTTTAGAATATGCAAATTCTCCCAAAAAGAGAAGGATCGAGAAGATAATTGCCCATGTGAACTATGTACGATAGAAAGAGAGGAAGAGAGGAAAAATTTCACTAGCAATAATTTTCTGAGGACCGAATCGAACATATAAAAATTCAAATTTACATTAGCGGTTGATATATCGGACGGCGAGAAAGCTCTTTCATATGTCACTGATCGATCGTGCAACGTTCGAATCGCGCTCACCACAGTTCGCGCTGACTCAACAAAAAGAATGGCGGGGCTGACTTTACGAAACTTTAACGGGGGTGAAATGAAATTTCTTATCCGTCTGCTGTTATATTTTTTGAAACTGTGAGGTTCTACGAGCTTATTAGTAAAAACTCTAATATCTTTATTCACTGAGAAAAATGCGTAGAATGTAGTATAGATTATCTTTTGTTATGGGAATTTAGGATTAAAAACATGTATAATATGAGTTTATATAATGTCAAATTATATGGTAATGTGGGAAAATATAATGCTAATAGGTTTGGTAACGATATGATTTCTTTCAATATCGTTCACGCTAACACAAAATCAAGTATGATGCTCCGTCAGCCTATATGCACGCAGTCATCATTCGTCACTCATTCTTCTCGTCAGAACGGCTCTTTTTCAAGCCAACCATACTCCTTGACAACGCTGACAACACCCTCCCTCTCAACTGCTTCACGGCTATCTCTTATACTATGGCTTCGGTATACCCGGCACTCACATGTTCCATAGACGTGGATAACCCATCGTCAAGTAGACCTTCTTAATTACCTGGGGTTTTTCCTTGATACTACACTGTATACCCGTCATGCACGTGTCCCATAGACGTGGATGATCCATTGTCAAGTAGACCTTCTTAATTACCTAGGGTCCCCCCCCCCATATACTACAGTAATATTTTAGTTCTATTGATAATCGATATTCAATAGGTGGTGCGAATTATTGTGCATATATCTTTTTTATTTTATTACGTTACACCGCGGTACACCAACCTGTACGTCTTAGGGAATTTCCTAGCGGAAATCGAAGAAAAATGGCTGGGAAATGTCAGCAGCCTGTTCATACCGTGCTAAGGAAATTATCACCGTCAGGAATTTGCAGCTGTGCTTCCTGCAGTCGGTGCCTTTTCCGGTATTTCTTCCACTAGTTGGTAGTTACACGTTATCGAAGTTCCTGATCATAATCTTGCTTTCGTTTCCCCTTTTTCTTCCTCCTCTACTTTAACTTTGCTTGACGTAATGTAACGGTGAAATTTATTGCATTGTATTTTCGATACACGAGAAGTTTAAGATCCTGGTAAAATCAGACATTCGGTTATATCATTTTCCGGTTTAATATATAAGCTTCATTTTACTGTCAACTATTTTACACATCTGGCATTTAGCAACGATTCTAAACTTGTAAATTATAAGCGTGACTTAGGTCGTTAATTATTATCAATATTAGTAGTAAATAATGATTTAAGGATGGAGATCTGGTTTAATATCCGCGATAACTTATCATGTAAATTATCGGAAAGTTTTAAATTCCATGCCAGAAAATATATTTTTTTTAAATATCTGTTTAAATGATACGAATCAAAAGATAAGATATTACTGTATTTTTGCTTCTAAAATTTATGTTTTAAAATACTGAAATGCTCTTGAAAATCTAAAAATGTACAGTGATGTATTTTGATATCCTATGAAATAAAAACTTTTTCAGATAAGCTTCTTCTATAAAAGGAATATTTTTCTATGAAATTCAGATAAACTTTTTTTTTATATGATAAAACTTTTTCAAATTGAAAAGATCCATGCGTTTAGCTATATTGTTATTTTATTATTATATTTTTATTAGTCTTTATTTCGCATGACTGAATTGCTAATTATTATCATTACAGTTATTTACATATGCACAGTAGTGAATAGAATTAATTTTTAACTTTTTGAAACAGAATATACCAAAATTTGATTGGACCAAACGACTTGATTCTATTTGAGACCAAAAAATGTCCACTTAATTCAGTCCACGAGGATTAGTCTTTTTAATTAAAGTTGCAAAATTATTCAAATCGTATAATAACCATGTGTATCATAAAACATTTCATTAATAGAACCCGCTGAAGAAATAGAGTGTTATAGACATGAATTTGGTTATAGATAACTAGTAATAAAATATAACGTTTAAAAATGATTCCATAATTGGTATGCAATATAATAATGCCATTCATCATTTCATTCATGATATAACCCAATAACGATTATAAATTCAGTACGACGGATCAAATACATATTCATCACCGCGCTCAATAAAATTACTGAATCAAATGTTTAATATTACTGAATAAAAATTACGGCTGCTGAAACTTCTCTTTCAGTCTTGTCAATCCTGTGTGTGTGTGTGAGCAGAGATAGTACTAGGAACATTTTGATTTAAAAAACAAGACACGTGTCGATGGTTCTAAAAATTCAAACTTCAAGAATGGAAAAGAAGTTCTTATGCAAAGGAAGATATAATATTTCACTTGCTGTAGAAAGGAATGAACTTTGACAGATACCATGGTTTTGCAACGAATAGGAATTTATGTATATAACATAATATGAATTATAAAATCATAAAGTTATATAAATTATGAAATTATAAATTTACCATAAAAACATATAAAATGACATATGAGTTTATAATGGAGTACAACTAGACTACTTGGCACCAGACGATGCAGACAATACATTAAATGTGTCCCTGTAATGCTGTATTTCATTATGATGTTATCATATTTCTAAAACTATTGATTACGTTTTCCGACGAATCATATTAATTACAGTAAATTGTTGTATGTAAATTTATATACAGATATTAATTTTATATCATTTTGTCTTAAATGTTGTATGTGAAAGTGCGAACATTCTTTTATCTAAACTATTTTACGTTTCTATTATTCTCATTTCTATCGAACAATCAGCACTAGCAGCATCTATGATTCGATGAACAATGAAATTGACAACATTGTAAAAATAATAACTTATTAATTTATTGGAATGTAGAAAACTATAGATATCATAATCATAAAAGTATTAAATTACATTCAATTTCATGTATTATAAACTAAGAGAAAATTCTATCGTGATACATTCGTACAATACATATCTCGAAAATGCCACAATTGAGAGGGAAATACTTTATTGCCTCGCCTAGAACCAATAACGCAAGCGACAACATTTATTGCTGACATAAAATCATCGTGTGAATTATTCAGTTCACGTGATACAAAAGGTATGGTTTGCAATGCTACCAATCTAAAAAGGCTTTGTACAATATCGAATGAATACGGATACGAATAGAAAGCTTTAGATAGCAATTACTAGCAGACGTTTTTAGATCACGATATAAAAGTTTTGACAGTTTATGGGATAGAATAAATTGTACATTGATATCTCTTACCATTATGGGTTTCAATGAAATATTATAGTATCTAGATGTCAATGATAGATATAACAAAACAAGAATAAATTAAATAATAATTTAAAAAAAATATTATAATCGACATGCAAGTACTTTATGTTACGTTGATTGGAAAGTTCTGTCGTTCTCCTCCTTTGAGCCTTGGTTGGAATGTTCAATGCTATTCCATACCACCCATTACTCAGAATATCGAATTTCACCTATCATATGTTCTACGCTTTATGAAATATTTTTAATATTGAATGCAGCAGAAACCCGCAAAAACTGTTTTAAAAAATTCATTGTTGTTTAATTTATGCTAGTCTTCCTTTAAATTAATGAAACGACGTAGACATGTACTATCTTCGTTAACAGTAACAATAATGTTAAATATAAAGTTGCAAAGTGCAAGGAAGAAACATTTCAAATTTTGTACCCTACTAGACTTTATCCTTGTCGGGTAAAGACCAACCTATTTTTTCATATTAACTAATAAAAAGATCGAAGAGTTATGAATTACTTGAAGGGACGATATAAACACGTAGCATCGTTGTCAACAATAACAGTAACGTCACGCATGAAGATAACACGTATCAGTGTAAGAAAGATACATTTCCAATTCCGTACTCTACTGTTTTCATCCCCATCGGATGAGAGTTAGCCTGACTTTTCGTTCGGGTAAAGCAACTAACCAAGAGATTGAAGAGCTGTGAATTGCTTAGAGGAACGATTGAGTAAATTCGTTTTGTGGTGAAAATATTCGGTTAAGGTCTCTCGGGAGTGTCTCGAGGATAGCCCGAAACGAGGCCAGGGCGATCCTAGCCCCTCCAGATTATCAGAGCTTTTTCCTGGCTGTACGCCAACGGTCACCATGGCAACCATCTTAAACGTATACTACCCTCTGACGTCTCTCGTCCCCTAACTCCTTTCTTCGTGGTCGCTACTTTATGGATACACCAGCGTCACTGATTCATCGAATCACGTTGTGTCGCCTTTGGCACATCACATTCGAAACTAGACATTTTGACTTCAAGCGGGAGATCTTCTTTAACCCGCTTAAGCTCTGTTGGTACACAAAGAATGCTTCGCGCGTACATGAAGAACTTGCAAAATATGATTTTTAGAATATTTCCCCTAAGAGCGTGTTTGGATACAGTTGCATGAGATGTCTCAGCTAGTGCATAGGAGGATTTGGAAAGTGTAGCAAGAAACGGTATAAGTAGACTGGGGTTTTTTGTACAAATTCATATTTTTGAGTGGAATTTTGTTTCTTCAGATTCCCTGCAAATGGATAAAAATCCGCAGTCCAGTTGTAAGATATGTTTTTCGCAAGGTGCTGCTTATCTTTATTAGTGCGGTTGATCTCCGTATTCACGGAGTGTGACAGTTGCCCGCGGATACGTGCTGTCTCTGCCCGCCGATCTGTATTTGTTCAGACAGCTTGAAAAATGCACGTACGAGTAAAGACCCGTGACAAGCTTGGTTTAGATAAAAGGTTCCTTTGTCAGATTTTTCTACTAGCTTGAGCTTTCAATATGTGTATATATTCTCATCCGCATTTCTGTGATTCTGACTTTTTCGTAATTGTAGACGACCTGTTAACGTTAATCAAGCTCGTTAATCGTTATTACATTCGTTGAAAAGATTAATCATAAATATTATTTACCTTTAAGTTTTTCAGTATATTGGTGAAAATCGTGGACCTTTTGTAATAAATAATTATAATATATTCAATCCAGTATTGGTATAAGTGGTAAAAATATGATCAAGTGTAGAATGTAGACCAAGAGCGAAAAATCATGTTATGACCATGCTAAATTGCTAGAGTAGAAAAGTGAAACGTGAATAGAAAAGTGCGCGTGTGAAACAGAATCAGAAGATTGCTTTCGAAGCAGAATTCAATCGACAATTCTATCAGGGAATTGATTACATCGTCGAGTTGTAAATGGCTGACCAACGCAACGTTAAGTTGTACTACTTGAATTGTATTCCGTATTGATTTGCGATTTGAATACGGTTTCCAAACAAAAAAGAAAAGAACGAGGGAGTATATTTGTTTTCGTATTTGTCAATACGTAACATCTTGCCTTTGTAATTCAAATGAATAACAATTGAAATTTGGAGGGATTTGTTTACAATTGTGTAAATTTTATTGTTTCAGGCACTTCTTAGAGGAGCTTTAACTCAGCAGAGCGCTGTTATCCTCGTCTGTATGGCAATTGATCGTTACATTTGTATGCTACACCCGCATCATTATCATAAGCACACATCTAAAAAGGTAAAATTTTTTAAATCACCTTTTACGCTATTATCTTGAAAAGTACATATCTCGATGTTTTTTTATTTTCCAACTTTCATATTTCTTGACCTTTAGATAATGGTTTTATTCAATAATAATTTAATCAATGAATAGTATGCAAAATAATATCGGATGATAGGAAAATGTACTTGAAGAATTCTGAAAATATGAAATCTAATACGTGTCGTTCTTGCTGTCATCGTAAATCTTAAAAAAAGTTGTCTATTTATCTATATTTTACTTCTTCTTATGTCATTTAGTATCTATACAATTAGTGCTTTTTCTGGTATATTTTAACGATTATTCATATATGTTTTTCCTTATTCAAGAGAACTTATTTTTTACGATTTATTTTTTGATGGATTGAAACCACTATAAAGGATGAGGTCGAGAAAGTTATGAAACACATTTTTCTTCATCTATAATTCTAAAGACCATCCTGTATATATATTATATGTTCACACAGTTCTTTATTTCAATCTTACATTTTATTAATTAATTTATAAATAACAACGGAAGTTAGATATACGAGTATAATTTTCAATTATACATAATTTGTGTGGATAAAACACTTCAAAATGGAAATATGTAGTACTGAAAACAGTTGACATTGTTTTTCATAATTTAATAGTAAACATTTCTACAATCGATAGATGAATATGTACAAATAAATAAACGTGTCAATCCAATATTCCAAAATTTTCAAGCATGGGACCACGCTAAAATTGATATATCGATGCTGTCAATTTATTTTTATATCCTACAAAATCTGCTACTGAGAGTTGTAGAAAGAAGGAGATTGACATACACGATATATCATACCAAGATCTTCTAGAATTCTTTAAAATTTCGTATATTTTGTCAGAAATCATTTTAGCTGAGTTTCTTCTTTTTTCATCCACATTTACCTAAATTAACGTAGAAAAATCGCTGGCAATGTATTTTTAAAAGTTATCGATAGATATTAAAAAAATGTCTTGAGATTACCGAGAAACCTCACTTCCAGGAAAAGGATAACAACCATTCTATCATATCTATCATAACTTTGGAACAGCTTAAAGTATAGCCGGGCGATAGTGACAGATTCAGAATTGATAGAATAAATTTTCCACGATTATAGTTATTCCGATTCATCATCTATTGACTTTTCTACGTAAGCACCCAAGATACCTTGTGTGATAATCAGGATATCTTCTTCTTAACTTTTCTCAAATTTTTATATCTCATTATCATTCTTGTTTCAGCAAGCGTAAACAACGTTTAATGTTTCATGAGAAGCTTTAACACAAAAGTGAAACAACACATGCTGCATAATAATAACAATTTCATTACATATCTTTGAAATAATTGTCTAATAGTAATCCAAAAATTGCAATGAAGTTAACTTCACAGTCGAATGACTGTAATGTTATATTTTTCTACTAGAAACTATATACAGTGGTTTCACTTGGAAGATTTTAGGATTAGCATTGTACTATTCATCACAGTCCTTTAACTAAAGTTTATTATTGCCATCCATTTACCTCGTAGTCAGAGTCAGTGTCTCGTGCACAGATAGGGTCTCTGAAGCCACTTAATCCTCTATCACTTGAAGTAAAGCTGATAGTTGTTCACCAGCGACGAGATGTAGGAGACGATTTATAATTTCAAATAACGCTTCCCACGTGCTAGCGTTTCTCTGTATAGACGCGCTGTTGATTTTTAATAACAAAATCATAATGCGGTGTTTGTGAATTTAGTGACCTACTTTACGGTAGTGAAGTATTTTATTTTCCATAATCTCGTAAGTTCCACACCATTTGCCTGCGTGGATATCGAGCAAATTGTGAATATTCACTTTGAAAAGATGTTTTATCATACGACTTATTTATTATATACGTAATTATTACACTGTGATCTTTTATACATCTGTAAGAAATTTAAAACTGCAAAAATCCACAAAATGTGCATAACATGCAAAAGTGTATACATAGAATATGCAAAGATTAGTACCTGTTATAACGTTTAGTAAGCAAAACAAATGTTTCTTCATTTGTTCTTATAAAAACTCGAATTCGCATAAATATCCGTAGTCTAATAATTATGTTACCTAATTCAGTTTACGTTTTTTTTTTTTTTAGTCTTCTAACAGTGCTGCTAGCGTTTTGTACCAGAAATTCTCTCGTTTTATTTCATCAGTACATTCAACTTCTTAGAATTTAGCTGTAAATTCATCCACGATCTCCTGTCTTTTAGCATAGCAATTGCTCTTGCAGTTCAGCTGTAAGTTCGTCCACGACACGTAATCTTTTCAGTGGTTTCCTTCGGTTTAGCCGTATATTCGACCGCGCTATCCACTTTCCTGCGGTTACTAGTGGTTACCAGGCACTGGTTAAGAGAAGGGAAGTAATAACAGACGCCATTCCTTGCTTTCGTACTTACTTACAGTTCTGAATTGTTACACTTGATAGCTTTTTGAAATCGTCGGGAATTATTCATTTAAAAATTTTATTCATTTGGCGAACTATAAACCATATGCATTTTATGTTAGACACCGTAGTTAGAGTAATGCAACGATGAAATATAAGAACGTGTAATATAATATCAAGTACTGTGGTGTATAAAGCTTAAGTGTTTGAAACTTTAAAGTTTAATTTTATGTTAAATACCAAACTTTTGGGCCGGACAACTTTAAAAGCTTCAAAACTCAGTCGTCAAAGTTATCGAAGTCTAAATAATTATCAGTTACTTTGTATTTTAATAACTTGTCTTGCATATTGTCTACAAACTTTGGTCACACATGGAAGCTTAAATAATTGCTTGGTGTTGCCCGTTCTTCTTTCTTTCTAATTAAATTACCAACTTTCGAAAATGATTAACTTGGAAATAATGTATTAGCTTATACCTGGTATTATGCATATTTATATATAAATAGTTCGATTCAATATTATTAAATATCCAGCAGAATATTAAATATAGAACTTGAATAAAAGTAGTACTTTAAAATCGGTTCATGCACTGCCAAGTTTCTTTAAATTTTTTTTACGAAGTTGAGAGTTTCAATTGAATATATAAAAATTATATTCAACAAATATCACGAAACGCGAATAAAGATCCTTGGCTAAAGATAATTTGAAAATTGTATTATATCGAACAATTGAAACGTGCTGTGAAGTTTTACACGCAAAGTTTGGCACGAATAAGTGGATTTGTTGAGAATACACGGATATGTACAAGAGGCGCGCTCAGTCGAAGAATCTCATACACCGTGGTGTACACTATAGTTGATCCCTTGAGAATCTCAGTTTCAGAGTGTCGCTTGTATTCTCTTTTCTATTTTCTTCGCTTTTATTTATTTCTCAAAATAGGATTACTACGCTTTGTATTGGATTCTGTATTCATTCTAATGTCCTTCCTTGTCAGACACACATATACAATCTTTTATTTAGATACGTACAAATATAATAAAATGTACTTATTTATATTATCTTACTGTTTTAAATTTTGAAGATACGTACGTATATATTTGTCAGATTGGCCAAATTTTATTTGAAACAAAAATAAAAAATAACTATTTGAAGTAATGAATAATGTATTTCAAATATCACATTATTTTTATTCTCTAGATAACACGAGAAGTGTATTTACATTTTGTCTTAAGACCAAATAATATTTTAACATAATTATCTCTCTCATATAAAGTAGCAAATAATTTGGATTTTAATATTTATTTGAATTTTAAATATCATATTTTGCATACATTTGGAAGCCATAAACAATAAAACCGAATTTGTACACAACAGTATTTGCTCTCGGAATTGCTTTCATTTCAATTATCCTCAAGTAACATGTTGCCCGCACGCGTGGGATGCCATGAGAAAATTTGTATCATTGACGTGGTTAATAATATGATTATTGAAAATGGAAGATTATTTCGTTTGATATTTGAATAATGAAATAGCTCGAAGGAAATATGAATTTCAGGGAAAGCTACAAAAGAGTAATATATCATGAAGAGAATGTCTAAAGAATCGTTTCTACATTCAGCGTGTGGATATTACATTCTAAAAATATGACTAATTGTCATTCCGAAATATCTATTGTAAATGGAGACTTTTGCTCAGTGTCACGTACCAGTACACACCAATAATTAAATATACATGTTATACAAGAATAACGATCTTTGACACTTTTCTAAAGAACGAATTTATTACATGGCCAAATACATTGATATAGACGTATGAAATGCACATCACCGGTTTCTTCGTTTTTTAGGCGAGAGAAAAAAAAGCTAAGCCGACACAGTATCCATATACGAACAAATGTACAGCGAATCGATTTCACGACAGTTTCGCTCCCTTTTTTTATGCGAGGTAACCCGTTGAATGACTCCTCCCCGCAAGCGTTATCTCTCAGCTTTTTGTCGAGCAGCCAAATCGCCGGCTTTCCCACTTTTACTCGACTGTCGAACTCGTTCGCAATGAAAAGCGTCGTATCCGAGGGATCCTTCAAGACAATCGAGTTCGCCTTTAAAATAACGCGACTTGCTCGCGCAAAAATTTCTCGTCTTCTCGAATTTTACGTCAGGTCATAAAACTTGGAAATATTTTTCATTCTCTTATGTCGAAAATTATATTATGCTCACTATCCGATATCATATTCCGTTATCTGAATTATTGTGTGCATAAAATAGATCTGGTCCTCTAGGACCTAACTTAACTCAAGAGCTGTGTGAAATATTTTCGCTTTGAGAAACCGTTATGGTTATTATTAATATCTGTTTGCTTCAGTATGTCTACACGTCTCTATTTTATGATTATTATATAGGGATATTTATAAATGACTATTATATAGGATTTACAATTAATCCAACGAGTTTGCAATGTATTTTCTAGGGAATCGTCATGGTTATTTTTAATTGAAGATTTTTCTTATTTGTTTATTTGAATATGGTTACATCGATGCGTTAAATAAAGATAAATTGATACATTTTATTGCAAATGTTTCTTATATGGGAAGGAAGTTATTAACGGTAAGTTATTTAGGCATAAGAAAATATCGAATATTTGTATCTAAAGGCAGTGTACGTATAAAGAAATGTACGAGTATTTACATTTCTATGCATACTGTGATTATTCATTGAAATTACTGATGTAATGAATATGTAGTAAGGTGAGCTAAAAGGACAGAAAAGATACATATTGCTTATTATATAGTACATATATTTGAGTGGAATTCATTCCCTAGGGCGTATTACAACCTGTGCACACACAACCTACTCTATTAAATTGACGTATATGAAATATTTCTCCGAACTTTGAATTTGACCAGTCCATACCACCTATTAAATGCCACATATTAAGGTAGAAAAAATTTGCTACAAATTACATAGCTAATCATGACATCTAGTAATAGACACAAATAATCAGAATATTAAGTAAGATTAAGAAAAAATGTAATTTTCTCATATTTATACTATTATTTTTTTTCATATAATCTCTAGAGATATGTACTTTAGTTGTAAGTTTATATATATCAAGGCGCAAAAATACAGTTCAATGAACTTCAAAAAATTCGGAATAATTTAACTTTATGTTTAATTGATCCAAAAAGATGTTTTAATATAGAAGATGAATCAGACGAAGAACGTAATCTGACAATTTGCTGACTCTCGTAGACTATTCAGTTCGTAATTTTCCGCCAATTGAATGTTCATCGATTTCTACTGTCCTCTTTTCTAGTTTGATCAAAATAATAGTCGATGTTGCTTCCTGATTCCACTTGCAAAATTTCAATAACATTATGTAAAACTTCAATTTTCATGATTGATATAAACAATAGCGATAATATATTTATGCATTATTGGATCGGAGGAGAAATAACGTCGGTTTTATAAACGTAAAAGCAATTTCGTATATCGTAATATTGTTACTTTGTCCGATTATGTTTTTAATTAATTAGGAATATTAAGTATATCCGCGTAATAAAATGAATAGTAGAGTATATTGCATATTATTATACGCATATTCGAATTGATATCTTCAAAGTCTAGAAACAATTCGAAGTTTCCTTTAACATATTTTTTACCTCGTTTGATCAGATTTGATCTGATTTTAACTCTGTTGATTTTTTTTAAATACACATTATACATTATTTTTTAATATTTCACGTAAGGTGCATGGGATTTGTTAATTAAAATTAAAAAGCTTTTCTTTTGTTGATATTACACTTGCTTATGAAATATTTTCAAGGAACAATACGACACATAAAAGAAATAATACATGCAGGATATATTAATACATTCTTAATTTGTGGTAGTTTAATTTTAATTGAAGCAAGGAAATGTTGAATCTCTGCTATCATTTTGCCGTATTTGAGTTGAAAATTCAGTTTCCTATGTATCCCGTAAGTTGAAATGATGTTACAAATTCCTAAAATTAATATATTAAACAAATATACTAAATTAAGATACTAATATAATATACTACTATACTATAATTAATATAGCAAATAAAGAAAATTGTAATATTATTGTAAATGCTTACCGGTAACTTCGTCTATTGTATTATCAATAGTTTATTTCTATTTTTTGTTTCATAACTTTGTTGTTACAACATCAGAGAGCAGAAAAATCAGGAGTGATTTTTGGATAACACTGACTTTTTTAAGTAAATATGCGATTAAAAACTTTTTACAGCGATAAATTAAACAAACAGTTCATTTGAATGATAATTTGAATAGAAGTTTATTTCGATGGCGGCTAATATTAACTAATAGAAACTGTTTCATAGTTTCGCCGTAGTTGGAAGTACGTGTTAACATTTATTGGCAAAGTTCTTGGATCTGCAATCATAGCTAATTCGTAGAACTACATACATAGAAGTAAGTTTACTGTAAGATCAAGTTAGTAATAACATTGCGAACGAAGAAAGACGAAAATCTGTAGCGAACTATGAGTTTCTATAATTGCTTTGTATTTCTTATACAAGAATTTGTTCAAAATTTCATATTGTTTCATATTGTTTAGTGTGTAGTTTTCAACGAATCATTAAATAATTTGAAACGACAAACTTTCACAAATGATATACATACAGAACTGATTCGATCGAACCAAATATTGACCGTAAGCACATTAATGAATTTGTTCGATTAATGATATGTACATACCACACAAATTTTGGTATGCCATGAAATGTGTGTTCCACCTCCTTTCAAAACCGTGTACGTTATTATTATTACAAATTTAATATAATTCCTCGATACGAACCCTTTTTACACCCGATACGTACAAAAAGATCTCTACATTTTGTAATTTGTGCAAATTGGTTAGAATTCGTCAATATTATAATAAACGATATATAAATAACGATACATTGAAAGTAATACATTTCTTTCGAAATTATTTTTGGTTATTGTTTCTTTGACAACAAATGTAAATATAAAATAACTACATAAAAAATAGATCGGTTATTATTTTGTAGATTCAATGCATTTGCAATTAAATTTATCGTAAGAAATAAATATTTTGTCACCAGAATGATACCTAATTATTTCACTTTGTGACTCTGAATTGTAAGCTTAGGGAATGATGATCTATCGCTTGGATTACTTTCGAAAATTAGTTTAAATGGAGTGGATATTAATAGGGCATTGCTACGTATTGTGGTTAATTTCTCGAGCAGTCGGTTCGAGTGCTTTTCTATGTTAGTTACTAATTCTCGACCATCGGTACCGTTACACGTTTGTTGAAAATATCGGCTTGCTTTTAGAGGTCAGTTTGTGACTATTCTAATAAAGACACGAGTTGCTACGGTCGAAAATTTTATACGTATAGCGTGTAGAAAGGAGAGGTAAAAAAATAAGCTGAAAGTGCATGGAACACCACCTCTTTCCTAAAAAGTTTAATTTACAGAGAAAAGGAAATTCATATTGAAAAATTTGTCACGTATATATGCATTATATTAATAAAATAAATAAAGACAGCGTAAATAAAATTAACGAAATTAAATATGCTTTTTCACATTAGACAAATTGATTTGGTTATATTCAATTTTTATTCCTTTCCTCTTTCAGGTTTCATAAAACTTGGAAAATCAAAATTGAAAAATATTGTAGGATACTTATGAATGTTCCCACTATGTTATAAAATCATTCATTACGTCAAATGTTTGGAGGTTTTATTAGATAAGTTGAAAATAAAATTTGAAAGTTTGTCAGGGACTCAGATGGTGGGCTAAATATTGATTATCACTACTTGCTCCCTGTAACGGATAGCGTTGGTTTAAAATAATTTTTCGGTATCAGTTTGACGTACAATACAGGCAGTTGCTCTTTTTCATTGTTTTAAGTATACATACATATTTTTAAGTGTACATGAAAATTATTTAACGCTATCTGAAATAACAACTTACATCGTATTTCTTTTAAGAAAATTCGATTTTTGTAAACGCAGGGTAGAGCGTTTGTAAAAATAAATTGAAAATACACAATAAAATTTTTCTATTCCAATCGTCGTTAAATCGAGTTTGGAAACTTGTCAATTGCACACTTTTTGGGAATAATTCCAAACTGAATAGGCGGGAATAATCAGCAAACCACTATCCTACGTATGAAAACAAATAAATATATATATAAAGTAAAATTTTTTCGTCAAAACTCTGTCAATTTAACAACTGTTTCGTTAATTTAAAATTATATCCCGTTCAATTCGTTTCAGTTTTAACTCTTTCGCGGACAAAGAAATTCAATGGAAATATGTCAACACAAACACGAGATAATTATGAAACGTCATCCACGTTATGAACAGGTCTTTTGAAAGTAATTTAGTTTTCGAAAAAGTAGAATTGAACATTAATCAGGAATTACTTTGATACACGTGCATCTCACGAATTTTCAAGTTCTGTGTACATATTTTATTATTTATATACAGGGTGGTTAATATGAAGTGTTACAACTATTACTACTCATAATTTACTGTATTATTATATTCAGAAAAATCTAATATTTTCTTCTTCATATTTACAGATAAAAGTTAATATAAATTACACATATTATATATTTTCTACTACTCTAACTTTTCTTTCCGTATTTCAGACGCTAGACGCGCGAAACAGATCTTTTGCTGCATAAATTTATAATTGTTTAATCTCTTAAACATAATCGCATGTATAATCACATATGCTCAAAAAGAAAAAAAAGAATGATTATTTTTTATGTATGTGACGCAGTATTACATGCGGCAGGGTTGCGTGGCAGTGATGTCAACTACTTGGATAGCAAGCGTGGCGATTTTTGGTGCTCTCGTACTACCAAGAGGTGGTTACTACTTTAACGGCTCTGGTCTCCTTGCCTGCGACCCTTTCTTCGCCAGGGCTTCCCTTCGGTATTTTTTAAATTCCTAATAATAATCATTAAAAATATTAGCTAACTTGACAATTGATTTATTGAGTACAGTGACGTGTACTAAATTATAAATATCGTTCTTGTACCATAAATTAAACAGACTAAGGTAAGATTTAATCTATCTATTATAGCTTTTTCTCTCCCTCGGCTTCAATTTATTCGCGTTTTATTCGCCTTATCCATGTTTACTCGTGTCTTTATACCTATCCCTCTTACTCTATTTATCCTTTCTCATTTTTGAAAAATTGCTTTGTATAAAGAAACGAAAATTTATTGCGTTCTTCCTTATTTTCAGGATTCTTGCGTGCTGTTGTTTTTATTTCCCTACAACGATGGTGCTGATGTATTGCTACGGTTCAGCCTTCCACGTTAACAAACTGCGCCTGAAAAGGGTGGTTTGCGTTAACACGCCGGAGGTCGTTAGTGGAGGCCATATGGAGAGGGTAAGTCAAGTTTGGTACTACTTGAACCTCCAATCAATAGGCTCAATTTAAAAAGAGCTCGGCTGACAACAAAACCGCGATAGCTCGCTTAACGATTCATCAAATTGCTTGATGCTCAATCACACATAATACTTAATGAAATGGCTTTACAGCACAACCTAATCTCAATAATACTTACGAATGAGAGAAAATAAAACTAGTTTCTCGGTAAATAACACTTGTCCCAAACGATTGCTGATCCAAATGGACAGGTAATTGAACATTCTTACCGTGTAATGCATACGCAGGTCTGTGATTTAATATTCTTTTTGTATGTTGCAATATTTATTAGTTTTATTGATAAATGAAAATTACAAAAAAAGTACGATAAATCATAGGGAAGCAATTTTAAAATTCAGTAAAATCAATAGTTCTTTGATGACCGTTTCGCAACAACATATAGAGATCTCATTAGGAATATTTCAGATTCTAAGAGTACAATGTACTCGTAGTAAATTTTTTAATATATTATAAAATGTTATTCTGTAATATATATATATAATTACGTTGACGTATAAATATATAAATATCAGTTTCATAATATTGTTTTATACAATAATGTTTCATTTTTATTTGTATGCATATAAATATCTAGCATTTATTTATGTTTAATTAGAACTACTAGGATAATTAGTACAAGGGATTTAGTTTAACTATGTGTGTACAGAAGAAATTCCAGTAAACCGGAACGTGCACCAGTATTTCCATAAGCACGTGTATAATCGTTATGGCATACTTAAGCGCATACTATTACATATTATTGTTGTTATGCGAGCGATTCACACATCTATGCATAGAAGACGTAGCTTAATTTTGGCTGTTAACATTTTCTACGTTTTACACAATTTATTCTATTCTCTACATACTCTGAACTCAGAGTCAGAATGATCAACATGACAAGTTTGTAATTTTTCATAGAAATTTTGTAAACTTACAATGATGCGTTTTTAGGAATTCGAGCGTCTTTTTATAAAATATATGCATAAAAATTATGTTTTTACCTTCATTTGCACTTTTACACGTTTCGTGTATGTTTTATACAGCATTACAATTACAACCATAGCAGTCAAACATTGATGCAATGCTCTCCGCGATATAGTGAAATCGTAAAATCCGTTGGGTGTCAAAGTTACGTGTTCCAGCGTCTGGATGAATGAGTTGACAGAAACTTGAGAAGATAAGTGTTGGAAACTTCGGTCAGGGCTACATGATCTATACCTTTAGTTTCTGTTCAATTCCTATCACAAGGTAGAGATTGCTGCGAGCGGTTTTAGATGTCAGTGAATCAATCACTTCCGTTACTTCGTGCTTTAAACCTTAAAGCCTTGCTACGCCGTGGAGGCTACTGTACGGTAAATAGCAGTCCTATTGTATATATATCGAGTTTTCTCAAGTCGTGAGCAATCCCGACTATTTAATTGCTCTCAATTAAATCTTTCCCCTGTTAGAATAGTCTGTTAAAAACTAACGCGTGGATGGTCGATTTTCACGAGGCTGATTAGCTTGAGCGTTTTATTCACGATTTGCGTGTTTTTAGCCAATACGTACAATGTCAATTATATGCATTACGATATTAAATATAATGCACATAAAATATGTACAAGACGCGGCCGAATAACATGTACAAGCGAACGTATGAGATTCCTTATGAAAAGATAAGAACAGAATATGGAATAAAATTGTTTCATTTTAGACTTAGTTTACGAGAAAATGAAGTTTGAAAATTGATCAACTATACTATTTTTAATAGATGAAATATACTGACACCGTTTGGCAGGATGAAAATGAAACACCCTGAAACAAAGCGAAATTTTTTACTACAATTTGCTGATGATATTATAATGAAAAATATGAAATCTTCGAGATGTATAGGCGTATTAAGATATTCGTATCAAATTCCTCATATTTCTAGATTCTAATGTAATATATTATACTTTTAGTCAGAATTTTGTAGTTGCTTTATAAATTTCACGTTCTCGAAATTTTCCTAGAAATTTATTGTGCAGATATAATGAGAAGAATGATAAATGGTCGGATGTAGGCAATTATACGTATGTGTCAAATTTCTGTAACTACATAGCGAATATTATAAATGGTCATCAAGGGTAACAGTGAGAACATGCGATATTGTTCATCCAGTAATGTGAAAAATAATTAGCATCGGTAGATGAGAGTTCGTAATCGACCGAAAATCCACGGGTCATTAGCTTCTTTCCTGCATACACTTTCAGAAACGTATTCACCAAGGCCCCGAGACATCGAAGTAAACTAGGCTAAGTGCGCGACACCGCTAGAGCTCGGAATTATTGGAAAACTAAAACGAATTCAGTTCAATGAGTCAGAATTTGTTCGTAATTTCAAACATTACCCTTATCTATATGATAATATATCATTTTATAATTTAAAATCTGTATGATAGATTCTAGATCTGTATTCTAATAGCTCTCATTTACTTAATTATTACATACATAATTAGAGTTATGTTAAATGATTATGTTTAAGAATGTCATAATTTGGGTATCATTCAAATATTGTAGAGTTAGACGAAGGGAATAATTTCTCTATTAAATGTATTATCCGCTTGCTGTTGTTTCTGTTTGCTGTCCATCTGTATTATTACTTTGTAAAACTAACTTTATGTTGCAATTGTTTGAAATGTCGATCAGGAAGCAGATAATGACACTAGCCAATCCGATAACAACAAATATTGACAATAATCGATTGCGTGTTAATCCCTTAAGTTATTAGTTTAAAACTAAATCGATCAATCATCAACTGTTGCTTCCTTTTTTCAAAAAATTATCACAGCCCATCGTAATTCCTTCTGTAGCTTTCTGATTAATTTAATCGAAATCACTTATTGTACGTTAAACTAATTTAATACTTTGATTTATGTTGTTTTATAGTCAAGCGTGTTATTTTAGAAGTATATTCGAACATGTAAGAAAACAGAGTTTCTCTTTCAAACTCTAAATTATGTTAATATTTTAATCACAGAAGCCTTGTTTTACTTTCAAAGTAGTTCTTAATTGGTCTCTAAGCGTAAAATACACTAACTTTGCCATGAAACTAGACGGAATTTTATTTTAATAAAAATACCCTTGTTATAGAATGTACGAAGGCTTCTGTGGCTGATTATATACACTCATTGCTTCTCAACCGTTGATATTCCGTTCTGCAGAATTCTGTTTTGTTTGTCTACGTTAATTCTTTGGTGACGACCAGAATTCGTAATTAATACTGGAAAAGAGTTACTCAGCTACGTTATATTGTATTTTAGAACCATTAATGAATATCACGGACTTGGTTAAATAAAACAAACACCTTGTCTTTAATAAATGATTCAATACGTACATTAATGTTAAAATGTATAAAGTGCTAGTTGAGGAGTGTGTCTTTGAATAATGTATCGTTTGAGCGTTAAAGACGCTAAAAGTAAGTCCATAGATTTTCTGTTTTCTAGTCACATAGTTGAATTATTTTATGAATATATTTATTTTCTTTATTTTATAAATACAAAAAAGAAGAAGAGCTTTTTAACAACTATTATAATTATCAATTCAAACGTAGTTGATATTAACAAAATTAGGACTAAAACTTTCCAAGCAGTTTCCTTCAATCGTCATTTTGTTTTTGACTGCCTTTGTTCCTACGAAGCTCTTCAATTTTCATTTAAACGTTAGAATGTTTTTGACGACTGACAATCGGAATGTCTGAGCTTCTACCGTTGTTTGTCAAGGATATTGATTGATTGATATCATGTCATATCTGCCTTCGATATTTCATTGACAGCGACACGAGCTTGTAATTTTTTTTTTATTTAATACATTCACAATTTGTCCAATTTGGATATTTGGTAGAATTTTTTAGCTGTTTGATTATCACGTGGGTGGCTACCCCCAATGGGGTACCATCTTCGTGTTTGTTAGGTTATATCCTTTGTGAAGCTTGTAAATGAATATTTTTTCGATCGTCGTCCAGCCAAGATAATTTTTAGCTTAGGTTATTTGAAATGTACGTGGTTAAATATAACAAATTTTGACTTTAATTAAAGGATAATGATCGGATTGTTCCATGCTTTATCAAAAGGAGGATTCCAAAGTCATAAACTCTTTCGAGTTAGTCACATTACAGTGAATAATTCGTCTCAGTGTGAATCACGCTCCAACATTACAATTCTCCATTAATTAGTCCCACGAACAAAATCTTTATTAAATGTTAACTTTCACGCGAATTTTATATATTTTGCTCGGAGAACCGCAATAGAGTGTAATATACTACGTCATAAATTTTTATTTAATCATGTAATTTTTGCAAAGTATCGTATCTGCGTTGTTGAACAGTTTTTAAAAAATATGAAATTTATCTTACTTTAATCATTGCAAAAAATTTCATTAAAGTGTAGATCACCGATGACCAACGTGTAGCAGCCAGTGCATTAAAATTGTGCATATTCTTCAAATAGAAGAAACAGTACAGCTTTACACGAACTTTCGCTAAAATTTTCTTTTTTTCAAACTTCAACGATTACCCGTACGGTTGGCTAATGGAATATGTTCCGAACAGCTTATTTATAAGAAAGTCTACCTCGTACTCTTCTTCCATCGTTCTGTCTTCCTCCCTTTTATGGCCCATAGCTTCAATGTAGGTCAATGGATGCGGGAATGTCTTCTAAAGGCGTTCTCGAGACCACGGTCGTGCCGATGTATAAGATTCTGCATGGAAAAGGGAGCAAGCTTGCTGTGCGCGTGGTTACCTAAGAGGGATAAAAGAGAACGTTCGTTGTCGTTTCAATAGAAACTATTAAGCCGTGACATGCATATGCTGTCGATTATCGTATAATTCGTCAGTTTTACATATATACACATTCGAACTCTTTGTCATTCTTTATCTGTTTGTAATTATTCAATCTTGCATGTCATTAACGCAGTAGACTCTAGATAATCACCGATTAATATATTACAATTTTTTACTACATTATTAGAAACCAAACCGATCAACTTCCACTTCTTAGCAGTCTCCCAGTTTCATTATATAAATTATATGTTCTCAAACGTGAAATTATTTAAGATCATAAGTTTTGAAAAATGTTTGCCACACCATCGCTTGTCTCTGCTTTTCTGTTTGTCTTCTGAATAACTTCGAACTGGCTCAACAAGATTCGACAAATCAGTTCTTATGTTTTACGTTGTTTGTGATAATTTATATTTATCGTTTTATCGCTATATTCGTTAACCGTTTTAATGAATTCTAAGGAATTGCCCAAGTGACAGAGGATTAAAGTAACGTGTATATGTTAGCGACAACGTACTTTCAAGGGTCATCGAAGGCACTTAACCCGACCATATTTCCTAGAATTTATACGTAGCAGAAGCTTATGTCGTGTGTGGCCGAGAATGCTTGCAAGAATGCGCAATCTGCATGCCCAAGAATGATTACTGAATTGAAATTTTGTAGACACCTAACGCCGCAGGCTAGGATTTTTAGAAGATATACGATAGAATTTAATGATAGCAAATAGCTGGGCTATTGGTCTAAAGAATAGCAACATCCTTTTTAGAGGATTCGCGACTTACTTTTCCTCTTCAGTAAGAAGACTGTGAAAAACAACACAGCATTTATCTTAGAACTTCGGAACGAAATGTCTAAGTAAATTGGTCACCAGCTTTCATAAAAGAGTATCTAAATAGAATATACTTATGAGTTAAATGCAATTTCTTACAATATATAAACCAGTGGAGTACAGATCTACTCCATTTTGTTAAAAAATATTCGTATATTTCAAAATAAACCGATTAAAACATAAAAGCATATATCACACTTCGTATTTGCTCTTTTAATAAATTACTGAATGTGAATTTTCAATACTTTTAATGTTGCAGAATTGGATATTTTCATTTTTCGCTAACGCTTATAAAAACACCGGATAAATTATTATTCAAACGTATTATTATTTCATATACCTTGTTGAACAAATTGGAATATATAATGAAAATATTTGTATGTTCGCATTATTGTTGCATCTGTAAAAAATACATTGATATTCAAATCTCTGCGCGCAACATATAAAAGAAAGTCATACACTCTATTAAGTTTTCCATTAAATGAAATAACCAATATTTATAAAAACGTTGTATACATTTTCATTATTATCTGCTCAGATATATATTTTATACATATCATCAAAAGAATCGAAATCCACGATGAAAATATATATATACTTCCACTTGTAAAAAAAAATACTTGAGCGTTGAAACCTCTGCAAGCAGCTATTTAGAAAAAATCATACACTTCATTAAGAGTTTTTGCATCAAATAAAATAACTTGCGTATGAAACTATTTTTCATAGTTTTAATCATTATATATTTAAATCGCAACATATATATGTATATCTAAATCAGTCATAATTGTTCGAAAAATAGATTATGTATACTTTTTTTACTTCATTTCTACCTTAGAACCTAACGATCTAGCACTCAACTTTTTACTTTTATCTCATGCCTGGATGCCTGTTTGAAACGAGATCTAATCCGTCACCCGATTTAATCTTTCGATCTTTAAGAACCGAGAGATTGAGATATTCGCCGCGGTCAGTTAACGACTACTATCTCTCACGATCAGTTGCAACTTCTTTCTTATCACCTACACAATCTGAGTTCTCTTTTCGTTCTTGAATTTCGCCCCTTTTTTGCTCTCGATGAATCGCCACTGGCAATCTGGATAGTTTCCAGAAGTTTTAAGACGTGCAAATTTTCACGACGTTATAAAACAACAGTTAGAAATGCTTTATTCCAATCGCTGAAATAAGCTGGGTATTATAGTTGGAGTCTAAATCCGAGAAATACTGGCGTAGACCAGATTTTCTCGTCAAATCCCGGGGAGATGCATTTTTTAAATTTAATTCTTTGCAAAATATGATTTTCGAGTTTCAAGCTTAAATATACCGTATGCGATTCGTTATCGCGAAATAATTGCACAACGAAGTTAGATAATAGAAAATACATAACGCGTTGCTTTCATGGAAATGTGCGATTTTAATTATCGTAAAATCGATACTAGAACCGATTCTAAGGCTGTTTTGTTTGCAGATACGAAGATTTTTGCGTGTCATTGATTCCGCTTTGAATTTGGATTTGGGTTCCAGTCTAGAATTAGGTTAGCTCAGGTTAATGACGCGTCTAATAATCGTCTGCCAGGTGCACGTTTCCATGAGGAACAATGGGACAAAGAGACACTTGAAGTAATAAAAACTTTTTTTCGGCGCATCAAACGACTGTAGGCTCAGCGTGAAAGTCACTTACCTTTTCGTGCGGACAATTGCCAGATAATGCAGCGAGATAAAGGTAAAAACTGCTTCTGCGTGTTCATGGCCTTATCCGAGAGCCTCTGTAATCGGAAAAAGCAATATCGTAGAAATGTGGAGGATACAGTAAAACTTGCAATGAGAATTTTTCCATCTTTTCAAAAACCTTCGTAGCAAGCATTAGAAAAATCCCCACATAGTCGTTGTTGTCTAGTGTTATTGTATATGTTTTGTAAATTACCACGCTTTTTTATTTATGAAAAGCGACTAGTTAATCAGTGACTACCTTTTACTTAAATTGCACTATATCCTTTTTTCTAATCTCGATACTGTCTATCGTTAGTCAAACAGTAACATAAAAAATTAGAAGCACGAAGAATTATCACATGGATAATTTCAGTTGAAATCTGAATCTGAGATGACCGAGCGAAAAATCTGATCTGTAAAATCATTTATAGTATTTATCGAACCAAATAACGATTAATATAACAAGCAAACTATATATTTATCAAATTATTGTCACCACAAATATTCTAATAACGATTGTTCCATACTTGAATTACGGAATGAATATAAATACTGGACTATAAGTAGATAATAATGTAGCAATTAATAACAAAACGAACCGTACGAAAAATATTAAATATGGAACTTATATATGAAATACTCTACTTTGTAGTTCAAAATTCATTCAAATATTCGACGGTTACAGAACAAGCGAAGAACACGGAACGTTCCGTTCAATTTCTTCCTCTTATTATTTCCGCTTTTCACCTCATCTTTCTCCCGCTTATTGTGAGATAACGAGCTGGAACGAGCCCGATGAGGAATCAAATGGAATCGAGTCCGTACATTCAATTCGTGGGCGTTCTGCAGGATAGATCGTCTTCTTCTCGTTTTTTTTTTTCTTCCTTTTGTAACCCACCGCATCGTTTCTGCTCATTAGCGTAGGACTCCCATTCTTCGGTTTTCATCTACCGCTATCTCGAGATGATAGAAATTTAAGAAACGCATCACTTTAGAAATGGTTTTCGATATAGCGGCTTTAACTCTCCGCTGCTATGGATTATCATCGGCGGGCAGGGGTGAAGTCCTTATCGAGGAAATACAAGCTACGGATTTTTCACACTGCTAATTCGTTCAATTTAAAAAGTATGACTAATTATATTTCGAGCTTTGAAGTTCAAACGTGTGAAAGTTGTAAAACGATCCATGTTGAATGTTTGAATCGTAGTTTGATTGCCTCGGAGACGAAAGCGAAGAAACGGAAAATCGTTTTTATTTACGAGCAAGTCCCGCGCAGGATGAAGTTGTACACGCGAAATAGTGTGCGTATTTTCTGAAGTATATCGCAATTTGTCACTTTCACTTTGCAGATTGAGCATTTCTTTTTATGTTTCTCATAGGAACGCGTAGAAAAGTGCGCTTGAAATTTTCAAATACCTCTACAATCTTTTCTTCTCACTGACATTTGTATATTTTATCTTATTTAAACTTTTATAACATTTTTATATCATTTGCGTAGGGACATTTTGGTTTTGTAACACGTATGAAATATTTACTGTTTATTTCTAAATGAACGTTATTATGCGTGGAATGAAAAATTTACCAAATTGTAATAGACATTCAATGATTACGTAACGCTTTTGGTAATATATATATAAATACGAATAAACAAAAAATAATTTCATTTAATCAGCGAAAAGTATTTGTATCTGTTAATTTGATTTTTATTGTGTATGATCAGATTTTTATGCATGCATGGAAAATTTAACGGTACAAAAATTCGCAGATCTTTAAATATTCAAAGTAGAGTTCTCGTTATGATATTCAATAGGTGAAGTAACGAAACGAGGTTCACAATATCCAATTTTGTATGAATCAGAAACGTGAGGAGAATAATAAGAAATTTGTATTCTTACAAAAATATGTTTATCGTTCGCTGGATGTATCCTTTTCTCTGAAAGCATCGAACTTTGCGTTGCCACTTCAGTTTCAAACGACCCAGTTATTCGTTATGCAACGGTTAATTCTGGGCTCATTAAATGTTTGCGGTATTCATTTCTTCATTCTTACAGTATTTTTAAATTGATGCGGCGCAGTGTTTACAGTCGTAAAACTTCGATGACGTTTTCAAAGCTAACTGCTGTGTTTTCGTTGAAATCCTTCATCTCTGTCAGGCTGCTCTGTTCAATATTCTCTTTAAGCTCTTTAACGTACCAGCCTTTTCATACTCGTTTTCATCCTGAATTTTTCCTATACAGAAGTTTATTACATCCCTTCGTAAATCAAAGTTCTTGGTTTCCTATGGGATTAATCCTTTGCGCTCTTTATTATCTTTTAATAAAGACATTTTATGCTATTATGTCATCTAAGAAGTGTCCACTTTAGATAGGAATACTTGCAAAAGAGATTGTCTCGAACTTCCAAAATTTATTCCACTATAAAGATATCAGTATGAAGGTATAAGTATTTAGCTATATTCGTATGAAGTATTATTCCATCATAAAAATTTGTAAACACAGTAGCTTTCAGGTAATAGAATTTTAATAAAACTACGTGACCTTAAGTATGAAGAAATAATTCTTAGATACATGATAAAAATGGATCTTTCACCTAAAGAACTCTTTGCAACGGAAGTGGTGGAGATAGTCGTCGCAGCCTTGTAGCCATAATGACTTTGAAGACGCCGTTAATGGCATAGGTAAACTTTATTTACCTCCTTATAGCGGAAAGCTTCTGTAAGACGCTGAAATCTCGCGTAACCTGCAAACGAAAATCACAGGTTTATTTTCATTATTAGAAGAAAGAACGAAAAAATCGAATTTCCTGTTAATGTCGGTTTCCTTCTATGTTAACAATTATGTCGTAATGTTTTAATCATACAAAAGCTATCTGAAACATTTTAGTTCATAATTCTGACTCGAATGAAGGAAATTATTCTAAATGAGCTCATTACGTTTGACGTATGTTGCATGTACAACGTACTTATATCAATTTCTTTGTTAAATGTTATATATTAACATATAGATGGATTAATATTGTACTTCCATATCCGAGCGCAGAATATCTATGGATTGTTAACAATGTTTATCACACCTTTGGATATATTTCTAAAATAAGAAAATATTTTAGAATTATAGAAACAGTAATAATGATATTTTTTAAATTAAGGAAGTAATAGAAAATATGTTTTCCTTAAACTTGTGATGTGTCTATATATGACACGTGTGTATTATTTATTAATGCATTGTATAACAAAATCTATAGTCTCAGATTTAACATAAGTAAAGCAATATGATTTGTATAGAAATTATTAAATTAGCGTTGTTCTTAAAATTATGTACGATGAACATGGTATAACGCATAAAGTTTTCAAGTTTAATATGTTAGCAAAGCGGAAGAAAATACTGAACTCGTATACGAATTGTATACAACTAGCATACAACTTTTATGAATAGTTTTTAAAAAAGTTTCATTACAGCTCTCTTGTTCATATCTTTTTGCGCACTGCATGCCCGAAGAATTTGATCCCGTTTTGTTTCATTCTCCTCTACCTTTACTTATTGTGCATCTTTTCGCAAGTTCAGCGAAATTGTTCGTAGCGTGCGTTTACGTACACTATCAACCATAAACGTTTGGAAATAAGAATATTTTTTTACGTTCTTCTTTATAACGAACTTTTGTTTGAAGAATCTGGCAATATATATATTGCTATTTGGAAAATACAAAATAACTCCGGTCTTTTGAAATGAAAAAAATGATACTTAAATTTTACTTTACATTAATAGATTCTTTATTTGATTCAATTTCAGGTTACAGTTTTTTTATAACGTTAAAAATCGATCAACCTGTCGAACAGCTACCTTCTCAATGATTTCGAAGTCCCCTGTATAGCTACCTCTATTCGACAAGTTCATCTGAAACTGAAATATTTTTTTATGTATTACAATAAGAGCAAAATTGAAGTAAAAAATCGAAGCGTTGTAGTGGGTTTAAGAGCCATTTTTCAAATTGTTTTCATAAAAATATGAATTTGAACAAACATCCGCAGTGTAGCTATGGACAGGAGTAGGAAGAGAGCAGAGGACTGACAAGCTCTCGCTTGAACAACGTTGACATAAGGGTTGAAACGACACGGTCAGTTTTCCCAAGCGTGTGTTATGATCTCCGGCGTAAACTGCAACGTTAAGCCTTTGCATCAGTATTGTTCAAGCTTTGAGTCCAAGGAAAACGAGCATTCACGTGTACCATCTCTTCTGTCTAAAGAGCGAGATAAAGGGAGAGAAGTTGAAGGAATGGTTGAAGTCCTAAGCCTATTTTACGCTAGTAATAATTATTATATTTTTCTTAGTGATTTATTTATTTTAATTTTATTATATTAACAGCTATATATTTATTTTATTCCTTCAAGTATCCTTCTTTAAATTATATGTACACGTGAGTCTAATTATTAGACTGTGGTTTTTACGCCATTATGGGATATTTGAAAATGCAAAGACACACAGAATGCACATAATATTCAAAAATATATAGAATATCCTAAGTATGGTACTTATTATGATATTTAAGGTAATATCGTATATGATGTAATGAAATAGTACACATATTATTATTAAACTCCTTATGCTTCTTATTGTAATGATATGGAGCGATTTTTAAATTTAAATAGAATAGTTATTTCACTTCTGCTATTTATTTTCAAAAAATGCTACGTATATGATATATCAATTACATAGTGGAACGCTAGCAGGTAGCATAATTAGAATGGCAGGAAACAGATTTATTAATAGCAAATCGTTTACAAAATGGCTGTAATTTCTATTAATTTTACAAAGCTAACTACATATGTATGCCGCTTGATGATTACGTTATATATAATTACATATTTAATGATTACATTATAATATGTATATTCATATAAAAAGTTCAGATATATTATAATTAGCATGTGCCAATGAGTCTGTTCGGTTCAAATTCTCGCGGAATACACCTATAATTTACAATCTTTGATGTTAAAGGTTTTAGCCCCGTGTAAGTGCATTGCGACCAATCATTAAGTTAATGGATATCGTGTACTATGTGCTACGCTTGGTGTACCTCTTGTAATAGCAACAGCTTACCATAAAGTTACATCTGTTGGTAATACAACGTTGATTAACAAACTGACGTTGATAAAGTGCAGAAGCATACTCAATCTGAAATATCCGAAGAAAGCGAACATTTCATACGTTACGACTGGATATACAAAGAGCATATCGGTAACTCAAACGAGAATTTGCAAACTCTCAGCGCGATGGGCTTGAGAAATAGATCCTGCCGTAGTTTGATTAAACAATCTTCAGAATTTCAGGTGCGAAATATTCTCACAGCTTTCTCATGGTAGCTGCGCGCAGGGGTAGTTTGGCAAACAATGCGAAGTCTGCGTATAGAATTGAATAGGAGGATTGGATGCGCGTGTTGATTGAATGCTAGTTGTACGACGAAGTAAGATTTAAGTATGCTCGATGTGAATGTGGAGGATGATATAGGCGGATGTTTATATTACGTTAAGTACTACGTTTGTACTATACTATCTTTGTACTTGTATTATGCTATTTTTTATATTCAGAATAATTACGGTGTAAAGGACAAATTTCCATTTTGCTTACAATTCGTACATTGATTCTCACATCACGTTGAATTATTTCTTTTTCTGATTTCACATTTAATGAAAACTATTTTCTACAGTTTAATTAAATTTTATTTATATCATTTCATATATATTTCCAATGATCGTTACATTTTTACTAATATTTCATTTTACAATATAATAATATTAATTTACATTGCAAATAAATGGTACATATTTTACGTGTTTAATGAAAACAAAATGCCCCTAGTTTCGTATGTATTCGCCACTGTTATATTAGGATATACGAGAACCCATCTAAAACCAGAGGAAAAATGTTACGACAAATATGGCCAGTATGAATTTAATACTATTATGGCAGGGGTTGACAAATGAGACAGCGGCAGAAGGCCTTTCCTTCCCATCCTCGAACAGTTGGGCTGGATGATGATATAGAGGTCGACCTTAAAAACGGAATTTTTAAGACCAATATAGTATGAAATCCAGGCTTTCCGATTTTTAAGATTAAAACTTTATATGCTTTAATTTTTAAAGCTTTTGTTTGAATTCTAGCAAGAAAATCAATTTATTTATTTTCAACAAATGATAACTGCGACAACTAATTATGAACAGGCTTAGCCTGTTTCTTCTTTTCATAATTAAATTAACAATTTTTGGGACCTGCAAAATTATCTTTGACATGTTCTTACATTTAGGGCTTGCAGATAATCTAAATTTTAGTATTTTTGGTATTTTTAATTGTCACTATTACTTAATTTTCTTTTTCATGACTGTTCAGTATACATTCCACATTTTTAAGTATTTTTTTTATTTTCTCAAAAAATACTTCAATCTCTAGACTTCTTTATAGTAATTTTTAGCAACTATTGTATACGGATATAAATCTATAAAATTTGATTTTCATCTGTGTGGAAATATCATTGAAAAGTGGGGGATATTAGACTTAAATTGGAAATTATAAATATTCTTGTGACATGCAAAAGTCATTATAGAAGCGTAGCTCTGCTCCATCAAGAATCAATTTTCGCTCGTCATAAACCTCGAAGGCAGCAGCGCATAAATTGCATTTCGTCGTATAATTCAATGAACTACTGAAACACGCGAGAAATCCGATCAAAAAAATTCACTGGTCTGTACTAAGATTATAAGTTCATAACTTCTGTAGGAATTTTTTATCATCCTATTGCTGAGAGAGCGAAAAGGCAGAGAGTATGGAACAGTTTTAACATCAACGTACTATTGTAATTAGATTTTGGCGTAAGAAACAGTAAAATGTATCTGGAATATTACGAAACGATATGTTGATTTTACCATTTCTCATAGTATACGTTAATATTGTATCTCTTATTTTGTAAATCTACTTTTAATTTTACATAAATTCAAATACTATTTGTATCTTTGTGAGAAACCGCTTGTTCAATAATTAAAAAATCCGTTGAAGTGATATCACGTGCGTGTGTTAAATTATGTCTGTCGAAATAACCCAATCAAATCCTACCTCTATCTCTGAAAAGAATTAATCTATTTAATTACGAATGAGCTAACGAGATGATTAAAAAGCTGTCATTTTATTTAACAACCTAGTATTACGAAACGATATCGTGACATTGGTTGTTTAATTATTAAATCTTGTTGATTGGGTTGTTCTCCCTAGAGTAGGTATAGGTTTCATTTTGCACGTGCCGTGACAGGATTTAAAAACAGTGTCCGCATTGAAACATTTGCAAATTACATAATTAGCAATCTAATAGAAAGAAAAAAATGAATAAATTGATGTATAATCGTAAAGCTGTTTGATGACATTTATTGTAAGAATAATCGTCGAAACGTATAACGTAGAAATTTTATAGCGTTGATTTATGATATGATCGACCGTTGCTTGGCAAAATTTACGAATTGTGTTATTAAGCCCACCACTTTAATTACGCTGTGGATATGAAATTTTTATGGAAGTTTCATGGTACATGAACTGATGGAAAGCGCTAGGAAATCGTACGATACAATATTCCGTAGGGAGAGAAGATCTCACGAATTCAGATTCTGCACTTGAGGTTTGCCAGAATCTCGATGATTAATAAAATAATTCCATGAACATAGCTAGAATACCTTTACATTGGTGCTATAAAGGTTTACTTATGCAGTCTACGGAGCGGAATTTGCCTTTTCCTTGTAGACTTTTGGGGTGAATTCACGGGAGCAATAATATTTTACCTTACAGTATCATTAAAAAATTACTGGATATTTCTTTATTTTTGACAAGATGCATTAAAATTCATATATGCTAAATGTTTTATATAACATACATAATATATTTAGAAAAGGCTTATTATAAATTTCAAAAAATTTTCTTAGCATCTTATTTCTTATTATCTTATTTAGCATACATAATATTTCCACACAAATTTTCTGTGGCAATCGGGAAAATATTTTTGCGATTCACTGTATATAAAAGAAGTTTCCTTCTTTCTGATATACCTGATAATATTAACACTAGAACTACCACACCAGTCAAATTGACTGGTTTTACAATTTTATTTTAAAATTCCTACTTCATATTAAATTTTTTCCGCAATGATGTAATGATATTCGCAACGATAGCTAAAAGAATGATATAATGAATTTTATTTTGTTTTTTATGTATTTAAACTGAAAATAATTTTTTATCAAGGCTACTTATACCAATACCAGTCAAAATGACTGATACTTGTCAAAGTGTAAAAGGATCCTGCAATCCGTTTATCGAACTCCAATTAACCAGTTTTCTCGTTTTGTACAACTTCCCACACCTTTTTAAAATTTTTACTGCGTATCATTCAATATGATGATATCAGTCATCAGGAAAATTCCGGATCAATCGCTAGATCGCTAGATTCTAACACTAGAAATATCACACCAGTTAAAATGACTGGCTCTATAATTTTATAAATGTGTCAACCCTCATTTAGGGATCCTAGATGGATTAATAATACCAAAAATGTACTGCATAACACGGAATTGCTTCTGTAAAAAAGTAATAAATCGATAAATATAAAAATATTCTATTATTACGTATTTTTTTAAAGACCAGTCATTTTCACTGGTTTTGGTGGAAATAGCTTCGTGTTAACTATCGGTAATTCTAGTGTTAAGTTACAGCATCCAGTAATCGCATTACATATGTACTTACATTCAAAAGTATCTGAGCACTTGCACATTTTTTAAGAATATCATGCCACGGTTAAATTCATTTCTAGAAGCCAATATGCGATAATAAAACTGTCATTTACAATAGTAAAATATTGTAAAAATATTTTGTTGTTTGATAAGCTCTTTAGCTTCAAATTTCTTAATTTCTAAATTATATGTGAGATTTTAATAGTTTCTTTGTAGGTACTTAGCCTCATTAAGCTTAATAATTAATTTCACTGCTAATACAACACCTTGTATTAACAAGCCAAATAATTAAGTGCATTCCATTTGTTCATCATTTATAATATTTAAATAATTGTCGGTTGGATGTTTTACATTTCAGTTACATCATATCGCATTTCGATTTGGCGAACGATTGAATTAACAGATATATTTGAAACTTTAATTAAACTTTCCAGCGCCAAATCGAGTTGAAATACCTATACGTTATAAGCTCCTTTCTCATAGCACTCTAATTCAAACGAATGGATTTCAAAATTACCGTACTTACATTTATGACTATAACAGAATAACACATTTTAAGTTATTAAAACTTTATATACAGGGTGAGTCTTCCAACGTAACAATATCAAATAAATTAGTTTCAAAAGTTTAATAAAAAGAATCATAAATTACATAAGTGAACAAATATTTCAAATAAAAATTGAATACCATAGAAGGGAATATAATTTGATGTTATTAAGTGTTAATATTAGTATTAGTCTTTTTGCAGATAGACATGGAAAATACACATGACGGTCAACTTCGTTTTTTTTTTTTTTTTTTGTCTATACCAGAACCATTAGCTTCGAAGGTATTTTAATATACAACGTCTGGCTATAGGATTAGGATGACATGTAAAAACTTTCCTCTCCTGGCTACATCGTGAATAGCAATTTATCCTTGGTTACACAAATTACACTGTAATTTATAATAAATGGAAGATTACAAATACATAATAATATTATTAATACAAAATAAATACATGGAAGATTATATATACATAGCAATTAAATAATTTATTATGTACCATAGCACAAGCTGACAGAGTTGCACTTTTTAAGCAAGCATACTTCAAATTTCTTAAAATAGCTAGAAAGTATTAAAAGTTTCCAGTAATCCGTATTCTATAGTCAGTTATTGTATACTATTGGAACATAAAAAATGATTATAAATAAAAGAGAGTCAATACTACATGTACATACTACAATACTACATGAAATGATGAATGAGGAATACTGTGTGCCGATCTCGGATGAATCTCAATCTCTCGTCCTCTGTCCAATATCGCTGACGTGCGCACTCGTTACCCAGTTCATATAGAATCGACGGTTGTTCTTATCAGTCCTATAAATCGCGATGTGGACAGATCGGCTACTGACGAAATGCATGTGGTAATTTCCACATACCGTGAAAGAGTCCTCGTTTGTCATTTTTTCTTTTTGCCATCTTTAATGAGCACAACGAATTTTTTCACGTACGTAAATTAAACTGTAATGGTTCTATTCAGTGATCGTCACTGAAACTTTACGAATTTAACGTGGCTAAGCGATTAACAGATAAAAGGTGTTTTTTCTTCCTACTAAAGCAATTTTAATGTTTATGAAGGGATTACCTTATACGATATTATAGTATGCATTAAACATTATCAGATAAATTATAAGACAATGTTTCGTTATACTGTTGCTTATGAAAACGAGTAAATAAGTTTACATATTGTTGCAGTATCCTTGGAAAATAAAACGCCAAATGAGAGATAATCGAAGAAAGAAATTCACCTTCTGTAGTATTTTAATTAATTCAGTTCTTTATTTAAAAAATGCATTCATGACTTTTGCATTCATGAATTTTTGCATACAATGGATCATTTCACTAACGTATTCGTCGATGTATTGATAGGTTGGTACAGTGGCCACTATAGGTGTCCTTGCGAAGCGTCGATGCCCGGAAGTAGAAGCCGCGATCGCATTGAATCAATTTCGATGAATCGCTGGTGTGTTGCAAGTTGACGTTACAATTGTATAGATATGTACAATACACTCGCAACGCAGTGGTAGAAGGATTTTCTGATAAATTACAATCTTTGTCGTGTGGCAACAATATAGAGACGCGTATAATACCGTGTATGTTATAAATAATATTTTACAGTTTCTTACAGAAGCTTGTCTTTTAACAAGGCACAAATACCAACTAACAATTTACACAGTCTCTATACAGACATCTCATGTATGAAACTTTATATGTATATATAACCTGAAGTTAATTTTTATGAAAACTAACAAATTAATTTATTTATGATTTATTGTACGAATCTTCTAGGTGATATTATAATATATTAGTAAAACGTGTCTACTAGAAAAATTAGACAGTTGATTCATTTGCTAGCGTTTACTCGTACATATCATCGTGGAAAGCGTCGCATCGTTCGGATCGATAATTGAATTTTGAGATCTGATGACCACTAACGCAATTTCGAATTGGGAAACTTAGTCTAAAGTCCGTAAGCTCAGTCATTGTAGGTACCATTCAAGAGAGATGACGCAAATTATCGATAGGATCAATTAGCAAGTTAGCTAATTTCGTGCATGTAAATCCTACAAAACGGCTAGTATAAAGGCTAGTGTTGATAGTTGAAAGATTTATTGAATAATGAAATATCATTTTGTATACACTATATTATTGTGCGTCTGTTCATATTACATACATTTTGTACATTTTTGCATTTACCATAAATATATAAAGATTCGCGGTTTAATTGTATCGTTATCAATTAAACGTGAATTGAGCGTTACGATATGTTATAACAAGTTGTAACAATTGAATACGTAATGCCATAGCAAGAGATGAATTAAACAGAATTGATGCAATATTGAAAGTAATAGTCAGATAGAAAATGCTGCGAGTTATGCATACAACGGTTGCTATGCATACTTATGAATAACGCAGATATGCATAGTTATTCATACAGCCTGCATATGCATATAACGAGTTCATATTAAAAATTTCTTGGATACGTGTGAATGATTGTTTATAATACAACAAAAAATAGATAAGAACATCTCCCTGTTTCAGACACAAAAAACAGAAATATAGAAATTATTCATTTTAAGCAATACGTTTTAATAATTGACAAGTGAAACGATTCTTCCGTTAAGAGAAATAAAATAAATAAAACTGACAAATTAAATCTTGCTTTTTAAATTTCTTTAAAGTTATTGTTTCAGCTTTAACTAGTGATTGTACAAACGTTCGAAATTTCATATCGATCGGAAAACAAGGAATTACATTTTATTGCTTCTATTTGTTATTAAATTATCGTTTCGCCTCTCACTACCAGTTATATAAATATTTATCATTATACAGTGTAAGCCTGTACAGTGTTAAGCCTCCGAACTAATTAATTCTGACTTTTACCACTCGAAAGCTCTAATTATTCTAAATTTCTCAATAATCATGTAATTCTAAGAATTGCATGAGAAAGGTTACCTGGTTTAAAAGTAAAGCTCGCAATGCTTTAAAATACAAATGAAGCGAATGAGAAAAAAAGAAATGAGGAGATGCAAGGAAGAGGATAGGCAGGAGTACAAAATGAGGAGTTGGGGAGAGAAAGAGAGAGAGAGAGAAAAAAAGGTAGAGAGAATCAGGAAGAAGCGAAAGAGGAAGGATTCATCTAAACGAGCAGATCCGTAATCCTTTTACTGCTGTGCGATGAGAGGCTTTGACGCTGACGAGCTTAACGCTTTGCGACTTTCGTAACGGTGTCAAGCTGGTCTAAAAGACGAGTCGACTAGACGTCCTACCTTTTAGACGTTAAGGTCGTCTTATGCGACGAACGCTTTGTATTACTGAATGTCCTCGTGGTTTTTCTTTAACCAAAAATTAGTCAATGAAATCTTATTGCTTTCATCACAAAACTTTTGATTTTCAAGTTCATCGCCGATACGTCATACGTTACATTACAAGATACAGGAATTGCGACCGAATGACGTGTACCAGCATGCATGGAATGAACGATTCCTTATGAAAAAATAAGAAGAAGATATAGAATAAAATTTGTTCATTCTCGACTGAAATTTCGAGAAAATTGAGTTTGAAAATTTATCGAGTATACTTGAACATAGATAACTCCGGGCTGTATAGGAATAAGTAATAGACGGGATGTTATTTTACACGTGAAAATAAATCGAAAACGTAGAATAATATTTTTCCACAAGGTGCTTTGTTCCTGAGAAAAATAAATTAGAAAATTTATCATACGCGTATACTAGATCAATTTTTGAGCAGCGAATTTCTTTCTTTTCTTTTCTTTTTTTTTTTTTGTGAAAAATATCGATTTTCGAATATTTGGATTTGAGCAGTTATTATTTCTCGAAAAATAATTTTTTGCGTCGATCGTATATCAGATGATAGCTGTATATGTATAAAATATAATCCATTAGAATTTTTGACTTTGAGTGAACTAAAGGGCTAATAAAATCATATCAATCGAATTTTGCGGAGCGTTCTAGTTCACACGCAGTCCAAACTGCATTTTTCAGTAAATCGAATTGAAAAAATTTGTGTAACATAATAAAAGTACAATAAAAATGTATGAAAAGTTCCAGATTAATTAGTTTCATATTATTTGTAATAAAAAGTGCTAACGAATTGGTATCTATTACATAAAAAGTAAGATATGCCTTCCTAACTAAACATGTTTAAACCACTTTTTTAGGAGTGAAGTCTTTAACGAAAATTTCATTTGACATTTTTTACTTATTTTCGCATGTACAATGATCTTCTTGCGATTCTTCAAGCAACTTTAGGTATATGTGATAAATTTTTTAATTCGATTTTCTCGAAAACGAAGCGTTATATGAAAAAACTGTCTTCTATATTTTCTTCCTACTTTTTCATAGTGAATCACTTCGTATAGCAAATTGATTTTGAAGTTAATTGCTAATATATTATACGTTGAAGACATATAATAAAATATCATCACATTTAGTACGCTTTACGAAGATTTATTACTAATTTTTACTAATATTTGTCATTAAAATAACTAAATAATTGTTGTAAGAGTAATTGCTTGGTTCCATAACGATGGAAATTCTATATAAGTAGATACAAGTTGATGAATCATCACTAACTATACTAAATACACACAGGTATGTCAATCTGCAACATACATTTATGCGAGGAAAATTACGAAGAAAGTTACGGCTTGCAAGATAAATCACAGATTCTTTAACGTGTTTTTTAATATTAGAAGTTTCTTACAGGCTCTGCATATTTCTAAACCACGATACGAAAGTTTTCAAAATATATCGGAAATTTTTTATCATAAAGTTTGCAAGTTTCATGCAGTATGAAATATTATTACTCAATATCTGTATGCGAACGGAAAGTATTTTTATTTGGAGAAAAATATCAAATGATAAAGTACATATACGCTTGGAGAATTTTGTTAAAGTTACATAAATGCACATTTTGCATATGCGGCTTGGGAAATTTAAATCCAATGATAACAGCTATATATGAGTACATAGATAGATAGCCCGATTGAATAAATCACTTTGACATGACAGTTAAAAAGTTCGAATTTAATGACCCGGTTTGCAATTCGATTATCCAAATTTTTCCCTTCTTTGCGGGTATATAATTGAAGAAAATTTCCAGCAATTTAAACAAAAGCATGTAAATTTTCAATGAAAAACCAATGTAAATATAACAACGTTACGTGATATCACAGTTTCTCTGTTATATTCGTCTTTTCTCTGCTTCTTTCATCTTTTCTTTCTTTCAGTCAGATCTCACACCATTGTGTGCTTCTATCACAGTAACAACATCCAAAAATTCTATCATCAAATTGTATTATGCATTACATTTATATACATTATATCAAAGATTTTATTGTATAATGTTATAATAATCATAAAAACAATAGGAATACAAATGAAATGTACAAGGGTGGGAAGGCTAGTATTCAACAAGCTTGAAATTCACGCTTATTATGAACCCGTGATTATCATAAAATCATTAATATCTTTTAGAAAGAATTGATTCGTGAAGCATTTAAACGTTTAACGTAATATACATATATTACCGACAATGAGCAAGAGACGTTAAGTGAATTCATTTCATTTACATATTTCAGCTTGTAGCTCACGAGAGACGACTGTCAACTTCTGCCTCGCGAACAATGGCTGCAATGAGTTTAGGATTCATTGTTATGGTCACACCATGGACAATTCAGGAAGTCGTTGCAGCTTGTACCGGAAGCAAACCACCACCATTCCTCGACTTCCTTGCCACGTGGCTTGCGCTCTCCAACAGCTTCTGGAATCCGTTCCTCTATTGGCTGCTCAACAATCACTTTCGCCGTATTTCAAGGGAGATACTCTACACTAAGGTGAGTACGATCAATTACGTTTCACGTACGTAAACCCTATGGTTTACGTTTTCCACTTAACAAGCAGTCGTGAATATGGATATGAGTTCTACTGGAAGGTTCTTTCGCACTTGTTATAAATTTATTATATTTTTATTTAAACATATCGTGTTTCTTTTTTTAATGATGTAACTTTACATAATAATTAATGCAATAAGTACGATGTTTCTCATGTTTCTGATGTAAAACTTGTTTAATCATTGTTAACTATCTATCCTGGAGGGCGAGTGTACTTGTTCATACATAAATACGTCGAGCTTATCCCGCTCTGTTGATTTTTATGCCGTTTGCCGTAACTTGTACGCATACGCATTAAGTATCGATTTAGCTGTACACAAACCGGGTGTCTAAATAAATCAGTTGCTTTCATAAAGAATGTGTAGTACATATTTTTGTCAGTTTTGTAATTGCTTAAAATCATATTATATAATGTAGCAATCTTTTCTTTTTTATATATATAACTTTAGCTAGTTATATTTCATTGTGTTTATAATATTGCTTGGAAAATATTTTCATTCCATTACATTTTCAACTCTACACTGTATACTGCTATGTTATAGACATTTTCTAATACCAAAACATGAGCATGCACGTGGTCCGCATACCTCCTAGTATGTATAGCATGAAGGGTTTAAGAGAAGCGTTTAGCTAGCAGTTTTGTGTAATATCCAACTAAATTCGTACACGTGTGAACTTGTATTATGAAAATCGCCTGCAAAACCTAGAATATGTAAATTATGTGCTACAGTAAATTTGCGTATTGTGCAGGTATAATTAAAATAGATCTGACAGAAATACACGTATTAATAAATATTCTAGTAATTCTAATATAGATACGCATACATACATTCGATACATGGTAATAATGTGATTAATTTACGTTTAACTTGATAATAATTATTTAGCATTACAAATCATTTAGATATTAATTAAATAATAATGTAAAATTAGTAATTTTAGTCTATTTTTTCTTAACTTTTATTATACGTCTTTTTTAAATCATACTTGTCTCTCAGTTTTTACAAACTGTAAAGTACAAGTCACTATTTGTTCTTTCTACTCTCGTATTACTTACAAATCTCATGCTAGTATACTACGCTTTTTTATCTACTTTTTTATTTTTTGTCTCTGAAATGCAACACGTAATACACGAGTTAAACAATAATATGTAAAAGAAAAAAGAAATACGCAAGCATGCTTATACAAGGTACAACTTATACACGGAAATCGGAATTCTGAAACGTTTGTCATCGTTTATTATAATAGTATTATCACTATTAAGCTCTAAAGCTATAGAAACATATGCTTCATTCAACGATACTTGCTGTCATATACTGACGTTTTGCTAGCATTGCATGTGAATCTGATAATCCAACCAGTATTGGTTTACTGGTTGGTGGTTTCAATGACGTTTAGGCTTGCATAAGTTCGGTTTCTTAAATAAGAAAAGGTTCATAAGAATTTTAAATAATATACCAGTAAAATGTGCAGATTTAAAACAAATTCCTTTATATATATATAGTTATAGAAAATGAGAAACTTAAAAAATTGTTAAAATAATAATAACAATAATTTTGCGAATATCGCTGGTAAATGTCAAGTTCGAGTACTGTGAAAAGATAAGAAGTTGTGGCGACATTGAGGTTGCACGAAGAGAAGTAGGTACTCCGCTCGTTCCATCCGCTTCGTCTAACTTCACCGTTAATGCTCATCCTTGCACCATGATATCCAATAAATTATTGCTCACACATATACACCATATATATATATATTGAATGTGTAATTGATAGTAATAAAAACATATAGATTAATTTAAAACAAAAATGATAAATAACAATTTAAGAAGAAATTGAAATATTTCAAATATTCCAGTAAGTTTATTCCATTGAAACAAATAATTATCATATCATATTCATATCATATCATATTCAAACAATTATCTGATAGCAATAATTTTTTCGTATTTTTAATAATTAAATGAATAACAACGTGTATAAATGACATATACAGAATGTACACATACATTAAATCGTAATAAATGTATATAGAAATGATACTATATAAAGATAAAACATTTCCATTTGGTAGATGGCCTAAGAGTTTTAATCTGTGTATTATTTCAATTTATCATAAATTATTGCACGATTATTCAAAAGATTTATTCAGCGTATCTTCGCTGTAAATATCTCGAGGGTTTCGCATTTCGTACGATATGCGATAAAATTTGGTCTTTCACGCCCGAATGTGAGAAAATAACGGTAGAGTGGTTACGGTAAAAACGTTGTGGCACGATAAAACGTTACAGAAAACATAAGATTTATTTGATCCAATAGGCGTTAGGTAGAATGGCCCGTTTCCAATACTTTCTGCAATTTAACGATCCTTTCTTCTCCTCGGTGCTTTTCATCCTTTTCCCTTGCTGTTCACTGATTCAGCATGTCCCCGAGATACGTTATGTTGACCCTCACGGTAGCGGTCATACATCTCCGTGCTTCGACTTTACAGCCCATGAATTCCGAAAAGCTCGTTGGTGTCCCGTAAATTTTAATCTTCTGGAAACGCTTGTGTTCCTGTCCGCCACTAGCTTGCCTGTTATCGTTTAGTACAATAGTTAATTCATAGTTGATTGTTGATTTCTGTGCATCGAAATATGTGTCTCCATTTCGATTTGACTTGTTTGTGTTCAGCATGTTTGTTAGCATAGTGGATTGGAAGAGAACGTGCACCACAGATTATGTTTTGTTTCTTGGAAATTTTATTGCTACATTTTTGAAAATATTAATTTACAATATTTTTAATGCAAGGATTAGAGTAATTACGTTTATATGAATAAATGTCAACATTTAGAAAGAATTAATTTAAAGAAGAAATTATACTATCTGTATCGTTATGTAAATTACATCCAAATACATTTATGTAACACTGTCGTTTTCTTGCTGTTAAGTTATAGCGTTTGAATATTGGAGCCAATATCGGCGCATATTTTACACCAGTTTCAATGCGTTCGTGCAATTCGTCATTCTTAATTACAGATGAACGTGATCTGTCGCGTAGAGATTTATCACATCCGTTAAATCGTTTCAATTATTTTTGTGCTGTTCTTTCATAGATAGAGCTTGTTCCAGAAAGAATAAGAATATTTCGATATGTGGTGAAATGACAATCGTGTAATATTTTCTGTATGTTTGATCAGTTTCCCAAATCAATTCCAACGAAGAAGAAGGCTCGGACGAAAGACTTTCATATAAAATATTTAAAACTAATTTTCTTACGTAGAATAACTTTCTCCCCGGTTTTACTATGATTACAAGAATTCGTGCATATATATAGAGCAGTTTTTTAATTCATTGAATTTATTACCACATCGTACCGAAAAATATCCACGTATTCTTATGGTCAGGCAATTCGCGTGATTTGAATACCATTAAAACTTTTCTATTGAAATACGTTCACGCCGCTGATTTTATTAAACGAACAGAGAATAGCAAAAGTTTTGACTGGTTCTATTCTATATGTATCACACGGATGAAGAATCTTGCCAATTTTCCAGTAATAATCTCGTACTAATTTATGAAAAGCATATAAATTCGAATTTTTCATCGTATGATATATTAAAAAATCTATCAAAGAAATATGTCAAAACGTATTTCACATATTAAACACGATAAGTAAAAGATACAAGTTCCAACTTTATAATACCCATCAAGTGGCTGAAAATGTACTTTTGATCTATCGATGACGGGTCGTCCTGTTCTTTTACACCATTCCTTATCAGGATAGTATAAGGTCGTTCAATTTGGTCCTGGCGTACAAGGATGGATGCTTTTTCCCGCGGGCAAGCAACGTCGACAACCTTTAAGACAGAATGAGAAGGAACGATAGTGGTGAGAGTGTAAGTTCGTATATAGGTTCAGCTTTTATACAGAAGCTTATTGCCATACTCCTCTACATTCATAGAATATCCCGCTGCAAGTCCATCGTCCACAGAACTGCGGCTTCCGTGTCCACCAATTTTTCTCTGCTCAAGCACGTTGATATATGTCCGTATAGAGAACGAGCAGAGAGACTCTCGTGCTGACCTCTTCATCGCGCAAAATCTGATTTTAAAAAATGGCATCTTATTACAGCCAGGTAATTATTAGCAGACACGTTTGGATTCAATTTTGTAGTAACTACTGAATATGGTGATTTTACTCGAGGAAGGAGATCTGCACACAGCGAATTACAAAAGTATTTGAACAATTATTGTAGAAAATCGTTGCATATGTATCATGTGTGCTATATACATACGTTTCTAAAACGTTAATGTCTTGATCTTCAGATTGTTTAGTTTCTAAACTATGAAGAAGGTTCTTCAAAATTGATTTAAAGATTATTTTATTAAGGTGCCGATACCAAACGAAATGTATACTATTACTGAATCTTTTAATAGGTAACTTCAATTTATAGTCTTGTAAAAAATGAATACTGTTCGTGGATATTAATTAGTTTGTATATTTTGGTAAAAGTTATATACTGTTGGCATAAATTCAGCGAAACAGATTTGTTTAAAGTTTCAATGAAGCTAGTACATGTATGTGTTATCTGATGTGGTATAGCATAGAAATTGTGGGGTCTTATTTCTTTGAAGTGACTAGACAAATGATCACGGTCACTTGTATTCGATAGAGAGAGATGTTAGGGAATTTCCTAGTTCTAGAATTGTATCGTCGTAAAATCGATCTCAAGGGAGACATAGTTCTAGCAAGATGGAACAACAGCTCATACTGCCACAGCACCCTTGATAGTAATTCGAGGAATCTCTTCAGCTTGTGCAATTATCAGCAGAGAAGACGTTTTTCTTACTTGTCAGTAAGATTTATTTGCATTAAAATTGTTATAAAATTCAAGCATACATTAAAAAAGCCCGTAACTACAGTCGCAACATTTGAAATCCCAAAATCTCGGAATCCTTCGAAACTCAAACTTTGTTTGTATGATATATATATATTATATATATGTTATGTATATATCATGTATATTCATGCAATTTAAAATATTCTGAAACATTAGTTAAGTATAGCAACGATTAATGAATCATCCTAACGATTATGTCTCGTTAATGTATATATTTATGCTCATTGCCAGTGAATGTGTTATAAATAACGTCAAGTTCCAATTAAATTATCCTATAATTAATAATAACTCTGAAAACTAAAGTTTAATGATCCTAATAAATTGCATATTATTATCTTCCTACGCGAATGTAAAATTTAATTTATTTACTTACTGTTAACCCAACTAATTCAAACAGCCTTTCCTTGAATAAATTGCAACTTTGAAGTTTCTCATCTTAAATGTTAATAAGCAATATGAAACTTCAGATTAATTAGTTTTATAGCGTAGCTATTTTCCTTTTAACGATGATACGAGGCAGAAGCTTTATATTATCTTTGTACAAATTTTTTGTACAATCATCTGATTATTTTATTTATTTATCTTAATACTATTAATCCGTGTTTCTATTAGAGATCACTTTTACTAAAGATGCCAATCATGATATTCCGACAAAAAACAAAAAAAAAAGTACATAATTTCTGGTATATAATCCCATGCCATTGTAATCTCGTCACATTTTATACCGTATGATCTCTTTTTTGTACGCTCGAATAATTCAGTCTAGAAAGGGAATTAGTTATGATGTTCTTTATCCCTCTGTAGTTACAGAGCCAAACACTTTAATCTTGGTGCTTGTTTTCAGAATTGTCCACTTTGCATGGGAATTCGTATATATTTATAGTCACATTTATATAAGCGGTATAATCTGTTTCACGTGATAAATCATGTTTGCACTTTATCTTCCAGCACAGTAAATTCCAGTCCAATCTTTTCAACGATAATGCGTTTAAATGTTTTCACGTTATATTTCCGCGAATATCATCACCTGTAATTTATCACCGTTTTCTATAACGCTATGATAATAAATTACTAGATGAAAATTAGTGGGGCGCCAGACATTAATTTCTCACGAGCTTATTTATATCAATGAATTTTAAGCCATTAGTATTGGAAAATACGTTATTCTGCATTGAATCGAAGAAATATCAAGACATTTGACTGAGCCATCCTTTTGTTCAAATCACGTCAGAAACTTAGCTTTTGAAACTATCCTTTAACCTGATAAAGAGTAACATTGAACATTCTTCCTTCGCATTTTTAAACATTGTCGTTTGATTGAAAGCGATATTTGTGCAGTGAAATTTTTCCAAGATATGTAATGATTTCCAAATTACGAATTTTCCATACTGAATACATTCTGAACAACCCAATATAGTAACGTAGTTGTTAGAAAGATATGGGAGCTTTAAATATTTATCTACAACCCCTGCTCAAATAAACGAAATTTAGTCTTTTTGAAGTACAAACAAAAAGATATTAATTCTATTATTAAAAAATTTTATTTGTCAGTTATGTTTTCGTATTAGTTCAAAGTCTCTACTGTAAATATTTCGTTTGTACATATTCAACAGCGATTGACGTGTTGTGTGATCACGGAGCTTAAAGTCTTGTTCATCCTTGCTTTGGACTAATTTGCCAAACTAGTAGCACTAGATCTCTGTTAGTCTCTGAGTTATTATAGTAGTATGTCCGCAGGATATTCGCAGATACAGGAGAACTAATGTCCAACTATATCGCCGCATATCTTCGCTAAAATTGTATAAAAACAGCAAACTATGTGATTTTTTTTATATCAGATAAGTAAATTAGTCGAATTCGTTTAACAAAGAATCTCATTGGAAATTTGATTTGTAATTGCAGAAATTGTTAATGGTTCGTAACTATTTCCCTTTCGTCACTCTCTGTATAATTAAAGATTATTTCGATGCTAAGATCAAAGTTGTCACTGTTATTGTACGAATTTTTAATGATAGGTTCGAGAAATTTCATTTGAAGTTTGGAAAGTTACGAAAGCATTTCTCTTTTCTTATATTAATTCACCTGTTCATTTTTAATAGTGGAAATTCTAATAAACGAGGAAAATTTTCCGGGGTCCCTCTTAGTAGTATTTTGTACTCCTGAGGGTGAACAATGTACTCTGGAACAAAATGCTTCCCTGTAGGAACATTTGTCCATCAAGGGTTGGATATATCACGCGCTCGTGTTCCGGTCAATGGTAATTAGCGAATCCACTAATCCACAATGTTCATTTACGTGTGTGCACAATTCTCTATCTGAAGAATACAATTTGTACTACCATAATCGTTTCGAAATACTAAACGAGATATTAAACGCTCAACACTTTTGCTAATATGATGATAAAATAAAGTGAATAAAATTGATATTTTAATTTTACTTCTTGAAAGTAATATAGGTTCCTTTTTATGAAAATACATAACTTGAAGTTTTGTTTTAAATATAATTTGATTTGAGAGAAATTGAAGTTTCAACTTCACGAGGCAAACTAAAGTTTCAAACAATTTTCTGCTTATATTTTCCAATACTTGGTTCAATGAACAATTAACTCCACCTATATTTGACATTGTTAAGTAAGTCTAAGTTAAATCCATTATTCAAAAGCATGGTTCAATAATTCCCATGTTGAGCGTTAATAAGTCACTAAAAGTGCTTGATGATTCGATCAAGAAAGACGAATATCACAGGTTATAACTTTTTGTCTACTTCAAAGAAAAGAAATCGCGATAGTCGATACTTACATTGCCTGATCTTCAGCCATATTAACCTTTGTTGGCGAATTCACACAGAAAACTTCATGCATTATTGAAGAAGTTTCAGTATTTTACTTCGACCATTCAGAACGTAGCTGAACTATGAGACTCGAATATAAAATATTATGGTTTTCAAACGTTCTGGAATTGATCGGGGTATCATGTTCCAATTATATAAATTGGATCGACGTTATCAATTATGTTATAATAAATGTGAATAAAATAACTTAAATTTTTCAACTTCATAAACTTATGTTACAAAACAACGATACGATAGAAAACAGAATTTTAAAACCATAGATCTCAATAAAATTTCAATGAAATATTTCAATCATAAATCATTAAATGTTAATTCAATTCTTGTAATTATAGGTACAATACAACACAATACAATGCAATATAATAATTTCCTTCTTTTCAATGTTTAACGATAAATTTCATATAAACGTATGTTTTCGTCATCACATTCTTCTCTAATTTAGCATTTTTAATAGAGCGTATCACTGATTTGAATTTTCCTTGTTTATACGCAGGTACTTTGTAGGCCAAAACCGTTGGGACCGAAACAGCATTGTTGCGCTACTAGCACAGGTGGTCTTGATGTTTGCAGTATAGGAGGAGTTGACTTATCAGGTATGGCTTCAATTTAATAGAGAATATAATTCGATAGTAGCAAAACTATATCTATATAATGTTATGTCGACACATTGCAAGTGAAAATATATATTAATTATATATTAAATATGTATTAATTTAAAAATACTTCCATAGATTAAGTAAATGCATATATATTAAAGATCTATGATGGCGTGAAACTTTATTGAAAGGGAAGTGGTTTAGTTTAAATACTATTTCATTTTCTCCCTAATAGAATTTCAATTTTAAATGTCTTGAGACATTACCAAAAAATTGTTCATACAACAAACTTTCTCCGTAATTATGCAGTTTATTTCGATGTACAGTAAAATGTATGTAAATGTACAATCGTAAAGAACGTCTATAGAATCTCGTATTGCCGTATGAATAGAGCCATTCACGGAGAAAGCTAGAAATTTTAGTCAGTGGAACTTCATTTATTGAAACAAAATTTTAGTCGGTGCCCGATTAAACGAACTCCTATTAGCTGAATAAGTAAATATAAATTTTAGTTTCTATTATTTAATGAGAAATTATACTGAAGAGAATTATGCGATTATAGGAATTCTCCAGTTACATGAAATGTTTAGCCCCAAAGGGTTCAAATAAATGGGCTTCTACTGTAACGTATATTTCAAAGACGAAATTACAAGCTACAGCTACAGTAAAGATTTATTACATTCTTTCATTTATAATCATGTTACGCAATTTGCTTTTTATATCGCCGTATCGCTTGTATAAAGTGATATTTGCAGCTTTTGTTCGCAGCGATATACTGTTTCCAGCTTTTTCTTATCCGACGTACTACTCTTTTTTACTTTCCTCTAGTCTAACGTAATAGAATTTACCCCTCAACGACCTTGAATAGACAATTACTATTCTATTTACAGTAGAGTTTACGGATATTGAGCAATTAGGGTCTTTTGTTGAATAGCGATCAAGGGGATAAAGTGCTCTTCCTGCTTTTCTCTATTCAACGTGTGCTTCAACATTTCTCATTTAACATTGAAATAAACTTCTGGGAAGAAAGATAAAAATAAACACGTTCTGGGATAAGAATTATTTTATTAAATGTTCAAAATCGTGTTACTGTACTCTTAAGAATTTATAAAGGAAGCTTTCACAATCATTCTAGTTTACGTGAATGAAATAAATAGAAAATATTTACAAAATATACAATATTCCCAACAAAATACGCTATCCGTTTAGGGTTTTACACGATTATCCGTGTAAAGTGGCTGCTTAAAACTGCTTTCTGTAAATTACTCCATCATCCGTCATTTGCATATCTCATGCATCCACTGGACGTAAGTACAGAAATTTAGGTGCGTCTCCTATGCCATTTAATTTATCAATACATAACTCTACACACGGACAAACGAAGTATTTTGATAATACAGTGAATTTTATTCCTTACGTTGGGATTTCATTCCTAAAAGCTATCATTCAAATGAGTCATGTTGATCGTACCGTGAATGAAATTTCACACCGGTATACCTGTTTTATTTTACGGTATAGCAAAGCCAAATAAGTGAAATTAAACGCTTTACTGTTGTTCCATATCGAACAAGAATCGTTTGCATATTGAAATAAAATTCGCACAGGATAAAGTTTAAAAACTAATAAATGAAAGTGTTTTGATTTTAGTGTTAACATTCGAAATATTAATATCAATTATTCCGCACTCAGTGAATTCCTGGCTAAAATGTTTCTGTGGATCTGTACGCCATGTGTTTATTCGGAAAACGGCATTTAAGTCACGTGTATGTAATTGCCCGCCGAGTGACAAATATTCAGCATCCGTTGAATGCAAAATATGTGAACCACGTCCTATATGAAATGCGAATAAACATTCAACGTCTTCGAGTTTCTAAATATTCTCTAATAATTTCCAAATAATTAATTGTATATCGAAGAGTTATTTGAAAGAACAGAGCATAGAATCGTAATAAAAAAGAAAACTTGTATGATAAATATATCTACCTATTTATACATTATACAGTATTATACTTTTAATTTTAATAAAGCTGGCAAGTCAGATGTCAACGTAAAGCAGCAGGCGTCTTATATTTTCTATTATGAGAGTTTTTAATTTTGAACATGTCGTAACGCAAAGATTAAGGTAACATGGATATGCAGATTCCATAGTGTAGGGTGTAAATAAACGATAACAATGGATAAGATAATGAATATTGTACGCACGTACTTGGCCAAGCATGGAATCATACAGGGGAAGTCTGAAAATGTTTGAAAAGTCAGATTCTTTTCACGACATTGAGTATGCCATGAATGATTAATGAATGGAATAAAAACTTTCTACCAGATTATTCATTCATGGAATTGTCATTAAGGAAGGTTGTCACGATAAAAAATTGTCCAGTTGATTTTATGACAGAAATTATACATTACATTGTAATTAAGTATCTTTTTCTAGTATAATTAAATATTTTTTCGTATTTCGTACAAAATCACACGTAGGTTTAGTATTTTTACTTTAATTCATTTATTTAGAATCGTATCCATCTCTGATGGCTATTAGCGGCTATTTGGAATTCTGTTAATCCTTATTTTGAATTTAGTTTATTCGAAATTGGCTGAACCAGTCGTACATCTCCATTCTTGCAAGGACTACAACTAAACTTGGCTTCTTTCTAGTTAGCACGTGCGCCGTAGCTTCTCCTATAAAGAAAACTTTTATGAGGGTGATATTTACCGGATTCTTTAAAAGTTATAACTTTCATCCATTTACCTGCGTAAATTGGCGAGCTTAATAGGAATGTTGAATAACTATTCACATTATAAGTTTCAACAGAAAAGTCAGTTATGAATACGGGTATCTGTATAGTGCGTTATCTTCACATGGGATTACTACATTGTGATGAAAAAGGAATACACGTCAATATTTTTGATAAGCCGTATGAAGCTCTGGTGACGAACCATTGTCCTGACAATTTAGTTTGCAGATCGCGATCGTTTTTTGTTCCGTCACACAAACTTTCAAATCTTTTTAATCGGGAAGTTTATCTGAAACAATCGGAAACGATCTTTGCGCGTAGATGTAACTCTCAATCTGCATGAAAACCAACGGTTCCATCATTTCGGATGTTGAAGTTGAAATAGATGTAGATTGGTAATCGATAGAAATAAAAGAAAGAAAAAAATGGAAAATATCGGAACTCTTTTCATTCGTGAAAGGAGACTGCTTCAATCATTGGTTTATTATTATCCTTGGATAAGAAATTAAAGATACGTAAAATTAAAATGTCTGTTGTTTCAGTATTCTAAAGAATAAAATTAATATTCCTTTAAAGAAAAAATTGTAGTACTGTGCAAAACCTATTTAAACATACAAATTGATATATGTTTACTTTTTATGAAAGAAACTAAAATTTTTCTATAAAAAGAAACCTTTAATCCAACATTATGATCGCTAAAATTTTTGGAAGAAATAAACCTTTTTTTTTTTAGCAATTCGTGCAAAAGTATGCCAAATAGACAAATATCGTTATAAAATAAAATGGGCAAAAGAATTTTATCTATAGATTCCATTTTTTACTTGTATTGTATAAACATTCGCAGTTTACTAACAATAACCTTTAACAATTATAACTTAATTATAATTGATTCGATTATGACCAATCAGTGAAAGAAGATATTTAAAAAATGACTCTTTTTCTTATTTAATTTCTTGTTAAGCGTGAAAGATAAATACGATGCTAAGAAATGGCAGCACATTCCATATATTTAATGTTTTCATAATTTTCACCTTAACAAATTTGCCCATATTTCATCTTTTAAGAACACTATTGTATAGCACGATGTATTACCCCGGCATAAAATGTTAAGAGAAAAAATTTCGTTTAACTACGTACTTATACTACGTTCGTAGTAACCACAAATATAAGAGGAGCGTAAATTAATGCGACGGAAAGATGAAACCTAATTCAACGATCGTAATAGGTATACAAACTGTAACCATTTTCATAACATCGTAGATAATAATTTTAATAAAAATTGAAGATAAAAATGAAAAAAAATTCCCAAAATGTGGCGATAAAAAGACATACATCGTTAATTAAATAAATCCTATACATACAAAGCAACGATATTTGACGTTCTTACGTGTCTACGAGCAAACTTATTGCACAATTTGACACATCTTTCGCGTAATACTCGATATCTTCTTTCAGATAGTTCATTTGATATAGTTTTTGGTGCGGAAGTTGGTGCTGAAAATTTGTTTATTCATGCATCAGCTAAATCAACATAATCTCCATCTTCCATTCAATCTCCGTTTTATAAATCCTATTTCAGTTTTTCGGCTTTTTCCATTTCTCCACGGGTCTGAATATCTGCATTTCCTTTCGCAAATCGTGGAAGTAATACGCAAAGCCATCTGCTCTGTCCAGAGAGAGAAAAAGATTAAACCTCTTTTCATCTGTAAAAATAACTTTTCGCCATTCCTCTCTCCAATGAATCCGTTATTGTGAGAACTGTTGCTAAACACCTGATGCTTCTGCTACTTGCCTCGCATACGAAGAAAGATTCGAGAGTTTTGTTGAAATAGCACCTTCGCCACGAGAAATTATTGCGACGGCCCGTCCTATTCCTTTTGCCGCGCGTTTCCAGGCTTTTTAATAAATCGCGAATTAGTTTACAGCTCCACGAGGGAAGTTTTTAATCGCAAAGGAAATATGTGTTAGCGACTACGAATTTCTGGGGATTTTTTTTAAAAGAAATTAGGCCACGGTTATTTTCCCTTCGTACAATTTATGATAATTACTTTCATAACCGTGCACAATTTATTCGAATCCTGGCGTATTTGCGGTTCTGTGGCTTTCAATCGTGTTTTTATCAGCACGTTGTGCTCTGTTCCGGCGTTTCGTGAATATAATTCTGAAAATAAATTAATGTTAGAAATAATAGCATTTCAAATGCAACTATTTGTGAACAGGCTTGAAGATTTTTAGCAATTTGGAAAGAAGCTAGTTGCAATGTTCACGGAAACTGAACGTACTAGTAGAAACATGATTGAACAATACAAAACCATATATATATTATCTAATCATCCTGACAATTTAAAATATAATATTTTTCATTTGTTTGCGACTAGAAAAAGCATGCTTGTGAATATGACCAAACTAAATGTTCGAGTGGTTCGTTCATAAAACTTCTTCTCAAAACTTCTGAATAACGCTCGATGATCTTCAAACGCAGCGACAAAATCGTTATATTTTCGCATAAAACAGTATCATTGACATTGTATTTAAAATTCATTCAACTAAATAATCGATGAATTCGTGCGTATGAAAGTGTTCATGGCACTGAATGGCATTTTAAATTTATAGACGTTTTGTATTTTGCCGCAGAGCGTTTTTACATATACGGCATAAATCTGTCTGTACCGTTTAACCTCTTCATTTAGCGCATTCAAAATTGCTTTACATACACATTCACGCGATTTGGACTTACTTCTACAATATTTATGACGAACTCTAAGTTATTTTTAATTTTCCAAGTGAATTAATGTTTACGTAATTTCTAATGTTTAATTAATTAGCAGCGCATATATAGATATTGTTCATAAATATTGTTTATTGTTAATAAATAATTGTCTGTTCTTATCTAAAGATATGTCGCATGTTCAAAAGTAACGTAATTGTTATTTTCGTGTTCGTAATGTATCGCCAATTTAATTAATTGGAAATTACTAATTTCATTGTTTGCGATATCGTATTGCATTTAAATAATAGAGCTTCGTGCACTCAAACCCGCAATACGATACATTCAATTATGATAGTTTTGATAGTGTATCGATATTCAAATCCATACACAGCAATTCTGCATACACGTATACGAGCACTGTTACAATTCATGTTTACACATATGAAAATAAAAATTCATTTGGCGCGAAACAAACAAAATTTCTAAAATGAAGTTTGCCTCGTTAATAGACAATAATAAATATGACATTGATAATGGTGGTGATTAATTTAAGAAATATCTTATATTAAATATTTCAGAAAAGTAAACTGCTAACAGCGTTTCTACATGTTTTACGACCGTAAGCATTAAGCATAAAAGTTTAAATTAAAGGTTGCAAGAAGCATGAATTAAAATGGAATTTGAATTAAAAGTTAGAAAAATAAAAATTGATAAAGTTTTATGTAGTTCACTTTGTCTTCTTCAAAGACATTTCAATTTATTTCTTGTTGTGTTTATACTGATATATTAATTATCTGTATTTTAACTGTTTTAATAATTGCAGCATATGGGGCAGCATATACATATTACCAAAACTTAATTTATTATTAACGTTTAGTTAATAATATTGATACTCCGTGACTCATAATCAGTTTTAAATACGTAAACGTCTGGATTGAATAATGCATTTTATGGAAAAGACATCCATGTTCGGTGGTTAAATGGAACTGATTGTTATCAGACCGCTGTAAATCTTCGTTTATGGACGGTGCACGAGAGAACACAGTCAACTCCAGTAATGGATGCTATTAAAAGGCTGGCTCATGTTACTGTAATTAGCTCGAAACATTGATCACATTAAAGCGCTCTTGATTCTTCAAAAAAGATTAGATTCTGTAACAGTCTAACATTCTTTCATCTATAATTTATTTGAACACCTAAAAGTTTGGACTCTTCACTTTTGTTAAAAACTACGTAATTTATGTTATTCAATTAAGTAACGAGAAAATTATCTATATCCTTGAACAGCGCAAAATAATACTTTTTGTTTATTATAAATATTGTAATAATGAAATATACTATAAATTATATTTGTTAACATAATCAAAATTGTTTCCTTATTTTGTTTTACATATACCATATCATAAAATGTATCATATTTAGCATAAAATGAAACGTAGATAATATGATTTCATTGATATAACATTTACAGAACATTCCAAATTTTTAATTTAATTTATTACAGTAAGTATTAAATATTAGTTTATACACAGCTATCGCTGTCAAAATTATTTCTAGATCTCATTTTAGATGTACATTATGAAAATAATAATGTATTCCACTTGTAGTTTCATAAACATGAATATATAAATACATTTAATGTATGAATCATGTCACAGGAATAAACACAAATAAATGTTATCCGTATTAATTCCACGCGAATAATCATCTACACAGAAGATATCTACAAAATTTATTGCAGTTCTATAAAACGCCGTAAGATGCATAAATATAAATTTGTACAACATTGATAGTTTTCCAATAAAACACGATACTCACATTTTCAGATAATATTACATGCACTGAACAGTTCTCGATAAATCATGCGGGAAAGCAAATAATGTGTATAGAACAAGGCTATAACTTTATTCGTCTGAAATATCTCCGAAACTTTCCTAGACAGAAAGTACATACATAGTTCTTATAAGTCATTTATTATCTTCTATGAATACTTTCTGAGAGAAATAATTTTGAATATATCGTTGCATTAATTCAGTAATAAAATATGAATCATCATACAATAATAATAAATCTTTTAAATAAAGAGACTTTTCAAAGAGAGAAATAATTAGTCTTTGTACGCTCGAATATGTTCTACATACACACCAAGTTCCACTAAAGTTCAAAATTTTTGGTTGTCTGACGTTGCTTGTTAGCCGCCTGAGTTTCATCGTGGCATAGGAAGATGTTTGAAACTGTTTTTTTATTTTTAATTGTCCAATTTACCAATTGAATTCTACTCGTTAGCAACGCACCGCGATACAAATAATTCCTCGTTTTAATAGCAAATTACCACAACCCACATACTATTATCAGTATGTCACTCTAATCCTGATGAAACTGTCCGCAATGCCGACAAAACGTCAGAACGTGTCCCCCAAAGAGAGGACGTGTCCTTACACCACGAATTCTCAATTTTAGTGATCGTGATAATCATCGAATAGGATCATGAGAATTATTTTCTAACGAAATATGCTATTTTACAAAAATATCCAGACGGATAAGTGGACAAAAATCACATTTCTATAGCCTCGTTATCTCAAACTATAGATTATGTTAATATGTCGCGAGGATTTTATTTAGCTGCCGAAGTAACTTTTAACTTCTTCGCAAAAAATATTCTAACTTCATACGATATTCGGTGAAATTTTAATTTAGTAAGAAAAATCTTGTCGTAGGACGTATGGAGATTTTCGTAACTGATCGTATGTCATTTGCCATTTCAATCGTTCAATTACAACTATTATGCTACTCTCGCAAGATCTGTTCGTCGTACGAATTCCTCTTAATATCATTGTCCACTTTTATTTCTCATATATGAACAAAGTAAATCTTCATGTACGGTTCTCGTTGAAAAAACCAGGGATTTGTGTATTTCGCAGCGCAAGTTCAAAAGATCGTTTAATCAAACCGAACTATCAACTCACCGCTGAAATGTTTGCTCTACGAGTCTGGTGAAATACGCCTGACTCGTGTACGCACCACTGGCCCCAGATATCGCACTTTCATCTTGCTTTTATTTTATTTTGGTTATCGTACACATTCGTGTGTACAGACGGTTGAAAAATTGTATCCTTTTTAAGTACGGATAATGTATCGTGCGACAGATGCAATTCAATTCGAATTTTACGAGGTCGTAAATTCCACTTGTTCGTTGAACTCGGTATCGCCCGTCACATTTTTTACGTTTGAATGGTCTCACGTGTTTCCCAATGTTCTCGCGGCAATTTAATGCGCTCCGAAGCGTTTTGCTAATTTTCATTGCGGCTTGATGAATTAATTAAGATGTCCTATTTGAGACAGCTGGAGAATATACAGGTTAGTCCGTAACTCGTGGCTCGAATATGGTCAGGAAGATTCCTCGACAATATACATAAATGAAGCGTAAACGAAATTGCTTCGGAAATATGATTTTTGAGAAAATCGAATTGGAAAAATGACGCGAATTTACTCAGTTTCCAGCTAGACAGGAGTAGGTAATCGACGGGAAGATTATTCTACGAAAATCAGTCGAAAATGTAGGATTAAATCTTTTCTATGTCTTATAAGTATCGCCCATTTTTTAAACACCCTGTATATCTATCGCGGACTGAAATTGTTCAGGAAGTGGTTGAGGTACTGTACATACACTGTAACTAGAGTTAGCGAAACCGTGTCGATATAAAACTTTTATTTCAATTGAATTGGATGATATCGAAATCTTGTTATCACTATACGAGATGAAGAAATATTGCTCTTATATTTGACGTTGCCGGAACTGATGATATAAATATGAAACGTCTTTGTCCGAGTGGAAACGCCTGTTACCGGTCCATATCTGAAATAACAATCTAATATAATATAAATCTGTAATAATAATAATAAAAACAATAACGTAAATCAACTTTTACTATTCTTCGGAACAGGATACTATACGTATATTCATGTACAATAATCTGACGTACCGATCGATTGCGGAAGAACGTAAAATTTCTCTTAATTCAGAAAGCAGAATTACATTGTTCTATTGGTCAAAAGATATATAAGTTGTGTAATAGTGTTATAATTTATTACATGTTATTTCGATACGTTGGCTTGCAGGTTTAGAGCGTTGCTCAATAGACCGATTTTCGATGGCTCGGTGTTCCTCTTCGTCATTAGCCAATACACCGCCACCACTTCCTTGGGAGACCGGACATGTCCTACATAGTGATGCTACGCCTACGTGAGGTATGCACATGGTATTTAATATACACGCATCCTCTCATATAGTGCACACGACTACAATCTACAACAAGGACAATAAACTTGTTGTAATATAATAATAAAACACAGGAGATAGCAAGAAGATGAAGTTATCAAATGACGTAGTACGAAGTCAGACTAATTCAGAATACAAAGTTTCGTTTAACTTCGAGTCTCCAGACGATTTCCAGATTCTGTTAACGAGCTTACTTACTACTGAAAAGTAGAATATCGAATTAACGTTAATGTGTTCGTACAAATGGCGGTACCAACTGGTTATAGTTTAAGTGTTCCGTTGAACTTCGATCCCCGAATTGTGGAAATTCTATATTTATGTATACTTATTCCTGGGACAGATATAGAGTTAGGTAGCTAATGGAATAATCCCGCATTTGGTATGTAACAATAAAATTCGCTAAAAACACGAAGAAAATCAATCTCAGTGGAAGGTAGATTTTAAGTAAATGTTTCAACGAAATATTTACTTAAAAAAAAAGAAATACTAAAAAATAAATAGCAAATAAATATTAAAAAAATATCGGTAACAATTTTTCTGCAATCTCGTAAACTTTTCTATCGAAAGAAAAATAGGATTGGAGAAGAGAAACTGGATTGAAGGAACGTAACAGGATTAAACTCAACATATGCAATGTGGAAAAATGTTCTATTATATCAGTTTGCCTCTGAAACAATTCACTCTGTTACTCGCTATTCGCTAAAATTATTTCTATTAGAACGTTGTATCTCACTATAATGATATAATTAATTAGAATTTTATATTTGCAGTTAGGGATGCCGCCACGCAAACGGAGGACATAGGATCTCCAACGCATGCTAGTTAGTATAGCGTGGCGGCAGAATGGCACTCCGTGATTCACTACGCTGGAATTGAACAGTCATCCCATCGCCAGTATTTCCGAAATAACTCGTCTTCGTCGATAATGGAATATTCGTTGCAGGAAGAAATGTTGCGGCGCGAACACTCTGCGCAAATCCGACGTAATCGCCGATATTATTTGGAAAATACGCGCTTCAAAAGCGTACCGGATTTGATTCGAGACGTCGAATCCAGTTGACGTATTTATCTGAAATACTAAACACGTTATTGAAGATAGGCATAACGTGCTATAAATAACGATAGAAAATTGATGTTCGTCGACGAACACAGTACGATTTCCTACTAATCAAAGATTTAAGACTTTTTATTATAGATTAACGATATTTAACCGAAAGATGCAAGGCGTACTGTCTTGGAAGTTAAGAATACGATTTTTCATAATTTGAATTAAAATGTAAGTACATGTCTGTAGTATTAAAATATAAAATATAATAATAAACTTAAGCGAATTATATAAAATTATTATATAGTTTCAATGCTTCTCTATGGTTTCAGAGTAAAAGCAAAAGATTCCTTGGTATCACTAACGATTAGTGTTCATTAATAATTAGTGAATAATTAACGATTGTCTGTTATACGGTATCGTTTCAGTTCAAAGGCATTTCGCTGAAATATATGCCTGTAATTTTTTGCCGATATACCATATATTTATAATAACCGCACAAATTATAGGTATAAAATAGTATTTAAGAAGTTGCAATAATTACTATATTTAATTTACCTGTTATAATGTTTCTTTTCTTTTTTAAACTATACTGTTATGATAACTGAATAAAGCAATTGTTTTAGAAAAATTTATCAAATATGGAACAACTTAAATTGGATATTTATGTAGATAGGTATGTATAGCCTTATGTTAATTTGATTGATATTTACCATATTTGTTAAGTTTGTTTATTGTTATATAGGTCCAAATATTGGATCACGTGCAACATTTCTTGAGGAATATTAAAATTTAACTTTTCCTGGAGTACTAACAGTATTCTATTGTACTACACATTATATTATATATTTTAAATCTGGTATAATAATACAGATATATTTTCTCCACATATTGTCGTGGTTATTAAAATCATTATAGTTATTGTTGTCGTTACTGTTGTTACTATTACTATGCATCGTGCGGCAATAAATTGTAATGTTCTGACCATTTGTGAATAGAGTGTGTTTTCAACGCATAGAAGTAGCAATTCGTGTGAACAAAATTTGACTACATAAAAGCAAAAAAGTGATAAGAATTAAATGAAGAAAATGGCAAATATGAATACTTTACAATTGTTATATCATTTACAGAATAGACGATTCAGGGACTGTAATATAAGCTTGAGAAATTGTTATTAATAAACGTCTCTTCACAAAACAAAATTCCTAGATCATAAATATAACCGTATGATGTTGGATAGAAACATAATGGTATCTCTGTGTACGTCAATATTATATCCAGCAACGCAACGCTGTATACTGTATAATATAAGTATTTTATAAGCAAACGAAGAGTGATGAGAAGAAACTATCATAAAATTGCAAAATTGCACATAGACACAGTTTAGTGTTTGGTTGACAGATACGCTATAACTAAATAAAGAAGATCGATATAATGTAGTTTCGTTTTTAGTTTTAATTATTGTATAAATTTATATGAAACAAATGAAGAAATCTTAGTGACCGGACATCTTGTACATTTTGCATTATTTTTCATTTCTAGTACAAAAGTTTATTTTTATCTGAATATTATATTGAACAATTAATAAGTAAACTTACTGAAGATATTCACTTGGACTCCAGATTAACTTGGAAATTTACTATAATATGTCCTGTAGGTATTTATAAAAGTAACTATAAATACTTGTTGTTGTAACACAAGTTGTACACGTAGTAAAGTAGAAATCGTACCATGTTGTACAATATTACACTAATTATATACATTTTTAACAACCTTTTTTCAACTTTAAATTCATTTGCAATATGATATTTGTAGATTATATATACGTAAATGTCAATATATGTACATGTATACATGTACGCTATTTATGCAATGTATTCCGAATGCGTTATGATAATGCAAAGTTTAATACATCGTACGATAGTCAACTTTTTCGTTAAGTTTCTAAGCTGTTTGTGAATGCTAGTATTTTTATACTAAACGTAATACTTGTTTAGTGCTTATAATGTAACATTTTTGTATAAGCTTTGTTCACACAAACCTGATTGATCGAGTTATTTGAGTTTATGTTTGATTTTATAAATGTCAAGTTATAATTTGAAGTTACTTTGTTTTGGTTGTTTGCTCAAATTACTGAAATTGCAATTGGTACTCCTTTCAAAGGGAGCAACTTGCAACCTAAAGTACTCAAAGAACTTGTTTTCAAAATTTGAAAGGATATTTTAAAACACATTAATAAAATAACAAATTTGTAGTAACGTGTCTGAAATTACTAAGTTATAAATAAATTGAATTCGAGTAACTTGACTAGTCTACACGAGGCTTTAGATCGATATTATGTCTCATTATTTATTTCTTCATCTCAGTATGTACCATACAACGCATTTTATTCGTTAAACAATTATCAGTAACTGCTTGATTTTACGTACAATACGAATGGAGAACGTAACAGCTACCGGATTTAATTGGAAATATTTTACTGAACAAAATATTGCAAGAAAAATAACCGTACGATGTACATTAATCTTCCAATATGCTACTATACATCATCGTATGTAAGATTGAATTGGCGTTGTTAGTGTTGAGAGATGATAAGAGCGAAACACTGCCTGTTGGCTTGCCAACAACGTGAAAGCTCCTGTATACCGATGAAATGAAACATTTGACGTTGCCTCGAGCACAAATAGCTCCTTATGAAATAGGGCACAAATCATTTTTGTATCGAATAAGCGAACGCGTATCAATTTTAAGTACTCAGAACTTAGTGTAGGAACGACTAGTGAAACGCTAAAATGCCAGTTAGATAAAACATTTCTAATAGCGAGAATAATGATTTTTTAATCATCAATTTACTAAAATGATTGCCTTAACCGAAGGAATTTTTTGTGTATTGGTAACAGAGACATATTACATTGTAACCGATTTATACCGGGGAAGAAATTTAATTACACTTCTTAGCTTTTTATTTTGGCTTTAGAACTTTTTAAATTCGATGGAAATATAATTTGTGATACTCTTAATTTATTTTAATAAAACATATTGTAGTATTTTCAATTTAAAAGCAGATTTTATTATTTTAGCTTTCATTAAATTATTGCATTTTGTACTATCTTATTTTATTTATTATAGTACTATTTATTATCATCTAAATATTAATTATTTATTCATTCATATATAATTCATTCATAATAACATATTATTATTATTATTATTATATCAAAAATATTGGCACTACGTTAAAGTAGCGTTTTATCTATAAATTGTTATGCAATTGGAATATACTAGCTATGACTTTCTCAATATAAATTGATGAGATTGTCAAGTGAACGCATGCGATTGTTGACTAACATGTATGAATACATGTGCGTAACTTGTACAAATATAATTATATATGCTATGATTTTTCTTATAGTAATAATAAGAAAATTTCTAACAGCTATATAATAACAAAGAAAAAATGATTGCAAGCCGATAAATACTTTCGTTGTCAGTATTATATGATATACACTGCACTATTGTTCAAGAGTTTTATGACGTTGAATCATGCGAGAAGTGAAAAAAATAATGTTTCACACAAAAATAAATGAAAAATGATAAGACAGTAAAATAGATTGTTGATATATAATATAATTCTTGGAATATGTATAAAGATGAATAAATTATCATTAACTGTACTCATCGTTCTCTATTTATTGATAGTATTTTATTTCGTGTTTTATAAAATTTCATAAATCCATTTTGTTTTTATTTAGTACTTAAATAACATTGCCTTATCCTGAAATCTTTCATAGCAATAATGTCCATCCGTTTGATAATTTTATTAAACATTTTCTAAACGCGTATGTGATTAAACTTATGGATAATAGTGCAAGTATATAACAGATATATTATCGACTATTATAATAATATATTATATATATTGCCGGAATAACATTGATTAGAATTGATAAATTCAATGAAACTAGATTAATATTGACGAACGATAAAATGGTCGATCGACAAAAATTAGCTACTAAATTATTTTCGCTTTAATATTGCATAGAGATATTGTTCAAACGTCTATTAATACTTATTTCGCATTGTGTGATAAATATTAACGTCCCGTAATTATAATATTTCATTAGATACTCACGAAGCATACTCATGTACTGAAGAGTAAAGGAATATTTTTTCCAACATTATATTAAATTATGTGTGATTTTCAACAAGTTTCAACGTATGGGAATGGATTGTACGAATTATACAATATATATAGAAAGTATTTCAACATCTACTTTTTATTGCAATGTTGTAACTTGAAACGAATATTGGTACTTTTAAACATAGATGATAGTTCTTTTTCTTATCTCATATAATTAAATATTTCATTAATTGTAAATATGGAAGTATATTATACGAAATTGCAAAATATATAAGTAGTAGAAAGACTTAAAACGTTTATAAAATTGATACGTTAAATTGATGTATATAAATGAATGAATAAATAGTAGATACTTCGCTTCTGTTCATAAAGTTTCATAAAGTCTAAATGGATATTTCATATTTTCCCTGGAAAACAATTTTGTTATATGTGGATATAACAAATTTCTGGATTTCAACAATTATTATTCTATTATTAATAGATACATTGTATGTGAATATTTAATATTGGGGGTAAAATATTAAATATTTTTTGGTGATTGTCTGCAATTAGTTTATTCCTAAGATCATAGATGAATAAATATTTGTTTATCTACCAAGTTTCACTCTTCTTAATTATTTCATCAAAATATGTACTAATATTTGCATTGGACGCATAACTTATAACAAAAATCGATGATGTATAAATACTTTTTATATTCACTGTATATATATATATATATTCATGGGGAATATATATTTGTCAATAAACAATCAATTAGTATGTTATGTCGATGAGTCGAGTTGTACATACATTTATAATATCATAAAATATATACATACATATATACATATAGGATAATAAGAAAATGATGTATAAGGAGTTTATGAACTATAATAAGTATTTGCATGATGCAATTGAGAAAACAGTAAACATTTGATTGTATTATTTGACACCTTTTTCCTTAATTAATATCCAGATTGTTAAATAGCAAATATGTTATGACTTCTTTGGCTTTTACATAACATTTAAGAAATATAAAATAATGCAACATCGAGTTACTTGGCATTGTTATTAATGTTGTTTAAAGGATAGTAATTATTTCAAACGCAAGCTTTCCTTGATATGATTTTTATTTAAATAATAGTACAAATTTTCGCGCATAGGTCCATTATGATTTGGTTGACTGACTTTTTAAATCTGTTCATTTAACTTTTCATGATTTGTATTTAACGAAATTGAGAAGTATGTAGAATTTATAAAGAAATACACATTGATGAATTTCAGAATTAATGATCTAAGCATGTTTTCACTAAAACGATAAACAAATAATAATATATCATTAATAGAACTACATTACATAATTCTTTAGTGATGGATTCGATAGGATATTATACTCTATGATGGAATAATATTCCAAGATAAAGATAGTATAAAATACACAGTAGAAAAGTACAAATAGAAGGGACATTTGTAATCCATGTAACATACTGAACGAATAAACTCACATTTTGGCTCACATTTGAGATCGGATTTAATTAATTAGTTTTAAAATATTCGTGTCATATTAAAAATTTTTATGAACGAATTTTTTATAAGTCCCTTTTTTGTAATTAAATTACAATTCGATTTGATGATATACAAACAGTAAGAATCCTTATATAACAATAATATAGGAAACAATATTGAATCCCAATAAACATACACGTTATTTCCTTATAATCATGGCACACTTACATAATGATAGGCTTAAATCAATGAAATTATATTGTAGTACATTCGATGCAACATGTAAAATAATACATAAATTTTATAACATGTAAATTTGAAAAGGAAGACACTTTAAAAAAGAGACACAGGACAGACTAAAATATAAATCAATTTTCTGAATAATATTGTCTTTTGCTTCTATCATAAAGGTACAATTTCTACGCGTCTCATCGTACATACAATGTTACGTGCTTTGATTTCTACTGCTGCTTAGAATCCTTTATGACATAATTCGTTTACCCTTTCTCATTGTCTTCTACGTTATCATAATTTCTATCGTAACTTCTTACTTGACCGTAAAATTTCGTTTTGTGCGAAATATCTTTCTTTTCTCTTCTCTATCTTCTGAACAGACACGTATTTCACACAGAAGGTAAGAACGTTTTCATAATCTGAAAATAGAGTGGCGCATTTACAATTAAAGCGATTGATCGCAGAGGATAAATGTGATAAGTCTATTTTTGCAGATCTCCCCCCCCCCAAAAAAAAATAATGAAATAATTGATAGAATTGATATCATCCACGATACTTTGTACAAAATTAATGACATTTCCAATATTATAACAATCGATATGTCCTTTCAGGAGGATAAACAAAATACAAATCTAATTCAAGAATCAGATTTAAGAATGTCCTTCGTAACTCAAACCGTTATTTTATTTTACACGTACAAATGAAATGGTTTTATTATTTTAAGATTGTTATTGTAATAAAAAGACAAGAAACTAAAAATCTGTAACTTATACATATATCACGTTCTTCCCCTGTACTTTTTTTTGTCGCATACAACAATCTACTTTTATATTAAATAATCAGATAAAGATTTTACAGCAGTATTTCTAACTTGTAATAAATTTTATGGTACATGTATCTTATAGGTCCTGTGAACGCTCTCACACGCAGTATATGCTTTCACATTCTTTCATAATAATTATTAATTGGGCCTTGTAATGTTATTAAAACATATTTAGTCTCGTTCTGCATTATTTATATAATATTCCGCACTTAACATTCATTATGTTAGAAAAGCGTAAATTTGTTATTCAGTCGTTAGGTGTCGTTATTTTACACCGAACAACGGTACTATTTTCTTAACACACAATATCGTTTAATTTAATTCTTTCATAACGATATTTTATTTGATAGTTTTAAGGATGTAATTTTTAATAACAGAAAGAGCTCTATCCTTTCTTGCCTCTTATTAAGGACGATGAACATTTTCGTACATTTTCTCAATTAACTAGTTGCAATTAATATTCATTAATAACAATATTTATTTATGAAAGTAAACTAAATGGTCATATGTGAGTTAAATTTTTGTTCAAAGAATTTTGCTAGAGAAAAAGAAATAGTAAAAATTCTTTTTCAATTTGAAAATGAATTTATTCTACAAAATACATATACAGAATACGTTTCTTTTTTTTTCAAATTGAACATCGATATGAAAGAATTAATATGATGATCTTAAAAATTCGGCAAAAAGTAATAAGCTAAATAATTTCATAATTATGTTACAAATTGTTAAATACATCAAATGGAATTTTATTACAATAATTTCTGAAATTATCATTACTTGCTTTGGAATGTATAGGAAAACAATTACTAAGTTTCACCACATTAATACTGCCACAATTGCAGCTTCGAGAAAAATAATTTGATAGATAAGTACACTTTGCATAATCTCTTCTGTAAACTGTGAGAGCTTTTAACGTGATGAAGCAATATGTTTTTATATCTACAAGTATATTAACTTTCTAAGTCTTTTGTAATTAATTATTTAATAATTTACATGTTATTAATTATTCTGAACTTGAAATATTTTGCAGTGGAATGTTAAAATTTCTTTGTAACGTGTACAAAATGTTCATGTTTCATGCATAGATATAATATAAAGAAACAATTCGCATAATTGTTTTCTCATGAATATATATTCTTTCATGTTCATAAAAATTCTTCTGTTTTCTTATTTATCAAATACGTAGTCGTAAAATATTTACAGCTTACTCTCTAGCGCTTATTTCTTAGAAATGTCATTTACGTTCATTGATATTTTTATAAACGCACAGTACTTTCAGAACAACCTACCACGGATGTTCCTATTTCTTGCTGAATTCTCCCACTACCTTTCCTATACTTAAGGATATGATATTTATTATAATCTAACTATAAAAACAAAACTCGTATCATCTCTCTTTAATTGTACAAAAATTAAATTCGTTTTTCAGTGTCGCCCAATTCTTTAGTTATTGCAAATGCGATAAAACGAATTCAAATGCAGGAATAGAAAATAAACAACAAATATACAGATATGTATAATACTAATTATCAAATTTGAAATTTATATTAGAAGTTCGATGTTAAACAACGTATCTTTGCTTTGTAATAACACTTTGTAATAACATGTCTAAGCTTTGTAATAACAGTTGAACGTTTTTATAATTTGTAACTGAAATTATTTCCGAGGTAACAATAAGAAATTAAAGCAAGGAGTTTATCCTTTAACCCTTATTCACTTTTTGATGTAAAATGTACTACAATTGCATGGTTTTTACATAAAAAATGATTAAATAAGAGAGTAAAAAATATTCCGTGATGAATTTTATATTATAGCATTAATTAATACTACAAAGTACATAAAATTATATAAATGTATCAAAACTTAGATATTTTAAGAAATACAACTGTGTATGTATATTACAAGCTTTTAGAAATGATTGAATGTTACCATACAATAACAGTCATTTTATCTCATAAAAAAATTGGTTAAAATTCAATTTATGCAACTCTGCATCCATAAAAAAGACTATGGTTGTTATATTATACTTGTACTTCTAAATTAACAATAAAATATAATTCTTGTGAGTACATAAAAGATGAATAAGGGTTACCAAGATATTTTACACATATTACTAAATAATAACATAACTAAAGCTGTTATATAAATGAAAACAGGTAATATATTGGCACTTATACAGATATTTTGATACTTTCAGATGTAATCATTCGTCTCTATTTAGTACTAACTGACATTGAATGACTGTTATTAACAATTCATAAAAGAAGCAAAATTCCTAAATACTACACAGCACATTCAATGTGAAAAAACGTGATGTTCGTAGAAAAAGATGATAACAAAATGGGCGGCATAATTATCGTAAGTAATGATATATGTATAGGATGATCCATTTCTATTTCTATGTAATTTTATCTCAGAATGTATGTTAAATCGAAAGTAATTTTGTAAACTTTACGACCTTATAGGATTTCTATTATCAGTTTTTTCAATAAAGAAAAAGAACAACGTGATAAAATATATTTAATTTTATGAACATTTTTAGAAGTCAAAAGTAATTAACTATTCCAAAACTCTAATAAATTCGGAGTGTAATATATGCAACTACACTGTGTCTAGAATACAGCAGGTCATAGTTGGAGGTATTTAGTTCTCCTTGATATTATATGACTCAAAAGAAACATTGTACTTTATGAAAGCAAAAATAACATTATACATTTCCATACTTTGGTACTTAATGAATAAACATATAAATTTTATATTCTTAAGATCCTACGAAGAGTAAATGAGAACAATAAGACTAAATGTTGAAAAGAGTTGGTTGATATCATACAAAATTGAAGTAATGTTCTTGAATGATCATCTTATCTATAGAGTCACTTCTATCTATTACTCTCACTTCCTTATATTGTTGCTTTTCGTGTTAAGAAATATAGGTTTTGTTAACTCTTGAAATCCTCCATTTCTTTGCAATTCAACATATTTTCTGGGATAAACAGACCCATCAAAAATAGATCAGCCTTTATATATTTATTACTATTGGCACTTAAAAAAATGCCTTGTCAAAATTTATCACTGTAATTATAAATACGTTTGCCATAAATGTAAAATACGAAATACCGCGAACATTAACCGTACGCGCGTGTCGAACCTCTAAATCCGTACTTCTATATATTTTTATACGTCCAGAAATATAAAAATTATCGAGGAAATATTTCTTTTTACAATAAACTATTAAAATAGAATTGTCACCTCGGTTGATATTCGTATTATGAAACTATTACTTGGTTCCAAACATACTTCTATGTCGTTAAGCAAACACTTCGCATTTCGTAATTAAGAAGCGCTTTTTATACGACATTCTGATAGTACGTTATTATAATTCCTCGGTCTAGTTCTAATATTGATAAAAATATTACCTAGATCAGATGACACATCATCTAAAAACAAAGAAGTAAATTGAAACAACAAATGTTGGGAAATTTGTAAGTGTCCCTGCGGACGCACAATACAAAATGTCTCTGTGATAATACGTCGCAGGTGGATGTTCATCTCCTGGCTTACAGTATTCGTGTTTTTCTTTTAGTTCCGCCTGTAAAAAAGAGACACATGAGATATATACATATATTTAGTATCTCTTTTAGTTGTAGGAAAGAGTAGCTCTACTTAAGGGATTAAGTATAATTGTTAAGGACGGTAACTGAGATGGTAAATTTTACTATACCAGGAATAATTGAGACTAGGAATATGTTTATTAGACATTTCTCATTTAGAATGACACCTCAAATTAATTTGTAAAATTTCGTTTGTTCGTAGAACATCTTGCATAAGGAAATTAAAAAAAATTATTTTCCCTAATTTGTAAAATATATTTTGAGTTTAGGTGCGTAATATATATTTCATCCGGCATAACATTCCTTCTTACCTGACAGATATCTTTACATGGAGGACAAATTAGAGCTCCTTTATGAAGCCAACCATTTTGTATTATTCTGATAGTAATTTCTTGACCAGCATGATAACACGTGTATGTGTAATTTGCAACCTGTACAATAAAATATGTTATAGAGGATATAATCTATCGATCTTATGGTATTAAATACTGTTACGAATATTTTACAGCCACAGTATAAAAAGTTAAAACCAAGTGTATCGCGACAGAAAATTCGAAAGACCATCGATCTTTATGGTAGCTTATGATGGAAACGACGCTGACCGCGGCTGGCGTATGTTAATAACAATATATAACATAAAATAAAAGTAAATTTATGTCACTCACCATTATATGTAATCTACCAGCTTCACATTTATACTGATAACATCCGGAACCCCAATGCTGCCATTGCCGAGCTTGTTTGCAAGCCCTTTCTTCCCACATTTGGTTTGTATGATCGAAGCATCTTGAATGTGGGCCATACTTTTCCAGAGCAAAATTTTTGTCTGGATCTGTTCAGAATTCAATTAATAAAATTAATATATCCTATCATATATTATACTATTTATGAATACTATTTATTCAACGTTGCGTCATGAAAATTAACAAGAAGCAGAACGTTTTAAAACGATAGCTTCTATTTTCATCTTAAACTTGAATATTTACGTAATTCGTTAAAATTTCTATTAATTCGAAAAACAACTTTAACAAAAGCTGATGTTTTCTATATTATAGCAGAATAGAATTTCCATTATCATTTGCGATACAACTTACGAGGATTATTCTCTTCGTAGAGACAATGAGAGCCTCTAACTACTATGTTTCGAGCTCTCCATGTGAACTCCTGAATGTACGGACAATAATCTGCCAGAGATACTGAACCACCATAATATTGTTCCTCTCCAGCTGGTACGTGCGGAATAGAGTCAAAGTTCTAAGAAACAAAAGATCGATACAATACTATCTTTTATCCGTAAAAAATATACTCCGTAGTTAGAGTAATATTTTATTTAAAAAAAAAAACATTTTTGCAAAAAGGACGATTAAACGTAAGCAATTTCATACCTGGTATTTTTTAGGCAGAGGCAATGGATATTTAATTAGATTACACAACGCCACCGAACTTCGATCATCGGTACATTCGGTTTGCAACGGATCCTGTTTTACTTTGTTACAAAAGGGATGAATAGACTTCCCTCTAAAAAACAATAATCTGTTACATCAAAAATATTTAGTGTTTGATCATGTAAATACCTATAGAATAATTCTTTTTCATTTTTACATAGCATAAAGTTTGTGTTTATTGTATTCAATAATTAATTATATTCATGAACCACTAAATGTTCTATAATATTTCTAGGTGGAATTATTCCATTAATTGTGAAGACGTATAATTAAACGTAACGTAAAAATACATACGATAGTCGAGAAGATTTCGAAGATATCCATTCCTTGCACGACTTCATCGAAAAATCGCAGCCAAGATTTTTCCCCCAACCCAGTTCTTGAGCCATTGAGTAATTTGCACTGTACCATCCAGTGTCTTCCATAAGGGCGAGGGTTATTCTCGAATAAACGGGATTTTGCGTATGTGTTCCTGTCATTGCTTCGTTCTGAAATGATACAACGACAAAAATATCACAAATCGATATCAATTCGATCTTTTGTAAGAAAATTAAATTTATTCCAGCATTATATAAATCAATTATAATTAGCCAGATGATTTCTTTAATAGTGCTTTAACGTTACAAAAAAAAAAAATGTTATTCTAGATCACAATCATAAAGACACAGTACATAAACACTGAAAATTGTACAATTCTAATATTTATAAAGCTAATCAAATTCTATTAAGATTAAAAGTACATTAATTCTTGATTTCTTGCGATTCGTTATTTGTTTTACCTCGAAGACTCGTTTTTCCCAATGTGTCAGTGCCGTGCCATCCTCCCCCTGATCTTCTAATTCCGCACCTTCTAGTTCTGGACAATTGAAGTGAGCCTGAGCCTCAGCACGAACCCTCGGCGTGACTATCATCTGCATCGACCTTTCCACGTAACCACCGTGTACCTGCCAGTATCGTCTAACGACCGTCTTGATCGTGTTTTCACTCCACTGATGCGTTTGTAATCTATATGCATATAACAAGATTAGCCAGTATTATCAGTAAAAAAATTCATTGACACCGTAGCAAAATGATAAGAGGTACAACGATACAGCAAGGTATTTGAAATAAACACAGATATCTTAATTTCTATGATCAGTCTGCCGATGATTAATGCGGAAATTATGTTTTTATATAATAATTATAATAATATATATTCATATTTCTACGTGTTACACGTTTTTCGTTCTATGTATTTTTGCATCATTAAATTTCCCACAGATGCAAGGAAAGACATCCACAACGTGTTAATTAATTTTGTATTATTTCAGATATTTAAGATTTAAGATATCATTGAAGATTCTACTTATGAGAAAAACTATATTTCCCCTAAGCAAATGTTTTTTCGTAACGTCGTTGGATCTATCAGTAGAAACGGCTGTGTCGTGAACCCAGAGAGTAGTATTCGTCATGTTGTAATGTTTAACGAGTTCTCACCCTTTTATTACCAGGGTCATACTTTCATAATCGCGTAGTCTATCTTTTATAAAAAAAGAAAAATATATCTCTCAAGAGCAGTTGGTTGCTGCAACATGGGAACTTTTAACAAATCGTAGAAATCCAGTTCCTCCGGTCTATAAAACTTTAACAAAGCAGGAAAACGCTTACAAAATAAGCGCGATACAGTAGAATTTGTAGAAAAAGATCTCTTCAGATTATCAAGATATATCCTCGCAGCGTCCATTGTATGTAGGTAGACGTAAAACGTACGTACGAAGATCCACACAAAGAAGCTCAAATATGAGAGAATGAAAGCACGCAAGCTTACGGTCAGATGGATCGTGGATACAGAAGGGTAGACGATGGCAAAGAGAGAATGAGATCGCTGCTAAGCTACGAGTCAATGTAAGAGAAACGCCAAAAGAGAAGAAGAAATGGCGAAGAGCAAAAGTAACGTGTTCGTCTGACAAGGCCGGAACCTGGTTCGTTACGGTTCGTCGATTTCGTTGGAACCAAGAATACCAGGAACACAAGGAATTTTCCAATTTTAAAGGCAGATACACCGACTCAGTGTCAGGGGGCGAGAATACGCGAGAAAAAAGACTCGTTGCTGAAAAAGAAAAGAGAAAGACAAAGGGATATTATTGCGGGATGATGGATCGTTGAAGAAAGCGAGCCATTCCCTTCGACGCTAGTTAGACTCGAAGGAAACGGCTTTCTCATGTGATATGTGTACATATCTACATGGCAGATGATATATTATACTTTTATCGAAATCCTTTAAATATAACGATCCGATTATTACAAATAAATGTAATATATCATGGAGAAGATAACTTCATTTAACAATACGTAATCGTTTATTAGCTATGAAAGATAACTTTCATGAGGATAGAGATCCTTAAATTTCCCCTGAAATATCTTTGATAGAAAAACGATGCTCTATTATGGAAATGACTATAGACCATCTTATCATATACTAATTTTCTACTACTATATCATAATATTAATTCTTCTGATATAAAAGATAACTTATATAAAAGATGCTTCAGTCATGGAAGAAATAAAGTACCAATAATTGATGAAATATTTCTGAAGCGGGAAATGGTAGTAGCGTAATAAAGCGACATATATTTACTTTTCGTTTAACATCGGTTTCCCTGTATCGCTTCTCCTTGGAGTTCTAGGCTCACCATTCTCATCTCTGTAGAAAGCGTATAAACTTACAGAGAATCCCAAAGCGTGTAATATCTCATGTTTCACCGTGCTTAATAATGTTTCTAGTTCCTGTGGCTTCGTGCTTATGCTGTTCGGACACAAATTGGCGTGACCAGCTATCGGTCTGCAAAATATCAAATGAGATTCCGGTTGCATTGAATTCTATCACAAAGAACAATTAAGTAAAGAAAATTTAAGAATATACATATAAATATATATGTGTAGCAGAGAATAATATACGTATAATAATTTAGATAAGTACACAGACAAGTAATTTACCTATCTAACGCTGCCTCTGTTTGGCAATGCGCTGCATAAGCCACGGTTAATCCTTTATGGCATCTTGCAGTTTGCATCGCGGATACATAGAAGACAAAATCGGCACCATCTATACCTGGGCCTGCCCTACTTCCTTCAGCAATACCGCAATTATGTCCTGTTGCATTACATGTTCTACAAACCTGTTTATCAAGTAAACGCATTACATTCTATTTTTCTGCATCGAATATACTGCGAACAATTCTGTTAATTCTACAAGGCGAAAACGTTATTTCTATCTGTCTTAGATGTATCATTAGTATTTATCGTGAAATAAAAGAAATGAAGTAAAAAGCATAATGAGAAACAGTTAGTGAATCTGTTTAATAAGTCCAGTTTCAAGTATTTCTTTGCCAGAGGTGATCTGATACGTAAAAAGTAGCAATTAAATAAATTCACTCTTAAACTTATTTTAGCCGAGAAGACATGACCCACGCGTTTTAATGTTTTAATAGGGAAAAGAAGGAAAATAAAAATGTCATAATTATCATCGTTTTTATCGTTTGTTGAAGAAATCCAAATATAAGTATTCATGAATTTTGTAATAATTTCAGTTTTGACAATGTTAAAGTTTTAATGTTCTATTTAAACGTGCAGGAACGCACAGAGCGATTGAATATCTGCGAAATCGCTGCAATAAATCGATTTTGCATCGAATTTTGCTCATATAGTTATATATAGATGTTAAGCACATTTTCGACGTCAGCGAATAATCTGGTTTTGCATCGCGAAACACGCATATAAAATTGATATATACTTCACAATTATTCACATAGGTATATCACTTTAATAACTTATTACATTTGAAAGGGCATGTTATTTTCAAACGTTATTTCCAAAAAGAGAATAATCGAAACTGGCTAACTTTTTGTGCATTTCATAGCCCTCATTATGCACGCTACACTTTTGTCGATAATAATATTCGCGATAAATTAATATTTCAATTTTCCTAACAATAATATCCCCGTGTTCGTTGCTATGGAAATTATTAATTATGTTCTTACGTCAAGATGATCTTCGGGCACGACTACTTCACCGCACATTGTAGTACTCCGACAGGTATCTATACAGTGAGTGTGACGATCTTTAACGAACACCTGACTACTTTCGCATTTCCTAAAACAGACGAGAATTTAAAAGATAACGTTCTTTATCTTTAAGAAAGACAAACAATAATAATGCTTAGAGGCGAGTGCAGTTTGTGTTTTCTTGAAAGAAAAAAAACAATATCGTAAAAATCGCGATATAATCTTCGTTGAGCGTTGGAAGCTCCGCTTACGTTTTAAGCTTATACGCTATACATTTAAGAGACATGATCGACGTAACCAGCATGGGACAAGTGGTCTGAAAACTTTTGAATAACATCGATCCGTATACTTTTATGCGATAAAAGTACATAGATACGTATACATAGTACATCAGGAAGGGAAATACTACAATAGGAGGAAGGATAAAACGGACTCCTGGGGAAAAACCGACAGCGAGGATATAAGTGCACTCTGTTACATAAACGTTCACGATCGAGAAGTATTCCACGACACGTAGAAAAATATCGTTATTCTTGACGTTTTAGATTTTAAAGTTTGATGCGAGTATGTAGACAAAGAACTTGAGAAAGGAAGTGAGATTCTTCTATTTATCTTTTGACTTACATCGACAAATCTATAATTCCCCAGGGATACATTCACAGTTACCACAACCACATCCTTTTCCTACGTACAACCATTAATTAATCACACGCATATTGGAATTTCTAATTTCATATAGGGAAGGAATATAAAAATTCTGCGAATTGCTGGCAAGCAATCGAAGAGTTTCGCGCATCTTTATTTGGTTCCACGAGCGGAGGATATAAATAACGAAATGAATGGATACAAACTTAGGGACTCGAACGACTATTGATTATCAATTAATAAAATGGATGGCTTGGAGAGTTCAGTATTCTATCGATGCAACTGATTTGGCTTGCCCTGTAGAGTTTGTAATTTCAAATATCGCGTTTTCTTCGTAATCACATTAAATACGGCAGCCGGCTTAGTGAAAAGCGGGCTTATGTAGTTTAGATCCCGGGTCTTGATACTATTCGAACCTTCGACGGTTTCTATTATATCGTCCTCGATGGGTTTACAGGTCTAAAAGCCCACGAAATTACATATAGACATTTATACAGGTAGTTTATAAATATATAGGAAATTTTTCAGAGATTCATTTTAAACGTCAACACGGTACATGTATTTATTGTTTTATATATTTGCAGATACTTTAATCGATATTATTAATGCTGAAATTCTCGAATTGGGAATGGATTTCGTGCATTTGAAAATTATCAAAAATGTGGCTATAGCATTGATGTCTAAACGGGTATCAATTATTATTTATATTTATATTATATAAATTCTAGCAAATAGACATATATGTATATGTTAAATATAAAATAAGTATTACCAATTCTTTGCTTTTCTCTTTCAAAGAATGTTTGCTATAATAATATTATTATAACATTTCTATATATAATTACAGCAGATGATAAACAAATGATATTGCCGAGGAAAATTAATTTCAATCTTTAATTTTAATTCCGTAAAAACGATAAAAAGCGGTGTATATAGATTATTCGAAAGGAAAATACGCTTTCGAATTTTCTTCTTTCCTGTTTCTACAGGCAGAGAAAGAAAAATGTGTGTAATTTCCTCGAATAACATGTACCGGTATCAGCAGCTTCTCGAAGCCCCTGAAATTGCAAGATTTTATCTCGACATGAATGTGCCCGATGTCAGCGATAGAAAGACGGTCGAAACCTTTTGCTTTTTTCCTCCCCTTCGTCTCCGCGATAACTGCCAGGCCAGAAAACGAAGAAAATGGATGGCAATGGGAGATTTCGTAAAGGAAAGGGTAAATTGCCTGGAAACTGGTTAAATATTTACGGAGAGGATTTTCTCTTTATGAACTAATATAGCGTGCTCGATTTTAAGGGCCATCGTTAAAGCGATATTGAAATCATAAATCCAAACGGAATTTAAAGGCGCATCGGAAACTTGATGGCACTTATGCCGTTGGCAGAATTTTCCAGAAGCTCGGCTAGAAGGAAAGAGAAGAAGTATGAAACCGATAATGAAAGAGACTGCACATGACGGGTAGTCGTATAAAAGTGGAAGTTATGGAGAAGCAGCTGTGGAGATTTCAATGATTTAAACCACAGATTTTCGGCCAGCAGGAATCCTCCAACTGATCGTACATTACGTAAATTGATTCGAGCGACCGTGCGGTGATCAGATTAACGGATTAAGCGTTATTCAGTCTGGATGTAACACGGTGCAATACGTTACAGCGTGGGTGTCTTTGTAACTGCTAGGAAGAATTTTTCAATTTCAAAAGAATATTTATCATTAGTACGTGTTGTTTCTAGAATTTTTAATTGAATTTACTACGAAAATATCGTATTAAATTAAACTCTTGTTCCACGTACATTCCAGTAAGATACAAAAGATTCATTGGTGCGTACGTTTATTGGCAATTGGGTATTTATTATCGTACAGCGATTATTTATTTATTATCACGGGTAAAGAAAGTAATATCGAAAGGACTGGTAATTTTTTGCATTTAAGTATAAAAATATTTTATACTTATGATTTTTAGATTATTTCACACGTAATATATATGTATTAAAACGAAACAAAATTCACGTTACATTTATCTTCTATGAAACTCCGTGAAAGCAAACACTTTGGAATATTCGAAGATACTTTTTTCCATAATACGAGAAGAGTCACCAGTAGGTTTTTTGAAAGAATTTTCGCTTCATTTGGTGAACTTAAAGGAGTCTGAAACAGTTTGAAAGCATTACTCAAGCATACTTACTCAAACCAGGTAATGCCGAGAGTGCGGATTTGTTGCAGTGACACACTTTCTGCATTACCGTAAGCTCGTCTCATACCAAATCTATTTCTTCGACTAATCTAAAAAGCGTATATAACATTTCCATCGATTGATAAGTTGAAATTAGATTTATTTATCTTGTACGAAATTTATTTCGGACAGTATGCTCGTTTGCGTCCTTTATACGAATATCTAATTCACGAAATTGCCCGAAAATTCCTATCATGTTCAGAAGCTTAATATAAAATTAACCTGGGCTTCGAGGTTTGTTTCGAAGAATGTTTTATTCAAAACACAACTTTAGGGATTTGAAGTTAGCTGATCAAAGATGCTGCGTGTGTTGTTGCTTACACACTGTAATAATATTATGGGGTTTCGGAGTTTCCTCTATATCAAAGTTCCTTACACATGTTGAAACTAGAAAAACGACAGAAAAATCGATTCGTTTCACTGATCGGTCGCAAATAATTTCCACTATTATATTAGCTTGTCCGGAAAGTGTTTTTCTTTTACAGACACGTCTTATACAACAACGTATCTTTATACAAACATCAAACCTAATCTGTCGAACGTTGTGATCTTTAGTTTGATAGAACAAAATGGATCATACGTAATTCGATAAAATAATATAAAATGGAAAATATTGTGCATCCATTACTTCCTCATAAAACGAAAGAAACTTTCCGCGCGATCCAACACTTATAGATTTTCCGAAGTAGAGTGAGCAAAATATCGATAAAAAGATAAATCTGAATAAAAATCAGCTTGTGAATGATCATGTCGTGAATGATAAATGTTTGAGATTCGCTATATGTTCTCTTAATCACACACTGTAATATTCGCGCAAATCAATGATCAACGTTCTGACCAACTAAATTCTTCGAACAAGGTGTTATAGAAGCGAGTTAACGTTGAATATGTATAGCAGAATATTAATTTCTACCGAAGCTTAGTGAATATTAGCTTACCAGGCGCGTCAAAGTGAATTTCTCCCGCGTTCGACAAGAATAAGAGATTCATGTTCGAGAGCAGAGGGTAAAAATGTTGTAGGAAGAAGTTGTTTCGATAGTGAATATCGTGCAGGTACTCATGGGAGTCTTTTCAGCGAAGTATTATAGCCAGGGGATATTTATGAATCGAAGGAAGAAGATCTGAGAAAATCCTGCGAGAGACGCTACCCTATCCCGTTCAACTATTCCATCCAGTTTTCGTAATCCCTATTGGATCTGGCCGAGACGATAAAAGAAAACCGTATGGCAGAAACGAAACCACACCATAAACCGACCAGTTCATTTTCTTACTTTTTCGAATGTCTTTGTTGATGCCATTCGAAAATCATAGCTACTTTCGTCTGCTATTAATGTTACTCCATCCTTCTTCTTTTATATTTTGGAGAAATTTGAGAAATTTGAAAAGTTGACAAATTTCAATTGGCGCGAAGTCGACAGGGCTTTTTTGCGGAAAGCTGATTCGACGGGCGAAAAAAAGAATCTCATAGGTTTGTAAAAGCTACGAAAAATAGAAAAGTGTATGAAAAGAGAAAGGTAGCGCGAGAATGGCGGCCAAGAGATAGAGAATAAACGAGGGAAACGATCCGATTAAAAGTTTGAACAGGTACTGGTGGCGGTAAAGTGGCGCTTGCGTGCATTTTCTCCTAATGGATTTTAGAGTACCTAAATGAACGAATGAACCGTAACTTCGTGAATTTTTACTACAATCGACCAATTTTAATCATTAGCGATACATAGGTACACAATTCTTATTTTCATGTATACGTATGGGTCAACGTTATGTAAATGATCCGTTTCTCATTGCACAGCGACTTTCCTTATGGGTTGACCATTTAGGGGTAGGTTACATTATGGCGTCGATCATAATTTATTAGAACTTATGTCATGATAATAATAATGTTAATAACGCGTTTACATGTTAAATCTTACTTTATGAAATTTAATTTTTACTTCGTTCTTGAGTACATATAATTTATATTATTTAAGAAGTTATTTCACAAAAGAAAAGGAATTATTTAAATATAGGTATTATTCCATTAACCAGCATCCATTCATAAATTAGTAAAATTGAATCGATTAAAATAAATTTATATAATCTATGTTTTACTTTGTTTATGCATTTTACGAACACATCTGATCTCATTTACAATATTGATGAAGATTAATAATAGAAGCCAACTTAGGTGTCAGTAACTAATGTTACACTGCTCGTTGCGAAGCTTCAGATCAATATTGTACACCACATGTCCGTCTTCCTTCGAAGACAAATGACGTTCCTTGATAACAGCGCATATACCGCAACTGACAGTAATTAATGCCAAATACTGACATATCATTTCTTTGGACGTTACTAGTAACGTAGCTTTAGTCTATTCGGTATTTAATACCGAAGTTTAAATAATTGAAAATCTCGAATCCTTGTTCCTCTAAAGAACATAATAGACAAAATTACGTACTCTTGTTTGGTAAAAGAGTCGTAAAATAATTGTATAAATTATTATACGTGCACCATAAACGATTGAATCCTTATTTCTCTAAAGAATAATATTCTCATTTTAAAATGAAAAATTCCCATTCGATGAAACAACTTTGCTTTGATAAACATTCGTATTTGATGAAAAAGGTAAAGAAACAGAGAACACAAGTTCTTCGTTACGAATTCAATTTTCATTCACCGTGTCTTCTTACAGATCTTAGATTGGAACTGTCTATGCCTTTTCATCTGCATATCAACGGGGCAATTCCCAATATTAAAAAAGCGAGCAGAGTTTGTGAAAATAAGAAACGCTTTCTTCCTGTCTAGTGTGTGTTCCGCGTGTGCTTGTTGAATAATGTAACGAATTCTTTTCCGCACCGTGGAAACCCATCCTTGCCACCCCGCCTATTCACCTGGTTCGCTTCTTAGATCCACGTCTTTTCGCGTCCGGTCGGAGCCCAACCGAAACGTCAAAAGTCATTGGAAATCCCGGAGGTCTCGTGCAAAATTGATTTGTCGCATGGATTTCGTTATCTGCGACTTGCTAGCACCTTGGATTTCGTGGAAGTTTGAGAGAAATGCATAAGTGAGGCTATGCCTAGCTTCCTGCGCTGTCGCATCCCCAAAGAACAGGGAGGGATGGAGAAAGAGGGAAAGAAACGTATAAAATGAATATTTTGCAGTTGGAAATACAATATATCGGAGTTGTTACACGAGTTCTGTTATTTCTTCATTATCGATTCTCAATAAAGTATCGTTTGTCTTCTGTCAAAACGTCATTTTATAGAATTGTCTGTATTAATACCGTGTTTCCTTCGATTGAAAATATAAAATTATCGCGACAACTTTGTAGTTACGTTAGTAACATCCTAATGATTGATTGATCTTCGCTTTTCAAGGCTAAGCTTTTTTTAAAAAAAAAGAGAGAAAAAAACATGCTTCAGGATTATTACAAGTGTTCGACAAGTGCGTATTAAACGGCTGTGATAAATACACTAAACGTTTACGCTAATAATGCAAGTACGTCCGCGATTAGGGTAATAAATCAGGTAACCCGTTACGCAAATACGTATAATGCATATTCACAGTTTTACCTTAGCATTTTGGTTGCTATGCAAATAAACGTGCTACCGACAGTTGTGTATGGATATGCGTACAGAATGATTTATGCAAGTTCTTGAACTGATTACGTTATTTGGAATACTAATGATCGTGTTAAAAATGGTAGTAATTCCATTGCCATTGGATTAACGATGCGTTTGCAACATGTACGATACGAAAGATCGCGAATCCACTGGCACTGAGCATCGATTCGTTACCTTCTAAATCATAGTAATTGGAGTAGACTGCTTCTAGAATTATCGATTTTATTTAATTTGATTAATTATCCAAAATTATTCACCTACATTTATATTTCAATCGGAATAAATATACATTTTCTCATTTTATATGACAATCGACAGTTTATGCAATGTATTTAATAACGTTAGATAAACGTACATGCATTATTCAAACGTGAAAATAAAATACCTGCTCAATCTAATAGTGCTCTTTGTCTCACGGACCATGAGTGCTCGTTCCCAAAAGTGTACGGCTTCAGGTAAAATAGTATTCTGAAATAAATCGAAAGACATAGTTTAGATATCACGTAATTTTTCCTTCCACTGTATCAACTTCATAATTAGACTGCAGATTTCTGTGCATTTATAGGAAATTCGAAAGTACAAAACTGTACAAAATACATATAACATAAAAAGAAAAAAGAACGTACAATTATATCTTCGAAAATATGAATTTGCATAAAAATCTACAGTCTGTTCGTAATACTTATATTTCTAAAATCGTGTTAAATCAAATGCATTTATAACACGGGTATTTAATATATGTTATTTCTTACAAAATCGTAAAAGAGTAGTTCTTGAAAGAGCTTTGTGTCGATTATTCAAGACAAAAAGAAGACCCAAAAATTACTTTATAAACAAAGTTGTCTATTTCTGTGTTACCATGTTGTAGGTCCACCCTGGGTATCTGCTTTTGTATGCTTAATAGCAACATACGTATCATAAACACGGAACACGGTGCACAGGCAGTTAGCGAACACGAGAGTGCCTCTCTTCAGGTCTGACTCTGCCATTGACCTACACCCCTAGCTCGTTAGCCTTCGAGTCTCTTTGGCGGACAGCTTGCTCGTGGGTCCAAAAGGACTATGTTTAAAGGGTCGAAACAGTTACTAATTTGTTGCTCAGATTTTAAACACGGGCTAGAGTTAGAGTTTTAGGACACAGAAGGCTGAATTTTCCAAATAAACCTTGATGAGTTGTTATACAATTGATGTAATTCCTATAAATATTTATGAAAAATATTTTGAAAAATGAAACGCTATATTCTAACTAATAATAAGGAGGCTGGTGTATTAGTTTATCTTTACTATAAGATTTAATAATCGTTTAATTTTTGCGCCAAATGCTGGTCCTTCAGCAAAGCCAACGTAAGTCGTCTCTCTCTACTCGGAAGCCAATTATGTTCAAATTTTCCTATAGCAGCTTCGGTGACCGTTATTTTTAATCTGTTTAGGTACTCGGCTTTTCCGCAGAGAGTAAAAGGAAAAAGGATGGAAACAACAGAGCGCTTCTATTTATTATAAATAGCAAAATAGACAATAACGAAGGGAGCAGATGGCAAAAATGAGATGAACGACGATCGAACTGCACTGGAAGAGTGCGACGTGTGCTGGCAATTTAAACATACTGCGATCGTCTGAAGAAGGTAACAGTGGCGGTTAATGGCGTAGACTCTGGACAAATAACAGAAACGATGGCAGCTACGAACCTTTAAGTAGGTTAAAACTCTTGCAACCTGTCTTTTTATGTTACAACCAATTTTCTTCGAAAAGGCATCTTTATTGAAAAAATATTTCATAGCGCTGCAGTCACGATTAAAACGATCTGCCACGCTACTGTCATAAAGATACGTAGTCTTATTTTAAGAAAATAACTTTGAGAACATGACATTGAGACAAATTTTTGCTTATCATAATTTTTCTTCGCTTATTTATATACGTAATAAATTAGATGAAATAATTGGAAGTTAATTTAAACTCTATTAGCGATGTTAATGACGATAAAATAATAATGCTCATATTATTTTGCTGCAATAATATCTACATGTAATACTGTCATTAGGAGAAGTCTCGTTCATATTAGTTTCCCCAAGGGCATGCGTACTTCTTATGAGGTGATATATTCATCCAAATGATAGCACGCAAAGAGACACGATATAACAATAAGAAGAACAGGATATATTACTCGATTTGTAGCGACAAAGCTTAGATACTGTTCGTCCAATAAATCTACAGACTCTTGATAAGACAATTATATAAGAAATATGAATTTCAATGTGTAGAAATTAATGATGAGTTAATAAAGAAATGTAAATTAACATTTAAACTAAGACTTTCGAGCGGGGCTGTATATCTTATAAAAAATCACAAATTATCTAAATATATTGAGACGTTAATTTATATTATCGTTTCAAGCATCTTACGACATTTTGAATAGATAATTACACTAAAACGTACACGTTACACTTAAAAGGCAATGAATGCTAGCAATCGATAAAATGAATACGCTGTATAAATCTGTGTGATCCGTAAGGCAACATTTCCTTTTGTTTTGGCGAAGCGTGGGTGAGAATCCGAGAGGAAGAAACGGCTGATATTACTTCCGACTGCTTTAAACAAACGATCGTCGGATGGTTGTATTGAGCGTAGAAGTAGTAGAAGTCTGTTGGGAGCTACGCTCGAGCGAACGTGCGTCATTAATATCGGCCTAATGGCAAGCGCCTGATAATTAAAACCGGAGCCGAACAAATGGGGCCTCGAACTCCATGGACGTGCAAACGTTTAATTTCATCGTCTTTAATTATTTTTCACCGATTGCATTCTAGACGGCGCTCCTCGTTAACAGCTTCACCGATCCAAGTTACGCTTTTCTCCCGTCCATCAAATAACAGCCAAGAGTTCATCGATGTTATAACGAATTGTGGAGAAAGCTTATATTACGATTAAACTAAATGACTTGTTATAAACGAAGCGTTCTTATAATGTAAGCTTCCGAATTTCTATTTCATTAAGTTTTACATTGCCCGATCTGTAATTAAAGTAACCATTAAACGAATGCCTCGTTTCTTAATATTTTTATCGAATATGGGAAAGGAAATATTATTTTAGAAAGATTAGGATCTTTTAATTAAGTATATATATCTTTCTTTCAACGTTGGATATTTTGGAAGTATGATAAATATCTACCTTTGGTTTATGCAAATTAGGTATGATACATATTTTTGCACATTTTCGAACATAACGATTGACCAGAACAAGAATAATTTTTAATTCCAGTGCAGAAAAGTACACGATTGTTGAACAAATTTCGAATAAAGCTTTGAAAAAATTGTTGAATAAAAATTGAATCGTTGAATATATAATTGTTAAGAATTATCCGCACAAAGGCCAGATGAAATAGCCGATTGTATGGGAGGAAAGGAAAATAAAAAGGGAAAACAATTATTTGTCGGATATGAACGCTGCCATTCTTGTGAAATATGCAGGAATATAAATATTTTATAACGTGTACGCAACGAACTGCCTATATTTTTAAAAAACATTTCAGATGTTCAAACTGGAGGCATATGGAAAATCAACAGAAAGCTATGAATATGCGCGGAAGGGAGACAGGGAACAAATACACGATGTGAAAAAATGCACATGGCAACGATGATGTGGCCATTGTTACAGAAGCATTGTACGCTTGTTCTAAAAGTTATTTCTCAACTCGTCCTAGTTCATTCGTATTTCTGCATTTTGCAGCCGTACTAATGTATAAAAATCCTATACTGAAAGTAAGTACGTACATAAATATGCTTCTAATCCTTATATCGTGTCCAATGTGCGAAAAAGTATTATAATATCGAATATATAAATAAATTGTTATTATAATATCGTAATAATATCGAAACCAATCAACAGAGTAACTGTCTTAAGTTCAAGCAAATTAATTTTTTCCTCGGCAGGTAAGCGATGCAGCGAATCCAATTTTTCTTACGTGCTGGCATGAATCTCGGCGCGCATTGTCCATTACGTCGACCCTCTTTATCCTCGTTAGTTTCGTTTCGCTCTGTCTCTTTTCTTTCGACGTCGCTCGCCTCTTCGGTCAAGATACAACTTTAGTCCCTGTGCGTTTGCCTTCTATAGACGTATGTGCCATGTACCTCTTTATCACTACACAGGAGAGGCGGTATTCCCCTTTATCACAATATTGCGTAACTCTAGCGGCCTTATCAGCATCCTAGGAGTACGTTCTTGTTCCGTTTTCCGCTGGCGCGAGGAATTTTCCCTATATCACATATCAAGCTAGTACCTTTTATCAACGTGTGTACTATAGTACGGCATTATTGCTATTATACTTGCATTTTTCATAAATCACAGAACACTTGTTAATTTTAAACAGAAGTTTTAATAAAATGGGAATGTAATACAGTCTTCAAAATATGTATATCATAAAATTGTTTTCTTGCAATACACGCGGTTAATAAGCGTCAATTTATTCTCTGACTGTAACATTCATCTACGCTTGTTCTACATATATTAACAATTAATGATTTATGAACGGTACTATAGGTTCCATTTCTATTTACCGATATTTGAAAGTTATTTGAGATTTAATATATAAATTGCTTCAATTTGTTCACTCGTTTTGCATGTACTTCAGCAAATATTAACGTATCGTGCGTTTAATATTTATTGTTAGACTGTGCATATTTGTACAAAATTCATATCTTTACTAACAGCGGAGAGAAGGTTGAATAAAAAAGTGTCTCATCTCTTCCAGATCTGCATTTTACATCGTAACTTTCCATAAAGACGAAGAGCTAAAATATTCATGAATACGTTAAATGATTAAACCAAGTACATAAATAATTCGCAACCTGTCCTCTCAGAGACCAGTCATTAGTTGTGAAATCATTAACACTGCATAGTAATAAAACAATACAATCAATCCTTTTTTTTAGTAAAAAAAGGTATTTAGGGATTGGAAGTTGCGATCGTGGAAAATAGTGCAGGCAAGAAGAAAAGAATTAGTCTTGCTTTATCGAATCCCGTACAGTCAGTTAGATGTCAGTATTAAATGCAAATTCGAAGTCTTATTTAAATTTTAGATGCAATTAGATTCATTTACTCTCACGGGTGGCAATTATTCGACTTACAGAGCAAGGCAGAGCTAGAACCGGTATCGCGGTGAAAATTTTCTGAATAAATCAACCGCGGGTGGTGATGTACGAATCCTGGCCGACCTGGCGAACACTGTTTCTACTTTGAACGCCACCATTTACGGTTTCCCCCTCTTTGCTTCTGCTCCTACCCGTACCAACATCCGCCATCCCTTCCAACATTGCGATTTACGATCTCGATAACTAGCATTTTATTCATGGAACCAACTGGCTTTTTTCTCTCCTCCTACCAGTGACTAAGTAGCGAACAATTCGGCAGAGAATAACCCGTGGCCGAAGATTCATCGAGCCGATCCATTGTAGCAGAATCACGTAAAGGTGGTTCCGTGGGATGATGTACTAAAATATTAGTAGTCCTTCATTTAAATACTCGTTTAACGGGTTTCCAAGTTTATGCAAATGCACTTCTATTTGTATACTTTCGTACGTTAGGTTGGTACATGGAACGTTGCTTTTTCCTTCAAATGGAACCTTAATGGCACATAGTTTCTTCATAATGTGATCAAAAGAATTTCCAAATGATTCGATGCGATTTTCCAATGATCTAGTATCGTTATCCTCATTTGTAAGAATTTATAAGAGATTAACTGTTTAAATCAAAAAGCTTTTGCGATGAAATCGTTATGGAGAACTTTTCAATAATTTGTCCAGTAAAGAATTATTCATGTGGAAACGAGGATTACAAATTTATGCTTTCAGCAGTTTCCACGATACTTTTCTCGATATGAGAAAATTGAGGAGTATTCTAATTATTTATGACGGCCAATAACGATTTAGAAAATAAAGGTTAATAAGTGCCTTACGTGATGATATTTAAGATATGAAATTTACAATGCGAAAGAACATGTTTATTTAATTACTATGTCCATTTGCTCGAATTTCTCTCAGAACGTACTATTAAAAAGTTAATTCGTGACGTTTCTTATTTTCATGAATTATGTGGAACGAGAGTTAGTTAAAGTTAATGGATAACTATATAATTCGTAGAGGAGAAGCTGTATAGCTTCATTTAACGTCTATAAATTATTGTGATAAATATTCACAAGTACACAAGTACGTAAGTAGGTATTACGTTACATATATCAAAGCTTATTAAGCGGTTACAGATTCTAACTTAGTGTCAGTGGTTGAAGCATTCTGATACGACTGCGGTTTAATGAGGGGGCAGACCTCAAAGGAAACGTAATTACTGCCGCGTGCTCATGCAGTTTGTACAGTCTCGCGAGTAAAGAAGATCGTGCAGTAAGTACATGCTTATGAAAATTGTCGCGACTAATATTTCGTAATAAATTCACTATTTTGTAAATATCCCTGCATCTAGAAACTAAATTAAAACAGAAACTAAATTAAAAACTTCTTACTCTACTTACATTATGCATCTTTGGTAACGTTTCATGAGCACATTTTGAAAAATATATTATTAAAATTTGCAAAATGAAATACACCGCGATGTTTTCCCTGATCGCATGCGTTATTATTGTATGAAAAATATTACAGTTCAATGTAAAAGAAATATACTGTTGATAAGAGCGGCACATGTAAAATAATTAACCATTTGAACCAAACGCCCGTAAAGATTAATCTCAAAAGTGAACCATTTCCTAGAAGGGAAGTGTTGTTATTTCACCATAAATTAAATTCCTAAAGTGCTATCAACTATTTTCTATTCTATTCTTTATTAACATAAAATAAAAAGGGCGATGTCTATTAATAAAAACGATAAAATCAAGGATAAAAATAGTGTAGCTATAATTGCAATAATATATAAGAAGCAATAAAATGAAATAATCTTGGCAATAAAGTTTTCAATACTTATAAGATATTATGAACATAATTGAGAATCGCCCATAAGAAATTGACGCGAATTTGAACCTGCATTAGAAGCTATTACAAACATAGTGAACAGTTCCAATATGCCCTTTTGCCATGTTTGACGATCGATCGTAGTCGTTCACTGGAAGAGGTTTACCAGAGAACGGAGCAATCGGTTTTCAGGGGCTGCACCCTGGCTCGATTTGCGAGATTATCATACGGCCGACTATTATGCGGAGTAAACGATGGGCCCGCGTGTTCGAAGCTTGCCTGGTGTTCTGATTGAAATGCGCCCGGTAATTTCCGGTTATTTGGCGCATACAGTTATGCCCGCGACGTGGTACACTAGACCGCCTAGATGCCACGGCGGTAACGTTTGATACGACATACAACGCGTCCATTTACCACGCTCCATTTCTACCCCATATGTGGCATATCAACATATATCAGGAAACAGAGAAAACCTGCCGTAATTATATGTTGCCAATGGCTGGCGAAAATATTCGAACATTTATCACGTGATTTTTCTTGTGAATATATTACAATATATGCATTGTATGAATATTTTCGAAACTTCGTTAACATCGATGAAAAACGCTGGACGAATGAAAAAATGACAAAAATCGGTCTCGGTGGATTAAAAACGCAGCGACATAAAATTAAGCAAGATATTTTTCGACAAATTTTTCTAACGCTTGATATATATCAGTTTCATTAATTTTTTTTATCGATATTAACGTTAAGTTACTTACGTTTATGAGGTCCAATTTCTCATCATCCAACCTGCAACAGAAAGACGAGATTTCTATATTAAATATTTTATAAAATGAATAATAATAGTATCAATAGTAAATAATTACATGTATCAGCTGAGTCAGAAATCAGTATATATATATATATATATATATATATATATATATATATATATATATATATATATATATATATATATACGCTATGAAAAATCAATTAGTCATACGTATACATGTGAATTTTTTCAAATTAGAATCGTATAGTGTATGATATGTTCACAAAACGAATGGCGTTGAAATCATTCTAGCACGGAACACAAAGTGCTTTTAGTTTTTGAACGCGGGAAAAGCATGCATAGTGGTGAAATGCGTTTACATCGAACGTTCAGTCAAGAATATTTGCAAATGGGTCATAAAAACGATTGCGTATATGCTCTGTCCTATGGTAAACTATTGTTCGCTGCTTTTTCGTTGCACAGGCGACAGAAGAGAAACCTTAAAACTATACAATAAGGTAATATGCCTATGTATAAACACTATCATTTATAACCATCGAGATCGTCTGGTCGATTTGTCGTAGCAATATGCAAATCGTATCAAAATTAATTCATCCGATTTAAAATTAAGAAATAAAAAGACCTCAAAATAAAGAATTTCTCGCGTAATCAAATTATTATACAAGCTTCGACAATTGCAAACACCAATTTCATTCGTTCAGTTGAATATCGATTTCTAAAAGGCAATTTAATCGCCCCATAAAACGTATAATTTAGATTATTTAAAGTAATGTAATTACAAGCATTTCATACAACATATATATATAATCTAGGTATATTATTCTTATTAAATTTCTAAAACGTAATGCGATAATTACTCAACTGCACCTAAAATGCTTCTACAAGCACGTTGCACGTATAGCTTCACATACACAAGCAGTCCTTGACCTTTTTTACCAACCAACCAATTCGCTCTCGTACTTTTTAAAATTCTACTTTCCCGTATATTAATTCTCTTAATTTTCCCTTTTTTCATTGTTATCTATTTGTTTCCATTTTCTCGGTGTTCTTTCCTTCTTGCATTTCTTTTGTACTTCAGAGTAAATCTCTTATCCCTTTATTTACGCATGTGTCTCTTTCTATTCCTTTATGCCTCTCATCATTCTCGGGATAACTCTTTCGAGCTCGTTGAACTTTTTGTTTCACGAGCGCTCTTCTCTTGAGCAAAAGTGGGCATATACCCACGCCATTCTCATTTCACCTAGCCAAGCAATTTGCAGTTTTACTCGGCGGTGATTAAGATGCTTAATCTGTACGGGTACCGTCTACCTTCATCGCGCCACTTCTTGCTGTAGTTAACCCCCTATCGACGTACTCAAGGGTGCCGGCGTCTTGGTGAATTAAGTTTTGAAAGTTAAAAAGTGCACCAGTTTAAACACAGTTGCCTCGCTTTCCCCCGCACTTTCTGCTATTTATTTGCCAACTTTTTATTGATTTCGGATACATAGCTGCATATAAAGCCGAGCGAAAACGAATAGCGCGTTCCTCTTCCTTTATTTTCAATATGTGCCGTGACGATGCAGAAACGTTTTTAAATTTCCACGTTAGTTATACGCTTTAACCCTTCCACTCTCGACATTTCATATAAGTAACGTTCCGCTTTTTAGATTATTAATTAAAGAAGTGATAATGGCTTGAAATTTTAGTGGATTGTGCTTCGCTTACTAAACGTTTGAAACTGTGCTTTTATTGTTAATAATTAGTGGAAATTAAATTCCCTCGATGTTTCAAACAGAAAGTTAACCGCTATCTATTAATCTTCTTTATCAAAGGGAAAAATAATAATTGAGGGAATAAAGATAAACATGACATATTAAGCAATGACTATGTCTACGATATGAAAAGATTTGATAATGAGAAAATCAACTGCTTCAAAAAATATCGGATGTTAGAAGATTATTCGCGAAATACGGTTAAATAAGTGTCTAAAAATGTAGGAATATCAATTCGAATATTTAATAAAATATATATTTTCATAGTAGCAGTAAAAGCAAGTATTTGCGATTTTAAGGAACACTAAGTAGGGTAGTATAATATATGACACGTCGTGGTCGGCTGTCTCACGCAATACGGTGGTTTGTCACGGATATTATAGATAACTAAATTCTTTTTAAAATACTCGGGAAATAAATGAATATTTAAAGAATAATTATTTTCATGAAAATAACGTAGGGATATGTTACAAGATTGTGATTTCTTTGAAGTCAGTTTACTTTGATGTTCCAAAATGAAAACCTTCTTTCGTACATAAATTTTTGTACACTGCTTTCTTTTTCCCTCTCTGACATGTAACTTTCTCTTAATTTAAATCGTTTCGAGCTATAACATGTACTAATTAACATTTTCAAATTTTTAATTCATATTTGATATTCTTCATGGCTCTCGCAGAAGCTTAAAAGATTTCTGCATTTTCAGTTAAATTGATATACTGTTTTTTAAATTTCATATATGCGTCCGTCAATTTTTGCAACTTCTCTTTTGAAATTTGAAAGCTTTCCTATTACAGCTCCCGAACGAAATTTTTTGCAGCAAGTCATGTCTGAATAGTTTGATATATGCTGGAAGCATGTAACTGACAATGAATGAAATTAGAAATCGATTTTTTAAAGAGCAACATTTTTTTGCAAGAAATATCATTAATCACGTAGCAGTAGAATATTTAGCGAAAGACACGGCTTTATTAAAACATGTTATATTATTATTATATTATTTAAACTTAGAATTTATAAGAAACAAAGAATTCATTGAATAATAGAAAATATAATAGTTAGAACGTTTGTATTGTAAAATTATCGGTGGCAATAATAATTGGTTAAACTTTATTTCCTCGGGATAAACAAACTTCGCTGTCACTCGTTTATTATCCGTCTATAGAAAACGGAATTTAAGTTGTACACTGTGAAAATCCGATTAATGTCATTTCAGAGAAAATAAACTTTCTGATCGGAGGCGAACATCAAATCTCTGACTACCCGATATAGTGTCAATACAAATTTCCTATTTGCAACATTTCGTCAATTTATTTTTAGACAGTGATCGTAAGATTCTAATTTATTATATTTATTTCAAATATAACAGAAATACAAATTGGTATTATAATTGTGCTTCATGTAAAACTGTACAACGCATCCTCTACATTAGTTAGACACCAGTTTCTAAAATAGGTAATTGTCTGGTTATCGCTTGCTTTTTTCTACATATGGTTTGTCTAAAGATTGCTAATTGGAACGACTGTAAAAACTTCTCTCCTGAGTCAATAAAAAGATGCTTTTAATTTAATGTATGATGCGGCGTTGTAGTGTAAAAGAAGAACAAGAGGAAAAAAGAAGTGGGAGGGAGAATGCATTTTGTCTGGCGGCTCATTAGTAAGGTTGTTCCACTTACAAGGGTCAACTTGAGCGCAACGCGCCAATTTTAACGAAATTTACACATGAAAAACATTGTAGAAAAATTACTGACATGTCTTTTTTTGAGGATGAGAAATATAGCTTCCTCTATATATCAAAAACATTTTCGAAAAAAGTTGTTCAAACAAAGGTCGTGTGCTTTCTAGTGATAAGTGTAACTACGCAAAGCAATATTTCTTGTTTCGCGAATAGTTAGTTTCATTTGATATCTTTTTCACGATTTTATTTCCAGGTTTGCGTAAATTTGTTAATATAAATTACAAACTGATATGGAAACTACGTATGGGAATAATAAGCGTATTTCAGCGAAGAAAATATTAAAGGAGAACTTTACTCATCGTAGTTATGATGTTAAAACAATCGTACGTACTTATCGAGAAGGTTCGATGTAAAATTCATTTTTTTCCCGAAACGAATGGCAAGAAAATAACGAGCAGACCGTTAACGTAAATTGATTGCGGGCCTGCAATAGCTGTGATCGATGGCGAGTGAAACGTTTCCTTTGTGGTAGCGTAATAGTAGTACTTCTTCAAAGACCTTTTTACCAAGCTATCTGGCATCGAGTCAGCAAAATCACGAATCTTATTGATACAGCGTCAAATTTATTGGATTTTTCAAATAATACTACCAATCAAATTCTTTTGTGAAAACAAAAAACGTGTAAACCGATAAATGTGATGGGACAGAAATATTGGATACGAGTAAGTAATAAAAAGAACAATGGAATAAAAAAGAAAGAGGGAAGCAAGAGTCTTCATATTATTCAATATATTAAAACTTATTATAACATCAATCTGCTATTAGGAAAATTAATTTGATATCTTTTTCAATAATGACAACATATATGTATATATCTCAATTTGAATAATTACGGAAGCGCTAATAACGCAAAACAAAATATTAGAAATTTAAATGCAGAAGATGTAGAGAATGCATTTGATATGCAAGAATATTCCGAAGTATGCTGCTCGTTATAGTATTAACACTCTCTATCTTTTTTATGAGATGAGTAGATTGTGGATTTAAATTTCCAAACAACATAAAGATTAAATACAATCCATAGACGTTGCAAAATTTCGTTTTACATTCTTTAACAGTACCGCTACTTGTAAAAGTATTACACCACATTAGCAGATAGTGTTTATACACTATGATTGGCTCTTTTACCCTATGGATCAAAGCTATTCTAATTTTCCACATAGCTGTATACCTCGTATCCCTCCTTAAAAAGGGATGCAAATGAAAGCGTACAGCATCTCCCTTTGGGAAACGGTACGAAGTGAACTAGGTTCACTAGGGAAAGAGAAAGTTACCAAGTAGTAACTATTGAAAAGCCCACGTGCAAGGAAAGTTGTTTTTAAAGAACACGATGGAGCTTGTGCAAGGTAGCGTACCCTAGGGCGACGAACCCCATCGTAAAAACACTAGAGCGACAGTTCCGAAAGAACAAGGAAGTAAAACTGTTCCAAGCGAAGGTTCCAAGCAGGATAATGCAGCCTTGTACAAGAATCGCGGTAATATATATTAAATATAATGTATTAAGTGTTTCAAAGTGCGGGTAAACTAGTCAGAGTTTTGATAAATTTACACATGAAATTGGATGGATGAACCCCTTTTATACGTCGAATTAACTTTTAATGTTGTGCGACCAGTATTTAGCATTAGAAGATGTCGAGATCCTACGTAATATTTGTACAAAAGAAATTAAAGCGGATGGTAAAATCTTGTTCATAAATATTACGATATTTCTGGAAAATTATGCAGACTCGTAGATAATTAACATTGTTGCGTTTCTTTGTCAATTTCATTCGTTTCTATTATTCAAATATTTCTTAAATTTTTGTTGAAGATTTTCTTCTCATATGTTTCCTATTCTATAATATTACATAAATTAACAAATGAATTAAATTTTTTTACAAGTACTATTATAAACACTCTATAAATAACAAAAAGCTAGGGAAATGTGTAGAGCAACAACGCTATAATTCAAAGCAACCGGACCTATTTTACCCTTTTTCATCATCTTTTTTAGCTGACAAAATTATATATACGGATAAGAACGTTTAAAACTGTACACGCAGTGGTAGCTTAGCCATGAGTTATGGTGTAGGTTGGTATGAGAGCCCTGGACGGTTGTTGGTGGTTAATTATATGGTGGGATTATCTTGGTCGGTGTCGCCGCAAACCGACCTCGATAATTTTCTGCGGAGTTCAAATTCAGGTGTAAAACGAGTAACTGCGGATAGATTTAAGACAATATACATAGATGGGTGATAAGAGCTATCAGTGAAAAGTTTGATAATATGACGTGCTAACTCTATATACATATATATCTACGGATCTCTTGTAAAGTTGCCCATCGTGTTCAATGTGCTCCGTCGAAATGGCCCTTTACACAAACGTTCACAAAGTTTAATTTGATTTTTGGCATTGAAACGTACCCTAAATATCTGCATAGCTGTATTAAGGGGAATTTCAGATTGTCCCGCAGTCGGCTGGAATGGCAATCATATCGTACCAATACATACCACCGACTGACTCACGAAATAATACTATTATATCTACCTCTCGAAGTTCGATGCATCCGCATCACGGAACGATGACCGTGCAAATTCTAAATTGGTAGATGCGTACTTCGGTCTGATGGAGACATTCCATCTTCATGAAAAATGTAGACAAGACATTAGACAATAAAATACACTGTGAAAATATACGAGTATACGCTTCAAACTTAACATTCTTTCAAATTATTTGGACAAATTTCTCCTTTCGACATGCGAGTCTTAAACGAGAACTCCACACGAATACAAAAATCCGATCGAGAGAGATTAATCCTGATGCTTTAACATAGTCGTTATATTCTCTATAAAATGATGGAAAATTGTGTATAAAAATCCTGGTCGATGCAGTTCTAACCAGAGAGGCGATTTTAAAGAAATAGGAAAGGTTGAAAAATTAAATAGAAAAAATTGAACGAAGTGTAACTATATTTATCATAGATGTACCAATGGTGTTTCGCAGAAATAAGTAAAAAGAGTGGCATAGGTTAAACTAACCGTAAAGCTAACTTATTCGCGCTGGTTGTTTAATTTTTCATGCTGAAGCGAAAACGTGGAACTTACATAGGTTGTCGCGAGCCACCACATTTCATCGACTGCGCAGAATTACACCCAGAGATTACGTGGAATGTCATTTTGCGTTCCGTATTCGAGAGTAATCTCTGGTTGTCGTGACGTTGCTGTATAACGCGACATTTCGCTCGCGGAGATATCGAGCAAAAGTTTTGGCAGCGGGCATCAAGCAGAACCAAGAGGATAGGGCGCCGATGCCAGCCGAAATACGCCCAAGAGACAACGGTTGCTTGTATAAGTTTAATCCTACGCGCAATATAACCTCCTTGAAGCTCCTTTACTTTTACAACTCCCGCACATCGCCTCTTTACATCTTTCTCTTTTTCGTTTTCGCCTCTACTTTCTCTTCGACTCGTATTTTTCATTATCTTCTTTTCTCCTTCGTCTATTTCTCTTTGGTATCTTGTCTTCTACCCCTTATTCTATCCTTTATCCTTCTCTCCTGTACCTCCTGCGCGACGTAATAAAACGTTCGGGCCTGCTCCTATTCCTTTTTCTTTTGTTAATATCCCATTTTTAATTTAGCTACGAAACGTGGGAGCCTTATTGCGTTTCATAAAATTTCCCCGAAAAGAAATATAAATAAATCATGTATGCGTTTAAGATAAATATTTTTCGTCAATTTTTTGTTGAAAGAAATTACACGAAACTAGTTGCGTATATAAATCTAGAAATGTAAGGTCGATGATCTTGTGTAAATTTACGATTGCAAAAAAGATAAAAGAGCCTGGTACTCTTGCTGAATTTTCGAGTTTGATTTCATTTCTACCAATTTTTATTTTAATTCTGCTAACGAATATCTATATTAATGGACTGTTGAATTAACAAATGGTTAAAACGGAGAAATGCTTTCTCTTCGTGGTTTATAGTCTTGATATTATATACACACGCAGCGAGTATTCATTAAGATATAATGTATTATGCATTAGTAGCGTACGTTAGCATTATGTTCCCTTACAGCTGGCTAGAACGTTTTCAACCACGTTTAATATTTTGCTTGTTAAAATGCTAAATTATTTAGAAAGTGCGCAGGAAAATTTAAGAAAAATTCAAACGCAACGCTGGCATGTACATTGTATATATGATATTTTATGTAAATACTTCTACGCGTATGATACTGTATCCACCGTTTCTTTCTCAGACTTTTTAGTAGCTCCATATCATATGTATTTGGTTTCCTAGAAAATGTTTCTTTTTTACCAAAATATCTTTTCAAGTAATATTTCTAGATATCTGACGTATTCAGTATCTTACCATTAGAAAAATTTTCACACACAAGTACGTGACAATTACATTATATCAGTTCGGTGATAAAAATTCCAAATGGTTGTTGATCGATACACGAAGGCTATTGATATATAATGCATTGACCGATAAAACACCCATCTACAATAATATATTATGGATATTTGAAACACAGATATCTATAATGTAATTCGATTAATATTTTACTTCAGTAACTGAAAAATTGCATACTTCAAACGAAAAATTTTCCAACAAGACAGACACTGATGCACTGTCGGACAATTCAGTACAGAATGAGATAAAATTCTTTATTATTCGAATGAACAAGCAGGAAGAAGAAAAGAAAAGAAATTACATTTATTGCAATTCGGTACAACTGAGAGAGAACTCTTGACAATTCAAATGAGCGAAACAAGAAAGCGAAATAAAGTTAAATTACAGTCATTTAAGTGAGATAACGGTTCGTTAGCAGCAAAGTATAGGAAGAAGTGAGCGTGATAAACAGCATTTAAAACATTTGTTCCAGTGGAAAGCCACGCAGTAATCGAACGATCTATTCGAATTCCTGTCACGCGCTAAACAGATTTGGCCACGGCAAGGTGACGCTTTGGATCTTCGATATAGCAGGGGATACCTGTCTGCCACTAAAACCGGGATGTTCCGAAAAGATATGAGCCGCGCATGACTTGGCCCGCGCTCATACCTCTGTCGACATCACGACAGTTTATCTGCTTTCGTATTCAGCGCTAGGTTCCGTCCAATAGTATACACTGCAGCATAACGCTCGATTTAATTCGCATTCCAGAATCTCGCGCCCCGCTTCCTCCAGGCAAATTTCTCGTTCGTATCAATCTCTAATAATCTCACTTTATCTCGTTTATCTCCGATGATACGTCTCGCATTACTGTTGCAAACAACACAATGAAATTATGAAACACCCTTTAGATTTTACACTTTCACGATGTTTATTAGACAAAGTTTTCGTGGTTCTTCGGGTTTCGGTCGTGTTTTTGATAATACTGTTGCGCTTTGTTCCGTTAACGAGAACATTCTGGCCCATTTCTTCACGGACAGAGCTAAAACCGTACATATACGATGCGTTTAAGATTCAAATGTACGTATATACATTTTGCAAGAGGGCGATCCAAGGGATATTTTTCGCCCATCTTTCGTCCCACGACTTTGAAACTGTATGTCGTAGCGATGGCTTACGGTGAGGCACCATAGCGCAACCACAGTAAATTTTCAAGTTGAACCGACAATTAGTTTCTGGGATAAGAGAGATCAAGGAACATAAAATACATTGACGCGTCAGCACAGTTGGATCTTCAAAAACAATGGTCGAGTCAATATGTTGGACGCTGTGTTGAAAAGATCGCTTATTATATCGACATTCCTTTTTCTTTATTTTGATTGTTGGAAATGGTGATACATTGCATGTATATCACGACCGAGAAACTATAGAACTTTCATAGACAATGTTAGCTATAAGCTAATAGCCAAAAGTTCGAGCACCACTTTCGCATGTACTGTAATATTCTGACTCTCATCCAGTTTTAGTTTAATCGATAATTATAAAAATGTGGTGCTGCTTTCTATTACGGTATCGAGATTTCATGTATGCCTCGATGAGTAAAAAACTTCCAATTGAAATCCCGTATTTTGCATGATTTAAGGTCCGATGTTTAGGGCTGACATACACGAATGAATTTTGAGTTCTCTGACCTCGCACATCTCAGAAACTATTTATCGACTCAAGGTGAAAATTTGTCGTGACTGATGTCTCATCATGAGGAGTCGTCTGTCAGAGAATTCGATTCCAAAACGTGAGACTATAATAAATAGGCGATTTTTAGGTCATTCTCTGCAGGAAAATCAATAGCACAGTTAATAGAAATCATTGAATCAAATAAATACTTTATAATCTTCCAATAACATTGAAGACTAGAATAATAATTTACCTACATATATATATATATACATACATGTGTATCTATAACAATAATAACGATGAATATAATAATAATCATATTTACCATTCCCCATTGTGTTTATTCATGTATGTGTAAACATATACGAATTTATAGTCATACCATTGCTATCGCAATTTCAGGACTTTTGATTATGTGTATGTTGCAGAAATTCGTCAACGGTATACGTGGCTTCACGCGGTGTTTGCAGTAAACGCCTTCAAACTTGTACACACGTTTCCACGTGGGTTTTAAATTTTGGGTGCCTCATTACAGCGCTAATGGAGTTTCTAAAAGTTTACATCAAATCTCTGAAGGTATTACGCACATAATATATTCACAAAAATTCCCTATGCTAGATGTTCGAATACCTTCATAAGTCAATGCATATAGAGACTGAAATTCGGAATTTATCACTGGTGTGATCTGCCATTCCGTATATCTACAAATATTCAGATATCCTTCGAGCAAGAGCGTAGAATCAATTATAAGCCAGCGAGAATTCCATGTTCGTAATTTTCGCATTAGAGCCGTTCACCGGGCAACCTAATTCGATGCCGCACTACAGAAAGGATAGTTGCGAGCCGAGCAACGATCGCAACTATTCGAATACTTGGCGTGCTGATGGTAACGTGCATCGTGAGTCCATGAACGACCTTTCAATAAATTGGATTCCCATCTCTGCCGGTATCAAATCACATTTTCGGCACAGCTTCGCACATCCGTAGCTGGAGGATCTCGAAGACACGGAATGCAAATTGCTCGATAGTTTTTCATTCTGCAATAACCAGGTAGGTAAATCCAATGGAATTATGGAAACATTAATAAATGTTAAGAAACGTTGATCTTGTTGTGTTGATATCATTTATCAAGATGAACGTTATGAACGATATATCTTTAAATATTGTTCTCACGATATCTGCATTAGAAATGTATCAATTGAGAGAAAGAAGTCTACTCGTTGTTTTCTCTTTGATTTGCTACTAATTTTTCTTGGAGTTGATGATTTATATATCTACAATACTTTGCAATTCTCCGTTTTCAATGTATTATTACATTTTTAGTATATGTATGAAATAGCATATTTATGTTTGCGAGTGCTAAAAGTGAAAGAAAAATATGGGCTCTTCGTTCGATTCTGAATAAATTTGTAGACACAGCTTATTATAAAGAAGACGTATGATACAAAGACACGATGTTGATTGCTGACACAAGTTCACGGATTTTGCAAATCAAACATGAAAAGCCGGCCTTACTTGGGCAGAAAGCTCGATAAATTTGATTTTATCGAGCTTAAATTTGATTTATCGTAATAAGGTCGTTCCGCCTCACAAGTCTTACAGAAGTTTGCGCTTCGGGAATGCATCTTCCGTCGTCTGAGCCACTGTAACTTCTTAGGATGACCATCGTCACGTGGAATTTCTTTAAATTCATAGACTTCTGAAATTCATGGAGCGAATGAAAACCGGAGCATATCAAATTAGGGGTTAGACGGGTCAACAATTTGTCAAAGACAATTAATCTTAGAAGGATGAAGTAACGCGGTAAAAAATTAATTCGAGGTTTGTGCTAGTAGCATAAATCAGTTAAGGTTTTATGATTTCCAATGTAATTTTATCCCGCAATTTTTATAAATTCATTTTAGAAATACATAAATAACAAAATTAGTCTGCGGATTTTTATGCATTTATGGAAAATTTGAAACCGTAAAAATGTATAGATTGCAGATAATACACAAAAATATATAAATGGAATAATAGACGAAGCAACTTTTCTACGCGAATATCCGCAGTCTAATAATAATAACATCGATATGTACATATTAAATAATTTTATGATAGAATACGTGTTTTAATAGTTTCAATTGTTTTATGGTAGATTTTATGATAAAATACGTTTTCAGTTTTCAAGTCAGATACACAAAATTCGGTAGATGGATATAATAGATTTTCGTGACTGACTCTATTGAAACAGAAATGCAAAATTGAACAGAATATCTAGGAATAGTTGTTCGATTATCGTTATCAACGACGATTTTGTTCGGTTGACGTCGAATTCGTAGCTTGTCAATTTTCTAGTGGCAAACTAATACCCTTCAAAGTTACTCCTCTCACACTGTAATCGAATTCCAGAAGCAGCAACCAGACGCGCTTCAATAAATCGGGAAATCCGTGCCGTTGCTCCTGGAAGGGCGCCAATTATTGGACGGGATAACGAGGATCAGCGGTGACGAAGCGCAGCGGTGCTCGTGCTAAATCTAATTAGATAAACTGATCTTTGCGGATGTCCAATTCTGCAAGTACACAGCTAGCAGCTATGCATATAGTAACAGGAGCAAATATCCGCACACGTGTACACCTGTACATATATTTTCACCTACATATATTACGTGTGTACAGTGTACGCGTACATTAACATCTATCGGCATGAATACCGAATATCCTAAAAGTCACCAATTAAAACAACTAAATTATTAACTCTTTCCGGTCGTAATTTCTGAGGGCATTGGTCTCCCCGATATTAATACAATGCTGAATAATACCCGGACTTCGGCCGGAAAGAGATAAACGGGCTTTTGATAAAAATTCACGATTATTCACGCAAGCATTGGGATATTTGTAGGCGGCTTTTATGAATGTGTTATGCGTGAATTGCGACTATCGCGGCTATATTGGTCAGCTTTGAAACAAATCTGACGATTTAAATAGAAATTACAAGATATTTAATGCAAGTAAATGTACAAATTTAGTACAAGTATATACATATATTTATAATTCTGAATTATAAATAATATACTATACTACACTAATATATTATAATAATAAATAACATAATAATATACTAATAAATAATATAATACCGAATAGCAAAAGATTTAAGTTACGCTATTTTCAAGAATTTACAAGCTTTTTGTCCTCAGATTTTAGATTTTTACATCGTGACAAGTGAAATTTGAAGCACTCTGTGTGGCAATTTTTGCTTGATAACGCCTCAGTTCACACTTCAGCAGATATAACGACGTTCTTAGCCAAAAAAGAGGTTCTCGTACTTAGTCATTCCCTTTAATCTTCTCGTTTGACGTCATCTCACATTTCTTCTTTATAGAATCAAAATTAAAATTGAAATGTAACTTTAATGGATATTACAAGAGAGTTAGATGTAATTAAATTATAGGAATTTTTTAAATCCTTCGCTATTACAAGCTTCTGTGTTTAATTTTTTATATTCGTTTTGTAAATTATGATCACGCATACGTGTTCATAAGGTGTTTACAAGGTGCGTACATGTTTACAAGGCGTCTACAAGAGTTCGAGTATTTTCATGAATTTGTACATACGCGACGAAATAGCACAGTTGTATTATCTCAATAATCATTGTGGTTGTCCGTAAGTTTAATTTTTAGCTTCGTTTCATATTAATAAACTATGTTAAATCAAGTCCAATTCTAGACCATCAGACTGAAATAAATAAGTGCAACCATTATCTTGATAATTCAAGATTCCTGTATCTCGTAAAAATATCAAAGCCATTCTATCTTCTCTTTTCGATAGCTTTTCCTTTTTAACCTAACATAGAAGCTGAGTCGTGTATCAAAGCGATAGGAGTCACGGAGAGCAATGTAATTTGAGACATGCGAACGTACCTGCACGAAAAGACGAAAATGCGATATTTCACAGGAGATTTTAGAGCATTCCGTTGCACCGACGTTACACTGACAACACTTCGGATACGAATTGAACTTTGGAATCCGATAACCCATAAAAGTCAGAGAATCGAAGATTTTTCATACTGACAATGAGATATCAAGATTTTCAACCATTTGCTATATTTATGAAATTGAAGTTAATTTAAGTCGTCCATTTGTCGAATATATATATATATTCATGATCGCGAATCGTGACGACTGTTTCGTTTATTTCTTACTATTTTAATCTGATTTCTTTCGTTTTTTTCAAACATAACTTATGGAAGCAAGATTAACGTAAACGCGTGGCTTATTCACTTTATTAGTAGTTGCGACATTAATTGTAACTATTTAAGTAAGTTACAGCAAGTAATCTTTGCTTCGTTATATGCATAGCAAACAGCACCATTGTTGGAGGCCGCATTTCTCTTAACGATTATAGGAGTTTCCTTAATGCGAGTTTTCAGTTTCTACTTGGTGGCAATAGGCACGAAATGACCACTTAAAGCAAAGAAACTGTACTGAACGCTTACTTCTAAGTAGACACATACACATAGCCGACGTTTAGTATCGCAATCGCAAAACAAAAATTCATACTATTCGATATAACATTGGATGTATAAGGTACACTTGCACATTACGATATTTTGAATACAACGAAGTTTAGAACGTTTATGACATACATTTTATAAATTAAATTTGAAAATAAGAATTTTATCCTTTATTAGCATTACGTATATAATTTGTTGTTCGAAATTATTGTTACTTTTGTAATCCTGGGAGTGCGACTTTTATTTCTAAAAAATCACATCTTATACACATGTGTATATCATCTTAATAGAAGAATTTAAAGGCTAAGTCTTTTTCGATTCTAACAAGTATACAAAAATTGTCGATCCATCTTCGAACTACAATACATTTCACGGTGAACAACGGTACATCTGTATTCAGATAGCCGATTGTAGCTGTCTTTTCTCGCCTCGTTTCACAGAGCTTAACTAAGGGAGAAAGTGTAAGGGAGAAAAACGGGAGCGGAGAAATAGGAAGAGAAAGGGAAAACTGAATGAAAAGAAAAGCGTAGATGGAGAAGATCCCGAAGGAATCCTGAACAAGTGAACTGATCTCACGTTTGCATTCATGCATTGTCGTGCTCGTTCTCTTACTACCGTTTGCGCTCCAGAGCCTGGAACAAAGCTCTTAACTTCCGTAATTTCAATTTCAGATTATTCGCCTCGGTATTGCCGTAATATGGTTTCGCGTGCATTGTCAGCCGTAGCCGTCACGGGACTCGCAGCTGGTGCAGTTCAAATTGAATTTCCATGTGGAGGCTGACTGCTTGACAGCCTAATATGTCGTTACTTCGTCGAGCTTCTATCAATACAAACAAGTCTTCTGTCATTATATAGATTTAACACATTTTTGAGGAAAAAGGATCCGGATCTTTAGGAACTTGGGTTCGATGCAGACGAGCGATTTTTCATCGGTCGTTTCTGCGATATTTTTGCATACAGTTACTGAACGATACACACGTAAGAATAAAATAATGCTCATCATTAGACTTGGATATTTATACAAATTCTCATTAATTTTATGAATGCAATTCAAAGAACGGAATCTAAATAGACAGTTTTTTACGCATTAAAGATCATACAAAATATTATATTCTGAGATGCTTTTGTACTTTGCCTCATTATGCGAACTCTGTGTATTTTTACATTTTCAAAATTTCCTATAAATGTGTAAGGAACGATTAAAGTATGAAACAATGTATGTATCTATTATTTGTGATAAAGGATTTTCAATGACTATCTGAACAAACCATGAGACACAATACTTAGAAAATCAAATAACTTTGTTTTTCACGTGAAAGTAGATCGATAGTTTCCTAAGTTATTTGATAAATATTAATACTAAACAGGAACGAAAATATGTGAATAAAAATGTAACAATGTCTTTCAATATCCATTCTTGTTTTCCTACCTTTGTTACGAAGAACCCCAAATTCTCCATTAATCGATGTTCTAATAATAAAGTGTTCATTAATTGTTTTGATAATTAAGATTCTGCTATATGAAAGTATTTTCCCCAGACATAACAAATAAACAAACTTTTTCGTTCCTTCCTTTCGCTGTCGCCTTCTTGCAGTATAAGCGTAATTATGTCTAATTAATTGCTGTAAATATATTTGGCAATTGTGCTTCGCAGGACGGAGGAGAGTTAACATTTGTTGTATATTGTTCAGTACTACATAACTAAACTATGTAGTAGATTGACTCTCGTTAAGTTACATTGCTCTGAAACGTAGCAACCTGACGCTTCTAGCTTCAATACAAAACTGAAATACTTGGGCTGGAAACTCATGCAACGCTGAGGAACGTCTTTACTCATTGCATTTGCGTTCAGATCATCGTTTTGCATAGTTTAGATGATTTTCTAAGATGAGGAATTTCAAACTTTTGCCATGTATGTATAAAGGGTTTCGTCAACGTAGTTCGTTTAATAGAGTGAAGGTTATTCTCTCTATAATATACCTGTTCCACTAAATACAAAAGTCTAGCTTTAGTCATGTTAATCGGAATACATTCGAATATAATATCAATTTTATTAATTCTTCTATAATATTAAATACAAATCTAGATATCTCTGTTCGTAATGTAATTATTTATACATCGTTTACGTTCAAATTTAGAAAGGTATAAATAAAAATCAAAAATATAGTATTGCATCGATAAATTGTATGCTACTGTTATTTAATACGTTTTATATTTACTTACATTTCAAGAACCATCTTAAAATCGATTTTGTGTTAGTTGAATTTTGTTTAATACTTCCATTATGTATAATACGTGTATTATGTTCAGTTAGTTAATTTTCAGATAAAATTTCTCCTTTTGTAATTGTATAATGACATTAAACAAATACATACAATAATAATGATAAACTATTATTATCCTCTATATGAATGATATTTAGACGGCAAGAAAGTTAAATATGCAAGCAACATTTCCTCCATTTCTTTCGAAATATTTCAAATTAATTCGTTTAAAATATTCTCAAGCGATAAAATGAAAATACAGTTCATTCCAAGTACGTTTATTATTGTCAAGATTTATAATATGAAGACGTATTTTTAAAGCAGCTACATCCTACAAAGAAATATGCTGTCAGATTTCTAATCAGAAGGGACGACGAAGGAACCTTAATAACTAATTAGGGTGCCGTCGTCGCCTGCTCAACGGTAATTGCCGTGTTATAACCTTGCTTGTGCAACCGACGACCTAAACTCGTGGGTCACAAGCCCTTGGATGTGGCTACAAGCTGCAGAGACACCATTAATTGCAGGAAAACCTATATTGAAATTTAACTAGTTAACTGAAGATCGACGTTTATACTCTCAAGGCTAGGACAATGCAATTAAAACGTGTCTCGAAAAATTTAGTTGTTTAGTACCATGGAGTATGTCGCGTTCAAAAAATTGTTTGATTTATATAACTTGAAAATGTCAGCTATTATTTGAAACTGACGATTGAAACGACGTATTTTAGACTGCATTCAAATGTTCAACTACTTATAAATTTATTTAAAGCTTTGGTAATAAAACTTCGTATAATACTTCTGTTTCTCCTTTTCTAAGGATTAAACAGCAAGAAATTTAATTTATGGTAAACTGAATGGTACAGAATTAACGATTTATAGGTCATTATGAGAGCTTTTGATTGTGGTTTGTTATTAACTTTTCTAAAGTGAGAAAACTTATTTTAGTTAGTTGTTGATTGATAAATAAATCAATGTTGGTCGTAAATAAAATCTGTTCAATATAATAAATACAGAATAGTATACATAGTTTAGATACAAAAATAATACTTTCCAGTGTCTTGTCCGTGTCGCATGAGAATGAAAGCTACTGCTAAATCGAGGTCACGTGCAACTCGTGCATCACGTGCATTTCAACTCGTTTGTGTAATTTTCACACACATTAAAATAAGAATCGTGCATGGGCGTGAGAGGAGAATCTCCTAACCAGCGAACAGTAGCTACGGCGACGCTAGCAACTGCCTATGCCTTGCCTGGGAATAGCACGCCCTTTTGTATACCCGTAACCTTTCGTGATCGTGAATCTTCAAGATAATAGTCGTCGATTTACTAAACAATTCTAAACGAAATAGCTAAGTAATCTGCCGGAATAATTTAAACAGGCACAATATGAACCGTTCAGAAGCCCATACTGATCAAATTCATAAGTTGAAAAGTAAAGAAAAGTGATGATGTTCCAAAACAGTTCTGCAAAATCATCTCAGAATGTACCATTATTTACGTCTTCTTTTTGCAATGAATAATCCTATGAGAGTAAATCATTTGTTTCTTGAGAATTGAATATTAAAATTAGTTGGCAATTCTAGACGCAATTTTAAATGTAAAAAGAAGATAATTCATTAGTAGAATTAGAATATTCTCTCTATTAATTGCCGAAAAATCTTGTTTGTCGCATCTGTAGTATAGTTTGACACTCAAACGACGTCAGAATAAGGAACTTCTTAAAGTGAATGAAAGTGACACTTACAGATGCAGCAACAATTTTTTTGTTGTATATTAAATTGTAAAAGTAAATTTTATCGAGTTGTAGGGATAAACATCTGGGATCTTTCTATTTGTAACAAATTTTAGAAGAGTGAATTCTGTTTAAAGGAAGCAAGTGTCTATGTACTTTTGAGCAGTAATGTACATCTAGATTCGCACAAAAAATTACCTGCATCTAGATTCCCACGTACATCCCACAAATTTCAGGAAGATCGTACAGTTCGAATTAAAGATTCCACGAAAATGTGAACTTCGCCTCCGGGAACACAACTTTTTCGCTCGAAACCTATATTTGCTACAACTACTTATAGCATAGGGTTCAACGATACCAATTTTAAGTTTAAGAATCTGCCTGCTCAAAAATTATTACACGAAGGGAAGTTGGAAAATTCTGTACAGCCTTTTTCATCTTCTGCGTGCCAGCTGGATCGTTCATTTTTGCTGATACTATGATATTGCCTCGTACGAATAGTATTGGTTAGACTATATATTTTTCTAGCCGCCGCTACAGTGCGGCATGCAGTGGAGAAAAATCGAAATAATCATTGTTCGACTTTGATCTTATTATTCGATGATACCAGCAGTCTGTAAGTAATATAAATATAAATGACAATCCGCTGAAAAATCGATGCAGGACTTTTACTAAAAATCGTTTGTACATCAAAATCTTGAAAATTAGCTCACTCATTCGTTTTAAAAGTGACATAACTTTTGAACCGGATGGATTCCTAAACTCAAAACCTTTGTGCTTCGTCTCTGCTCATCAAGTGCTACGAGAACATGCAAAAGGAAATTTTAAAAGAATAATTCCCAAAGTTTATTCCGACGAAACACATGATGGAAATTTATTCGATTCAAATATAAGCGTAGCTTCACCTTTAATAAATCAACGTACGAAACGTACATCGCTGTGTAACAGAGAATAGAAATGAAAGTTTCATAATCATTCCTGAACCAGATGGAACGGATTAAAATTTGAGCCGAACGAGGAAGCACGCTAAGGTTCGGTACCAAAAGAAATCAAAGGATGAGACTCTAATCGCAAGATTAAAGTCTGCGGAGTTGAGCTTCGGATTAAGGGATAACCGGCTCTCGCTTTCTAACAACGAGAGGAATAACGAACTGGGTTCAAGCCTTATGAACCGTATGATTCTCTTGTAACTTTTAGATCCGTTAAATCCGGCCCGATGCTCTTTGACACACGTGGAGCACCTCGTTGCTTTCTCACCATCGAATCATTGTATGCACTTTCGCAATTTCGTAATCTCCCATGCACTCACCAGTTTACTTCCCATTTCCTTCCGTGCCGCATCTCGCTAACGAGCGATCCATTTTAAGGCTTTGCAGACGATATTATCGTTTCATTGTTTTTCTATCTCAGAATGCAACATTGAAACGAATGGAAACCATAATTGAAATGTTGGAATGGTGAAATATAAGTGGTAGGAACGAAGATTTTCAATAGAAATAAAAAATGTGTGTCTATTGTTTCTAACATCGAGGTTATTTGTCGCTCGAATGCGAAATACGTGTCCGATTGGATAAAATTATTTTTTCTTTATCCAAAGATTAAATCGTGAGAAACGCCCAATAAAAAATTGAGGATGTATATATGATCAATTTTCACTACGCATTTTTAAACTGGTTTAACAAATATTTAATATAATGGATAACGAACAATATATAATGACACAATATAAGGAAGATTTCTCCAAAATAAAATATATCTTATATTTTGTAATTGGTAAAATAATTCTCCTAGAATATGTCTTGAAATTTAATTGCGTTCTTTTACGATTACTTTTTTAAACATATTAAAAGTAAAGTGAAAAGAGCTTCTTCCATTTTTACTAATTTTTTGCCTCACTGACTAACTATGCAAATTTATCTTCGAACAGATATGCACCGAGTGCGAGCATTTGTGTTCGTATAATGTTTCACCCATACAGTATCGTATGCAACAGGTTCCGCTTATATGCATGTAGTCGATATACCACAACGTCTGAAATCTTCGATGCTATTAGAGAGAAGAACGTAATACAATAACTAATAAATTAGGTATGTTTCACACATTATAAATTGCACATTAAGGAAGCGGAAACTCGTACAAAATTCGCGATATTTTTACTTTTTTATATAATATTCTGCAAATTTTTCGCTTAATGTAAAATTGTTATTCCTGCTTTTCCTCGATTCTATTTGCGGTTAATTCATTACAGTATTAAATCGTAATTTCAAGCGCTGAATATAATTTACGTACATATTATAGAAACGTAAAATTAGAAAAGGGAAAGTGTCTAACGATACTTGACAACAGTTCGTAATATTAATATTTTTACCATTTTTCATTGCTTTGTTAATTCTGATATCTAATAAATTAAGAAATAACGATGTATTATTGAAAGAGATAGAGAATAATATGTTCATGGTTATTCGTATATTTTTATATTATCTGCTATTTGTAATAAATTTCTACTCACATCCAACACATTTGAATTTGGTGTGGATATTCATCGCAAGTAACTAATAATAATTACGTTGTTGGTAGAGAGCACGCAACGAAACAATCTTTTTTACGACATTTTTCCCTTCAGTATCCAAGTTACTGCGAAGAAGAGATAAAACAACTTTTAGTGGACATTTTTTAACCTTCGGTATCTAAGGTGCTGCAAAACAGAAATATCTTTGGAATTACATATTTTTCTATTTCTACCTGAGAAACTCATTTGTAACAGTACATTTTTTTTTCAATAGTTATCACTAAAGTTTAACAATGATGGTACGAAATTTATTTCTTTTTTCGCTAGCTTGTCTGCCAGCTGTTTCTCCAAAAGATATAACCAACAGGTGTCACTTGTGTGTATCTGAATAACAAACGTCACATCGTTTTCAACGCTCGTCTGTCAAAAATTCGTTACTTGCTCCTATGGCTTTACCGGTTACCCGCATGTTATGACATTTTTACTCTTTTCCTGTAACAAATAAAATATGTATATTCGACAGAATACGAGATATACATTAATACAATCATGGAGTAGCTGAAAAAATATTCGAGATTCCTCGTGTCCATGAAAAAGTAATATCACAAGCGATTAATATCGATTAAATAAGAATAAAATTGAAAATATAGACAAATTTGTATATTTAGTTGTTTATATTTCTTTGTATTTTTTATCATGTATAATACCTTACAAGTCATACGTTGAACTAAAATTTGTTTCAAGTTATTATTTTGTTGTTATTTCTTTATTTAGCTTTTCTTCATACTTAAACTAGCCCCGCTCGACATTTTTATGTTCTTTTGATGTAACTGTATTATCACGCAATTATATATTCGATAAAGCGCCCTTATGATATTCAACACTGAATCATCGATCACGCACTTTTCTTTTGTTTTTAGGTTATCTTCTGCGCTCCTCAACACTATTACTATTAATAATATTTTCAATAAAAATAATAACTAATTATTGAACCTGGGCCCATAACCTGTTGTTATTTCTGTATTTAGACGTAGGATCATAATAGCTATTATTTTATTCTTTGGATAAATCTATCACACCGTTCTGAGCTGAGAAAACTTCATTGCACTTTCTTACATGCACTAGGGATAAAAGCAAAAGAACATCTTAAACCTATCGATTAAATCTATCGATTGTATCTAGAACTATCTAACTAGAAAGTTACTATTCATTGTAACTAGCGCATCTGCATATGGATGGCGAGCGCGAACTCACGTTGTCATTTTCAACATATTTGTTACTATAGAAATAGCAGAATTATAGGCCAACATCAAGTGACAACTGTTGTTTCTTTAATAAAAAAGTACTTGTTTAACAAATTATATCGAAACTAACAAACAAACTATAATATGTTTAAGCTGAAATCTACTTCGCAATTACATTGATAATTTTTATGTTTATATTATATATATAGATACATAAAGAGAGGTTTAAGAGAGATCTCCAGTATAACGAATAAATTAAATAAATTCTCATCTGAGCATAGTTGCGGAGCTGGCGGAATGAAATTCGTAGAACTGTTACAGGCCAAAGAAACGCTTACGTAAATGTATTTAATCGTTCGCGTGTAACTGAGAATGGAATATACGTAGGAGTAATCGCATCAATTTACCCTGATGTATCATGGCATCGTTTGCTCGCATAATCGCGCAAATTAAATGTATTTTCTCCCGTCAATTGTTTTTTTAATTAATCTATCTTTTAGTTTAAAAAACTCAAGGTCACCTGAATATTTAAAAAAATATAAGATATCGAAAAATCAAAATGTACTCGTCTAACCAGACTCCTGAAATACAGCTAATTTCACTTCAAATACTTTTTGATAAATTCAATAGATTTAGTAAGTTAGTTATCTCAGGTGGCATTTTTTTACTGATTTATCCTATGTAATGCAACGTATTTTAATTTCCCATAGCGTTTCAACGAATATGAAGCATTTCTAGCTAGACAGTACAATTTTTGCTTATCTGTAACGAGGGCAATAATTATGCAACGTGAAAGAGGAAGACATTTGTCCACGTACATCTCTGTCACTAGCGCGTTGAAATACCGATAATGATGACATCGTAATTCGCAGAATGGCGGTCGATGCGTTTGAATCAGACATCAGCGAACGAGAGTTGTATTTGAGAGTTAGGAAGCTGAAAACAGTGTCACTCGTTCCATCGAATGCAAATGTGGAGTAATTGGGAGATCAATTAAGTGCAATGAGGCTTCCATGAATAGGAGATAAACGAGATCGTGCGTAATGTATATGTATTATTGAATTCATGTGGCAACCAAAATGATGTAAAACGTGATAAGTACGTGAAATTGTAATTAACGAGAGTTTCATGATTAAAAAATTATAATTAGTAATAAGAATTATAATTTAATTACAGTAGAAATACATGATTTTACAAGTAATTTTCAAATGTTTAATATTGTATCATTTTCTATTTTTCTATCGTTATAATAATTTGTGATTATTATATAATAGTTTCATTTCATAATATCAAGTAAAAAATATATATAATAAATAAATGACACTTTTATTAAAAGTTTACATTCTATGAATAAATTCACTTTCTTGGAATCATATATTGTTTTGTAAGTAACAGAGATATATGTTAAATATAAAGTTCATTACGAGTAATAGATTGACTTACGCTAATAGTTTTTTTATTATGAAATTTTCAGTTTACCTTCATAACTTTCAGAAATTACATCACTAAATGTACTGAATATCCTAGTTTTTTGTATTAAAAGATTCCATAAAACATATACTACTTCGTGTTATATAACCTAGTAATAAAACTGAATACATTTTTACTCGTTACTTCATACTCCATTAAATTCTAACATAAAAGCGATAATATTTTTGTGTCGTGGAATCTTGGTGGAGTGCATTAAAATGTGGTTAACCGTCGTGGAAGATATGAGTGCTCCCGGGTTCGATTTTAGTTGGCCGCAGTCTGCCTTTTTCTTCCATTCTCATATTTTACTTCTACTTTGAAAAGAAAAATAAAGGCAAGTGAATTAAATCTCTGAAACCCAAAATCTACAAAAGAAGTACACTGAAGTAGAAATCATACAATTTCTCTTATAATGTATATTCCATGTAAATGATATTTTTTTACAAAGCAAATAATTTGAAATTAAATCAATGAAATTAAACAATATATGTAAATGAAGCAAATAAAAGCTTCATACAAATTTGTTAATTCAATGTACACATATCACTACTACTGATATTAAATATACACACTAAACAACATACTATCACAGTGCAACATACTAAAGGAATTAAGAACCATATATATTGTACGGTTAATATTGATTAATACTACTGCAAAAGTAGATTCGTTCTAAATAGTATCCGTAGAAGTATTACATCCGTATCGTATTATTTTAATGACTCATTGTTATAATTTTATGTCAGTGTCAGAAGCTTATCACCTTCCTCGTAATCTACTGGAGCGATTCAGAGTACATAGATAGCATTCAGCAATAGCGAATCGATAAGCTTTATGACGCAGACATAATCATCTATGTCCGTTTAGTTAGTAACATTATATCTGTATAATCACCATTGAATAACTAATATTGCCCGTAATACCTAGTATCTAGTATGACTGTTGTATTAACGATTTGGTTACAACACTACTTGTTTAATTCCGATAGACCCTGCAATTCCGGTTGACCTAGATACAAGTACGAAAGCCACGTAATTAACATATCAATTACAATTGATACGTGTAGAAATAGCGCATCCATGTTCTAGGAAATTATTATCTTGCGAATAGTTTAGGATTATAATTTATATGTCGATAGAAAATCGTTTTACTTATCAAGCATTATTGAAAGCACTATACCATGGATATTCTATATATATATATATTTTCATATTATGTGCATTCTTTGCGATTCTCCACTTTCAAATTTTCAAGTGCATAAAAATCTGCAGTCTAATGGTTCCATTGATCAACAGATGTACTCAACAGCAAACTAATTCAATGTTGTTATTGTACAAGCCTATGTAATGAAAGCACATCCTATGGTAGTCACCAATAGTTACACAGTGGATGTTTATTTAATTTTACGTTTTATGAACATAATTAAAAAATGGAATCAGGACAAAAATTTGTTTCGCCTACTGTGTATTATGATCGGTGCTCTACTTTGAGCATTGTATAAATTTCATGAAATAAATGAAATAAATAACGCAAGTAAAATAAATAAAATAGGGAAGGAGAGAATAAATAATAAAGGAAAAAAGCTGGAGAAAAGCATCGGTGTTTTGGCAAATTGGACAAAATAAATAAGCGCGAGTTAAGTCAAGTTGCGAGAGCGGTTTAAGGTACCTCAGTGAAAATCCGCATACGAGGAATGTCCAATGAATCAGGAATCCGGTAGTGATTTACAGCTGTATGAGGATAGAGGCAATGCGGACGATGCGCAGGTCTCGTGGGGCTAAGGGGAGACCATAAACCTTACAGTGTACTGGAAGTTTATAGACGTTATGCACAGATCTATCACGATCAGCGGATTTCCGCAGACGTTTAGAAGCGATCACTTGTTCAGTGTACCATTCCTTACTTTACAACTGATGTATTCAGAGCCTTATGCTGCGATAATAATCCTTTCTCTTATTTTTCTGAATCCTGAGCAACGCCAAATACACGGAAATGGATGTATTGTGCGTAGGTAGATACAAAATGAAGTTTATTGCCACGTGTGTTATACGAAAAATAAAAATAAATCATAATTTGTTTGAAGGATCTCATTACTAATCAATTTCGTTAAAGTTTATATTGAAAATTATCGAGTATTCCATGATTTATATACGCGTTATATCGTTTTAGAGCGTAGCTGCTGTTCTAAGAAATTATACAATATTGTTTTATAAATTGAACGAACTGAAAACTCGTTCTATCTGTTTCTACTTTGACATACTATGTCAAAACACGGCAAAAAGATGAAAATAATAAAAAAACTATTTAGTTGCTAACGCGTATTCCTTTTCGTACAAACGAAAATACAATAAAAATGAAACTGCAGAGGGGAAAGCAAAAGAAAATAAATATAGATCGAATATTTCAACACGCATGAACAATAAGCGGGACAGCGTGTACTAGCATCGAGCATTGTAGGAAATAAAAAAAGAAGGTCGACAGAGAAGAGGAATTTAACAAATGGGAAACGGAAAGGGAGTCTGAACTGTGCGGGATGTACTCGTCCACCAAAGAGGGGTACCGCATCGTCCCTTCCACATCGTTGCATTCGGCTGCAGGTGTAGCACCAGACACTTTAATTCTAGAGAGTGCATCATTTGCATCCTGGACGAGCGACCACGTCTCGAGAATCACCAGCCAGAATCAAATACGAATAAAAGTAAAGCATCGCTGCATAAACTAACGTAAAGGACGCTTGCCAACGGTAAAGACAACTTATTCCGCCATCGTCGTGCTACCGAATGTTCGATTTTGTTAATCATCGTTTTAGTTATTATTATTATGTCAAATCTATTTATCGTCAGAAGATTTGTTTGTTCGCGAATAAATAATATTCAATTCCATTAACTGAAATTCAATAAAAATGTAGATAAAGAATACACACTCATATATATGTAGCATATTTATCAAAATACTTTTTTTAAAGAAGAAATTGATCAATGAATTTATCAGCTTCATTATGGAGGCACGTGTTTCAAAATATACTAAGTGCTTTAAAATATCCTTCTAATAAATATCTTGTAATAGATATAATTTCATATACACACACAATATACACATGTACATATGTAATTGTCGTGTACAATTTCAGATTCGTTTAAAATTTGGCCAATATAATCGTTACAGTTATGTTTCGTTATAACGCCAATGAAATATTAACATGTTTCACATAATACATAATATATTCATAAGATTCTATGTTCCATATTCTATATTCTATGTTCCAATAATTTTGCGAGCCTATAAATGGTTCTCGAAGTTGTTCCTATAAGTTTTCAAATACTTTAGCACGTACCTTGAATGCCACGATGAACTTCATTTTCATCGTAGCATCGAGTAAATCGAATCGAAGATAATCGCATAGTATAGCGAGTATGTATTATTACAATAAGATACGGTAACCGGACATAATAAAAAATAATAAAAAGAAACCTGTATAGTAACAAAGCAGTGGAGAACTTTTCATAAATATTAATTTTCGCGGGGAATCGGAAGAACGAACTGTGCCCGCCGTATATTGCCGTTGCTGTTCGTGATTTAATTAATTACCAGCAAAAAATGTTTTCACGTAGTACAGAAACTCATTAGCGGAGCAATTCGTGAAGGGGTGTGTATCCGCTTGAGTTTGCAAGCTCTCTAGAAAACAATAATTCTGATTTATTTCGCGGTAAAAATATCCGTTAGGGAGGTGTGCCTACAACCAACGTTTCCATCCACAACCACTCGTAATTTACATTTTAGTATTTGACCTAGCGACAATAAACTACGCTAAAATTTATTTCTTCAATTAACTACATTAATCGACGTGGAAAACGTGATTTATATGTTCTTGTTCTTCCGTATATGAAATAAAATGGCATAGAATCATCTTACACGAGCATCGATTTGGTATCAAATTTCCATGGTGTTTGAGAAATCGCCAAGATATGTTTCGTTATTACGATATTCATTTTATCGTTATTTTATCGTCATTCTATTGTAACAAATTTAAGTTACAGCTAACGAATATGTACTAGTGGCGTTATAAAGTGTATACGATACAGTAACGAGCTAATTTAAATTAAAAATATATTTTGAAATAATTCTATCTTACGTAATTGTACAACCTTGTAATTACTCATTAGAGAGAACTAAAATATCTGAATATACAATGATTGTCTTGATTGCGTATGAATTAGTGTCAAAATCAATGGGCAATTTAGGGAAACAGGATCACTAATTATTGGCGGTATTAACTAAAGACTGGTGCGAGGTTGCATGAATTATGCGTTCTCTTTGCAGCGCTATAATTCGTAGTTCATTGATGTACATAGGTTAATTCCTTCAATGCAAGGGATGCGCTTACATAGTTTTGTGTCGAAACTGTAACTCTATTCCTTTATCATTAGCGTAAGCTATTAGTTTGCTGTTTATTAATTATTGAGTTTAATCATTGCCTCGTGAATTTCACAGAATCGAGAATTAATTGAACAATTTTACAATAAATATCAACCATCGATTGCCCCATCATTCCGAGAAATACTGATATATTTAGAATTAAACGAATGTATTTGGCATTTAGTAATATTACGTAACGTCCTCGGAATTAATGTTAAATAATGCCGTTTATCGTCCCTTTCAATCACTAATAAAAATATTTTAATTGAAATACAAACATAGGATACGAAATTGGCAAATTTCATTCGGAGCCACGATTGCCACGATAAATCAGTCGATTATATCGACGTTCGTCTAACTTTAGGAATCAGCTTCGAAATATATAGGACAAGCAGACTTTTGTTCATTATAGTTTTATAAAGAACTAAGATAAAGCCGCGAATAACTCGTTAAATCGGTCGTCGCTCAATCCAATGGTATTCGTCTAATGTTATGGATCACATATCGTTACAGAAGTAGACTTTTGTCCGCCATAGTACACGGAACTAATTCGAAACTATAAGTAACTTGCTAAATCAGTCATCATTCCATAGAATGTTGATTAATTTGATTTTGCAGATGGATGTCGGAAAATATCAAGAAGATTTATATGTCTGTCACAGTATAGAAAACCAAGTTAAAACACACTAGTAATTCATCAAATCAGTCGTCATTCGATCGTACCGACGTTCAACTTTACGAAATCAACATCGAGAAACACGACACCGATATAATTTATAAAGAATTCTAACGAAATGCAATTCGTTGGCTTATTTAATTATCGAAGTATGTAAGTTGCTAGACGTACGGTTGTTGGAATGAATATTCAGCAGTAGCTCGTATGTACGTACATAGTAGGAACACGCTCGATTCTGGCGCAGGTGTCTGTAACGGCGATTTCGCTGACTCGACTCGAAGCAAACTGCGCCCGGTGACTGTTCGTTCGAAACTTCCGTGATTTTTACACGCATATATATAAATTCTGACAAATGAACGCTTGCTCGGGCGCGATATCGCGTGCATTAATTTCGTGCGCGACATGTGCGCCAGTCGTGTGATATTTCGCCCGTTTGCTCGTCGAGGGTTAGCATTAAAAAGGATCAAGGGACGTTGATCGATGCACGCCCATTATCGACGTTTACTGCACTTCCGCAACGAAAACCGAGGGCACGCCGCCTCTGCCTCTATCTGTCGAACGTCAATAATGGAACAGTCGCTTGTTGCCCTTAAAAAAAAAAAAAAAAAGAAAAAAGGAAAAGAAAAAAGAAAAAAGCGGAGAAAAACTATATATTTTGCAGAGAGCAGTCTATTGTGCTAACCTGTATCAATCTGTTCTCTCTAACTGTCGTGTTTAGATATACAAAACCGTTATTGTGAAATACTTCGACCGTTAATATTGGAATCGAACAATAAATAACGCGGAATTAAAACGATTACAATAATAGAATTAATGAAAGTTGATTATCATCGGTTGTAAAATATTTACACCGTGTTTTCCAATAACATTTTATATCGATAATGGAAAATGCGAATTGCTGATCGTTCTGTTATTTTTCAGGTCACGATTTTATGTATTATGTTGAAATACATTAATAATATTGACTCATTCGTATTTGATGTAATACGCAATACGTAATTTAGTAAATTGTTAATTAATTAAACGATGAAAGTATATCTGTCGGTTACGAAAGAAAATATTGCGTTTGATCGTTAGTTTGCCATTAATTCATATATTTTACTAATATTCGTGCATCATTAATATAAATGAAGCAAACTGTCCATATACTTATGAACCAACGGTGTATATGTGTAATTATAGATCTGCGTAACGATACTTCTCATTTTTATTATTTCAACGCTTCAATTTCGATCTTTTTGCATGATAGATGGCAAGGTTTTCTAGGTCGGCCACTCTGCCTCATCCTGTAACTCGTTTTTCTCTTTTTACGAGACTACGTCTACTGTTACGTATCGTATGCATATATTTTACACCTTGTCATAAAATATCATGCACCCCGTCGAGTTCTTCCCTAGTAGAGCCCATGGATTTTAGCGTTATGAGGGTCCTAGGCCGACCGCGATCTCTACCAGTCGGCTATAAACCGGCGAAAGATACTATCAAGATATGAAACGCATGACCGCGCGTAAAAGCTCTGACACTACCTAATAACTAGGTCTCGGTATACGTTTATGCGTTCGATTACAATTATCGATTTAGCAAATTTTATCAATAATTTAGTAAAAGCATATTTTATTAATCTTTTGTGAATTTCTTGCACTATATGTAAATACGATGTATGATTAGACACGTGTTATCACACAGTATCGAAAAGTTCTTGTATTATCGAAATCTTCTGTTAATGACGCTTTCTTTCCATGTATCAGAAATATCAGAAATATCATCAATTTGTCAAATTTTATGAATCTTCATCATATAATTTCATGAATCTCTCTATCGCTTTTTGTGAGTTTCTGTAATCCTTGTAATAAATTCTTTTCTAAATAATTAATTAACAAGTTCACATTGGTCATGACGTTGAGTTTGACCAGTATGAACGAAGCTTTATATTATCGATATGAATAAACGTTTAACTTGTACATGATTCAAACAAATATAATGTTAATTATATATTATTGAATAGCATTTTTAATACACTTGTAAAACTTCAAATAATTTGTAGCCATTACAAAGAACTTGGACCAGCTTGAATAAGCTTAAAATCATAAGAGTCACGTGCTCGAATTCAAACAATATGACTAGTACGAGACACAACATGGCTAGACGTACAAATTGTACGTGTAATTATACATTTATACATGTGATCAGAAGGACATTCTATAGTTACCTAAACCTATTTCCGTAAGATGTATGTTAAACTTCGATAGTGTATCTGAATACAGCGTAAAACGATGTAGCACGTCAAGATGTCTATCAGTGTAACGTACCAGAGATGACAGGTCGACGATTAATAATTCCATTCGATAATTTTGACAGGCCAGACGATATATCGTTTATTAGATTGACGATGGAAGGCTGCATGCTATTCTTGCGTAAATCATTGAAGAGAGAATCAAACGCAGCATTTATCACGCGATACTTCGAATAAGTTTACGTAGAACATAGAATATTTACATGCAACGAGAACATTTTCATCTATTTCAAACAATATTACGCCGTATGTACACACTAAAGACGTACTTGAATACTCATTATACCGCTTACATAATGTACACGATAATTACACAGGTATAACAACTTGCGTGTAATAATGGGATATGATTCCATAATATAATTAGAAATCAGTGAAAGGGTCATTTAATTATGTTTAAAGTCTAATTAACACAGTTTTATATTGTAGATAATACGTAGTACATACATATGTATGTAATAATATGAATGTTAGATATAAACACGTATAGATTATAGAAGTACAGGAATATATTAAAAAACATGTATAGCTAGTCAGAGAAATATTCATAACCCGCAATTTCTAAGCAGAATTTCTAAGCAATTATTATACAATTCATATAATGAAACTAGTTTAATTAATTAATTACCTTAATTAATTAACTTCAAAATAGTAGACCTTTCTTAATCTCATATTTTATGGACAAAAATGCATTGTTTATAATGTTCAATTAAATGAAAATATTGTTTAATAAATTGAATTTCACATTCTTCAAACAAAAGGTAAAATACATCGGAATTATGAAAGTTTAAAATCCCGGATTATTATCGACTATTTATTTTTCATCAGCGTAATGTTTTAATAAGAGCAAATGCCAAATGTATTTAAATCCATTCATACGAACTGGTAGAGAAAATACATATCGTTTATAAACGCCGTGTCTTGCAAAACACACCCATTCAATCATCCGTCCGTTTCAATGTTTAATGCAATTTTAATATTGTTACATCTTTTCAATGAAGTCGAAGGCATGCTTCACATTTCATTTTAATAGTGTCGAATTTTTATAGTCATTTGGGAATACTGGAAAATTAATTAGTAAACGATAGAATAAATACAACGCGAATACTTTTCGTAGCCACTGTATCTTCAGATATTTCGTATTTTAATTTTTATTTCCGTGAGACTGACACGCTCGATATTCGCGCTCAATTTGATTCTTATGCATTGTATCTTTCTTTCTTCATGCCCTGTCGAACGTTCTCCGTGCTGGCTGAATGGTAAATCCCCGGCAGGCCGCGCCTCCATTTGTCTAGAAAATCCATCCTCAAAAACATGCAGTCCTGCACATCACTTTTTCGCATATCGACTTATGCGAATTCACCTTTGCCGAGAAGAACGTGCCTTCCCTAGTATCACTCTATCGTGAAAAATTGACTCTTCCACCTTCTTGTCAGAATGTATTTTCCTTATATCGTTCTCGTATGCGAAAGAAGAAAGGATTACTATGATCAATAGAGGCTATCAACATTCTTGATTTTCGCGATGTAACGCCATTCTCTTGGAAATTTGAGTTGAGATGGTAAATGGCACAGACGTTTCAAGTGAACATTTCCAATAAAACGAAAAACGTATTTCTGTTAATTTTCTTGCTATGAATTTTTAGTGTTTACTATTTTATAGATTTAGAGGGAGAATAAATAATAACGCGGCAATAAAAAAATGTGTAGAATTAATTGAATTTATTTATCTTCAGGCTTGGTGCTTATATCGTTCATCGTTTCGACTCCTCGATTCAAGAACACAATCCGGATATTTAAAACGCGACGCTTGATAATGTGGTCACACGTTTATATGATCGTTAAGTTCCGGGTATGTCACCTCATCATTATCGTGACGATTACAGCGTAGATCGTTACAAGGTGAAGTTATTTCCTAACCACCGGATACAGCCACGAGGTTCGAGGTTTTACGTTATATGGTTAAACTCTGTCGCACAGATACTCATTCACAGTCATCAGTGGGATACACAGAGCTTTCTGTAGTGGTGTAACAACCGCATTAATTATACGATAATTGATCTGAATTTAATACAGTGGCTCGATTTATAATAATAATAATAATTTACAATTTATAATGAAAATGAAAATAACTAGGAAATATCATGTTTCATACATCATATTCAGAATAGTTTTAGTATGAAAAGTGTGTTAAGTACTTTTTTAACAGTCAAGCTTTAGTCTACGTGACTTTTTTCCTTTATCTTGACTTACTTCTCAACTTCTTATACTTCGTTTTATAATAAAATTGAAGGAGCAAGCAGAGGGGCTAAATGCTAAATTACCGTTATTCAGAAACAATAGTGCCTTTTACGCTTAAATATAGCTCGACTGTCTTTTTTAACCATCCTTTTCAAATAATTATCAACTCAGATATATCCAACAGAAATCTCGCTACGATATTCTCTAAAATAATTCTATTTTTCCTTTTTCTATTTTGAATCTAAATTAAATGTCCTTTTGTAACGACACGTTTTTAATTTTTAAAAATTATTAATTATTTTTATTTTTAAGGATAGGAGGAGATCCATAAATTAAAGAATTGTTACGTTTGAAAAATTGACGATTCAACTGATAAGTTAAATTGTCTCCACTGGTTAGTAAATTGATATTTCAATGTATTAATAGAAAGGAGATGAGAACGATCAATTTACATTACAAATGTTTCCATTCATATTGTATTAGAAACATTACTCTTGCTTTCGTAACTCGTGACACCTTGCCGTGCTTTCTAGGACACCTTTGCCTCAATGCGGTGAAAGTACATACATTGCAAAAGTCAAGTTGAATAGCATGAGAATCACGTGCACTGGCATGTACGCTATGTGATCGGCCATTATATGAGTCTCGTCTACTTCTATCTTCAGCTAAAGGAGTACATAATGACGTCCTCAAAATGATAGTATGCGTCGCACTGTATTTACACTACGAATGAAACAGAATTTTCCCTATTTTCAAAAATCATTTGTATTTTTCCTGATATAAGATACAGTACTGGTGCAGCGAAAATGGATATGATTAGTATGTTAATAAATGCTATATTGTGTTATCGATCTCATACTGATCTACATATGACACTTTGATTCGATTTTTATGAATGTCTTATGTAGGTTGGCTCGCGAATGTGGTGGCCAAAGCGACGATTATGAAAAGCAATGAATAACGCAATACGAGAATTCACAAAGTGAGTTCGATGACATTTATACAAGGCTTTATTTAATATTTCAATTTCATTGCACAACTGAATGGTTTGCTTGTTTTTGTCAATACTCCTGCAATATAACGTTGTAAATACACGTATGTGGATGTAATTCCCTAGAGAAATTTTATATTAAAGAAATGAAGGTTTAGTAACTGAATGGCAATTAAATATAATTTTGGCAAACGTGTTCAAGTGCTGTTATACTGCATGAAATTTATTGAATTTTTACGTATTATCAGGAAATTGTATTCTCGATCATTAAAATCATCAAGATCACTTTTAACATTTCTGAAATCTCATTCGATTGTTCCACGTACGTAAAGTCATTTTTCACATTATTATAATTATTCTAAATTTCGAGATACAGAGAAACATGAATTGTACTTGGCTGTACTTTAAATTTAACTTGTAACTTATTTAACGATTTTAAATGTACAAGCATTGTACATTTAATCATTAAAATGCTACATAATTATAATATCATTAATATTAATACATATTTTATTTTACAAATAAAATCTTGTTCTTTTTCTGAAAGTAAGTGAACCTGATAATAGTGACAAAAATATACATACATTAGAAATTTAGAAAATATTTATCAAGTTTCAAGTCCTCCATCCGTGTGGAAATTTACTACAGAGATTTTTGTTAAATTGAAAACGAATGCATGCAATGTTTCAATAAAATGCAATCTGATTTGCTGCGCTTTTAACTGGCCAATTTCAAAGCACGTTTATACGCACCAGATGGAATAAACGACTGCGTACAAGAGCAAGGAATTAATCAAAAACAGTTGGAAATGAGCCGGATTAATTATTGCAATTACGATAATTAACGGGATTCGACTCTCATCATGCATGATTGTAACACTAAATGACATTGTTAATGGATTTTAATAGAAGATAAAAATAACTTATTTGCAAATGGAATACGTATTACATGTATTTTACAATAGATTGGAAACCTTTCCAATAATTATATTAATTAAATGGACAAATATTCTTTTCAATTAACTACATTGATGGATCTATCTCTATCGATTATTATAATATAAACCTTAAGTTAAGTGGAAAAGTTAATATCAGTTAAATATATTTTTTCAATAATATAAAATATAATAAAATTTGTTAGCGATTGATGTACTATTTTTTTATTTAAAATACAAATTTTAATGCCTTAGTTAATTTAGTACTTAACGTTACATAAAAAATGTTTAGCTGTATATAGCAAACAAAGCATTGGATAAGATACATTCATAACAGAAAGCATATAACATAATTCGCAATTAATTAATTCCTTACGATATTTAAAAAAACTGTGTACCTATACAGTTGGAGAGCTGCAAACTTGCATAACTTTATTGTCTTTAAAAATATCTTAATATCTAAAAGAACGTCCACGAGACAAAGCGATCACCAAAGTTCATTACGAAGTTTAACAGGAGTTAAAGTATTGCTTAAAAAAGCAATATGAAAGTTTCGTTCATTACTGACGTGAAAGGCGTTGAAGTTGGTTTCAAGGGTTAGAAGAGAGTTATGAGTAGTTGGAAAAGCAGTGCAATTTCTACCAAGTCCAGTTCTATTCTCAACTAGGAGGAATTCTATTTTGAACAGGTACATTATTTTATATATATATCCATTATCAGGTACGCAACGATCGACGACTATTAATATCCTTCTATCGTTCTTACGATGTAAGACTCAGAAATTAAAAGTTTAAAAACAATTTTAAAGATTTCATAACTTCAGAAGTTCTTTATATTTTTTAATACAACATCACTCAACATATTATTCTATTGTTCGGTCACTTTATTGTTGCCATTTTCTGCGATATGATAGAAAGCACTCACAGTAGATCTTTATGTTTAGCTATCCGCCACGCTATTCGGTCTGGCCACTCGCTGACTATGACTACTTTCCTATATCGATTCCTTTAAATCTATAGATATATTATATCTAATGTTTGTAATACATATAATTTGTAATATTTGTAATATATAATAGGTGTGTAATATATACACGCACGTATAATTAACAGGATTACAAATTATCTTAAAATTCGATTAAACTTTTAATTAAATGTACACATAATCTGCTCTAAGACACCGTAATCTCTTTACTCAGGGATTCTATCGTGCCATGGTCAATCTGATCTTGTTAATCATGTCGTTATTAATGTAAATAATCCTATAGAGATGACGATTTATTAAACTGTCGTGCCATCCTTATACATTGTCTTTCACAGGTAATTCCATTTTATGTACATTATACTAGGTTGAGCAATTAGCTCGTTTACATTCCCTCGAAAGATTACATCAACTGTTATTAGTTTCATATAACATCCATATATAATTAAGGAGTAACTTATTTGTCTCATTTCTTTCCATGAATATTGCATTTTCCATAAAAAAATGAAAAAATTTGTATCTTTAAATTCTTGAAACAATTTTTATAAGATTCTTCGAAATATGTATTACTGAAGGCTGAACAAACTTACCATTCAATCCTACAATACATAGATTAAATAAACGGTGACTATGTTACGGATGTTCACGCAAACGTACAGTATTATAAAACACAACTATGGAAATGGAACATAAGCAGAGATGTGTTTCACTCTCTAAATATTATAACGTGTATCATTCTTTGGATATTTAATATATTTTGTATATTATATGCGTTCTGTGAATTTATGAAATTTTAATATTTCCCATAAACGTATAAACATCTGCAGTCCAATTTATGGCGAATATATAAAAACGATTCGTCGGCTTTTCTATAAAATAATTATGCCATTTGGAAATATGTGGCTATAAATAATCAAGTTGTTATCATACCATAGCAAAAATCCGTACTGTGCCACGAAGAAAAAAGCAATGCCGAAATAACGCCGCGAGTTACGATGCATGATATAATGCATTAGCCGTTCTGAACAGTGGCAAACATATGCGATGTAATTAACAGTACCGATAAGCACATATGAATATTATGGTTAATTTACGATCACGGAGTACAGCCGCTGAATTTACGAGATGCCGCTCGGGGGCATTTCCACCCAAACCGTACGGTTGCAGAGCGTTACCATTGCGCCAGGGCAAACATTGACCAAAACGAAAGCTAGGAGAGAGCACAAGTGGGCGACGCGACGTGGGGTTAGAGACCGTGTAACCTGGCGAGGAACGGGAGCTACGATGGTCAATGTACAATTTACACGCGCGAATGTAAACGGCCAATTAGAACGATCCTTTGATGCTTGAGACGAGTCGAAATCGCATGCCTGTGTTTCCATCGTGAAGGCCTAGCACGGCTTTGAAAAGAACGCCAGCAACGGTAATATTTTATGAACGGCTAACGACAGTGACCCCAGACTGCGTCCCAGTCTCTGTTGATATTTGGCGTGCCTACGTAATACCCTGAAAACTTGAAAGGAAATTGCGAACTTCCTTCAATTACCCCACCCCATCTATCACTTTATCTCTATTTCCTATGAGTTTCAAAATAGATGCATCGGAATTGTCCAAATTGTGCGTGTAAGTTTGGATTTCTGTAATCTTTGATAGAAATAACTTTTAATTGGTCGGAAATTTTGAAGGAAAATGTGAAATCAATTTGAAGTAGATGTGACATTAAGAAGATTAAAATGACGCGAAAGTGTGAGCTACGCCTAATTACCACAATCTATGTTTCGATCTCTCTCTCTCTCTCTCTCCTGGGAATTTCAGTTTCGAGATAGATAGGTGCATCGGAATTGTCGAAATGTAAACGTAAATTTAGATTGATGTAGTCTTGAATTGATTGGAAATTGCGAAATAAAAACGTTAAGAATGACATCGATTAAATGTCACTTATAAAAGGTTGAGATAAATGATAATTTAAAGTAATGTATTGAATTAAAATAGACGTTGAAATAAAAACGATTGAACAATCTGAAACAAATGTAATTTTTAAATGCGAATAGTCGTTTTTGTTTTAGCATATATGGGAACATATTTTCAAGTTATTTTTCAAAATCGGCATTGCATTATACTTTTATGCTATACTTCTATACTCATACTAAGCTATACTTTTATGTGCAAAATACATGTTACGATATATAATACAATATGTCCTAGATCTTCTAAAGATCCCAGTTTACATCTTATGTATGGAAATGAAAAATTACACGTCGTTACCTTCACGGTGGCCGCGAGAATCGAAGATTACGCGACCCCTTTATTTCCTTGCAAAATTTCATTACGTGTAATTTACGCCAAAGACTATACATCGTCCGGGCTGATATTAGCGTGAAAGTTGGTGAATACCAAGGGTGCACGCCACACTTCTCTTGCATCTCAAGCAGGAGTTAAGCGCTTCTCCGTAGTAGGCATTACTTTTAAAGTGGAAAATAATAAATTGGTATACCGCTCTTAATGCGGTACTCTAACTGCACACAGTTTATTCTTGTTCGCGCGATATTAATGTACGATCGCATAATGAACAAAAATAATTCACGGTAGGAACAAAGGTTCGAAGAAAGGATAATAATAATGTGCTGGTAATAACGATTCATAAATTATGGTTGTGTTCTAACAGTAGATTTACTCGCTCAAAATGATACGTTTCCTTGATTTAATAGTTGATTTCGTTTAAATCTGGAGTACACGACAAAAGAGTATAGAAAATTAGAAACGAGGGGCCAGAGTAGGAGAGATAGTGAATGAGGGAGGAAAAGGTAGGGTTGTAGACTGGGTGAGAAAATTGGGAAAAAAGAAAAGGAAAAGAGTGAAAAGAAAGACGCTATCTAGCCAAGTAGGTAAAGATTTATGCAATAGATAATAGACATACATAATAGTTAAGAGTTAGATGGCAGTCTGTAGACAAGGAATAGTAAAATAAGGGTAAAATGAGGCCGTGTGTGTGAAAGGATAGATAAGTATGGAGATGGTTAAGCGCAGAACGTGCATGACGATAGAGAGATTATTTTTATTGTAAGCCGAGTTTCTTTTATGGTCGCGAGGCTAACATGAAATATACTACTACTACTACTAATAATAATAATAATAATTGATTTCATTTTAGTTCTATCGACGAGCGTTGTGAAGAAAGGGAGAAAATTTCCTGTCACGAATCTGATGCAAGTAGAAGTCTTTAGGGCAAAATATCAAATAAGTATTTTAAGATGTTGCGGTTGAAGATAACAGCGACGTGACAGCGACGTGACAGCGTCGAAATTTCGAGAATACCTTCCAAGGAGAGACAGTTTATGACAGCTTTGTTTCGCGAGTCGGTGACGGCTAATGGTACAAACCATTAGCTGATGTATTGGCCGACGATAAAATCACGGGAATTTAATCAGATGTCAACCGGATGGCATTGTTTCGTAGATGGAAATAGACGTAATTCAGATAAATGAAAATTTTACAATGTTAACTCTTGAAAATAGAATGAACGAGATAATATTCTAAGAGCTAATTATACACTTTCAGTTTCGTCTAATTCTTTGATCCTGTTGTATAAATTGCTCTTTTAAAAACTTCCAATTATTTCTGATCACTTGGAATAACTTTCATGAGATACCTTTCTTAATTATCACGATGCACTTCAAGTACCATTTTGATTTAATAAATCGAAGTATTTTTTGATGATTTCAATTCGATAAGTCGAAATTTTTTAAAAATCTTGTGTTTTACAAGTTCGCAATAGTTAAACTTGAACACTAAGCATAAGGCTCCTTTCACATTCGTTTTTACAATCAATAACCACCGTTTTTTATCGTCGGTACCAATTTACAAAATATGAAGGTCCATTCACAGTTGCCTATACACACATAGATACTTATTAAATATATGTATCTGTTCTGATCAGATACAAACATTTGGCGTAGATCCATTCCAATGAAGGGAACCTTTTCCAAATATCGCGGACGGTCATGAGTGGATGGCAAATTGAATAAGAGTATGTCAGTTGTGAAACGACCCTACACATGCAGACAGTGTGGTTCATCTGGCGCGTGCCCAAGTTTTTCGTCGTCGACGGAAATTTTAACGCTTTCTATTCGATTGGACACCATAGCCGATCTCCCGAGAGAGTACGTCGAATGGTTGAATTCAGTCGATATCGATAGATCCGGCTTAATCGGTTAATTCTGTCCTCTCTTCTCCCCTCTTTCCTTCCTTTTTCTATCTTTTTTTTTTACTCGTTGCGATACGAGCGACACGGGATTAATTATCGGTAACGAGAAAACACGATTAATTACCGACGACAGTTTCTGGGCAGCTAGAATGAAAATTCGGCCTCGTCGTAATTCACGGGGAATTGGCTGCATTTTCTCAATTAACTTGCAACGCATTTATATGTATCGGTGAAAGTATGTTCTTGCCAATGTTTTAACCAAATTCAGGAACACTGCTTGGTGAAATTTTGTGCAAAAATAATTCGACTGTTATGATGGACTAACAATTTGTTGGGTAGAAATATTAAATAATAAATGAAGGTAATTAAAAATACAAAATATAAATAAAAATGCTATGAAATATTAAGCATTAAAAAATACTACATATACGTGGTTTTCTTAGAGAAAATTACATTTCCTATATTAGTGTGACATTTTATTTTTGTTATCCACATTTAGGACATCTGATGGCAAATGTTTGATAATGACATATGTTAATTTAAAATCTTTTCTATTAACGAGAGGTGTGGAATATATGCGTTTGAAGTGCTGTCGAAAAAGGTTACTTTTAATGAGAGAGTAAGCTTAAAGGTATACATCGTTTGTTGGTCGTGTTAGCTACGTGCTGTTGAAAGTAACATGAAAGAAACTAGCGCGTACTTGAAATTAAATGAATAGGTATTTCTATGCTGGATGTATATCCTTAAAAGGATACGAACATAACAAAATAGAAACTGTACGTTTCAAAGTACGCGTTTACTTTTTAGTTTCTTATAGCGCGCATCAATAAATGTTATTATACTTGTTGTAAGGTTCTTTGCTGTATCGTTGTGTACGACGTTGAACAGTTTTATGTTAACGAATGATTTACAATTCCTGAATTGTCAGAGTGGTATTAGCATAAATCAATAACAACCCCACACTCAACATATTTAAAAAACACGCATTAAATTAGTTGAAGATTTTTAGTTCGGTGGACCAAAGACATTCACTTTTCGGAAATTTGCTTATTTTTAAATTTATTAAAAAATTTCGACCGTTCAATCTGTCCTATAGAAATTGTATAATTCTAAACCGAAAGAAAGGAAAAGAAAATCATAGAAAATATTTTGTACAATATAACATGGGTAACGTGTTATAAGTAGGCGGAAATTAAATATTTTAGTATGTATAAGGTTGACACTTCATATCGTATAAGCATTGTTTATGCAAGCTATGGATCTATATATATTTTATATGCATAAACGCACACGCATGAAAAGATCTCATTTCACGCGCACTACCATGAATATTGCACGAAAAATATAAAGAGTTGCTAAATACGCTTGCGTGATTACATAATTTTACTTTGTATTCGTATAGAAACATTACGTTACTTGTGTGAAGAACAATTGGTTTCAAAGATATTTTGACCTTAATTCCGTAAAATATAGGAGAAACGATATGAATGTAATATATCATAAATATAAAAGTACTAAAGTTACATTTCTTCTTGCTTACTTAGTACTTTCGCTACTTATTACTTCTTTTACACGTTGAATTTTGCAATATTCCAGATAAAATATCTTTCAAACTAATTGTTTTCGAACACAACTAACTTGATACGTTTAAGTTTGTTTAATGAAATGCTCGTCTCTTGAAGTTACATTTTGCTTTTAACACTAAAACTACCACACCAGTCAAATTGACTGGTTTTACAATTTTATTTTAAAATTTCTACTTCATGTTTTATTTTCTTTCCGCAATGATAACTAAAGGAATAATATAATTTTATTGTTTTTTATGTATTCAAACTCAACATAATTTTGTATCGAAGCTACTTATACCAATACCAGTCAAAATGATTGGTACTTGTCAATGTGTAAAAGAGTGCTGCAATCTGTTTATCGAACTCCAATTAACCAGTTTCCTCGTTTTGTACAACTTCCCACACGTTTTTTAAATTTTTACCGCGTGTCGTTCAATATGATGATATCAGTTATCAGGAAAATTCCAGATCGATCGCTAGAGCGCTAGATGTTAATACTAGAAATATCACACCAGTCAAAATGACTGGTTCTACAATTTTATAAATGTGTCAACTCTCGTTTAGGGATCATAGTCGCAGATGGATTAATAATACCAAAAATATACTGCATAACATTGAATTTCTCCTGTAAGAAAGTAATAAATCAATAAATATAAAAATATTCCATTATTACGTATTTTTTAAAGACCAGTCATTTTGACTGATTTTTGGTAAAAATAGCTTCGTGTTAACTATCAGTAGTTCTAATGTTAACAAGTTGTAAATCTGAGAGTAAACTATGAATATAACATATTCTGCACGAAACTATATTGTATGCCGCGTTGTTACTTTATACGTATAATCTTACTGTTCATATTATATAGAAATTAAGCTGTAAGCTATATTAAGCTATAAGTAAGTGATAAAGTTCGGCTGGAAAATCTTGGAACAGGTTGGAGATACATTTTAATATATTAATCGCATCAGTAGAAATGAAACAGATAATGCAACCCTCGATCTAGATATCTACTCAGATATAGTTAAGATATTGTGAATACATGTCCAAGGCTAGAGAAACTAGGCTGAATACACGATAGAAACTTACGGAGTACTACTCGGAAAGTTATGCTCCGTGCCACGGTGGCATTTAACAACTGCAGAACTTCCGGTCCGGAAGTTAAAAGTTACTTCGTTGCGACTCCTAGCGACGCAAAGCGCGTCTCACCCAGAACACGTCCTGTTCACGACATACCCACAACTTTATTTAAGAATTTGCGTCAACAACTTTGGATGTGAGAATATTATTTTATCTTCCATTTTATTGTCCCATTAAAATCACCTTCATTTCATTTTCGCAATAACGATAAATATATCATTATATAATTATCATTAATAAATAATAATTTCATGGAGAGATTTGTTATTTATATGCACAAAATAGCGTTAGTTTCAATGTAAATAACTTGCACGAGCATAATTTATGCGGATAAGCGTATTTCATTCGAGCATTCATTGCAATTTGTCTTATATTTAAAAAATATTGAGCACTATGTGAGAAAGACATAACTTCATTCTTCACGATCTTTTGATTTCCGTGATATTTGGTAGTTGAAGGAAACTATTTTGGTATAAATTTCAAGTAAGAACATTCTCTTATATAAATCCACTAAATCTAATTAAAAATAAATAAATCCACTAATATAATTACGTATGTGATAAATAATGATTTTAAAATACCCAGAAGAATGACAGAGATACATATTTAATTCCAAATAATTTTTAATAATATAAGAGTGGATTTCTTTGTTATATCTTAATATATTTTCTTCTGTGGTCTTCGATCGTAAAGTTCTATTAAAAATTATACAACTGAATAAGTTTCTCAGATAGTCATTTGCGCATCAAAAGCTCTGAAACTCTTAAGGAATACCTTTCTTTATAACTTCTTTTAAAAGTATATTTTCTTCCTTCTTTTTCGTTATTATATCAAAAACTGATAATATTTCATAATATGCTACAAGCTTAATTGTTTAAAAGATTAGTAAGTCTCAATTTCAGTTTCTAACTATAACATAAAGTAAACAATTTCCTGATATCCTTGTTTCAAGTGTATCAAGTATCAGCAAGTTATAGATGGTGTGTAGCAAGTATACATCAAGCTTCGTTCAGCCGATCGATACTAATATAAACGTGTGGTGGTGAAGGTTCTACGTGAAGTATCGTGTGATGCATAAATCACTTTCGTTCGAGACACCTCGCGTTTCTCTTGCCCATCGTATAGTACTTTATATAAGATCTTGGCTGCAACGTCTTTGCATTAGTGTAAAAAGAAATACGAAGCTTGGCGTTACATACGGTTTCGATGCTAAAGTATCAGCATCACACACCCGTGTTCTAGCGATATCAGCGTCTACTTTTACCAGAAGCAAATAAGACGACAAATTGCCAACAGAAATTGCAGTCAGTGAGAATTTTGTCTATGTTTTGTATTGATATAATGTAACGACAAATGGATGTAGCTCTGAAATTTAAGAACGGTTTCTACGTATCGAATTTATAGTATAGTACCGCAATTTGTAACAATTTTGAGACAGAAACTGAAAGAATATTGAAAGTAATAACTGAACTCTGCAATATTACATCTAGATACATAAAAGTTTATATATTTTTTATATATTAACTGCGGAAATAAATACAAATAAAATTTAGATGAATAAACGGTTCCAATAAGTTCCAACCTTATGATCCACTGAGTTACTCATGAAGGGCTATTACCTCTTACAAATAGCTAAAAGAAAGGAAATATACTAGTTTTTAATATTTCTTAATACCTTTTAATAATATTCCAAGATCAGCATAGCCTTCATTATATGGCAACAGTCTTTTAACGCTTGTGCACTGTATGGTTAGCTGCATATCTAATAAGTAATTAATTATATGTACAATTAATTACATGCAAACTCACCTGTAGACGCTTTCATCATACGACAGCAAGATCCGAACCGGCTGACTGATACTCCGCTTTTTCACTTCATGTGCTGGTTCTATGTGAACGCCATGAATAACCTATAAAACAAAAACCACGACGATTAAATCAAATACCATTTTGCAACTAACAATAGCGACTTAAATTAACAGTTTGTACATTTTTCTATATGAACCTAAAGGAAGGAAAATTGTCATCAAAGAGTCAAACATATAAATCTATCATTTTAGAAAGATTTAAGATATCTCTATTCGACTTAAACAATGTTTTAATGCACAAGTAATTTTGGAAGACATTATAAATGAAGAAACTGTGACAATTCCATTCCAAGAGTATTTGAATTGTAAAACAGACATAATTCTTATAAATATAGTATATAATGAAAAGAATTGATCGTTGGAAAAGCACATTGACTCGTATGAAAATTACTTTGATTAAGTACACGATATTTCCAAGAAACCATGTGTGATTGAAATTAAGAAACATTTTGTATTCATCAATCCAATGTAATGTTCCGCGTATCTTTTCCTCGAAGAATAAAAGCAATTTTACTGCTATTGCGCAACTTGCAGCTTACGTTGTAGAAATAAAAATCTGATTTTGTAGAAGGGATATATTCTCATATCTTGAATCAGCATAGAAAGCGAGAGAAAGTAAGAGAGAGAGACATATATATATACATATATATATACATATGTATGTATATCGATCGAGAAAACAAAAGGATATACGACCAAAAGTTTGGAAGTTTCAAATTCACTCATAGCCCGAAGGTTCTGAATTCTGGGCAAAAGAGTTTCCAAGCTTGACTGAACAACCCTTCCAGACTCTTCGAAACTTCTCAACATTTAGAACAATCTGGGTTTTATAAGGACAAATATCACGGAATCTTACAAAAATAATTTCTCTCTTTAATTTAATTCGTTTTAACGTCATTTATCATATAGATGCTAAAACATAAGATTACATATAGATTTTTTATGCAAGAAATATTACATAATAAAGAAAATACTCGAGAATTTCCGCTTGAAATAAGTCGTTTAATTGTAAGTAATTTTTTCAACTTTATTGTTTAACACCATCTGCGAATATACATATGTATATTCAAATCAGTACACCTATGTAACTTAAATATCCAGATTAAATATCAAATAATTAAAAAGAAATTTCATTATTTCATACGACATTATGAATATGAGGTGTTGTAGTATTGTACTGTGTATACAGAGTGTGTCATTTTAATCGACCCAATATTACAAATATCTCCCAAACTATAAGTTATTCGAAAAAGTGCTTCAAATAAAATTTGTTCTGTTTCAGCGACGTCTTATAATGACCAGATTTGTCTAGGTATAGGCGTTTTCGAAATTTCAAGATGAGCAATACTCTTTTAAATGGAATTATACTTTTTTATATACACATTTGATACAGTTTTTGATTCTTTACAAAGAAGTAGATATATTATCAGATATAGTAGATATTTTATCAGAAGTGATACTTAGTTTAAAAGATGTTTCAATTCCAACTTCATCAAATTGAGTGCAATGGAAGACAGGAGAAACGAACGTAAAAGCATTGCGTTGACTTTCCTTATCTTTCATATGAAGAGATTTACGAAGTTAAAGTTAAAATATCTTCTAAACTAATCATTTTTTGATTCAAGTGCCTTAATACCTCTTGTAAAGAATTAAAAAATGCATCGAATAGTGTATAAAAAAAGTGTATAGTTCTGTTAAAAAATGAGCCACCATGAAATCTTGAAGGCACGTCCACCTACATAAGCTTTCTTTATTTTTATTATATTTTTTTATACAGTTTAGTAAGTATTTGCATGGATCGAATAAAATGAGACACTCTGTGTGTACATTCGTAACATCATACGTATAAAGTAATCGAATTTCTTTCTCATTAGTTGATATCTAAAACTATATAGCTACGTTCAAAATTATTGTATTTCATCGATTAGCTATCATCTCAACACTTGCCTATTTCAGTTATAATCGTGTTAAAAGCTTGAAACATTTGCCGCATATTGTGATTCCTGGAAGCACGAGATTGCACTCTGAATTTGCAGTGTCGGACGAATCCAGAATCCAATCGGATTCATGCAACATGATTTAGCGTTGAGGTCGCGTCTGGTATTAGTGGCAATCAATTATTGCATATTCTGATATACTAACTCACTAAATTATTCGAATGTTTATAGGCATTTTTTTATGAATGTACATATTACGCGTGTTATATAAAATATTGTGAAAAATTAGCATTAGCTGCATCAGTTATGAGATTCGACTCTAATGATTACATTGGATATGTCTTAAAACAAATCTGAATAAACGCACCATAAAATCCTATAAATGCATAAACATCTTCGGTCTACTAGAGCAAATAAAAATACAATACGATGCAATAACAACTTTAAACCAATTACGAAAAGGAAATTACCAAAATTCTATAAATGTTACTTTCTTATTAAACGTTAATTTTATTATCAACATGAAAATTATATGAAATTTCTGATTAACGCGAAATAAACTTGATCCAGAATTAACGTAACTGATCTTTACAGTCAGGGAATTTACACAGACATACGTTGTCATTTCCTATTACTTGATAAACCCTGTGATAGGGGTGGAAATTAGGAGAAGTCTCGAAGTTTGATAATTAAGAGAATATTAGTCAGTACGCGCTAAAGTGCTCTGTAAGTTACGATGGAACACGCTTAGCGTACCATCGTTATCTTCTATGTTATACGTACGTATATGCGCCTTTCGTTACCCTCCCGCTTTACCTTCGATCTTCGATCCAACCTTCACGATGCTCTGCCCCTTTGGATAGTAAAGTTAATGCTGTCCTAACCTCTCAAGATATCGCATTATCGTTAAGAAGCTTTTCGCGCAAGTCATAAACTCTCCGCAAGTATAAAACTAGATCGGATTAAAACTTAATGCGGATCCTCGCATAATTGCATTCCTGGCGAACTCCTCTCCTGTGACAATGAAACCGATTACACGATATTTGATACGGCCATGTACCAGACCACTTTGGGAACGTCGGATTAAAAGTGAAGCAACCAGTAAACAGGGATGAAAACTTTAAACTGCTATCTACGATCTATGAAACAATTATCTTAAAAATGGAATGTTTAGCGAGCAGCGTTTAAAGACGTACAGTAGAATCCTCAATATTCGAATTAACAGGGGAGATAAAAATATATGGATAATAAAATTTTCAAATAGTAAAACGATCACATTTTTAGTAACAAATTTTAGTAACAAGTCATTTTCATATTTAAGGATTCTATATTATTGTAATTGGAATGACGTGCATTTTTAGGCTGCCGGGTGGATTATCTTCGAACCAGAAATTTCTATAATTACCAAGTTAGAAGTTAATAAACACGAATCAATCTCAGATAGATCGATTTTAATTCTTGCAAACTAGTGGTGAATATTCACGTATTGTATCTTTGAAAAACTAACTCATCACAGCGTTTTGTCAGTTAATTCTCATAAAAGTTATCTAACCGTAACTTCGCGCATTGTAAGCCCATATACATCGATATACATAGGTCGGAATTTATGGATCGGTTTTCTCTCAATAAAAGCAATTCTATACGACATCCTACAAGCAGAAAACCCATACTTTATGTGCTGAGGAAACCATCTTAATTTTTCTGTAGTATTGTTCGCAGCCACATCTACCGTATCTTTTGTAATTATTACTTTTGCTTTTTCTGATTAATAAACGCTTGTATATACGCAATATGTATGCGTATTGGTTTACCAATTTAATAGAAGTTGATTTATATATACGCAGACTATATTTGAATAGATATACGCAAGACGGTTCAATCAAACGAATATTGGTATTCGAAGCTTCAATCACCTATTTCTTTTTTCTATATGCAGACCTACCTCCGCGTCGTCTAGCTTTCCAATATATATTGCATGTTCGCTAACGAGAAAGAGGGAACGGATAATAGAGAGATCATGGAAACTGGACAGGTGCACAATTTCCGTAGCAACCAACTGTTGTGCTTTATCCCCAGATACATACCACTATGTGGACCGAAAGACCAAAAATCTCTGTATCGCCGATTGTTATTTTCGTTATGTCTGTCTGAAATATTACGTGATTTTATATCGAAATATTTGTATATTATAACAGTCTTAATATTCGTAAACATCATAATACATATATGTTTAAAATTTATTCAGTATTGAGAAAAGCAGGAAGTAAATAATCAAAAAATTAATTGTATATTTTATTGTGAATTTAAAAGTATAGTGATTCATAAAATATTATTACTAATGGCAATAAATAATATGTAAAACGATTGGTATATGTTAATACATAGACGAATATTGGTGATTTGAGAAGACGAAATTCCAAATGAATTTTTTGAAACATCCAAGAACAGTCAAATTGCTTTTAAATAGGGAAAAACGATTTTTATTCTAACATTTGTAATTTATTCCTGCATTTAACTTGAACAGTGTCATATTTTGTACAATTACTTACATTTCAATAATTATTTCCAAGATATAATGATTACTTCGTATAGTAATTTCTTCATAAAAGAAACTTTCAGAGAACATTTTCTGTTACATTACACCTAGTTATTAGACAAACAATTGCTTCAACAAATTATCGACAGCTTTATTATCTTATTCGTCGCAATTACTTTATAAACAATAAATATTGTATAAATTCAAATATCGTAGAGACAACACGATTGGCGTACTCAAACACCGATTAAAACATTGTGATAGCAAAATGGCACACATTGTTGGCATATTTAAATACCAATTAACGTCATGTTCTGCAATATTATAGCTCCATTTAACATATTTTCTATATAATGTTTCATATTTAGCATTTTACACGGTACGTAAATCAAACGCCACCAATCAGAACTAACAGGACCTGTAACTAGCAATTTAATACTAATTTCATGGCGCGGCATACGTTGAAACAAAGTGTAACTGTGTTTCTGCTTTTATACTAATGGAAGACTTGCCACGGACGGTGCGTAGGTAGTAAGACCATGAACGGTAGACGATGTTCCTACGATCCCCATGTTGCGTCCTGCCACATACATGCCACTGCACTAACGTCCAAGTGCATTTACTGTGTACACGATTCTACCAGGCGATCAAAGCTTGTCTCACGGTCCGCAGCTTTGTGCTACGTGTACGTGTCTACGGAACAAACCTTCGACCACGTAGCTGCACAGGAAACTCTACGTAGTGGCGTATATACAGACACGATACATTCTCAGAAATACGTATCTACATACCTCTATTCGCATACCTGTGCGTATGTACATGAGAACGACTCTTGCATTGCTGTCAGTGACACGTGAGCTTCAGGTAAAAGCATTCCTGTGCAAGGCGTTTCTGTAGAGTCGCAGCTTGTCTGGAAATCTTACGCTCCGACGAGCTCTCCTTGATCGAGAGAAACAAGCTTGTTGCGAAACTCCATCACGCGTGCTGCCCTTACGTTTGCGATTCCGTCTAAGAATCGAGTTTCCAAGGTAAATTTGTGAATTAAATCGCGATATTTTTTAAGAAAGATGATTGGATATTTTTTAAGAAAGACTTATATTTTAAAATCGATGCGATAAGAATTCACGTTTATGTTCGTTTGTATAATACTATGTTCTAAATATTCTTTGTCAAATATCTAGCATTTTTTCTTCTACCTTCAATTTCAGTAGTACAAACAGCGAATGTTAGCTTAACATTTTTTATGGGAAACGTCGGCGAGCAGAAGTGAATATCGAATCTGTTTCAAGAAGATTTCAGGTAGATGGAGAAGGTTTTTCGAAGAATAAAGTGATTAAAATTTGATTGTGCAAAGCGCAAAGGTGAGACGCGTATGTGTGTATATGAGCGCGTGTATGTGTTCCTCGGTTGGTGACACGTCGATGACATGGGCTATTGACGAGTCGTCGACAAACAAAGAAAAAAGCAAGTATAAAAAGAAAATATTGAAGTTTAACTGTCGCGAATTATGAGCATAAAAAAACATTTTGATTTATCGAATTCTTCATTGAAGTCACAGAAAAGCACTTTGATTTATTTTATCGATTGAGAACGATACTTAAAGTGTATCCCGATAATTAAAGAATATAGTAAAACGATAAATAATACAGAGTTTTTCTGAAGTATTAACATATACTGTAATTTAAAACACAGTCACACTACTTATTCACTGGCGCGTATCGTAAAAACGTAATGTTACCTCCATCGCATATGATGCTACTACAGCTGTATCTGTTTATTAAAGGAAAATTGTCTGCGCGGAAAGAAACGAGTATCCGATAATCATATGCAACGAACTTGGCCATTGTTCGCGTAATATAATGAATACGAATCACTTTTTCTTCCTTCAGTTCAGAGGAAAATGCGTTAACACACCTAGTCGCGTTTCAACTCAACTTTTACCAACACCGATGTCCATTCTTTTAATAAAACACTTGGATATTATTCGGAACGCCCTGCCGGAAGATGTAATTTTAGTGGGTACGCTCTTCACATTCTTCAAGCGAATAAGGAAGGAATTTTTTTATTACATTCTTAATTATACGTCTGAAGAAATTAAGGAAATAACGAGATATCACCTACCTATGAGTAACTGCGAGTAGAGAAAGGCGACACTGCATTGCGCAAATAATTTTTATATAAAGGGACGAAATAAAATAAAATAACATTTATTTGCCTTTGATCTATCATTGATTAATTAAGTTCTGTATTCTCATATAAGTTACTTAAGAAACAAATCAATTAATTCCACTTTGTAAAATATTAGTGCTTCGCTTTTTCGTTTCAGTTTACTAACGTTATTTATGTCTTGGAATTCTAACGAAATTTTAAATCCTTCTCTTATTTATTAAACCTTAGTTTACTAATGACATTAATAAATAAATAAATGTCCAGAATTCGAAAATATTGAATTTGATCAATATGTAATTTATTGAACTGTCAATACTGAAATCTATCGCGTTTATTAAAAACTGACAAGTAATGCAATATCATTTCAGCTTTCATGTCTTACCAAATAATTTTTTTCAACTAATCAATATTATCAAATAACTGAACAAAGAAAGACAAGAGTATAAAGAGAAGTGTAGCATTTAGTTAACAATATTCCTTCCCTTTTAAACATTCCAAATTGTTCACATTCACGATATGATAGGTATTTGTCTGTACTGCAATAGAATTTTATTGCTCGAATTGCATTAATACTGCAGAAAGGGTAAATTCTGTTTTCTATCGAGAATGTGCTTCGGAACAGATGTATTCGAGTTAATGAAGTAATTCGGCATGCGTGGCGAGAAACGAAAGAGGCTTAAAGAGAAGTATCGAAGGAGATTTTCACGTCTCTGTGTATTACCTGCAACTCGTATAGTTTTGTGTACAGATATCCAGTTGTTAGCCTGTACAATACATAGCGTATCTGCAAGGCTAAATTGCAAACTATACGCTATACTAATTCAATATAGTGAATTCACAGACACTTCTATATATACTGCGAATCATAAACGAATTTCATATTTGGAAGAATGGTTAAAATCGAAGTGAAGTCAGAAATGAATTTGATATATAAAATGGTTAAAATTGAAATCAAAGTTAAGCAATCGGATAGAAAATTTTCTCTTATAAAAATAAATTTCTAAATATACAGATTTCTATATCGCGCATCGAATTTCAACTAAATTTACGGTCATCTGTAAATAGATTTTCTTTCTTTCTATAGCTTCGTAATTTTTACACCATCATCATCTATACGTTTTCCGATTTTCTAAGAGATTCTTAACTTACATTAGATTCGTCCGCAAACTTTCATTGTAGTGACATTCTGATTTCACATCGGGTTCGTTTACAAAGTTTCACTCTCCTGCGGTTACCAGGATTCCATCCTACAAGCTCCTTGATTTCGCATCAGGTTCGCCCTCGTTTTCAGTATTCCTGGTGGCTCTCCGACCTCTGTCAGGTTTATACGCGTACCTTACTAACAAACTGATAAACCCTACCTTACTAGAAATACCATTTCGCAGGTTTCTCTCAATGTTCGTAATTTTGCTTGGCAACTAATAATATTATGTAGATATATATTATGAAATTAATCAGTTCAAAGAGGATCAAATGGTGAGGTTGTTTGTAAATGTTGGAGAAAATTACGGATTATTCTTTCGCAAAGAATGTGTTAAAGGCACTGAATAAATCAAAGAAACAAGTATAAGTTTTATGATTAAAAGAAGAAATAGATTATTCTTTAACCTTCGTAGAATTGTAGCATCTAGATGGAAGAAGAAACAGATATGACGAAAAGAATATTTAACAAATCCTTGGAATTAGCTTTCATAATGGCAATGCTGAAAAGAGGAGATCAATAAATCAGTAAACTTGACTGAAAAAATTCCAAATAAAACGTAGCGTTAAAATATAATCTTTAATAAATGAATAAAATTAAAGTGAAGAAAAATACAAGAGAGAATGTATGTGTGTATAAAATACGGTGTATGTCTCCGCACACCCAGTGTTAGCAGCAGTATTATGTGACTACACGTGGTAATATTACACTACATGCCATGAATTCTCCGAAAGCTACCTTCATCGTAATTGAGATAGCAATATCACTGTGTGTTCCTTGTATCTAGGAGACAAGACGTTTTATAAATGACCATTAATAACAAGATAAGTATTGGCGCTTTCCTTATATTACCTGAGAGCAATAAGTGTAGGATAGAAATGATGATGTTAAAGAACAGAGGAAACTACGAACGAAAGGCTTGTACCACTAAGATAATGAATTTTAAGCGCGTTATAAATGTAGCTAAATAATGTAAATTTCAGTTCTCTTATTTAATTTTTCAAAGTCCTAGTATTAATTTCCGAATTATTCCAAATTTTATGGATTAATATGGATTAGTATTTAAAAGGTAACAAGAATATATTAACTTTATCCATCAAGACTACTGATTTTATCTTGTGAAATGCTATGTATTCTTTTCTTTAAATATCATTGGAGTTTTAGACTTTTATTTTATTTTGGTTAATGAAATATCACCTGTTCAAAATTGAATTCCAAAACGCCATAGAGAAATTAAGACTCAATAAAAAAATTACATCATTCATAAATTTTCTGTTTGAATTAAATGAATCAAAATTATATTACAACATTCGAATTAGTTTGTGTAATAATGCTTAATGCAATATGATTTATTTTATGGTTAGATTTGTTCAACTTAAGCTCCAGGATTTGGAGAAATCTCTCTCATTTTTTACCTAATGTCATATTACACACACGTGACCAATAAGAACTTCTAGCATACCATTTTCTGGTTCAGTGAGACAGAAGGAAAGGAAAATCGTGTTAAATTTGTTGAGCTCCTTCGGAACTCTCATTATTTCTTGTAGCGATGACACATAGATACGTATCAAGGTGCGTAAAAGGATCTTAACACCTATTTACTTTCTAAATGAAACTTCTCGCCTCTAAAGAAAGTTATTTTTCAGATCATAGGAAATACATAATAAAAGTTCCGTTTCAATCAATCGATATTTAGCGAAGTTAAAATATAATCGAAACATGACTCAGAATTCCAGGTATAAGTTCGCCTACTTTTACCCCGATTAATATTTCACGATATTTAAAATTAAGCTTTTATTACTTCAGGTTAAAATTTAGAGCCTCTAACATTTGAAACCAATAAAAATAATTCCATATAAAGAGGAAAAATACTAGCACTTACTTATGAACAAAATTAATCAGTATTATGAAAATAGCATGATACTATTAATTTATTGAATATTATGTCGAATGTTTATTGAAAACGATTGAATATCATGACTGTGATAGATTTATTTGTTCCGAACACATATAATATATTTTTATACAATCTATATATCTATATATATATAAAATGTATATATAAATGTATATATAAATATAAGATGATTTGATTCGCAAACAGTGCATACTCAATAGTTTGTTATAATATAAACGTACCCTTATTGTCTGTCATTTCTCCCTTGGTCAATCTCATAATTCATTGATTATGTACGACTATAATCCTCTTAGCTTCCTCTCTATGCACAATAGGCAGAGACTATGGAATTAGGCTTCTAAGCTAAATTGGCATCCTCAAAGTACCGAAGATTGCGTTGGCAATCTCTGGGTATTTGGCTTTACAACATCTGATAACAATACAATCCTGACGTAAAGCTATCTATACGTAGCTTAGTTTTACGATTAATACCAAAGGAAATTGACCTTCTATATAACAGTAGCTTCTCGAAATTTATAACTACTGGTAACGTAGAGTTTACCAAACGATGTTGTGTACTGTAATCATAAATGTACAATCAAATTATTGAAATACGCTTTGCTGCTAAATTTTCTAATGGATAATATAATTAGTTACAAAATTACGTATAGAAAGATTCGGCACAATTTTATGTTTCGTTACAGCTATCGTAGAATATTAAGTTATCGTAACAAAAGAAGCTATCGTTTGTGGTATGGGGCAGTTTTGTCATTTAGGAAATTAATTAGCCATTCAAAATATTCATCAGTTTCTCTAAACAGAGAGATTGCTAATAAATTAATAAATAAACAGAATAAATCGTGATGAATTCTGATAATAATATTCAATATTTAAAATAACGAATACTTGGACAAATTGTTTATTTAATTTAATATTAATATGCCATTAAAGAAATTGTAAATAAACAATTTAAATTTCACACGATACGTATCCATAGTCCTATACGTATCGCACAATGATGTTAAAAGAATTTTCTCAGCATCTGGAACGAACGATAATTGAGCGTAAAGGAAATAGAAAAAAATTCGGGGTGCAAAGTTGGAATTCATGTAAGACTTGGTGCATTGTCAACTATTGTAAAATTAATGCAGCGTGGCCTGCCGCAGTTATAGATATCGTTTGTTAACCGTTCCAACTTCTGCCGAGCCAATCCTCTTTTCTGAAGTCGAATCCACCTGGAAAGTCTTTGGTGCCTCTGCGAGTTTGTGATGCACCGAGGTCTCTTCGATATTACGGATCTTTGCTCGTCCAGTTCGCGGCTCGCTGACGCCGTTTATACCATGAATTATGCAGCAGTCGGTTTGCGAACCAACGAGAGCACGATAAAAAGGTCCACGACCGGTGGTATTTCAGAATTCTCATTCAAATGAATAACGCGGCACGATTCGTAATAAAAAGAATGATTAAGATACTCTTAATTCTCTAAATCTATTTGCCAGGATATAAATTCACAACACGTATTAACTTGGTACGTTCAGAAGGAGAATATCCTCTATCGTTGGGAAATCGCCTTTCGAAATTATGTAATCTGCGAAGAAAATAATTAAATTAAAAGGAATCTATGAAATATAATAGTCTGGATTTGTAACTTTTAAATATTATTTCTATAGTCAAATATTGTTATAATAATAATAATAATAATAATCTGTTGTAATTGATGAAGAAACATTTTCATTTAAATGTATCTGGAAAGAAATTCTAAATGGAAATAGATTTGCTACTGAATGTATAAAAAATTGGATTTTACCTTTATTAAAACAGGCTATCCCTTGTAATTTGTCAGAGCAGAGGAAGTAATTTACCGGGCGATGTAATTTATTCGGTCGATCGCTTTGGTCAAATGCCAATACACGGTGCAGAACCATTTTCGCGTTTACACGCAGCTATGCGGTATATCGTAAATAAGATTATTAAATTCAAGCTTTTTCTATTTCGATAATTAATATCGTTAACAAAAGGAAGTATAGGCTGAAACTCGTGTAAATTATATATCTATTATTACATGGAGTAAATGATGTTTCAATTTAGTTTAATTGTTACTCTTAACAACGGAATTGATACAGTGTATGCCAGAGAGGCTTTCAAGCAATTTCAATACAATATAACACTTTCAGACTTGTTCGATAAAAGCAATAACCTAAATGTTATAAAATAAATAAAATATTATACGATTATACTTTAGCAAAATAGTTTCAGTTATACTTTTCCTGGTTTTCTAATCTGTCTTCCAACCTTTTCGAACTGCGAAATTACATAACATACAGTCCTAGACTTCTGCTTTATAAGATTCTAATTTCTTTCTTAGTTTTTGTTTAAAAAGAGTAGATGATAGTGTAGAAAAAGGAAATAGTAGATGATCATTAATCTGATTAGCAAATTGGTAATCGTGTCAGCTGTACAGTCCTTTTGAACCCAGTAGCACTCTGTCGATCAAAGTGGTTCGGAAGTTAACGAGTTAGAGATGCAGGTCAACGACAGAGTCAGGCCCAAAGGGAAGCAGCTTCGTATTCACTGATTAGCAACACGCTATATTACGAGTTTATGACATGTCTGCTGCTATCGAACGTACGGAAGCAAGTGCCTAGTAATCCACACGATTCGCAGAAGTGCAACGCTGCTATGTCTATACGCTGATTTCTGGTTTGGATGGTACAAAACACGCAGAACTTGTTCGTGACAAGAGATAGTAAATTTGATTGATTTAATAAGAAGAAATTTAGAATATTATAAGTAATTATTGCTGGATCTTTAATGGTTTAATTCGTATGAAATGTAGCCAAATTTGGTTTTTGTGAATATAGAATAAAAATTGCAATGTATACTGGCAAAGGAAAGTACGATATTTTAACACTTACGATAGACAAATTTTATGTCCATGTTGTATGTATTACATGAAATATTTCGAAATTTTGAGACACGACTGTGATACATATACTTGGACTGGATACCTTGTAGCTTCTATGTACATTCTCAGGTTCGTTTCAAACTTCACCAATATAATCATGACAGTCGGATCTCATCTCAGTGCTAATGAAATTTCGAAGTGCTTCGTACAACACGCACAATATATTCAAACAAGATCCCTACAAGTTGTCGTTCCAGTTCTTAACAATTCTATCTTCGTTCGTTTGTAAATTGAAAAAGTTGAGTTTATGATGTTTAATATTATTGTTCCCGGTTACGACTCTTTCTAAGTAGAATTTTATCATGAACTTGTATTCTTCATATCACTTAGACATACGTGGATTGATTAATTAAAAACAAACTTAGTACATTTAAATACTAGAACGACCAACTGTTCATATGCTTCCACAGATAACGTATATCGTTGATTAAACACATAAATCTTCTAAGAAAGTAGCACTCTTTGACATTTTCTCAAAGAAATACGAACGAATTTTGCCACAGAATCCAATAGCTGATAGGAAAAAAAAGAAGAACGGGGTAAAAAGGTACAGCACTTAAGCTGTTCGCGCATGCACGCATGTTCGCGTGCATGGCGATTTACAGATGGTAGCAACAGTAGTCAAGCACGCATAGTCACAGATCATCGGGTTCCACGGTACAAGTAGCACGCTGCAAAGCGTGGCAATCGATGCTCAGGCACGTTCGCCAGACCTCGACCTCTCTCCAATCTGGCTAGCAGTCGCTAACCTGGCCAAACAACAGTCTCCAGATACGGTATAAATTAAAGCAATTTGCATACCACGCGCGTTTCCACGCTTCTAACACGAAATTCGTCGCGGTAGTAACGGCCAAGGTTGAAATTCGTTATATGGTCAATCAACTTGCCCCTATCTCCTATTTTATTTTATAGATTTGTTGCATAACTTCCTTGTGCGCGGTGCTATCTTAGAAAAGCATCTCTTTTTATTTCTGTCGTTTAGTGTCGCATCAATCGCTTCTATATTAGTAACGTAAGAAGCACAAGGTTCACAATTTATATAGAATTTGGCAATATAGGCAATATGGAATTTGTCAAATTTTACTTTTGGCAATTTTCTTAATAATTCGAACGTATTCGGTTGCCTGAGAAGCTTGCGTATTTCGTATGCATCAACCTAATGTCAGTTTCCTGGATGATTACTGTACGAAAGTATAATTAATACTACTTATCGTATGGGTCGTACATAAAATCTGAAATATTCCATAAGATAGAATTATCTATTGAAATCTATTAAACAAATATATACATTTTCTTACGAGTATAAATAATTTCTTATATAAGCTTTATAATTGCATAAATAAATGATTCTTTAAAGATAAAGCAATAGCATTTTTGATAAACCGTCAACTTTTATTAACTAGTATCCGTTTTATGAAAAAGCAAACTTAAAGGATGGCTCGAAGAAAATTTTGTAAATATTTTAAGTATTAAACTGGCAACTTTTAAAATATTCTATCCACTACGTATTAAACAAGTTTACTCAGTATGTTCGTACAACTAGCTACATTTTCCTCGGCGTCAAAATCGGGTTAGCATAGATGTATTATTCAACAATATGTGGCAACACGTGCTGAATTTTGTATTGTTAATTAATTCTTCTACTTGAATTATACAGCAAACGGTTTTCATTAAATCAAATTACACCCAAACTACAGATCTTCGATATAAATTGATACTTTTGTGAGAGCACCTAACAAGTAAGAAAGAAGATATTGAAACCTGCTCAGATTATTCGACATTCATTTCCGAAACTTGGGAGTATTATTTTAAGTTACGTCAAAATTTACAATAAACCGTATTCTCTATATGGAAATTTCAGAAAAACGGCAAAGGAAGAATGGATTTTGAAGTGCTAACGCATCAAAACAGATCGCATTCAATTTTTCAAACGATGGATGTTTTAAAAACCGTTCAAAATAAAAAGCTACAATTCTGTACACTCTTTCATGTGACTGAACAAGAACATACAGAAAGCCGAAAACGTGTGAAGATTTTCCTCAAAATGTTTATACACGTTACATGCTCCACTAATATCATAGACCCACCAACATTTAATAGCGACATTAAATTCGTTTAAATCATTACCGTTTACTCGTCGTATGTACATATTCGCAAAGTAGATCCGTGATATTAATACAAAGGCCTACTGTATGTCTCGTATGTCGAATTAATGTGAAACAGTCCTCTTCATCTTTGTGCATCTTTCTCTCGTACGCCGGTTGTTTGGTTTATTCACTTACGTTGTTCATCCTTTAGCTTTAATTAGCTTTTAATTGCACTGCCTATCTAGCAATAATGCTGCGACGTGGTCTCATCTATCTAACTCTCAGGACGTCAACCCTTTCTCGCTTAGCGATGACGACTGAGGTTCGCGAACCACGTTACCTTCTATTATATATGGCGCGGCGTTCGTTTCTACTCCAGCGATTTAACATGCATTAAATTGTAAACTTGGAACCTGTCGCTTGCTAGATAGTATACACTGCCACTGCCTTTTATGGCGCATCATCGACGCATTTATTTGCTGATATCTCGTTTCCAGCAACGAAGTCTATACTTTGTTATTCGACTCGCTTATCGATCGATTTCTCTCGTGCCAGCTTCTTGGAATATATCAGGAGTCAGGTTGCTAGGTAATGTTTAAGAAAAGTAAAATTTGAGATAAATATTTGTGTTTCGTATCATCGTTAAGCAATATATCTACTATAATTTTTGACATCTTTTTTTATTAAGTAGCTGCATAATTATTTCTTGTGAGCATAGCATCTAAATAGTTTCCAATTGTAAGCTAATCGTATTAATTAATTATACTTTAACTGTTGCAATATATAATGTTGAAATTATGTACAACGAAAGATATAATTTGTACGTTTTAAACAGTTATTAGTAACGCAATATTTTTATATTCGTACAGAATCACTCAGAATCAATATTATATTTATCATAGTTTTATAAGGAATTAATATGGTTTAATTAGTGGAATTTTTATGAGTGGAAGTTTTATGAAAAAAATCGCAGTAGTAAAGTATACGATAACGAAATGTTTATGGCAGAAACATTTCACTGCAGAACTAACGTTAACTAGTTGTTAATACATTTGTGTGTCTGAAACGTTAGTCACAATATTCTAATAAACGATAGTAATATAATAAAGGAGACGCAAATTTCTTACAAATATTTCTTACAAATAATTTGATTATATAATACACCGAATAGTATTAAAACAGCCCATTTAGTTTTACGGTAATTAAATTTCTTTCATTAAAAGATGAAACCCCGTTTAATATCCGCAGGCAATTGATAGCGGTGAGTAATGAAGGAGTAATAGTATTAACGAAGTCAGAGGGTGAGCTTGGAATTTCTAAATACGTGAGCTGGGAACACCAATCTACCCCCAAAATCAAAGTAACTTTCAAAGGAAACCAGTAGATAGCGCCATTTAATTTAAAATCAACCAGAGTATATTACCTTCAGATTGATTTTATGTTTTATCCAGCTATAGCATTAACGCAATATCCCAAAATCTCGATAATCCCAAAATGATCGATCACATGTCGAAATCACGCATTAATACATATAAAAATTACACGATTGTTACATCTTTTTGAAACCATCATTTCAAGTATTTATTTATTTAAAGACCGTGATGCATGCAAAGGTTTACCACTCTAACTGGAAGTTTACTATTCTGTTGTAATATTCACGAAGTTTAAAAACTGGGGCGCACATGGTACGGCCACATTAGTCGACATCCCTCGAGTCAGCAGGTACGTGCAGCTACTGGATAAGTTCCATACGATACAAGATCACATCGAAGCATTACTAACCCACATTCCGGAGGAAAAACCGTGGGGACAGTTTCGAAAGAGTTTTGAGGTCATGTATTTTGATGTAACCGGTAAGGTGAGAGGTTACATACGACGCTTCGAGACTCTGCTATCGACATCTCACGTGCAACCTAATTTTAGATTGATATCTGCATTCACTACGTCTTCTGAGTTACAAAAATATAAATAAATATTCAAAAAATTGTTATCAAATTTATTAATTTTTACAGTTTCAAGAGACAGTGGGTGTATTTCTGGGATACATTTGAATCGCTGATTAACTGCAAGAAATTACTGAGCTATCCATCCGTGGATACTTAACACGAGGAAATGATATCGAGTGGAAAAAATTTCCCAGTCCAATTAACCGTACGATACTTGAATCGATAGAATGATAATAGTTCACGCGGCTCTAATTAACAAATATTTATTAGACAAGCAAGAACACTCAATCTGTGAAAAATGTAATGTACCAGCTACTGTCATACTTGTCATGATGCACTTGTATTTTGCACTTGTTGAAGCAGTTTAAGGTCTGCCCTGAAGAAGTAAACTGCAATGTTTACGAAAGTGCGAGCACAAAGTGCATGTACAAAGTGCAAGTGCACCAGTTACACGACTGTTCTCGAGAAGCCAAGATGATGACATCAATATTATCAAGCGCGTCATATTGCAGTGTAAAAACTACGACGCTGTGAGAAGAATAGTTAACTTTCCAAATAATATAAACAGCCTTTGAAATTCGGAGGAAAGTTTAACACGTTGACTGCCATGGGGGTCACCGGTGACCGGTACTCGATTTGGCTATAGCGCCGTGGGGTCACCACCGGTGATCGGCGACGCAGCAAATATTAAAAGTACATAGCACGATTGTTTGAAAAAAGGACAATCGTAATAATTGTGGGTCACCGGTGGCCCTCACCACGAAAAATGCTTCAAGCATGATTTTATAACTCATTTTAATTACTGCAAATAATGTTTCAACACAATATACATCGCATAATGAATAGTTCACGTCGGCGCCTTGGGCAAACCATGGAAAATTCGTCTGGCAGTCAACGTGTTAATAAATTTGACTCAATTTTTATTCGAAGCAACGTGAAGGATAAAAGAAAATGAAATTACCAGGCGATGTAAAACAGATTAAACATAAGATACAGCCAATTATTCTATTTATTTCCTATTTCCAAAATCTTCTCGATCTCCCCTCTCTCCGAACTTGGTTCTTGAATCAGAAGACAGTCACATTTCAATATTTAAAATCTAATTCTGATACCCTAGCATTCTTATTTCGACATCCTAACGAAGGTAAAATATCGAGCTAATATTAGACTAGTTCTACGGAAATGACTGATCGTAGGTACTAAATTTGCACGGAAGTAATACCGAGAAATCCTTGGGTGGAAGATAGCAAGAGCTTGGAACGCCCTTGACGAGAAACGTTACGATTCAGAGCCGCAAAACTATTTTCCGATAACGACCGACATTCGGTTGGTGGGGTACATTTGTTCCAGGCTCGCGCTCTGATTGCGCAGGACGCACGCTTTCGTCGGATGCATATTTTACTATGTTGACAGATTTATTGTAGGCACGGTTATCCGACCGTGCCAGCTTCTTCCTTTATTTTATTATTTGTACTGTCACTTGTTTTTGTTTCATTTGTCTCGAAGAACCCATACCTTCGGTTGTCAGCAGCACGCTGTTCAAAAGACAGATGGGATGCTGGTTCCATTATTAAACTGTATGCCAGATCCATGTCGAAACAGGGATCCTATTAAGCCAACTTTCGCAGGATTCCGACTTTCTCCCATATTTTTCATTCGTATACGTTGAGAAATAAATAATGAGGGGACAAAGTTTTGGAACAACAAACTTTTATTCATTTGGGTTTGATCTTTTTTTCATATTTAAACATTTCGGTTATTAAGGATTCTTTTAATCTTTCTAGGAATTGATTTTTTCTTTAAAACACTCTATCCAGAATTTTCTCCACTTTTCGAGATACATCAAAGTATTTGAAATTCTACTCGTGTATTATCTCTTAGGTAAACTTGTGCTACTGTTACGAAATAACAACTAAGTATTCTGAATCGGAAGAATGATAACAAAGATGAGACAAAGAAAATGATGAAACTTTAGTTTTCTTTAATTTTCAAATGGTAATTAGGGCAAGTTAGGTAAGGAGGGCGACGACGTTGTGTCATAAAATATCTACTAGCTAAACTTGACGTTGGTGACACAAGTTTGATTCAGTTTATGCAATGACTTGAACACTCAATTTTTAAGATTCCCCGCACTAATATCGCATTCCAATAATTTCGGATAATTATTGTGATTTGACTTCTGATATTTCAGTATTGAAAATTACGTAGTTATAAACGTGCATACCTGAAAATATACTTATAAACGACAGGTGTAATTAATGTTTTGTTAATAACTGAAACCAGTTTCGTATAATCGTGTTTAAAATATATGCTAATGTATAAAATGCATCATCGTGTAATTATACCCATATATTACAAATGAATTCAAAATAAACCAGAATTTCAATGCTCCGACGTTTATTTTCATTAATGAGAAATAATTAATATCAACTAAAATTGAATACATAATTTATTATAAATGTGCATCGCAGGGTCATATCAGCGTCATAACAAAGATTAATTGTGTTTGTAATAACAATCGAACCGTATGTTTCGCGAATAAATTATACTACAATTTGCTAAATAAACTCTCTATATGGTTAATATTGAAAAATCTAATAATTATATGTAACAACAATTCCGTCATTTCTCTTCCTCCTTTTTCTTATTTTTATGATTTACTGATCTTCCTATTTTCATATTTATAATTCATTTTTATAAATGATTATTAAATAGATAAGGAAAATTTAAATAAAAAGATAACACAGATACTATAATACTATAAATGTAGAAGGTCTAAAGTATTCAAATAACTTTTGTTTTTTAAAATTAATTTATGTAGTATTAAAAAAGTGTAAATAAATTTTTATCCTGTAAAATTCTTCGTAAAAACCGGGTGTTCAAAAATTAGAAAGAAAAAATATGACCGTATTGCTGTAAGTTTGAGATACGAAACAATTCCTCTTTTAAAACGGAATCTTCAAAATTAACGTAAAGAGATACAAATGACCACAAGATTGGTTTATCATCATTGGAACAACATGGTAAACAACATCGGGAAATACAATGCTCTGACAAACATTAGATGGGGCTCTCGAGACAGACAGAGCTCAACTTTTATCCTCAGAGGGTAGATTGAGGTGATTCTCATGGGGTTGTCTCCGGAACTGCGTAGTCAGAGAATATGCAGAATCAGTCGTGTTGACGCAGAGACCTCCATTTTAAACGCGCGACGATTGTTTGATGATCACCTTTAAAAGCTACTTGTACAACGCGTTTACCTTATGTAATGAAATACAGCTCTCGTTATACGAATAAACACACAAACTGATTCATTCTCGCTGGCTCTGGTTTTGATTTTAAGTGTTTCTGGTGATAGGTATATTAATATTTACAAAATACAACTTAAAATATAATTTGATATGAAACTCGCTATAAATAATAATAAAATAATAATTTAATAATTTAAATTAATAAAATAATAATTCATTGATTTACATAAATCAATATAAGAATTACTAAAATACCTACAATGTTTTGAGTTATACGTACATTAATTTGTAATCACTTTCATTTTTTGTGTCGTTAATAATTCATGTAAGCAGTTAATGCGACTATATGCTATGAAAAAGAGATTATTTAAAATGTATATTCATGTCGTTTAAAAGGTAATATAATTATCTAGCTACAAAATTGCAATTTTCAGCATTTCCTGGAAAATATTTAAACACAGGAAACCAACGCACGTAAAAGAATCAAATCAAATTTAGATTGAAAAATTTAATCACGAGTTGATTAATAATTGCAGCTGGATAAAAATTTAATCAAATTTAGCGGATGCAACGGCAAAAGCCAATTTTCTCCTCTGAAATTTATATTTTGCTTAACAGATGCATTTCGGTTCTATGGAAGACATTTCAACCAATGTAATGAGCAAGCTGAGCGATATTCCAACTTTTCCTTCTGCATTGTAATTAATATATGGATTATTATAAATACCACTATAAATAACATTATTCGGCATTATTTTGTTCAAGAAATATACACATTTATTCCGAGAAATCTTAAATACACGAATAACATCTATTAAAACTACTAAAAGTTTAAACGATTACTGTTCCAAAACTAATGAAGATCTTCGAGTCCAGTTGAAGTCGTTAGAAAGAATGAACCTTCCTCTATAGAATTCTTTTCGTTTTATTTCGATCCAACTTTCCGTTGCTGAGATATCATCGTTTGAAGAGAATCGAATTTTTCGATAATTCCCTATCGCTGTCTTTCTCGCACGCTCGGACCTCTCATTCGTACTGTGTCACTGATCAATCACAATTTTCTTATAATTAATAGCGCGCTGGTCAGTGACAGACAACGTCTACGTCTATTTTACTACTACTATACACAATACTAAATGTATCTACACCTTTCCTGGAAGAAATGTAGGTCAGACGGCTGCAGGCTCTCATTTATAATTCTATAGACATAGATACTTTACCTAATAGTGGTATATCTTTAGAACAAACTGACACATCGAATTAAATCGAAATAAAATGAAAATGGAATGAATTAAATTAGAATTAAATCAAAAAATATAATACTTAAAGACTTCGTGATTGTTTTATGGGCGTTGTTTATAAAATGTTCCTAACTTCAGCTTTATTATAATAATTAATATTTCCAAATATTTCTCAATATCTATAATATTTATCTATAATATTTATATCTATAGAAATCTATATCTATAATATTTACAAATATTCCATACTATTTATAAATTCTATAGAGGAATTCAGAAACTTCATGACTTTGATATTTCGTACACAGATGTAGAAACAGAATATTTGAAGGCTAACAATCAGTAAGGGTAAGGTAGTCTTCTCGAAAAATTAATTTTTCATGAATTTAATTCTAAAATTATATATATTTCTAAAGTTTGAGACGTTTGTATATTTCTTTTCTCTTCCCATTTCTACGATCTTAAGGTACAAGTTGAGAACAGAATATTGGGAAAAACATGAGTTACGTCTCGTAAGGGTGAACACGTTTCATAGAGAACGAAATTGGTAGGGTGTGCGGCATAAATTCACGTTCGACGACGGGATTATTTGACACCGTGATAATATGCGAGAGTATCGCGGTACACCACAAGTACAGAATGATGTTGAAGCGGAAGAGAAATTTCGAAAAGAGAGGAGGGAACAAGGAATGAGGGGTGCGTTTTTATCCCCCTTTGTTACAGCGATCAGCCGCGTACAAAACGACGGGTAAACTGAATCTCTAGCTTCTATCCCTTTCCCACGTTATTACGACGCAGCTTGGTACGCGAAATCCCGCTTTAATTACTTTCCGAGAAACAAAAAGCCGGGATATACTTTACGCCGAGAAGATTGAATTTTAACGCGCGAAGCAAGAAACTTCGTTAAATCCAATTCGAATACTAGTCGGAAACTTTCCTGGCAAACATCCTCTGTATGTACGAATCCGATAAAAATTCCAATAAAATTTCATCGATGTTAATTATCTGTTAAGGACAATCGATTATTAAATACAGCTTAGTTTAATATCAGCTGCATTAATCAATATAGTTAATGACCTGACTCTTATTTCAATACGATTAAATAACGAATTACGTATGTACTAATATAGAGTTTTTATGGATCGAATATTATATTCCATCTTGGTTATAAAATATTTATAATAAATGGATCTAAATATACAGGATTCTACGTGGAAAAACAAGTCAAAAATGTAGGATAAAAGTTTTTCGTATTGAACTTCGTTTTCGAGAGAATCGAGATTGAAAATATATCTAGTACACTTGAGCTTGGCTGATTAAACTTTTCATGACTCTTTGTTTTCGAAGATAGGAGATCTGAAAAATTTTTCAGCGCGTGTACCAAACCAGTTCTTAACTAAACGAGTATAAGTACGTCGATTGTACCGCAGTTGCCGGGAAACTGAGGTATATAAATATGTATATAAATATATGAGGTAAGCCGTCTAATTAAAAGATTAATTGAGAATAAGTTCTTATTAAATACAACGAATGACTTTAATCTTGTTTTACGCAATTACGTATATACTAATATAGACTTTCCATTGATTGAAAGTTACATTCCAACCTAATTACAAAAAAAATTTGTAGTAAATTTTCATAGTCAATTTATTTCAACATATGTAAATATGCGATAGGTAAGTTGCATAATTCAGAAATTTATTAAGGATTAACTCTTCTAAGGAAAAGCTAGAACGTTTAGACATTGAAGGATACGAATAATTTAGATGTTAGCAACGCATCGTATGTAAGTTCAAAAGAAAACATGAAACAAGATATAAATGGCATGGTGAAACATGGGTCGTAAAGTACCTACACTGTACGACGTCTCTGTGACGTGTGAGGTAAGCGTTCTCCAATCCCTAGAGGGCCCACCAGACCGAAACACGAGTGTACTACTAGTACTCTGACTCTCAAGGGACTGTTTATCAATCACGTTAAGTAAATACTGTCTCTAGAGCGAAGCATGTTGTGACAGTAACGTGTAATTACGTTCGTCTATTGTAAATAAGGTTACATATAATAGATTCCTGCAAGCGAATGTAAATATTCCTATTTTTATTTTTTTAGTTATACCTCTTCTCTATACGTATTATATAGTCTCTCTTTCGTTAAGCATTATTTCAAATATGTACATGCAATTTCACCTATTTATAAATACGATAATTTTTCTGCTACTGGTTTCGAACATTAAATGTATAATAATGTATTTTTCAGAAAATATTTGTTATTTCATTGGAAATAAAGATATTCAAATATTTGTAATAAATAATAATTTCCAAAAAGATATATGTACATGTATGATATTTCATGAGATTGATTCTCAATAATAAAATTTACAATAAAATGATCGAAATTTTTACAGAATTACGTTAACATTAGTAAACTATAATAAATTGCTACAATATCAAATTTATATTAAATATTATAAAATACGTAGAAATAGGTTCGGAAATTTTTTCAAATTTTTCATCATTTTTATAGAAGATGTACTTGTTATATTATTTTCAGTACTTTAATCTATGCATCAGAATTACTTTGAGATGGTTTATAAATATACAATGTTAATTTAGCTACACATAGGTAGAAGCTTACTTTAGCATCAGGGGGTAGAAATTTTGCCGTCGTTTTGAACTAAAAATTCCTTTATGCGGAAATAATTGAATTCTTCATTTTTGAAAAGTTACCAGACTCATGTTGATCAAATGTTTTCTTAAGTTTCCCGTGAATATTATACGCTCTTCAAATTTTTAAGTCTCTTCAAACACATGTATAAAGTACGCCACTTGGAGGAATGCAAATTTAATATAAGCACATAGAGTTTATGTGATCTTTAAAATAAACGTAACATTTATATTAAACTCGTTCAGATTTAGTGTTCTTCTTAAAAATATTAATATATTGTTCTATTTGCTTTAATAATACTTTACCCTACGGAGATGCCGTATTTCTCGTTTACTCGAATATTTGTAAGATTAATTTCTCTCACCTGTAACAAAATATTAAAAAATAAATTACTAAGAGAGAATCGGCAATTAATTTGCCTACATAAAAATACAATTATATCCTTAATGTAATACGATATGATCCTACTATAGGAAACAAGAATTAATTAATTCATAAATATTTAATTCATAAATGTAGTATCGTGGACATAAGGCCTAGGAGTTAGCGGGTAAACCACATACAATGTCGCGAGAGCCGAGGCGTTTTTAACCATAAACAATGTCCCGAGAGCCGAGGTGCCGATGGGCCCGTAAATGTGTCATCGGTCCTTCAAATGAATAGTTTTATAGAAAAGGTCTACGTGGCTTTGGCCACGAGCGGTCGCAGGACACGTGTGTGGTGGGTCTACGAGAAGACAAAAGACATGCGAGAGGAGGGCAGTTTTAGTTGAGAAGTCGAAGACTGTGAATCGAGAAGTCAGAGAGTGCGAGTTGCGTTGTCGATATAGTGCTGCTAGCGTTGTCGAGAGAGTGTGGTCCGCGCGAGAGAGAACGTTGGATCCGTTGTGTCGAGAGTTGTCTAGATTGTAGCGTGTTATTGCTATTAGTTCATATTAAACTACCATCGTTTTTCTGTCTATATTTGTACAATCCATTCATTGTAAATAAACTACAAATACTAGGATATAATAACAATATATTCCATTGAAGATACTACATAAAAATACTTTATAAAATTGAATGTTACGGACATAAATCATTCCTAATTCTTCAAGAAACATAGGTAAACACAACAAATCATATGTAATCTAAATTCTCGCATGTAATTTCTTTTTGTGTTCCAGATTGAAAAGTATTAGTAATTAATAATTAATAATCTAAAATTTATAGTCTGGATTTATAGTCTAAAAGTAAATATGTACATTAATTGAAAATGTTCGACTTAGCAAGCTCGAAATTCGACTGTTACTTGGCTTTGATCTAAAAAGTTTTAATTATAATAATGAGCAAAACAGACATTAATTGCATTTAATTAAGATAAAAGGGAATCGAGTAGATAACTTTAAACACTGACGTAAGAACGAGGTTTCAGCTTTGGCACAGGTTTACGTCGAGGCGTTAATTACAATGGGGAAACGGGGAAACCCTGTGCTTTATTCAACCCTCCTTCCCTTAGCATTTAGCATCCATAGTAATTCAATACTATGTCCAGAGAAGGGGATTTGTAAGCATTCGCGTTTATTACACTGCAACAGAATGTCAATCTGTCAGTTTCAACCGTAAATTAGAGGAAGGGGCTGTCACTCACATCCTTCGTTATCTTTGCTATAACTTGCACTTTCCAATTTATTCTAATCCATAACAAATTCGTATAATGATCTTAGCTATTGTACATATATAATTCTTTCATGCGAATAAATTGTTTCAAATACTATACTCGTCCATTTCCGCTGACTAAAATACCGTGTTGTTTCGAACGTTCGTAGCGAATTTACTTTCAGAAAATACACAGTTTCGCTGCATAATATTTTATGTTATATCGGTACATATGACTTGAATCGCACCTAATAGACTGAATTACGATATGTATTTCCAGCATGCGTAATATGAAATCCTTTTAAAAGGGTATTATAGTAAAAGCATAAAACATTGCAGCTAAATGGTAGTTAATGGAGACTAATAAAATTACTGTGCTGAGATATATTCTTGCTAAGTCAACTCAATTGCCTTTATCAGAATATAATTCGATATGATTTGTAGGAAACAAAGAATGGAAAAGTAAGGAAAGGTAAGTTTACCATAGAAGGATTGATTAATATTTATAAAACGATGATGCAATGAAATATTATTGAAATATTCCGGAAAAATTCATTATTATTTATAAACTTACATCAAGGTAATAAACACATTGTAAAGCTACGTGCATCGGTAGAACTTGTGATTTATGAATCAATTTTCTCGAACAAAGAAGTGATGGTGTACGGTCCAATACAAAGAACGTTCAGAATTTTGCGGGAATGGCGTATTGAAGAAGTTTACCTACCCACACTCCTGAAAACTTCAAGGCCACGTTCAAAGAAGAATTTGTCAAAAATGAAATTTAATATGCAGCAAGACTTTGAACTACACGCCCAAATTGAAGCAACTAGTACTTTGGCACGAAACTTCTACGTTAAACTTCATTATTTAAATTTCATATTATCCTGGACGTCATAACTTACGTCTCGAATTACGTATCTCAACCTCTAACGTAGTAGAATAGAAACTTATTACTTTGTGCTTGCATTATGCTCTAAACTGAACTTCATCTAAAATTAGTTTAACATGTGTATATGAATGTACAATGAATACATTGTGTACAGGATAAGGGAGTAATTATTGTTAAACTCTCATAATATCTAGACCTATCTTTACCTATTCTGATTCGCCTATGCTGTTTTAATGGAATTGTATTTTGTTACTTTCTAATTATTCATTTTGACACGAGAAAACTACACGCGACGAAATTAGTTTAACATGTGAATATGAATGTACAATGAATACATTATGTACAGGATAAGGGAGTAATTATTGTTAAACTCTCATAATATCTAGACCTATCTTTACCTCTTCTGATTTGCTTATGCTGTTTTAATGGAATTGTATTTTGTTACTTTTTAATTATTCATTTTGACACGAGAAAACTACACGCGACGAATGTTTATACAAATTTTACAGACACAAATAGGTAACTCGAATCTGAATAAAAAAAATATATTAATATTTACTATAAAATTAAACACCGTAATAAATACATTTTATATATTTTTGCATATTACATGTATTCTGTATTTCTATACTGTAATATTTTCCATAAAGGTATACTGTAAATATCTGCAGTTTATGATACAAGAACACGCAACTGACTAAAGTTTAGCCAGTTCTAACGAAAACATGTTGCTATACTATCGTTGCATTTGACTTTAAAAGAAGTCTATTAGGTTGGAAAAGAAATTATAGAAAATTATTTGTCAAGAAACTACTATCGATGATGAGAAAAGTTTCGTGAAGTTGTTAAAAGATAATCAAGCCTGTTATCAAGGAGCAGCAGCATTATTTTAATTAAAACATTGTTAGATATATAGCCTCTAGTGAAACTATCTTCACTTCGGGTGTTGTAGAAGCTTATAAAACATAAAAGTAATTTGTAACTTTCGAGTAACAATATCCATTAACGGTATTAACAAATTACCTTAAGTAAAGTATTATAGAAAAAGTAGAATAAAGACAGAGAACTTTAAAGTTCCGTAGAAAAACGTAGAGAGGGAAAATGTTTTACATTTACAACTTTAAATATTCGATTTTTAAATTACTTATATTATTTATGTACCAATATTTTCGCGATAATGCGCAAATCATTACCATATTTTCATTTATGAACTTGATGTATATTATGCACATGGCATATATATAATAGGTATATGTATTTATATTACTGTTACAACAATTATATAACAATAATGATTATCACCGACATTGTATCTATTTCAATCCTTCTACGTGTCGGACGCATTTAGAATAAATAGAAGATAACGAACATGTAACATCAAAATAATTAAGACACGTATAATATAATAAATTAGGGACTGCATAATTATTTGAAATAATAGAACTCGAAAACGATAATTTCATTCTGTAATAACAATAATTGTTCCACTTCGTTCCAAATGTTACGTTTGCATTTACTGATATTACCTTTCATCTTTAAATTTAAAAAATCAACGTTTTACTGTAGAAATCCTCTGGTATTCAGGTTGAAATAATTTTGCGTTTTCATTTCTATTCCAGACGAATGTCAATTTCGAAACGTTTAAAAAAGAAAAAAGAATAGAAAATACATTGTAGGTAGGTGAAACAATATTTATTTCTAGGAATTATGGCATTGAAGCCGGCAGCTGTTAGCTATCCCAGAGGGGCACCTTTTCTGGTTCCTCCAATTGTGTTCATTTTGTTCAGTTTCAAAATATGGATATATTCTGCATCCATTAAACCATGAAAATGTACTACATAACAGCTGAACCTTGATACACAAATTACGAGCGTGTTCGCGAATGTTTCAAACACAAAATATAACAATATTATTTAATATTAACAATATTAATTTAATTAGAAGATAAATTATATAGATAAGCCTATCGCGTTTTCTTATTTTCGATACATTAAACACATTATGAAACACCATAAAAAATACGGACCCGTTGTTCACATCTAAAATGTTGGTTATGAAGTCCATGATATTAAGCATTTTTTAATGATTTTTAGGATAAATCCTTGAGATTTTAGATCTTCTTGATACGCCGTATAACTTGCACATAATTTGTTCACATAAAAGTGATCACGCGTGTGCGCAAATAGAACTGCGTGTTGTAAAAAAAAATACGATAAAATCGCAACGGAATGATCACATCTACAAAAAATGCTTGTCGAATTGTAGGATAAGTGAAATGAATTAATATGCAATTATCGTTAAACAACAGAACGTTACAATCCATACTTTTTCGTATTCCATTATTGACGCGTTCAATGAAATCGGTTCGTTTAACGTTTTCCATGCGTTTTGTTCTCTGAAAGCTTTCCTAGTATCAAAAAGCATTCGTATCCATTGATTGACACTCGATTTACCTCGTGTGATATCCGGAATAAACGAGGTTTTAGTAGAGCCATAAGAATGGGGGGGGGGGGAGAGAGAGAGAGAGAAAACAAAAGCAAAGTGAAAAAGGACAAGTTGAAAACGTAAGTTAAGTCGGACCACCACTATGCGTGTTAGCGCAAGGGATTTGCGAGGAAATGGAAAAAGCTTCGAACACTCAAATCCCCAGCCTCGATGCGGAAGTCTCGAATACCAGGCGAAGGAAAATGAATATTACTGGCAGACAGAAGGCTTACTCGACAACTGTTCGTTCGCGAGTAATTTCAAAGCGTTCGGGATACAAACGGTACACCACCCTTTATACTTCTGTTAGAGATCTCGTTCGACTAGTAACAATTTAAAGAAGTGGAGGCAACGTAAAAGAAGTTCTCGAACTCCGCTAGATTTAATTCCAAAGAGAAAGCATTTAAAAGTAGGCATTTAAATGCCTAACATTGCCATTTCACAACATATTTATACTTTTCAATGCACCAGACACTGCGATTATTACTTATGTATTATCGTAATTTATTCCTATTTCAAAACGGCGATTCTAATTCTTAGCGAATTTTTAGGATATAAAATTATCCGATGATTAAAGACCAAGAGACAAATGGTTCATTTAATCTTAATGGTTCACTGATTCTGTTCACTACCTATGATGTTTTGTTGTGATGTTTGTACGGTATAGTTGTACCTAATTAACTATATAATTAATTACGTATGTAAGTGTTATAATAAGTAGAATAACGTGTAACGCTGTAAGTAAATTTACACTAATTCCATGATGGAGTATCAATTAAAATTTCGCTATAATAAATGCAGCTCAGATAAATAAAATGCTATTGTATTTGTGTTCACTATCCTGATAAAATAATGTCATTGTAAAGTATTAATGTTAATAGAAAATATCTATGCTGACACAAAGTAATAACAAAGATAGTACTGAAACTTTTTTAGTTTAAAATTATATTGTTTTTGAATTACAGATAACTGACATTTGTTAGATGACGGGAAGTGGGAATTTCTTGCTTTATGAGACAGGACGTAAATCGCACACAGTTAGCAGGTATATTCGTTTTTGATATGCGCGCTGTTCGTCCTTCGCCACTTCATACACGTAAAGCATGGATTCCCGGGGCTTATGCAAATATTCGAAACTGCAAGCGTGGACAAAATTCTCGCAGATTATACGGGGGATCGTGTCGAGATAGCCTGGTGTTTACGCTACACTGCGGAAGGGTGAAACGATCAACGCTGCGGGTGCCATTCCCGCCCTCTAACACATAAAACTACGTATAACCTTTTTCGTCATTAATGCATCATTCACGTGTCATTGTAACATCAGATCCTTCATATCATTTTATCGTAATCGTTTGATAAAGAAATCTGAATTTCTTTATAGCTTTTGCATAAATAAACGTACGATCTTTCCAATTTTACACGCATCCAATTGTTTTGCAGAAGATACAGAATACTCCAACTAAGATTGTAATATTATTAAACGATATCTAAACAAACGCGTATATGTAGATACAACGAAAATTGTTATTAATATTATTGTCAGAACATAAAAAATGATTAGTACTATTATTATGTATGGTTACAGCGAGAAACAACGAAAAGCTATTACTATAGTTGCACATACAGGTCGTTTCTGCTAGTAGTTAGTTTTCAGCCTTTTTCTCGCAAACGATAAATAATGAGGAAAAAATGAAAGAAGGAAAGAACGAATGGTTCAAAGTGAACTACGTATTCACGATAATATCTATTTTTTCCGCAGGTGCAGAAATGCATGTGCTTTGCAGTTGCACTATTCTTTTCTTTTTTCAGTGAAAGCCTCCTTTTTTCTCGCATAAGTCGAATTCTCTCGTCATTCTAGAAAGAGAAGTATTAGGGTAACACAGTGGAAAACTAATTACTTTAAAATATTTTTACTTTAATTTAAAATTAAAAAGTAATTAAAATTAATTAAAGCTTTAAAATATTTTAAAAACAAATTAAATATAATTAGTTTAACTTTAATTAATAAAAGAATATATCATTCTTCTTTCATATGATATTCTGCAAAATTTCAAACGTTATTTTTTAAACTAATCAGTTTTCGATCGTGATACCGTAATACCTTTTTCGCAATGACGAGAGGATTCGACGTACAGAAAAAAGGAAAGAGGAAGTTTTCCATTTGAAAAGATAGTGCAGCTGCAAAGCACGTGCATTTTTGCACCTGCGGAAAAAATAGATATTAATAATAAATATGATGCTGAATATGTAGTTCACTCGGAATCATTCGACTTTTTCCTCTTTTGTATCTTCCTCAGACTTATCGTTTACGAGAGAAACGCTGGGAACTAATAGCATAAGCATCTTATGCATAGAAATATTAGCACATATTAGTGTATACAAAAAGATGATGACAAAATGAATTCCGAAAAGATTTCTCGAGTAAAGAAATTCCAAATTCACGTGAATTTTATATTCATATTTCAATTCACTAAATTTCTAAAATGACGAATATTTCTCCCACTGCATTTCTCATGAACCTTACACATTCTCTCTCGCTAAAACAAATTGTTTCTTGAATGCGCTTTTAGAATCGTCTGTCTTAGAAGATTATTAGGCGATTAGCAGTCCTCCAAGAACGTAACAAATGACATTGTAACAAAGAGCGGAAGCCACGTTGCAAGTGGCATATTACTATAAATGTGGCAGACCTATATGCTTTCAACTCTCAAGCCCTCTTATTGGCATCTCATAAGTTCGAAGTCATGTCACAGTAATTAAGGGGCTCGTTAGTCGCGTAGCACCTGCAACCCTCTTGACCTCTTACAATCTTTCCTATGGCAGACGTCACCCCTATAGTGCTTTATATGAAGATTGCAAATTCCCAGAACGACTATTCACGAAGCTTTCGAAACAAATGATTCGTTAATTATGCCACTGTGCTCCTCATTTGTTTTAACACCGAGCTCCATCGAACTCCGTAAAGAAAAAAATCAAGAAAATAGTGAGAGCAACTAGATGACGTATGAATAATTAGTCAAGGTAAGTTGCAACTATCGTGCAAAATTGTGATGTGCCAAATTCGAATATATCATACTAAAAAAATTATGAAGCAGTTTATTAATCACATTTTAGCAGCTATTAATGATTAACAATGAGTACTCGTTAATGGTGAGGTGAGGTGGATAGAACCTATGGGAAGGTTAATTTTTAATCAAAAATTAAGAAAGTAGAAGGTTATAATAATGAGGTAATATTTGATTAGGAAGAAAGATTTTCGAAAAAGTTTATCGACATTCGCAGATGATCAAAATTCATAGGTAATTAAGATTCCAAAAAATATGGCTAATTTTAACGTAAGACAAGACAAACATAATTTTTATCCAATACGAAAAGATGTACTGTCTTGCTCGAGAACATTTTCCGTAAAACAGCATCTAAATATCAATATTTAAACACTAAATATCCCATACGTCTGAAACTTTCGCATCGCATTTAACTAAAACTTATTAAAGACCATAAGTACATAAATTTCAGAAGTAGTGGTGAAGTTTCTAGGAAGTTGTAAAATAACATGCGCTATAGGGAACCAAAATTCGCTAATTATAACAGTACAGAATGTTGTTAAAGTAAACGAATTGACACTAAGAGACCTCATACATCGGAAAATAATTTTAACGAGACCGAGATTTATTTCAGATTAAATCTATTAACACAAAAATGATGTTAGAACTTCAATATATATTTAGAAACTATATGAAAATAACGTTTTTCCTTTTTATGTTTTGACAATTTACAAGAGTTTTACAATTTACAATCCTACAACTAGCTTTCTAAATATTTGAACTGCTTCTATTTTAGCTATATATGATATTTTTCTAGCTGACTGAGTACACAGAGTGTTTTGTAACGTATGAAACGCACTTCAGTGGTGAACAGGAAGCACAAAAACAATGATAAAAGCTTATATAAATGTGTATTTTATTTGTCTTTATCCTCGAGTTGTAGCTAGATATAACTGAAAGAAAAATATACGTGGATGAAACAAAAATGTTTATTTGAAAATCACTCGTTTTTAGTAAATAAAAATTGTTTGTATATCGCGTACATTTGTTTTACGTAGATAACCTTCCTTTTGTGTTGATATATTGCAACAATACACGTGTTTTTTATTTCTAGCAATTACTTACGAACGACACAGAACAACGTGACATGACTTGTAACGTTGTCAATCAGTAAAAAACGAATTTTCTGCTAGTCGTTTCTAATTGTCGAGTTTTTGTTATTCGGTAAAAATTCTCTTTTAATGCTTATAGATACTATGTATTTTTTAAACATTTCTTCTATTTAACACATTCAAATCTGCTCGATACTGATCGAATTGATTGTAATCTCCCAATACACGTTACACGTGTATTTTCAATTCATGTTGAAAATCGCGACCAACGTATGTTAAAATCACTATTAATGACGTTAATGTATGTGTACTGGTATATTTATGTTTATACGAAATAGAAACCTCTGATACACGGATATCCTAAAAATTACACGGTTCGATCTACAGATAAATGTAATGCACGTGAAATAAAGATCTGCGTTATGAAATCGATATCTGTAAGTTATTTTCGTACAAACTATATACTGCATTACCAGCACGAACAAACATTTACGTACATACATAATTTATGCAAATGACATACTAAAACACATTGGACATGCACACAGAAATTGCAAATTAATTGTCATAAAGTAGGAGAACATTGATAGGTTTTTGTTACGTTTCGCTGTGTATCATTAAGATTAAAAGATAAACGTAAGTGCATCCACACATAATATTATTTACCAACCCTTTATTTATTAAAATGTCTTCCAAGTTTGAGTTTCTCAAATACTTTTCTTACTATTAATTTTTTCCCTCGTCCGTTTTCCGATATCGCGTTTGTTCTTAAGTATCACATGAAAAGAAATAAAATCTTGATAAAAGAAATATACGAATTATCTATACCAATATTCTCATACCATAACATTTCCCAAACTTCTTCTTTGTAGACGATACTGATTGTAAAAATTGTAAAAATTTTGCTAAAACTACGAATTCATGTCCACCAATATTTTCCCACTTTACGATATTAGTTTTCTCTGTATCTGATAATCATAATCTTACGAAGAAGTAAAAAAACAATAATTGAAAATATGAGCATAATAATAGCCGTATTAGCATCTACAACGTTTGTGTTTGAATAGTATTGATGTTTGAAAGCCAGTCAAATGCGAACATAGTAAACGTTTGTGGTGTGTCAAGAGCATAAGGACCGACCTATATCTAACCGCCAACAGTTTTCAGATACGCTTGTTCCATCGAGAGTCAGAATGTATGTGGTAACTGGTACCTAACTAACTGGTTGAACGGTCAGTCAAACTTCCGGGTATGAAGTTCGGCAAATATCCGAGAGGCTTGGTCTGCCTCTCAGGAAGCCAATTACAGTGCTTCATAATGACGGTCGAGTCAGTGCTACTCAATGTTCCCGAATAGTTACGTCACGCGTCATAAAATTGTCACCAAGTTTTTAATCGTCAGCAGCTTACGTGTCGTGATGTCGAGTTTCATTTTAACGCCAGTGCTCGAAAACTTAAACAAAGAAGAATAATCGTATTGTAATTGCGAAAGGAAATAACGAAGAAAGTGGCTTTGCAAGAAATTGTCCACTGTATAATTATGACGTACCTCAAGTAGAATTGTATAAGTTCTTTTAAATATTTATAAAAATTATACTATAATTACAAGGTGCCCTGTTCATGTAGAATGTAATAATTCGTTAAAAATATTTTAGCTTGTCTTGAAAATAAATAAAGATACATATTTCAGACGATAAAGATGTACAGATTACCGTGTGCACATATCGATTAATCATTATTATGAAAGCACATAAGATGCAAAAACAAGGTACACAATCTGTTTATACTTCTATACGATGACTAGGGAATTTCAGATTGTGGTAGAATGATCGATGAATGCGACGACACAGTTTGATGCAAATGACATTCTACATAGTGTTGGTATTTGATGTGACACATGCAGATGACTACGGGAACAACTTTGACGAATGAGGAAGCGGAAAACAGCAACATCAACGTAGATGATGACGTGGCAAAATCGATTATTCTAATTATTATGTGACTACTAATGAGCAAGGATAGAGATATAATAAATACTTTTCCTTCCTTTTTATACCGAATTATCCTATCCATGTGCATAACAATGTCGTCAGAAATTCATAAAAATATGGTATTGTTATATCAATTGTATTAGAATCAGTTGACATCAAAAATTTTCATTTTTACTTCTACATTGTAAGCGTTTCCAATAGCATATTTAGCAATGTGAAAAACGTCCAACGACGTACTATCTAAAATCTAGCACTGATAGGAGCGCTAAATTTTATCATTCAAGAATAGCAATTGATCCGACCATCTTGTCGCAGTCAAAGTTCTTAACGTAAAGCTTTAATTTATACGCGCATCATGTTATAATCTGTGTATAATTTGAAACATTTTTGCATCTCTTAATAACATACTCGTATATAATTTCAATATAGTGATTTAATTAATTATATATCATAACGGTGTCACATCGTGATTTTATTGGTTTATAAACCATCGAAGGATTTGACAATAATTGTTTTATTATTAGCTTTTGTAATCCGCGGATATTGAACAGTCCATGATCAGACGTGGCTAGGGATCATTGATAATTCCAGAATAATTGCCGATACGTTTAAACTTTCTCAATGCAGGCAGACAGGAACAAAGGAATAATAACTACCCCTTCCTTTTACCAAGTTGGAACACGATATTCTACAATTAAATTAGGTATTGCTTTTCTGTCCTCTTCTTACCATAAAATAAACGATAAACACGATCCGTTGATGAGAGTGACACTTACGGAAGCTGAAGTAAACCGAAAAAATGATTAAGAATTTATCAAAACCATTAATAATTATTATTTTATGTGAAACATTAAACTATAAAGTAACCATATATTCAATATTGTAATAATACCTTCAGAAATTTGACATAATATAATTAATTTTCTCCTTTCGTTTCTCGTTATTTGATGCCTACTAATTAGTCCAATTTTGAGATTAATAATTTGTATAAGCTCGAAATAACGAAACTAATTAAGCGAAGTCAATGAAAGTATTATTTGGAAAAATGCATTTCACACGCATTAATTTGTTTGGCTGGGTAGAGATTAAGTTACTGACTAAAGAAATTTAATACAAGAGAAAATTAACAATTAAATTTATTAACGCTGTATTTGACGTGATTGGATCTCGCTACCGTACGCTTCAACGCGAATTGTCTTTCATATCTGAAAACGCGAATCGTCCTTCATATTTGGTAACACTCATCTTAGAAATGATAGTTTAAGAGACAATTCTTCGGCTCATGTAATCCTCGATCTAGATATCTATGGGATTTCGCCAAGGTTTAGAAGGGTCAGCTGCACTTTTACGGAGCCGACACTCTATACGAGTTCTTTTCTCGAACTTGGTTCAGGCAAGATTGCAATGTAGTCCCTTTCGAATAGTTTTCATACTCTCCGTCCGATTACGGATCAATTCCGAGAAGAAATTGGTTGAGAACTACATAAGTCCGGATATATATGTAAGTATATACGTACACAAGAAGGAGGCTAGCAACGAAATTTCCAATTCCAATCACAGTTTCCTTCGCTGAATTCAGACGAAAAAATGGAAGGTGCAATTGTATGGGTCTATTTACAGAGATTTTAACGGTAAAATGTTGTATTAACTTGATATTTTATACGACAAAGAAAGCAACCGATGTATTCAAAATTAAATACGGTAATCATGTATGTAGAAAAGAGCATACCTTACCAATTTCAACGATCTTAAAATATGTTGCCAAAGTCAGCATTCTAAACGACATTTCCTTCTACCTGTTACCATCGCTCGGTTTTACTTTCCGAGATATTCGCAAAAAGCTTCAATACAATTTATGTTAGGATTACTCCTCATTCTGAAGTAGGCGGGTGCTTTTTCATATAGTCCAACTAGCAAAATTAACTCGTTGTTGAGAGAGATAATCATTTTTAATATTGTATAAATAAAAAAAATATAAATGGTTTATGGTTTGCATTAATAGTATTCGAAGCAGTACGTTTGCTAGCGATCAAATAATTTTCCATGAATCTAACGATATGTGAAATGTTGCAGTATATCTTATCTGTCTGTTTGCCATGTAAATACTAATATTTAAAGTCAATACGATAATGATAACCATGCACGACCTTATTTTTCGAGTTATACGCAAAAATCTGGAATAATGTGTAAATAATAATAAATGGTGTTAATCGAATTTACTATACACTTAGAAAATCGCATAAAATGAAAATTCAGTCAAGCTTGCATCACGATGCGACGATCGGACAATATAACATCAAACATGATTAGTATCACTGAGTTAAGTTTAGGTTCGGCTATAGAAAAATTCAGCCAAGTATATGCCAGAATCGTGTGCAATAGAAACTAAATTTAATCGAAGATTTTTGTGAATATCTCGGAAACGAAGATGGAGCAGTGATCATATGTAAAGGAAAAAATTATTCGGAATGTTGACAATATATTTCGCCATTGAAATCTGCGAAGTGCTTTTCTGTATAATCATCTGCTAAAAGTGCATGCAATTTAAAACTAGTAACTTACATCAAATACTAAAAAGTTCTATTAAAAATAAAAAGTTTCATAAAAAAGTTTTGACTATAGTATAAAGGCTCAAGTACGAAGTACCTTTCTAAAATAATAATATTAAAACAACACACTGTGGCTACTAAAAAACTTTGATTATATCTTCGGTAGCAAATAAAAGAGTCTATAATCAATGTAATTGTTGGGTTACAGTATTTCCATAAAGATAAAAGTAATCGTAAATGCTTGTCATATTTTGCAGGAAGATTAAAATCAACTAACGTTCGATAGATCGTTACTATTTACACGAACTTCTACTGAAACATCAATGAAGGTATCGGACGTAAAGTAAGATGTTTGAAGAGAATTAAAAAATGATCTGGTGATATGGTATCCGTCACATCGCCAGTGTGATCAATGACACGATAAAGATAATAACTTTATAGAAACGTGTATCTACAGAGCGACTTATCAGAGTCTGCATATCAACGTTAGCTGATGTGCGTGTTGACACGAAAGAGGGAAATAAAAGCAACGAGTTTGTAGGAGGTAAATCAACCCAATGGTTTCGCCAAAATCGTAAATCAAGAGAATCGCACCTTTGCTGCTGAAATTGTTACACGGTAGTAACATTCTCAAACGTGTGGAATAAAGAAATTTTCAAAGGAACGTTGCCTGTTTCTACGTTTGACGTTTTTAACGCTATTCTTCACGATGAGCTCGATAATATCTACAACTTCGTGTTTTATTGCCCATCCTTACAAACTTTTAATCGTGAGATTCGCGTTTATGAATTATAAAAGAAGCTCTTTTCTTATCTTCTTCTGTTACTGTTTCTTTACCTTCCTTTTAGTTACCGGCGCAACCGTAATTTATGCATTCGTTGAATGTCGTATTTTTAATGTCTCTACTTGGTATTCTTCGTAGTTTCTTCATTTCTACCACTTACGTTATTATTTGATATAATAATTCATTTCCCAGTTGATAAATGAGCAAGATTTAATAAGAATATAATATAAAAATTCCCAATTCTTTATGCGTTGAAACGAACATAAATATTTATAAACATTGCATTTTTTAGTTATTTAAAACTGTCTAACAATTCTCTTTAGTACATAATAGTTATTAATTAAACCACTGAGGATATAGACAATAAACACATACAAAAGCTGTATTCTGTGGTCCTTGAAAAAAATACCTGTGAGGTTCTAATTTTCATTACAATGGGACAACGAGCACACCCCAATTACAGTCGACTTGCCCCAAAATTACCGTAAAAGGCCCTTTCACCCTTTTGGGGCTCACTATGTACACTGTCCTACATCGACCTCTCTCAGCTTTACCACATTTCCCTTTATCCCTTACGTTATTTTTCTAGCTAATTAGTTTAGAACTAAAAGAACCAATCATCCCTCTGTTCTTCTTTTTTCCACCTCAATTTCCATTTTTTTTCTTTTTTATTTAAACTTCATACCAATACCGGCCTATGAACAAAATGTCTCACCGTAAAAATTTCATCGTCTTTAGTTTCTCGAGAAATAGACATTGAAATATTAAAACACGTTATTGCGTCGTTATTATCAACGGTAATATCCAATACGAGAATTATCTTCGAAAGCTATCATCAATTACAGTCAATATCAATTACTATTATCAACACGCTATTCCTCTTAATATTCGAAGTATCTTCCATATCAATCACATAATATCGATTTCGTAATTACACGTTAATCGATAGACAGTTACATCAGCTACGTTTCACTAATTTTACGTGATGTATTGCTATACTAAATACACTATTGGTAACCTGATTCTAACATAATGATGCTATCTAATTATTCCCTGGAAATTAAGGTAATCAGTCCATATCGGTGTTAATTAATATCAGTGTTGGTTTATAATGTTAACTCATTCACGTGTCCTAATGTAGAATCTCAGTTCAACATTGACAAATATTAAACAACATGCAACTACTTCGATTTACTCGTTTTACGTCTATTGTATTTTAATTGCACTATTTTTAAATTCATCGTTAAATTTTCTATCATTTATATCACCTTCTTGCGACGATTAAACTTCTAAAAGAAAGACATTCGTTCATCGAATATTAATCACATTATATTGATATTAATATTTATGTAATAAAGTTAAGAAATTAATAAAGAGCGGAATCGATTAGTTTACTTCCGCGAGGCAAATACCAAGATATTTCCCTTTGTTTTTCAGTTTGGAAGACAACCGTTCAATTTTACCGACAACCTTCGACGAGCTTTTAATGAGAAAGTGATGAGAATTTCGTCGATATTTGCGAAGGAAAATATTCGAAGAATCGGTGGAAGAGACAGAGACGGGGAATGAAAAATTTGCCAGCATCCGGCACCGTCTCAGACAGCCAATTGCCAACGGAAGATTAATGCCATTCCAGGATTGTTCGATTCTCCGCGCCTGACCTACGGACAAACGAATAATTTCCGTGGAGTCATCACATTGGTCGGCAGCTTTTGATGAAGTGCTAACCTTCTTTCTTTTCTTTTTTTGCTGTTACGTTTTGCCCTTTCGACGATGTAAGGGCGTCGTTTCACTGAAACTAAACCTTCACCAGGCGTAACTCTTTTGCGAAAAATCGAACAAGAAGTTAAGTGGAATGGGATCGAGGAACTGAATTCGACATTCCCATCCCGTTTCGAACAAGAATGATACGCATTACAGGTGGAATATTTGATTCGGGCGTTGGCTCACAACTAAACGTTACTCGATAAACGATTTCGGATTTCAGCTCGATCTTTCTCGCCTGTCTCGCCTCGTAAAGTGGAAAAGATTCAAAATGATCGATAGACTTTCTTTGCGTAAGTTTCGAGGAAGGTAATACAAGATGAAAGAAAGTATTTTCTGAAGACACGAGAAAAACGGAAAGGACTTAATCAGTCAAGGAATTGACAGGCTCTGCGAACGGTTGCTTATTCTGGTTGGAAATTTTTTTTCTTTTTTTTTTTCTTTTGATATAAAGTTTAACACTAGAACTATCAAACTTGAAAAACTTGTTAATATTAACATACAGTTGATATACATATACAAATATTTTTAATATATTCAGACATTTTACAAATCGTTTATTTCAGAAGCATAACAAATAGAATTTTCTGGATACTTAAATGATAATACAGTTTGTTGCAACAGCTTGATGATATATGCCAAACGTATAGTTATGTTTTAAACGAATATAATTACTACGATTTCGTTGCCTACGCCGCCTGATGCAACGTCCAGCTTTTACCGTCACAAAAAGTAATTTACCGAGGCTTTTTCAGAGTTGCATTTGCCAGAGGACATGTAACATGTTTCGCGGCGTTACAGGTATTTCTATTTTAACCATCGAAGAGGATTTTTCGCGATCGTTTTTGCAATCTTTCCGTGAAAAAATATTCGTTTATCTTGTATAAAGATAACACATGTAGGATATCGCCAATTTGTTAACCGAAGCGATTAATAAAAGCACATTTTTAAAGAAATTGATTTAAAATAGGAAATTATAAATTACTCGGTTATTTAGGAATGATTGCATCAAAAATTAATTACTTAAGGATGGAAAATATTTGTTCTTTTTTTTATAATTTTTAAAATAATTAGTCAAGATGTTAATGAAGAAAAATCGAGCTTCTGAGAAGTATAGATTAATATACAGTAAATAATTGCAGTGAATTGATAAGTAAATTTATAGAAATATTCGATTTATTTAGAATTCCAATTAAAAGTGATGAAATATATACCTTTTGTGCATTAATCAATAGCGTTAGATACGTGGTATGTTTAAAATAGAAAAAATATGAGATGAGTAAAGGATATCATATATTGATCCTGTACCAATATAGGAGTACCTATATATGAATATAAAAGTTTGATTCTCATATTTCGTATCTCCATTTGCAGTGAAATCAATTAAAAGATTTCACATTCACTGTTATAGCATACGTTTCTAGGTCAAGAATTATGGAAGGAAATGTTTTATTTAAATATCATATATTTATGGAACAAAAATGTATTATAAAATATACTATATTACAAAAGCATTATTAATTGTTCTACTATACTATTTATTGTCGATCAGCATTGTCTTTTTTAATGCATGTTTAATGTAGCAACGTTAATAAAAAACTGAAACGAATTATTTATTTCTGTATTATGAAATAAAATAAATGTTATAAATTATTGCAAGATATGAGTATTTTTATTAATAAGATTATTATGAAGATATTAGTATTTCATTTCTGTTGGAATAAGACATTTTCTTTTTTTTTTATTTTTTGCTAACGTTAGTCAGTAATAAATTCCGTAAGTAAGAACTTCTGCTTTACATTATATCCATTACTGTGCCAATGCCATATTTAAATGAAACAATTCTTGCATCTTGCAAAGAGAAAAATGTCTCTTTCGTCTATTACTATACTTATATTCTAAGGGCATTTTATATGGGATGGTATAACAGTTTTAAAACTCAATTTCCCAGTTTAAAAAAGGTATATTGTTACATGCGCGAAACATCGACAGTGTTTTTAGACTGCACACGATACCAGTGAAATCTATAGACAAAAATATCCTATTTTTAGAATTTATAAAAAAGAGATGAGAAAGATAGATACACATGAAATCTATATGTTAAACAAACAATATGCGTTATAGAGCGAAAAAAATAACAAACATCGATTGTTTTTTTTAACGTTCTCAAATAAAACGAATATTTCGTCGATTATTATCGATTTTATAAAATAAAATAACATAATAAAGAATTATTAATAAATCCACCATGTGCATATTGTTTTCAAAGAAGAAATGTCTAACAGACTAAATTTTATCTGAAAATAAAACTAAGAGAATTTTCCAGTTTTATATATACATATATATATTTGTATTCAATATGTTTTCTGGCAGACAAACAAACCGATAGTATTCCGAAAACAGTTTCAATACAATACAGATAAAACCGTGCAGCGCAGAATAGAACGCATAGTAAATATGAAAATACAATATAACTAGATTTTATAATTAAAATTCATACGAGACTTTTATATGAATTTTGCGCAAGAGTAAAATTACTGAAGGGATTTGATGAAACAGTAAAAAAGAACGGGAATGCGTTCAATATTGACGTTTTCATTTTGGGTGGAAGAGGAAAGATCGAACAGGCTAAAGTACGATATTGGATAGTGCATAGTATAATCATGATTAATTGTAAAATGTAACTGAATTATTCTCAAGATTACACTACATGGATGTACAATGGACTTTGATTTCTTATTGGTAATTATAAGAAATAAATAAAAGATTTGAAAAAGAAAGAATTACTGCTAAAAGAAAAAAGTACTAGTAGGAAAATGCTGATTTTTTCCATTGTTATTGCAACGAAAAACATTGACGAAAGGAAAGGAATCATTTAAAATGACAAGATTTTAGATTAATTTCATCATATACGATATTAAAGCTTTGAATCGTTTTATTCTTTATGTTTATCACGTAAAATTATTACTTAACATTTATTCTTCAGGTTTATTACTTATTGCTTCCTGCATACAGGTAAAATATATAAACCATGACAACTGTATGTTCTAAAAAATATAGGTATCATAAAAAGTGGTAATATGCAGTTGAAGTGTTGTTTAGAACGGACAGTCTTTAATTTATGTTCTTTCGTGACGCTTTGTACGTACAAGTAACAAGTCTCAGCGTTGTGTCAGACGCGCATACGTAGATTCGCAGGTGCACTTATAAATAAGGCACTCTAGTGTTATTTATGCGCCAAGAATATTTCCAAGGAAAACTAAGGACTTCTATACTTGTTTTCAAGATTTAGTGGATCAAAGATAAGTTCGGTAAAAATTCTGAACGTTCTTTTACGACCAATGACGATAATATACGTATGTATATTACCCTTCTTAGTTGAAATGTCTTACTTAGAAAATGATAAAACTTCGGTTACCTTCAGTTTTTGAATGGTATTTAGATAATTTTAACTAAGAATGTCTATGTACTATCGTTATTATACTAACAGGTCTATATAACATTACTAACAAGTAAAATTTACTAGAAAATCAAAAGTGGACTTAATGGTAGTACATCGCAATCATATAAACAATTTGAGACAATTCTTCGCTTTCGAGTATCAATTACTTTTATCTAAAAAAAATATCTTTCCAATACCTTTTGTATAGTATATATACATTTATTTATTTATTTATTTATCTGATTTCGATTTCGCGAAATGGGTCTTGGTTCACAATTTCTTTTTATTTTTTGTATACTGCGCATTGTATAGAAAGTGTTACATACAGCATGTAGCCAATATATATACAAAAAGAAGAAGATAATACGGAAAATTGCGTATAAATAAAAAAGCAAATATAATGCATTCTACAAAGGTAAATTCGAAATTGCTCTATCCAATTACTTTCATTTCATCCAGGCAGTTACATCATCATCGGCATCGTACAAGCGTTCCTATCATTTGAAAACATGGAATTTCTTATACATACGTAGATACATGTCCTTTTACATATGCATGAAATGGATGCAGCTACTCGTAACATGAAGATACCTTACACAAACATATCTTCGCATGTATTACGCACGTGTTTCCTGTTAGCTTCTTTTCACGAAAATTCGGCAGAAACTCGCTTGATATAGCTTTTTTCTTTTTTTTTTTGACTTTTCACGGTGGTAACATGAATCATGTAGTTGCATATTGCCTGCTTGCGTCTCTTTCAAAATATTACCGGGATTATTGGGTTTCGTAATAAATTGAATTTGTAACCAACGTTTCGTGTACATACGTATAACCGCAGCTTTAATTCCGTAAATATATGTAGCAACCCGCGTATCAATAGCATCCGCTTATTCCAGAGGAGTTTAACTTTTTCAACTGAGTTTGTTTTTATGGGAATTCCGACGTTAATCCGTGGTTAGTGAATATATAAATAAAAGATACATATATGAACAGTAGTACGCGTTCGTACCAAGCTATACATTTTATATGTATACTCAACGTCCTTGGCTTAGCTTATTCGACTAATTATCAGTATCGTGTTTGAAATGAAGCTTGTTTCAATAAAGTGTATTGAAACAGTAGAAGTTTTCGACCGGGCAGTTTTTATCAATTTATATAACAGAAGCGATAACCTAAAGAATTTTAACTCATGTTATATAATTATATAATAATATCTGTTGCTTTTAGAATATAACATGAACATTCTATCTGGTTGATTATACTTAATACTGTACAAAAATCTATCAGATATATATATATATATCTATATATCTAATATAAATCATACATAAAATTCCAAATGTTAAAATTCTCAATAAACAGAATAAAAAAGAAAAAATAATATTTAAGTACAAGAAACCTTTATACTAATATGCCGAATAAAAACCATTTACACGACACCATCGTTAGAGAAAGACTTCGTCGTTCAACTAACACATCACATGCACATTTTTCTCATCATCGTCATCTTTCGCGATGGGCACTGAATTGAATTTTCGCAGATGCCCTTATCGTGGAAAAGCAATCCTCCTTGAGAGTAGACAGAACAGACGGCATTGGCCGTAAATTTCATAAATGGAGCGAGAGAGACAAGGACGGAGAACGTAGACTGATATTGTACCCCTAGGAGACTGCTATTCCGTTCAAGTTTATCACCCGGATGCACGGCAGGATGGTTAGATTTGCCAGCAAGTAGCCCCAATCGACCTAAACAACGAGATTATTCCGCTAATTGGTACGTGCATCTCACGCATCTAGAATAGCGTGACACGACGGTTGCGGTGAGATAGTCACGAGTCATCGACCATTCCAACTGCGGATTCATCGATTTTAATTGCTTATCAACGAATTATCATTTAATTGAAATCACAACGAATTGTTATATATCTAGGATTACGTACTAATCATTAATTATACTAATTACTAATCTTCATTTTATCACGTTATCTATCAAAAGATTTAATAATCGCTTCTAACGATTATACCGAGGAATTTTATTGTTTATGGGAAATTCGAAAGTGAAAAATTGCACAGAATGCATATAACATTATATATATATATATATATATATATATAAAATATTCAAAGTATAGTGCTTTGTACAATACATATTACGATACTTGATAGATAGAATAATTTTCTACTTAGCTTTCATTTCCTTCATTGCATCGTAGGAAATATGAATTTGCATATTTCTAAGATCTATCAAAATATACACGTACGTAAGTACGTATCCTTTAATTCACAGAAAACGACTTCACTAGTACGTCTTGGATGTAATGCTTCTTTGTTCCTTTTTCTCTCTCAATCTTCTTTCATTCGATCTTCCCTCCCCCCTCGTGTCTTTATTATAGCTTTACAATTTACTCAAAGAGTAAAGAGAAAAACGTGGATTGCACGAAACTCAAACGATGTCAATGCAAATAAGATACGTTCTCGTCTTTAAAAGGTGTAATGCAGTATACCCAGAGGCAAGAGATGCAACGAATTAAAATGTAAATTCAATAAGCATTCATGAAAGCCTTTGACGAGAAGATAATATCGTAGAAGATGGCATGTTTTCCTATATTATAGAAAATTTCTTGTGGAATTTCATCCGTGACAGGCCTTAAGGATTGCATTATATAATTTTTTAATAAATTAACAACGTGTACTTCTTTTATCGTATAAAGTAACGGGTTAAATGAAACACTACAATTAATTATTACGCAATTAATTTATAATTTTCTCCAATTTTCTAGCAAATACATACGATAATTATCCCAAGACTTGCGAACAGGTATGTATATTTGACCTATGTTTCGTAACAAACGTGCGAATGTTTTACAGTATTCGCAATAAATTTAAAAGTCAATTGATACACCGGGTATTCTAAAATACAAAGTTCCTGTTACAAGTAGACCCTATTTTACAGGCTACGAAAAACAAAATGAATGATGCAACGGCTGCTTTACCTGTTATTTCTGTGCACGAAAAATCTAACGAATATAAAACATCACCCTTTAGAGCTTTGTAAAGCTTTTAATGGAAAACGGATTAAAACTCTAGAGTGAATTGTTTCGATCGAGTGAAGTTAGTCACACTTTTAGCACGCAGGCCAGCGCAATTCATGACTTTCCTCTCCAAATGAGAAAACAGCGAAAGGAACGCTAACTTTCCATCTAGTCGATTTACAAATGAAAAAGTACACTATTTCTGCAAGCGTTATAGTTCTGCACTTTTTGTTTCTTTTTCTAATGAAAAATTGATCTCGCAAAATATTAATAATAAAGTACCGTTCGTAAATTCACGAGTATAACAATAAATTAAAAAAGAAATTGTACTCAATAAATATAGGACATTAACTGTAGAGAATTTTGGTAGAATTTAAAGAATACAAATTGATATGCTGTGCCGTATCTGACGAAGGAATTAAAATAAAAGTACAACGAAACCTTCATAAAAGTCTAACTAATTTCGTTATAAATATAGTTTATATAATACGGTATACATGTAGAGTATACATCTTATACATAATAAAATTAAAAAGCTAATACAATTGGATTTTAACTTTCGGACGCTGTAAAACATATACGTATACGCTATAAAATAATATTAGGTCGTCCGAAAAGTTTCTTTCGTTTTATAAGGAAATAGTGGATGCATAACATTTTCCGTTTTATATTATTTTATCGCATTACGTATGATACATTTTGTTCTATCAAAATAAAGATCACAACGTTCGATAGATTCGGCTTCGCGTTTGTATAAAGATGCATCGTTGTAAAAGACGTATCTGTAAAAGAAAGACATTTTTCGGACAACCTAATACAAAACTGTCGCATTCCAACAGGGGAAGGAAGAGAGGAGAATTTGTACTATTTTTGAAATATCTGTAGCTCAATAAAATTGAAACCTGAAATCACACCAAATAAATAATAATTCTTCTTCATTTTCTTCAACGTTATGAAACTTTCTAACAATAACGAAACATAATTCGAACAAATATAACCCAAGAAACGAAATAGGGCGAATGTTACTCGTGTTACTTATTGCCAGCAAGGAGTTACAATACGAATTTAATACACTTTGATCTGTTTCAAGGAACGAGATATTGAACTTTGTCTCGTGGGCGGACGCAAAACTTATAGCACGTGATTTGAAATGATCGTTTCTCTCGACTTCGATAAGGAATAAACGTGTCATAAAGTCAAAAGTTTCAAGGGGCAACAGGGAAATTAATTTTTATTAACCCTAAAAAATCGCAGCTCGTATATGACGAAAATTCTCGAGAGATTTCTGTAGGAAACTTTTCGTAAATGTTTCTTCAACTTCGTCCATTGTCAAGGAGAAAGCAAGTTGGACTTTTTTTTGCATGTCGAAGAGAAGTGCCAGGTAATTAGTGGAAGTTACATGGTAGCGAGAAGTTAGTAACAAGTAAGTTGGCAATTAGTCGACAAACAGAATTATTCGAAGTCGTTTAAGTCGGTTAAGACTTTGCAAGATCAATCTTACAAGTGAAAGTAATTCAATTTTAAACATCCCTTCAATCAGTTTCAGTAATGTTTGAAACGCTCGAGTCTCATTTACTTTGCTAAACAATTAAATTTGGTGATTTAAAGGATTGATTAATTATTGAAGCTACCATACGTCTATTTCGAAGTTAATTCTAGTTCTTTAAATAATTAAAAAATTGTTTAATCCTGATATTCATAGTATAATACAAATACAATATGGAATTATGCATTTTCAATCACGCTACATTTTATATGTGACTGATATCAAAATGAATTTAATTATATATAGTAATATAATTCTCTACCACTATTTATGATATTACATATATATTACTTTTTATTAATGGATTAAATATTGACGAGTCACAATTAAATCCAACAAAATTTATTTTTCAATCATAAGGTTTGAAGTATTTAATTAAATCCATTACATTTTGATCTATATACTATTCACTTCCGAACAACATTTAACATAACAATAGCAAGTTCAGAACAGTTTATTGTGTTCTGCCTAAAATCTGGCGTTTACGTAAACGGAAGCAATACGAAAGCAACGACATAATCGATCGAAACTTGCATGCCAGACCGTTTCTTGTTGTCCATTCTGCTATTCGCCCTGCCAAATTAGAACTCGTTTGACCTCACTGAACTTATAAACAAATTATCTCTTTCGCTGTCGACGATACTTTTTTCTCTCTAGAATAAATCTTCTCAATAAGAAAAAATCGAACTTTATTTATAGCTGGATAATATAAATGTTCTGATACGTATGCAGTTACATCATCGACGCAAACATCAGGTTAAACAACCTTTTTGCAAATTTCATTATTCTATCATACCATCATTATTACATTTACAGAAATACGTGCTTTCGGAATATTTTAACATTTGATAACTAGCACAGCATAAAGAAGAAGGGCATGAGAGTTTGAAAAAGCGGTTAAGTTTTACGTGACATGTATACACACGTAGGTTCCGTCGAAAGGGAATAAATTTCGATGTTGCAATTCGAAGCTGGCTGGCTTGATTGAAACGAAACCGCTGTAAACCCATTCGTCGTGAAATGATCGCAAGCTTCACGAATCCTTGAAATTCTACGAAACGTAAGATAGCAAGGTTGAGTCACGAACCTCGTTGAAGGACAGAACGAGGTTAATCCACGTGCAGCTCCTCGGCTCACGAAGTAGCTCGCTCGACAAATTTGATTTTAGCGACTGAGTACACTTGATATGCGAAAATCACTTCCGCAATACGAATTATAAACGTTATACTACGCGTCTCGAGATAAGTTTAAGTCAATCGCCTTTGGCACAACTTATTCCTCTTCGGTTGAAATTTCTCTGAATATCTTCGTATACGATGATTATGCGCGTTACCTACAGTAATACTTCAATCTCTTCGATGAAAAGATAGAATTATTTTTTATTTTTCCGTCTTATTTATTTCAAACGCATTTTATGAGAAAAATAATATACACCTTCCTAACTATTATGACAGTTACGGAGTATGAGATAAATCTTTGAAATGATTAAAAACTCGTTATAACCTTTAAGAATTATCTGGTTTGAAACCTACAAAAATAAAGAATATATATTCAATCTTATAATGAAAATTGTAAAATGTAGAACAATCTATTATTCTATACGTATTTTTTTAAACTGAATCTACGATACTGTGACTGTGACTGTGTGAAAATACATTAAAATTGCTTTTAAGTAGATCGTAATATTAAATAGCATTTTACAAGATCTTCGAAATAATTGTAAAATATTCGAACACCGATAGTTGATTAAAAGAAGGTTTTTCTTTGAAATTGATCCGATGGGACTTAATCAATCAAATGATACCTATTTCCTGTTTGTTTTACACGAGGTGGAATCGCAATGTAGAGACTAAGTTTCGAATACGGATTTTCTCTGTGTTGCAATTAACGTCTAGCTCGGATTGCAGGTTGAATTCGACCGATACTGATTCCTCGGAACCGGCGTAACTTGACATCCAAGCCCCGCGAGACGAGACGCATTTGATATCGACAACACCTTCCTAGTAGTTAATTTGATGTTGCTTAATGCTAGAAACGGAAATTAGATAAGGATGTTGCTTGAAACGTTCAAACAAATGTACTAGATATACGTTGAATTAATTGTTCGAAGCTGCTGTCTCTTATGTGCATTACGTTTTCAATAATCGAGGTGATATAGAATAAAGGTAAGAAAATATTGTATTGTATGGGAAAATATATCCGTAGTAATATACAACATACAGCAAAGTGAAATTTAATTGCAATTGAAAAAATGCGAAAAAGGAAATTCATTTCTATTCGTGAAATCAATCAATTTTAGTTCATTTAAAAAATAAAGTTAGAATTTGAAAAAATTTAACGGGGAGTTTATATATATATCGGTGCAAATGTATTATTCCATACGATTCGTTTGCATTCTATAAAACCGTCGCAAGTTTTCTCATATGTATATCTGTTCAATTATTGAGAACATAATAGGTATAACAGACAGCAGCTTGGAGTAATTAATTCAACGTATATCTAACGGAGAATTTTCTCTTTGATGTAATTCTGCATCGTATTACTCACGGCGAATTAAACTACCTATCAAATATTTAATAACAAATATTTTATGTAGTAATATAATATATTTCATACTTTTATGCAATACATTTCATGACGATAAAATACAGATAATTGTCGAGACACTGAATATTAATATTGACAATTAATGAAATACAAAGTCCGTTCGAATAACATGTAATAGGGAGCACGACGTGATTCCTTGTGGAAAAATAATCAAAAGCTGCAGAATAACATTTTTTTCATTCTCGGAATAGTTTTCGAAAAAAATAAATTTCGGAATTTATTACATGCATTTACTACGACGATTCTTAACTAAACATGTTCAAACTCTGTTTCCTTGAAGATGAAGTCTTAAACAGAGAAATTTTATTCTACATTTTCGATTTATTTTCACACGTATAATAAGCTACTGTCGATTACTCCAAAATTAACCATGTTCAAGTATTCTTGACAAATATTCAAACTCGATTTTTTCGAGAACGAAGCCAAAATGAAAAGAAGATTATTTTATATTCTTTTCCAGTCTTTCCACAAGGAATCACGTTGTGTCCGCTTTCACGTGTTGTTCGGCTGAACCCTGTGCAAGTAACCGTACCATTTGACAGAATTCCAATAATACAAAGTTAAATATTGTTTCATTAAAATCTAATTGCACATCTGAATCCAGTAATAACAGTCGATTTTATCACAGTAATGCTATCAAAATGTAATTACAGTAAGAAACTATTTAATTTTAATTTAGACTAAAATACGTGTTTACGTAGTTTCCTCATCGATTACTAATTAAATTACAATTATTTTAACTTTTTAGGATTATTCGATTGAAGCTGTATAGATTTTCGTTTATTTCTACCTCTCATCTAGACCATTTTAGCTTCTTTTTTGCGAAATCTGACATAGAAGTGAACTTACACCGGATTTTTAGCTGATGAGAAAAGCGGATAGCCGGAAATTGTCGAACTCGGCACTTTGTTCGTATAAAGGAACGAAAAAGGAGCGATTGCGTGTACCAATCGTAAAATAACTCTTTCCAGTAACGACAGGTATACTATAAAAATCGATCTTGGTTTCCTGCGCTCGCTCTGAGGAATTCGAATTGGTAGAAAAGTACATCTCTGCTAAATTGTCTACACAACATTTCAGCACGTTTATAATGGCACAGAAATTATATCATATAAAGTTTTGTAAGGAAAAATACAATATATCATAATGATATAATAACATCAACAGGAGGATTCAATCATATTGTTTATATTTCCCTGGCTATTTTAATTTTATTTTTGTTTTTAATTTTAATTCGTTTATGTATCTGCATCATGTGCACTATTTAGTTTATATCCATGATAAATTAACAATATTAGATATCATCAGTCGCATTAACATAAAGCGATGGGCTGATTATTAGGTACAAAATTATTCCTTCCATTGAGATAAACATTTTTCCGTGATTTTAAGATAGCAAGGATGAAATCACACCAAATAAATAATAATTGTTCTTCATTTTCTTCAACGTTATGAAATTTTCTAAGAATAATGAAACATAATTCGGACAAATATGACCCAAGAAACGCAATGGGCGAATGTTACTCGTGTTACTTATTGCCAGCAAGGAGTTACAATACGAATTTAATACACTTTGATCTGTTTCAAGGAACTAGATATTGAACTTTGTCTCGTGGGCGGACGCAAAACTTATAGCACGTGATTTGAAATGATCGTTTCTCTCCACCTCGATAAAAAATAAGCGTGTCATAAAATCAAAAGTTTCAAGGGGCAACAGGGAAATTAGTTTTTATTAATCCTAAAAAATCGCGGCTCATATATGACGAAAATTCTCGAGAGATTTCTGTAGGAAACTTTTCGTGAATGTTTCTTCAACTTTGTTCACTGTCAAGGAGAAAGCAAGTTGGACCTTCTCGAAATTATTGTACAAAATTATTCGTTCCATTGAGATAAACATTTCTCCGTGATTTTAAACATACAGGTATCCTTGAATAAGTAACCAAATTTTATGAACGCGTTGACATATGAATAGAAAAAATAACGATGTTGTCATTCATATTGCAACGCGTATGACACAACAGTGTAGTAATTTCTATTGAACCGGGAAACGAATATTGAAAATTATTTTCGAATGTATTCTCTGTGGTATAGCATAGGAGGAGATTTTTTAAATTTCAAAAATATGTTACTCTATTTAGAGCATATTTCTTCCCAATTTTCCGAAAAATAATTTAACAAAAATCATACGCCAGAAAATCGACGACAAAGCAACGTGTTAATTTATTTTTCCCAATTAATTATTTTTTAATTAAATTAACTACGAATGTTTCGTATATTTTTATATCGTACGCGTTCTCTATTTAGTTTATGGTTTATTTTACATTGACTTACCTACTATTACACTTAAATACAATTACTCGAAATGAAATAAGTATAAACATTAAGAAACTATCAACGCCAATAGAAGACTCTCAAAAATATACAGTTTTAAAAGATCTCAAATAAACAATTGTTCGAAGTATACCTATAAATAAATACAAATCTTAAAGTTCTTGAAACAGAAGCAGAAAGAAAATAACAGGAACACGCACGGGAGAATGTAACGACTAACTGTAACGAAAAAATTAAAATAAATACAATGAACCGTGCGTCTAATTTCAATTTCTACCCGGAGCGGCACTTTCTCGCTCATCTCCAGTTTAATTAAATTTGTTTAGAGGTAAGATAGCGTTGGTAGTAGTGTTGGCAATGGTTGAAGATGCTACAGTCGTTTTCGTTCATCGTGCACGAATACTTGGCAGCCTTGGCACTTCCTCTCTTACCAAGTCACACGGTTCAATTCCGTCGCAAGGAGGAAAGACGTCAAGATGGAACTTTTTCCCCGACCTACGTACCGACGAAATTTTTTTGCCGAAGAAGAGAAAGATTCTCATTGGGGTGGAAATCCCGTAAGGGGTTGCAATTTCACGAGACCCCTGTTTTTAGGATCGTTCTCGCCCGAAGTAGTTACTCGCCAAAGTAGACGAGGGAAATTAGAAAATTAGAAATTAGAAAAAATCTGATGGAATAGTACAATCTAAAGAGAATAGATAGGCCGCGTGTGCGTTATTTATTTGTCCTGATACTCGGGATCATTAAGAAATTAACTAGGCAAAATTGCAGGAAGGAAATTATTCTAAAACTATTTTAGCTAAATCCTAAATCCAAGAGATTTTATAAATTAGAAACAGAAAAATTGGTTGCTAAGTAGGAACATATTATGCGATAGAAATATCGATATTTTTTAATAAATTTCATATGTGTAGCATATTTCGATATCACAACTAATAAACAAATATTTTCATGTTTCTCTCGTATATCGCAATATACTCTCGATATACCCTCGTGTTCAAGAATATGGAATCACTTTGTATTCCATAGAATCCGCAGAATAAAACAATAAAGTGAACCAGCTTAGAATTCTGATATCTTAGAAAATTTTTTACCGTGAAAGATTAATTATATACTGTTTTTTATTTACATGTACGATTGTTGAAACGTATAATGAGTGACAAGGCGCAATAATATGGTGCAATATAGTAATATAGTTGTCGATATAGTCTCAGACAGATATGATCGACGTTTCAGACGTTTAATGTTACCAGATTTTGTTATAAGCGTATAAAATCCAATTTGAGTGCAATTTGCAAATGGTTCATGAATCGAATTTCATTTAACCATTAGTTTGAAATTGTAGTATTTATATACTCGGAAGTTAGTAGCTCGGTAAGTGGTATGAATAAAATTGACTACATCGAGTATATTCGTAATTATCGTCACGATGTTCGTCTAATTGCTACATCAAAAAAGGAGCTGGTAGGCTACGTTCGGACTAGTATGCCATCGCGTGCGATGCCAACACGCAACTAAACCGTATATACCATACGTCAATAGGAGGTCTATCATGATAAGGAAGCAAGACGCGGAATGCAACTACTCAATGTGGTTTTTCAAGTATTCAAAGTTAACGTTACATAAAGTAAATGCTATTATTTCTTCTGTGTACAAAGCCTTTCAACACGGTAGATGTATGTGAGTTTCGAAACATTGTTAACCACGCGGTGTGAACACATTTACGTGCATACAATGGCTCACAAAATTATTTGGCCATTTATCATATAGGAAACTCTTATATGCTTTAAATTAATTGCGTTTCGTCCGCGGATTCTAAATTATAGATTCAAGAACATGCAGAAGATAGTTTCCAAGATTTCTGGTAACTTTTGCAGGAATTAAAATTTTAGAATGTTTGTTAAATTCTAAATCACGGAGATTTTATGAATTAGAAATAGAAAAGTTACGGTAGTTTCTAAGTAGAAATACATGACAGAAAACGAGGCAATATACATCGATTGACTTAGTTTATAATGTTTTTCTGTAATTTAATATCAAATATTCGATAAAAAAAAAAAAAAAGAAAACGAAAAGCACATTATATCATACACGTAATGTTATTGTATTTTCTGATATTACTGCATATGTTACTATATGATATTTAAATATCATAATGATAATATTATTGCGTTCCAACATAGAATTTATTAATTCCATAAGTCTACGCTTCTCATGCATAAAAAAGAGACACGAGAAGGTCAATTCCAGAGAACATTTACTCCATTCTAAGCAACAATGTCAATTGCACTGTACATATAGTAGGAAACAGGAGACGTTGATACTTTTTATTGATCGCGTCGATCTACTGAAATAGATGTGATATTTTCTCATCTGGTAAAATTCCAGAGCACCAGGTCAATCGGTATAACCTTGCAAGAATCAGCGTTATGCTCAGTATGTTGGCATAACGCAAGCACGGCTGTAGGATTCAGGGATAGCAAGGATTCAGGATGGAAAGGAGAGTGGGGAAAGATTTTCGATGCTTCGCTTTGCATACTAAGCTTCGTAATATCCTTTGTATTATGCTCGACTCTCCAAGCTTCCCCTATACTCGGTCACCCTCGTGAACAGCAACAGCGAATTTACATATGGATCCGCGGTGTGTTGCAATCCTGCGTTGGGTTATCGCAATTTGCATCTCACGTGGTAATGAGTTGGTAGGGATTTAACATTATGGAAAGACCTAGGATGGAAAAAGAGTTATGGCGAACCTCTTGCTGTTTCGTGTACACGTCGTCGTCTCATTTTATTTTTAAATTACTTCCCGGCTCTTTATGAAAGAGAGAACTGTATGGTAACGTACCATTACAAGGAACATGATATACATAAAACAATATGATCGGATTTATGTCATTATCTTTTAACATGCTGTAAGAAGAAGATCGTAGTTTTCATAGCATTAAATTGATGCCATGTTTTTATAGGTATCGTTCCAATCTTATTTATTATTGGAATTAACTATCAGTGTATTTGATAATTTGTTTCAATACGATACGAGAGTCTTATATTGTGGATTAGAAAAATTTGTGACTTGGTGACATAGATTTTATAATTATAAAAATTATATCCCTAACTAAAATTCAAAATCGTATTGATGATTTGTTGGATAGAAACGATCTGTCCATTAAACATATTAAAATATAGTTTAGGAAGAAGATATGAAAATATATTGTCTCTTATATAATTTTACCGATCTAACGATTAGAAATTTCAAATTGAATAAATTTCTAACATCTAATGCAACGTCAAAATTCGACGATATAGTTTTCATGCGATAGATAGAAGACTAGGAGAATACGTTAGAGAAGCAGGAACCAACTTGTCTGCTCTGCTTCATTCTATTCAATGGTCGCGACCGCGGTGGTAACTCTGCCATGAAATTAGACCGGCTGTTTCCAATTTTCACTATTTCGACTAGTTGTAGTAAATAATTGCCCGTCATTTTGCACCATTTGGAGTAAGTGGCTGCCCGTAAAATGGATGTGAAGTGAAATCTGCCAAATCGACCTCTCCTCCACCTCCTCGAGCCTATCTTCCTTTCCGAATGATATTCACCCTCGAGAATTCATCTCTGACGAATGCACGATAGTAACAGTATCGTTCATCGTATCAATCGTGCCTTCAAGAAGAGTCAAAACTGTTCGTCTGAAAGTACTTCAATGTTTTTAATATAGAACGAAGACTATTTTTTTACTCGACTTTTAAAAATTTCACGAAGCGTCATAAATTTATCTTTTATTTCTAAAAGATTTGTATATAAATACCTCTGAGAGTTACAGGTTATTTTCTTTCCTCATTTAAGTAATTTCTATACCTCTTCCTTTTGTATCCGTTTCTTCACTCGCATTAAAACAATTTCTTTTAGCCGCCAAAGAAAGTCAAAATTAAAAATGTTAACGCTGTCATTTCATAAATTCTAATTAAAGGCTCTTCGTATATAACAACAATTTACACGTATATATATATATATATATAAAATATAAAATGTAAATATATATAAGATAGCACATATTAGAGAACAGATTACACTTGCTACTCCTGTGCAAAGCATTTAACGAGGTTTACTTCAAGTCCTCACATTTTCTTCGTTCTCCCTTGAGATAAGTTTCTCTCCATCCACTCCATTAATTCCAGCTGGAAAAAGTGAACGAGTAGAGGGCTGCGCGACGTAGGAACATTCCGTATGAAGTAAAACGAGTGTAATTCACTTACGACGCTATGGTACACTTGGATATGGTATTGCATTAACATAAGCTTCGAACTATTTGGCGGAATTAGCTTTAGATATGAACTAAATAAACGTATTTAATGGTGATAACAATAAAAAATTCTTTTTATTATATTTATTGAATTGCTTCCTGATATAATTCCAATCTACATGTAAATGTAATAACAGCCTATTTATTGAGAAAATATACATTGACTGTGATATGTGTTTGTCGTAGTTAAACACATCTTTTAACGAAAATATTCTTGCAAGAATTATCACAATGTTGTGTGGATCTGAAAATTGGGGAAGATTACGCCTTACAAATTGGTCGTGATTTTTGTGTCAATGAAACAAACGTATAATGGGGCCAAAAATAGCAAGTTCAATTATCTACACATTTTCTAAAACTAGTTTTAAAGCTGTTTCTACTTGAATGTCACTTGGAATCCGATGAAAGGATATAATTTATCCCATGCAATACCGTAATTACGTGGCTAGTCCTTGACACTTTACAGACTCTCAGTGAAATTAGGTTCGTGCCTGTTCATTGTTTGCTCCTTGGGTCTAGAAAAATTATCACCGCTAATGTTTCTTCTAGATTTATAAAGAGTCTGTGTTTAAAGAAGAAACAATATTCCTCGATAAAATCCCAAGACTACACTATCTGAAGTCTGAAGAACTAAGAACGAAGTTTTTAAAGTTATCTTTTATACAAGAAAAATTGGTACTGGAGCATGATCTGGCGGTAAAAATTCCCTATACTGTAAAATAATATTTAAAAAAGGCTAAAGTAATAGACAAAGTCGTCAAATCGTTGAAATGGAAAAAGGACCAATAGTCAAACTTCGATTCACAGATTCATGAATTAGAGTAGTGTTGCATTTAACACGTTTATTGAATCAAAGAAAAAGACGTTCTTATGGACGAAAGTAAATTTATCTGTTCTAAACTGGATTAAGGCATGTTACTATATTGATCAGAAGCATAATAAAAAATTGATTAATCCAAGTGGATCGGTGTTTGCGCCGGTTTTATTTTTCGTATTGAGAACACGATCGATCGTTCCATTTATTTAAGTATAGTGACAGAATTTAATATGAGACAAGAAATAACAATCCTTAATGAACATCCTTATAATATCCTGCTTGCGCGGCTGTGGTGTAGATTTGGAAATAGACCATGTAAGATATCTATCACCTCTACCAGGTGCTCTGCATAGTAAATAGAATATATGTATGCTTGAGAGCTGACTGGAGAAGCATAAGCCCAGTAGGCCGCCATCTTAATAGAATCAGGATGATGCTCAGACTGTCTAAGCAGCTATGTCTCACACTCCCTTAGCTGTCGTCGTCTTCGAATATTCGGAGAATCCTTACTTTCCGCAATGAATCGTTCCCTCGTTGCACAAAGCATTCTAACTGCGTTTTCGTGATTACTTGATCTGCTTCTCTCTTCGATAATGACCTCGCATTTCTTCCTTTTACTTTTAATATAACGCAATTATAGGAGATTTTTTGCCTTGTTTTATTTTCGCCAATTTTTAAGTTAAAAGCAAGTTACTGGTTAAGAATGATTAATTGATTAATTAATAAATATATAATAATAATAAAAATAGTTAATTAACGTTGAATGTCGCATTGATTGATATAGGTACATTTATAATAATTGAAAATTGTTTTTGAATAACAGCTATTTTGTCATGTAATTTATTCAAGAACTGTCTAGCTATGTGATTAAGATGCAATACATCATACTGAATAATCTAAATGAAATTCATGATTTCGAATGACATATCCTCCGCTGATATTTTTTATATGTTTAACGATAAAATAATTTCAGTGAAATAAATAAAATAAATTTATCATTAGGAGATGCGCCGTCACGTGAAAATTATTTTGATTAAATATTGTGCATATATGTGGTATTGAAGGAAGACCGTATATGTGCGGTCGCAGATTCATTTTATAAAACGTTTTATACGCATCAACGTAACATCCATAAAAAATTGCATGAGTAAAACCATGTCCTCTCGGTTAAAAATATAAAAAATTAAACTTCAGACAAGATTTCGTTTGTGACCGTACAGCGATTAATGTAAAATTCTTATTAGCACAATGAAGCTATTTACAGTTCTACGATTTTTATGAGGTTCTTTATACGAAATTTATAGCTTAATAATAAATCGAACATTCCTTTGCTAGAAAATATATTAGAAAATGATAAATAAATATAATAATTGCTTGGTAGACAAATTGTTATATTAATAAATTAATATGTTTAAATATGTTTCTATCTTGTGTAATGAATATGTAAAATTCAATTGGTTTTTACTTGATAATTAAATTTGTTATATCGGTAAAATATAGACGAATAGAGAAAAGAAACTATGTATTTAGCAAAACTTTAGATTAAAATTGTTAATGTCCATGTAAAATCGATTGGAAGGGTATAAAAATTATTTTTTCAATAAGTTGATTAATATCATCGTATCAAGCAAGCGACTTGCGTGGAATATGGATCACATCTTTCTATTATTCAACTTATCGTCCCATTTCCTTTCGTTCTTACATTTTTCATTTCATTCTCTGATTCTTCCGCTGTTTGTACGGAATATAAGCGATCGTCACCGCGGTTCACCCTTTCATTTACCTCTTTTCGATATTTTAATATTCGTGACGAGAGATCAATTCCCATCCATCTAGCCTCACCGTTTCCACAGACCTACCACTTTTCTGAAATATTCATGATGCTTTCGCGCATCTCACAGAAACTCGAGAAAGAAAACACGGTCGTTCGTATAAATTGGAAAAACTGATAAAGAACGTAGAAACGAGGCGATCAAAAACAGAAAATACTACTAGGTAGTATTTGCTTTGAAGCCTATGAAAATCACGCTTTAGATATGTAATCGCTCTTTTAGAGAGCTGGAAAGCCATCAGCCAACAAGCCACGATTGCACGAAATGTTTCCAATGGAAAAGAACTCTATGGTATTTTGTGAGAAATGTAATAATGAGAAATGAATTTGTTAATGAAAAATACCCTTTAGCAAGTGCAGAACGCTGCATATAGTTGAATGCGGTAATTTATAAACCAATTAGTTCTGATACCAGTGTGTATAGTGCACTTTGTTCAAAAAATTCGTAGAATTACATCAGCAAACTGTGAGCCAATGTTAGCACCAAGTTCTCGCATTGATAAATTATTTTTTAACATTAAACTTCCTAAACGACCGATACTAAGCTCTTCAGTGAATATCCGGACAGTGATTCGCTGATTTGATAACACAAGTTCATGAACACGTTCAATGCTCTCATTTGCAACTTGAAAGGTCGACCTCCGCGAATATCATCTTCCACATTTTCTCTTCCTTCTTCTTACTCGCCATTCATTTGTAAATGGTTGTTGGCTTCATAGCATTCTCTCCATACGCTTCTTTTAGCATATCACTTCAATTTCGTGGTACTTTTTAAAGAGATCAAGAAGGCATTTTCAAGTCGTGAGACGGCCGAAAAAAACATAGGCACGCTAAATACTTAAAGAAATTGCCATAAAGGCAAGGCAAGCCATAAGGCTTACTTGAAAAAGCTTTTTGAATAGGGGAGTACGTGGAATAAAATATAGTGCAACAAGGGGCGTAATAAACGTCTTATAACGTTATTTCAATTTTTATCAAACAAACGATTATTGCAGCTTATTGTAATTTCTGTCCATTATTCTGCTGTAACTATGAAACTACATACGTTTATTACTTTATCAAATATTCTTCTGGACTATTATAACGTAATATCAATTCCCTAACTCTCCTTTTAAAATAAGTATTTTCGTCTCCTTGAAGATCTCCTCTTTCGAATCTATTCTTCCGTTGAGAAATGCGTATATTATCAAATTTCGATAGAATTTCAAGCTAACTACAACCGATTAATAATACGAACTGCCCAATCTTAATTAATCTTGCCAGAAAGAATTTGTTGGAATCAAATCTCTTCGCCAATAATCAAATATCCTGATAAATTCCACAAATTTCATAACATCTCCAATTACATAATAATGTCCACTTACAGAATATCGTAATGATCGAAAGAGTTATTTTTCGCCGTAGGGAGAATGAGATACGATAATCAGCGGAATGCTGGTCGTTAATTAACGAGAAATTAACAGCGCCGGAAGGCAGTAGCTAGAAAAGCGAACTTAACGTCACGCCCCGACGATATATTAATTCAGCAACGGGCAAAGATTCTCTTGAACTACGGTAAGACTGCAGGTACCTACTCTCGAAGCTCTTTCGGATGTTAAACACGCCGGATACCATTTCTCGGTTCTTCCAGGGTCGCCACAGTCCCACCAGCGTTCATAACTCATACCGCACGACCCGGTTAGCCTAAGAGCTAGGAAAGCACATGCATCATATCGTTACATTATAGAAACGGGTCGCGTTTCTACCGCACGTACGATAGAATCTAAATCCAGAACTTAGCACTGTCACACTCCGGCAATTTCATTTTTATAATCGTATCCGCCTTATCGCCGCAACAATGTCCCTCTGGCTTCGGCCACGTTTCCCAAAATTTATGTACACGATAGTAGATTTTGAGATAACCGCGGGCTATAATCAATATCACGGCATCGTTGCTAGGAGTTTATTCGTTTCAACTTTAAACTCTATCAATCCGCGAGACAAAAGTAAATGAAATATGGAGGGCAAATTACAAGAAGCGAAGAGCAAAGTATAAAATTGAATTTTAAATGATACAACGTGACTAAAATTCTTCTTCTTTGCTTATTCATGTGATACAGAGCGAACTTGTTTCTTGATTGAATCAAATTCGTCGACCGGAGCATTTTGAAATCAGAGATTAAACATTAATGACGACAAATCAATTACGAGTTAATTCTATTCCAACTATGATTGTGTTTTGAATATTTACGACCAGGTTTGTATAGAAGTTTCTACTTTCAGAGTAACAGATTGTACTGTTAACGTGACTTCTTATACGTATCGTATATATTTAAACGTACACGAAGTACGAGCTGATTTTATTCCTCGTATATATTATTCTATATCTATGCCATTTAAATTTGTTATTCATTTTTAACTTGCACGCACTTAATTTACATTAAATATCAATCTACTATTTTTCTTCTAAAATAAATCGATCGTGTATATATATATATTTCAATAGAAAATTTCAGAGGGTGTTCAATAGAAGAAATACTATTGGATAATAAGCTAGAGAAACAAGCGAATACATATCTAACTTCAATTGAATCTTTTAAAAAGTGAATTCTCGTTGGGAAATATGGGAAAGACAATCGCAACGAAGTAGACGAGCAAAATGCGTTTAAACGGAGCGAAATGTCCTCCTCAGCAAATGGTCCATTAAAACGACAAGTGGGGAGGTATATTGGGATTGAGTGATATTAAGAGAACGAAAAGAAGAGTGAGTATGGAATGGAGAGAAAATTTGTATTAGGAGGCAGAGTCTGAGACTCTCCCAGGAGAAAGCGGAAAGTAAAGAGAAAAGGGGCAGAGTAGATTTATTATGCTATGGGACAGAGCACCTGTAAGTAAACGGGAATATTATAAAAGAATATTATAATCGAACACGAAAACGTTGAAATAATTTCAACTTCTATTGAACTTTACATAATGTAAAATATTTTCATCGAACAAAATCGGCGTTCAAGTAATTTCGATTTGTACTGAAATTTATATAATGAAAAATACATAAGATCGAAACCGCAAGTAACTAATTACAAATTATGAATACAACATGTTAAATAGATACCTGTACTAGTAATTTCGTCTATAGTATTCAAAGCTACAGGTAACACGCACGCATGTTGCGGCCATTTGGCTACAAAACCCATTCTCAGGTAAAAGAAAATATAAATAAAGAAGGGAAAATAGAGAATGAACATTTAAAAATTATCTTCCTATTTTGTGCCACATAAATTAGTAATTTCAATATGCTTTATTATTATACGATTGAAAGAAACACGTACCAAAGGGTTAATTAAATTAATAATAATTTTTGTTCTTATACCACGTATAAATCTCTCCAGTAAATATACATTTGTTTATGCCGTGTTTCAAAAAACCGCAAGGTAATTGGTGCGTTTTGATATCTGGCTATGGGGTGAATGTTACGGTCTATAGCAAAGAAAAACCGATTCATTTGAAATCGTTATTCTGGAGGACATCAAAGGGATTGAGAGCGTACGTTGCGTGTAATGTGAACAGAATCGCAGCTAGGCATTTTGAACACCCAGTGTACAGGGGTAAAGGTCTTTCATACAGGGGACAAGCGAAGCGCAAAACTACTTTTTTCATCATCTTTTATCTGCGCTTATGGAGCGGCACGATCATACAATTTATACGATGGTAGGAATTGCGTTATACCCTGTTTCTCAGTTAATAGTTTATTAAACGTTCTTTTTTATTATAAATTTAAGCTTTTACAGGCATACGCACAATCGCCTTTTATCTACATTTAATATACAGCGGCTACAAAAGTTACTTATATTTGTTATACATATACACACTGTATTTTAGCAAATTTTACTAAAGTGAACAAAGAACGAGCATCTGCTTGGTTGGTCTAAATGCGCCATTATAACGTGTAACATTGGATGTTGCAAATTACAAGAAATAATATTTAATCAAGGAGCTGGTACAAAAATTATGAAACAGGGGCTTAGCTTTCTAGCAGATTAAAAATTATACCTTGTATTACTTTATATTAAACATTTTCAATCTCCAAAGTGAAACTGCACTTTTACCACAATATCTACATAGACGAAGGTAAATAAGAGTTGAATGATAATAAAAAAAAAAGTATTAGCCCAAGAAATATAATAGAAACCTAATTAAAATTTTCACAATTAAGCTTTCCACGTAAATGCGATAAAGCAATTAAACACTTAAAATAAAGATTTAATATTTACTACGTTCCGCAGTGCGACGTTTGAATGAACATTCGGGAAAAAGATCAAAATTCGCTGGCTACCTTCGCACGTTCGCAGACCAGGTACGCGCGCTCGCAGGCCCGGTGCACAGCCAATGTTCTCACGGTGCGGCATTTAAATGAGGATTCGGGACAAGGATCAAAAAATATATATAATCTGCAGTTTTCCTGAAACCTGATACGTTTGTTTTAATATTTTCCCTACTCTCTGGCTCGGTTTAAATATCATTTTCTTTTTTTGTCTAACCATACACGGTGATGTTTAACCAATGCCGGGAACAATCTCTCCATTTTTTCGTAAATATCATACAGAAACCAGTTATCCTGCCTTCCATTTCGTCAGTTTTGTGCATTTAACGATGAACGGAGTTTTTGTGTAACTTTACGCACTTTTGTGGAATAAAAGAGAAATTCGCTCTTCAATCGAGTCGCGATTACGACTAGATTTTACTGAAAAAACAAAGAACATCCATTGTAGCAGTTTATAGTAGAAAAAAATTATTCAGTAATGTAATGCAATACCTTCTTGACATAGAACAATCAAAATTACTACATGATCTTTTTTTAATAACTTTACGTAAATTCTTCTATTAACAAAGATTGAGAAATTGATTAATCAGATAGTATAAGAATTTACATGAAGTTAGATGAACAAAAGAAATAACAATGAATGTACCATTTTAAATTAAATTTTGAAACCGTTCATTTAACCGGGTCTGGCAAGCTTACTGTTAAACTGCTCTTTAAAGAAAGAAAGAAAGAAATTCTTACATGAGAAATTTAAATTATACGCATCTTCGCTCAACTTCTCCATATCTAATTCTCCGTATGTAATAAACACTATTTAATAAGAATTAACAAAGAAGAATATATAATGAACGAGTGTGCTAAGTCTCAAGTGAATCAGATTTCGATGTACAAACTATCTTTACTTAATCCTCTTTTGAGGGGAATTATCGTTTACATTTATATTACATACTTACAGACTGATGATTTAATCGAACAATAAAATTGACAATGGAACAACAATTATTTCGATATTCGTCTATCGCATGTCGCGCTGTGATATCATCACTGTTAACATTACGTAGAAAGTTTCCGAATTATAGGAACTCTGGAAAGGAGTTTTCCGAGAAAGAAAGAATGTTACATCAGAAAGTGACGCATGGCAGCTTGACGAATCTAGCTTTCTGCGACACGAGTTCGCACACCACTTGGTGGATATTGAATTTTGTTAGAGGAGGATTTCTTCCACAAAGCTAACGCAAGGTGAACCGTGAATCGAGTAACAAGCTAGGCGTCACACGGTTACCGCTTTGACGCTACGCAGAAGCTGCGCCAATACACGCGAACCAGCATAAAGGCGCGAACGCAATCAATGTTGCTGTTTCTCCCTTCCTACCCTTCCTGTTATTCGCCAGCGTTGGGTCTCTTACCGCCATTTTCGAAATCAAAAGTTCCCGACATTGCGTTAAAGCCTGCGACCTTTCAATAGAACGTACAATAGAATATTCTCCGGCTTCGTTGTACGCTCGTTGACAACGCTTTTGTGCTTCGACGTATGTATTAGATTAGCGATCTACGTCGTTATACGCAATGGTAATTGAAAGCACCGCTGCAATAAAGAAATAACTCTACTGTGCGGCGATTTGAGTAAAACCAATTAAAACTCAAGCAGCTTTTCAAACGTGCAATAAATTCACGCTTTGTTGCAAACTGTTCGATTTCCGCTTCCTTGTTGCTGCAGACTGTTCAATTCCTCTTGAATGGGTAGAATAGCGAAATTTTTTACAGCTGTTTATCGCTTGTAACCGAATTTATGAAGATCGGACTAAGACGTCTGGAAATACGTAGCTGAGATTTGGGAATATTTTTTTCATAAGGAATGTTGAAATGAGAAATAAGAAAAAAGCGTAAATCATCACTGGAAAAATGACAGACAAATTCTAGTCGTAAGGCGAGACTCTGGTAGGAAAATGCGTCTTCGTGAACGAATCGAAGCGTTGCGTAAACAGGTCAATATCCTCAACGAGATACGAGGCGAATTAGGTCTCATTGAAAGCTTCGAATGGAGGAGGAATCGACGGCCACGTTATCGCCAGAGTTGTAACGTTACTCAAACAGTTGCAATAATCCATAAGGCATTCTCTGCTAGTAAATGTCAAACGACTCATTCGCAATATCCGCATCATCGTTCAGGTTGCAGTATAATTTATTAAAAATCAACCTTTAGAAATTCTACGAATATCTCAAGAAATCAATCTGCGATTGAATAGTTTCCTGATTATTCTTATTTTGGGCTCAACCATATCCAAAAACTATAGATGCAAACGACCGATTTCTAGGTATAAGCGAGGTTCCTCATATGCCAAAAATGATACTACACGATTATGTATATATATTAAGCGATGATTAGAGGGCGAATCTTTATGCTTCTTATTCTTTGTAAAAAATTTGAAAGTGCGAAATTGCACAGAATGTACATAAAAATCCACAATCGATAATTTTATGAAATATTTTATACTGCCGTGTTTATACTTATCAAATGGTTATACATACGAGTATGAAACTATTTAACAGGAAAGTCGATTGTGTTCCATCTATGATGTATACTGCACAAAACGCGTTACATACCTGAAACATATAAATATGTCGATGTTATTAACTAAAAATAGTATAGTATTAATATAATAATAGTGTAGGAATATAGTATAGTGTAGTATCGTGGACGGATTGTCTGGGAGATATCGGGTGTGTGTTGTCAACATTGTCATGGAGTGTTGACAGTGTATTTTTAAAAAAATCATTGTAACGAAGTTAGTTAGTGACGAATAGTGATTGCATAAACATAGATTGATGGAGCATAAAACGATATTGTAGCAATCATACCGTTACCAAACCTACTAGCACTATACTATTTTCCTACAATAGTATCTGATAAAGTGCTTAAAAAATAATTTATTATATTAACAAATATTAGTAAGATGTATGATACAATATCTTGTATATACAGATGTGTCGGAGTCCATATATCAATTTGTCTAGTAATTGTCTTTTTCTCATGACCATAATTCTTTGTTACCATGCAACAAATTTGCTTTACTGCATACCGAGTTAGGAATGTGAACGATGCACTAGATCGAGTTATATGTGTATGTACCTACGGTTGGCCATAACAGAATACCAACAAAGTGCACAAAATTCTGTTAGAGGGAACAAAACAATTAAAAACTACGTAACATTTCCCTGTGAAATATATTGAAAATTCAGTAATATTTTCCTCGAATAATATCTGGAACAGTAAATAATACTTCACCAGAATAATACAATAATTGGATAATAAATAATATTTCTTTAGGAAGTACCGGGAAACCGTATAAATGTTAAAGTACTTTAATAAGATAAGTACGCTTAGGGTTAGATTAGAGATAAGAAGGCGATTAGTGCAATAAAGAGCTGTAAAGAAAGCTGAAAGTTCGTCCAAAGCCGAGAGGCACGGACTAAATAAAAAAAAATAAGATAAGTACGCGAGATAAGCAAATCGTATTAACGTTACACAAAATAAAACCAGTCGAATAATTACATTCTGAAGATGCACACTGTACATATGTAGTTCATAAAAAAAAGAGTTACGCTGTTGAAGAAACGCAACACTTTCCCGAAGAGGTCACGGCTTTCGACTGGAAATTACAACAATTGCACTCTGCCAGATGATGAAAGCATCAAGATTAATTGAACGAAACTATTAATTGTAGCGATCAAAGGATTAGAGAAGATTGATCTTCTCAATAAGAGATGTTATCAAATTCGAAAATATTATTTCATTTATTATAGATATGTGCATTCTACGTATTTTAGCATCTTCAAAAAATCCCATAAATTGAATGCATCTAAAAGTAAATTAATTTGAAGAATATGTGCGCGTCAAAATTCTAAATGTTGGACATCTAACGCGGAATCCAAAGAACATTGTTTGAACCGAACCACGATTGCAGAATATGAGAATGTATGCGTAGTAACATTTCAGAACAAATATTTGAGGAAAATTATAAGTATCGTTTTTCTAGAAGAAAATACAATAATTCCAGGGAAATCCGTCGCAGTTCGTACATTGAAATATATTTGTGCTTACTTAGGAATTCAGAAAAGATTTCCTCTAAATCTGGTCATGCTGTTGAAATTTATTATTTGTGTAAACGGAGGAAAGTTACACAAAGAATAGTTTCAGCAGAGAACATCAGTTTTGTCGCCTTTGAAATATTTTAGATGACAACAAATTTGCAACTTAGGAAAGTGAACTTTATGCCTATACATTGACGTAAAACCGTGAAGTATCCTACGTTACGTGTATTATATAAATAATTAATAGTTTGTCACTGTCTCAATTATCATTGATCTATTCCATTGAATAGAAATAATGTCAAGACGGAATCGAAATATCCAACTTAGCACAACTGACAATTACATAGAATTATTTATCTCTTCGATCTTCATTCTGTCAAGAATGTTATATTAAACTATATTAGAAAATAACAAGACAAAATATCAAGCTTTAAGTTATTGAGAGAAGCAATCTTCAAATTGATTCCATGCTTCCGTTGAAAGTAGACAATACTTTAATTAATCAAAGTTAAAGTAGTAGTATTCGTTCCAATGCACATGCTGTAATCGATAACATGTGCATCATCCATCAAGTATGCTGCATTTGTCACAATGTAATGGATGTCCTACTTTATTACCGAGTAATAAATGATTATACATTCAGACCGCAATCATTTTTATAATGCACATCACACGCGTTTTATCATTTGCAAGGGCGTTATTGCATTGATACACTCGTCACATAAAATAAATTTTATTCCTGATTTTCACAACAATAGTATTTTAAAATTCCATTGCACTGCTATTTTAAATAAATTCTACGCAAGTTACATTTCAAAAGTTATATTTAACAGCATTGAAGCAGTCGGTCAGCAAAATATTTTAGCATAGTATGTCACAACGTATAATACCATCTTCCTTTGACTCTGAGAAATTACTTTGAAAGGTCAGAAAATAGAGCTGCAATACGAGATTACACTCGTCATAAAGACCGTATAATCTCGATAACGGCGATTAAAATTTGAAATGGCCAATGATAAAATTTCGACAATATTTTTTCTCCTTGTAAAGAAAAATTCTCTGAAATTAAATAACTAAATCAATTCAAATGTATTTCAAAATATTATGGTCACCCATAATCAAAACACTTGTAACAATACAATAATATTAACAGATCTCAAACATTAAATGAAGGTATCTTTATTACTCAGAAACCTGCCAAGAATACAAAAACTTTCAAGTCGTATAACAAATTGTGTATTTAATAAAGTTAAAATAGCGCGTAAGTTTGCATCAAGGTGGACCGCAATGTAGACACATACCATGATGATACGTACTATTGAAGAAACGTCTTCGTGTATCAAGAAAGGCAGCGGATCAAAGAATTTGGAAATAAACAAGTTCATGTACGTAAAATTCAAGGCTATGAATCGGCATCTTCCTTTGCCAAGTTCTACGGAAATAATTTCGATAGAACCTAGAAGATGTCGTCGTCTGAAAGAACATGAGGAAGCATGGGTTTCCAATAGTAAATGTAGAAATGTAATAAAACGGATTCATCGACATATCCAAAAATGAGGTACATCCACTTATTCGTGTTCGTCAAGTGTGCCATGAAAATGGCACAGTTGATAAAGTACTATAAATTTCAGGTCAAAATGTACTTGCATTAAAACGTCTAGCGAAAGATGTAAAATGAAATTACCTAAAATTTAATTTATTAACTTGTCCTAAAGGTAAAACCGGTTCATTTTGTTCGTTTACTTTTTAGCTTGCTAGCTTAACCTGTAAAGCAGGTCATTTCCTAATCTGGAATTTTTGTAATCATAGAATTAAGAATCAATAAAGGAAAATTAATTTTAAGTAAATTAATTTTAATCCTTGGAAATATGTACATGATATAATCGATTTTAAAAAGAACCTATACGATAAATTAGAAAATAGAAGATCTATAGATAGCTTAATTGCTTTTCTAATTAAAATCAAAATTCGAATAATATTATAATCTGTATCAAGCACGATTATTCGAAATAAAAGAAACTGTTCACGATACTTGCGTCATCTGCGGATGTATTTAATTCTCCATTTCGATATTTTCCTTTGCACAGTTAGTTGCAGAATAGCGATAATTCTGGAAGATCGTGGAATGCACGAAGTCTGGTGCTTCTAAGGAATATTACTCTCGGTCGATCTTTTGACTCGGCTACGTTTTTATCAATTTATTTGTTACGCTGTGTAACCTTTAAACTACAGCCCCGTTAATAATTCGTAATTCACGATATTTTTCCATTCCTCGATTCAACCGGTTTAGAAGAACCGCACTGTAGATCACGATAAGTCGTTCTCACCGGAGTTCAGTATATTCAAAGAACACGCACGCCTTAAACTCGCACGCAATTGTGACATATTTATGTATACAGTTGTATGTACGTGTTTTAACAGTATAACAAGCAGTGACGCTTGACTAGCTCTATGTAACTATTGACTATTAGTTCACAACATACATACAATGTATAGTTGCACACGGAAGTATTCGAACACTTGTAAAAATCATTTATGGATATATCATGTACGTTGTACGAACAAACAGTTAATTATTCATTATATTGATAAATCTTAATATTCGGTAGAATCCTGAACAATTATTACATGTTTGATCCGACTATTGATTTTTTACTAAATATATATTGGCAATAGATATGTTTGTAATAATAGTACACGAATGTTAATCAGATATACAAATCAATGAGAAACTACAGGCTAAGAGCAATACTCATCATCTTCTTATAAAATTAAGAAATTTTAATTATTGCAAGCTGATCGACGATATATTCACCCATTAAAATAGCGAAGTAAATAGCTGAATCATACTTACTAAACTTCTTGGTCTGAAAATTACCCTCGCGACTATTCGTTCAGCCATCACAGTGTCAATTTCTATGTTCCAAGGATCGAGAGTGATCGAGGAAAAATTGGTTCGTTCGATTTGAGACGTTTTCGTCGCGTTGGCACAAGGACGCGCCCCTCGGGAGTTCCTTTCCCTTCTTGTTATTATGTAAAAAAAAGAAGAAGGGGTAGGAAAGGAAAGAGCGGCAAGTACGTAAAACCGATAAATGCAAGTTCAGTTCGGCGAAGTTACCTTCCCTCGAGAGCAGTCTCAAGAGAGTCGCGATTAATTTGAAGAAAGAACCGAAGACAACGACTCAGCCAAAGGAAGAGAGACGAAGGAATAAGAAAGGAACAGTTTTTAAGCCCAGACTTTCCCTGGATGAAGTCACGGGCGTCGATCCTTTCAAGATATTCTTTTCTTTATTTATCGTGAGGAGGAGAGCGTAACTTAACCAAAGATTTCGAGTCGATCGACGATTGGTCTCGAACAACGAACACCGACCGAGAAACCACCGACTTTCAGCAACGAGGATGACGAAAGTGGAACGAAAATCGCTTTGCTGCATCGTGATTCTGATATTATCGTATTATTGCGATTGCGTTACTTTCGTCAATATAACGCTGTTCTCTGTCCGAGACTTTTCGGTGCTAACAAATCAGGTAGACAGTGACATTTGACGAGACACAAAATTTCTAAATTCGAAAAATTGCAGATAAGATAACTCGTCGATGTAATAATTCTGTAGATTACACAGGTAAAAACAATGTTAAGGTATCAGAAATAAAGAACAGTTGACGAAATCATACACGTGGAGGCGCGATCCTAAGAATTACGAGGATTGAAGTACAAACATGACTTTAATACACGTTGCGAACTGTGGTTCTCTATTTCTTGCAGATTACATCCAGTCTCTTCGTTTTCGTGTTTTCAAATTCGCATTTAAACAACAATCCATTTGTCAGAATGACAAATACGCGATGCGCGATATTCGACAGGCGAACGCGAGGAGACAAAACTTCACAATGTCTCGCATTAGCCATTGTTCCCTACGTTGTCCTCCTTTCACGTTTCGAGAATGGTTGGCCAGGTCGTTGAAAAACGAAGGCAACAGAAAAATGACAATCGGTAAATTGTGGTCAAGTGGATTACTTTATCCTTTCAATTGAAAGAAAGTCGCAGCGGCGGAACGCTGTCCACACAGCCTCGAGACCGACTAATGGAAACTGGGACCCCTGTTTCGCGGTTAGCTCGAAAGAGAATTTCTGGCTTGTTTTTCCCCTCCCGCCCTTTGCACCCTGAATTTACCTCATCCGAGAGACGTAACGAGCCTGAATCCTTTTTTTGCCAGTCCGTTGGACCCACCAAGGTATACGTGGCGCAACGCTCGGCAGGGCAAATTGCTTTCGGAACGGAAGACTGCCCGAGGCAAAGGGAGCTTTAAGGGAAAATGATTCACGTTGTCGCTCGGCCGTGAACGAAGAATCTTCCCACCCACGCTCTACTCCCTTCCACGCTTCTTCCGTCCTCTGTCTCTGTCAAAATTCATCGTCCTTCCACATCATCTTCTTCGACGAAAGAAACTCGCGAAATTATTCCAACAGTTATAGGAACCTTTTATAAATATGTTACAATTCATAAGATTAGGTTATCACGATTATCATCTGTTTCTTAAGAATTCTATACTAACTGTATTACAGTATAGGGGTACGAACGAACGAACGAACGACGTTACAGTGATCACGATTTACGCTTTTCATTAGTGTTACAATTTTTATGGAGGAAATTCATACATTGATTTAATATGTATACGACACTTAAAAGTGATGATTATATCGGAAAAGTTTGAAAAAAATCTGCAGCACAATTTTCCTGAAGTATCTACAGGACGTGCATGTTAGTACAGATATAAGAAAGCGAATGATCTTTAATCATTTTTATTCTGTTCTGTATAATCTTTATGAACACTTTTATTCGCGAGTATTTTTAAATACAAATGCAGGCAGATTATTTTAGCAACTTTTACATCTCCGCCCTTATCTTCATTTTATTTATATTTAAATCACTTGTGATACGTATTACTGTACACAATCTAGTATATTTTTACTAGAGCAACGTATCTCTGGAATATACGCACGCTTACAATATAAATTTGCAGTGGAGCCCACGGGAAATTTAATAGTTGGAAAGCTTTCATAGGAAGCATTTTTTCTTATCTGTAATAACATGGGAACCATTCTGGATATCTCATTTTACATGTTCCGTTCCGAATAATTTCAACGTAATTTTCATTTAATTACAAACGTCAGATACATCTCGCTTGATAAGCCCAATTTACTTATCTCGTGCGCGTAAGATCAGCAAGAAGCAACCAGGTCGCGAATATGATTGAAGTTCTGTTGAAAGACAGGAGAAAGTCGTGCGACCACGGTGACGTGGATAATTAAACGGATGACTAAACAGACACGATAATGAAGAAGAAAGACGAAGCCGAGAAAATGACGGAATTTGAACAAAGAGCGAGAAAGATGATATTATACAGATAACATAAGAAATATTATACTGTCAAACACATTTGGACAGTAGCAAAATTCGACTGTATGCAGTCCCTGTATCGCAATAAGGCTACTGGAAACCATCGACGTTTTTCATATTTTTGCTAAACTAAAATTGAGAAGTATAAGGAGCGTGCAGTCTGATAACAAAATTTATTAATTACCAAGGTGCTGTATACATACTTGTTAATTTTTGCATTACGCTTTTGTATCTTTTCCAATATGTGCTACATGCACCACCGTATTATAAATTTGATGTTTTCAAACCGGGCAATTCGATGGTCGAAAATGACTACAGAGAAATGTTTCTACTTTGCTGGAAATGATTATGTGACTGCCACATATTATAGTCGTCTATATATATAATAATAATTGGACAATCTAGGGAAAATTGCCACTTATCTGACATGTAGTAATATTTGTGTACACGAGTACCTATATCGTAATTAGAGAAGTGACATTTTTGCATGACCAGTGATAGTTACGTATCTGGGTTAATTATAAAAGAATTGTATCAACTTAAAACATCGTTTTTTTTTTCAAGCTTCGAGTTATAATTGTATAATTATCTCTAAAAATTAATCTAACTGGTATACTCTAAGCTTTGAAAAACATCTTGATCACGCAACCGCAATTTAGAAAACCGTGATTGTCTACTTTTGGCGTCTAATTCAGCTGTTAATTTTAATATAGTTTGTCCCGCAATCAAGAGTATCTCAGCACATGTGCATTTACATTCGAGAGCTGTGACTCACGTGTTATGTGTAGGCCCATCACCAACGTTGTTCGTTATACGAGCAAGGTTATAACACGGCAGGCGTCGTTCGTTATTGAGCAGGCGACGACGTGACCCTAATTATATGGTTATTAAGTTCGTTCGCTGTTCCTCTGGATTGTAAATCTAACAGTATACTTCTTCTTTGTATGCAGCAGTCTTAAAAATAACAGATTACATGTCTGCGTCATAAACTTTGGTAATTCTGAAAGTGCCCTGAATAATAATTGTAATGTAGAAACGAGGTCTGTTACATAGTGTATGATTCTCAAACATGATAACGTACAATGCTCAAAAACATTAATTTTCTACCTATGTTTTATTATTCCGAAATTTCGAAATCTGAACAATGATTCGTGCTATATGTAGAATAAAATTGTCCTGGTTTTAATTCACGTTGGTACATTATTCATAAACATGTTTTATATATCGCAGAAATCGACAAATCGTTGGAATGTAAGGTAATGAGCGTGAGTAATATATTGGATATTGAACAGATTTACTGTGTAAATTCAGGTCATTTATTTTCGACGATAAAACCATCCTAAAAAGAAAGAATCTCGTCCGTTCTACGAATTCACTGCTCTCTGATGCTCACTCAAGTGGCTATGGAGTCTGAAGAGTTGACTCTTAGCCTGTCTGGCTTCTATCGACCTTTTCGACGGGTTTTCATGCACGAGTCGTGTCAAAAATTCTGTTTCAACTCGAAAAATACCCACAAGCAAAAATATTTCACGTATCTACGCCGACCGTGAAACTCTTGAAACTCTTTTTCATCCTCTCGGCTTTTTTCCCCCTATATATTTTTTGCTCCGCCTGTCTAAAACAAGTTATAATTTTCATCTTGCTCTCTGTGTACACAAAAGACGGAACAGCATGCTCGTCGATCGATTTTCAGCATCGAAACTGACGCTTAGTGACGGAGGTTCGATCTAACCTTTGATTTGTAACGAAACACGTATAACTAGAAACCAGCAAACTGATGGATCTTCCGCTGGTTTCAAAACGCTACTTCCAGAAACTTCAATCAAGGCTTTGATTTATCACGTGGCATCTATCAATATTGGAGATGACTGTCAGTGATTGACTTCGCTTTGAAGTATTTAATGAGTTTGATATTTATATGTAATATTTCAACGTATTTGTTCAACACAATTTTAGAAGTTACATGAAATCCTATTTTTACAGACGTTACAATATAACATCTTAATAGAAGCTAGTATTTCTGTCGTTATATTTGCAAAGAAAATATTTTCTACATACAAATATGACTAAAGCTTTCATACCATGTATAATATCACTCAGTAAAAGGATAAATTTAAAAAAATACATAAAATGAATACTGGTCGCAATTTTCAATTTCATAATTCCAATTCTTATGAAATTAATCTTTCTAGTATAGTTTCAGAGTAATTATATTGACTCGATCATATTACATTTACACTAAGAGAACGGAAACCACCAAATATCCAATTGAATGGCACATAACACAAACAAGGCAACTTAAATACCTAGGACTCCACTTAGGCACATAACTTACACGGAAACAACATACTAAATCAATTATAGACAAAATACGAATAAAAAGAAGACAGATGTATTGGCTAACTAGTCGAAACTCTAAACTTAGCATAGAAAATAAACTAAAAATCTACAAAACCATAATAAAACCAATTTGGACGTACGGAATACCGTTATGGGGGACAGCAGCAATGAGCCACATAAACAAACTAGAGTCTCTACAATCGAAGATACTGAAAAACAATAGTCAACGCCCCATGGTATGTCAGAAACGAGGATATGCGCAAAGAGTTGAAAATACCAACGGTCAAAGAAGAAATCGGCAGATACGCAGAAAAATACAAGGGAAGAACGGCAACACATCCAAACCAGCTGGCTGCTGAAGCGAGCAAAACTCTCATAGAAAGAAGACCAAAAAGAAAAACACCCCATTGACCTCAGTAAAGAAATAAAATAGTCAAACTAGAAGATGGTATCCTGCTGGGGGTAGCCATCCACGTGTTATTTAGCAATTAAATTAGAAAAATTTACCAAATATCCAGCTGGACAAATTCTAAAGTACAAATTAAATAATAATAATAAAAAAAAATTATATTGACTCGCGTAAGTAATATGTACAGTAGTATGTAAGTGACCACATTGATTAATTCGATATCATTGGATCAACACGAAAGTATGCACGAAAGCATGTCGTAACATAATTTCTTAATTGCAGGAAAATTAATTTCTTAACTTCAGAAACTCTCCATTTCTGGCACATAAACTAAACACGATAAAAGTGTAAAAGGAAGTTATTACAAGTTAAGATTAACAATTCTTCTTAACGATAAACGAATATCAAATTATAGTTCTTTGCAAATATAAACTAAAAGACTTGTAACTTGCTGATTAAATAAAACTATTTTATTATAACATAATTGAAACAGGGAACAAGCTGTCGCAGCTCAGATCCAATAATATAAATCTTTTAAAGATAGCTGATAAATCCGCTAAGTGAAACATGAATAAGTAAATAATGGTTCATATCTTTATCCATTTATTTAAAACGATTTAAAAACAGAAGCGTCATGAACATAATGGATTTTTGCCATTATAAAGATAACATGCATTTTTGGGACATATGCTGAAGTATTAAATTTATAGTAGCTTTCGAAGAGTGCGGCAATCAATCATACTTTACGTTACCTATGCTTCCAAACGAAAGAGATGAAAGGGACGAACAAATTACTTCGGTGCTATACAAATTTAGATATATGTATTGCCTTCTGCATATTCGTTGAAATGTAAATAGCAATAGCATTTTGTCAGGTAAAATGAACAAACGCTGTTTACGGGAAAATATTATCCGCTTTAAATCTTCTTCGGTTTGAGTTCCAGTAGTATTTTGATGTTTCAGAAACAGTGTGTAAAAGGACTCTGTTTCTTTACAGTCAGCCTCGTTGTTTACATCATGCAAGTACTATCTTCTTGATTTAAATGCAAACAAAATATTATTTGTATATTAAACAATATTTAATATATAATACTAATGCTAACTTCAAAATTCTATATTTCTATCAATAAATTTCAAGGTATATTCATAAGTATCTATAGCACGAATAAATGTCATTTTTCCTCTACTTTGTCGATATTCGGTATCCTTCTCTTCAACTTCTGGCGCGTGTTAAACAAAGATTTTCAGCGATGACACTGAAATACGTTGGAGAACCGACTAAACTTTACGAGTTACCGATGATAAAGCGATCTTGTAAAAGTGCATCCTGAAAACGTACCTTCAGAGCAAAATGACACTCCGGAGATATCTTTCCCTCGTGTAAAATGGAACGTTAATGTTTTCTCAAATAGATAGAAGCGGAAAAACAAGAAGGAACGAAACGAAGGAGGATACAGTTGAAACTTCTATACTGAATAGATCCATTTCTATTTTGAATATGCTTATTACCATATTGAAGCGTTGTTACTGTGCGTGTATTATAAAGATAGAAAATATCTAGTGACAAAAAAATGCACAAAATTTATATAAATTCTTTTGTAAATTTTTTAAATATCTATAGAAAGTTAACATAACATGTCTACATTTTTGTGGAATATGCATACGTCAAGGAACAAACTTTGTTTCAGAGCATTCATTCTATAAAGTAGGTCAGGTAAATTGCAGCTTCGATCTAAGATTCTATGATACGACATGCATGTAATATAGTGATTGAAGATACATAGAACTCTGTTTAACTCTGTTACGAACTCCTAGTTCGTAAATTCTGTCGTAGACGTCGTCACATTTTTAATGTCCATATTTTGTTTATTAAATTAGCAGACCGTCAACGTACAAACGTATTATAATAATTCACAATTATTGATTTTATTACGATTATTTATATGTATAGCATTAAGTATCCATGGTTTTAATAGTTATAAAAATGATACTGCGGATAATATGCATACGTGCAAATTAAAGAAATGGAATCTAAGCAGACAGAAACAGCTTAATACTTTTGTACAGAAAATGTAAAAACGCATCGATTGGTTTCCAACAAAATATAGGGTTCTGTTTAAAAGAAAAATAGAGGAACATGTAAATCTTAAAAAATACAATCATGAAAAGGAATGTTTCGCGTCAAAAAATTTGTCTCTTCGAAAATTAGCGGATATTAGCGGATAGCGAAAACAGCGAATTAGATATCGCTTCGTAACAGAGTTACTGAGACACCCTGTACATATGTAAATATACATATATCACATCTACAGATTTTTAACAATGAGTTGAATGAGCTATAATCCAAGTGGATTCATAGCTAAGCAAAGTTAAATGAGCTTGCACAAAGTTACCACGATACTAGTTGGACGATACACCCCATGAATAATTATGTATAGTGCTTAAATTAATGACTTTTGGCATGCGTACGGAGCTTAAGCTGATTTCTAAAGGATCGTCAGAGCTGCGTGAATACAATAGAGAGTTATATCTATTATATAAAAGTTAATTATAGTATTCATATTCTGACGCGATCAATTGGATTACTCAGGTTGAAACATGTTTCTGAAACAATTTCAAAAATATTGAATTGAACGAATCATTCATGACATATGATTATTAAATCGTACGTACCTTTAGGAATTACAATTTCATTAAAATAATGATTGTAAGCTTGAAACTTTTAAGACTTCGCATCGAAAAAGATAACAAACAAAGCACATTATTTTGCTACCATGAAAGCTAATCTCAAATCTTAATTTCGTGGAATTATTGATCATAGCCATCAATGTGGATCATCGTATATATACATACGTGTATATTAGCGTACGCGCAATTCTCGACATATTGATACTCTGCAAATTTGAATTGGTGGATATTATAATCCGGCCCGTAATAGAGATTAATTATTATTAATGTATGAAATAGAATAGTAGCATATCTAACGGAATATCCTTGTACACAATTATGCATACAGACTGTTGCGACATTACGTATATATTAAATCCTAAATGTTAAAATGTCATGGAAAGTCGCTTATGATTTTTGATTAATCGTAACAAAATTTAACCATGATAACATACTGTTAACTGAAGATCTTATTTCCTGTGCTACACGTACCTATCATTATTGGGAACATGTTTATGTAAACGAATGTTACAAAGAAAGTTAGAAAGAATGACTGCAACGAATGAGTATCTAATCTCCATTCCACTTTTTCTTTCTTCTGCTGCTTTTTTTTCATGATAAATGACTCCGTTGCTATTACGATCGTAATTAATGCCTTATGAACGTCACATACCCTTTCGCTCTTTCTCAACCCTCTCATTTATCGTGATAAAGTATAAAAACATGTTTAATAGACTGTTCCAAATTACATACACAAGTAGACTGCGGATGTTGTGTAATCTCATATTTTTATAAACATAATTAAAGGAATAGAGAACTTAAGCAGAGATTTATTTCATCTACATTAAAAAAAGCTCTTTAGTTTGTATATTTTATGTATTCCTGCATATTACGTGTGTTCTTCGCGTTTCCGTTGCTGCAAAATTCAGATAAATGCATGAACATCCACGGTTTATAAATAAGCACTTGACTGGACGCAGTAACAATTTTTCAAAATAAAATTCATTCATTCTATGCCACTGTGATGTGCTTCGTTTTTGCTTCTTTAATATACAATCTTGCGCGACATATTCCCTTGATCCTTTAATCTACAATCTTGCGTGACGTATCTTTCTCTGATTTTACATTTATAATCTTGAACGACATATCTTTCTGGTTCATATGACTATTCGATCTTATGTAACTAGTTGTTCAGAACATCTGTATTCCTTGTATCGTAAGCTTCATCTGATTCTTCACAGATAGTTTTGTACAACGTGTATTTCACCAACCAGTGCAATTTTATCTATGACTTATAAATTGAAGCGAACCGTTGCAAAATATGCACTGGCTATGAAAATGTATTCATACGTCCGCTGTATTTATAATAGCATTTACATAGTAATTAATTAGGTCCAAACATATTGATGTTCGTAGCATTGGTGGTCATATTCTTGACTTTAAACTTCAAAGATACAGTGGAGCATAAAAAGAATGTGCTAAGACTAAAAAGTATTAAAAATATTAAATACGTTCTACAGAAAGCTAAAAATATTAAGAGCAGGAAATTGAAGCAACCTTTAACGGAGCAACACAATGAGCTTCGTCTGCAATTTATTCGTGAGCATATTCAATGGAAGAAAAATGAAGGAGTGTTATCTTTACGAGTGAAAAGAAGTTCAATTTAGATGAGCTTGATGGCTGGAGTTATTACACTACCATGACTTAAGATGAGCACAATAGCGACAAGTTGTTAAATGGGAGGAAGAAGCATGATGATTTGAGTAAAATTGTATGCCGTATGGTACGAACACTAAATATTAAACATTTAACAAATTCAAACAAGTAGAATAATAATTTATTCTATGTTCATTATTATTTAGTTAATCCAGATATTTCCAGTTTTTCTTCTTTCTAATATAGTGTCTTTCAAGATAGTATCGTTCGCTATTTGAAATTTGTTTGTTGAATTTATTAATTTAATTTTTGTATTTCTGTTTGCTACTTGAAACATTCAGAAAAAGAAATAATATTGTATTTAATATAAAAGAAGTGTTGGATTAAAACGAAAAACAATTCCAAGAAAGGCATAAAAATTATTTTGTAAATATATTTCTAAATTATTTAATGCAATACATCATACACGTGATGTAAAATTTCTCGTCTCTCCCAAAAATAAATTTTCCACGGAGTTTCAGTTTTATATTGCTACATACAATTATGAAAAGCAAACGAATGATATTTGATTAAATAATGATACTGCAGAATAAAACAAGGCAACCATGTTTACCGTACTCCCGTTCGCACGGAGTTCCATAAATCCTCTTAACAAAATGTCACGTACGGAAACATCTCCCACACATAGCGTTGCATTTCACCATACAATGGTTATAAGGTTGAAATTTTGCTACAAATTTCGACCTCCGGGTTCGAACTACAAAATACCTTCGCACCTATCGCAACGTCACCCTTGCAACAGCAGTGCTCTTGTATCGATAGTTTTTGACTTCTGCCAATCTCGAAGACCAGTCAATAGCTTCACTCATACATTTTTCATACAAATATTCCCTATTTCTAATCAAGATTTTTTAACTAGAATTTTTCATCAGAAATGTTTTGATCGTACGACAAAACTTTTAAAACAAAGTTTTTGGAAGAAATATAGCCCACTTTTTAGTCGTAGGATAAAATTTTTAAACCAAAGCTTTCTGTAAGAAATATTCGCCACGTTTGATTATATAACAAGATTTTCGAACTGCGTTTTTCTATAATTCTACGTTCAGTATTCTCAGAATGTAGACATAAGACAAAAGTGGTCGAGGAGCGCAAACTGATTCAACTCATCAAGAGCAGATCACAGACGATAGAATGATTCCCAAGAGGTTGTCACTTGAAATCAGGAAAACGCCAGGAAGATGTATTCAACTGCGTGAAACTAGAATTCTGTGGTTCCAGAGACGACTTGAAATTTCAACCTTTACATGTTCAGAGGAAGATTTAAGACGAGCCCCTCTATCAAGAAGTAAGGAGTACCTCATCAACCAAGTTGGCTATTTTAAGTATACTTCTTGACACTTTAGACAAGGCAGTTTCCAAGTTAATTCATGAAATCAGCCCACCCAATCTCATGTCGATATTCCTTAACCCTTTGAATTATTTTCACGTTTCAGACGAATAAATTATTTTACAGATCTTAATGAGTAATTTGAATCGCGATTCGACCAAAACATACGAGACAACATATTAAAACATATTAAGACAAGACATAAAATTTACTTTATCAGTGCCTTTCGAGGAATTTCTCAAAAATCGTCGTTCAACGAAATCCAACAAATAGATAATGGACACGGAAAAGACAGGTAAGCACAGGGTAGTATGTGTAAAAACGAACTGATGGATTAGCGTAACAGAATAGAAAAATGAATGGATTTGCCGCGTGATTAATGAACGAGAGATAAAGGTACCTATGTGGGAATGTAACAAATGCATCGAAAAAAAGATATGGATAGGAAAAGATCATGACAAGAATAGGGTGAATCGTATACATGGTGTTTCATTGTATGTGAGAATATGCAGAAATAATTTAAAGAGCATTATTCTATATAAACTCGTGCTTCTTATAATTAAAATCGATCACCTTTACCCATTTTCGATTCTAATTCTAGAAGCTTTTAACCCAGGGACGACTCCGTTAACACGTAGGAAACTAGACTAGGAATTTTTATGCATTTATAGGAAAAGGTATTTATAGAAGAAAATATTTATAGGAAAAATTATGTAAAATCTATAAAACATCCAAAGTACAGTGCTTTCTATAACACATGATAGGTAAAACAATTTTCCTTCGATGTTCTACTTTTTCAAGGCTCCTGCGTTCTTTGGAACATTTTCCAGCGAATCATATTTCTCTATCGTTAAAAATTTTTTAACTTTCACAAAAATAAACAGCAATCGTTGTTAATATGTGTAATTTCTCGTTTTAAATTGTATGCAACAAATTTTCTCGCAACATTAAAGGTCCTTTTCTTGGTTAGACCCAATTGATTGGAACGTAACAAACTCGATCACAGCAGGACAACAGCACAAACAGGATCATAGCATAATTATATTTATGAAAATATTTAAATTTTCATGGAAATCCCCAGTCTATCGACAACAACCGAAATTCAATGACGATTCTCGCTATTTGGCATATATATGTACTTAACTAATTCCACGTGAATGCAACAACAGCTGTTAAAATCTGTTGGTCAGAGAACACGAACGTGATGTAAGACCCATCTTGTGACGCGAGGTGTCATTTCGGGCAATCTAGGTAAGCTGCGAAGCAGGAGGAAAGCGGTAAAGCATCATCGGCTAATGTCTGCAATGACAAGCACGCTTCGAACCAATGGCGCTTCTCATGGTTAACGACGCTCGTAACGAGCGATCGCTCACAATTATCTTGAAGCGGATGCGACGTTCCCACCGGATCTGGTGCACGACGCCGACATATCGCAAAGCGTTATCATTGCCACTGACACGTGCGTTTAATTACGGTTACCGGGAAAGTGGATACAGCGCCTGGGTTATTGCACTCACCACTGTTGTCGATACTACATCGACCAAGGTACACTTGGGACAACGATTAAACTCCTGTCAGAGAAAAGTTATTACGGTTTATTCGACGGTTGCTTTATCGATCGTCTTCGTAATGACGCCAGCCAATGACGACAATAGCAGTCGTCATCTTGCAGAGGGTTCCTGTGTGCTGTTTCGTAACCACACGAGTTAGACAAACGAGCAAAGTGTTTGGTTAATATAGAAGATGACATGGCTTCTTATCTTTTATGCAAATATCATGCTAAAATAAGGATAATCGGACTTGATTATTGTATATATCTGATCTAATGATATTTGACATGCGTCCATCTAAGTTCGTGTTAGGTTGTTTGGAAAGCACGTGACGTTTTTGATATATTCTCGTGTTGTCTACACATTCTTCATTAGAAACTGGAATCGAAAAATGGGAAAAAGTATCATTTGTCAATAAAAGCTTCGAACCTGATATTTCGATAAAGGACAGGTGAGAAATCTTTAGAAATTTGTTTCAAGATAAGGATGGGATTACGTCTAGAATATACAATTACACTTACAAATTTATCATGGATCAACTGAATAAATAACACGAAGTTAATAAAAAGGAATTACATATACGCAGTCCATTTAATTCTATTGACAATTGTGACAACAATTGTACGTAAGAAATGAGAAGCTTCCTTTATTTTTAGACCATATAATTGTCAAGTGAAAAATCCTCGTTACGTAGGTATTCGAAATGTAAAGCACAGGATTTGAAATTACATTGCTGTTTGAATGTTTCTGAGACCAACTGTAAATGCATTCCACCCTGGCAAAGGAGCAGCCATTATAGATAATAGTATTGCAAGAGCTACCATTATGAGAGAGAAAGAGTAGTAATATTCCCCGTTTTACTTCTCGTATTTCCAATAGTTCCCTGTGTGTATATTACAAAGAGTAGAATCCTTTTTCTTTCTTTTTTATTTAAAGATATAATACAATCATCATTACAGACTATAGAGCTGCAATAAAATTACTAGTTACGCCATTACAAAGAATAGCACTCCAAATCAGAAAGAGTACAGTGTCTGAATTACAAGGAATAACACTCATTAGAATCCAATGTAACAATTTCTAAATCAAAATTCCCACTAATTGTCAGCTGGAAATTTGGTATGAAACTTTCTATCAGGGCGTTTCACAAGGCCTCGCTATTTTTCATTATCAATTTTCAGTTCTTCGTTTCATCGGTAGCCAGTCGCTGTGTTAAAACTTTATAACATGCCAATTGAACGCAACTACTCGAAAACTTCCAGCATTATTTTCAGTATCGAAAACAAGGAAACTTTTGGAAAGAATAATGTCTATTTGTAATCCAATCGGTAATGGATGTTACTACAGAAACGCTCCCATTACTTTTTAGACTTGCCATGTAGATTGTCCGATTTACGAGGGCTGAAGAGGATTCCGCAGTACAAATTCCGAACGTCGAATATAAGACTCTGCTTGTTTTACGATAGTTAGCTCGGATTAATGCGCCAAGAGTTTACTTGTATTTTCAGATAAGATTCGTTTTCTTATTATTTAGAAGAAAGCTTTATTCACTTTACGTGTGACGATTAACACCGTTTTATTTCGTGTCTCGTTTATTTGTTTAACGTAGATACAACATCCATTCCAAAAGGATGATTACAACGTAATCTTATATTCTACTGATACTACGTTTTAATCGTAACTTTTTTTTAACAGGTTTTTTATTCAGTATTAGCTAAAAACGACACGAAAATTATAATATTTTGTTGCTTAAACATAGGGAAGATAATATTATTTTGTAAAACATCAGCCATTATTGTGATTGTTAAAATTTGTAGTATAGGTAAGGATTACTAGCTACTATTTTTAAGAATATCTACCGAGAACAGGTACTCTACTACAATCGCAATCGCAATCCAAAGAGACGACGAACCCTAATGACTAATTAAGATCTCGCCGACTGCTCAGTAGCAATTGCTGTGTTATAATCTTGTCCTTAAGACATGGCAGACGATTTTAGCACATCGCCTATAGCTCTCAGATGAACAGCTAAGATATCTTTATTCACTGGAAATTGTACAATTTACATTAGCAAACGACGTACAGTTTCGTATGTTAAAACGGAACAGAGTGACAAGTTTTTGTCTTGTTACTTGTTTAAGCATATCTATTCATTTCTCGTAAATAAGATTTTATTCGTTTGCTGAATTACCGACTGCCTACCATTATTATAGAACCACAACGTATGCTTAACTTATTCAGTGCATTATTCGTGTAATAAACGCAAATAGTATTTGCATTCGTAAAAATGAATTACTAATGCCACGTTTCATACGTACGTATAATTTTCACATATGTATAAAGAATAGGAACAATACCGTTTTATTGTCAACGTGAGAGGAATATAGCAAACAATGACAAACTACATGCGGTAAGGATTGCATTAACCAAGAGAGAAGCTTATGATTTATATTACAGTACAGATAAGTCTCGAGTGCATAGCGTATAATTGCAAGCAACCCCATTTTCAGCAATGTCCTCCCTTTCCACTTGCTCTGTCTTCTTCCTCCCTTGATACTGCCATCCCTTTTGTTTTTTATTTTACGCTCTATCACCAAGCAACTACAATCCCAAGCACGTACGAGGCGAGAGTATAGTGCAAAAAGGATATTGGCAAAACGAAAAGAGAAGAATATTGTAAGAAAGAAAAATAACTGTTTCGAACACAAAGAAAATCCCACTTGTAAGATGCGTTAATATGTCCAACTTATGCTTTCTATTGAACAAACACTCCAGAAGCTGTTGTTATATTATTGTTTCATACAATGAAATGTTAGAAAATATAAAAAGTTGTAATCACACAGCATTTTTCTAACTTTTATATTGATGTAGACACGTTAAATTATTGTGTTTAATACAGCATTTTCTATTACTTTATAGGATAGTAAATTAAAAGATATATTAAAGTTTATGATGATTCTTAATCTTTAAATTTAGCAAATAAAAGTAAAGAGTCCATCTACAGAACTAATTAAAATTTAAAAGAACTTGAAAGAAGATTGAAAGAACATAAGAATGTTTGAACAGGATTTTTTACTCTTCACACATTCTCATACTGATACAACTTCTTTGCTTTACTATTATTAAATACTAATTACAAATCATGATATCATTTCATTAAACGAATATTCTATTATCTGAGGGTAAAATTTGATTGATATTTAGCTCGAAAGACTATTGAATCTATCAAATGTTGAGGGTCGTAAAGTTCACCTTTGAAGGAAAGATAGTTTTGGAGTGTGCAATCCTATTTAACTGCCGTTAACTGAGTTTCTTTAGTCTTAAGTACGGCGTTAGTTTCGTAGCTGTTTAGCTTTGGAAAAGCGCGCACACACACATATATATATATTCGCGTATAAGTGTATATAAGAGTAAGTGTATGTATATTCGTAAACGATGAGGAGCAAAGCGTGCATTTTAATCACTTGAGAGCGAACTCTGAAAGCAACAGTTTAAGGAAATTGACTTGCACGCTCTATTTGTATAAATAAGTATCATGAAATATTTTGAAAAATCATAATTTACACGCGCTTTTCATTTGTGATGTAACTCGACGATATGAAAAAGACTGTGCAAGAAACAGTATAATTGAAATTCCTTTGAATTATTTTAAATTTCTTTAAAAGAACGAGTTACCAAAAACGAACAAAGATCAATAAAGAATTGCATATTTATTCAGCTAAAGAATTCGTAAATTGCCGTGCATAACAACTTAATTGTTATATTTTAATTATTTTTATTATTACCATTCATATTGATATTCCTGTTGTTGATTTAACAAACGCACGGTGTTTTTACAAATTAAACATCACTTGTACGAAGTGGAAATACACATATTTTTAGTTGCTGACGCTCTGAATATTTCTCATGATGTATCCTCGCAGGAAGTTAACTTCGTGCAACTTTTATTACAGAGTACAAAAAATCCTGCAATAATCAACTTTTTAAATGTTTGTGAGATGTGACAGCGCGCGAAGGAAGTTCCACGAATTTACAAAAGTTAATTCCAAATGGAATAATCGCTTCATTTTCAGGTGCTCGCTTGGTCGAATTGTTTTACGACTGATTTATTTGAATAAAATTTTTTGTAACATTTCAACATGCATTAATATTATACATTCGTTGCCTATTTTTAAAACAATATATTTGTCTTTCTACATATCAAGTCGTTTATTCAAATATTACAACGCTCTGTTTTAGCCATCAAATGCTAGAAGAATTAAAAAGTCAAGAAATATTGAAATATTGTATTCTTTCTCGTGAGATTTTTAATAACAAATGCAATTGTAATTGTAATTTGATCATGTATAATTTACAACGGACTACACCATGATCTCTTCGCAGAGACTTAAATCGCTCGAATGATATTAAAAATAAATATACTTTGAAAAGCTGTCAAGTTTCATCGCTTAATTCGGAAACTAATAATTCGATAACGAATATAAAAAATGTAGAAAGCGAAGGATGTCAGTGCGAAGATACAAAACAGTATATACGTAATAAACCTCTGTTACCAATAAATGTCTTCGTCTATAGAAAATAATCCCTTTACACCGATTTAAATTGTTCTAATAATATTAGAAACAAATATATTTTAGAAAACTGACAAGATTGATCACTTAACCAAAAACTAATAACTCGCGAAACAAGGGAAGTCTCCGCGAAGACGTGAAACAGTAATAAACATTAATTAATAAATGTCTTTTATATCATGTCAATCAATTGATAAATGTCTTCGCTTATGAAGAATAATCTTTTCGTAGAGGCTTAAATTGCCTTAATTAATATCAAGAACAAATACAGATACTCTGGAAAACTGACAAGATTAATCGTTTGAACGGAAAGCTAATAACTCACGAAAGAAAGGAAATCTGCTCGAACATATGAAACAGTACTAAACGTCTGTTGGCAATAAACGTCTCCATCTATGGAAAGCAGAGATTTCTACAGGTAGAATGGTATTGTTTAAGACACAGTGACACGCGACACGACAAGCCAGACCGCGGACAGGATGAGGACCGACAGGGAAGAGTAACCTTCCGGAGCATTTATATGGCGTCTTGCCGCGGCGGTCCCACATAATACATGGCTTAAGCTTGTAGGTTACTCGAGTTGCGGTGAACAATGAATCTCGGAATACAAAGTGGCTCCGCGTTTCCAAAGTTAAAGGTCCTCCTATTCCGCTTTGCCCGACCGTTTTCTCGCTTCGAACCGTAGAACCTTCCTCTTAGCCTCTTCGTTACTTCATTTTCTTATTCTATTATGCGCAACAACAACTGACCCGTCGTCAACATCATTTCCACGTAATGCTAACTTATACAGCGTAAATATTAAAGGGACAGTGACAAAGGAAGTGCTTAAAAGTCGACGTTTTTAATTATTCCGTTATATACCAGTATAGTGTATACCACAGAATAACTGTTATCAATGTAATAAAAAAGTTTTTAGTGGAAAAACTGATAAAATTCATGGTGCATCAGTTTTGAATTTTTCTTTTATCCGCCGCTGTATCTTTTTCAAAAAATCATCCGGGATACGCATTTCTACTATTAATAATTGCTAAGAAATAATTTTTCTCGCTGGCTAAACAAACGTTCAGTTTCAAAAAAGTTAAAGACGCATATTTCAAGCGTTGATTGTGCACAACGGCAGTATGCCGATAAGAAGCACCGGGATTTAAAACAAATCTCCTAAAAAATCGGTTTAAGCACTGAAAGCATCTCGCAATCGTACAGGCAATGAAAAATGAGGAAACAAACAAGCTTTTGTTCCGTGCATTGAAAACCGCGGTATTACATAAGTACGTCATGGCCGGTAGAATTGCGGAATTAAAAACGGCATAGTCCGTAGAAAGTGGTGGATTTAAGAAACCAAAGGATGAAAGTGGGGTGAGCGTTGTGAGATTTCAAAGTAAGAGTCTTAATTACGTTATCTCGGCTGGATGCATCCCCTTCTACGGTCATATCGTCGACCGGTTGATCTTGGCCGGCTGCCAACAACCATCACTGCCAAGAATTGTAACGCGGAAAGGAGAATGCTTCGGAAGGGGAAGGCAGCCAGACAAGCAATAAATGGGCTAGACGCGTCGTATTTGGGAGATTTTAATTAAACCAACCGCTAAAGGTTGTTTGTAGTTTAGTCTGGAGTTTCGTGTAAGAAGGAAAAGCTCACTGGTACTGGTAATGAAGAAAAGAGCAGATTGTTATTCATTCAACTACCGAAATTATCAAAGTATCTGGCAAGTGATACGAATCCACGTCATAATCGATCATTACGACATATATGATGTATTTTTATTAAAATTTTACGTATATCATTAAGAAATCGTTGCTATCCATTTCTTAAAATAATGGACGTAAATATAAATAATAAAAAGCATGAAATATAGTAATAAATAGCATGGAAAGGAATTTAATGGCCATTAAAACGTATCCCATTAAATTTCCCTCGACACATCGATCCTGGATCAGACAGATTCACTGCCAGAGGAAATCATACTACCTCTTTCCGTAATTAGCGAGTTCGCCTTTATTCGTGCGGCAATGTTTTCCACTTTGGCGACTTTGCCGAATGGGTCACCGGATTATTACGTTGCTAGCTCATGAGCACGCGACTGTGAAAGCTTTCAACGATAATGAGAAGAACCTAATTGTAATCCTTTGAAATGAAACACCAACTTTAGCTCGCACCCTCGCACTTCGTTCCTCTCGCGTTCGTTCTAATTGGTTTTACAATTCCGGAAACTCCTTTCCTTTTATTCCGTTTTACAAAATAGGACCAAAGGAATCGATCTAATCGTCGAATCGATCTCTCGCAAATTAATTAAAGTGTTTTTGTCAGATGTAATCTTGTTGGCATGCGTCAAATATGTTCACATCCATTGTAATGGTCGCGTGAACCACCACTTGATTACGGTATAAGAGAAGAGCGCTACGCCAGTAATGAATTCCCTTTGTTCCAGTGATATAGGAAGAACATTGATCGATTTCACTTAATAGAGTAACGTTGAATAGGAAGAATATAATTGGAGGTGAATATAAAATTTTGATAACCATTCACTAACATTTCCTCGTTTTATATGTATAGAATTGGGCAAAACTAAGTTTAATGAAAGATTTTCTTTGTTGTGATATTAATGAAGAGAAAAGAATAGAATTTATGCCTGGAAAATACGAATATGGACGAATATGGAATATCAATTTCCTATTAAGAATAGATTATGCAACGAAGAACTAAAAACTTGGGAGAACGATGAATCTTCTATCTGGTTCGAATTCGTTTTTATACCAGAGTTAATTATATCAGATGAAAGGCAGCAGAAACACGCATAGAAAATGCCGTGTTATTAATACACAATGCTTGTCAGACCGTATCACTGTCATATCACGTTCTAAATGCGCAAACCGAATTCGTAGAAATTTGACTTCTTCCGTCAGATGTAATTTCAGTCGTTTAATTGATGAGCTGAATGGATCAAACTAACGAATATTTCACACAAAACTACGGAATTTACTCTGCGATTGATAAAGAAGAAAAGCAAAAACTGCTTGATTTAGTTTTGCGAACATTAAGCTAAAAAGTATATAGCGCCTTTTGCAAATCCTTCTGTTAAGTGAAGTCGAAGAAGCTAACCAATAGTAACGTTAAAACGTAACAAAGATTATTGCTATAGAGCAAAAAATATTTGGTAATAATTGTATAAAGTGGCTTCAGACACAAATCTGCGATTCAAAATGCCAGCAAACGTGGAAGATGCAAATTACGGTTAGAAATTAAAATCTAGGAAAATCCTAGCGACTAAAAAATGTGACTAAAGAGGTGCACAATGGACAGAATTGCGCAATGCGGAGAGCTTGTCGAAAGAAACTCTACTGCAAGTTAAGAGACAAATTAGATGTCAACAAAACATCAGGTTGTACTGACAGAAATTTGACTCTCATGAACTCTTTATCCAATGTTACCAGGATCAAGTATACGGTTGTACCTCTGTAAATTGCAACAAGCAATTTAAATGCGTGAAGTGTGCAAGATCCCATGACATCCAAAATCCCAGACACATCAGCCTGCATAAATTGCCAAGAGAGAGCCCCTGCTGACTACAGCAAATATTCTACTAGCATTCTTGCTGAGGAAGCCAAAATTCAGTAGCCACAATTATATCTTGCTATATTACAAATATTATATCGAATATTAAACATTTTTTAAAAACACTTTCAGACTATCAATAATTTTCTAGCAATCAAACATAACTCTCAATCGGTTAAATCGTTGACTATACTTTTTTATTTCTTTCATCCGACTTGCAGTTTTTACTAGTTGTAAACTCATACAAGGGCAGTTGCTAACTAAGTCTTTTTACTAATTTTTCATTTATTACTTATTTATCAGCAATCTGATCTCTACTACGCCAGTTGAGGATTAACATGACTTACACAAAGTTCAGCATTATCTTATAGTCTATAGATAATTCTAATCATCTTCGTAAAAATATAAACTCGTCAAACTCAGCTAGCGAACTCGCGGTAATCCTCAAAATACCGGAGCTTAGTCAAAAACACTGCTTAAACTGTACGAGCTTAGAGTAGAGCAAAAGCTATCTTATGCATATGTTCGATAACTCCATGGATACTATAAATAATATCTCAAGCACACTGTAGAACGTTATTAGCACTAGAACTACCAATCAAAATCACTGGTTTTTATAAATGTGCCACTTCATTTAAGGATCATGTTCCCGGATGGATTAATAATACCAAAAATGTACTACATAATATGATATTCTCTTTGTAAGAAAGTAATAAATAATAAATATAAAAATATTCTAGTATTACGTATCTTTTTAAAACCAGTCATTTTGGTAGTTCTAGCGTTAGCCTAAAATGAAAAATAACAGTTTTGCAACAGTAAGGAAATGTTTCACGCAATATGGATGAAACTTCCAAAATAAATAGCTCATCGCTAGACGTAACAACGTTTTGCATCATATAAAAATTAAATCAAATACAGTCTATTAAATCGTTAGAGTAAGAATATTCAAAAGGAATATTAAAAAGTTTGTTTTAAATCGTAAGTAGCATTGTAAGCAATTCGTGCTCTCTTCTATGGATCAATTCGTAGCAGAATTCTAGAAAATTTTCAAATCGTAGTACAACGTATATACATAACGTAATCGTGTAGAGCCAGTAGGTAGGTGTACACTACTGTACACGCAAATATCGCGGTGGTATTGCCACTAGCGGCTTTTGAACTCGGTTCATTAACCATATCCATTCGGCATTCTGTGGTTCAACCTTCCTAATTATCTTTCCCCTGTCCCACGCATTACCTTTAATAGAAGTCTAACTAATATACGTGGAAATTCAGTTAACTACGGTTAACGTATTTGAGGTAAACTAAAATATATTTTAATGAAAGTTATCCTTTGTTGACAAAAATTGAGACTGTGATCGAGTTCATCTTAGAAGAAAATCAATGAAAGCGTATGACATGGCAGCCGATATTCACTATGTACCGGCTGTGTCCTTACATTTATGCGCTATATGTAAATGAATCACATTTATGGTCCTGGCATTGGAGAGGTACAGATGGAATACACAGAATAAAGGACCACCATACCCTAAAGCTAAACTACAACTCAGGAACCAAGTTTTGATTTATGTTAGAAATGCATGCTCAAAGTTGGACAAGACGAATATGCACTACAAAGCGTGACTGAGTGAGTAAGGACAATTACTTAAACGTCAATTTGTCCAATTTCACTGTATTATGTAACTAAACTCCTGTATGATAATTAATTGCATTAATTACTTAGTTAGTAGATAGAGGGGTATTACGAAGTTAAAATTAAGCACCGAGTTATACATGATATGTTTGACAACAAAAAGTATAATACTAGAAACAATAAGAAATTCACTTTCACCTCTATATAAAGTTTCTTTATAACAATAGTACAATTGAAAAAGTAATAATTCCTCGTTTAAACGTGAGTAGAAAATATGCAAGAAATATGTACAATATAAGTACTTCATGAAAAAATACGACATAAAATAAAAAATATGATTCGTGTTAACGTGTTGAATGGCAGGGAAAAATGCATCCAACAACTGTACTTACAACTTGTTAGAGAAATAGTTCGAAGAAAAGAGAATATAGCGAAGAAGAAATACTACAACGACAATGCTTAATTCCCTTATAATTTGATTATTTTGTCATATTTTACAACAAATTTCTCACGTAGAACAATTATTCTCCTGCGCCACTTCGGTTGATGAAACAATGGATTCCCTACGTTGTCGTGCATTTCATTATAACGGCATGATAATTATCTGAAGTTTCATCAAGGCTTCATTCTCTTACAGGTGAAATCAACGTTGTCATGTCAACGATACCATAAAACATCGCACGAACACGGAACGCGTTTCGTTCAACGAAAGCCTCCAAGTGCCCAATTCGATTGTATAAGAAGTTTCGCCTACAGCTTGCATAACTAATTATATAATTATAAATAGAAAAAGCTTCTAAATATTACGAAAAAAATTGCGATTCTACTTTAAATAGTAAAAGCTTCCATTTATCAATATACGTATTCCACTACGTATTTAAATTCCCTTTATTTTTATATTTATCCAGGATGGTAGTTTTAAACGACTATCCAGATTACATAGCAATTATTTACAAAGTGTATGCTTGCAGTGAGTATCGTATAATTATTGTATTTACACATTAGTTTCAGATTTGATCGGTATAATCATGTTGGTCATGTCTCGTCAAAGCTAATGAAACTTCAGAAAATTTTGCATAACATACATAACATATTTATACAATTTCGTATGATTGGTGTTAGTTTATGGTTCATGTTACTGTACATGACTATCAAATAATAATTTTAAAATGCATCGATCGTACAAGATTCAATGATTATATTGGGTTGGCAACTAAGTGATTGCGGGTCTTGTCATTCCACCTAATGACAAAATCCGTAATCACTTAGTTGCCAACCCAATAATAAGAATATATCATTATATAACAAATTTCTGTTAGAAATAAAGTCAGTTCGTATATATACTTGAAAATACAGATCATGAATAACGTTAAAATTTTTATGCCATAAATCACAATAATATATAATACTTAAGTTTATTTATCGTTTCATAGGGTACCAATTTTTACGTTATATCCGCATCATGTCCCATTGTTGTTATGAAAGCTGCGACGATACTCCACACTATACAGCGATGAATAATCGCTCAGATCGATTGCTCAATGAAGAGCTAACGAACGGCTTAACTAGCCATTCGTTAACCTGAAGTGCGCGTAATAGCATAACCAGTGATTCTCAACGTTCTCAATATAACTGACCAGCCGACCTTGAATACGTTAACAGCATGAAATTTTACGTAACATTAATTCATGGTGGAGGGAGGATATGAATAATCAATTTTTCATATTTCCCAATGTTTACGTAATCGGAAAACGTGATAAAGCAATGAATAAACGATTAGTTCTGAATTCAACTTTTAAACCATTGTCACACGTGTTGATTGTTTCATTTAAAACTTCGAATAATTAGTTTTCAGTATAATATTTATCGTTACTTCTAATCGTCTTTCACCTATCTAGCAATTCATTAATTTTATCTCATCCCATATATCTTGCAATTTGTATATAAAATCTCAAGTTCGTTTAAAATTTTACCAATGTAATAACAACAATCATATCTCGTCATAAAGCTAATGAAGTTCCAAAAATATGTTGTATATCACACGTAACATATTCGTAAAAAGTTTCTATAAGGGTTGAGCGTCCATATATTTTCGTGGGCCACTGTACACGTAACACCGTACATGTAAATTGTTAATTTAAGGGCAACTAGTCCGCTATGTTTTCTTCGATAACTTCGAAATACTTACTCCGTAAAACTGCTCCTATACACCCATCCAACAAATAAGAAATAAATTCAATCAAAAGTTTGCATACCATGTAATACCAAATATTTGAAAAATTTACCTCCAATAATAATGAGGGTTTCGATCCATTTGAAATATGAATAGAGACGAAACTATGCGAGAAATTTCCTTTGGAACGCTCTGCTTCATGAAATACTAACAGCAGAATCGAGAATAATAATTCCTCTATTAAATACCGGGAGTATTTTTATTCCTTTTCTATTAGAACGTATTAAAGTTAGCGATTTCATTACCGAATGGAAATACATGATATTTATATAAAGTGTCTATTGGAAGGTTCTATCAGCGGCCAAAACGTAATTTCATTATATCATTGAGATAAAAAAATTTCTAAGAATAAAAGTCTGTCACACCAATACAGCATGAAACAATGCCTCCTGAAATACGATATTGTATAAATTTTTGCAAAAAGGATTCTATTAATATGTAAATTATATCGAAATAGAATTACACAATTGATCGGAAACTTTCGCTAACCCCTATGTATTATTACGCACAATGGAATGGATTATGTATCAAGCGGAATTTTCTAGTTTGAGGAAAAATAGAAGAATATTTCATGTTATGTATTTAATGTTATGTTGATACGTACAAGGCGTAGATAACTTTTCAAATGTTTTCCTCGAGCAAAACTATTTTACCTTGAAGAAGGATGCTTGATATTTTAATTCGATCGTTACTTCTTGCAGAACACATAGATTAGAACGATTGCGAAACACATAAATTCAAAAAATTGCAATTGCTTCAAAAATATTCATCAGTTTAAGATAATTGTTATCGATAATATGTTATATATACGAGATTTTCTTTTCCTTCCTCTATGTGAGTTAGCTTTCGAATAATTTCTCAGTACAGTTTCTTCTACTCCGATTTTATTGACTGTCCTATGTATCGTATTTTTTTAATTAAATTAATATAAAAATGAACGTCGTCCTTTGTAGAATATTGTAGCAAAGAGAAGTGTACTAGTCCCATGTAAACTTCACAGGATAAATATACCATCGGTGAAAAGGCAAATTGCTTCGCGATGCTCGTTTGTCCGTTCGTAGAAACGTAAACGCAGAAACGACGTTAAAGGATGAGCCGTCAAAGGCCGGTAAATGCCTCCGCTGGTACGTTCTCTTGTATTCACAGTACAAAGCGTAGAGGTCGCGGAATTACGGAGCTTTGTACAAATGAAAGAGCATCGCACGCATGTCGACTAAAGTGAGCGATGAGCAGCCAAGAGACCGCGACAACGTAGTTGTCACAAACTTCCATTAAAATCGTACGTTTCTTGACAAATTTGATCATCCTAGATATGATTAATTTATATATACGTACACTGAACCTTATAACGCGGAGCATCAGTTCAGTTTTATACGAATTCTAAATTACATAGCACCCATATTGTAAAAATTACATTGTTATAAAACAGCGTTATTAGACGACCAATATTTTTGTCAATAATATTGGTAATATTCAGGGTTCTCAACATCGTATTGACAATATACAGAACACATGGGATCCATTTTGGCAGCTGATTGTACACTTAAAAACAATGAAATATGTTCGTACAGACTTCGTTTTCGTTTGCAACCTAACCCCAAGTTTACAAGATATAACGAATTTTCTGTCTTGATTTTGTGTTATCTAATTACCTTTACAGAAGATGCTCAATATGGCCATCTTGCGTTTCAAGGATATCCTGTGGACATCTTGTCATGGATGCGGTTACACCCTGAATGGTTTCTTACGTTTCCTGAAGTTGTTGAAAAGTTTGTTCTATTTTGAACCTTGATATTTCAACATTTTCAATAGATGTATTGTGTACGTAGTAGATTCGTTATATTTCATAAACGAAGACAGATAGGACATATGTTTATACGAACTTTTTTCATTGTCTTTAGAGGTGCGATCAGCCCGCGAAGTGGATGCCGCATGTTCTGTTACACCGTGTATATCGATTGCCTAAACGGTTTCTTACGTACGACAATGTTGCATATTGAGAATAATATTGACAACAATATTGATCGTCCGAACGCTTAAGAGGAATGATATAGCATGCTTCGAAACATGATGATCTTTTCGCCAATTTTAAAATCTTTTGGATAACGTTTCACTCGCAACCAAAAAACGGATGTACAATAATTCCATCGTGATTACATTGCTAGTCGTAATGACTGCTACTTTCAACGAACGAGCATGCTTCCTGGCTATTGAATTAAAAAAGCAAGCATAATGACCTTCTAGCTTTTCATTAATTATAAGATTCCCGGATTTGACACGTTGACTTAAAAAAAAGAAAAAACACAATTTTATGGAACACGAAGTTTATTCAGAAAAAACTTATTATTCCGGATAAAGTGAAATCCTGAATGATAGTTGGAAACAAATTATCAGGACGCAGCTGCCTAGGAGGTAAATTTTTCGTTTATTCATGAACAGAATACACGCAAACGAATGTGTTAATACTCATGGTTGACCTTTCGAATGCAAAAAGTGAGGAACATTCTCTGGACGTTCAGCGAAAGGATAATTTAAACGATGGCAAATAACCTTGGCTGACCTTGGAAGATCAACGTATCTAGGTCAATGAAATCGTTTTATAATGGGTTATATAGACGCTACAATGGTATAAACTATAACGCATTGAAATTAATAAAGAAAACGTTAAGAGTAATTTTTAAGATGAAATATATATTATTCTTCATTAATTCTTTATTTAATGAAAATCATATCTTAATAGGTCTCAATGATAAGATAAAAAATTGTACAAGCTCATAATCTTTATGAAACTGTTACCCTGGGACGTATCATCATGACAGTCTAGAGAGAATTAATCAAGTTAAGTCATAAAATGTGAGATGTTTTATACGAATAGAGCTTAACCCGGAACCATGACCATGGTTTCAGTATTTAAAACTACAATTTATATAGAAGTATAATGCATATTTATTAAAATTTAAATAAGAATAAATAACAAAATGACCACGAGTTTCGTAATCTCTTAACTATTAAACAGCCATCTATAAATAACTTTCTTCGATAATAGTTCGTTGATACTTTCTTACATAACAAAATCGTATGCAATCAGCTGCTCGTGAATAGACTACAAATGTTTATGCAAATTTTTATGACCACAATAAAAGAAATGAAATCTACGTATAGATGTTCCCAAATCATCCCACGCATTTATGCACATTTATATTTCACAACTCTACCGATTCACCGTCTACTTACAGCATATATAATCATTTAAATCGTGTAATCGTTTAAACTCTAAGTTAGATTACAATGAAATAACTATAATTCGAACAATGTCCTTTTCACGTCGTTCTATTAAAGTGCATTTCTACAATACTCGTTAATACTCTACCCGGTGCGTCAATAACCACTTGCAACAAAATTTGAAAAACCGCATCATCACCAGCACATTCATGTCGTTAATCGTTTCTACATATCCAACATTTCGATGAAACGTGTGTATATGTATACATACATATATTCACATATCTATACCGTTCTTGACAACAATGCCATTCTACTCAACATACTACACACTTTTTCTTCGCATTCATTGCTTTACCGTATCCTCGATATATTGCATAGCTTGGTACGAGCCTTCTCTTGTTACAAAGCTGCTGACGGCCAATCGAGCTCAAATGTCGATGAATTCTCTTCAACTGGGTTCTTTTACCTGATCCATTGTTCCTATATTTTGCGTTTAACAGCAGTACAGCCCTTTGAAACTTTCATGTAACAAATTTTCAACGAGAGATATAGAAACCAAAAAATTTTATTATGATACAATTTTTTTGTATAAACTATACAAATTAAATGTACTAATGAATTCTTTTAATCAAAGAGATATTTATAACTTTGTAATAATAATATTTGTAAATTTATTAACTTTGTAATAATATCATTGTTCTGTAATAATATTAGCTTTTCTTTTCGAAATAACTGAGTTTTACCATGTAATTACAAGCGATTAACTTATACGAACAAAAAAGAATTAAATATTTTGTACACTTTATAATTTAACAATTTTTCGCTCGATATATAAATAAAAGATTGTAAAACTTGTCAAGTTTTACATTACAATTTACATTACAATAATTCGCGTAAAATGAATTCCTTTTACAATAAACCAAGACAAAGGTACTTCTAAAGTTCTTGAAGCGTACGTTGATTAAGTCATTAAAAGTTACTGTCGATAATCTGAAGTTTCTGTTCGCAGCTTTAAATGAAAAGGTACAATTATTATCTTTGATGAGAGATGTGTCAATCCATCTCTCTCTCTTTGTTCTTCAACCTCCTACAATAGCTTTTATTCTGGACTTCCATTATATTTTAAAAGTGAATTAGTTACGAATATATTTAATATCAGAAATTAATATAATGTAATACAAAATTTTCAAATTATCTATATTCTACGAAGTATATTTTGGAAAGTATGTTTCTTCTCGCTACAAGAAATTACAATGCAATTTCCCTACAATTCCATTAGAGATATACTTCGAAACAGTGCATAAGTGTCTATACTTGGTAAAAGCTTCAATTTCGATTTTCTCGAAAGTAAACCTTGAGACATCGTTCTTTATTTTCATCCTCCTTTTCGTATAAAGACATTTACTTCTTTTCGTATTATATTTGGAACAGCCAATGTGATTATCCTACCTGTCCTACTAAAAATATTTCTTAAAACCACGCGTAAGTATACTTATACTCGACGAAGTTTCAATATCGATTTTTTATTTTTTCGTATTCTTTATAAAAGCGGGAAAATAGATTTTTCTTTTGCCACAGACTCTTATTTAAACAGTAGATTTCATTCAGTTTCCACGTTAATTATTTACGCTAAATGTTGCAATAAGTGAAATTTTAATCAACGATTCACCTCTGGCAAAAGCCATCCTTGTTTCCTTCGAAGGAATCAAGTGTATTCCACCTGGACACTGTCAGTTTTGAGAACGATTGAAAATTCATGAATGCTACAACAACGGCGACAGGGTTTATTAAACAGCATATGACGAACGCTACTCTTTGAGTTTGCAACATGGTAGTTTCTACCCAAAGATCGAGAAATGTGCTTGTAGAAAACATTCTTTTCTCGTAAACGATGTAATCTTAAATAATATCATATTAACCGTATAATAAACTGTAACTATCCCTCCATATTTATGGAAAATTTAAAAGCGCAAGAATGTACAAAATGTACGTAATATGGAAAAAAACATTCGAAAATCCAAACTCGTTCCTTTTATTTATAAAAATATGAATTTTCATACAATATATCGTAAATATTATTATTACTGCTACATTATATACATAGATAAAACGTCATAATATAGTAGAAGTTCTTTTGTTTTACAAACCGAAAAATCATATCACAACATTTAATACTGACGAACATAACAATAGATATTGTCATGTATTGTTGCGTTAAACAATAGATTCCCTCTGTGGACGTAACATTGATATAGTCCATATATGGCTATAGGCTATAGCCTATGGCCTATACCGTACAACTGACAATGAGTTGAGCAATACCTTTGGCACAGTTATGAATAGAGGAAAATACCACAAAACCAAATGAAACAGCCTGAAATGGCTAGTGTATGAGTCATTTCTGCGTGTAGAGATTCATCAATGGTTCTAGGTCATTCGACGATAAATCGATCACTTTTTGACGTCGATGTCAAGGATTTTATTGAAAATAAAATATTATACAGCCCATGTAAAATTCAATTATTTTGATGGTTTCGAGTTCGTTTCAGAAATACCAACCTTTTGATTTTGCAATTCTTGTTCATTTTTAGAAAATCAAACCGCACTTGAAAATTTTTATCTCGGAAACTCTATCTATTGGATAGGATATCTATTGGATAGATAGGATTGTTTTCTTTTTTCTTTATCTATATTTTCGAAAATTCAACACATTTAATCTAAAATTTGTTTACGTCGAAAAACCGAAATCGTAATGTTGAAAATTGCAAAGAAATTTTTAGTTTCAAAGCTGTTCAAATCACGAACAAAATACTATCTTTACAAATGATAACGCAATTTGAGAACCATTTCACGTCTTTTATCAGAAAACACTGAAGCGCGATGCGCACGTTTACCGGCAGAGGGTTTGGCAAATAGCGCGAACACTGAAAATGTATTGGAGAAAAACTACGAGAGCCGCATCAACAGGCCTGGTCGATAGGTTTTGCTTGAAAGTGTATTGGCCTTGTACATTACTGCAATATTCGATAAACGACGTTGTGGATGGCCGCAGGGACGTAAACTTGGGACCAGCGGAGGACCTTCAACGTGTACAGCTACTGGTTTACGCGGTGCAATGAACGAGACTATAATATAGAGTCATGCAAAGACGAGCGGAATAGAAGGGGACACCGAACGAGAAGGTAAGAACAACGAACACGAAGGGCGTGATACGGAGGAAATCGTAATCCAGTTTATCAAGCTAAAACGCATAACCCGTGCACCTAAGTTCACATGAATGATTGCAAGTTATGATAGCTCATGTTTATTCGCCAAATTTACGATCTTCCGCGATGCGTAAAATAATTCGACGAGAAATCAGGACAGTTTGCGAATCAACGATTCGATTAATTTTTACAACGATCACAGTCAGTTTCTTTCAATTTTTCGGGATGTGGTTTCGATCGATTTCACATTCTGACATTCTAACGGAAAGACGCTATTTTATCGAATTTCATTTTGGAAAGGATTGCAAGAACGAACGGATCAGTCCAAATGATTTTAAAGACAGATTGCTGCTCCATCGATCTTCTTGAACGAACCATTTGCGTACGTACGCCGGGAACTAGTTGGAACTTCTTGTTGCACTTTGTTTACGATAAAATTTATACGCGGTTTCATAAAACGTCAAATGATACGTGACAAGGATGTACAGCGTATTTTATTAAACATGGAATATGGTGATAAAAATAAAAGGAATACTGTATATAATAATATTGGTGTTATTACTTGTCATTCTTTGTTACGTATTATTTATGTGCTTTGTTTATAATAAAATTTGTACGTGATTTCATAAAATGAAGAACGACATATACCGATAAAATATTTCTACGTTTATTCATTTTCAAATATCAAGATACCAAAGCTGATAGGATTAAAACCGGTCACAGTATTATCGGTCCATAATTACAAGAAAAATAGATGCATTTCAATTCTATTTTGCACTCTGTTTTGCACCAATTACAAAGTTTAAGAAAAGCCTATTCCTCTCGAAACTTTTCTTATAATCAATAGGTTGTTGATTACCGTGGAGATACTCCTTGTAAGTTTCATGAAAACCTGCCCGAGATGTATCGAATTACTTTACGCGAGCACGTCCGCCTCCAATAATACGGTTGAATGAACGAAGTCGGAATGCCATAGGAATTTAAATTTCTGCGCGTCGCTTCAGTTCGACAGACATCCGGGAATAATTGCAAACTCGGTCGAAAGAGTATTTCAATCAAAAACGTTACAAAGTTCGGTACTTTTCTAGTTTGAACATATAATCTGGGCGTTCGCGAGCATCACAGTAGGACTTTTCATCACGAACAAAAGACTCTTGCCCCTAATGTACGACTCGTTCCTTTGTCTCCCTGCGTCAGCCCTATTTTCAACCAAGAAAGCTTTGATATTCCAGTCATTTCAACTTGGAATAATATACTGAAAAAATATTAGTTAACACACTATTCCAAATACTTGAAAATTTCTCAAAGGAAACGTGTATTTGATGTCAAAGGTAGGAACTGTCAGATAGACAAGTTTTAGTTTAGTTTTTCTTTATAAGAAGAATTTTACTTTTCATTTAATAACCAAGAATTCTCGTCAGTGTTTGTCTCTTTTTAGAAAAAAAGAGAAAAAGAAAAAACTGAAGGATATTATAACATCTCTGATTCCTGTTCTATAGGTTTCAATAAGTATGTCTGTAATTACGATGGCTATGAATTATATTTAACTGAATCATGAAATTTTAGACCAGTTGATTTTCAATAGACAATAAATTAAGAGATATAAATGTTTATAATATCGATTACAGCATATTGTGCTTAGGACTACTGCAATAGGATTTTATAATCCTGTTTCTATTACGAGGTTCGATGTAGCCGTTTCCAGGTGACTGTCCATTTATTTATAAATTTCCTCTCTGCATATTTTATATGTTGTTATACATCATGTGCATCCGTAGTGTAATTATAGTTACATAATACGATCCAAGATAAATACTGCATTTATTATTTCGTGAAATGACGAGATTGTATATTATAACGCATATAGTCGCTAATAATATAACTTTAAATAAGTAAATTAATTGATTAATTAATTAAACAGCACTCTCGGAATATTCTTCATTGAAGCATAAAAGCAGGAATGTCATTTCAGGGAATTCAAAGATACATTTCGCTTCCTTGGACGATAAAATGTCTGAATATAAGGACAGAAAATCATAACTATCATAACTAACATTTCTCTCGAGCTAAAGCTGTAACGTATACCTGGCCAAATACTTGCTCTTTCTCTTCGGGGTAACACAGACTAAGGGGACATTCCTGTTCCCGCGTAAATATCGATCCGTTAGATATCACACAGAGAGTAGGAGAGCTCGAGAGGAATGATACGGAAAATGGGAGATAGGTGAAAGTGTGAACAATGCTTAGTGTCGTAGTTACCAAGTGCAACCGTCTAGTTGGTGAAACCTACGCCATGATGTCATAGCACAGACACATTGCATACCATGTATACTATGCGCAATAAGAAGCAACTACAACAATTGAATTTTCATGAGTCTTTGCTTTTTCTCGTTTTCTTATATTCATTCGATTAAAATTGAGTTCTACAACAAGATTATTGGGGTAAGATGGTACATAGAAAGACATCTCAGACACATCTCAAAATCAAGCTTTTTCTTACTCTTATGATATTTTTAAAAGACTGGCACTACAAGATATTATATTATAGTATATATATATAAATAGAGATACAAAACATTATACATATATATAATGGAAAGTTTTCAAGTTAATTTTTAGCGAGGTACAACATTACAATTAATAAAAGATATAACACAGAAATTGAAAATTTATTTATATGTTAGTACGGTAAGATGTAAAAGCAGCTGGTTATATATTAGACATATTAATTTACTTTTATTTTATTTTAACAAATGTGTAAACACTTTAATATTATAATTAAGTAGTGTTTCTTTTAAGGCAACTTTGATCCACAAATAGTGTAATGGGTACGCATTTGCTTATGCAATTATTGTTATCGGTACAATTTCGAATTTTGCTGTGCATAATATGGACATAGTTTTCGTAAATACATAGACCCTTAACAATTTTCTAGCATCACGTAAATAACATTTAAATTTCGTTCTAAAAAAATATGTTACGACTAACCGTAATTTTATCCTGTTCTAGCATACCAGATATGTGAGCATGAACACGATAAGAATTTCTCGTTGGTAATTTTTGATATTTTTCTTGTAGCTAGAACACATTATGTTAAAAAGCTCTACTTTCTAACGATTACTAGACTAGAGCTTATAATTTAACTAAGAATGCATTATATTTTGTTGAAGTTCTTAAACCTTGTTCAAGAACCATAAGTATCAAGTGAACTTAACACTAAACAACAGAGTATGTGAAAAAATGTCTCTAGGACAAAACACTGTAATGGTGAAATATTTCGTTGAAAATTGTACTATTAGGCACGGCATAAACCCGAGAATGGAGAATTTTGTGCCCCATTATATACCAAGGTGGGTTATTCGCGCCTTATCATCCAACTGACTAAGCGCAGCCCACTCAACATAAACCTCAGTACAGTGAACATACAGTGAAAAATTATTAAACTACCAAACGGAAATGTTTGTCTTTTATGAACGAATATAAAGATACTTATTGTTAAAGTTATTTTGGCTAGGAATTAAGCATGATTCAGAAGCAACTATCCAAATTCAGTTTTTAGAACTAATAATACGAGCTCTGATAACTGATGAACTGTTTGGATGAACAAGATTCTACTATAGTGTTACCAGTTCAATCGTGCAAAAGAACTCTAACATTATGAAAACAGAAGCATGTGAAATATTGAAACGATTGAAATATCTTAACACGTTGACTACCACACAAATTTTGTGTATTTTGCACTGGAAACCGCAATATATTGAGATATACTGCATTATAACGTTTAATTTTCGCAAGACGTCATTGTATTTGCATACTTTTTCCTGACAACGTTATATCTAAGTCATTCAAACCGTTGAAAATCTTTCAATTCATGAAATTGATCTTATTTTAATCATTTTAAAAAATTTAGTAGAACGTGCATCATCGATGACCATCGTGGCGGTCAACGTGTTAAAATACGTACAGTGGGGCAGATAGAAGATACGTTCTACGGTATAGAATTCCATGATATGCGGGATCCTACCGTATCTTAAAACGTGTAGATCAAAATTTTAATGGCCACTGATGATCTTCAACGATAAGATAGATACAGATGATTTTCCAAATTTCAGCCGGCCTATGTATGTACATTACGCTATCACAGATATAGGTCGTCAAGTAGAATCGAATGGTCTCCCGTCGCGATGGAAATCGAAATTTATGGTTGAATCTGTGGCACTCTCGCCTCGTTGCTCATGGAATTCAAGGATATGTGTATCTAGCTACAGAAATATGCAGAAAACTGTATGCATCAATTCCACTACATACGCGTGCCAGTATAGTTACGGTTCGCGCGCGTACGTGAACAGCTCACACAGATAACCAACGTAGAGACCGCGAGATGAAATCGGGCAAAAATGACTTTTTCATAACGCGTGATCATACATTTACCTCTGTACATGTGCGGATGTATATGTGTATACGTATATTGTATGGTGAGACTGTTCCGTGCAAAGAAGCACACGTTATGACGAACGTTCCGCACAGAAACTGGTTCAACGAAACGTATAATCTTATAAGTTGAACCATTATGGGCTGATTTTGTCTAACACTTTATTTTTTGTTAAGAATTTTACTTCTGCATGACTTTGCACGATCTCTCGAAGAAAAATGAGGTTGGAAGTTACGCCAGAGTTATTAATGTTGCTTCCAGTAAGTGCTATTCGATGGATAACTGAATGATCAAGAATATTTAATTCACAGATTACGTTAAATTTAAAGTTACAATATCTTATCCTAATATTTGAAAGAAATCATTTCGAAAAGTCTTTTAATAAAACTTCCACTATATACTTTGTTCGTTGTTAATATTTATTGGAGCACACATATTTTTAAGCAGCCAGTACAACACTATTGACACTGTTATATAAACCGTTCACCACTGACTAGAAAAGTATGGTAACATTAATTTGTTAATCTAGGAATCATTAAGCTTCATTCCCACTAACTCAAGGACTTCAACACGAGGGGGAACTCAAATGACATTTGAGTCAATTGTCCTCAGTTTAAATGCTGATTAAATTTCAAATTTATGAGACGAATATCGTTTCCTAACAATGAAATTGTTATAATAATACATTTTCTTTTATTTGACAATAATGTTTTCCTTCTCATGGTTCTACGTAACTCAGCTCAAAATAAATAATATAAAACACTAAATAAGGAACTAATTAACCAAATATTGTTTTCCTAGTATAACCAAACTTTAATCTTCTTTACTATAATGAATTTTTAATCTTTTACTATAATGATAAATATGATAAGTTCATGATACATTATATCATAAAAATAAGATGACTGCAACAAGGTGCTGCATCGTATAGAGAGCCGAAATAAAATGATTGATTATTGATGTTCGTTTATTAAACTTCGATATTGAGTATTCTCAATAATTTCTGCAAGTGCGCAGAGATTCGCAGATTAAACATCTGAATGTGCATCAAACAGTTATGCGGCGCTGATGGCATATCGGAACATAGGTCGTTAACTTTCTCGAGCAACGGAGCAACGCTTTCACGTGCACGATCGTCCGAATGGAAGTCACGTTATCGTTTGATTATAGTCGAAAACTATACTCTTTCAAGCGAAAGTCATTTGCCCCATAGCAAATCGCAATAACGTTCAAAATTCGGACTAGTAGCTTGCTTTGAAAAGGTTATTGCTGAAGGTAGAAGAAATGGAACATCGTGAAATATATATAAGATTACAATATAGATCCCCCATGAAAAGTACTATTTTATAAGTGTATGGTACAATTGTTATATCAACATTTATTTTTAAATATATTTTAAAGCAATCGCAATTCAAGCAATTCGTTTTAAAGCAATGCAACGTAATGTTAACATCACGAATTCAAATCTTCTATTTCATTTTCTTGTATAAATCTATACAAGTATACTTTTCATATTCTTTTACAACAATTAACTAAGATTATTTGGTAATTATTATTTTCGAGAAAAGGAGACCCCATAATTTTACACAAAAATGCATAAACATCCATAATCTATACGTAACTTAATCACAAAATATATATGTAAATTAATATGTCGATCCTAGTTATAGAAAACAATTATCTCATAATTTCTAATAATAATGAATACAGTGAGACTATTACCGTTACGATTAAGTACGTTTGTTTTAGAGTAGTTCGACTCTAAGAAAGCTGAACCCCGCGTGATACGATATCCATTGCCCTCGAAGGAGATATCTTGGATTACCATCCTAAATTGCTAGCAATGATTATCCCCTTTATTGGCTAACTTAAGAGTAGAGCACTAACAATTCAAACTGTAATAAGCCAATCGTTTTTATTACAGCTATTTCTGAAGTTTACGTAACTAATCGCCCGCTCACTGTTGGTTTATAGAAAAATTTCACAATGACTTTAAATTTATTCTTCTTTACATTCATCTACGCTTGGTCTTCATTTTTATAGTACTTTATTTGCTTCAGTCTTGAGCAATCCATTAAGGATACAATATCCAATACTTGATTTTAATAATCGCAAGTATTTAAAATATAAATATAATCAATTTTGTCTTTAAACGGATTTGCTTCACACGATTTTAATTCAGCACGATTTAAAAAACAAACAATTCTCTTTTTGCACGAATCAATTCGATTTAACACGGTTCGAATGGTGTCATTTAAAAAATTTCCATTGGAATTTAATTCTTTGAAGCTCGTTTTGGTATTTTTATTATGTCGTTCGAAGCGGCGAAACTGATTCAATTACAGTCTCGTGCAAAGGAATGCGTCCACCGTCAAAAAGTGGCAGCGAATAAAATTTAATAATATGTCACTATATAAATTAAAACAATATAATATAACAAAAAATATTACAATTGAATAAAAAGCAAATAAAGATTGGATTACAGAATTTGATCTGGTTTGTTCGAAAACAACTTGTTATTTGTACTGCATTTTTACATCTCTAATCAATCTTATATTTTTCCATATATTTCCTTTTATCTTTTTCTTCGTTTTTGTACGGTTCGTCGAAAATCTATCAATCGTGTAAAGATAGAATTGGTATGTTGGATACGTCTTTGTCTTATAATACCGCGTCATATTCGTCGTGTAGACTATGGCTGAAATACAACGAAGCTCAACTGCGATTGTACCCAACAATTTTAATTTCTGACTTTACTTTCAAATTCCTAAATACACATAATACATTTGCGAGAACGATTACAATTTCGATAAATTATTAAATCGTTAATCATTCATTTATTTCTTAAATTTTTATCGCGTGTTATTATAAATATATTACTACCATGCATAGTACGGCTTATAAGCTATAAGGAATGAATGGTTTGATCTTGTCATGTGCTTATCTGATTTCCCGTCGGCGTGCAGTGTGCGTCATCAATAATTCATGTATATTTTGTTTCCCATGGTAAACTACGCGTATGGGATAAAAGTAATCAGAGTTTAGATTACTTCATTCCAAACCGAGAAATATTCCGCCAGTCAAAATTAAAATTAAAAACATCGTGAAATTTGGATTTTTAATACGTGTACCACAGTGTTTTTAAATATTCCTAGAATAAATTAGAAATCAGAAAACTTATTTCGAATACGTACTTGATCGTCGTAATACATATTGAATGTTGTTTTCTGATCTGAATGCTTATTTTTCACTATTATACATCTAATAAACGATATTAAAGTTAAAGATGTTATATATTTGTTCATATATTTTTGTAATATTACAGGCGAAAGGCTAACATGTGAATAAAAAATAAATAGATAAATAAATAAAAATAAAATATTGATGTTGGAGGATATACGATAAATAAAAATTCGAATACCGCAATAGAGTTAAATTTATATTTTGGCCCAGTCGCATGAGACACTCTTGCAATGAAATGGAAACGACAGAAATATCGATACGCTAAAAATTGCTTGTTTATATTACGTCCGTACATATGCAGATTCTGATTCAAGGGAACTATCTATCATCGCTCAAATAGTATAGTTTTTTCAGTGGCGGACACGAGACAGCGACCAAGAACGACAGATACGTTGTTAAGATTAAATGTTCAATTTCGAGCATGTGGGTGACTTTCGGGAACAGAAGCAGTGCTTCGTCACTTCCAATCTTGATTGGTCGAAGAAGGAGAAACCGAATGAGAACGGGAACGATCACCGATAGATATTTCCTTTACGCGAAAAGCCGTACCTATTCAATTGAAAACACAAAGAAAACCGATTTCTACCTATCAGGAGTAAGCGGTAAATATCTCGCGTAATAAATTTTATTTTGAAGTGCGGCGATATATGGGAAAAACCATTGTCAGTATTGCCAATTGTTGCACAATTGAACTAATATTATTAGCGAAATTGTACAAGTTACTTACAAGTTATAAACTGTTTCTTGACAACAGCAACAACAGAAGTTTGATTAAAAAAATAAGACAAAAGGAAATTTATAGAGATAAATCTTACAGATTACACGAAATTCTTTTAAATAATTCTATGCAGATTGTTGAAAAATTTAAGAGTATTTCCGCAAAGACTTTAGAAATAGAGATACGATCAGGAAATACAAAAGAAAATTGCCATAGTTTACATAATTTTATCACAAAAGTTGGAACCATTACGCAGCTATTTCCTCTACTTTCTCTCGGTTGTATTATCCTAATTTTGCTCAAATCAGTTGAATATACGTAAACGTCAGGAAGAAAGCAAGAACCAGAAAAACAACAGGAAGAAAGTAAGAGCCAGAAAAACGACAGAATACTATTATTCGCAAATGAAACACAGGAATTTATTTTTATACATTCTACAACTAATTTCTATCAAGAAAAAAATTCAATGAATAATAAAATTTTTTTTTTGTTCGCAGAAGTTAGAAAAAATGAGAAAATTGAGACAAAATAAGACGCGTGTAGTATCGTTTGACAGTCGTAACTGCAACTCAAATGGTATCCTAGACGCTTGAACTTACAATTAGCTGTATGTAAGCCAGTAGGTTGACGAACTATTGGTATTCAGTCCTCCTTCAAAACGGTCTGCTAGCTAATATATTGAAATTCATGGCACGAACGAGCCACCGCAATCATCATGCGTACGAATATTTACGACTTAGGTAAAACACAAGTTTAATATCATGTTGATGGCCGAACAGCAATGGTCGAAATAACATCGTGTAAATTTCAAAAGGTGAGTAAAATACTAGTACCGTCTCATTTTTTACATTTATTTTACGTTTCACTCTACATCAATTGGTTTTTTGAAATATAAATTACTGACCAAAAATTTGCAATCACTTTTCCAGCTGTACCAACATGTAATTTTATGATCAGACATTTATTCGAAAGATTTATCAAAGTAAAAGAAATAAATTCTTTCAAACAAACCCTTTTACTTGGATTTGCCGGCTGACTTATCGAACATAGTAGAATTCTAAATTAATTTCTTTTTCAAATTTTTGCGTTCAGAATTCTTTTATTTTCCGTTGAAATCGGTCATCGCCTTACGTACAAGCGAATCAGTATAATATTTACTGCTTCTGTGAAAGTTTAAATCTACGATCAATTGCTTTCTACCGTTTATAGACAATTTACACGGTATTAAAAAAAAGATAGTGAATCGAATATTTCTGCAGTCATGGTGTATCAATATTAAGAAACTGCACTTTTGCGAAGTATTTTAATTCGATTGAAAAACGCTACTTGATACATGGAAACGAAAGTATAATGACTAGACAGCGTATTTTTCAAATATCGATCGAAGGAGATTTTAAAAAAAGAAAGAACCTGTGCATTCAGAATTCTACCAAAGAGTGGAAAAATTTGATGAAACTACGCAGAAACGGAGAAGAAGTGGGAGACAAAGTCGGAGCACAGTATGTTGTATGTAACCAACCTTTTGTTCTGTTAGCGTATTTGGTTTGTTCGATATAGGTACGTACAGTTTCGACCCCTTCGATTTTCCAGCCTGGAGGGCTTGATCGTGGCCCGCCTACAAACAGGATCTGATTAGACGAGCGAACGGGTGTCCCGGAGAACCAACCAATCGATTCGAATTCAGAATCTCGAATTCACGATGGTTCGTGCCCTCCAGTTGTACCTGCGTATCCAAGTACTGGTACCAAGCTACCCAGAGCATCGCAACCCATCTAGATTTCCGAAGGCAGTTCGTGTTGCGATCTGACTAATGAAGACGGATATTGGAAGCGCGCCTTCGATTCACATCACTGTCTCAGCACCTATTAGCATCTTCCAGTCTCTTTGGGGACATACACGCTCCTACAAATACACCTAACATCCCCGTTTCTAAATTAATACTGCATTTCTCTAATGTGATCACTCTAATGTGATCTTTCAAGAACAGACATCTTCTGCTTTAGTGCAATTTACTACATTTTCTATTTCACTATATTTTATTATATTTTTTATTGTCTACCCATTCGTTATCTATCTTAATTTATAGTTATATCCATGTCTATAATATTATCTTTATAAAAGAAAATGTTCCCATTTAAATGACCGTTATGATTCTATTGATTTCTTTATATCGTGTTATAGAATTATTATACATAGAAATATAATAGTCATATAAGAAGCAAGGACGAAGTTAAGAATACGAAAAAAATTTATAATATATATTATTACATATTAATAATAATTATTATTGATATATTATTCATATGACAATAAGCGGCACAAACGTTGTTCATAAAATCCTCTGAAAGTAAGATTTCTAAATTGATATCGTTTAGTTTCTTTTAAGAAAAGTAGAATATGTAGGTTGTATTTCCGCTAAATGTAGGCTGATTTGTTTGACAACCTGTAGACAACGTTCATATGAACAAGTATCCTACACAGAAATATATCATACCAAAGATATGTTTGTGATTGAATAATTGTTATCAACTTTGGAATTCGCTAGATCCAAAATTTTAACTATGAACAATTTAATAAATAAAGAACCAGCGTTCGCTGTTATTGCAGTGAATTTTAGAACTCAAGTATTCATTGACAAACGAGAAATATGAAAAAAAAAAAACACTTACTAAAATAAATTTCCATTTATGCATGAGATAAAAGCAGATATATATTCGACCATTACGCGCAATGGTATTGTAAATTGACCAATAGATATGGATATTAAGCGCTGCTTTGACCTACATCAAGGTCTGGTTACCAATTAATATACGTTCCAGTCCACTGTGAATACACGACACACAAGTTACATATAGCGCTATAGTATGTATCCATATCCGTATACGAAGTACTCGAATTTCTGTGAACGTATTTCACCATAACGGCAGATTACAATGCCTAATGTGAATAATGAATATACGTCCATAGTTCATACATCAAAGATAAATTCGCGGCGATTTCATAAGCCTAAACGAATTCTTCTTTGAAACATATTTTCAACGAATGCTTAGAAATATGTATATTTAACAGAAAGATTATACAAGATCAAAGACTCTCTGATACTAAGGCAGTATCGCTTGCGTAAACAAGGTTCGTTACGCTTACCAACTTCGGATTATGAAATGCACAATAGAGTTCGTGTGGTTGCCGTAACCTTTTCGTTGATGTCGAGTATTCTGTGAGTATTCAATGGCTACAGAAGAGAACTGTGAAAGTCCGTGAAAAGAAAGTAAACTTTGATAGTCAAAGCATCAAACTTTCAATATGTATAACTATGATCAAATGAAACGAAGGTCAACTTGTACAAACGCAACAAATAGCTAAGAATATATTATAACCTTGTAACATTGGTTTCATTTCTTAAGAAATAATTATTATTATTACTTTTATATTACTTTGCCAATTTAACTTCTTTTAATCGTGACAGCTAATCGGTCGATTAAACTGAAGACTTTGATCATGCAATAGCCAATCGAAATACCGATATTGCAAATACCTCACGTCACAAAAGAACCTATCAACAAAAAAAAAACACTATAATCTTGTCTCCGTACACCTTCTCTCAAATATCAAACGCCTGATCTCTCGCCTCCCCTACCATTCTTTTTGCCTCTCAAACTATCGCACGTATTTCTGTCTCTTTCGTGTTCCTCTGTATTGTGTTTCCTTTCTTCTCTCGAATGGAATAAGTTTAGCGTAGGAAATTCCATTTGGACAAGAAGCGGGAAACTCGGAACGCTTCGAAGGAAAGTTTCATGGATAACTCGTCGAATTGTAAAATCAAGTAGCACGCTGCGTCTTCCTATCTTTCCTCCCGATACTATTGGAAACGAACGTTTGTACCGCGATCCTGATCGATAAGGCTACGTCCTTTAAAGCAACAACAGATTTCATCGAAGCGTAGATCGTTCGGATACTATCCACAGTTTACCGTAAATTTCTTTTGCAATCCCGTCGAACACGAGAACACGGTGGGCAATAAGAATCGAACCAGCGCTGTGCGAGGCCGCGCGTGGTAGTGCAAACACTTTATTTGTTTCCCGGCTCGTGAAATCACTAAAACGCGAGGCCACTTTTTATCCACCGTACACCTCTCTTATGAAAATACAATCGCGAACAACGCGCGATTTTCATCGATTCGAATCTTCTATGGTCGGTCGAAAATGGGATACACGCGAAAAGATAGATCCTTAACGAAAACAAATTGCGAAAGAATCGAGTGTATTTTCACCTCGCGTTTCGTATAAATACGCGATTATCATTTTATACGATTTGATCGGAGCTGTTCTAACAATTTTCATTTTTCACGATTGGAATTTATATTCGGAGATAGCGTGCGCGCAATTAATTTTATACCGGTAATTTTATAGTTTGTAATTTCGACTTTTATTAATTTTATGGATTTAGAACGTGTGCCTTTAATTTTATGATAACAGCCAGTATACACTTTGTTTATACGACAATGAATTAATGTAACGTGAAGCAAATCACTAGAAAGGGAATAGGAGTTCCTCGAATCAGGATTCGGTGTCTGTGTAATAAATTCATTGCGGATATCTATGCGTTTACGGAATATTTGAACATGTGAAAATGCATATAATGCATATACTGTATAAAAATGTACAAAATATGCAAAATAAACTAGTATTATTTATCGTTATATCTGTTGGTTGCAATATATTGACCAAAATATGAATTTACATAAACATCCGTAATCCAGTTACAGATCTCAATCAGTCTACTATATTTTATAAGAACCTAACTTTTAATTGAAAAAGCTATAATAAAAATCATTACTTACGATTTCTCCAAAACAAAATTGACAGATAAATAGCCTTTTATGTATACATGATGATCCTTACCTGAAACAAAAAAAGGAGACAATTAGGAAATTAAAGTAACAAATAAAATACAGTTTATTATAAGTATACAACTTTCAAACTGTTAAATAAAATAATCAATTTAATAGAAAAGATATAAAATATTATTAACTACATAATACTTTTGCCATTCTCTAATCGCATATTATGTTAACAATTTTCCCTTCCAAACGATCATGATAAAAACAGCTAAAACATTACGTATGTGCATTGGATTATATACTTGTTTTTCCAACATGAATAATTCACGATTTATATCAGGTGTGTACATAGGCATCTTTAAACAATCAATTTAGCAAACATACAACCGCGTTCAATCATAATTAACATATAGTCAGAATTTGTAAACACTAACAATAAATACCAGGTTGTATTGACTTATACATTTCGGTTATTTATACAAAAACGCTATTTGGAAACATTTAAATCACGAAACATCTGCACTAAGAAAACCTGTTTACAAACAAGTACTACAAGTTCAAGATACTCGATTCATTGCCTAAGAAATAACTGAGAGTAAGTAAACAAATAGTTTAGTTGCTATACCACTCTATACTCTATACCACTAACAAACATCAAATACTTAACATACATCAAAACATCAAATATTTGGATCTAGTACAGAGAACAAGATAAAAAGTTGCACAAATCACATATATGTAACAATTTTCTTATTAGATCATGATAATTTATTGTCTGAAAAAACGATTTGTTATATCGAATACAATACAACCGATAGAACAAATAATGGAATTGGTACGAAGAACACTAGAAATATTCAGTTCCCAAGTGATGAAACAAATGGCATATTCAAAATCATAGTAGTGGAAGTAAGTCAAAGTTTCACATACTGGAATCTAGTCACGTATTTCTACTTTTAAAAGCATAACTCCTTCAACATCACAATTCACTGAATTATAATTTTATCTTCTACAGTGATAACGAGTATGTCATTGAAAATTTAACGAGTTTCCTATGATAATAAGTCTCTTCGTCAAAAATAGCACTGAACTGACTTACACTACTATGGCTCTCAATCAACTGTACAAATTTTAAACAGTATCAAAATTGAAATAATAATTGAATTAATAAATTGGAATTAATAAATTTAAAATGATCCGCGTCGAATGACAATCTATTTCTTGGCCAGGTGGATGGTAGGCACGATTCACTTTCGAAATCGGCTAACTTCAGCCGGCAGCGGAATAATTAATAGTTTAATTTAAGTCCTCGCACCCGAAGGCGCGATTACGCGCAAATATTTGCGAAAAGCAGCCGGATCCGGTTGCAACAGCCAGAGGACCGGCGTTCAGTTCTGATTTCGATTTCGATCTGGATCGATCGTACGTTACAGTCGAATTAACGGAAAGCCGCGTCGGGACGCAAGGATTACCATTATTTTCGTCCCGTGCAAATCCAGCAAATCCGTTCTACCGTACAAATATTCGCTTTCCCTGTAACTGCCGAACCATTTGTTCATAAATATTGATACGTTTAAAACCTCCAGCCAAATGAGGCATTTCACGTTTTAATTTCTTCCACTACCTACGCCTATGCTGAATGTACTCCGCGATATCGCAGAATCATACTATGCGACATCGGTATCACGACAATTTGCATTTAATTGGTTCGTATCTAGCTTTGCGAATCGATTGACTATTTATACTCCGAATGATTAAAATACAATCAACCGGTGCTACAATTCTGCACAATACATCAGGCCGGTTTAACGCTTTTTCCAATGCATTTTAACGTTTACATTTAACTTATAGATTTCAGATCTGTCGAAAACTGCCAGAAAAATATTCACCATATTCATGTTATATGTCAGATTTATGTAGTTCGTCGAAAAGTATAGAATTTTGTTTCTGATTGTTTAGCCTATTATTATTTTAATATTTGGATGATTTGATATTGCAAATGTGTCTCATCGATCTGATGTAATATACAGACATACTTTGGACAGGAAAATGTCAATACACAATATACATCTGTATTCATATTCACAGAAATATAAATTTACATAAATGTCTGCAGTTTAATCATTAATAATTTTAAATGTAACAAAATAAAATAAAATTAGAAAAGTATAATGCAGGTATGGAACGAAGCGCACATTACATGTATTCAATCAATAGAGAATACATCTCCCACTTAGGTTCCATCCTTTCAGCCTTTTTATTTCTATAAATCTTCTTTTATAAATCTTTTATAAATCTGTACATTACTTTTTTAATTTTCGTTCATCGAGAAAAGCAAGCTTCGCGTAATATAGCGTTTCGGCGATGGATTCTGCACATGAAAATGGTAAAAAAGTTCATATAAACAAATGCACTGTTTCACCTTGTTTTCGAGTTATAATAAGTTTTATGTTGGAATAATTTATCCGTTGACAGCGACGAATTACTTCGCGAGAGAATTGGACAAGGCTTTCAGAACAATACTTGGAGAAAAGGAAAGGGTAATGCAGTCAATGGTAAAACGTTTCCAGATTTGTGTTCGGAAGCAAGGACGTCACGTTGAATAGATCTCGCGAAGTTATACAGATATAGTTTGTTAAAAAAAAAAAAACTCGTAATAGCTCTGAAACAAGATCAAACAGGGCATATGTATATATGAATATTTTTTATTGTTTTCATGTGCAGAATCTACCGTCGAAATGGGTCACCCTGCATATTTTAAATAAAATTAAGCAAATATTACAAAATAGAGCGGAGTCTAAAATGCAAAGAATCAATGACCTTTAATTTACGATAAAACCATGAATGCATAAAAGTCAGCCGACAAAAGTAGATATATATATATACATATGTATGTATGTATAGGTATATTCCAATTGTTCAATCGATAGGAAAGTTCGTTCATTCATCCCTCTCGAGCATCTCTACAGGCGTACCGTCGGTTACACCGAGTCTTCCGCCCCATCTACCGAGAAACTTTTAGCAAAGAACGAGACCGACGTAAAGCCGGACCAGATTGGTTTACTTCTATGACCACTTCGCTTCGAATTTCCTTTGATCGTGCAGGATCCACCTCCGAAAATCTTTCGCGCTTCGTCCGTGAGGAAATAAAGTGGCCCTTTTCGATACCTGACAACGAAACTTTGTAGCACGCTAAAGCCAGGATACAAATAAAGGTTTCTACAAGTGTTCATCTTGTTGGAAACTTATCGCAATCTAATAATACAATAATCCACATCGGATTTGTAAATATTGATTTTGGCGAGAATTGATTGAGAAGCCTGCAAGAAGAAAAAATAATGAATTCCTGAAGAAGGATGTTTCTTATATAAATTAATAATTCAGTGCATGTAATTGTACTAATTAATAAATCTGTTTCTTTAATCTAACAGCTGTGCGTACTTCTCTTGTTAGTATAATATTATAGTTTGGATAACATCATTTGCATACTGCATTATAATATTAGCATGATAGATATACATAATTGGTATAATGATAAACACCGATGACTCTCCTATCTATTACACTAATTTCAACGGGGAAATTATTGATAAAACCTTTACTCAACAACAACGATATTTAATAGGTATTATTATAAACAAGATGTTTGCAACTAATATAAGAAAATGAGTATCATTAATCTTTAAATTAGGTTAATCTCGTATGTCTCAATCTAGCTTCAATTTCAATCAAGTAAAAAACTTTAAACATATATTATGAGGAAATCTTTAACATACATTCGAAACAAGAAATCACGCATATTAATATTTTCTTCAAATTTACGGTAGACGATCGAAATAAACGATAGAAGATCAATCTAGATTTGATTAAAACTTCCTCAGTTATCTTTTGTAAAATAGTAATATTAATATTAAAGTATGATCTGGCAGCGAAGAATTTGCAACATATGTGGCAATAATAAAACAGTTCTCAGTCCTTCTAGTTAAATATAAAATATACGAAATTTGCAGTGAAATTTAATAGTATTCTATTTTAATAAAAATGGCCATTTTATAAGGTACGCAAAGGCTTTTGAGTATCACTACAGGACCTCTTCAAATATACGAAGAATTTTTAATTAAGTTTGAATGTTCCTGTTACGCAAGACAATCTTTTTGTACATATTTATTTATGTAAGACATAAGATACCATGTAACCCATTATACAGATCTAAAATTATTAAAAAAGAGTATAGATATAAGTAGATTTTGAAAGATTCATCTACATGAAGCAAAATGCCTTGTGATGAACTTTCTGAGATTATCGCAGTAGCGCAGCAATAGATTCCACGTTCAAAGGACAAATGTACTAAATATTTAAAACTGCTCACCTTCCTAAAGATGAGAAATTACATTCGTCTACGAACGTTGTACTAATTAGCACAGTGGCATTGCTTCGAACCTTCATGGTCCTCTCCTCTGGACTCTATTCAGTCCGCTTCGAGTTTACTATGACTACCATTGTCTGTTCAAACAATCCCTCGTGATTAATTCGGAACGTTTTCAGTGAAAACTATGACAAACCTGTGAACAAGCGGACAAGAATTCCAATGGAAGCACCAGGCGACTCACGACAATCAAAATTCCTAGTGACTATTGATCTGAATCATCATCAATGTGTTTTTCACCAGAGGTAGAGAGATTAGCGATAATTAAAAAAATAATACTTTTTACGTAGTGTCAATTCTTCCGTGACACTTGTCTCATAAAGACACAGTTCACAGCTATGTCCACATTTTCTACTACATTGCCAATTACGTAACACTTTTATGCGGTTAACTGGGAGTTGTTAAGACGCAGAAACCATAGAAACTATCCTTTAACATGTAGAGTTGCGCAAAATGTTACACCATATCGTAAGTTTCCTAGAAAAATGGCACAACTAACAATAGGAAAAATATATTTATCTAAGAATTAGTTGTAGATGGAAAATTTACAGTAGGAAATTGTTAATTACACTCAACTATTTAACAATGAATTTCTCAACGAAATTTTTCAATGTTTTCAAATTTGGAAAATCTCTAACAAAATATTGTTTAGGATGGTATATTATTGTTAACAAAATATCGAGGCAACTTTATTTTGGACTTTGATACTGTTCTTACGTAGTATCTATAATTTTATGGGATAATTATCCCGAAGAAATGTTGTTCTCGCAGATTAGCTATCTAGCTAAGAGCTAGATTCTAAGTTTTACGTTTATGGCGTAAGACAAACTTAGGTTTATATGTATGTAGTATATATGTTAATTAAGTAATTACAACGTGAATCATTTTCGTATCGATGATTTTCTGAATATATCATTCTTCTACAAGTCGACGATATGTAATTTAACTTGTAATATGTAGATGTAAAAAAGTAAATTGCATCTACTTAAAATTTTGCAATAAAGCTTCAAATATTTTGTGTCACAGTCATATTGCCGTAAAAATATAGTCCATTTGCATTTTAAGTAATAAATATGATACGAAATATATTTCGTGGCACAGAATTTCAAATAAAATTTATCTTGTTCCCAGTATTAATATCTGATATTGCCAATACTTTAACTAAATAAATCTTAATCAAATACCAAATAAATAAAATAAATCTGTCAATCGTAATTTATCAAGTGAAATACACAATTTATCAGAGTTAACAATTGACAATTGATCATTTCAGCATAGATTATAGAGAATAGACACGAGAAGAAAAAATATTCTAATTGCACAATTTGTGCTCTCGACAAAGAAGTATGCTTCAATAAAAATATTCTCGATATAAGCCATGAAGAAGTGGAAAATTGCGGTCTATTTTTAGGATCGATGGCATATCCCAAATAGACCGTTCTTTATTAAGGAAAGGAAGGGTTGAAGTTAGCGTACCGGCAGAAAGCCCTGGAAAAGTTTCGAATATGCATGGCTATGCAATTCGTGCGATCCCTAGAGGCGCAAAAGTTGAGCGGATAAAAAGTGGGTGTAAAAAGAAAGAAAAGACCAATGACGAGAGAGACAGGAAGAAAAAGACGAAAGAATGTTTCGCGCGCGAAGCAGTCGACCGTCCATTTTCATTCGTCTACCAGAAGACCAAACTTTCGGTCCCTACAAAAGGTGTACACAATTTTGGCTAATTAATTCGAGCTCACTCAATTCATCTTTCAAAATCTAAAGGTAAATTGAATCAATTCTAGTTATTCTAAGAATTTCGTTCTTACCATACAAGACCTGAATTATGATTTCGTCTCATTGATCGCTTACACTCGCATAATAGATTCTCATTTAGTGACTTAGTCGAAATTATAATTTCTGGAAGTATATAGGTTTTGGAAAAAGATCGGTGTGTTTTAAAAACTGAATTAATAAAAACAAATAATATAAAATAAAATATGTAACTATTATGTACGTCAGTACATTTTAACATAATTTATAATGTCTATATGTATACCCTAAAGAAAATAAAACCAAGTGATAAGAATGTAATATCGTTATATTTAGATGTTATTTTCGCAATGTAAATACTTCAAAAAATAAGCAGTTGAAATACAAATTTCCTTCATGCTATATATTAAATTTCAGAAATGAAATAGATATTTCATTCAATGTGTCAATTGATTTATGCAACTTATCGCGAAACACTAACAACTGCAAAAGAAGGAAATTTATAACAATCTATAAATATTGGGATTTTTCTATTAAACAAGAAATAAGTGGTCATCCAACAAATTCGTACTAATTGTTAAGCGAAGTAACGAATATGCACTTTGTTCGAAGTTATTTACAGCAACAAATTCGTTTATTTCCGCAAGTACACATAGTCATATACGTGGAATTGCGTACAATACAAGACTAATCTTAAAATACTGAATTTAATATCTGACATATAATACATACATACGTACGTACATTTGCAGCTAAAATTTGACTTCAGCTAATGTAAGATAATATAATCCACAGGTAGAAAGTAAATCGTTTCGACTAAAAGTTACGATCAATTACGTAAACGATTTTGCTCAACGCGAGAAAATTTCGATTACGCTTTAAATACGAAAATACCATTGCTAATCAGTTTGCATCGCGAAATTCGTAATTTCATTGCTCTCGTGCATGCAATGAGATAATCGATATTATCATTATAAAAGGAAATATTATTTCAGTATATTCTTAGCTTTCAAATAAATGAGAACGAACATAATAATATTGATAATATTGTACAACAGGAAAATGAATGATTCCTACGAATGCAAAATTATGCGTATTAAACAAGTAAAGAGATAGAAGCATTAACAACCTTCTACTTATTGACCATTTTTTCCCGGTCGTTCAAGGTTCTTCCTTCCTGCATACAAATATTTCCTACAATGTGCAATATGTGTAAATCGATAAACGCAATCACAAAATTGATCAAATCTTCTTTATCTTTTTTTAAATCACAATGTGGCACGATCTCGAGTATGATAATTTGAGAACATAACAGAAAATCGAATGCTACTTTCAATGTGCATTCATGAGTAGTCGAGTACATCCGTCCCATAAACGGTTATCGATGAACGTGCACATTATAGTAGCGCAATAAGAACTGCGCAATCAATCGATTTTCGGTAGTAATTCCGTTTTCATAACAGTCACTCTCAGTAATAGCCACAAAAATAACGACACGCTTGAATTAGAAACCTACCTGTTTCCATCTATAGACGAATTATCATTAATTATTAAGCAATAAGATACAGTAACTTTGTTGCCTACATATACATTAACATCCAAAAGTATCTTGATCTGATTTGTATTAACATTCAAAAGTATCTTGATCTCTTTAACATACGTAATCATAATTACAGCTATTATATATAATCACAGTCGGTAATATACGTAATTCAATCACAAAATTATCACGACTACGTATAGCAAAAGCTAATATCCAGAAAAAGGATAATTTGTAATTACAGAAAATGGCTACTTTAAACAAACTATTTTTCAGACATTTATTTTACTGGATACTAAATTCATTTAAATTTTTCTATATGTGTATATATATATATCTTTTATATTCATATATGAATTCATATTTCATAAGATCAAGTTTAAAGCTAGAAACACACTACAATCAAGTACGAAATTGATGTATGTATTCCTTGCCTTAAATTGTATCATACACTACCTAATTATCCTGACTCATTAACACGTTCACTGCCAGACGAATTTTCCATGGTTTGCCCAAGGCGCCGACGTGAACTTTTCATTATGCGATGCATATTATGTTGAAATATTATTTGCAGCAAATAAAATGAGTTATAAAATTATGCTTGAAGCATTTTTCGTGGTGAGAGCCACCGGTGACCCCCACGGCGCTATAGCCAAATCGAGTGCCGGTCACCGGTGACCCCCATGGCAGTCAACATGTTAAATATGTATAAACCGCCAAAATTACGTACTGTATTTAGTTTGTATTTTATAAACGAAGGTAAACTATGTAAAACTGGTATTATTCTTTTTCTTCTGAATCAAGGAGAACATAAACTACATTTTCTATTTTTATCTTCTAGAATTTTTTGACAATGTAGTACGTACGTGGTTTTATAAACTAATTCTTAAACAAAACTGTCGTGAGAAGCAACGACGCGAAATAAACCTATAACTTTCGCGAATTCGAAACTCGAAGATGCATGCTGCATTATTAAAATGACAACAGCGAAGCCAGAGAAAATATTTGGCTAGAATCCAATAAAGGATCGCACAATTCCACCGTAACTCACTCTCTCTCTCTTTCTCTTTCGCCGCAAGTCCTTCTAGAACAAACCGACCGGATTAAATTATAAATTACGACAGAGAGCAATAGCAGGAAAAATCAACACGTGACGATGCGGCCGGATATTCCGAGAGGAACTTTTTCGAATTTACGGGTAGACGCTCATAACATCGAAATTCAAGTACACCAATAAATACAGACGCACTATATATTATACGCTGACACATCACGTCCGCCGTAAACTTTTATTCCCATTCAAATTCTCCTTGATACGATTTTTAAAGTTCGCTTTTACGAGCGAACCACTTTTACTTAATGATCGCCTAAAATTGCTAGAAAATCATTTTACTACGCAAATAAGCCATAACGTGTAGTTCGTTCTATGGAAACTAATCACAATATGAATGCAAATAAACCGTAGGTATAAACTTCGCTCTGTGATAAAAAGGTAGCGCATCCCATAAATTTAATGTTTGTGTAACTTCTACGTACGGTAAATTAATTGATTTTCGATCTTTAAGAAATTTTATCATATAGTATGTTCTATTACTGTAGGAACTTAAAAGGAACAGTCCTATCAAAACATAAACTTTTGATAAGAAAATAATATTTCTCAAAAATTATGAATCGTTAATAATTTACTATAGCGACTGCTACGACTATACCTAATGAATGGAAAAATATTTTTGGGAACTGAAGATAGAAATTAAAGGATTGAATTAAGGGAACGGAGACTGTGACGGATAGATTATACTTCAAAGTTTTTAAGTGATCATAAACTAAACATCAGTGAAGCCAAGCAAGCGAAAACTCGACGAAATAATACTGTTGCTAGATCAAACGGAACAGAGAAATAAACATGATAAAACTGTTTCGTTCAAGCAAATTGAATAACTTTTGCTCAGAAAGGAAACAAACAGGTTAATAAAACCAGATAAGCTTAAAACTGTATTTATATTTAGAAATTACTTCGACTTTTCGGCGTAATTGCTTTTAAAAGAACAAGATTCTCATCAACCTAAAGTCGTTTTAAATAACTTTAGACATTTGCAACAAGATAAAAGTAACTAAATTATTCTACAACAAATTAAAGTTACGTATAAATGAAGAGTAACTAATTTTTAAGCTGTTCTCGTGTAAGAAATAAGAAATGTGACTAAGAACAATTTAATTCAATAGTAAAGTATCCATCTAATTGTAAGTTGTAATGTAATTTATTATCAAAGAATTGTATGTTTTCATTAATTAAATAAGTAAAGTATTTGCATGATTTATCTTTAATTATCTGATAAAATTATATCTTCTTACAAATTACCAAGTAAAAAGTATTCTAAGTAAATTTTAAGCGAGAGTGTTGAATGTTACACTTATTAGAAAAGATACGCAAACAATATTACATTCTTAAGACTCTTCACAGAATCATATTTACTTCTTCAAAAGTAAAAGTCCAGCTACGTCAAGTGACATTGCAACATCTTTTCCTTCTCATAATTAACCGCGTTCTCTCAACTATTGTTTTCTACATTGTTGTACAACCACTCAGTTAATTCATCTGGATTTTTCTCACGGTGACACAATCTTAATAGACATAAAGTTTCTTAAACATACAAGCACAAATTATAACACATAAAGTTGGTATTAAATTAACAAAATAATTGCAAATATTATATAGTCTTCTGATACGAATATTCGTATACGAGAACTCGATTCCCTTGCACAATAATTTGCCAATGAAGTAAAGATTTACCAAACAATTATATAATAACTTGCCAACCTGCGCAAAAGTTTGTTTAATCTATCAATAGAATTTAATTTTTAAATTGTCTTCTTGTAAGAAAAGAAAAATATAACTTATCAATTTATTTTCCTATAATTTTCATATTAATTCACCGTGTGATCATCAATGGCTTAAAACTATTAGGATCTACCGTCCTCAATATTCATAGATATCATCAACTAGGCGTTTTAAACGTTAATTAAAATCAGTGCATAACGGTTCGCATGGTCGAAAACCGGACCAAGCGGAAAATTCCTCATCACAAAATGGCCTCGTCATAAAATTCGTTCAAAACCTCACATCCATCCAGGTATCGCCCACCCTTTCCACGCAAAGGTATTTCAATAACTGTTCACGATGTCCTAAAAGTATGCTGAAATTAAACCTACTCGTGACGCAAATCCAAAAAATTCATATTTTTTATAACTGCGCTCCTGGAACGCTTAAAACACACGCGTTCAAATTTTTATAAATTTGGATTAGTTTTTACCTCAACTTAAACAGAACGGTTTTCAGATTTATGATATTTTACCAAGCTTACACTTAACCATTCAAGTCTCAACAATCTCATCAAGCCAGACCGGATCAGGGTGTAGTGAGTTTATAAAAAAATCAGGTTTAAAATTAACACGCTTCGAGTGTCAGAACAAGCAAATTGGCAGAAATATGAGGAGATTAGAAAAAAGGACCTAAAATCTAAAGCATGGCCGTACGAGAGGATTTTGAGCGCGTAGTCAATGTACTTCATATGAGCCGCTTATTTGTCGAATCGGTTATCTCTACAAAACAGGAAGTAGGGAAAATTGATGATATTATACATATATGATTATATGATATGATACAGATATGATATTTTTTTGTTTTTTTTTTTTTTTGAAAATGTAGAGTTAGCCACATTGGCCTGTGAACAGCTCTATACAAGATATTGAAATTGGTTGAAATTTATTGAAATTTATTGAAATTAATTGATATTTATTGAAATGTATTGAGATTTATCGAAATTTATTACAATTTATTTCTATTACAATATCTTCAATTTCTCTTTCTCAATTACTAATTTATTGAAATTGTAATTAATATTTGCATTTCTCTTACTTGTAAATGAGACATCATTACTTATAACCAGACTGTGGGTGTTACAGATTTACGAATGCTTAAAAATGCAAAAATGCAGGTAATACACATACTGTTCAAAGTAGATGAACATTACGTAAATACTGAGAGAGAACATTTAGAAATGTAATTACTAAATGGTGCAGATGTTAAAAGCCTCAAACAATTAGTTTATTAATAAATACATACATACATACATATATTCATATTAATCTTGGTTTGTGAAAAAGAATAAAATACTTTTTCAGAAAATACAATTTTAACAACTAACTGTCATCATATTTTTTCATTTTATACATGTAAAATATACGATCTACATGCATACGCGCATGAGTTTAATATATTTTATTTTTGCATTATATTGTTGCAAATAATTTTGATAGAATATTCTCTTATAAGTCTCAATTACAGATCTTTGTATTTTTACCATTATTACAGGCGTGTAGCCTCCTAATTATTTTCACCACATTTACGAAATCATCCTGTAATTCCACTAGCACCTATATAGCACAAAACCATAAAACTTTTTTTAATATCCAACATATAAAAGAAAATTCAATTCTACTAACAACAACGTAACATAAATTTTTCGCTTAGATATTTTAATATAAAATGAAATCCGTCATTCACAGCGAAACATATTTCTATAGAATCCATATATCAAATAAAAATTGATTGAATATAAAAGAGAATTGATAAATCTCAATCAGAGTTAATGAAAAATAATGTAGCCACTTACAAGAGAAGCGGAGTAGCAAAAAGTCGTGCAACTAAACACACAGGGGCGCGTGCCCATTCCCAAAACACGTGGTTCAGCGGCGCATGAAAACAAGTTCACGGATACCTTTCTCCGCACGATCAAAGTCACATTCCACAGTAGACACATTACGCGTAGCGCGCTATTTATTTCACAGTTACCGTAATACACTTATAAACGTGACAAACGCTACTAAACGAAACCAACTAACTTAATTCTCGAAAAACTCCAACCACGTTTACAAAATTTCACATGCGATATAAATCTGTTATTACGAACGAGAGATCTCGACAATCGAAACTGACTATCGAAGTCGACTTTCGATGTTGACATTTCATCTTATAAAGCAGACATTTCTAATCCTATTAGAATGACGTACGTTATAATCCTATTAGAGTCATAAATATGGAGAAAATGTCAACACAGCGCGTCTATAATGCACATGTTTAACAACAGGATAGTAGTATCTGAAGATGTAACGTATAGAGAACAGAGCTCATCGGATCAGGTTGAAGTGGGGCGCACGCGAAATACAGGTGTGCGAGGAGGACAGCAGGAGCACGTGACACGTGAAACGCACGCTTGGTTGAAATCACGCGATTTTATATCCACAGAGACGAAAAATGGACTCAGAGGTTTGACGTAATAAAGAGAAGAAAATCGTCAAACGAAAGAAAGGTAAGAAGAGAAAGAGCAGTGAGGAAAAGCGATAAAAGGGAAGTGGCACTGGCAGAACGAGCATTAGCAGTCCAGTTGGTTAGGTTGGTTGGTGTGCGTCTACCAAGCGAACAGGCAGGCAGACAACAAAGGTGAAAAGAGAGTAAGAGTGTGTAAAAGAGAAAAGAAGAGGATCGAGGTCCTTTTTGTAACCGCTTACCTCGTGCGCCCGGGGATGCTGGTGACTGCAGTGACGATGCTCGAACATTCCACACACAAGATCCATACCACACACCACGATGATGACGACGAGGAGCAATACGACGGTGCCGCATTGCATCTTCAACCGCACTCGAGCCGCCATCACAGACGACGCTCGCGCTCGCAAAGCATGACACATACTGAACGCGCCTGCCGACGCCGCGCATTTATATAAGCGTCGCGGCACCCAGCGCCGCGCCACTCGCGTTCGATACCTAGAGCGCGGCAGACGCTCTCTGCTGTCGCCGCGATAACTCCCTCGGGAGTAACCTGCAAAGAAATCGAAGGGTTACTGTCATAAATGCTGTGAAACTACCTTGTATTATACTCCGTTTTAACAGCTTGTCGAGTAATCTTTCTCGATGTTTCTATAAGAAATCATTTTTCTTTGTTTAGTAGTTTTAACAGAAAAATAATTTTATTATCGTTTTATTAAGTTTTCTAATTTCGAATAACATTTTTTTACGAGGATCTTGTTAGTCATTTTATCTTTACGTACTGATAATCTATAATAATTTTTGTTTGAGAGAAATTCATTTTGTTTTACATCACAATTTGGCTGATACCCACACAATTATTTAATGGAAGTAAGATGTTTTTGGGAAATATGAGAACATTGTATGAAAATATTCTTTTCCCAAAATTTAAATTTAAAAATTGAGAGTATTATAATGTCATTTATGCAAAAGCTAAGGTATAAAGGTATTTTTTATAAATATTCGAAAAATAGATTTGTTCCTAAGTTCAAGATATAATTTATGTTACATTGAAGTAATATTTATTCTGTAATAAATGAATATGTAGAATACCTAGTGCATTTATGATATGACTTATGTTTTTAAAAACATACCAAAGGAGGTAATATGTAAAGAGTACTATATAATATATACTAGAGTTAAGGAAAAAGAAAACAACAATATTTAGAAAGAAATATTGATATTTTATTCAACAGATTATGTTACAGAGATAACCTGTATTTTATACAATTTCTAAATTGTAATTATTAAATATTTAACCTTAATCTTACACTGACATTACTATGAGAAATAGTAACAAATTGTATAAATTATATATTTGGTTTTTACATATACACGATATATTACATGTACGATAAATTAAACATTTTTCTTTTTTAATTTTTGCATATTTCTGCATACCAACTCTTGCTTTTTACACAATTCTTACTAACGCAATGGGGGCAACGTGTTAAAAACATGGGACTCACTGGCCTATTCGATTTAAGGTGAGAAGCAACGATATCTGTCAAAGCTGCTATAAACGTAGGATGATCATTAGGTGCAGCAGTTCTCCGTATTTTGTCAATGCCAAGCTAAATACAAAAGAAGGTAAAAAATATTTCTCCGTAGTTAAATTCTCTTTTTCTGAATTAAAAGTAATATGCAACACTTACTTCCTCAGCTAATTCTTTGCAATACTCAATGTCCAATTCATGAAGAGTTTCAATATGTTCGTTAACAAATGCTACTGGAACTAATATAAAATGCTTTTTGCCTTGCTTTACATACGCTTTTATTGCGTCATCGGTAAAAGGCTCCAACCAAGATACAGGTCCAACCTAAATATACACAGTAATAAATCAGAATATAAATTAGCATAAATTTTAATGTATTTCGTTGTATGTTTTTAACTATTCGATGGAAAGAAAAATGTGACATGTGTTGTTTATTTTCAAGTGAACTATAACGAGGTGCAATAATTGAGACATAATTTCATTTAAAAAGAAATAGACTTTTCCGTAGAAGAGGATATATAGCAACGGTATCTCATTTAGCTTATCAAAGAATCCGTGAATTTTAATGAACCAGTAAATGTCAAAAACCTTGTAATTTTACTCCTAGCAGTTTCACTATGCATCATATATGTAGAGTGACAGAATTCATTCTTTTATTAAGAATATGTCAATACATTGTATATAACATTCCATTTAACAAAACGTGAATAATTTCGAAAACTTGGGAAGCATCACATTTGATAAATAAAATAATACGAAAACAATGTCTGTACCTTTGACTGCCATACCAATTTGTATGGATTACAATATTGTAATTTTTCCATTACTAAGGCAACTGTACCTGCTACCTCAGATGCATAAGTATCGCCCCTAGATACGGCCTAAAATACAATGCAAAACGCAATATTCAAGCAATTATAATACACATCAATTTGCTGTTAGTACTGGAAAGTAACCTTCATTGGTAACGAATGAGCCGAAAATAAAATTATGACATCGCCCCTTATATCCTTAGGGAACTGAGCTAATTCCCCTTTAATTCTTTCTGTAATTGTCTCTATGAACAATGGATGCGTTGCCCATCTATCTATTACGCTCCACTTCATGTTAGGAGGTAATTTTCTGTAAATTATGAATTTCTGAGTACTGTCTAATACATTTTTGCACTGTATCGAGATACTAATTTATCTTATCATTATGTTTCGATAAATATACTTCAGAAAGATTAGTTATGAATATAAAGCAAAATGCGCACTAAAATGGCAGCACATTTTATATTCTAATAAATTCTTCGTTTTAACGTCTGAAGATAATTCTTTGTGCTTTTATGTTTTCATTAATTAAAATATTTATTATGTACATAAATGCACGTTACAGAATATACAATTTTTTATATATCACGAAAAAGAATGAAAAGACATGAAACGATAAGATATTATGATCAATCTCTGTGATTAAATATATTTATTAGATTTCATTTAAAATGTGTGTATATATATATGTGTGTGTAAATTTATTAGCACATTTTTTGCATGTTATTTGTTTTTTATTAGATGTATATATAGCTTAGAATGCTTACAGTGTATGCACGCTATAATAATTGTATACGGCATCTTTATCAAACAAAAGTCGAATTGTCTATGTTTAGTAATGAATCATATAAACACGAATAACATGAATAACATACATGTTTAAAGGTATGCTTCATCTTTAAAAAGTTATATACAATAATTTTTGACATGCTAAGAAAAGATTTTGCATAAAAAATATTCGTTGCATGCTTGATTGCACATCTATGTATATCGTATTGTCCAATCTTTACTTATAAGTAACCTAAGTTTTCTCAACTCTCGACGAAAGTTTCGTGTCGTAAATACGGAGATTTAAAAGACTAGCCGATTGTTTATCGGGCAGTCAAAGAGATTAATTATACCTTTCATACTAGCTAAAGAACATGTTTCAAAAAATCAACTATAGCATGACTTGAGCAAATTAAGTATGACACGGAAAAATATATGCGTGGGACATCTGAAGAAAATGAAAATGTATGAGCTGCCTGAATATTTTTTTTCTTTATAAAATATTACTGAAAGCTCTTTTCTAATTAGTTATCAAATAAATAATCAATATGCAGCGAAAAAAATAAAAATTAAATATTGTGTCAAAGATGATTAATCATATTAAACTAAGTATTATGTAATTTCAAATACAAAACAATTTGTAGAATAATAAATAATTACAATTTTTATATCATACCATGTATGATTATATTTATAAAATATGTATCTTAAAACATGCTGTCACTTTAATACAGTGGTAATACATTTTAACATCTTCACGTATACTTCAAAATGTATATAATACACTAACAGCTTTTAATTCCTTTATTGTAACAATATTGCAAAAAGAATTCATAAGTAACTACCTGTTCAAATAATATTTATATATTTCAATAAAACTCGATCCACTTGTAGCACAACAATATTGAGGATACTGAGAAAAGACAACTGTATGTTCAACTCCATCTCTAAAATGAAAATGTATATATATTGCATAAAAGAAAATTATTTGTTACATTTTATTAACTTTATTCAGTATTTATCTTCATTTGATGATATATTCTACTATCTTTGTATGTTTATATGTAGAATTCTTACTCTTCTATCTTTTGCAATGTATTTTCAGTAAGGGGATTAGCATAACGAAATGCAACATAATGTTTATGAGGTGCAGTTTCTGGTGAAATATTATCCAATTTCTCACACAAAAGTTTACCCTGTGTGTTTGTCCATTCTAAAATGGGAGATTTGCCACCAATTTCTGAATATTTTTTCTGTACCTTGGGAGTACGGGACTTTGCTATCCAAGGACCTAATTGGCTGTAATACATATTGTTACATGGAATCTTAACTTAACATTGATTTGGTTGCTATAAATTATTAAAATTCATCAAACTAAACCTTTGGAATGGCAGTTGAATCATATCACGATCGGTCATTATACGTAATAAATACTCATGCACCTCTTCTAACTTACTGGGACCACCCATATTTAACATTAAGATACCAGTTTTTGGTTTAACATCAGTTTGTTTTAAATTTGTTGTAGAAAATTGACGCCAGGGCAAAATGGAAGATTTTGCACATTGTTTCCCTGAATACCAACATAAAAATATACTTAAAAAAGTAAATACTAGAGCAAAAATTAACAATACCAAACATTATATATAAGAACATACTCTGGTATTAACATCAAAATATTTAATAAATGAAATAGTACTGGACTTCATTTTCATATTCTTATTTTATTACAATATATAATTTGTACATTTTTACTATCTAATGGTTTGCATACGTGTGTGTAAACTACTTTAACTACACAATAAAAAATCTAAAATACCTATATACAAATATAAAGTGTATATAATATATATTTTACTTACCAATTTGAAGTACGTTCATTAATTTACTAACCATCTTTAACAAATTAACACTCTCGAAAAAACAATTTTATCTGTCAAATACTTGCAAAGATTGTGATTCCTGCACAATCACGCTTATGTGGTATATCTTATTCACTGTATCATTAAAATATAGGTTAGGCTTAGGAGTGAGGTTATGTTCGCCTAATAGGATTCCGCATAACGTAAGTAATTATACGTTCACGTCAAATGAAATTTTAGACACGCGTTTTTGTTATAAATCACTGATTTAATGAAAATACAAAAGGTAACTAGGATTAATACATTTAATACATAATATTACGATTTAATCATAATCTTCGTACAGTCAAAACAAAATCATGACAGATGAAAACATCGAAGAACTCGGACCATCGGATTTAGGCACACTTGATTAGTAAGTAATACATACCGTATTCGTAAATGTGAAACACTCGATAAGCATTACTTTATGTCACAATTATGTTTCAGTTGGGAGAGGATTTATTCAGAAGAACTTGATAATTTTAAGGAACACGGAGATGTAGGTGAAATATGGTTTGGTAGAAATAATACACTAAAAGTCATACGGTAAGTTATTCGAACAAGACACGAAAATTTCATGTAACAACACGAAAAGTACATGTATACAAGTACACGTAATTAATACAAGCACTTTTCACGTAAACAGTATAGTATTTTACTCGTGAGACTAGTGCTGCTATCTTTCGTAAGTTATAGCTACCAAAATTTGTATCATTAGAAGGTAAAATCTTTAAATCGCTATTCAAATTCAAATAAGATAATTTCTATTTGTTTTTATACGATTGAGTTCATAATTAGAATAATTATGTATTATAATTATATATGTGTATAGTAATTATATAATAGTAGCAGCTCCTGTAATATTTACTTTACTATAATATTATCTTATTTTTATATATCTTCTTCTTATATTATATATGTTTTTAAATGTATTCCTTATTAATATTCTGTCTAATATTTCAGTTGGATTAATACGCAATTAAAACTTAACAAAGATGACAAAATAGTCGATATAGGATGTGGAAACGGAATGACATTAGTGGAACTTGCAAAACAAGGTTTTGAAAAATTGCTAGGCGTAGATTATTCGGAGAATGCAGTGGACTTAGCTCGTGAAGTACTGAAGGAAAATAATATGTCACACGTCGAATTAAAAGTTTGCGATATACTCGATTCAGAAAATTTTAATTTACCGATTGACTTTAAATTAGTACATGATAAAGGAACTTACGATGCCATCAGCTTACATCCAGAAGATCCTTCGTCAAAACGGCAAAAGTATATAGAAAATATGTACAAAATTCTGTTACCTTCTGGTTACCTAGTTTTAACTTCATGTAATTGGACTAAAGAAGAAATAGAGAAACATTTTCAAAATTGTAAGTTATGTTATTACTCGAAGCTATAATTACATTCGTTAATAACAAATTAATATTTATCGTTAATAACATATATGACAATATTAATAACATTAATATAATTTACAAAATTTTAGATTTTGATATCTTACACGTGCTTCCTGCTGACACATTTGTATTTGGTGGACAAACTGGAAACATTGTAACACAATTAGTTCTCCAAAAGAAATAATAAAAAGATCGATTAACAAAATATATGAAGTATTCCATTTATTTACTTTTTATAATTGACTCGTATAGTCTACAATTAATATGTTATTAAGTAGTACGGTGATACATATGTTCAGAATACAGAAAAAATTTATTAGTGCATAATATATTCGTGCTAATAACATATTCAAATAGTGGAGACGAGTAGTACAGTTCGTTATTATGCTACTATCAATTTACAAACGTTATAAAATGCTATGCATCATAATCGAAATAAATATTGCTGTCCATTTGTGTTCTGATAAATTCGCATTAACGTAAATTATTAGTATACATATTATTTAGTTTTATAGTTATTACATAGTTTGTTTCATACAGTCATTGGTACTTGAGGCATTATTGGCATGTTAAAACTTTATATTATATGTATTTACGTACGTCTAACTGCTACATTGGGATTATCGACTTAAAATTTGCTAGCTGTAACTACGAATAAATCGTGAACGAAAAGGCATTGTTTTTTACTTATGTAGATACTAAATTGAACGATCTGTAATAGTACTTACTATATTCTATTTGATAAAATTGTGTGATAGTAATATCTTAAGTTACAACTTTTTTTATAATATATAGAATGAAGTTGTTATATCATACAAAATTTCATTAGGCACGTTAAATTTTAATAACTGAACATTTTACAGAATTGAAATTTTAAAGAAATATTATTCAAAAATAAAAACTAGTTAACATAAAGTGTCCCAGTGCAGGTGATATAATCAGCTAGGAACCAAGATGAAGAACAAATAAATTTTTTAACTTGGGACACTGCTTTCGTGAAAATTAAATTCGAAAATTTGTCGAATAGATATGACTAATTATCGATCCTACAAGTAATATGATTTTACTTAACATAATGTAGAATAAATTAAGTTAAAACGGAAAATGCAGAATATACATTGCTTTCTTTGTTTAAAGTCACATATTTGAGAAAATTGGACTTGAAATAGAAGTGATCAATAGCCACACTGAGTGCACGTATATATGCTTCATGAATTTTGAAACTCAATTTTCTCGACTACACACGAAATAAAAAAGCATTATTCTCTTCTCCGTCTTTCGCGTATACGATATAATACCTTCCTACCTGATCATATAATCTGTCTTGAGACATCTTGTATATTTATAGTTAGAATTATGTAGCGCTACTGAATCTTTGATACAAAAGGAGTAGATCATAATTTCGCAAATTATATTTGAATGAAATTATATTTTATCATATAACACGATATTATATATATATAATATAAAAAGTCAAATTTTTGTATTCTGTAAACTAGTGCAGATCAGCTTAGATTATTCTAGAAATGAATTGACAAATTTTACATGAAACGAACAAATTCTATCATTACCTTCGATAATTTTCAAAAGAAGAACTGACTTCTCAGTTTAATTAATATAATCATTATATCATAAATATATTATAAAATATTCCAACAAAGTTAAACATAATTATGGTACATATATGTTAATGTTCTATACTCTAAGAAAATTATAAACTTTACATGTACATGCAACTAAATACAACTAGACAACAAATTGCAGAACAAAGTGTTTCGATCATGAATTAAAATTCTTTACTTATATCTAAGTCGTTGATTCTAATATGTCCCGTGAATTACCTAATATTCTACACTAATGTAATTTCTATTGCAAAGTTCCAAGTATTAATTATACTTATAAATATTTAAAAGATAAGAATCAATAATCATAGACATACAATACAGAGATTGAAATTACGGTAAAATGTAGGTAAAACATTTTACAAAACCCTACTACAAAGTTTTACGAAAAAATTGCTCTTAAGTGAAGGATTCATTACATATCCATACTTAAATAACGATATGTTATTGAAATATTTTAATTATCTTTAAGTATCTTAATATACCGTATAATAGACGTTTGCACTATGGAATAAAATTTAATTCTTAACAGTACAAAACAAATCTATGAGAGATTGTCAACATTAAATATGAAATACGTATATTTTAAAAAATTAAGTATTTTGAATTATGATAATACATATGTTACTACATTGCATTACTATTAATTAGAAAATGTAGTGACAACTGAAACAACCATAATCATAACGAAGGTTATAGGACAATTAAGAATTAGAATATATTATGTTTTGTACCTATTGATGTTGCACATATTTTTTCATAAAATGAATTATCCAAAAATACAATAAAATATTTTAAATATACCTAACTAGTATTTATTTTAAACACACGAAAGATATATTTTTAAACACAATTACTTGCAACGAAAATATAATATATTTTTTAAAGTTATGTCGCGTATAAGTAATTTATTACTTTCCAAGTACAGTTATTAAACCCAATAGTAGTTATGAAACACATTTAAAATTTGTACTATAATTGCGGTAAACTTAAGACTATGTTCTAACTCTACGCAACATGGTATTTTTGGTTGATTCATAGTTTAGAGTTTCAGCAATGTTTTAGCAGATTTACAATTTTGAAGAATTTATAAGGTACGTCTTGCAATATTCAAATTAACAGAAATTTTGTTTCATAATACTCAATGTAAGTAATAGAAGTGTTGTGTGAAATATGAGGACGGATGAGCTACCTGTGAAAAAAATTCATTGCAGTTAGAAACTTTTTCAAGTTACATGTAATTCTTAATTTTGCGATTATAGAAATTTTTGCTTAAGAGATGACTCGATTAAGAACGTGATGACATACCATTGCAAAATAATACACCCTCTTCGTTATATCCTTCTTGGCAATAGCAACGTTTTCCGGACATGGAATTGTTCCGTTGTACGCAATGTGCACCCTCAATGCATTCAGAATCATCGTTACATGAAGTATGTAACGCTACAATAGAAATATACATTGATCAGGTATGTTATTAATTAGATATAGAAGTGAATTAAATTTTTACATTTACATTTATATCGTTAGATAACTGTAAGAGCATTTAAAGTATTATATTTGTAATTATATTGTATAAATAGATTTAAATTAATAATAAAAAGATATCGCGCAGGAATATGGATACTGACTAATTCAAATTGAAGTGAAATAATTTTCGAATGAATATTTATCAAACATTCTTTTTTAAGAAAGGGATTATAGAACTTGTGATAAGCATTTCGATAAACAATGTTAGCAATGAATACTTAAATTAAAATACATGTATATTACATTAGATGGGAAATCTTACGCGTAATGATAATTTTATTTCAAAGTTTGACAGATTTAATTTAGAATTTCTATAGTATTCGTATACTGCATATCTTAATGGAGTATTATCGTTTTGTTAAAATCTTTTGGACTTGCTATAATCAATATCTATATATTTTTATCTGTTTTTAGAGCAGAACCATATGTTCCTAATCATCGTAAAAGATGCATTTTAACTTCACGCGGACGCGTAACTTTCAACCATTGTATTTACTATAATCCTGTAATCAATGTAACAACATTTTCAAATTACTTCTCCTCTGATATCCACTAAATTATGCATCTACTACAATAATTACTAATACAAATCTAAAAACGCTCATTCTAAACATTTAATTAAAATCTTAATACGAAGTAATTTACTAAGAATTTAATTTCTTTGCAATTCGAAAATGTAATACGTAATACCTTTAATAGCAATATTCAACTAATTTTCTAATTACGTGATATATCGACTTTTATGTTTGCATCATGAAATAGCAAGAGTATATTAGAAAACAGGTAAATTGGTGTTGGAGTATAGCAAGCTACAATGATATTCGTAAAGCTTTTCAATTTGCATAGATAACCTCGGTGCTGGTACTAATACCATCATATGTTCGCATATTGCAAGAGAGCACGTGAGTATATGCAAATGACAGTAGTACCTTGTGTACGAAGAAATTCGATATGTCCCTCTCTTTTTTAATTAAATCCAAGATTTATTTAAAATAACTATAACATAATCTCCTATGCACGATCTTAAATTCTCAAGTGTATAATTATATAAATTAAATAATAATTATAATAACGATCACACATGTATATAGCAATTAAACCATAATAATTATAAACTACGTGGATCGTCACAAATAAAAAAGTTCAAGTTTCTAAAAATATTTAGGAAGAATAAATTACCTTTGAATTTATTGGTACACGCGCCATTAAGAGGAGCGGAATAGTCTCCACAAAGACAACGTGTTCTTCCGTCACGATGATCCGACATACATGTTGTATTTTGGATTCCAGCGCAATCAGACTCCAATTTACATTCTCGAGCTTTCCCGACTGAAATTACAACCAATCCTTATGCGTGAAAGCGTTTTCTAACTCTCTAAATTTTGCTATTTTATTTGTATTTGTTTAGAAATTATAGATCTGTCCAAGAATGATAACATTCTTTTTTATAGTTTCAATTTGTTTAATACAAATAATACGAAATACGGCGATATATACATTCTTTTGGACAACAGTGCTGTAAAGTATTACTTTATAATCGTACAAAAGTGCATTGCCGCAATTAGCAAGCGGCATCATCAAGACCAACAAGTCACAAGAATTTGAATATCTGAAAAGTTTTCCTTTCAAATGCCTGAGAAAAATCGCACATTTTAATACAATTGAGAGAATTGACAGATTGTTCCTTAAGTTGATAAGTCTCTTTGCTTAACCTGGTGTAGGCGGTGGTGGAGAATTTTGGTTCTGCGTTGGGCTGGGTTTGCCGAATGTCGTAAGGGCCCAAGTAGACGACGGTGATACGAAAAACACCAATAGAAGAAACGTCGCAAGTAATTGAAGATTTTTCGTCTTCTTCATCTTCGCCGGATTTACTTGTTGCAGCTGCGATATATGTACTTAAAACCCGCCGAAATGCCTATTTAACACTTAGCTTGTTCACTAGTCACTAACTTTCGAAGTTACAAAGTTTCGATTGCAAGACAGAAAATCACTTGCTGCTGTTCACCAAGATATCAACCCTGACCGTCTTTTGTTGCAACGAAGTTAACGTCCGCACAAACTTTGCAAATTGCTTCGATGTACACTGATATCTAAATGACTATCGTAGTATCATTACAGGTAATAACGTTTAAGTTTGCAAGAGAAGGTGGAAGAAAAATTTGCTCGCTGTTGCTTTCAAGTTGATTTTTATTTGAACGGAATACTATTACGTTCTATTCGAGAACTGCGTGTTACAAGGACGTTGGAAGGCCTTTTAAGCCTTTGAAGCATCCCCACCCTAACCCCATGTGCTGCCACCACCGAAGTAGAAAGTACTCTACACCAAAACGTGGTTGGCCTACCACACCGTTGAAGAATCGGAGTATGCTTTCGCTCCCTTAAGTTTCGATCGTGGCAGGAGTTGTAGCCAGGAGAAATAGAACGGTTCCGTGCTAGAACAAAGCATCTCAGCTTTAACTTCGTCACGATATATTGTACTTTCACGCTTTCGCCAAACAACTGTTTATTACGTTGAATAGATAGATTTTCGAAACTGCATATTTTCTGAATATTTTCCTACGCACTTTGGGCTGCTTATTTTGGATTAGAATAATATTTAACTATTTAAAGAAATTACCGATGGATTTTTGAAACTGCATATTTGCTACATACTTCGGATTATTAAAGTTGCAATAATGTCTAATAGATATATGTCAAAAAGAAAAAAAATTGCAGAGAGTATCATCATATAATCGAAACATTATATGATTAATTCTAAATACGTTAAATAGATTTTACATTATTATATGCAGTGATATTTTATAAATATTTCGTTACTTGTTTCGAGCTATTGAAAGTTAGAATGCTAGTCAATAAGTATATAGTTAAAAATTGGAACAGATATTGTCAGGTGATTAAAATGTCAAATATTTCGTTCTAATTATTATTCATTATGTGGTATATCGTTATATGTATATGCAGTTTATAATGGTTTATGGTATTAATATGGTATTATCATAATCACTTGTGTTTAAAGCGATTATCGAAGAGCCTAGTATTGTTACATTTTAGCTGGATATCAGAATTTCAATTTTGTTTGTACCGTGTTTTTTCATCCATGAACTGTTAAATTTTCCAGGAATTTTATTACAGTTTCTGCAAACGTCTATTTTTATGAGTGGGTTTAACAAGGGATAATAAAAATTTTCGTCGAACTCAGCACGGTGGTGTTACCGTTCGAAAACTGCACATTTTAAGACTCATGAGATATACTAGATGAGCTCAAATTTACAGCTAGACAGGGTCTGAAAGAAGCAGAATAAAAGTAGTATAAAAAATCATTCTGTAAAAGCACATAACGATTGTTAACGTTTCTTTCAGAGAATACAATTCATAATCACAATAATCCAAGTTTTGGCAGTTTTACCGACGTTTGACAAGTTTCCTTAGATGTAGCAAAGGTTAATTTGATAGGGTTGTATGTGATAAATGTGAAAAAAATCACAAAATTTATCACTGTTTCGAAGGAAGTAGTACACGAAAAGTCGTGTTTCGTTTTACACAGTCACGAAACCTTAACGGTCATACAACTCCCCTATCCATTAGAAGATCAAGCCTCATTTAAAGCTCAGTATCTCATTTAAAAATGTTAATTTCATTCCAACTGATTTTCTGGATAAAAACTTCACTTTTGAAGGTATATATAGTTCAACTATATTTAAATAATTCTAAAAGACTGCCATATATTTCAAGATTTATTTTAAACAAATGTTTATGAATTTTAGCTATAATTTTAGGGATGAAAATGTCAAAAATATCGTAATCGATAAAATGAAATGTGGAACGCCCATTTAACTGATCCAGGATCACTTCGCGTCGAGTCGGTTATTATCCTGGAAATAGGTGTTCTGGGAATTATCAGCTGCCTACATATTCTTGCAGTGGCTCGCGTTAATATCTGTGTATACATTATGAATACATTGCTGTTCCATACATTGCCGTTTATAACAGCATTAACGAATTGGTTGCTTTTTACTCTCTTAACATTGTTATCATGCTTTCGTATTGTTAACAAATTTCTTAAGATTGAGGAAGATACAGAAGAACCGTTACTGACATACGTGATTTTTCATTTGACTACATATATGTTAAAATACTTCTTAACCATTAAAAATCTTTTTCTTGTAATAAAAGAGAATGAGACATCAAAATTCGAGGACCTCGACTTAAAACACTCATTGTATTCAGCAAAATCATATACACGATCTATATACTTAATTTATAAATGCATAAAAATCTGCGGTATAACAATTATAATTCCTTCATCGGACATCGTTGTTTGTTCCTTGACGAGTTCGATAAGTGGAGTTCTGCTGTACACTAACGTTAATTCGCTGAACACTTAACAGTACACCTAGGCTAGACATAAATGGATTTTGTAACTACAAACTGAAATTGACATTTACTAACCGCACGTGTTATAAGGAAACCTAAATTGTATTATTACATTATTTTATTAATGTTTATAATTACAGTTGGCAAATGTTTCGTAATGTACGGACGGCAGTGTGGGTATCGTATTGATTTATAATAAATTACAAGGAATAGGCGGTAACACGACTAGCGAATCACGACAACTTCGACTTGGTAGCCCCCCTAACGTACTTAACATCCCCGCCCACTCTGATAACTAACAATTAGAAGTTAGCAAGATGGTGGTGCAAGTTGACTAGATTATCAAGTATAACATAGAGATGGAAAGAATTTTCCATGAACGGCACAGGCTCAAAGTGTGTACTCTTCACTATCGCTCATCGTCATACGTTGCTACATTGTTTTGTTTGTATATGTGACCACTTTCGGTTAATACGCCTATTTAATTTTACTTACTCCTACTTGAGTTTGTCAAGAACAACCACCAATCGGACCCGCATTTTTTCCGCAGAATTTCTTGCCATCCTCGCGATACCCACGAATTACTCGCGCGCCTTCCCACGAGCTTGCGACGGCTATCGGTATTTAATGTATAAATGTCAGGTTCTGGTACTTTATATGGCGTGAAGGAACCGTAATTTTCGTTCTGTCGTTCTGACTACTCTGCTAGTGGTTTTATCGATAATCCTGTTATCCTTGCAATGTTTAATTTTATTCGGGACACATTCCTCTTGTGGCGATACGACGATTTACGCGGTCAATTAATGCGTCGAATAATTGTGGCGCGTCTTTTTGTGGAATTCTTTCGAGAATACTCCGTCATAGCCTTCCGGATGTCTTGAAAGTTGTCGTTTTACCTTCGTTGTTATTTGAAGCCGTCGAGACAAGATGAAATTGCACGGTACTAAGTCTGACGAACGAGGTGGATAGTGCAACGTTTTAATTTGTTTGTTTTCGAGATAAGCAGTTCATACAATAGAAGCCGATTTTGCGACGCGTGAACGAACCCTACTCTGATGAACATTGTTACAACCCTGCTTCTAGTGATATAATCGCCATAAACGTTGATATCGCCACTGACTTTTTGTAGTCTTCAGGACTTCGGTTATTTTCCGGAGAAGACTATGTATATGTATATTTATGGGAAAGGGACGATCAACGAGAACTTCCAAAAATTATCTTTAATGTACGTCTTCTTGGTGGCTAGCTAAGTCCATTAGAAAGTAGCACACTTTGAAACACTGTATCATTAAACATTAAAGAGGCGTTATTGAATTAGACTTCGCTCATATTTGTAATCATTGCAAACACTAATTTTTCATCTATTCATCTAGGTATTGGATAATAGTAAATTCCACCTGCTTAACCTTATCAATCTCTGTCTAAGTTAATAATATTATAATCTAAGTTATTTCTTTGCGTTTTCGAGTTATTACATTTTTTTGATATTACGGTATTTTGTATCGACCAAATTAAACAATTTACTCTTGGCAAGCGTACAAGGAGTTTCCTGCTATCTTCTATAAATAAAGAAAGTAAACGGTATCAAAGTAACTGTAGCTGACGATTCAATTGGTTTGAACATAGCAAATATGCATGCCCGAAATACGTATACGAAAGTTGAGAAATTTATAACGTTGTTCCTACTATCTTATGGTTGAAATTTGCAGAATTGTGTGTTCATGCACGCTAGGTATATTGTACTACCTTCGAGCATCAATTACTACATGCTGTCGACATATCACGAAGATTTCGTAACAGTCGGGCCTGTCTCGTATTTTCGAAAGAAGAAGGTATCGGAAGTGGATCGTGAATATTCACGTGGTTCGTTTGCGTGTTTTATTGAACGAGTAACAATTACCCCGACATGAACAAGATAATTGATTTCTATATAATTTATGTACATTCTTAATCAACATATGTACATTGGAATTCCCGTAACATTAATGTCTAGGTTCACGTGTCTTGTAGGATTGAGAAGAAGAAGGTCACTGAGAGCAGCTAATCTGTTTCTTCCTATTCCACCTTGTACAATGGAAAGCGAAAGAATTGAAATAGGGGAAGGAAAACGTATTGTAGGATTGGAAAGAAGAAGGTCACTGAGAGCAGCTAATCTGTTGTTTCTTTCTATTTTACCTTGTACAGTGAAAAGCGAAAGAATTCAAATTGAGAAAAGAAAAGATATATACAAACATGAAACCTAATCTGTCGAACGTTGTGATCTTTATTTTGATAGAACAAAATGGATCATACGTAATTCGATAAAATAGTATAAAACGGAAAATATTGTGCATCCATTATTTCCTTATAAAACGAAGAAACTTTTTGGACGACTTAATATTTGAAAATTGAAAAGACGTTGGGAAATATTCAAAGAGGAGAGAAATGATGAGTAATACACGCTGTGAATTGTAAATGGTTTATTGTTATTCGAAAGCTAGTGAGAAAGGCGACCCTTGTTCACGATTGTCCTTCTTCCGGAAAGCAAAGCATAGTAAACTCATTATTTCAAAGTTAATTCAGAAATAGGTACATTTGAATGGTTGAAGCTCAACTCGAGACTCGTGTTACTCAGTTGTTGCATATCGCGCTTAGAACAGAATATGTTAACCTTTAGAACCTATAAAAATAGCAGAATGCCATTAACGAATCAGAATTTGCAAGTGTTGTGTATTGTAATACGTATGCCAGATATCATGAAAGCACGCGTAACCCTAAATTCTTGGTTGCTTGACAAACAATCACTGCAATCTTTCTTTCTTATTCTTTGTTAGATTGATAATGGTAATAATGTGGAAAATGTAATGGGAAGGAAATATGTAGAAAGATTTCTAGTTTGAGTGCTCGTTATAGTTTCAAAAGAAATTGAATGTCTCGCGAAATGTTGAATTTTCAACGATATCACAGTATATCTTTTACAGTGCTGTGAATAATTATAAACTCAGATATATTTTCTGCATTATTGTTTCAATATTTCCAAGAAACCAGTAATCCTGTCTGGTTATGTCAATTGAATGGCGAATTATTAATAAATATTATTACCTTTCATAACTGAATCTAGAAGATAAAAAAACAAATTTTCAGCGAGACATTGCTCCTATTTATATAACTGCCACTACGAAAAACGTGATTTCTAGACTTCAGAATAAAATTATTATCCTGGTCAGCATTGAGTTCTGATCTGAACCCGACCAAGGATCTGTAGCGAATTTTAGCAAGAAAAGTTAACGAGTTCATGAGAAGACACCTATAGAAAATATCGTTGAACTTACAAAAAAAAGTATAAAATCCACGTGAGCGGATATTACAAATGAAACTTTAAATAAGTTAGCGGATAGCCTATCTAACAGATTACTAGAAGTAATGGAAAATGAAGAAAAATCCACTAGATATTGAACGAAAACTGAACAAAATAAAAACGTAGCTTATATTTCTTCATACTTAAAAACACAAGTTTAAAAGAAAATTGAATTTCTTGCAGACTTAAAAAGAAGAAAATTTTTGTTTCTTCCATCTTCAGGTTTATTTTATGTTATAGTATGAAATTATATAGTTATATAGTTTGTCAATTTTTGTTCTGATATTGTGAAAAATCTAAAAATGCGATTGAGTTTGTAATTACTTACGGTACATAGAATTCACAGAATCACTGGTTGAATCAGTTTACATAAATTTCAATTAGACTCATTAAGTGCACTTTGCAAGTGTACCGATATACTTACGTGAAAAATTATACCATAGAATTGACATAGAGCTTGTTATACACGTAAGAATCTTCTCCTACGAGTCTGTAGTTTTTCCCAAAACCAAGTTATATTCTAGTTCAGTTGCTGAATCATCTAGTATTTGAATGACGACGTCAACATCGAAAGAAAACATAGTATCGTCGAATAAAGAATAAGAAAATACAAGTCATCCAGTTAAATTCGTTGTCCCGAGTTAGAATTAATATAAAGGGGAAACAGAAGTGGCATATTTATTTCTTAAGCATAGGTATTCAATTTATAGCGTATCATAAAAAGTTATAAGGGTTATGTGCGTTCTTTGATAGTGATCTCCTTCAAAAAACATGGTTTAGACTGACCTACTTCAGCAGTTCGTAATCGCTGACCGACCAATCGTAATTGCCTATTAGCCGACGTATGGAAACGTTATCAGACTAACTCTGGTGTAAATCGTTACATATTAGCATAAATAAGTTCAAGGCCCATGCGCAGCTGTGCGAATGATGCATTAATTTTTCTACGACATGATTTTGTCAAATAACGTTAACCTTTATGGATGATATTTGTAATTATAAACAGGTACGTTTGTGAAATATGGATTAAATAAAATAAATATGCGGAATTCAAAATATGCCATGATTTTCTATTGAACATTTATGAATGATGTTTGTAATTATGAACACATACAAGATTTATTTTAAATAAGATAAAGATTAGGATTCACAAAACATCTTCTTTTTCACAATTGCAATTTCAATTGCGTGTCTGCCAAGGTATGATACGATTTTCTTAAAGCGTGCTTCCCTTTAAAGTTGCTTCTCCAAATTCCTATATAAATAAAATTATAATTTACCAATTAACAATATTAATAAATTGACAAACTACGAGCTGTAGATTATAAAGTTTTCTTTTGCGATTTTACAATTTTTTACCAAATGGATTAATCAGATAACATGAAATTTGTGAACTTTCATTTCTTTTCTTATCCAACCGGGATCGCTCATTCATATTAACTTGTAACTTGCGACTTGTAAAATTCTACTAATAATATTACTGTAATTCTCTACAAGAAGACTCAGAATGTGAAATAACCAAATATGGATTAAAGTAAAATAAGCGAATAAAATTCACAAAACATTTTCTTTTACAATTTCACGTTTGATTTATTCAATAAGTTACTATAAGTTATTTAAATTAAAAGATTAATTATAAAGTGATACAAAGAAATACGAAACACATCTTTTCAAATTATTGCTATACTTTTACGATAGAAATCTTAACTACGGGTTGCTTCTTCTGTAACCATGATAAGAAATTATTACATGAGATTATTTGTTGAAATTTTCTTGTATTATACAGAATGCTCCGTCATTATCCACCTAAAATATCTTCTTTATTTCAAATAATAAATGAAAATATTACTGATAAAAGTAGTAGTCGTTCCAACAAAAACATAACATGAGGGGATGAGTAAATTAGTTCTCATTTTTAATAGAGAAAATGTTTATTCTTTTGAGTTTAAATTCGACAAGATCACGAATTCTAAATATAAAACTTACTTTAATATCTATCTTAGAAATGAAAATTGATCTCGAGGTCTCCTTTATCCTGCCCCATATAAAGACATTGTTGCTACCACCATATTAGAATTATTTTTCAATTCTTATATGACATTTTTTCGCATACTATTTCTCATAACGAAGATATTTCAAATGGACAAAATTAGTGGGATACCCTGTACAATATTTCGTTACAAAAATAAGTCAGACTTAGAATTATATGTACCCGTTTTCTCGAAATCTAAAGATGGGTCAAAATAGAAATAAGGTACATATCTGTAATGAAAATCGCCCAGTCCATCCTCGTAATCTGTTCGAAACATATCACCAATTCTGTCAAAATGGTCATCAGATTTATCAGCGACGTATGGGTCTTGTGGTGTCCGTAACATAGAAAGCATGTCATTTTTCAAATTTTTTTCGAAATAATCATCATCCATAATTAATATCGGTGTTTCGACATTTTCCAGAATTTCCGGACTTTCTTGAATTCCTGGAGCACTTTGCTCGTTTTCTTGATTTCCCAGAACATCCAGATTTTCCTGATTCTCTTGGTTTTCCAGAATACCCAAATTTTCTTGATTCTCCTGATATTCCTGATTTTCCTGATTTACCTCACTTTCCTGAATCTCGTAATTTTCTTCATTCTTACAATTTTCCTGATTTTCCAAGTTTCCCTGTGTATCTAGATTTTCAAAATTTTCCCCGTTTTCCTGATTTACTTGACTTTCTGTATTTTCCGGATACCAGTTTTTCTTATTTCTCAGGTATTCCCAAATTTCCTTCTCTTGATTTTCTACAGGTGTATAGATCGGTCCACTTAATACCGGAGCATCTTGCAAGTTAATGCTGCTATCGGTGGTATGATCTTTCATAGGTTCTGTCTTCATAGCATTTTGTAGTAGTAACGAAAGAAGCGCATAATATTCCGAATTTTCTTCTTTCCCATTTTCTACTTGTTTCGGTTCTTCGGTTATAAAGTGATCTTGTACTTCGGAATAATTATATACAGTAGTATCTTTATCTGATTCATTATTTTCAACGTTTTTTGCACTATCAACTTTCGGTACAGACGACGATTCACTGTCTTTTGTTGGAGAGTCTCGATCGGGTTTTGCTATCGGTATAATGTCGTGTTCTTCATTGAAGGGCTGTTTCTTATCGTGATGCGAATCTTCCACATATCCCATTGCGTGTATCAATACTACTTTATCTTCCGATGTATGCAATTCTTCGGGTGCAAGAGTACTTTCGACAAATGTCGATTGTTGGTCGAATAAATTTTTTGATTCTGCTTCTCGAACGTTGTCTATAGCCTTGGCTTCTATTGAATCGATATGATAACTTTGCCATATTGTGTAAGAAGCCCATCCGACAAACAGTAGCAGTTCCAAGTACAGGATTAGTTTCACGCATTGTATTATTTGTTCACATATATGGTGTGTGTTCACGGGTTTCAAATATGTGATACCTTTCTTGTCGGGAATTGAATTTCCATGTCCCTCCTCCACACTTATAAGCTTCTCTGCGATAAAAGAGATAAAGAGATTAAGTTGTAGTTTATGTGTTGCATTGAAAAAGATTGATGACAACGAATAAAAGTATCTCTAAATAATCAGATATAATTAAATAATAACTGATGGAGTAAAATCACTTTCAGAATCACTTGTCTTCTGCACACTCTCTTAGCAAAGTTCTGATGTACTAACGCTTTAAATTCGCAATTTCTGGGTGATATTTATGCACGTTATTAACATTCAATTCATTAAAAATGCATATTGATATGCTGAAATTAGAAAGAACGCACTATGTTGAACTTTGACGTTGTTCCTTTTAAACAGAAAAATTTAATTCTTGGAGTAATAACTATATGTGGAATATGCAACATGTTTGTTTGTAACACTAAGTGTAAGTACAACGTTGACGTAAATACAAGTTCAAATTAACATTTATAAGAAGTTGAGATGGAATATTTCTTTCGTTTATTGGAGTGTCACATAATAAATTGTAATTTCAGTTAACCATGATCGTATAAAAAGACTGTTGGATGGTCCAAAGTGATTTTTCCATAAATATTTCTATTTCTCAAAAAAAAACCCTTTTTTACAAATTATGAAACGAAAAATTGAAAAAACTACGCGAAGATTAATTAACTGCGCATTGTAAAATTTACATATGCACGCGTAATGAAAACAAATATGAAGAGAATAAACTTACCATTACTGATGCTCCACTGTTCCTTCATGATGAACGATCTGCCATAAACTAACTATTGAGGAAGAAAGAAAGAACATTAAATGGTAAACGCAAAAGTACAAATTAACCTCGACCTGGCAAAGTTTAGTATAAAAAGAAATAAAAGGTCGCATCAACGATAAAGCTTAGTCTCCTACCACAAGTTTCATACTACGAGGAAGATGTCCAGAGGTCAAGACATATCTCCTATAGGTCATCTACAATTTTATGCTTGTTGTGAATAAAGAAACCTGCTTTTGTTTTGCTAATTGTTTTGCTAACTGTTTTGTCGAATACGCATTTCCTTAAATTATGCATTCTCGATCACGATTTTAAAACAACGACATTTTATATCAGATTTGAAACTAAAGTGATTCTTTATTAATGTACGCACAAAGGAAACAAATTAAAGTTATATAACATATCATTTTGACGCACAATATGATATTACATTTTCGTGACGTTGCGCTGTAGGAATAAATTCATCTTCACTTATTACGTAAAGTATGTTCCAGGAAAATATTGTGTACGTTGAATAATATTTGTAATTTTAATATTACGTATTTCAATAATATTAATAATGTTTTCAGCATTGGAAATATTACTTGTATGTCATATTCAGTGATTTGTTTTCACTTTACATTTTCATTTTTACGTCTGTTTTCATTTTTACGTCTGTTTTCATTTTTACGTCTATTTTCATTTTTATCGAGAAAGATATGGAATAAAAGTGTGTAGTGTTGAATTAATCTTTGTGCCTGATGACCTTCTGATTAAAAAAATAGTTAGGGGATTTCCTTAGTATTTTCGAAAATGATATTTTGTAAACAGTTTCGAAGAATGTCAAACAATCGTAATTCATACAAGACAATTTTCTTTTCATAAATAAGCACCATTTGATTTAATAATTATAAATTATAGAGATAAAGATTACTGAAAACTCATGCTTTATTTACAATTGGTATAATCGGGAATATTATCAGATAAGCTACGATTATACACATATAAAACATTATACTACCTACATACATTCATATCAATCTTTCTCATATTATTTCATTATCAACCAATTATTAACAATAGCAATTTTCAAACTTATAGGATCTTTAAAACACATGATTTTGCGTATTTAAATCTCAAATCAGCAATTTAATAATTCGTGGAATATATATTTACTACAAATACTCTTGTCCCAATTGATAAAATTATTATATTTTATGTGAAATTGTATGAAACACCTTTTTTTTTGTTCGAAAATTAAGTAAACAGTGAACGAAATGACTACGGAAAAATTGTTTTCTCGGATAATTTAATATTTGTTTGATAACAATGCAGGTGTACATTTTATATCAGATACGATTAACTTGATAAAATTCGTCAACGATCGTCGTACCAGAATATTTGTACGTTTCAGTTAAAAGCAAATGTACTAAACATGTTGCGTATTTCAAATGTAGTGGTTTGTCTATTATTTTATTTAACATATTTTTTACACAATGGTAAGAACTTTTCTAATTTTATATTTTACTTTGAAACGTGTATAACATATATTTGCTTGCTTTATCTTATTAAATATATTTTTATTCTAAAATTGTAAAAGTTTTGAGTCAATTTCTGTCAAAAGAACGTTAAATTTCGAGTGAACGTCTAGCTCATTTCCAGTATGCGTCTTTAATATTCAATGTGTTGATCGAATAGTGATTTGCGAAATAACTTTTCTTCATTAATAGTATTTAACAGCGCAGCGTGTTGTTTGTCGTATGTATCATGTCTATTTTTTGTCGAAGAAGATAAATTTTCCTTTGCACGCGTCTAGTTCAGAAATTATATACATGCAATTATTACATGTGATTATGTAATTCGTGAAATGTGCGCATCAAATAAAGCTATACATATATCTTAGTCCTTCACGTTTTTGTTATATTAGTTTAAGAAATCGTAGACAGTATTAACGGATTTTTTCGAAGTGTATCACGCAATATTGCTTCAATATATTTTTATAACTATCATAAACATCTAGAAGTAAGTATGATCCTCAATTACCGTCGATAATACATGATTTGCTTGCAACATTAATCTTTAACGATTACAGTTCAACTCGCATGTAATTGGGAACTCATAATTCACGATTTTAGATTCAACGCACGGGATTGAAGCAAAAGAAACGTATTCTACTGATAATGAAACATTATTTAAGAGATCTTATTAATTGGAAATGTACTGCTACGTCTGATTGCTGTGTAAATCGCAGTAGTTGTATCAATGGTACATATCAATGTGATCCAGATTATAATTTCGATGGAAGTTTTACAATATGTATTACAGGTAAATTACGAAAAAATATCTATTTATAATCAAACGTTTATCATTACGTGTAAAAATTAATTACTCGATTAATTATAATAATACATTAGTTTGTGATTTCTTTCAAATGTGAAACACATTGAAATTGTCAATTTATGTCTTGTAGGACAATGGAAAAATAGATAAAATAATTCAACTCAATAATTGAGAAAAGTGTTTAATTTAAGTGTTAAAATGACTAGAACAAGCATAGAACGTATGAGCAAATCACAGACTGGGAATTGGGAAAATACAATGATCTAATTAGCTTATTTTATCTTTGACGGTGTAAACAAATGACGGAGAAATTGGAATTTAATCAGGAATAAAACTTCTGGATAAAAATTTAGTAATATATAATTATATGTAATGTATTTCGATTTTTGTTCTCGTCTTTCAATCTTTCTTTCACAGGAACGTTTGCAAAACTTCGATGAATCGATTTTCCATTAATCGATGTTGTAACAATCGAGCTTCTACTGTACTATACGTTAGAACGAGGTTAGATAAAATATTCCGTTTACTCATAAAGTCATTATACGTCATCGAGCGTCGTTATTAAGTTGTTACGTTTATTTCTGCGATATTTATAGTTATCAGCGCGTATGGTGACGATTGCCAAGAATCGATGCAGTGCTCTGCGCATTTATCGAGAGGTAGAATATGCAGAAATGGAATTTGCGTATGTGTTGAGGGATATTATTATATACATGGAAAATGTCGTGCATATTTAGGTATATCGTGCATTTCACAATATTATCTACATAATAATATCGCAAACTTCTCACGAAATAAACTTTTACAGGATTACTCGAAAAATGCCAAGAAGACGGCGATTGCTATGTAATCGGCCATTTTCAAACCTCACGTTGCATAAATAACATTTGCAACTGTAGTCCTGGATATTATCAGCGAAAATATAGAACTTGTCGTCCAGGTGCGAAAGGTAGGTTTTTCTGATTCTAAAATAATAACAACTGATAAAATATAATCATATCACATCAAAACACGTTTATACGTTCCAGTCTCATAAAGTAGGTTATTGTAAACTGATGATTTATCCTATTCTATATACATCTAATGTATACGACACATTATTGTCCGTTTTTTACGGTATTATACAATATATGCAAGTATTAAACAGAAAATTTATCAATATGAGGAAGAAGATATTTTGCAATTATTCAGTAGATCATTTTTTCAATCGGAGCAACTGAATAAAATAGTAATATAGTATAATATAGTAACTTACAGATGGTCGTAAGAATATAATATAGCGTAAGAAATTTGAAATAAGAACCTATCAATCTCCTTGTAATAGATTATGAGCCAAAAGTACAAATAAGATTATTATATTATATTATATTTTTCCAATCAGAGAAACATTCAATTCGTAACGTTGTTATAGAATTAAAAATTTTCTTTATACTTCATTTAATCAATACTTTTTCAATAACTTAAGTAATCATAATCTCTTTAATATAACTTTGATTCAAATGTTCATGTTTCTCGTCATAATCATTGTTACTAATAACAATTTTTAAATTTTCTTCGATAATTTCGATATTTTTATTGCATAGTGTATGGCAAAAGATGTATCATAAATAACGATTGCAAAGGATGGACCAACAACTATACTACGTGTTACGTTACAACTACGTGTAACAACTATATATGTGATATTTCGCAGACACGTGAAAATATGTCAACACTCTTATATAATAATAATATTGACAAAAAAAAAATACAATCAAGAAAGGTTTGTAAATACATTTTTTATTAATATGAGAGTACTTTCATTTACTAATATGGGAATTAAAATGACAAGGACAAGAATGCAAAGTTTAGAGTGTACATTTTTTATCCTAAAGAGGATACAATATTTAAAAGAAATGTTCAAAGGATGCGGACTGTAAAGAATTTGGAGATGCAACTTGCGGATCTTTGAAAATTTGTAGATGTAATCGTGGAAATCTTTTCAACTAGAGAGAGAAATGTATTCCAGGTAAAATTATTTACTTGTCTTTGTCCATTAAAACTTGAACGAAAAATTAATGGCCACTATAGTTGAATTAAATGTGGAACATGTCCGAACAAACAAATAAACACTGCTTGAAAGTTAAATATCATAAAAAAAGATTTATATATATTTGTTAAAGTGCTCTATCCGCCAAATTCACTTTTCATAGGAATTGCATAGATTCACAAGGTTATCTTTTAGTACAGAAGGGCCGCTAATGGTGATAATGATAGTGAAATGTTCCAAGAGACTTATAACTATGTATTTTATCATTGCAAAATTTTCTGAAATGTCTTGTTTGCTTAAGCAAGAATGAAAACAAATATTTCTTAACGCAAAATATTCTTGTAGAACTTGGAAAACCATGTGTAACTGGAGCAAATGAAATTCGAATCGAAGGCTCGGAATGTCGGAACGGCACATAAACTGAAGAAAGTTGCTTAAGATAATAGAAAATGTGAAACAGGTAAGTGATAGATCCGAAAACTTCCACACAAAATTCTATTCGAAACGAGTATTATTATTATAAACAATAACATTCTTTTCTGTACGTTGTAGTAACTGTACAATATAACGGTACTTGCGAAAATGATGTGCAATGTTAGGCTTTCGGGCTGGATGCTATCTGCAAAGATAAACGATGTGCTTGAAGTGAGAAATCTCGGTTTAACGAGACTGAGTTGTTTTGTTGGACAGAAAGAGGGATAGGTAAATCGTGTCACCAAAACGTAGATTGTTATATTGATGGTATCGACAGTGATTTTGTGATGTAAGGAAGTTATGCTCCTGCCCAACCGGAACTCATGCAACCAGTAATAAGACAACTTGCGTGAAAGATATAACTGGTACGATACGTTTTAAGTTATATCTATAATGGCTCACGAATATATTTGAACAGTCAGAAACCTCCTGAGGATATGTTATGTATGTTATACAAAACATTTTGAACTTTCATTAGTACTTTATGAAGATAAGACTGTGATGATTATATTAATAAAATTTGAAACAAATTTGCAAATGTATACGGAGGCTATAAGATATTTAGTGCAAATATACATTGCACAAAGAAGAAGTATTTAAATTATTACTCATTGTATCAATTAGCCTCGATATTCAGTGGGACCATTATTAATGCTTATATTAATGCTTATATTAAAACTGTCCATATTATATACTAATTTTTTATTTAACTTATATTTAGAGTAAATATGTAACTTTTGTATATGCATTTTCAGATTGGTTTAAAATTTTATCAATATAACCATGATATCGTGTTTCACTACAGCTGAAATGAAATTTCAAAATGTTTTATACAAGACACGCAGACAATATGATGAGTGTCCAAATACATTCATGAGCCAGTGTACATAAAACAGGCTATTGTAATGAGTTATTTGTAAAATGCTGCTTTTTATACGTTGAAACTAAAAATCATCGTGCAGTAATAAATTGTACAGTTTTTGTAAACATTGATATTATATGTAATTTAATTCCAGATCTTGGAGATATTTGTGAAGTAGATAACGATCGTACAAAACGGATCAAGAATGCAAAATGTACAGACATGACTTGTGTTTGTATAGATAATTATTACGAGTTAAACAAGCAATGCGTGCCTGGTAATTCTGACTTTCATTGTTGTACTTTCAAACGATATCATTTCTTATCTAAACATACAAATAAGTCAGAGATTTTATTAAAATTATCTTTCTTCCAGGTCTCAATTCCAGTAGTATTTCCAATGCTAGTTGTGTACCAAAAGATTCAATATGCAGATCTAATGATTGCATTTGTAAGGAACAGTGCATTGCTGAATTAGTCAACATGTGTGTTTAAGGTAAGAACCTTCTTTAAAATATATATCAAAATGTAACATAAGTCGTTTATTTTTCGAAGCGAAATTTTATTGAAAAAATGATCATATTTGATGGAAATTCATCGTTTTAAATACAAAAGATAGATTTTCTTTTACATCGTTTAAGATACATGGAATAATACATATGTATGTAACTGCGAATGTTTACGCAAATTCATGTTTTTATGCATCTATATAATTAAAAAAGAAGAATCTAAATGAAGATTTGTTTCACCTACTAAATATTATGACTACTTTACTTTCGTTATTCTATGCATTCTGTACATTTTTGCACTTTTCAATTCCTCATAAATGCACAAACATCCGCAAGTCTATAAAGAATGTAACGTAATAGCAAGAAATACAATTATATTTTTTTAGCCCTTTCGTATGGAAAACCTTGCGATAAAAATATTCAGCGTTTTGCTGCGACTTGTCCTGAAGGTTATCATTACAAGTTCAAGAAATGTTTCAAACGCAAAGGTACGAAAATATATATGTCGGAGAAAGCTTCGAAGTATGGGCGTCTGATGAACCTTCACTCGAATTCACCATCGTGGTTATGTATTCTCGCTGATCGTTATTAGTTCCGAGGTGATGATTACAAGAGGTTACAGGTAATAACGGCAATCGGAAAAACGAGAGATCGATGACAATGAACTTAGGTTCGATACGAATCCACGGCCACGGGAAGACGAATCCGATATGATACACGATCCTGCTGTGACTCCCCGTACAAATGGAACTGCCCTTGTATAGTCTTCTCCCCACCTCTCGAGTCAATCTTTGTTTTTAAGGAGAGCTGCATAATTATTCCATATCTCTGTTGTTACATGTTCGTCCCGTGACTCATTATGTCACCTCGAGCCCAAGCCCATCGTCATAAACCCTAAGTACACATAATCGGATTAGCGTCTTACAACTATTTCCTATTTTTATTGCTTAAGGGTAGCTACAATAAAAGTCCGGGCTAGGGTATTGGAGATTTTCCTTATCACTCCAAAAGAAAGGCCCCGATGTCCTTTCATCTCCGACATGTACATGTGTGCTGCGTATAATTTCATGACTCGTTAATTAACCTGTTAACAAGGAAAGGCGAATTAATGTTCACAAATACACCCCATTAATTAAGATTTTGTCGCGTCAATCCCAACATCTTTTTTTTTATTGTGTTCGTGAGTAGCAATTCGGAACTCGCAATTTATATATCTTCTCTTCGTAATGTGATAAATAATAGATCGTAAAGAAATTTTGCATATAAGAAAAAGCCAAAATTTAATCCCATTCAAATTATTTCTGGCAAAGCTCTCTACAATTATTAAGTTCAATTATCTTTTTTCGTTGACAATCAAAGATATAACGTTGTTCATGGACTAATTTCTATCAGGCAAACGTTAATAATCGACTGGTAATAATTTCATGACAATTCATATTTCCATTGCCGGATGACTTATTAAATGCCGGAAATTATCACGTTCATTTCATGGGTTTATTGCAAAATCCGAATATTATTCGCTTCTTTTTTATCTCTCATTCGAGATGTAATATCGTCATATTTTGCCATTACATACCTAGGAATTACTAGCTCGTGATATTTTACATCTACGTAATGAAAAATGCGCAAGAGCAAACAGAAAAATGACGAATTTGCGATCGTAGTCGTACAATTATCTAGAACCAGTTGAATAAGACGTACATCGAACAAACAAGTTGAAAATGACATTGGACATCTAACAATTCGCTGAAAATTGTGCAGTGTTTGCATTCAAAGGAAGTTTACATGCACGATGTTTAAACAAATTTTCTTTCTTCAGCTAGTTGCATGTAAATTAATAAAAATACTTTTGTTCGCTGAATTCTTTCAGTTCTTGGTATGAACTGCGAGAATCTCCGGGAATGTTATCTGAATTCCGGGGTTGGAGCGGTCTGCAGGAACGGTCAGAGCGCATGCGACTGGAATTACATTCAACGAAATGACACTGTGTGCGACTTCAACAGTAAGTAACCTTGACTTGTGACCGATTGGAAGGTTTCCTTGCATTTGATTCCCGACGGTACAAAAGAAACAGGGCGTTGAAGCTTTAACCAGTAGTTTTTTGGATTGCACGTGGAACACTCCTATGCGGTAAAATAATATAACTAGGTAGCAATTACCTTTCGACTGCTCGCATGCCTTCTTGCAAATAAGTTGCGTTGCAATTTTTGCGATTGTAGAAGGCGATAAGACGTATTGGCAAGACTACGTAAACCATCTGAAACGAATCTTTTCGCATAAGAACAAGAAATAATAATAATATTCCTTGGAACTGCATATGTTTTCGTGCTTGCCATATTCTCATTTTTATATTTCTTTTTTACTTCTGTATTTTTGTCCCTTATCTTTTAGTTCTTGGCTGCAGTTGAGCACGTAACAATGTAGGACACATATAACGATATTATTATCTACCTTCCATGCTATTAATTTATTTATTTTAATGTTAATAGGCTTATAGATGTTTATTAAGAACTTCGTAAACTAGTCAGTTGTATGAAGACCAAGAATTTATCTGCGATATATATTAATTTTTCTAAATCACATTGCTACACTACTTTTAATCATATCATTTCGTATCTTGAAATGTGGTGTTAAGAAATGTTGATTATTAATTTAAAAAAAGTTGATATTGAAGAAATTGAAACTTTTTGTATTAGTTACACTTTTTCTAAATTAATATGTCTGTTGTAAGCGTTTTATCGTAGGAGTTGTAATAAACAAAAAACTATTTTTCTTATTATTAGCTTCGCATAGTAAAGTTACTCTTTGAAAAGTATTACTTATAATATATTATATTAATGTATATGATTTTTTCAGGTAGCAATATTACAACCAGTATTATAGGACTGATCTCACTATCACTCCTGCTAACAAACATGTTAATTTAAATCAAAGTTAATAAACACGGTTAGTTACAAATATTGTGCCGAAAGTATAAATAGTAAATTATTTTCTTCTGGATTAAGTGTTTCATAAATAATATAATAAAATACTACGAAGCTTTGTATTTATATTTGATAATAACATTATTTTAAAAAGATATATTTCTACCATATAACTTATATATTATGTTGTCCGAAAAGTTTCTTTCGTTTCATAAGGTGATAATAGACGAACAACAATTTCTGTTTTATATTATTTTATTGAATTTTATTCATTGCGTTCTATTTCTATTATTATGTTCGTGCATAATTCAATAAACTAATATAAAACAAGAAACATTATGCGTCTATTATTCCCTTATAAAACAAAAGAAACTTTTCAGACAACCTAATATATAATTATACAATATAAATATACAATATAACATATATATGTAATATATATTATATATTATATTTATATCGTATAATAAATCTGTCTCAAAGTTTGTTAGTCGAGTTTGCCTATCTCACATACATTTAAATTTATAATTATTAATCAAAGAAACCTTAACCTGCCCCTAATGAATACACATTATTAAAATAACTCAAGTCATAAAATATTATGCAATTTCTTCTAACTTCAACATTTTCAATATAGAAACCAAAGTCAGTCATTACTGTAAAGCTAACGATAAATATAGTAATATGTTTCGTATTATCCACGATATAATTTTTGTCCTTCTCGTGACAACGATATAACAAGTAATTCGTTGGTCTAGTTGGTAATATACCACGAAATATAACAATCACTCTTATCGTTAACACCTTAATATTAGTTCCTGATAAACGTGTTATCAACACTGAGATATAACGAGAAAGATTTTATATAACGCAAACATCGCTTTCAATAATTAATCTACTGTTTCAGAACGCAATATCAGTTTTATTAGTCAGTCAAGTTCATCTCTTGAACTAACTAATGACTCAGAGAAAAACATCTGCGTTCTACAGAGAGTTCTATAATATGATAATCCAGATTGGACAATTTGAAACGTTTTATGTTCACGAGGAAAATAATGTTTAAACGTTACTTAACAAATTTTTTGAGTTAAGTTGTATAATATGGCGTACAATTGGAGAAGAAAATTAATTTACATAAATGTTTGATTCTAATTTTCAATCAATGTTCGAATATGTATATCAGAATCTCCGGTAACAATGTTGATAAAAGTTATCGGAGATTAGACTAGATATTTCAACAATCTTCTGACGTAAATTTTTTTTATATTTCTACTAAAGATCGATAGATCGATAAAGTAATAGATGTAATCCCGCCCTCACGATCTATAAATACATTTACATATTTACAGTTATACTTATATTTACATATATTATTAATACAAGAGTTATATACCGAGCTGCCGCATAATTATCTTTAACGCGTAATATTTAGCGACCTTAGTTATTGACTATCGTACATCACCAATGCAACTAGTGGAATAGATGTATTGATCTTTGGAACACAGCAGATTGTGTGCTGACGGTACGTGACGATTACCATATCCTGATACGTAGAACTTTTTATCATATACGATAACCTCTGTTTTAATGAACAATAATAATCTTTATCGAATGTGATAGCATTCTTATAAACTTCCGTCATTTCCTATGGAAAGCTCTATACAAATAAATTATCGCATATTTAAGTATAATTGCGAATCACAAAAACCATTTATTATATCAAAATAGAATTTTTTAACGATTCGAACTGTATTGATATTATTGTATCGATGATATTTCCAACTGTATAGTTTTAATGTTCTCTCATCTGTTTATTTAATAATTTATAAAGATAAGAATAAAGAAAGTACAAGTTGGGAAGTAGATGCAAAAATCTAGTTTTTAAACATTTAAAAATATACAAATTTCTCAATCGTAAAAATCCTACGGAATTTCAAACTCTCATCGTAGTTTGAAAATATTCGTACAATTATATATATTCGTATATTATATATTCGCACAGTTTATTATAAGAGTATTGTACGGAGAATATGTCGTGATAAAACAATAAGCGGAAAAATAAATGAAACGACTACGTTGGTTGCCACTTTTCTTAACCATCCTTTTATCTCACAATTGACGTACATGAAACTTACTTGAATAGAGCTATATCCGACCATCGAGATCAGTTTGGGAAAATTTGGCGTTCAAGAGCTCAATAGCTGATTCTAGGATAGATTGAATGGTGCGCACGCGATTATAGAACTATACCACAAATCTGGTGGCTATTTTCATTGGTAGAGCAATGCTCTTAGGGGAAACCTCGGATGACGTTTTGCCTAACTTGGATGCGTGATAACGATGACGTCACGAAAAAGAGAGGTCAAGGCATATTTCTTAAATATAGATCCGTTCTGCGACTGACCTCCCATATCGCCTTCTGCCTGCTTGTAAACCTAAACTAAATGATACACTTGTAAAGGAATATACATTAAAACGTGTAATAAACTTTATCACGCAATGACTTTTTAATAGCTGTAACGCGTTGCTTAGGTAAGTATTATGATATGTAGGTGTTATATTTTGATAGTAACCAATTATAGGTTTACAAAAATACTATGTAATCAACGTTAAGACGTCACAGAATTATGTGAACAGAAATTATTCGAAGTAGAGTTAATATTCTGTTAAATAGAATATTTCGTAGCAATTTTAAAGAAGTTAGCTATTTTTATTATTGAAATTAAAATTCTGACAACTATGAATAGACGGAAGAGTCTTGAATAGATATCGATATTTCTGAGCTACCACAGGATCAAATTTGACGAACCACTTATAGCATTGAATTCAATTTTAATGATTCATCAAGGGAAGGACGTATACATAGTAAGATCATTCTGTCGTGTAAATAATGCAAATGAGTTCCATATTATTAACTATTGATCGATTCAAGATTGTTCGGAGATAAAGCGGAAATATATCTGTACTTTTAAATGACACTATCATACATTCAGGTAAATGATCATCGTGTTGCTTTGCGATACTTGAAAAATAATGTGCGATGCAACAATACGTATCTGTATTCATCACGCATTGCAATACACTATTACGTTTCGTTAGATGATATCTTTGATGAGAAGGCGAAGAATAATTAGCTGAACTTTAATCTCAACGTTTCACGAGCTATAGATCATTGACCGATTACAATATGGCAGTAAGCAGTACTATCATTATATGCACTTAATCTTTCGTTCTTTATATTTCGTACTTAGATCAAATGATAAATTTAGCCTTGTCCTATCCAACGTACAACTAATAGTAACCACCTCTCGACTTAATGCGGTTCACTGTTTCAAATATAAATCGCGTTTAGTAAATTTAACTTTCCTCCGTTACAAACCAGGCCATAATATTTGACAGATACGTCCTAGTAGTTTCGTAAATGTCAGCCATTCGACTCTTTCCTTGCTATGTAATTTCTCCATATTTTCTTCGCGGATAGGCCACTTCCGTGCTTCGACCGTATTTTCTTATCGTAAATCAGTAAATTTATCAAACTTTTACAAATGCACCTTCATGTGCAACGAAAATCCAGAACATGCGATTTCTTGCGAATTTCGTAATGGTCGCCTGTATTGCTATCAAATTATAAACAGATTATAATATTTCGTTCTGTGACAGTGACTGCAGAAAGTATTTACGTATTAATTAATCGGATCCACGTATATTAAATTTCATATCGCTTAGTAGTGTTTTTATATGACTACGAGAATTTATTAATAGCATTTACATACTAGTTAATTAGGTCCAAATAGGCACAGTGAATTTAGCATCATGATTTAAATAATGCTTTTATATTATTACAATGATTTTATGAAATTCTATGAAATAGAATTATTCCATGAAAATGTACAATTTGATAAAAAAATACTTCGTTAGGAGATAAATAGAAATATGCAAATACTTTTTGTAGCCAGTGTATAGTATTTTGATTTAACGCTGCCAAAAGTGGGAAATCGATGTTACGTTAACATCCAGCATTAAGAATGAGTGAAAAATTACGTTTAATTGAATGAAAATTGAAAATTAATAGAACAAAGGTATTTATCCATTTGCTGATTTCCTCTGTCATATTATCAAATGTCGAGAAGAAGGGGCGGCATTCCATCAGCCGTAACGTTCGTTCCATTTGTTATTCGCTAACAGTGGAGTGCAGAAGGATGCGAAAGGTCACACGCCAACCAGATGGACAGCTGATAGAGGCTCGACCTGGCTTCTTTCCTCGTAAAATGGGTTAGAAGCCATTCGTGCGATCAGGAAGTGACGCTGCGGTTGAGACCGCATCGGCACGATATTTGAAGCTTCTTCCTCAACGTGTGACTTTAATCTCGTAAAATGGCCAGGAGAGCCTCGAACCTTGCTCTTTTTCACGTGACCGTACTTATTATAATTTGTCTCATTAAGATATTGTCCAAACACAAATAATTCTATTGGCGCGTATATCTTGTGCTTTCCAATAACTAATTTAGGAAGTAAACGATAGCAATTTAGCAGATGAATAGGACAAATAAGTAGATAAATAGAAAAAATGTAAATGTATTATCATAAGTTGCAGTATGTAATGAATTGTAATTATACATTACCATAAAAGAGAATTTAACATTTCCAGAAATTTGTAAAACTACAACAAAAATCATGACATTTGTTGCTATATTTTCTTACTTACTGCTCTTACAAAAACAGCCAAAGTAATTTAAAAAGTGCTATATAAATTACACATTATATCTAAACTGCATCGAATCGTTTCCATAAAAATTGGCATCGAAACTGGCAGATTTAGTTTAATAAGTACGATAGAACAATAGATATTCCATTCTATCATGCTGAAATATTTCAATATCAATTTCTTAATTAATTATATTGTCTCGTATCTCTGCTTCATATTAAACATAATCTTCCCTCCTAAACAGTACGCGTATTTTAAAATTTAACTTTGAAATTAAGCCGCTCCATAAGAAAACGAAATTATACGCTTGTCTACGATTACAGTGCGATCGTATGAAGGAGAGAAAAGGGGGTTGAAGAATACAGAGAAGCGATAAGGTTTAATGCGCGATGAGCGTATCGTATCACACGGTAATTTCGCGTACAATTTCAACGTCGCCGATGCGAATCTCATCGCAAGAAATTCGTGCTTGGTATCGTAGTTGGCTAGCCGTGACGAAAGTCTCGGGGCGAGAAGCAGACCGGCATTGAGAAATTTAAAAGGTAGTCAGCAATCTGTAAGTGCAAATTGCAACGTGTGCCTGAGCTCGGAAGGGTATAAATTCAACCCAACTCTCTACGTGTACAGCGTACAGTGTAATACAGGTTTCGTAAGGAGAACGCGGAACGTCTGGCGAGCCTTTTGTCGCAGCGATTTCCTTGCAGTTGGGTTATACACATTGGATCGCGTGCTTAGCATTACCCTCTCTTATGTGTGTCTTGCGTTATGTGCTAACCAGCCACCACAGAGGCCAAGGTCACCACTGACGATCCTCGACTCGTCTTAAGGGGTTGTATAGCGATCCTAGTAACATTTCATCGACAAAATATTTCACCTTCGTTAAAGCATTTTGCTTTTTTTTTGGTAGATTTACTTGTCGACGAGGATTCGCTGTATTTTAACGCTATTATTTAGGCAGACATCTATTTCCCTTTTGTTTTCTTACGAATATGTTCCGTGAAAAGCAGAATGACAGGCTAATGGAAATTTATACGCTCTGAGGTCATTATTTACTACACTATTGCATCATGTAACGTAACAGTATAACCGAAGAATTGTTCAACAAAATGTGTCACACGATCTTGGTGTTCTTTTCAAAATTTATTTAATTGGTATTGGTAGAAGGATTTATTCTAGTGTAGTAGAAAAATTGTTTTCAATATAGAATCATAATTTGCGCTCATATTATAATTGCTTTAAAAAGTTATTTCCTTGAATCACATAAAATTGTTGATATAGAAATAAATATAATTTAATATAATAAATATCGTATTTAGAGACCAGGGAGATTTCTGTTACACTATTATTATTATTATTAGAATAAAGTAAGATATACTTTGTGCAAGAACGTCAAAGATTCTTATTTCGATGCAAGCTTTCAAACAACTGCGTGCTTTATTTTTTTTTTTTTTACGACCACTTATAAGATTCTTACGCAGTACGCTCCATAGAAACAATGTTCTTGCAACCTTTTACAGGCATATTTTTATAATTGCTGTTTTAATTTGCTCGTTCAGACGCAATGTTTCATAATGTTTTCATTCGTAATTCATTATAATGTATCTGAATCCTAATATAACTGCAAGGTTGGCTTCGCAAATGTATATGGTATTAACAAAGTGCGTTGGAACGTTTGAATTCTCTTATTAATTTCAACATTTCTTGACACTAATTGCGAACAATTTTATTATCAGTCACGATAAAATATATTTAAATACATAGTAAGAAAATATCAAACTTAAAAATAATTCACGAAATCATTTACGTTATCGATACATGTAAATGGTGTATAATTATATCATAGATAAAAGGTGTATTTCTCAACTATTTGTGTTTCTTGCGTTGGTATTTATGTGTCTAATTTATGTGTTCTTGAGAAAAGTGTTTTACATATATAAATTGCATGATATATTGAGGGGTACACATGATGCTAAAACGGTTTCTCGAATAACCTATTTTACGAAATATCAAGGTGACTTTGAATGTTCAATGCCTTGCTACTTATCTTTCTTACTGTAGATAACCTAACTATATACAAATTTAAGATAGCCAGAGCTTAATACCTCCTTATGGAATATTAACCGTCTGAGATTTTTAGCACAATACGATAAGTATAAGATAAGTAAGAGGTCAATAACATAAAATATATTCAATTTGATGATATATGATTTTTAAAAGAAGTGATTAATATAATACAATTAAGCCTAATAAACGAGTTTCTGACACCTATGCTTGATGTTGTTCGATATTGATGCGAAACAGCTTCGGCCTGAAAGAAATAATACTTATTTAAATGAATTTTATATGCGGAACACGCAAATGCTACTCCTACGAATTTATTAGCATGTTTTTAGTGTGGACAAACTATATTTAATCAAAGCACAAGGAAAACGTTACATGAGTAATCGTATTATATTTTTACCCTTTACCGCTCTTATTTTCTTGCTTTGCACATGCTTTTAAATACTGAGTCAGATTTATTTTAGAGAAACTCCTACAGAAAGAGCGAGGATGCCAGAAAATGGAAGATAAAAGCAGCAACGATATGTAATTTAAATTCAATATACGTAGTTCGTTTAATTTCAAGATATTAACGAACTCAAAATACATAAATTTGTATTAATAATATCCTGCAAATGGGATGCACATACAAAGCACGTGCTGCCAACTACCGTCGCAGATTGTAAGCTCGAACTGGAATAATACCATGCATTTCGCAATACAAAGTCAATAATGTTGTATTGCAAATTATCCAGAAAATACTCAACTTTGCGGATAATCAGTAAATGCAATTCGTGATATATCTTAAGATAATAATATTAATCTATAATATGTCTCAATGTCTATAACAAATACAATGAAGATCGCAGTTGCATTTACAATTGTATGTTACAATTAAAATATTGACAATTTTTATTTATTCATGAAGGATACCATAATTACAGAAACGTTTATGTCAGGAACATATGAACAGGTAAATAGTTACTGATTAGAATGGAACAAAAAACGTTAAAATTAGATGAAAAGATGAGTCACGTAAACTATAATTCTATAAATAAATAAACGTACATATATGATAATAGCACGCGCAAAATGCCTTACCACAGAAACGAAGGTTTCTGTCGTGAAATTTAATGAATTTATTATGCACTCGAAAGGAATATACGAGTCTTGTAAGTTATTATAATATTTGAAACTAACAAAACGCTCGACAAGAAGCAACATGTAGGTAGATGTCAATTTGGATGGTGGCCAAGTACTTTCTGTTTGGAAACGGATATAGCTGGTCGCATCGACTCCTTTTTTGGTCGTCTTGGCGGCAACGTAATTACCATTGGTCGATATGTACTACAATCTTCCCGGAAATTTCCAAATTGCAACAAACCGGAGAACGGAAATTCGTTCATCTACCAGCCAGGTATGTATATCCTTTCAGTGATCAAATTTCTGACTAAGCTTAAAATTTAATTAAGCAACTATACTTTTTCTACTTGATTTGGATATCCCTCGAATTCTAAATCTAGAATAATATATAAGTTAAATCTATTAAGGTAAATGCATAAATTGCTAAGCATAATGAATGATAATGTAATCAATAAATAATGTAATTAATAATATCTTATTTATAGCAATATATATTAATTGAAAAATTACTACAACTTACTGTAAAATTCTAGATATAAGATGCAATATTTTGTTACTGTATTTATAATTGTTTATTTACTGTATTTGTTTATTTTGATAGTAAAATTGTCTTCATTTTACATAAAGATAATTGAACTAATATTTCAGTGTAACCTTTGTAGGAATCTCTTTATCTATTGCCGATATCATTTATTGTTAGATATACTTAAAAAGCTTCTTTTTTAATGTAAAAAGTGTAATTTTACATAGATTCATCAAATCTGTCTTAAGATGCACATACAGATCCTTAGTAAACTAGCAAAGATATATGTACATACATATATTAGGTATAACAAATTCTTTTCTATAACAGTAAGAGGTTTAGTGACAAAACGAATAAAATAAATTTTGTAAATTACGAGTCATACCTTGCATAATGTAAATTTGAAAAATTGTACAAAGAGGCTCTGTATCCAACATTTCGTAACTTGTTAATTCACTAATATTATTGATTAGTAAACCATCATGCAAGAGGTTCCACAGGTGTTCTAATATCTTCAGCTAATAATGTATATAATTCTACTAAAAATTTATGCTATTCCCTACTCTCTGGCTCGGTTTAAATATCTTGAATACTATTTCTTTGTCAAACTGCACGCGGTTATGTTTAAGTAAATTTCATTTATCTTTTTCTCGTAAATGTCATTTATCCTCCCTTTCAATTTGCCAGATATTGCGCTGGCATTTAGCAGCCAACAGAATTTTTGTATAACTTCAAAAATTTCCTTGGAATAAATCGTGGTCGTAAATCCACTCTTCAAATAAGTCGCGATTACAAATGGATTTCACAAAATAAATAAATAAATAAATAAATAAACAACATCGAGCATAGCAGTTCGTCGCAGAAAGGAATTATACATCAATGCAATACAATATCTTCTCGAGGCAGAACAATCAAAATTAGAGGATGGTTCCGTTTTTCTTTTTCTTTTGTAATAATTCTTTAAAGAAAAAGAAAAAATTGTTAGATCTGAAATTAAAATTATGCTTATCGTTGCCCAATGTCTCCATATTCCAAGTGTAACAGACATTATCTATTAAGAATTAACAAACAAGAATGTATAACGAATGTGTGAGCTAACTCTCAAGTGATTGGATTGTGATGTGGAAACGATTTTTACTAATCCTTTATCGATTTATTGTTTACATTTATATTACTTAATTACAAACTGATAATATCATCGAATAATAAGACGAAAATCGAACAATGATTATTTCGATTTTTGTCTATATACCACCACTGTGCGTCGTCGCGATCTGATTAGCAGAGTAGCTTGTTATTTGTCCGATTACGTTAACGATAAGCTATGCGCTGTCGATTAAGCGTACAAGTTACTTGCATGGTTATACAACATTATTAGGGGCGGTACGAGGGCAGAGGGTTGCAACAGAGAGGAAATGCGACGTTTCAGGGTGCGTAAAAGGAGAATGCACAGCTTACTAGCAGCCGACGTCAGTATCGACCGGCCGCACACGCGTACATCTACTCACACCGCGCTACGGCGTCTGGATGGTTGGGGATGACTCTCCTCCGATTATTCGATCCATCAGGTCACCTTCCCTTTCTCCCGCGAGTCACCCATCGGATGCGAAAGCTTTACTTTGATCGATGTGTAAACAAAGGTTTAAGATTCCGCGACAATCCGAGATACCCGATAATGCAATTTAGATCGACTCTCTCTAATGAAGCGTGTACTTACTCGCCAACTTGTTATTGCCCTTCCAATGCATCTTATATCTGCTTGTAATACATCTTCAACGTTTTAATGATGATTGATGATGCTATAGATATTTAAGCGAATTATATTTGCTCGTTGTAACGAACAATGTTTCGAATTTAAAAGTGGAAGTTTGATAGAAATTGTGCTGGATTTAGGATCTTCATTTTTTTGTTAAAAAATTTCTTTAAATTTAAGTGGGTTTTGTATGTTGAAGGATCTTTATATTTCTCGGCTTTAATTCTTCAATTTTAATGTTATACTGGTCAATAAAGATTTTTGACGAATTCCAACATCAACTGGATTTGTAATATGGTAACACGCCAATATCGACCAGTTGCTGTCTCTCCTACTTGTAGCTCTGCCGCCTGCATGGGAGAGCATTCCCATGGTTCTACCATCTCATGGGATGTTCGGTAATATATTACGCGCATACAGCTCCTAGTTTTAATAACGATAATTACATTATATTATGTGATACTTTTCTTCTTATGAACAAGTTTGCGTATTTGACTAACAAGTAATTTTTAAAGTATACCGATCGTTATTATTACTATCATACATTTTGATTCTGTTCGAAGCTAATACCGTTATTATAATAATTAAATTACACGCGGTTTTTAATATCGACGAATCTTGTAATATCGTCATGTGTTATAAAATGTATTTGTACTTGAAATATTTTAAAAGACAATAGAACCGAGTATCGAATAATTATAAATTGACCATCGATTAATTACATTATAACCGCCTAGCTATGTTGAAACCTAATCTTAAATTAAACTCAACTACCTCGTTGTAGAACCTACAATTATAACGCAGAAAATTACAAAAGCCAGTCCACACCTTAGAATCAATCTCTCCGAGCGTAACTCATTATCTCAACGCGGCCCTATTATATTAACTTAGAATAGAAACAATATATCATGGTCGTTCCGCCATATACACCCTACAGGAGACATTCAACTGTCTGATACCTCCTCGTCATTAAAAAGAATACGAATTATGATTGTGAAAAGAAATACGTGCTCTTTACAAACAAATAGGAACCCGAGTAAAAAGAAATTAACCGAACGTTATGATAATTTATTTTCTGCCGGAATAATAAAGAATGAAACTATTATACTGCTTGAGAACTATGTCAAAATAGACGATCTGACAAATAACGAGTTTACCGGTATATTAATACTGACATACAGAATGGCTACGAAAACTTAAAACTGATCATATAATAGTGATCGTACAAATAGCATTGGCACATACCCTTATTTTTGAATGAAGCATTTTCTTATCAAGTTTCATATGTTTCATTTTCACACTATCAAACTTTTAGTCAGTTATTTATCGAACAGTATAGAACATACAATATAGAAACGATAAATTGAAAATGATTTGAACGTTACAATGAACACGTATGGTTTAACTGCGCTAAGTGATCTACACGGGGTCTGTACGTGATTCAGAATTAATTATGTGGATACACAGGCTGTCAGTCATGCTTAGCTGTTAAAACGCGACTCGCTGGCAAGTTTCACGAACTTGGACAGGATCATATACATATACATGAACCGTAGCTTCACGCGAATCAATTCTGTTTTCGTACGATGAATATCCTTATATTGTAAATCGCGATGTTTCAGAGGGAGGGGAGGGGTGAAGAAGGCGAAGAGGAAGTTGTAACATAAAAAAAGAAAAGAAAATAAAAAAGGCGAAAGACCACGAACCGTTGAGCTGCAATCTCTATGGATTATCAGGTTCAAAAGGCTTAATGCACAAAGGCCGCCCAAGGCAGGTGGATGTGGTGAAGTTGAGAGGGTGTGTCTCAGGAAGAAAGCGGATGAATAGTGCTGAAACGAAAGGGGATGCGCGATAACTGTTGATCTCCCGTCGACTCTGCCCTCGAACAGCGGTAGAAGAACCGAAATAAGCACGTGACATTATCTTGAAAACAATGAGACTCCGATACGGTATTTACCAGCGATCGAACGACGAAAATGTTCTTGGCGATGTTCCTTTGTTGTCGACTCCGAGTACTATTATTCTACGACCAATTTAACAATAATGTTACTAGATATGGTAAATTAAAGGAGGAAGATTTTCTGGTGGATATAGACCGATCTAACAAAATTATTCTTCTGTTATACTGTTACAAGAAACATCTGGATTCTGATAGTAAATTTTGTCCGAAATGTAAGTTATATTCGAAGCAATGCATATGTATGTAGAGTGTTATACTTTGTATCTAGCTAAGTATATGTATAAGTCGGTGATATTCAACATTTTTCAATTAAATATTCATATTTTCTTTTAAACTTCAAGTTTAAAGATGTACATGGATTATATAAAGTAAGACGAAAATGTACAGGATATTTGTTACAATATTTAATTTACAAATAAAACTCCATTTAAATTCCATTCGTTTCAATGAATTTGCATAAACATCTGCATTGTCCAGACGAGTTATAGTATAAAGGCATTGACTTTAAATATATATTTATTGAAATATCTGAAACTACGTAATAAATTCCATCACTGTAACAGAAACTATCCGGTTACCATTAAACAAAGTAAATGATTTGCGTGAGTAGATAATAATAGTTTCAATAAATTTTTATTACGCCTACTGTACCATCTAACGTTTCTGTACCATTCTCGTGACAGATATCACGACGAAAAGTACTTCACCCTTACTCTGTCTCTCTTTTCACGAAAGGGTGAATAAAACGCAGCGTGAAATTGTGCGAGACTCGTCGTGTCAAGTATAATGACTTGACGGTTCGTACCACCTGTGTGAACGGTATCTAGATGCCACCAGATGCCAACAGGAATGAAAATAAATGGGAAGGACATATGTGAACTATTTGTGATGTCTTTCTCTCTCTTCTGTTTTTAAGAAAGAAACTTCTGTTTTGGTATAATGGTTTTCGTTCGCGAATAGGCAAACGAATAAACGATTACGACGTCTCGTTACCATTTTCAACGAGGATATCGTTTAATCTCTGACACTTTCTGATACGCTTGTTACAGTGATATAAATTGTTTATCAGACGATTGCCCACCGGACGTGAAATTTTCAGTTCGAACTGTGCAGATTAATATTTCTTAGAATTATCAATATTGGAATACGTATTTCTAATTTTATTTATTAATTACTGTTGGAAATATCCTAATGGGGAACTTAAAAAGAATTGTATATAAAATATTACATTTATTATGGAATATAAAGAATAAATGAGAAAACCTGAATGGTAGTATACACTTGTTACAAAGTTGTTTAAAGCTCTTTTTCCGAAATTCTTCGCAAGTATCTAAAATTCGTTTTTCAGTTGAAAATATGATGTAGGCAAACTTCGGACCTGAAGGCTCATCATTTTCTTCTCGGATAGTACAAGTAAATTCATTATTACCTAAGACAGAAACATAATATTCATAATATGGCAATATATTGTTCTCTGTTCTCTAAGAAAAATATGAAAAAATAAAAATACAATAAAAATCGTTCCTAATATCTAAAACCTAATATCTAAGACCTGATATAAAATTATATAAGAGTTATTATATTTGTTTGTTATTATATTTATACATTTGTGATAGCTAGTGGATAATTTCAACACTAGAGCATTAATAACTATTAGTTATCATCAGAGTGCACTAGATAATGTATTTGTCTATTGAATTTCTTTTTGTTCGATAGTATATGTAACACTTACGTATTTTTAAAAACGGTGTATCTCGAGTTAACGTTCTTAATGGTGAGCTGAATGATCTCCATGACTCATGGCATGTGAATCATACATTACAAAGAACATTATACACCAAACACAAAAGAGTACCATGAAGAGAACTAACGTTATACTGTTAAATGAATCCCATCCGAGTATTATATCATTAACTGTCTTGAACTCTTTTTTAAATACAATTCTTGTGCTTGTGCCACAAATTGTTTCTCCGCTTTGACTATAAGCGTCCATCTCAAACTTATCTTTGTTACTATTTTTGTACTACAAGAAATATTTTATATTTAATCTGTGATAGCTCTCCTGCACCGACGATACACCGAATGATCGAAATGCTGATTATGTTGTACAATAAATAGTGACTCCTGATTAGATAACGATCGTGTCCAGTTGATTATAGTATATACCGTACAACATCAGTTAATTAGTCAATTATGACTACTATACATAAATTTATCATAAAGTTATTATTTATACATATATAAACGACGAATTATATAATTATTACATGAATATAGAGAAATGTTTATTGCAGGAAAATTTAACACTCTATGTACATGTGCTTATCTTTTACATGATCTATGTAAAAAATTATGAGTTTATAGGTTTTTTCTATTTATATTTAAATCTTTGACGATAATACATACATAATAATTCTGTCTATATATTAGTGTTATTATAACACTATTATATACCAAAAAGTTACATTTATTTCCATCTAAAAAATATTTTCTGTCAAAGTACTGTTTCAAATGCTTCTGAAACAAGATTGACGCTTTATAAATAAATATGTAGGACTATTTTCATAAATTCAAGATCATAAATGATGTGCAAATTATTTACATTATAATTTTAATTCTATATGAGTGCTTTAAGAGCCCGATAATACGGGATTAATTATATCATTTCGAAATACTGTTATAAGATTTACAAGCAGCAATCAATATTATCACCACTGGACTTTTCCCAAGCGAACAGCCAATAACCAAGACCTGCACCTAACGCCACAGCGAGGCAAAGCCAAATGTTGTACGTCATGAAAATTAGCATAAGGCAATATCCTATGATCAACTGAATAACGTGGATAATTGTCTGGAGGAAGTGTATTTTCGAAAACAGGAATGACCTGAAACAAAACATATTTAGTAAATGGTATTCTCGGTGTTTAATAATAATATATTTATGGTAATAATTATATATTTATCTCCATTTAATAGGAACACACTTTTTTTTTATGTTATAAGAAATAGTAAATTGCAGAAAAGATGTAAGAACTAACTTTGACAAAACATAGTAATACTCTAAATCCAAAATTAAAATGTTTCGTATATTGAGAAATAGTTTTGATAAATTCACGTTTCAGATACTTTAATTGTTGTAAAATTCGTTTAAATTAATTTTTTTGCCAATAAATAGGCGTATTTTTGAAAGAAATAAGTAACTTTCGTTTTATCATGGGACTATTTATTTTACTTACATATTAGTTACTTATTCAAAGTGACTTTACAGTATCATTATTATAACAATCTTTGATTCTAAATTTATTAGCTCTTAACTTAAATAAATTCACACGAACGACAAATGTTATATCTCGTATGTTTAAAATAACAAAAATTAAGGATATCGAGTATCCATAATTGTAATAAAAATCCCGATAATTTTAAATAAAAAATATCTGAAAGATAAAATACATACGTCCTAGATGTCCTATCTTTCATTTTCCATAACCGTGCTGTATTGATGAACAAATGATCACTAAACACACATATACACACAAAAAAAAGAAGCAAATTAATATATTTCGATAATTCCACCCGTAACACATATCTTAATTATAAAAATAATTGTAAATCACTCACCGATAGCTTTTTAATCCTTCATATATAGACGTCAAAAGAATAATACCAACCATCGACCATCCAATACCTTGTCCATCTATCGCGTGCCATTCATCAAACAGAATAACTTCATTTGCACCGAGATGAAATGACATCTAACGTAAATCAGTTCCATCAGACGAAGAAAGAAAATTTGCCACATTATAAAATGAAGATTAAGTATTGTTCTATTACTTACATGCATTTTTGCAAGAATAAGCTATAGTATCGAGTATCTTCACAAAGACTGCATGGTCTTATGAGGTCGCTAAGCATCAAATTTCCGCTCGGCTTCTTTATCAAATTATAGATAACTTATCGATCAATCGTTATACTTACTGACTTACTCGTACCAGTAATTTTTCTTTTCACCTAGTTTTTTTTATAAATTAACACGATAATCGTTTAAATCGCGACGTTATTAAAATTATCCATACTATCGCGGTATCAAATTTCGTTACATCGTAGCGGTAGAATCAATAATAAGCAATTAATCGTTTAAAATAACTTTTATCTATACGTTAAATTACACCTATACAAATTACTAATGCAACTACTATACAAAATACAATTACTAATACAACTGTCTCCACTATAGTAATCGTCATTGTTGGCCGTCAAATAGCCCACGGTGCAATAGCGATATTCAGTCACCCTGTATTTATAGGGTGTCCCACGTAAAATAATTAAATAAAATATAAAATATCCTAACGGAAGTTATAATAACATATCTTGAAAATGACTAATCAATCAAAAGCTGACCGAACTGATGCCACTATTAAGTAAGTTTGCCATTCATAAAATTAGTAATCTGAGATAAAGAGCATTAAAATCCCGGACTTCTCCGCCTGAAATCTAAAAACTCTAGCTACATGTTTTTTAGGTTAGATATCCACGATACAAATTTCTGTAAATTATAAATTGTAGACGGATAGCGGTGTGTTCGCATTTAGATTGCACCTAATGCATCTGATACGAACACAACACTTAAAAATCGTTCCTAGAAAAAACAAATGCATTGCTACCCGATATATTAGTATAGATGCGTCTGACGCATGACAGATCACTGCATGCAACGCACATATAGCATGATAATACGGATGATCGATGAAGGCTGACCGTTTGGTCAGCGAGTGAGCAATATTCATAAAAACTAGAACAAATCCGGAAAAATCCGGACGGATAGCAACCAGATATTGTTGCGCATAATGCGAAAACTAATTTGCGGCAATCGGAAGTCTTTTATCGTTATCTGTAGTACACTCAATACTATTAAAGTACGGTTTAAAACATTTCTTGCTACATGGCCGCAAATGGTAAGAACGTATGCAAAATGAATCGCATTACGAGGGACACCTTGTATATAGAACGTGTTCGGCTACAGGTGTAACAAAATTTGAGGGACGATTCTTGAGGCTAAAATAAGAATAAAAATAAAATCAAGAATAAAAAAGATTGCGTTTCTGACTTTGTTTTTTAGTCACTGACAATTAAAAATCAGCCGAAATGTCCCCGTGCGCGAGCAAACCTTCTTACACGAACGAAAGTAGGTCAGCTCGAGCAGCAGAGTGCACAGTGACCCTCAAATCGTAGATTAAATATTAAACCTGCTTACTCATTGAAATTTGCAACAACATATCGAAAACCGTCCTGTGGAATTTTCGAGTAGAGAGGATTAGTGTTTCCTCTAATTCTTTACCTCCATAGAAAATTAATAAATAATAACACATATGAAGGACATTTAGTTAATTCTCAAAGATCTATTTGTATAATGTATTTACATCTATTTAAACGCATACAGACGTGAACAAACTAAGAAAGTCCCATTAGGATTTTTCAATCGGTGGAAACGTGAACACTTCAATATCTGAAAACAAAGGAAAATCCCCAATTATGTCACTTTCAAAATAAACGGTCCGTGTATCAAAAATTATGGCTGAAGATTGTTCGGAAAGATGTTAAGAAACAAGTGAACGACCTTCGGAGTTTAATACGGCAGATCGAAGAATATTTCCTTTAAAAATAGTAAAAAATTAATTTTATTTTTAATAATGATTTAGTATATACAGTATGTCCAGTTTATGTCAAACCATACAAATATTTTGAAAAACATCAATGATAGGAAAAAATGTTTCAGACAATAATTGCCTGACATGGAGGAAGATATATTATAGTCTCGTGTATTTGACCTTGCGGTAATTTTGGCTCCTGTTGTGATAGTGACATTATCATTTTTAAATGGGAATTTCCATTTTTCATTACATATTCGTATAGGTGACATACAGACGTTTTCAGAACACTACAATCTTGTCTCTTCCGCACCATCTGCTAACATGATATAAACTTTCAAATTTAAGAGAACAATACAAGATGTCAGCTAAAAGTGACTGCTGAGAAACGACTGACTGTTTTGGAAATATTAAAAAACTCCGACCTTGTGTTTGGGCAGTACAGCAATTGTGAAAATGGTTTTTATATGTCTCTGCGGTGTACATCGTGTAACGTTAATGTCGGCGGCACATTGAATTTTAAAGTTCGTATTTTCATAGCGGATGACGCAGAAGATAAGAGTTTATAGTGTTTTGAAGACGTCTGAGTGTCAGCTACAAAAATATGTAATAAAAAATAGAGGTATTCATATAAAAATTTTAATGTCGATCATCACAAGGTCAAGTAGATAAAAGCTCAGCATGTCCCTCTCGATACCATACCACTTTTGTCTGAAATATCTTTTCGTATCACTGTATTTTCTCAGATATTTGCGCATTACCGCTTAAACGGAACATACTTGCTCAGAATATTGACTTTTACAACATATTTCAAGGTGATAATTACCATTTAATTTAATAGAATAATGTAACTTCTGTTGAGGTGGTCCATCTTATCTACTGGTGAATAAATTTACTAAAACTAAAACTTTATTTACGGATTTTCCATACTTATAAAAATATTGTATTATGATAATTACATGTTCTAGGAAAGGTAGTTCACTACTTTAAGTAGCAAATATATTTTATCAATATTCTAAAGGTATTAAATACGACGTGTTTTTTAAAGATAGAATTCAATGTAATAAAAGTAAACTTCAAAACGATCTCTAAAGTAATAATAACTTCGAATAACTTGAGTTCTTTCGCTTTGTTTTACGACGACACCTGAAGACCTTGTCGTCGATAAATAGTGCGGTAAACTTCCAACAATGAATGGAAAATGAATGTATGTTGTGTAATACAACACACGAAGTGAATACTGAAAAAAAAATACGTCGGTGCATTCTACTTCGTAACATTAGAAATTTAATCAAAACATTCTTGTAGATGTGTATAACTTATATTCAACAACTTTGAATAATAAGTATATAATTATTTGCATTCATACCAATATTCACATATGTCGATAATATTTAAATAATGCAAATAACTATAGGTTACTCTCAATCGTAATTAAACACGTTGTTATAACGTGCTTTGTGCTGCATATTTTTTTTTTTCTTTTTAATAACTCCCAGTAGATTCCTACATTTTAATCGCATTGGAATGTTTCAATATTTGATCTTGCGTCACTCTAGATGCTGCGGTCATTTCTTTTTCAATCTTCAAACGACGTTACCAGTGTACAGTTTATTTGGCTAGCTCGTTTGGGTGGTTCATTGGTGTTGTTTTACATCTGTCGGATATTCGCTGAATTTTCTCCTTTATAGCGGACATTCAAAGATCTTTGCGTAGTTCTTTATTTAGTATGTAGCAAAATGCGTCCACTATCGTACGAAGTATGATTGCATAGCTTCTACTTTAACAATGCGGCTTTTAGCCACTATATCCCATAATTCGATGCCGTACGTCCACACTAGTTTTATTATCTCTCTATAGATACCCTATATAGAAATACCCTAGATAATACTCTGTAGATTAGTAATTTGTTTTCTATACTAAGTTTCGAACGACGGTTGGTTTACTACTACGCGTCTTTCCTCCTAATTCTTGTTGCATCTTTTTGTGTACGCGCTGTTTCCAAGTTAGTTTCGAGTGTAAATGGATTTCCAAATATTTGATCACTTTTGTTTGCGGTATTCATTGATATGAAGCGTTATCTTTAGAGAGTCTACGAAAGGTGAACACAATGTAATTACACTTATTATAATTGACCATTATTCTCTGCTCTAGCAACCATTTTTCAGTGAACTTATGTAGGTTTGTAAGATCTCAACTGTTTTCTGTGGATTTCCAGGCATTGCTATTATTCCGACGTCATCTACAAATATACATTTTGTAGTGTTTGGTGTTGCTAGAACGTCTGTTGTGTATAAAGTGTAAAGTACTAGACGTAACAGAATTGCTTGTAGTACTGCAACGCTTGTTGCTTGTACGTTTCAGTACGAATCATTTATTTTTACGTAGAATGTTTGGTTATTTAGATAAGATTTTAATAATTGGTAAATTGCAATAAACCTTCGTAACAGACTTCGTTCGACGAATGCTTTGCAGCAACGAATGCTTTTTTTATGTCCAAGAATAGATATTCTCTCATATCTTGTATACTACATCTGTAATTACATAAGTTAACGCATAATTTGTGTATTTGTGTTCTATTTATCGCCTGAAACGTTCATTTACTTGTTACTTTGCATGTTCACTAATCAATGAAAATGTTTCCTGAAATAAAAGATAGAGCAGTTTGATCGATGATTGGCAGGCATTTTCAACCAAGCATTTGTGGAATGTTACAACCTAGAGTTAAGTGCGTTTGGATAATGATATAGGCCTATAATAATGGCCCAATCGTGGTGCAATTATGAAGAAATAATTCAAAGAGCAGATTGACATTTCAATAACGTTCAGGTAAGACTGAATTATACATTATTATATTAAGAAATTAATTTTTACTTGTGACTAGTAAGAATAATACTTCGGCTGTAATAAAAATGTCGAAATACTCGTATTTCGTATAGAGACGAACAATAGTTTCTTGTAAGAAGAAACTTAAACGTAATCGAAATATTACACTCTTGATAATAATTTTGATAATGTCGCATATGAGTATATTATTGTATTGTATACTCATGGGCTTCGTATATGAGTATAGTGAGCCAAGACTCATAATTGTTTGTCTTGTATTTTGGGCATTCGAGTTTGATAATGTATTTTAATTACGAAAAGTAACAAGTTAAGTTAATTGATCAAAAATAATAAATGTTACGAAATATATTTACAATTTTAAAAAATATATTAAGTGGGTGAGTGTGCGAGAGAGAGAATGCTTTATGACAATAAAAGTGAAATCTCATTTTATGAAAAGTATCAATGGCCTAACTTATATTATTATATTTCTCAGCTTGCCATATTACTTTATTGCTATATAGAATTATATAAAATTATATGCAAAACAAATTTAAAAAAAATATTACAACGAAATATAACCATTTGTTACATGTCAAGGTGGTCATTTTTATTATTACTGTCTTGCAAATTTTTACAAGTATCTTTTAATGAAATATTAATAAAAAGTTGTTTTTTCTATTAATTTGACGAAACAGTGTGGTGTGCGAGGAAATCACGTGTCGCGACCGCGTGACTCTAATCATCTTGTCCTTGAACTTCAAGGTCGAATTTCTTTTATTGCATCGTACTCTGCTGTCCATGAGGACGAAAGGTCTCAAAGAAACCTCGTATTGCAACTCAACTGTTCTCTTACAAAAAGAAGATTAAAATTTCATTAATTTTCCAACTCGCTTTATTTGTAATGTGCTTGCATTTTGAAGCCAAATGCAGGGAAAATACCATCTGTCGTTGCACGCAGATACCTAAGATTTGTCATTGTACAGGGTATCTTATCATCAGCTAAATGAGATCACTTCAATAACTGTCTTGTTTATAATTGTACGAAATATTTTCTCAGAACAAAGTTAAACTATTTCAAGGGTCATATGTAACGGTGGAAAGAATTTCTCAAGATCATTTTTTGATGACATTTCAAGGTCATCGATCTTTTTTAAGGTACATATATATTTTTTACAGCAGTGGATTTTTTATTCTCTGCGCAAGAGTATTGAGGTACATATATGGAAAAATGCATAGTTTAAAAAGTATTTCAATTTTCATCTCATCAAATGTAGTGTATGAAGTACACCAGGGTATCATTTTGCGTCTTTCCTTGACTCTCTCATAGGCCAAGTTCCACAAAATTAATGTTAAAATATTTTTTACACTGAACATTTTCAAAAACAAATAGTTTAGGGGCAGATTTTCGTGTAACAACAATAAAAGCAAGAGATTTTTATAAATTTATTTTAGATTAACTAATGGTTGTATGGAACTGGATCTTATTGTAATATAAATAGATAATTTTAAGGCACAAATGTAATTTTGTTCAGTAATTCATTGTTGGCGTGCAGCATAGCATTTGTCACAGTCATTAGAATGCAAAAGTTGCGAAATTTTCTTAAAGTTAGACAGCTTACGCTAGGATTGAACGAAAAAAGAAACGATTTGAAGTGAAAGCATGAAAAATTGAAAAGTTTTAGCGTTTAGAAGAATAATTTACTTTTTCTGGCAAATGAATTGAATTTATATTATTTAAAAGAATATTATAAACAAATAATCAACTGGAAATTTGACGTTCAATCTCTGGAGAAATTTGTAACAAAGCGAACTTTGTCTGAAAATGATTAATCGATTAATTAGCTTTTTAATTAATGCACGTGCACGTCAGTTCAAAAAGTTATTAATCATGGCTGTTTAGAAAGTAGATAAACAATAAGAAAAATGGAAATAACAAAAATTACATTTCTATTTCAAGACTACATTTATATTCCAAAAAGCTTTAATCTCATATAGTTAGTAGGTAGTCCAAAACGATTCATAAAAATTACTTGCCTTTGTTATTGTTACACGAGAATTCCTGCTTAATAGTTTCATATAGAGTATTGAAGAAACGCATCAATTGATGACTAAAAATATATAGAATTCGATTTGAAAATATAAATGACATCTCGTGCAAAAATGATCTTAAGAAAAAATTCTTTCCAAAATTATAAATAAGGCAGATATTTAGGTGATCCCATTTACCTGAGACACCCTCTATATGTTCCTTCCTTCCTTCCTTCCTTCCTTCCTTTCTTCCTTCCTTTCTTTCTTTTTTTCTTTCTTTTTCTCTCGCTATTTAGACAATTTCGGACTCGCATTTCTACATTCCGTTCAAATTTCTCCCCAACATTACGCGTTGACTTTGTTCGATAAAAATGATATTCAACCGGATGTGTAAATTGCCCAACGAATGTAATCTATCCACCCGAAACTATTCAACAATTTTTTTTTACGATTACACAAAATAAGAAATTCACTGGTTGCGAAACTGATGAACAAGAGAGCAGCAGATCTGCATCCTATTCGTCATGACCCAAACTTTTCTATGCCAAGTGTTCAAATACTTTCACGTATATTTTCAGAACCTCCACTCGATCGATCGAATCGGAATTATTTAAAATTCAAACTGGCAAGAAACATAAAACCGTGACGAAGATTCCCGGTCTCATTCCTATGTACTGTACGTACGTGCATATATCGAGCGACTATCGTACAATACGTTAGCACGAAAGTCTAGTCGGAAAGCGATCGAAATCGTAACGCACGAGCCGCGGACGTCGAGAAAGAACGTATACTACTGGATGTTAAGTTAATCGATTTCTCTTTCTGTCGCTTCGCCAGAGAGGGTGTCCTCCCCGCTTTGCGATCAGCCAAGATGCCCGGCCTGCGTGAACGAGACGGGCGCAACCTGTGGCTGATCCTGACCGCCGCGCCTCCCTGCGTCCGGAAATTTAGCCACGCTCGACTCTCAAACTCCCTTCAGTGCCATTCTCACCGTTCGACTGTATACATGTGACGATGGTGGCTGTTCTCGTAACGAAAGAAGCCCCGTCTCTACCATACAGCCTGTGCGAAGCTTAAATCATTCGGCGATGCAATCGTGGCTCGTGCAGTTGCGAACTGGTGCCGAATCGAGCACAGACACGCCGCGCCTTTTTCTTCTCGCTCGAACCGCTCGACCCGCCGCGTACGTAAATATTCCCTTCCGGTACAATGTTTCGATAGTCTCACGGTGAGGTGCCGGTTCATCGTGTTCACATACGCCACTGGTATTAAGAAAACGAAATCGGCGAATCTCAAGAATATTGATCGGTTCCCCATGGAATCGACCAGCTGGATTTCTTCCTCGACGAGGGAAATCCTTTTCCTTGGTGTTCGCGTTTTCTCTCGCCTGCAGAAGGTTAGTCCTCCACATTTCATACTTTATTTAGATCTTAAGATCCTTTGAACCTCGACGTACCTTCGTCGTGTAATTCTTTGCGATTGAATATTTCCAGCGTTTTGTATTATCGTTATTCGGTTTGGTTTTTGGTTAGATTGGGCATCGAATAATTGAGAGACGTTAAGGATAGTGGGAAGTCACAGAGAGGTCTTTGATGTTATATTAACTTCGTTTGTTTGGAGGGATTTCTCGACCGCGAAAATGGGCAGGGTCAACGTTCTATCACGAGGCACCGCGTCCGTGTATTAGACGCGCACACGAATGCTGTTACCTGTGTAGCAAACGGAAGCAGGATGAAACAAAAAGTTGAATACTGTTTCTCTCTCCGTTGAAAATTCTCTCGCTGAATAAGAGAACTCGCCGACTAGTTCGTTTCGTACGCTAGTTTCTCAGAATTATAGAAAAAACTAGAAAAACCTGAGAGACTCCTCGGGCGTTCTACAAAGCTTCTGTTGTTCGTATGATATTAATCGTATTAAATGTGTTCACATTAGAAATTCACATTCGTTAATCAGCTCGTGGATCCAGAAGTGATTAAAAATAACGTTTAAAAATATGTATGAAAAATGTATTGTATATCTTCTTCTTAATTGCAGTGTTATAAAAATATAGTCTATGAATTTTAGCCTGTAAAAATTTACGTGTAAAACAAGATTTCTTGGTATTATCATAATTTATGACTCAGTTATGATTACTGAAGACAAATAATTATACTTTGCCTTTTCACTTAATTGTGGTAATTCACCAAGAAATTTTCTAATTCTGTTTCTACTAAATAAACTTAAGGAAACATAATAGCTAAGAGAATCTAAATCTGATATAGATATTTATAATTCATGCATCTTGCATAACACGTTTGATTTTAAGAAAATAGTTTATCTACTGTCGTAGAAATAAACTCTTTTGCAATGAAGAAAATGCTTTGAAATTACAGACAATTTTCGCGTAACCTTCAGTAGCTTGCACATGCATATCACTTATTACGTAAGGTTGTGCATATAAAGTGTTATTAAGTTATTTGCAAACGAGGCTGACTGCAGAAATAGTCATACCTATAGTTATATGTATGAAAGATCTATAACTACGAACAATAACGCATAATTGTTTCGATTCTATACAAGCTATCAAAACAAAAGACGAATTTCCATTGTACGTAAAAATTCCCTTGTATTTCTCCATTAGAATTCTTTAAATATTCGATAGCTAATGTAAGTACATATGTCGACCAATTGCTTTACCTCGAAGAAAAATAATAATGTCTATAAAATAACGATGTAAGACGTATGGCTAAGATAATTTTGAAAGCATACTTGAATTTTTGAACCTTCAGTTGTTATTTCCTTTCTAATTGGCACAAATAAGTAAAAGAGTTTCTAAATTGCGAGTAATTCATTAAATATGATCGACTTTATTTACGCTTTGAAAACATTTTAATTTGTATCATTTTTGCTCCAGCTGTGTATCTGATAAGATATAAATTGTTACGCTAAAAAATTAATAAACGTATATATAGATGTAAAATAAAAGAAGGAAAAGACGTGGCTGGAATTCGCGAGGAACTTTAAGGGAAAGAGTTTACCAGGAAATTAATACTCATGAGAGATCAGCATGTATAAAGACTTCGTAATCTGTTCATCGAGATTAAGGGAAATCGATAAGGAATTTCTAATGTAATGAATTTAATTTTTCATGGATGTGAATCCTGTTTTTTATTTAAATTTATTCCTTTTTATTAGAAGATTATAAATATATATATGTATCTCTTAATAGAATAATTAAAAAATACGAAATAATTTCTATTAAATAAATTTCATACTATCATGCTTGGTTTTCTCGCAATTCTATTATTGCACAAAAAGGACATATATGATTCGAAAGAAAAATCATCTTCAAATTTACCAAATACAAGGATTAAACCATGGATCTATATATGTAACATTTATCACCGAATCATTTAACTTTCACTTACATCCTAATATCGATGATATTTTCAACAATGCTCACATACCTTGATTAGAGTAGGACATGTGCAATTATATAATTAATGAAATTGAGAGGCACGTAGCGCGTCTGAATTGAAAGAGAAACAATTCGTACGTGTAAACGAGAGACGACGATAATGGAGATGAATTAGCACCCAACTCGGTAAATGCATAATTACCTGCTACCGAAATGGAAAGAAAGTGTCGTTCATGATTCTAGCGGTCCTCTTATCCTCGACGACTCTAATTACAACGTCTCGGGTAAAACCTTCGTTTAAAACGAAAGTTCTACAGGACAATCCAGTGTCTGTTATATGAACAATTTACCGCCGTATATATATATATATATTTTTTTTTTAAATACACTTCAACGAACACCTAAACAAGAGGACGTGAAAAACAGCGAAGATACTGATGCATATAATTGGCAGCTTTGTTGTGGCTATAAAAATAACTTTATAAAATATGCGTTGAGTGTGAAACGTACGATCGCACTGACCTATTATATCGGCCATGTATTAAAATTATAAGCCTGATTAAATGAATAATAACTAAACAACGCTGGCCTGTTATCTATATAAAACGAACAAATAATATATAGTGCATTATAAAAATTTGATCGATTCTTAAACTCTTAAGACGCGTGTATAAATTAATAATAATGTCTTAGATCGAATCTTGGATTATGTAAAGATAAAAAAGTATGTTCTTCAAAGATACAATATGAAGATGTATTACATCTTATATATTATATAAAACGATGATTATTTTAAAAAAACAATGTTTTCGACAGTTTAAACACTTTGAATAAGAAATATCTGCCAAAATTGATTACGATATTATTACACTTAATATTACTTATTAATTATATGCATATTATGTGTATATTAGTAGTTGACAATGCATGGTTTTATGAACAACATGTTGTATATATTTAGAGAATATTTTCGAGAGAAGGATGAGAATAATTTATAAAAATAATTGAAAGAACAACGTATAAAAATATTGTATATATGTTTCGTGCTTTGTTTCAGATACCATGTCTAGCAATACACTAAGGAAATATTGCACAACTTTACAAGGAAATTATTAATCCATCGTTAGCAAGCAATCAAACAAAAACCAGCCAGTTAGCTGTTTACAAAGTTAATACGTATATTTAATATAACAATCTCTTTTAATTTGCAATTTTAATGACTGCTTGTTGTATTTGCTTAAAATATGACCAGCCTTCGCACACATATAGTGCAGCTTCATATCATGCATACAGTTTTACAAAAACTAGTGAACTTTATCATTAAAATAGAAAGACACATAGAACTATAATACAATATCATCCGATAGCTACGAAAGTAATTAGTGTAAAAACAATCATTGACTAGATCCACGTGCACTGCCCGACTAAGGGTTCAAATTTAACTAAAACGATCAATAGACTACTCCTTTTATAAACCACGAGTATTTGTACGAAATTTATACGCGAAACTATCGTTTTGTAACAGCTACAAATCTTTCTCTCGATGACATATTCCAACGCTTTGTGACGGGGACCAATGTATAGAAAATTCTTCGCCTTGAGTGACATCCGTCTGCACACGACGAATAGATAAAATAACAAAAATACGTTACGAAAACTATCGACTCGTATTAAATATAGATCGAGCAAATGTATCGTGAAAAAGAAGTGACGAATGTTTAGAGTAAAGCGTCGAACGAATGAGAGTTACATAGTTCGCATGAAAATTCCTCGATCCGTTGACACGGATGCAAAAGAGAAATACAAAAGTGCATCGTTCTCTAAAAGCATCAACGTTGAAGAATGTAATTCGCATCGAGTCACGAGAAATAGGGAGCCAAGGAAGCGTACATCTTCCGCTCGAAACTGCACACAGTGCGAGCTTACTGGATAAAAAGGCAGGCAGAGGGAGAAAAGCAAAATGCCAGGGGGAACTTCGACGCGAGAAAGCAGCGAGGCGATCCGGATGGAGCCTTTAGGTAGAACCTCGAGTTCGCGAAGTCCCGGGCAAAACGGAACCGCTAACACCACCACCGAGGTGCCGATAAATTCAGGTGAGTAAAAATCCACTTGCACCGAGAAAGCACGTTTACTACTCTCTTTAATGAGTTAACTTACTGCCAACCTCGTACGGACTCTTAACCTGAAATTTCATTAACACTGGGGAAACAAAAATGGTCTCAGCGGTATTCTACAACCGTAGTAAATAAAATTGTTCCCTTGGCGGTTCTGTTGTGGAAAAAAAACGAGTTTTATGCGCAACGAATCTACGATGAATATGTAATTTCTTTTCATAATTCGAAAACTTATATTTCTATCCAAATGTGTTCAACAATTAGAACTAGATTTTCTTTATACTTTCTTATCATGATGTATAGAAGTTAGCTTGGAATGGATTTTAAAAAATTTTAATTAACACAAAATGTACATTTTTTTACGTTTGAAATACGGTCACGGTGTGTGTGTGTGTTTTATTTTGCACAAAGCTTGAAAAGCATATATATTAAGCGTAATTACTGGTTTCAAAGCACATATCACTATTATTCATGACCTTATATTCTTTAGATATCATCTTTTCATGGATCGACAAAATTCTGACTTCTAACTACGATAATTGCCATCGTTAAAAATGTATCACCTATAATAAATTATGATCAAAGTGTTTATCAAGTTGTTTTAACACAAAATGAAAAATGGGTTTAATCAGGAAAGATTTAGAATTGCTATTTTATTAAACGTTTATGTTTCATAAAGTTTATATACCTGATAAGAATCTAAAGAACTTTATCGTATCTATAAAAGTTTATTATCGTGTAAAGTGATGATTCTTTATATGAAAACAACGCGATTATGATCCAAGAATAATTTTTACAATCAAGTAGTAACTAGTAGCCATGAAAATATATTTAAGTTGGTCGAGTTTATGTACTATTCTAGTGAACACTGTTTCCAAATCTGATCAATATCGATAGAATCACAGCGTTTATAGATGTCTGAACTTTTGAACTTGTGACCTGTTTTATTTTAACGTATTTATGTAAGTTTGTTTCCGCCTTAAAAAGTTACCCAGCTTTTGACACAAATCATTCTAATATTGATGAGTCTCGTGCATTTGAAACTTAGAGATATACATTTCCTCACGAGTTAAAGCTACGAGTGAGCCTACAAGTAGTGCAACGTTGTAAAAGATTCAGGAGCAACGTAGAGATCATGAATTTGCTATTAGTTCGTGGCCAAATATTTTTTTATATAATCGACGTATGTAGTTATATCAAAATAATTTATTTTGTATTCAATACCGAAAAAATGAAGATAAAAGTACAGCAGTGTTCAGCAATTAACACCATCTTTGCTTCCAGCAATGACTTGCTACCGGAAACATTTTTAGAAAGTAATCAGAAATGAGAAAAGATTGATCATTTCCTTTGAACTGTGTCTTTCAAATTAATTGAAGTATTGACATAAAGATTTAAGAATATGTTAAAGAGGTCTTTATTATTGTTTATATATTATTTATTAAAAATTATTTAAGATACATGTTAATTCAATTACATTGCAATATGAATATTACATCCCTCCCTATATGACATGATTGATTAGTTAATTTAAGTTTAAAGTATTAACATTACTGTAAAATGTAGTATGATTATTCGACGTATTCACAAAGATGTTGTAGCTGATATTATCAGATACTGTCTAAAATTAAATACGAAATCAAAATAACATAGATAGTTCTCATATCGTGCATTGCATAATCCAAATTTTTATAGAAATTCTGTAAAAACAATTCGGTAGAAACATTATTATCTAGAAGACAGAAAATTATTTGTTGGCAGGTGTTAAAGGCCTGTATTTTTAAACCTTTATTTTAAAAAAAGAAAGTAAGATTGAACACGTGTATATTATATAAAATGCTCCTTTTATCGTCCCATAACACACCTTGCTTAATTGACCTTATAATTCTGTTACATACTGGACGCAAACCTAATCTAACCCATATCTACATATATATAACTATGGTTTTTTATTTATATCTAAAAACCACGATAAAGAATAATACAGATTAACGTATAATTAACCACGGTTACTATTATTACGTAATAATCAATTTATTAATTCAAAGATTAATTTTAAATCAGGAGGCAAAATCTTTCAAACGCACGCAATGTTTAAAAACGTTGAAGTTGAACAAATTCGATTACGATAACAGTTCTTGCTACCTGTAAATATATATTATTATGAATTTTGAACAAATATTTCATACAGATATCTTATACATGTTTATACATTTATACAATCTGTACATTTTTATATCCTTTTTATCACAAATACGTAAAAATCTACAATTTAACAATGAACTACTGGATTTATGACAAATTTCTTTTTACACGACAAGATTTTAAGCGAATATTATCTTTATACCTTTTAGCATTGAATTTTAACAAATTACCACACGTGGATTTTCTTGAGGAATCTATTCTCTGAATTTCACATTTAATACAACTTTAATGGATTTAGAGATTCGGCCATCCTTTGAAAAATCGATTTGCCCCTTTTTCATCCCTTTAGGAGTTGAATTTCGAAAGACCATGAGACACGAGCGTGTTCATTTTTAACGAGGAGTTCATTTACCGAACCTCAAATTTCCAGCTTTAGCGAATATAGGGATACGGTTACCCTTTGAGAAAACAACTTACTCCCCTTTTCACCCCTAAAAAATGGTTGAATTTTGAAATACGCTCAAATACGTTTACATATTTTTAATGAGGAGCTCGAAATGTTGAATTTCGCGTCTGCAATATTAGCAACTCGTCAAATATGAGTATCCTTTAAAAAAAAAATTTGACCTCCTTTTTACCCCTCCAGGGTTTGTATCTCCCAAAATTCGACCTTATCGCAACGTCTAAAAAGAAGTATACTATCGAAATTTCACATTTCCACGTACAACGGTGTGGGCTTGGCGTTGATGAATCGATCAATTAGCTTTATTTTTTATATTCAGATATAGATTGCAAATAATTTATTTTTATATATACATCGATTTCTCAAAGTTGGCAACAAATGTTGCAGCGATATCGATCTGTTTCACACAAGAATCGTTCTCCGTATCCCTAAAACTTCATTCGCAGGTCAAAAGCCAGACAAGAAACGGAAATGTTGCCCCTTTCTCTAGTTTGAATGCCATTGCCAGCATTCAGCGGAGACTTTGTCCGTCAAGGATATTGAACTTCGACAATCCGAACGGCTCGAGTACCCTCATTCATACTATGAACTGAAAACTTCTAAGAGGTCCTCGATAGCTCCATAATCGCTAATACAAGGACAAGATTTTATTCCGTGCTTGCATTGCATTGACGTGTTCCAATTTTTTCTCGTATATTCTTATGCTGATTTCGCGTTCATTTCTTGATAATGTCAGCTTCCATCGTTCCAACTCGGATAGCTTACTAGACAAACTCTGTTATAACGATCGTATGGAATCTAGATATCTGTAGACTCGTTTTATAAATATGCTGTACGAAACATTTTGAAATTTCATTAGCACTATTAGGGGACTCGATTAATTAATCATTGTAACGTAAAAATATTTTAGTCTTCGTTCCTTACTTGGTTTTGCCTAAAGAATTACTTAACTATTGACTAAACAGAAATTCTGTATATAATTATAATATTATATATATATATAATTATTTAACAATGAATTTATAAAAGATTCTTTCTAATTTGACTTTTGTCAAAGATATTTCTAAAATCACAGCCATAAATAAAGTAACACAGACATCATGTTTAGTGTCTCTGTGGAATTCATGTCAATGCTATCGGGAATATAAACGTGCTCGGAATAATATAGATAATTAGAATGGATAGAAGACAAAAAATACTTACTATGTGTAAATATATGAATGGTGTATATATGAAATATATGTTTCTTCAAATAAAACTTTAATCGTATTATATATATATACTTATACGAAATTATTTTTTATATTAATTAATTTCATTATCTTAGATTTATAGGAATGATTAATTTTAGAATTCTAAAATTCTTAAAGTAAAATAAATTGTAGTAAATCCTATTACGTTCTAAATCTTAATATTATTAAACGACATAGCACGCTCGATGCAAACTATAATATAGCGATTAAGATAAAACTCATTTTATTAGGTCTAGAACGATGACAATGCAAAACACATATTGAATATGCATGGCGGTTGTGTGCACTGTCGGTCTTCCTATCGTATGCAAAAACGAGAGTTCTCGTATCGAATGTTTAAAATGCCAATACTTCATATACCGTTCAATAGCTTTGTAAAGTAATTGTGTTAGTAGCGAACTAAAATGAAAATCCATTTTCTACACAAGAATTTATTACCTATGAATATTTTCGTTAATATCGTGTAAAACAATTTTCAAACAAAGAATATTCATAAAATTATATCATTTAAATCGTTTCGTCGCTAAATAATGCGTCACTAGATTGTTAAGTGTCGTTAAGAGTACAAATGTTAAGTGTACGATTATAGAAAAAAAATACAATATTTCGCAAAGAATTAAATTTTTTCTTTTTGTCTATAATTGCATAGTTAATATTTCTAACATTAAATATGTACAACAAAATGATGATTTTAACAAGGATATTTTAACAACGAAATGAATGAAATAACATAATTTCGCGAAAATGTTTAATGCTAAAATACGAGTCGCGGAGTATCGAAACCTTAAAGGAAAACAGAGGGAAATACCAAAAATGGTAGAGAATCTTCTTACCAACCCAAGCGTAGAAGTAAAATGGCAAGTAGGGTAGGAATCACTGTGAAGGGTGGGTCACGGATGGCGCCACAGTAAAAGCAACCAACCACCCCCGCTGCAACTCTAGGCGAAGCGAGGTGCGGCGTGGCGAGAGCTGCAAATTCACCCCCGTAAAGCGATCCGCCACCAAGGGGTTTGGAAAGTCGCCATTTCTGCCTAACTCCGCAGTCGCTATATTCACGTTTTAATACCAATGAAATGTCAAGGCACGTCGCGCGTTATAGACTCGCCGACGTTGTCGAGCTGTTCGGTGACTTCGTAAGCGTCACGTTGTCGCGGGTCCTCGGGACCTCGTTGGTCGCGCTTCTACTCGGGCTTCTGCTTGTACTCGTGCTCGTGCTCGTACTCGTGCTCGTGCTCGTGCCTCTGCTCGTGCTCGTGTTCACGACTGTGTTTGTGAGCTTCCCCGTCTCCGTACCCGTGCCCGTGCCCGTGCCCGTGCTTCTTCAACTCGTGCTCGTGCTCGTGCCCGTGCTTGCCACTTCAGGAATTTCGAGTCGATCTACTCGAGCAAGCTCGCTTCTGCCGATTAAGCTTTGAACTAGGCGCACGACAAACGATTAAGAAAGAAAAAGGAAAAGAAAAACGGAACGAGAACAAGGAAAGAAGGTTGAGCCTAAAGTAACCGCAAGCCCCCAGTGAACCAGTAGGTAAATCTGCCAGTCTTCCTCGGTGATTCCTTGACCTTGACACTCGAACCGACGGTGTATCAACGAAAGTAACTACTAGGCGAAGCAGACAAGCTACGAGTACGACCGCCCGAATTCTGGCTGAACAGAGAGAGCCCTTGATCAAAATCTTATATGCTACGAACGACGGTCAGGTAAAAGAAATCGTTCGTCGGAGACCGCCGCCAAATCGGTTCACGATGAGCGAACAAGATGTGGATGACGTTGCCTTTCTGACAGGTGAGACACGTCAGAACAGGCATTCGAGAATTTTTGTGGATTTTCTTGAGCGAACCTCAGGCTCTAGTTTCGTTCCCGTTGCAATCTCATATCAGGGGTAGCTCCTACCACTTCTGACAGCTCTGTTTGCCCCTTGACCTCCCTTCCTTTTCACGGTTTCCCTTCATTTCCTCGTCCTTCTTTTCCTTTGCTTCTTCTTTCCCTCTCTTTTCTTTACACGCGGTTCTCTCCTTTTCCTTTGAAATCGTTCGACCAGATGGCCCACTTACGACCCTCCGGGCTACGAATAGACTATACGAGGAGCACGTGCGTGCGATCAATAAGAGACAAGCTTCTGATCTTTCAAATTAAAACACGCAACCCGGCTAACCTCACACGTTTATGTATATGTATCTTCTTGTCGACCGATTAACTAATTATCATCCTGTCTGTGACAACAAATAGAACCACTTGCAAAGTGCGTAAACACATCTGTCTGACATAGAACCATACAATATGTTGCAACATGTATCGTATAGAACAAGCCACTTTATCCAAATGACGTGAACTTCTCGAGCAAAATTGCCTCCGAATTCTATATACGTCGATATTAACTTTTGTTTACTTTGTAGTTCGCTTGCGTTGAAGGAAGCTTTAAGCATACGTCTCTTAAAATTATGCGTATTCAGCGTACTATCTTGTAATGGCGCCATTCTTACCAATCCATTCAAATTGAATTTAAATTGATTGAATGTTATAGAGCTGTCATTCGATGATAAGATATATACACAGCATTTCACGTGTTTTGTTGGAGTAACTGCATTAACGTCACTGTGGACTGTCGCTCGGCAGTCAAAAATCTAGGTCAAGTGTGTAACCGAGGACAGGAAACTTGTTTCTCACGTTAGTGGACATTTCACGTTTGAGAACTTACACGTTTCACCTACTTCTTCAATTTTCAATAATATTCGTACCTCTTGATATATATATTTCGTCTGATATTATAGACAACATACGTAATGTTGCCAAAACAAATTCAACGCGTTTCTCATGCTTTAGAATAGGGAGCGTATGGACGCTTGATCATTCTTCAGGAGACTCTTTGTTCCAGGAGACAGTAACACAGGATTGCACAAACGTAGTATTTATGAGCACAATGGAATTGTGTGTTCTCAAAAAAGGGCTCTCTGCGTAGCTACCGTTGTTTTTGCGATCCTTTTCGCCATATCACTCATCATTGCCTTCGCGGGACCACAAAATGGTAATGTAACGTTCCCTTAATGTAAATGACATTTCAATTTTGTTTCTGTATTGCTCGATGCTTGTTATTGGTTTCTCCTTTTCGTTTTTTTAATAGACTGCCCTTGTGCTGGAGAGAAGCCACCCAATCTGGAAATCGAAGACGATGAAAAAAGTAGCGAGCCTCTTGCAACTAATGGAGAGGTATGGTTATTTATGTTTGCTCTGCTGGTTGTACGATCGAAGTGGAACAAAACATATACTTCGTAACACATATTCTAGACATAATGCACAAGTAATAACGACAGCATGTACTCAAGTTCTTAAATGGTACAATGAATAATGTAGATTCGTCAATGTTATTCATACATGCCATATGATTTCAAATAATCGTCAAACAATGATATTACATTAAATTTTTATAAAAATATATTTAATTATATATTAAAATATTAAGATATTTAATTATATATAAAATATTAGAATGTTTAAAGGATCATATCGTGAGAAGTACATTAAAGAATTTCCATTTCATGTCTTTGTATAGATACAAGTCGTAGTATTCATTTTAATCTTCAACAAAAATTTGAAGGATCATACATTATATTATCTGTATATTATAAAATAAGAAAATAACGATTACTAGTTTTCATTACAAAAATGATGCAAAGTTTTTAATACAAAATACAGTTGTTTAAGATATTACTTTTGGAACATAAAGAGAAAAATCTATCTGACCTGAAACCTTTCTATGCCGCGGTACGTAAAAAGAAAAAATTAGGACGTATAGAAATGCAAAATACATAGGTATGTCATGTACGTATATGTGTATGCAAAGTGTGTTCTTTTGTATGTCACATTTCAATGCTTGTGCTTGAGCCTTTGCTTGAAGCTTACTGTGAACGAGCTATAAAACGTCTTGGCGGGAAATCAATTGCAGGACGTCTATAGTACTATAAATTTCCATACCCTATAGTCTAAAGTATCATAATCTAGGATTGCCGGTTATGTGATCAATTTTATTGTTGATCATTCATATTTTACTAGCAGTTACATAAATGGTACATCTTTAGCATCGAAGATAAAAAATGTATGCAATTGCAGTAGCTAGCTCAACTAACGGTCTAAAAGTAATTTAATTGAATGGAACTGTTACAGGTGTTTCCTTGGAATAACGTGAGGCTACCTACGTTTGTGCATCCTACTAGGTACAATATCACTATCCATCCAAATCTTACCACCTTAGAAGTAAAAGGTAAGTAGCATATCGTTGATTAGTTGTTAGCTAACTTTCGAGAATATTAATTATTTATAAGACATTTATGACAGAAATCTTACAGTATCTTTAAAATTAAGAAATTAATTTCTGAAGTAAAAAAGCAATGTTTCCTTAATGCTCTGCACTAAAATATTTAAGAACGAGGAAAAAAATAATTTTTAATTTTCATTTGCAGGACAGGTCACAATCGAATTCTATGTCGATAAAGAGACCAACTATATCGTCTTCCATAGTAAAAATTTGACAATAAATGAGAAAGTGAGTATTTAAAATAATATGCGTGTACAGTGGCTCGAAGTATTCGTACCCTTACAGACATATTTTATTAATATATTATGTACGTTTATGTAAATTTCATTAACATACGTTATTATGAGCCATTGTACATACGTCAGAATCATGTTCTATCTACTTTCTAATCGCTGAAAACTGGATTTTAGATGATTCAGGACCGTAAAGGCCACAGATTAAAAATTGCAAAGTTACTGGAATATCCGAAACATCAACAGTTGTATTTAGAACTGGAAGAGAGTAAATTTCGGAAGAGAGGGAATTACACAGTACACTTGAGGTTTATTTCGAAACTGACGAGTGAACTCGAAGGATTTTATCTTAGCAGCTATGTCACCCCAGAAGGAGAAAAGAGGTCACTCTGAAACTGTAATAATTTTCTGTTTGGGAAATTACTCAAGGCGTATCTTCATTTTGAACGAAATCGTAACTGTATTATTTTTTCGACTATAGGTACCTCGCTACGACTCATTTCGAACCTACGTATGCACGCTCGGCATTCCCATGCTTTGACGAACCACAATTTAAGGCTAAATTTAAGGTTTCGATATTTAGGGACAGATTTCATATCGCGCTATGCAATATGCCTGTGATGAACACCGAGGATGCTGGATTTTACATGGGCACCGGACTGGTGAGTACGAAACTAATGAAGTTATATTCTTGTTAAATTATTTTATTAAATTAGTGTTATATTATGATATATCATTATTGGTCAAACATTTTTCTTTGTTTCTCCCTCATGAAATATTTGAAACCACATATCATTATTATTATTTCTTGTTTTACGTATCTGATTTACAAAACATTGTTGTACGTTGCTAAATTTTACAAAGCTTCTTAGTTAAAATGTATAGTACAATAATACTGGAAGAAAAACGAATACTATATAGTATAGCCTATAATTTACGTTATTATGATTGTACTATATGTACGTGAATAACAACATTTATTGCAAAAATTTTCAGCTTCGCGATGATTTTCAAGAATCTGTAGAAATGTCGACGTACCTGGTAGCCTTCGTGGTTTGTGACTTCAAACGTGTCTCCGAATTGACTAAAAGGAATATTTCCGTGAGTGTTTATGCAGCAGAGGCGATGCTTCCACAGGCAAAATACGCGGTAACTACAGCTGCTCGTACAATGGATTACTTTGAATCTTTTTTCGGGGTACATTATCCATTGCCTAAGCAAGGTACGTAATCAAATCAAAATATAAAAGTAATTGTAAATTCACTGGATAATAGTTTTATTAGTGCAACAGAAAGTTTCTTATTCATAATGTACCAGGTTTCTCTGAACAGACATTTCTAGTACACTGTATAGCTATGAATAAGAAAAAAATATTTTGCAATTAAGCTAACAAACTCCGTTATATTTTGAAGTACAGCTTTCATTTAATATTATAAGATTTCTATTTTAACATTATAACATTCTTTTCTTATTTCTATTCATAGGATATACTGTCAAAATATGACCGAAAAAACTTGAAACGCTTTATATATCCTATATCAGTTTTTAACATATAAATTTTATTAATTTCTGATAGACTTAATAGCTATTCCTGACTTTGCCGCTGGTGCAATGGAAAACTGGGGCCTAATCACGTACCGAGAAACATCAATACTTTATGATCCACAAGAGACATCAACCAATGCTCACGAGTGGGTCGCTATAGTTGTCGCTCACGAATTAGCTCATCAATGGTTTGGTAATCTCGTCACTATGAAATGGTGGAACGATTTATGGTTAAACGAAGGAGCGGCCAGTTTCTTCGAATACAAAGGAGTGAATCATATCTCACCTGAGTGGAGCATGATGGATCAGTTTATTTTAGACAAAACTCAACCAGCGCTTGATCTCGATGCTTTGGCAAGCAGCCATCCCATAAGCGTGCCGGTTAAAGATCCAAATGAAATCGAAGCTATATTCGATGATATTAGTTATAGTAAGGGCGCCTCCATACTCAACATGCTTGAGGGATTTTTGTGCGAGGATGTTCTGAAAAGTGGATTGAACGACTACCTGAATTCGCACGCGTATGGAAATGCGGACACGAACGACCTCTGGGCGGTCTTTACAAAACATACAAATAATACTTTTGACGTAAAAGTAGGTATAAGTTTGAAAGATTAATTTTAAAAACTCATAATTTCTGGTGTTCCATGAAATACAATGTGTCGGCAGGCTATTATGGATACATGGACCCAACAAATGGGTTTTCCTCTGATTACGATCACACGTAATGGGAATACCATCACAGCAACTCAGAAGAGATTTCTAATTTCGCCAAAAGAAAACGATACAGAACTGCAAGAATCAAAATCGCCCTTTGACTACAAGTGGTATGTCCCGTTGAGCTACTACACAGACAAAGAACCGCGCAAGCTTCACAACATATGGATGAATTTAACCGATGGTAACACATAGGACAATTATAACGAACATTTTTTTTAGAGATGTTTAACAGCATTAAGCGAGAAATCGTTAAAGGAGTCCGTTCAAAGGCGATATAAAATTATTTCCAATTGATCTTTTTTTCATTTTACTACAATTCCTACATAGGAGATTTATTGATTTTCGATCCTACCTTTTTCGCCGATGTTAGATAGAAAAGAAGAGGAACACATTGACAGTTATGATTTTTGATAAAAATAAAATGACCTTCGTTAACTGTGTTTTTTATCTAATTGAAAAATTAAGCTGGGAAATCAAGGTGGTTCATAAACGAATCCTAAAGTACAAAAAATTAAGAAAAATCAATTGAGTATAATTTTATATGGTCTTCGAATAGCTTTGCAATTATTGGGCTTTATGAATTATTAGCTGGCAATTTCATTCGTTTCGTAGATCACATTTTTCGAATAACGTAAGTTTCATTCGTGCATTTTTAAATTAAAAGGTAATATAATATAATCCAAATTCATGCATGGAAAATATATTTCTTGATACGAGTGAACTTGTTATCTGATAATAAATTGAACCATATCTTCGACCTCATGGAAACAAAGATTACTACATATTTTCAGTAACGTTCGAAATACCTACCGACGTGGAATACATAAAATGCAATGTGAATCAAAGTGGATTTTACCGTGTATCTTACCCAGAAGAGATGTGGGCATCAATCATCACTACATTATTGAATAATCACACCAAGTTTAGTCCAGCGGACCGTGCTAATCTTATTGACGATGCGTTTACGCTTTCCGAAACAGGCGAGTTGAACGCTACCGTACCTCTTGAATTATCTCTTTATCTTTTAAATGAAAGAGATTATGTGCCATGGACTACTGCACTCGGATATTTACATTCTTGGAAAGACAGATTAAGCGAAAGTCCCGGATATAAAAGATATATCACATTCTTAAAGCTTTTATTAACTCCAGTTATCAAATACGTCGGTTGGGCAGACGAGGGATCACATTTGAAAAAGTAAATATAAAATATTGTTAACTTTAGAATACCAACAAGTCATTTTTACAACTGACAACGTTTCTAAGATTAGGAAGATTAGAATAATTATCAACTCTTGTGCATCGAGTATCTTAAATACACTACGTTTCTTTTCCACAGGTTATTAAGAATTGCAGTGCTTCAATCAGCTGTATCAGTAAAATTGGACGATGTTGTAAAACCAGCAAAAAACCTTTTCGAAGACTGGATGTTAAAAGGCAAACGAATTGCCCCAAATATACGAGACGTCGTATATGTTGCAGGTAATACAATATTATTTTTATCATACATCCAATATGTTCACCACGTTCATTCGTAGATTCATTTATTTATTTGTAGATTCACTGGTATTCAGATAATTCCTAGATACGTTTTATTCATTCACTTGTAAATTCATTATATTTATTCTTCTTTGTACAAGAATCAAATTTTATTCAATCATTCGTTACATCGCGTACATTTTTCTTTGTACAGGAATCAAATTTGGTGGTGAGAAAGAGTGGAATCATTGTTGGAAAAATTATCAAGAAACTCAGGTACCAAGCGAGAAACGAATAATGTTACAAGCGTTAGGAGCGACGACAGATTCTTGGTTGCTACAACGTTACCTTTTACGATCGTTAAATCGAGATATGGTGAGATCACAAGACGTTGAAACTGTTATAGCCTCTGTCGCTACCAATCCCGAGGGTCAGTTCCTTGCATGGCGTCATCTCAAAGCTTACTGGCCTCAGATACATGTTTTATTCGGAAACGGATCACTGACCATGGGTAGTCTCATATCTGTTGTAATTTCTGACTTTTTCACGGATTACGACTACCACGAGGTAAGTAGAAAATATATTGTTTTATAATGAAACGCTTTATTAATAATGTTCCAAATATCACTTGTAAAAGAATTATTTTTAATTTTATCATTGTATTACTTGCAAGTGAATCATTTTAAATTTTATCGTTAAGTACTCGACAGCTCTAATAAAGGATAAAATTATCCTGGTTTCTTCTTTCTATAATTCTGTACCTAAAGTATATTCTATAAAAATAAGCAAGAGCACGCATATTTTTTAACGATATTCAGGGCGATTCAATTGCTGAAACTTTCAAAAATTCAATATTTAATTAATAATCCTTTCCATACGAGCCTGTAATAAGTATTTCTGACGTTGCGTCTTAGGTTTCGGAATTCTTTAAGGGAGTGGATGTCGGAAGTGGTCGGGGAGCATTAGAACAAAGCCTAGAAACAATCAAGTTCAATATACATTGGGTAAAACAAAATGCAGATGTCGTTGATCGATGGCTCATAAATTATTTGGACAGTCACACAAGTTAACCCTTTGTTTATCGGGAATGGGACACGAATGACGCGAAATTATCATCCACACATTTCGTAACAATACTTACGTTTTTCATGGTGCTCATCGATACATGATATCTTCGTGTGACACGATATAGTCTAAGAAAAAAGTAAGACGTTTGTTACTATCCAGAAGGTAACCGTTTATTTACCACTTAGTTAGGTATATACATAATAATTCGCAGATCAAAAATGACCCATTTCCGTCGTACCCATCAAAAGATTCTTCTCATCGGTTAAAAATCAATGATCCTTCAGCGGACGAAGGATCGACCGATACTTTGTCAAGTTGCGAGGCCTCTTGCACAATAATTTACCAACTAATAATATTAGTGATTTGACAATTTACAGACTCCACATTCTAAATTATTCCACAATTTTACAATTTATTCGTCAAATAGGAAATGATTTGTAAAATTCACTCTAAACATTTCATTTCTTTTATTATCAAACTTCTTAATATAATACAAGAGAGTTTATTAATGATATTATACAATGGTTTGTACTTTGTAACTTGTAAAATTGCACTAATATCAGTTCAATCGTGTAGGAGTGCTAAGAAGTATTAAACTCATACCAAAGTTCGTACTATCAGATTTTTGTCCGTTGGAAGAGATCTTTCGATGAATCGAAACAGAGCCGAATTGTTTATATGTAACACATTATACACCGATTTATACGCACTTTCGAAAGTATTTATTTATTATACACGCAGTGCGTGCAGATTGGATTTATTATATATAAATAGAGAGAGAGAGAGCGAGAGAGAGAGAGATTATAGCGAGGAGAGAACAACGTTGTTCCTAGGGTAGTCGCTAACCCATCGAATTTTTCCGGGAAGAAGAAAAGGGCTAACGACGTACGCCTACTAACGTTGACACTTTAGTCTCCCAAATAATACTATACTTTATTACAAGGAGTGACAGTTAGTTAACTCCACGTGATGCCCAAGCCCCATTCCTGATCCATCCAGTACAGTAATTCAACGGAATGCTGAAGATTTGACGAGAAACGCTACTTAACATATTTCACGAGTCAGCCCTAAGCTCTATATTAAAAGAAAGAGTAGCTATAAATACGATCAGTAATACAGAATAATATTTTGGCCTGTGCTAGAGTACGTAAGATTTTTATTCCGTTTAACGTTTATTGTATATATACAAGTATAAAGTTACAAGATATTTACATGATTATTTTATTGATACAAAATTTTTGTAGCGGTAAATGTCAATTGTACAGTCAGTAAAAAAAAAAAAGAAAAAATTAACGAATTACATTATAATATGTAATATAATCGATGACGATCATTAGAAATCCATTTTTCGATGAAACTCAGCTGCTCTTGTAAAGGATAGTGTGATTCGCTGTAAATACATAAAAAAGAAAATCAAGGAACGACGTTAAATTGCGTTAGTACTAATCAAGTAATTACAAAAAATGCCCGAAACGATTGTTACGAACAGTCAGTTAATATAAGTAGCATATCAATATTGGAGAAGTGTTCGACAGATTAATTCGGCCAAATCTTTCGTCAAAACAGAATTCTAGTTTCGTGGAAACGGCGATCCGACAGAGAAGATTTGGCCTCGAGAGAAAGAACATATTACGAGGATTGTATCGTCCCTCGGAAATAATCGCGAAAAATTGATGTACCGTGTGTGTCGTGTATTTATATTACCGCAGAACACTGGATGCGCGGGATATGTCTCGCGTGGAGCTGATCATTCTCCATGTGAAGTAGCATAATAGAGAATCGGATATTTTATTATGAAAAAGTGTATAAATTTATGTATGTAATCTTGTGATGCTTTGTATGGTATGTACATATTAGCGTAAGAGAATTGTGTGCTCTGTGTGGTCGGATATATTTAAAAGAAAAGGTATCTAGATGCATACAAAATATGTTAATGCCAAAGTTAATTGCTGGCCTTTAAAAAAAAAAAAAAAAAAAAGAAAGAAGAAAAAGAAATATTCGTGTGATTTTGGTATGATTCGTAATCTTGAAATGCTAATGAGATTGAATTGAAATTAACCACTGTTAAATGTTAGGTATACATTCGTTGTGTACTTACATCACTTCCTACGTTCTTCTAATTCTCTATCGACAATAACCATAAAATATAAAACGATATAACAGGGAAATATTTAAAACAGAATGAACGATTTCGTTTACCACTATTTCTAATAAATGAAAAATCGATTTAGCATTTGAAGGTTAAAGCACCAAAATCTAGATAACTGTACAGAACGCGATGAAAAAAAAAGTCAGAAAGTACCGAGGATATTTCGGTGCGGTGGTGTTATATGTATAATATGTATAGTACAGAAAGAACTAGGTTCAACGCAAAACAAATTTTTAGCCCAATCAGAAATGAAGTCGAGACACTCTGTATACGTTTGGATTTTACTCCACGAGAGCTATTTTCTATGCGTCTCTTATCTTCCACTGCCCGTATCCAATGGTCGACCAGATCTCACGAATATTCAATTTTACGTGTTCTCATCACTCTCGTTAAACAATCAAAGCACTCGTTATCTAACAAAGAGACATTCACAATATAATTAGTTATTTCACTATAATTAGTTAGAGCACATAGGACACGATTGATCTCTCTATCCTTAATCTATCAATAAAGAAAAAACTGCCGACGATGCTTGCAATTCGAATCCCCTCGCGAACAAGAGAAAAGAAAGGAATAGCATTTTTTTCGAGGTTCATGCCATTTTTTACGTATTTTCAATCAGAGTACAATTACTTGGAATCCCGACGAGTAACGTTTCTTGGTATAAAATATCGTCGATTTTTATCGAATTAGGATTTTCTGGCCGGAATTGTACACGCATGTTTACATTTAGAAAAAGGAAAAAAAAAAGATTTATGAAAATAAACGGCTGCATGGATCGTTCATCCCTTTAAGTAGATTTTGATACACTCCAACGGCGAATTAATGAATCGACGCACAACTAGATACCTTACATGTAAATAGCATATTTTTTCACTAACGGATATTCTCTCTTGTTAAAGATTTAAACGGACGAAGTCGCTCCACGATATTTGCGAAAGCGTTCGGTTCGCCGGTTCGCCGGTTCGCCATTTTCAGTACGAAGGGAGCACGAACCGATTGGCCTACTTTACAACATTCGTATTATAGCCGAAAGTACTTGTTTAAGAAGTAATACGCAGTTCTCTCGCTTTCGTTTAAGAGCGAAAATCGCACAGATCGTCATGTTCCTTTACAAAAAATATAGATTTACGTCTAATCGTAAGTGTAACTGTCATGAAAGTCACGCACGATTATTATTGTTTTATCGATTACTTTCTTCTTTTTATCACTAATTACAAAGGTCTAACAGTATTAGAAAAAAAAACCATTCTTTACCGTGGTGTTAAGAATTATATCGAGTAATAACAATATATATTTGTTTTTCGAGTTTAAGAACGATTTAATAAATAATAATAAAAAAAAAAATCGAATCCACTAGACGCGGAGTAAACCGATGCAAAAGTTCTACCGAAAGACTGGACATCAGAATAATCAAGAAGAGTACATACTTATATGTATTTTATGCAATCACGACCCGATAATGTTATGTCTTAAGAGAACGAGGCTGTCTTGCATCTCATATTTATGAATGAATTATTGATACAACTATATATTGTATACCGTTCTCTACTGTACTGTTGTCATAGATATTTTGTTGTATAAAAGAATGCGAGATATGTACAAGCATACAAATGAATATATTATATGTTTAAAATAACGTACACGTCATTTCATTCCTTCATAAATATTTTTACCTAAGCACATATTATCCATCTATATGAAGCTATGAAGGTATTAACTAAAAGTTTAGGATATAAAGTAAAGTATTCTTATAGTTCGGTATTACGGATACATTTCTTGCAAAAACAGTTGCGACTAAATCTAAAATCTGACTCTTATGATATTTTGTCTAGAACATTGGTTAACAACCTTAGTTTATAATACGTGCCTGATATCTATGTATTGAATTCTAGTCTGGATAGAATATGAAAATGTTCCGTTATGAGTGCATACATCTCGTAAAGATCTTTCTTAGTCAAACATTCCACTTCCTTATTACTCCTACCATTTTCTTCTGCTAATTCTGAAGCCACTAGTATATTGACTATTATCTTAAATAAAAATTAATCAAATATCATCATTTGCTATTCTTATTAACTAATTAGTAAATATTATACAAATACGAGATCCCGAAAAGAATATGCCCTTATTATTTTCCAGACATATATAATTAATTAAATGTATTATAAAATAAATTACGAAATCCGTATCATTCTTTGTAAATCTCTTAAAAAACTATAATTTTATTTATAAAGAAACTGTATTTGTTTATAAATAACAATATTATTTATAAGAAAAGGTATAACAGCTTAAAAATTGAAGATATGTTACTTGTTTCTAAAAATTTTATAATACGTGTATAATAATGTACATATATAACATCAAATGATATTAAATAATAAAAATTTCATTATATTCTGCCAAAATCTTTATTCTTCTGATACTGTATTGCATTAAGTGTAATGCTTGTTAATATACTGCTATGTTGCAAAGTAAGTCATGAAAACTTAATAAGTAGTGAATAATTTAACATTAAATGAGTTTCTAGTGATTAAACACGTGGAGCCGTTATTTGGTATGCATAACTACTGAATATATATTTCAAATCTACATCTTGGTGCCAATCAAGTGCGCCGGCGTATCAACACATCGGATACGGAAACATCGATGTAACGGAACGATGTGTTTGCTGTCCGCGCCATGTTCAAATAGCGCGGTTGTAACTCATAGTGACGTAGCCCAAGAAAAATTCTAATTATCTCATACTGAGACGACAGACGGTTGCTTTTGCGTTGATCCTAATAACTGCATCATTGCGAGAAGGAAAATCTTGTTACAGAAATACTTGTCATTGAGTTTTAACTGAAACGTGGCTTAAAATACGAAAGTTCGCAACATATCTTCTACGAAGGATTTATTACAGTGGCAGAGTGCTTTTCGAAATTAAGTGACGTAATGTATTTTACTTCCATGCGGGTAATTACCAGTAAAGAGTCTCCACCCTGTGTTTCCCAGTGTTCAGGTGACTTCTTTTAAAACAATATACGTTTTAAAATTAAAAAGTAAATAGAGACATGCTTCAAACAGATGATTTACCGCGTATGACACCATTGTCACCCGGCAACAATGTAATAGTTCTGAAGTTAGCAGAATTTATCAGCAAGGTAAATACTAAATGTATGAAAATTTGTGATATTCATATATGTGTAATCTGTGAGTGTATATACATACATTTTTATATATATACATATATTTATTCTCACACTTGCATGTGAATGCTTCCATACATGTCCACGTACTTGCTTGATCACTCATGAACTTGTATTAACAGTTTAAATATGGCAACTACGCACAGTGTGTACCAACATGACCGTAAGCGAAGTTCCTTTAATTTGATTTCATACAATTCTATTCCCTCTCTTTCTTTCACAGACATACGCGTAAACACACATTCTCTCTTTCTCTCTCCCTCCCTCTCTCTCCCTCTCTCTCTCTCCCTCTCTCTCCCTCTCTCTCCCTCTCTCTCTCCCGCTCTTTGTTCCTCACGCACCTAAAAATAATAAATACTAATGTATTAACAAATTACAAGTTTCTAAAAGAACTTTCTTTTACACTTGCAAATTGTATTTACATTTATCACAATACAAAATTATCTATATAGGAATTTAGACGAACATGATTTATCGAATTATCGACAAATACTTTAGTTTTCTATGAGAACTACGAAGAAAGATATTTTAGTTGTCATTTTGCCATACTTCAACTACCAATCTAACTTGCAAATTATATAGTTTTTATTAACATATTAATGGTAGGAAATATGTACACTTATATTATTATTGCTATTCAAGTAGAATTAGTTAATATCATTATCCATTCAAACAATGTGATTTTATAATAAGTAACGGAATAAATTCAAATGACAGAAAAACAACTATAAATATAATTATTACTACAGAAAAGAACGAAAGCATTCGTTATTACACATATGTGTAAATATAATCTCGAAAAGTTTTATTGTGTAGACTCTGAAATGAGAATAATCATATATCAATAAAGCAATAGTAAAAAATGTATTATATCTATGCATATGCAAATGGATATTAACGAAACCGTTACGTAATGAGTGCAAACTTCCATGCAATAGAAAAACTGGTGAAAATGTAATGAAATAATAACATCGTTATATAAGTAAGTATAATATGCTGCACTTTAATAAAGCATCGATAATTCGTTTCGAAAATCAATATATCTTTGCTAACCGTTACATTCATCTTCTGCTTAATTTCGGTATTTAATTAAACTATACAAATATGTACGCGTATAAATGAGCTTTTGTAACTTTTATGTTTATCTACTTTATAAATTACGCCGTAAATAACCTCGAATGAGTTAATACCACGTGTATTTGTATATTAATTTGTAATCTTCATTGCATCATCAAACAGTATCACGGTATACCAATAGCCATTAGCATTTGAAACAAAGAAATGAATATTCCGTAAATTGGAATAAAAAATGAAGTACGTCACAAATTTAAATCCAATGAGGACAGTTTAATGATAAACGGATTGGTCGTTTATGGAAACATATAGGGAGAAGCATAGACTTGGTGCGGCCCTGAGAAACGACGTTGCCGAAGTGAATGCTGAGTCACATATCGCGAACGATCTCTCCCAGGAAGGTGTGCTAGTTCGTTTCTCTGTGAAATGCACTCTATTGCATTAGTATAACGTTATCACTATTAGAATTATAACATCATTAAACCAAAATGATTTAAGTAAGGAGGTACTTGGCGCTTGTCGCGGGCCTCGAATATTTAATGGAAACGAATGTAAGGCAGCTTTAAGCCCGGTAGTTCGTGTATCTGTCAGTTTCTACAATTAAATCGAAGTTCTTACTTTTTACTGGAACTGCAACGGTGTGTCAGTGAAAATAAAGTGTTAGTATTAATTCAAAAAAATATCGCCTTGAATTGTCAAACGAAATTCGAGGCATGCGTAGGACGTGCGCGACGTGTACCGAAGTTTGACGTGGTTAGTGTGTGTTTTGAGGTTATTTTTGTGTTCGTGTAACTGACCTATACTTGTTTAAAGAGAGCTCCGAATCTTTATTTTCATTCTGACAGTCTGTCGAATAAGTTCCTTCAGCAAGAACTTTGAAAATCATCTTTCCTAATCTAATTTAAATTCTGTATTGGTTACACTGAAAAAAAAAAAACAAAAGTTTAAAGAGTGGTGTTTGATAACATTGATAATAATTAAGGACACGATATTGGATTCCCTATTATAAAGTAGTGGATAAAATTTTATTCATACTCAGCGTTTTATATCTGTGAACAGTCATGGAAACGTTATTAAATATTCAGACTGATCCAAGACATTAACAAAACAACGGTTCAACATGAACATTTGTTTCTTTGTGATAACTTGCCTCAAAACGTGCCAAGCCATTGTGACAATAAGCTGAACTAATTCGGATTATAAATAAATTTGTCAATTGGAAGTAATTTAAATATCAAAAACACAAAATGTTGTGTATAAAGAAATTATACCACGAGGAACTATTCCAACTAGCACTGCTATTGTCCTTATTAAGACTGGACCCAGAATCCTACCTTGGTTTGGATATTCAAACTATAGGTGTAGGTTCGTTAGATCTAAACAATGGGTCTAGGTGGCACACCGATGTTCATACAATAGTTCATCGCCCTATCTTTGTTCACCCAAAAAACCTAGATTCTATGCTTTTAAATTATGAGAGAGATTTATTTGAAGACTTAAATTCATTAGGAAGATACAATAGAATAAATTCTGGTTTAAATGACATCCATGCATATCTGTTAAACACTGAGGAATCTGGAAGAGATGTTGATATAGCAGGACCTAGTATATCATTTTCTACAGACCTAACTAGGAATATAACATCACCTGACCCATCAAATTCTTCGCAAAGTACTGACGAACCGGCTAATACGGCAGAACTTACTCAAGAGGTATTTTTTTTCTTATACTTGTTAATGTAAATTTTGGGTTTAACTTTAATTTGATTGTTACTTTACTTTTATCATTATTATTATAATTAATTCAGATGTAGAAGATACTAATGCGAGTACTAAAATTACTAGATAATTTTACATATGTTTGATATACATAAATTATACTTATTTTTTAAATGCAACAAAGTAATTATAATACTAAAGCAAAGCATTTAATCCAAGATTTATTTGTTTTTATATGACAGTATTCATTACTTTTAAATTATAAATTTATAATACAAAATATATGTACCAGAGAGTTTTCTCTTCCTATCTTAAAATTATAAAGTGTATAATCTTCTAACAATTCTTTTAATTAAACATTTTTTTATGTAACTGAGAAAATATTTTATAGTTCAGTATCTGTACATAAGTTGTTTATTTTAATTTCATTATTTTTATTATACATTTATTTTAAATGTACAATAATATTAACAAGTTAATAATAACTTAATAATAACTTGTTAATATTATCATGGATTTATAATAAAAGTAAAATAAAAATAATAAAACATTTTTAAACTACTTAAACATTATTTTATGTAATAAAAATATATAATTAATTATTCATCACTTGTTTGCAAATTATCTCTCCTTGATAATATTTTATATTATCACAATAAAAAACAAAATTTAGTTAAAAGATGCAACTTAATAACAGTATGCCGTGTCAGCGTTCGTATTGTCAAAAATACATTATCACGTGTCCTTGAGTCCTTGCAACGACCTGCAGCGGTCAAAAATTTTGCAATATTTTTAGTTATGTCGACCGAAGGCTTCAGTACATTCATATTTCCGATAATATTCATTTATTTTTAACCTCATAACGTTTTCTTTATATTCTATATTTATTTTCTTTCCATATCGATACCATTGGAAATTTTATATTTACAAGAAAATATAAAAATTAAATTTTTTTATTTTTAAACTTGTTTAGAATAAATCAATCACTTTTGTTATCTTGTATTTGAGATTTTGTATACACAAAGAATATTGCCTATATGTTAGTACCACCGACCGAGTATTATTGAGATTCTCATTTCGCATTGAGGTACTATTCAAATTACGAAAGTATTTCCACATATAATCTAATATGTAGATACAAAATATTTCAAGTAATTTAAATAACTTTGTTCCGTTTAATTATATATAAAGCATGTTCAAAAGTAATAATTTAAATTTGAAGTCAGTAAAACAAAGACGAAACGTTTTATTTATATATAAATTCAATATTAGCAAGTTGAGACATTTAAATTTGTTTCACTATATGCCGTATTTAGTTTATTGATATTTATAAAAGGAAACATATAATATTAATTAATAAAACTAATTAAATAAAATACACAAGTTAACCAGGTTATTTTATGTTATTTTAGTTATATTTTAGCAATTTTTCCATCAGTTTCACATAAGTAGTATTTACCTATACTTTTCTTAGCAATACCCTTGAATATCCAGGTCACCCATATCAGTTAACTAGGTTAATTAATTGCGTTTCTATTTTTTAATCCAGTATTTAGACGTGTATCGCATGCTTTTAGAATATCTTCAAGGAATATTTTTTTTATAAAGTATACTTTGAAAATCACATTTGAAGAAAATTAAATACATATATCTCAATAAAAATAATGCTTTTAAAATTACTAAATTTTATATGAATTTAAAAATAGTACCGCGATAAACATTTTAAAATTATGAATTGGAAAATTAAGAAAAATCTGCATGCAAGATAACTAATTATTATATTGTCTAAATGTAAATATTCTAAACGATACATCATGTATATGTCCGTAAATGGATTAAGTATTCTCTGATTAGATAAATATACATATATGTGTATTGTAAATCGCTTACGTACTGCATACTGTTTGTGTATACTTCCTTCTACAGACAACCTTTGTCATTGGATCATACGATTTAATTAAGTATCAATTTATTTCATTGCATTCCAATTCTAACTGTTACATAACATGAAAAATGACAAATATTTTCTATAGAAGTAAAAATTTTAGACACAAAAAGGGCTATTAAATTCCAAGACGTATTTTGTTACTTTTACATATACTATGTATAATTTTCAATTATATATTACACGTGAAAAAGCATCTTACCGTAAGAAAAAAGAAGTACTCAATTGTGGAGATTTTAATTTTAGATATCAGTTTTTAAAATTCCTTAAAAATTATAAATAACAAATATAAATAGTACGTTGATTAGTATAAAAATCAAAATAATATTTTTGTAATATACATATATAAAAAACTCTTCTCATTTCTTTTATCAGTTGGTCACTAACTCAATGAACTTGAAGATTTGTAGAATGTCACAGATTTAGATACCGATGCCCTACGCTTCTCCTTTACAAAGACTCTTTTCGTTCTTCTGGAAACTTAACATTTTCATTAGTACAATAATTGAATATTTTGATCGCGGTAATTTAACTTTCTTTGGTCGGTAAATTTGGTTTTTAATCATGAATTATAAATATTGTGGTTATAAGCACATGTGACTTGTCGGTGATCGCAGACCTCTTTTTATCGCGTGGCACTGCATCATCAAAATTTCCTGCGAATTCTCGTACAACGGCCTCGATTGCAAAAATAATTGTGTGGAAATACACGAATATAAACGCGTTTCTGGTCGGTTTCGTGAAAAAAAGAGGCGAAAATGCCAGATGCGACCTCGATTCGTTGAAAATTGACGAAAAAGCTTTTCGAAACGCGCTTTTTTCTTTTTTGGAATCTAGTAGATATTGTTGCTTGAAATAACAGCGTATAAATATATTCTATGATTTATTGAGTGTTTATTATCAATAAAAGAAAAAATTAAGAATTTATTGATAACAAAATAAAAATTCTATCGAAACTTAATTCCTGGAATATAACTTTTCTTTTACTTGTTTGCTATGGACATATTTTTATCTATATACTAATATTAAATAATATCATAATATTATCCACATTAATGAAACATATATTTATTTTATTGAAGAATAGCGTCACACACATTATACCGATAAATTGATCAGCCGTCTGGTACAATCTGGTAGAATCAAAGCGTATTATTTAACGGGTTTAATTATCATCTATTATCAAAGGACACACATGTATTGCCTTTTTGCGCAGTAAGAAACAATGCTCGTTTATACAAACATTGCATTGTGCCAATTGCCTAAATTTCTCTGGCAATTGGTTGATAATATTTTATGAAGAGAATGAGCATATTGTATTTCTTCTTTTACGCAATTATTATTACTTATAAACGCGAAAAACAAAAGTAACATACAACATACAAAAGATACTATATCGTAATTGCATAACAATAATCAACATTTTACTTAAAACGAACAACTACTTAATTTAAGAAATTATAATAAAATTAATTATTATCATAAATATATATAAGAATATTATTAATAGGTTCAAGCAAAATATGAATATTATTTGATAATAAAAGGGGCCAATTGTTATTAGTCCAATGTTCGTTGAACAAAGGATTTTATAAAACACTCTTTATCTTGTATGCTACCATTACTCATAATTTCTTTCTTCCTCTGTCATGTATTTATAATTGGCATTCTGCCGCATCCACTTGCGTTTTCTCTATTGCGCTGTATCCCAAGTTGTACATGCGCGCCTTTGCTTTACTATATGTGGAGCAAAAGAGAAATCAGATAAGTTGCAACTATATTTGTAAAATATCTCAAATAAATATGAGTTTCGCAAGCGCGTTTTAACTTTACATCACTCATCTGTATAACCTTAGCACGATCCACTGGTCATTACATATTGTTTGTTAAAATTCAAGTATCTGTTCATTGTCAACTGCCACATATTTATATTAAGAACGAGAATGATATACATACATGGTAATTTCGCCACGTTGACATTTATTGCCGCTTACATCAGTGAAAATGAATTCTATTATTCACAATGTAGCTACTTATGTTAGCTAGTAGTTAAAGGTTTAAGCGCTTTATATTCTTTGTTTGTCCCAACCTTGCAGTTTCTGTTTTTTTAATAAAAAATGAAATTTTTCAATAAATTTTAAGATTGAATAGATTCTGAATGGTAGAACTAATTATGTACATTCCCTTTAATAGAACTGCCTATATAAAAGGTATAAATATATGTAAATAATCTGTTAATTTACATTTACATTATCTTTGTATACTTATAGTAGCAATCAAATCAAATTCTTGCTTGCAAGATTAATTTCCAATTTAATGGTCTGGCCATTAAAATTCAGATTTCAATAAATTCAAATCATTTAGAAACTACAAATGTTTTCTATTTATAAATAGACAGTATTGCCTTATCGTTTAGGTCACTTACATTTGTTATTATTTTATGTTTATCTTTCATTTATTGTACTCGTGTTACGCGTAAGGAAGTACACAGGTTAGTAATATCGGCGTGTAGTTAAATTATTAAAATCTTTTAATTAATTGTGTTCGATTTATAAAAGGTTTGTTTCCTCTAGAGTAATATCTGGCAAAATATTTTATAAGGACGTACTGCAAAAATATTTCAATTACATTTTTCCCCGTACATTTTTCTTTGAGATAACATTATAATTATAACCTTCATTTTTGGCTATAATTAATTATGGCGTTAATGCTACATATACATATGTATATATAAAACAAATATTCGATATTCGTGACAATCATGGTAAAACCCTGTTAGTGTGAAAACATCGGGGGCGGAGTTGATGTCATCGAATTCGTAGCAAGTTTTCATTCCCAGAATTAACCCATTTGTGTTCAATTGATAGAATAAACAGCGAGTGAAAATGAGCGTAGGAATAAAACTGCTGTTAAACTACTACTAAATAGGTTTATTGTTTCATAATAGAAAGAAGTACAATTAATTGGCCAAATTTCCTCGACTAAGGCGTATCGTGGATTCAAATATATATTCAATTAAATTAAATAAAATTGTAGTTTACGTCAGTTTGTTTGACTTTTATTTATCTCATTGACCTGCAGACCGAATGAAACTTTAAAAATATAAGAACACGGTTGTGGAGATCAAAAATAGTTCAAAGAACGCAACAAGATATATATTATAATTAATGATGGTTTTATTGTCGGTGACGTTCTTTGATTTAATATATGCAGACGCCGCGTTCAATTTATTTTCTGTCTTATATTTAACTAAAATTTTAATTACGTCTTTGCAAAAGTCGAACAGTGTTCCATACAACATCTTCTAAGGGATGATTTCCTCAAGTATTTAAGATACTTGTTCGTTTTCTCTTTGCCGCTTTCTTGTCAAACTTGAATCACATTCTAATTGAAATCGTTGCACTCATTACAATCAAACTCTTATTTGCAAAATTTCTCTTGGCACTGCTCGTTCAATTATGGGAGAAAACTTTGACGCTCCGCCGAATCGTTTTTTCCGCTAATGATTTTCTTTTTTTTTTTCCTCAAAAAATTGCCAATTACATTCTAACATTTGTATAAGAAGTTCATAATTTTCCGCTACATCGTTTCATTATCTTCTAAACGCAAAAATCTGCTCGGTCTGTGAAAATTCTCACACCCGTATCGTTGTTTGTAATATGTCTTATAAAAGTAACGATAACGGCTTCCTCTTTTGCATAAAAATACAACTATGCATCTTTTTACATTCTTTTCCGCTCGCAATCATGTTCTGCACTAAAATTTAAGCAATATCAAGGAAATATATTTAACTAAACATAGTTAAGACTTTTTATCATGCATAACATCAGGAATCTTCGCTTGAAATATTCTTCACCCCTTATCCATAATGAATGATTAAGTATTAAATACATTACAATACATTGAATTGTTACTAAGTATTAAAATAATAACAAGTTTCCAAATACTTTGGTTTAGCTTATTTTAGTACGTAATTATATTCGGAAACATAGCGTAGTCTGCCTTCAATTTTGTACGATAGACCTCGCAATGAATGTCTAGCAGCTTATCTTCTTTACTATTTAATGGCAGTGAAACGTAGCTAGGTATATAATACCTAATTGTTTAAGCAGCAATGCGTGTGTCCTCGTTCCAACGATGAATCTTTTCCTTCACTTATTTCTGTAATAATATTTCTTTAACAGCGCATACATTCTCATATTTGTCCTGGAAGTTAGGATATTAAGCATTCTCGTAAATCTGCTTCTCGCGCATCTAATTTCTGTTTCCCTCTTCAAATTTTCGATTTTTATTATGTATTTTAATTCCTACAAGTATTGACCGTTTAGTTGTACAGTTGTTGAAGCAGAAGAAATGTTCACCGATGTCTAATTTTATATTTATATCTTTCTTTTTAATAGTCGTTCTGAATGATGTTTATTTTTGCCTTCGACAAAGACAAACATAAATTCAGCTTCGTACGTTTTTTGACGTTTTAATATCTATTTACGACAATCGCTTTCACAATATTGCGTTATATTTGAAGTAAAGATTGCCTGATATGCCTTAATATGATAGTTGATAACTCGCAGAGAATTATCTTATACGTATGTCCGCAAGTGGAAAATTGTCCCTTTTTAATGTAACCTCTTCTCTAAATGTTGTCTTGAAACTAGTTCAGTTTAAAAGAAAAATACAAATAACGACTTTTTCATAGTCTACTCAAACTTAAGGTATTTTTTAACATTAAAAAGATAATACGATTGCCTGTAAAATGGCTGACGAAAGGTAATGATTCCAATACATAATACGAACTGAAAATATGTATTAATTGAGAACCTAATCATCGTCTTCCTATATCTGCTCAAGGTTATCACGTGGTCAAATAAATGTAAGTTTCGTTTATTCTCTTTGATTTCACGCATCATCTACGTTATATAATGATTTTATTAGTGAATTGATTTAGTTATGAACAGGAAAGACATAATAAACGAAATATATGAAATTCTTATTTGCACTTGCGAAGAGCAGAATTGTACGTTTCTATAATTCTTGATTTTATTTTCCTAATATGTCGCAAGAAGTATTTGCTGTAGAAATATATCGATAAACATTGACCATAAAATTACTAATACTGAAAAATACTTTATACATTTAACTGCGATGCTCGTGTCATTTATATTTTACTCGTGGAAGGAAAACTATAAGCTGATTCATGATATGTAGATTATCTCTACGTCATATCGTTTCCATTAGATTGTTGTGATACATATCAGAATCGTAAATGCAATATAAGAAATATTTATTAAAAAATATATATATTATACACAATTGACCTTGGCCATTTATCATTACATAGAGTTGGGTAGCAGATTTTATTCACTATATTTCGTGTATAGAAAGAGTGTTTATTGACTTGTAAAGAAGATTTTAAAATACTTTATCAGGCGTAAAGATTTTTCGTTCGCGTCACAGAAATAGTAATCCATAAATTTTCATAAATCAGCATAGTAAAGATATGCAAATGATAACCCTGCTGACCCGATATGGTTGAAGAACAAAGGTATACACCTTTTCTCGCACGTATTCACCAGTTGGAATCCCAGTTGGATATCTTCTAGTGCGGCTCGCGTTGTCCCCGAGATAAGATTTAGGTTAGCCGTTGTGTATATGTGTCTTTCTACGTAAATTTACTAAATTGGAGTTACTTCCGGTTAATTGGCACGCAAGATGGGGCGAAGGAAGAAAAAGCAGCCGCGAATGATCTCTGTCTTTGTACATGATGATGTAGGTTTCAGACTTTGCTTAATCGTATATTAAATATTCTCTTGTGAAAAGTGTTGTAAGTTACAATGCTTACTATATGAGAAAAATAAAATGAAAATAAAATGTTTACATAATAATTTGTTTGAAATACTTATCTCGAAGATTACACTCGTAATTGTTGTATTATTTGATATCTATATGTACAATAAATAAGAATCAGTGAATAATTCAACATATACGAAGTATAAATAATTGCGACAATGATTAGAATAATATTATGAAATTTTAACATTATTTCATTCAACAAACTTTAACAAATAAAATATATAATTAATTTATAATAGATAAAACTATTTTATACGATATACATTATATATATATATATATATATATATATATATATATATATATATATATATTTTATAGTGGGAAATTAAAATAATAAACTAAACTAATAAATAACATATTAACAATGTACATATAACATTAGCACATAGAATTTTATTCTTATATTTAGAGTGCCTACTTAGTAAAAAAAATTTGTATTGTTTTGTTTCTGTTTCAGGTATGTACCATTAATCCAACTTCATTTGGTAATGAACATTGTTTAAACATTCTCAATATCCTACTCTTCTGTGCGATAAAACTGAGTCATTTAGAATTTGTTAAGAAAACGTTCTGTTAATTTATTGTACCAACATTTATGGTAAGTTTTTTATATATCGAATGTCGGATTACTACGATGAAATCTCTGTCGTCTATAAATACGAGGTATAAATCTCATGTACAGCATATGAGGTTAAAGAGAATCGCCTGATTTGTTATTTTCATCGTTAAATCTCCGATTAATATTTATTATTTTATGAATCAGAAAAACGAGATATGTAACATTGCAGAATAATCACGATACATTCGTGTCATCTTAATTGTAATGTGCAAACATTTAGCACTTTTCGTTACGTATTACGTTTCAGAGTTTCAAAATTAATGATAGGAAAAAATGCACGAGTGCTAACTAAAAATACAAGAAATTGTGATTATTTGCAATTCTTCAGATTGTTTGGGAAAAGTGTTTTAAAAAGATTTCAGCCAAGGTTAACAAGATCGAAACCAGTCACAACAGCCTTTGCAAAAATAACTACATTCTGTGCTTTACAACGTCCGTTCTTTCGAGTGCAATGTTCTTGTAACCTTCGCAAATTGTACCCACGCATATTTGGCCTGAAACTCGTGGTATCTTGATTCTATGCTTTTTTCTCTTTTTCCAATTATACATTCAAACAAATTATAGAAAGTAAAAAGTTCTGAAAAGTGCTTATAGAAGATTGTAATTACTCTAGCTACATTTATATATATTTTATAAATTATTATATTGATATAAATTTATATTTGACAATATAATTTATAAGCATTGCATCTCTGTTATCCTGTTTTGTCAACAGTACTTTTTCTTTATCGATAGATCGAAGTAATCGATCAGTTGATACAAGTGGTATCTTTATTACCATTTATCGGTTAAATCATTTTGTTAAATCAAAATGATTTATCTAGATTTACTATAAAAACTTATTTATCAATGACAATTTTTAGTGTTATTATTTTACATTTTGTTAATTAAACATGCTTATACTTAACTTATACATATTACACTTAACTTATTCATTTCTTTGCCACTGTCATATATGTTAGCTTCGTTCTCTTATAAAAGGATTATCAAACTTTAATCGAAAAGTTCAGTGATTTTGTTAATATTGCGATATAAAATAAAAGAGTGAACTATTTCTGATTGAGAGAAAATGTAATACATATTTTATTTGTATGCTATGCAATGTAAGTATGTATAAAAATAAGCATACAATAATATATAATATATAATATAAATGTGCATTTTTAACTAATATAAAATTCATACTTTTCTGTTATTGTAATAATTTATAGCGTGTATTATATTCGAAAACAATGAAACGTACGGATGGTACAGTAAATTACTTTACCTACTCTGATATATTAAAATATTGCATATATCTCAGATATTTATATATTTAAGAACAATGTCACATTGTTTTATACACTATATTTCAGGTGTTACCTAAATAGTAATATTTCATTGTACTTCCTCTCTAATAATAGAATTTCATACATCTAAATCGATGTAATTTAAGATATCTTAATATTATTCTTAGAACACTTGATACATAGTACGTTTAATATTATCTTTAGTCCAAAATTACTTACTGTATAATTAGATGGTACTCACTTCAGATACATAATAAGCGCACATAATTACAACGCTGATTATACCAGAAATTTGCTTAAACTAAAAAATAATAATAATTGTCATTATTAATAGATGTGCATGTGTTACTTTACACACAGGTTGGTGCAACGTATTTTCTTAAATAATACCTTTCATAAATCCAGGAAAAATTCAAAGAAATTTAAATACGATTGAATTGCACAAAAATTACGTAAAACTACATTATTGTAACTATTTTTTAATTAAACATTATTTTATCCCATATACGAAGATAGTTGCACTTTTGAGAAGAATTTAATTCCTAAATCATTTTCACAAGAATTTTCTCAAAGTAAAAAGATCTTAATACAGTAAGTTACATAACCTTATATACTGCGTACCTAGTCATCTTTTTTAAAGAGCGGCAAACACGTGCAATTATACCAGAAAATGTATGCCTTCTTCGAAAATTATAATTTTCATCTTTGGATCACAGACTTCGATACAATATCGCCTTAGAAGTCATCGGGAAACCTTGAACCTAAGACACCTGACCGCATGTTGGAAACTTAAATATGCACAATAACTTGATATGTTGGTTAATCATCCCATTAATCATAACTATACATACTGTTCTGAAAGTCTACCGCCAATTTTCTCTCACTCCGTAGTTATTTCCTCAGCCACGGCTCACTTGTGATTTGTGATGATAATTACCGACATAACGCTAGTGCGTGACGTAACTCGACGCCATTCGTACAGTAGTATACAGTAGTGTACAAATGCCTGTTTCCTCGTGCGATATGAAATATCATACAGCTGGATGTTAGTTTCGAATAGTCATAAATTTGCAAAACTTCCACCGTAAACAGATAGCTTTACAAATTTTATGTATAATCATAGAAATTTCGTGTATAAACATGCAAATGTTGCAAATTTCGCAAATTTCGTAATCAATTACGCAATTAATTTATCTTCTGCTATAGCACAAGTTTACTTTTACTGCAAACTCGCAATCGCACTTCGGATTTCTATACAGATTCATTCCTTTTTCTTCTTTCTTTTTTTTTTTTTTTTTGAGGCGCTTAAAAAGCTAGGTAGACATTGATTTCGCTTCCTGATTGAAAATATTATAATAAGTGTTGTACTTTGAACACTTTGTATACACATTTTTACATATTACATGCATTATTGTATCTTTACATGTTCCACGCGGATAAAAATCAACTAATAATAAATTCTTTAAATTTAGTCTTTAACTTTAGTCTTCGATTAAAAATAGATTCTTTAAGCTAACAGAGCTGAGTAATTACCGATTCTTTTGACCAATCATAATCTTATCACAGCGTTAGAACGTGCTTGTGAATCAATGACAGTGTTAGTTATGGTTTAATATTAGTCGTCTCATATTATAAAACTTTCTCTCGTATCAAAGTCCGGAAACAATAATCGACAGTCGACTTAAGATCAGAAACAGCATGATTTTCGCTCGCGGCGAAATTCAACCAGTTCGTGGTATGGGTAGGAGCACTCCAATGCCTATCCGGTACTGGTCGTTATCTCTTCACATGCACAGACCAATCTGTCGTAATCGTTGTCTTCATTCTGGTCGTCGTCGTCGTCGTCATTAAAGTCATTCTCCTGAGTAGTATCGTCGTCGATATCACTACTTGATCGATGCTACCAAGAATTCGAACGTTTTCAATAAATATTCGATATTGTTTTTGGAGTGTTTTTCGGGCGACACTATTAGCATTGCTGGTTGATTTCTCAGTAAATTGAAGTGTTCGAGTGAAAACTGTGAGTTTCGACGAAACACAACCTAAAATAGCGGTGACGTTCTGCATCCAGTGAAACATAAGTGCAGTGTATAGAGCGAAAACGAAGTTTTTATCAGAGTTTTCACAGTGATACATCCTTTAAGTAAGATTTACTTTTTATTAACTGTACGGAATATTTTACTCGATGAAAATGTCTAAGGTGGTAAGTTGAAGAAAATCTAAATCTAAAAAAAGAAAAAAAAAAGGAAGAGTCTAAATTTACAATTGCATAGACTTCTCCATCAGCTTCTATAATTTTTATTACATTTTGACTACTGCATTTACATCATTTATTTTTTTAAGTAAGTTTGTAAAATAAATTTATTGTTTCAAGCAAACCATTTCGTCTTTCGATTCGTTTCGTTTCGATTTTCGAAAGTTGTCAAGTATGCTTTTTAATATCTCTAAGTTTATACATTGGAGAAAATCAGTACAAAAGGAAAATTTAACCGGTACGATTCAAAGTCCTTTTATTAGTTACGTAGGATACGGAAATATAAAAATATCATTTTTACCATAGTTACTAAATGAAGGTACTTAGGTACTACATGCCATATCATAACCTTACTTTCGGACGTTGATGCAGAAATATTAGGGAGGACAATTAACTTCGATCTTCGATAGATTTATCGCTAAGACTATTTGAATATCTGTAGCTTAATGTATAGTAGGCCCGTTCAATATCAGGAAAACAATGTACTCCAAAAGTACTGAAAAGCAAAGGTCAAATATTAGAAAAGTGAAATATTCCAGAATGTTATGGGACCCTCTAGCGGCGATTGCCGAAAGCATCTTCATTCCACATAGAGATAAACTTGAAATTATTTATTTGATGGAATACAATAAAAATTCTGTTGCTCCGTTTCATCCTCTTGAATCAACCTTCAACTTAAATTTATTGTTTTTAATTGTAATAATTTAATATTTAGTTAATTCTCTTAGGCTATAACCTCAATGGTATTGTAAATATTATTAAGGTATAAAATTGTGTTTCTTTATAGCGTCGCAAATGAATAAGTAAAACAAATAATTTACAAATATATATGTTTTAATATATTGCCTTTTTAATTTTTTTTTTTTTACTTTCTCTATATGCGAGTATTACTTCGAAATTAATTTGTTGCGTAGATTCGCTCTTCGTAGTAAAATCATTCCCCATGATTTTTCGGACATTTGCAATAGCCGAACAAAACAAAAAAATATTTTGAACAAAAAGTGACCAGTTTTCAATCGACTACAGATCGTGATATTGAAAATAAAAAAAAAAAAGATTTTACTTCCATGAGGACACCTCTACTTTTTTGTTTTGTAGAAATCTTTTTTAAGGGAAACCGTAGAAATAAACAATTACTATATCGTCTTTTCTTGTCTTTAGTACAATAAGTTTTACGACATTAAAATTATAGTATCCTTTAAACTAATCATTCTTCGACACAAGTACCTTAATACCTTTTTGTAGAGAATTAAAAGAATGCATCGAATCGTGCATAACAAAATGTATTATTCCGTTTAAAAAGAATAGAGCTTATCTTGACTTTTCATCGATTTTTATTTTTCAAATTTTTAATATCACGATCTGTAGTCAATTGAAAGCTGGTCACTTTTTGTTCGAAACATTTTTTTCTCCAGCTTTTGCAAATGCCTAAAAAATCGTGGATAGGAAGTGAGTTTCAGGCCACCCTGTATATACGTCTATGATTATTCTGTTGACACGTGCAAAACATGGTGCAATAATATATTTTCTTGGCATGAATCGTTCCTTCAGTGATTAGAATCATCGAGCTGGTGTAAATTAAACAGTTTTCTACTTTTAAAGATTCGTTTCCTGACATCGCATATCTGTAATATACTAACGATTATTTTTTTATGTAATGTATAATTATATAATTCTATTTAGCAATATTATAGAATGATTCTGTTCCCTTTTTAATTGAACTAAACGCAGAAGAAAATCGTAAATTAAGTTAAATGAAAACTTTCTACTTAAATAGTTATTAACTTGATTAATGTTGATTAATATAATTAAAGTAATTATTAAGTAGTTACCCGTCGAAGAAACGGGTTTTCATTTATTTTAAACAAACCTGAGCCTCTAGAATACATCTTATTCGTAAACTCTTCAAATTACTGAATTTTGAAATAATCTATTTTGATTTTGTATTACATTTATATTGATCTATCATTATTAAAAATCTATTTTTTCAAGATACATAACGTACTTCAAACTATAGTGTCGTGGTCGTCTAGTGGTCAGAACTTCAATATAGAAGATTAACTACAATTTTGGTAAACATAAATTTGCATAACTAGTTAAACACGTTTTCGTGTCCAATTTTAATAGATTTCGCATTAAAAGAGGATTCATAGATTATATACTTACATTATATGCTTACGTTAATCATAGTAACTTCAGGTAATAGAAGGAAATTATAAATATTGCTTACAAAAGTTTATTAATTTCTCCAGTAGAACAGATGAGCTTTTCAATAATTTCATGTCAGTTCACTATTTTTTAATATTTTATAATAATTTATTTTTCATGAAGTTATCTTATTACAAGTTTTACAAGATCCTATTATAAATTCAGTAATAAAATTACATTTATTTTACATTCGAAGGAATACAATGTTATTTGATCTAGTTTTTGTATACGAAAATGATTACTTTATACTTCAAAGATATTCAACTTCTTCAAAGATGTTTTTCAGATTTTCAAAGATTTATGACTATTATAAAATGACTATCAAACAATAATATGTCTCTTCGTGTATTTACTTTCTATTAAAAGTTTCTTTTCTGAAAGAAATCAGAAACTCTGTACTACTTTGTGTCACTGGAGCATTTCTCATTACATCAATTTTATTGCAACATTACATCAAGCAACATTACATAACAGATAGTATTTGCTGTATCTGTAGGTTCAGAATAATATCACGAACTATTAGCTCGACTAGATTTATCGCTATTAGTTTAGCAAACTAGATTCAGTAAAATTGTGCTTATGTAGTTAAGATTCAATCAGATAAAGTACAGATAAAATGAAGAATTTATGGCTCTTTCATATATTACGTAATAAAGTTTCAATTTGAGGAAATTATCAGAGAAGCGTTTGTTTAATAATTGAAATATTCATAATAGATTGGTAAGATACGCGATATCAATATGTTACTTAAAATACTCATTTTTATTGGGTATGAGCCATATCTCTTGCATCAGAATTTTTAAACCGATACTGAAGTACACATGTACCTATAGCTAGAGTAAACAATATTTAATATTTCAAGAAATTTAATACTATGGCCTTATCAGTGTGTTCGAATACTGTAACAGTTTTCATTGTAACATATCTAGATAGGTTTCTCCTCTAATGAATTTATAGTTTAAGTATAGTTTTCAACAAGATATAATAAATATAAAGCAGAGATTTAAGAGACAACATTACGTTATCGACGTTATCAAAGAAAAATTTTCTTGTAAAGTTTCTTTCATTTTTCAATTCTGAAATCCGACGAATACTTACTATTTAAGGAAAATATAATTCACGCACATGATACGATTTTAATTCATTCAGCACGAAAGTTCCTACGTGCGCTTGGAGAATTTTAACGAGCGTAGAAAAATAAATAAGATTGATTGAATTCCACTTGTTCAGTATTACGATCTGCTGGTACACGCGTTTTATGTAAAATTTATCCACAGACGAGCAGTCCTCTCGTCCAATACGATTTATCTTAGCGGAATAGATTCGACAAGTTACCGGTTGATGAAACTTCGTATAAATTATTTGAGTTGTTATCCAACGTTAATATGGCTCCAATAGGTGGCGATGGAAGCACATAGGATATTGCAGATTCCTATATCGAATCTCAATGCGAAAATATATTGAAATACGTGTATTTTTTACACCTATACATATGTGTACCTTTTCATAGGACATTTTTATTACGTAAAATGTTGAATTTATGAAGTAATATTGTTGGGAAAATTAATTGACTAAAATAACATTGCTTGGAGCTACCTGTATATCCACGAATCACGACATTATAGCAACCTAAATCAAAACTAAACAAGCAATCAGGATCGTTCCTCGGTTATGTCGGCTTCAGTTTGACAAATTATAGTAGCTTCGAGATAACAGGTAAGATAAACACCTTGATGTAGTAAAGGTGGTCTCGCATCAGGTTGTTGTCAATGTGTCAGGACTTGTTCTTTGGAACGATTCAGAACTGTACCTTGGCATAGCACATACATTATCTATGTTCGTTCAAACTGCATCTTATTTTTAATATTCTTATTTTCTCAGCTGATTTCATAATCGCTCTTTGAAAATATAAAACGAAGCATTAGAATTGTATTATTAGATTTTAACACACGAAAATTATATCAAGTTGGTTATTATTGATTTGTAATGAAGAAAATTTCTGTTACACGTGAAATTAAAATTCTGCTAAAATTTAAAAGCTTAAGAGTTACATTGAAATATTTCACTTCAATTCGTAATAAAAGAAAGTTTTTCTTCTATGCGGAATTAAATTTCTATTCTATGCATAATAAAGTTCCTGCCGACTGTGATTGTGTATAGCATTATAGAGTTTCGTTGATAATTTAAAAAACCATAATTCCGGTGTTATCATTATATTACACATTCACAGGTTAATTAATTTAACCGCAAGTGTCTACTTGCGTGTCAGATGAGCCGAGAATTGATGTTTCTTCAAAGACTGCCGCTAGAGGTTTCAAATGTACAACTTATTGTGAAAAATGATGGTTATGACAGACCACCTTTGACGTTTACGTAGAATTTTTGTAAGATTACCATAAACACGTTTGCCACCCTCTATCACGAACAAAGTAGGTAGAATAGTTTTGCGTCCCTTCTCGAGGAGAAATGTTGCGGCAATGACTAATGATACTGAAATACTTTGGAAGGAGAGGACCACGAGAAAACATAGAAGAGAAAGTCAGGAACGTACCACGTCACTTTAACCGCAATTTCATTTGACTTATTATAGCTTTAAAAAGAAAATTAATTTTTGTTAGTGAAGTCCTTTTCTTTTCGTCACAAGGCTATTATACGAAGTAGCTGATACGTAGGATTATTTGGATCAAGCAAGCTCCAATGTCTTACAGTCTCTCGAACTTCGTACGAGATAATCCAATTCGTATATTACGAAACGCTATGAGCTTTTAAGCTATGAATAAGAAAATGTCGCGTACTTTATACTCAACAATAAAAAATATCCAAAAAACGAGAAAATAATTCAAATAATGGCAGGGTTGGAGAAATAAAACAAAAAAAAAAAAAGAAATAAAAATGAGATTGAACAAACGTTTCAAGTTCAAGCTAAGCAATTTTATAAATCATCTTTTCGACAGTTTTGCGTCAATGATAAACTAGGGGACGAATTCTCGTTCATTAACAAGAAAAAATCCATGATTGGCCAGTAATTACGATGATGGGAACAAAGACAGTTGTATAATAAGTCTGGGTATGTCGGCGTAGCATAATGCAGGCGTTATATCGGAGATATTATCGGTACTTACATCGGTGTCTCTTTCCGTCAATCGGCTGTCCATCCAATTCCTTGAAGCTGCCGACCTATCGAACTCTGGGGTGGATTCGCGATTCTTGCCTTAACCTTCCTGCCGTCAGCCATATCCGGCTCGTTAACATTTTTTTAATCGACACCGTGAGTCCGAATACTCGGCAACGTGTTCACCGTTGCCACGATACTCGGTTGATTCGTGCCGGATGCGTTTACACTCCTTTATAGCCTATAAATTCAAAGGGATGCCGTCTTCTTCATTTGTCAACCGCCTCTTCGGCCCTCCTTGCTACGCCTTCTAACTATTCTACGATAAGAAAGGACCATCATCCCACTACGGCCAGTCACGTCGATCTTGCTTTCTCTGCTTCTTTCTTATTCCCTTCGTCCCACTCTCCCTCCTTTCACCGTCTCATATTTTTTATACGGATATCATCACGGAATTTATAACTTTTCTTATTATCTATTGGCATAATACGCAGTACGCATGTAATACGAAGTACGAGAATTATAGAGGAAGAACGTGATATAAGTCACATTTCTTTCTTTAAATGTTCCATTTCTATACAGCGTACGTATTATCGGGGTTTTCAATCGCCAGCGTTACATTAAGTACACTCGTCTCTTCCAAGTATCGAAATATTTCATCTTATTCGTTTATATACCTCGATCCATACATATAACGAAAGATATTTACGTTTTCGTTATTTTTATTCACCTGCGCCAGCAATTTAACGTAAAATAGGTTGACGAATTTCAAGCGAAGTTGGAAATAATGCGCGATAAAAGTATCGAAGTAAAAAAGTATGTGTGTACGTATAGATATAAGACATCTGTAAATGTCAATTGGCCAATAAAGCAACACTTCTGCCGCTATAACCAATTAGCTGAAAGAGAAGAAGCAAGGAAAACCAGAAACAGAACGTGGGATCGTAGAATGGCAGCGATATTGTGTCATAAGAAACGTGTCGTGTAAACGTCTAAACGGTAACAGTAACGGCAAGATAATGATCGTACATAAAAATATGATCATTAATATACCAAGGTACTTGCATACTTCATTAAATATGTACATTATCCGATAAATAATTGGCACGTTGCTTCATACTATTTTTTATATATATTTTTTTTTTATAGTTGTATATAGCCTTATTGTGTAATATTTTAAATATTATTTCTCAGGAACAATTCCAAAGCTGCAAATACGATATTCTTACGTAACCATGTATCATTATTGCTTTATGGTACGATCGTAAGGCAATCAATTCCAGGAGACGCGGCGGCTAAAGTTCGAGAAGTGTCTCGCTATTCCTCGGGGATCGATTCTGTCGCGTCTAATTCTTTCTTTCGGATGTTTAACAACAGAAAAATACATTCAAAATTTAACGGTCAACTTCCGATGGATCAAGCGATTCCGTTCCCGGGGCGTACAAAATGTCTCTGGAAATATTTTGACGTCGAGCAAGATCCCCGTGTGATCGATGCCAGTTCCCCAGAGATTACATCGTGAATTGCAGTTTCTTAGCGGCGGACGCGCACTGCATGGACTGCAGTTCTCCGTTTGATTCTCACAGAAGCGCGGCTCACGACGAATCAAAGCGACCCGCTAACATCTGTTCGTTTCTACAGTTTCTTGGATATTCCCGCGACTTTCCACGATCAACCGCGTCGATGGTCGTTCCGCGTAATCACAATTGCCGTGGATCGTGTTATATGGATAATTCCAAGTATATTTGCAGAAGAAAACAAAGTAAATGCGAAACGTTTACGATTCGCAACAGAGTTATTTACGAGTATATAAACTAATTGGAAATAGATTAGGATTACCTAGGAATTATTTACAACGGCGGTGCTGCCACGGAACAATTTATTTCATAAACTTTTGCGCGAATTTTAGATCATTCTTACCTATCTTTGTCTTCGTCTAAGAAAATTACAGGATACTTACAGTTAGGAGACTGTCTAGACTTTAACATCTTAAAGATTCAATTTTGAAGTTCGCAACGAATAACCAAACTTGTTGTATATTGCGAGCCACAGGATAATTTTTTGATGTAATAATGTCAAAACGAGAAGATACCATGTAGTTCTAGCTCAGTAAGAAAAATATCAATAGCGAGAAAATAATCCTGTGGCGAGATAATATTAAAACAAAATTCGCATCGGGTGAAGTAATAGCTTCCAGCAGTTAAATATTTACTCGAGCGACTTTGACTAATCTGAAGCTAAACCAAAAAGCTGAACTTTTACGTAGGCAACCAAAGTCTTACAAAAATGTTTAAATAAAAAAGTTTAGCGCCTTCGTGCTTAAAACTTTATTACGTGAAATTCATGAAAATCAAAGAAGGCAGATTTTCGGGGAAGTTTTATGATATTTTAACTGTGAAATAAAGAATTCTCGAAAGAAGTATAGAAAAAGGGTGGCATCGCTCAGGGAGTTGCTCACACTGGGATTAAGTTCGCCATGGAAATTCATCATCAGTGCGATGGGGATGTTGTCTACTGTAGAATATTTAAAATCAGTACAGAGTATCTTCAATATATTGTCATGATACGTGAATCGTAGGGCAGACATCGAGTCAGTAGAAATAATTAACGCCTTCGAAAGTCTCGTACGAAGAGGACACGAGGTGATTAGTTCGGCTAGTCTGACAGTCCAGAATCTTATTTGCACTAATGGCGGCCATAACCGAGTGAAGGCGTCCGTCGTGAAATCGCTGGACGCAAGACCGGTTTTCTTCCCCGCGTAATTACAAGCTTCGAACCGATCGCGCGCTATCTCAGAAAAAATCGCCGCTCGATCTGCGGATCTTGTCGATTTAATCAAAAACGACATTTTTACGGGTTTTCGCGGAAGCATCGTACGCCGGGACACGTTAATTATTAATAATCGCCGAGGAACGGCGAAACCGACGTCAAAAAAGTAATCTCGTGTATAGAAAAGCGAAAGAATCAAGCTTCCTAACATCGTGTAGAAAAACAACATACCTACCTGTTCGATTATGTATGACTGCGAGATTGATCGTAAAGGAAAAGAATTTCTCTGATGATTAACTTAGCCGGGAAGAAGTTGACTTGTTTCGAATTTAAAATAAAATTTGCCTCGTCTATTTGCGATATAAAATATTATACAGGTACACTGCATATAGTACGCATGTGCGTGTAATACTTATCGCGCAACAAATTAGATCGTTTATGAATGTTACTGTTATATCTCGTAACGATAAATAAATATATAAATCTGTAGGAAATGTGTTTAATGTAAAATATCTACAGCTAAGATTATCGTATAAAATTATCGAGCAAAAGATTCTACGTCGTCTATGCTATCACGTATATTAAAATGAATTTTGAGACGTTCGATTAACGTTCATCTTGAAGCTACGAAAGAGAATCAAATATTAGGTGCTTGAAATAACAAAAGACAGCATAGTGTAGAATGTAAAAAATGATTTGTTCTAAACTTCATTTAATAAATATATGCCATACGAAATCACGTAAAATGGAAAACAAAATTTCTCAACTTTGCCTTACCTTGCTTTCCATCTTGATCCAATAAGTCAGCCGCTTCAAAGCGATCGACCGATGCCAAAGAAATCTATCCGCGTAGTAATTAAATCGAAATGGACGTATAGATAAAATTATAATGCGTTCTATGCCTTAAGTACAGATATTAGTGAGACAAGTCTGAGGCGTACGTTGAAAAGCACGTGCGATAATAGAAGATAACGCTATACGTTAATAATTATAATAAGATTTATAGTTTCCTCTTTAACGTCGAGCCGCGCACATACTCTTTTTTTCTTCTTCTTCTTCTTCTTCTTCTTCTTCTTCTTTTAAAATTATCGCCCAGCGTTTCTTGTTTCATCTACGATCAACAGTACACGCACGTCTTCGACGTATATACGAATAAAAAGCGGAGAATACATAATACGTGGGCTTGGCGGTACACCTCGGATACATCGCGGCGCGGGGGTTGAAAAAAGAAAAGGAGAAAGAGAAAGAGAGAGATAGAGATAGGTACGCCCCTGTTGGGGTGAACGTTCGTGACGGCATCGTCGGCGTTCCCTTTGTACACACGCACCGCCCCTCACTGCTTTTGCCTCTCACCGATATATCCCACAACATAAGTACGCGTTCGCCCTCTCCTGCACGCTCTCCCCCTCTCTATTTCCCTCTCTCCCTCTCTGCCTCTTTCAGCAGTTCGACTTGCGTGGATACATTATACGAATTACATTGATGATACGTCGATGGGACACGAGATAGGGGCTGGTTTGGCTCCAACCCGCGTCGATAACCAAACTATTTTTCTTCGGTCAGCCGAGACGGCTGATCTTCCTACCGACATCCTCTCTTTCCTTGATCGATCTTTCTTTCCTGTCTTGTTTCTTCTTTTCCTTTTTTTTTTTTGTTTCGTTCGTTCTTCTTTTTTTTGCTTTCTTCTTTTTTATCGCAAAACGATTCATTGACAAAACGGGTAGATTCGTTGAGAAGTGTAATTTTCTAGAGATAGCGGCGTTTAAGGATCGTTTATCGTGATTGATAGGAGGAACGGTGTTTCAGCGTGTTGAAATATTAATTGCCGTGCGTGAATGTTCGTAATTCCATTAATTTACGGGACTCGAGTTATCTCAACGTTTATGGAACAGGAATTTTTCCTGGGAAACATATATCCAAAATAGGGTATAAGCGAACTATCTTTCAGCCTTCTTGGAGCACCGTTTTCTTTTTTATTTTGAATTATATAACGCGAATAGCTCGGGAAATTAAACGAACTGTTCGGCGCTTTGCTTTAGAAGATAAATAGGTTATGTTCTGTAACTTACTCCTTACCCTAACGTGTTTCAACTTATTCTTCAACTTAATGTAAACATGCGCGTAAGTTTTATACAACTTGCTTGATTTTTATTCCTACGCAACTTCATCATTCTATTGATTTGATTTGTACATTCTAATTGTAAATGTTTATCATTCATAGTCCTGTATATATATATATTTCTGTCCTATATACTTTAACGTATCTTTTATATATTTTTTTCTCTCTCTCTCTTTTATCGTTCGTTTATCCGAGAAAGAATAAATTGTTGGAACTATTTTTCAAAAATATTCGATGCAAAAGTGTATTCAAAAAATCTGAAAAATGTGTTCCGTAGAGTGGAGGTATGTTCTGGTAGTGATCGGTGCTCTGTGGCAAGACAGGCGTCCCCCAGGATACGCTTCCTCTCTCCCTCCTTGCGTCCCAGATCCTGCAGGATCATTAATCAAATTCCCCTTTTAGCCGCGCCTCCCTCTTCCCCCTCCTTTATCCCCTCTTCGTAGTACGACGGTTCGGCCGCCATTACTGTACGGCTGCGTGCACGACGCATTAATTAAAACCAGGAAATTAATGCTTTATGCTTTTGAATCTCTCTCTTTCTCTTTCTTTCCTCCTTTCTTTCTTTCTCCCTTTGTAGAAGACGTAACCCAACCTTTAGAAAGTTGCTCAATTTCTTTAATCAACCTTATAGGAATTCAACTTTTGAATCGCCTAACGGGACACTTTTCAAGAAAACGTCCTATTAATGTATAGTGATTGATTAGATTTCTCGGGTATTCTTTGATACGGGAACGTCTACGCATTTGATTGTATTTCGATATTGTAACTCCTGTATTTGCTTGAACAGTTATGTGGTACCTACTTACATTTTTTTCGTACAGATCGATAAAGTTCGTGTGAAATACGATTATGATAACGTTTTATCAGTTAGCCAAGAATGTTTACGAGGATTTTTATATTAAAAATTGAGCGACCGAGTGTGAATCAGCGAATGAGGAATTTTCTTAAAATGTTTGCGAAAATTCTTGACACATGGTAATGCAGAATTATTTTCGCGACACGTAATTTTTCGTTATTATTAATGAAGCATTTCCGTGAGCGCGATTTAGGTATCTTCGAGTGATTTATCATTAGAACAATTTTTCCGACCTATTTGCACGCAATACCTGGGTACTGCTTTCATCGCGTTGTTTTCAAGTGTAACACATAGATGTAACGTGATAATTAAATGAAAACAAATTAAAACACATACGCAAATCATATCAAGTTCGATCACTGCTGCGACTCCTTAATTTTTAGATTTCGCTTTTTAATTTCAACCAAAGAAAGGGCTTTTTTTTTTAATAAGGAGAAAATCAACGTTTAAAAAAATTATCATCGTACAATGTAAGGGAGAAATCGTATCAGTAACAATTCTTTTACGTCTATTCTTTAATTTGCGAAATTTTTCTAAGTAAAAGTAACTTTACCAAGAACCGGATGAATTTCTTTGGTTGTGCGATACCTCGACCTATTCGATGGATTTGTAGAAACTTAGATAAAAATTACTTTCCGCGACATCTACCATCTGATCAAACAAATGAATCGGAACCGGTAAGAAAATGGTCCTTTACAAGTCCTTTTCCGAAAGGAGCAAGAAGATGAGTAGGCGTGACCCATGGGACCCATTAGCGGTCAGTGCCTATCTTGGTCTACCGCAAAATGTTCAAAGGCACTTGTAACTACGCGAATACTAAGTAATTTATGAATAGCAAGTAGGATTTGCGGAACATCATTCGCCACGGTTCCTACCTTCTTTTATTTATAGCGAAGTCATTACTTTACAAGCAGTGCAGAAAGATCCTTCCCTAGGATTTTTCATTTAGTTACACTTCCCACTTCATGCATCGTTAATCCAACGTAACTTTATGATCGTAAATCATTATGATAACTTTCGTTGCATTAGATCGTATTCGTATATCAAGCATTGCAACATTGTTCTACGTTGTAGCTTTCAAAACTGAGAAAATTGAATTTCAAAGCATCGAATCATTTATAATACTTGCGATACATTTCTGTCTTCTACGTTAGAAATGAACGAAATTTCATTTTTCACTATTGCAACCTTTCTTAACGATAATAATAATTTAATATTCTTAATAGTAACAGCTTGGATGATTATCTTTGTAATGAATATTAATAATTCAAATAATCGTTGATAGTAGAACCTTCCAGGGATGACGATCTCCATTTTCAAACGCTTCTGAACGTTCTCTTTTTTTAACGGACACAACAAGAAGCTACGTCGGTAGATAGTTTTTATTTCTGATATAGGAGGATCTAAGCTGTCGGTACGTTCTCGGCTAGATACGAAAGGGTGGCGTGAAAATCGAGGATAATGCCTGGTCAACCTAACGGTAGAACCACCATTAGGCCTATTTATCGTTCAAAGCCAGGTACATCCTGACAGGTTCACCGACTAAGAAGTACGCTGTTCTGTTGAGAATTCGATGCACAACAGCCGTCGAAAGAGAGGCAAAACTGGCGTTATGCCATAACGAGATTACCGATAAATTTGTAAAGATTACTTATTGCCGGCAAGCCACTTTTCCAACTCGCTAGTCACCATTTGGTGTAATTAATCTTTGACTTGTATTACATTTATCTTCGAACGTTTTTGCTTTTAGTTTTTCATTCTCGCATTTCGATGATCGCACGTTTCATGATAGATCAAGTATTTAGTCATATCGATATGGCTAACTATTATCGTGAACTGTAAATCGTACAAAACTGTGCAAAATTACAATTAAATTAATCCATGAATTATGATTACAAAGTAATTCAATTAGTGCATCGTATTCAATTACATTGTAATTCGTAATTCATATCTTTCATTCGATTAAATTACTATACGATTCGTAATTGTGCGATTAGAAAGTACAATCGAGTAATCTAATTTTAGGACGTTAAACGTAAAATTGCGTTACGCGTGAACGGGAAGTGGAAGATACGCCGCGTAGACGTTAAAAAGATAAAAATAAATGGAAGATAAATTGTATAAACATTTATCTCGCTTCTTCGGAGTTCCGAGCTGTCACACAGTTGCATTGTATTCCAATTATACCCACGATTACGGTAATTAGCGATTGAATTCATTGAAAAGTTTGAATTATGTAATTCAAATACAACGTAATTTAATTACGATGCAATTCGAGTACGGTGTAATTTAATTAGCATAACCGTGAGCTCATAGTACCTGTTTCTCGAAGGCCTCTTGATTCATCTTTCACAGTGACAAACCATTTCGAAATTATGTTTGTTATTTTAGTTGAGAGATAGATATTGTGCCCGTGTCAATGCTAGATATACCGAAATTTTTAACAATATTTTGTTTAATATAATACGCTATATAAACTCAATTAAAACCAAAATAAACGATTTACTGTCACTTATTAAGTTCAGCCTGTTCGTTATTAGATGTGAAAAAAGTAATTAATAGCTTAATATTCCTAGCAAATAAGCTGTGGTACTGTTTTTTTCTTCTTTGTGTACATTGTGTGTCATTAATGATCTATCAGCGAGATGTCTGATACCGTACTGTGTAAATAGAGAAATGATTACAATAGCAATCTGTAATGGAATTCGTATCACTAATTACTATCAACCAAGACCATGATTGATTTGAAAATAACATTTCTCTCGAAAAATAAGACTCCAGTGCTTTGTCGTCTGGGTTTGTAAGACATGCCTCGGCCATTAGTATGAATAAATAAATAATATAAGGCAGTGTAGGTTAATTGGGAAAAAAGATAAGCATATGATAAGAATACTGTAGAATTCCGTTTATTTACGCACATCGAGAGACAAAAACAGATTGTATACCTAATTGAAGTTCATAAATAGAAATTCACTGATTCACTTCATTGTTTTATGATTTTTTATTCGTGTAATTGGATGTTCACGTTCAGACAGGTAAGTGGATTTAATCTTCAAGAATTTATTTAATCAGACAGTGTCGAAAATTTCGTTCAAATAAATGGAATTCCAGTCTACGTTTATTAAATAAACACTCAACTAACGTCTAATAAACTAACACCTTATGGAAATAATTTCAATGTTAAAGTAAGCATTTTGGTCGCAGTAAGAGATGTTAGAGAACAAAGGAATAGGAAAAGCGAAGCTTAATTAATTAATAAGAAATTAGGAAGAATTTAAATATAAGAAATTCGAGGACAAATTGGTCAGGTCAGAAGGTCAGGTTACATGAAAATATGGAATCACAATGTCATGTTTTTATCAAGAAGAGGATCAAAGTTTTCATAGAATATCCATGTCAATCGTTGTTCGTATACATATATACGTTTTATAATTCTATATTTTTCTAGACTTCAGGATAATAGAATTAATCGTTAGTTGTTAATTCTGTATACCGAGAAAATATTTCAAATAAATATCAATTAATGATAAGAATACCTATACTCGTATCTCTTATCAACCAGAATGTTCGACGAATCTTTACTTATCAAACTACGTATATCTTTATATTTAATGCAGTTTCTTCATTTTTATATACATAATTTTATACGCATTTCTTGTACGTTTTGGTTCCCAGAAAAGTAGATTGAAACATCAGTTTGCAAACGAAAGTGCCTAATTGTTCCTTCCTCAAATAACGCGTCATAATTTCTAGAATATTACTGACAGTTAAAATTAATATTTCATGATATATAAATCATTATCATTTCTGAAGTGTCATATAAAAGTGCTAAAAACAGATACAAATATTTCGATGCTTTTCTGACGAAATATTCCTTTGAGTTTCACGGTGTCGTTGGGAATGTTGAGTACAGTACAAATACCAAAGAATCGTATCAAGAACACGATTTAACCGATCGTGTAATCGATCAAACTTTGCAGAAAAGTCCACTTGAACGCAACTGATCTGTTGCTATACAGTATACCGACGATAAACCGTCGTTTCCCCGAAGAAGCGTTTGATTATTCGAGAAGATTGGCTGTACTCGTTGTCATCGGCGACAATGGAGAGTAATTACATTATCACGGTGTTGTATGATCGACATTCGATGCAGTAAGTTATAAAACGTATAGTCATCGGCTCGTGTCCCGCAGAAGCGAAGTCTTTTCCTTTAGGAAGACAGATCGATTCAAGACTGGTGAAGATCGTTGCACCTGTTATTCAGGGACGAAGAAACAATCAACCGCGAAACTATTTTCCAAGATAACTAATCAAGATGGGACACGTGATCTCGATACGAAGATCGTTGTTCTATTCCATACTTTTCAAAATGTCAAACATACGATTCGCAACACAGCCCCATGGTCGAAAAAATTGACGATATTACGCGGATCACAGGACTCTCAGGATCTATTTACTTGATATTATTAATCAAATCTTGGAACTTGTATTATCGTAATATGTTACATTGTACGTATTATAAAAATTATCGATACATCTATAAATTCCTTCGTATGATAATAACAAGATTGATAATGAAATGAGCGAAGTATTAAAAGCGAACGTGACAAATTACAGCCAAGGTAATCGTCTTATTTAACTTGTAACCGCAGATTGTAAAACTGTGAAAAGTATTTGTAGAATAGAAATTCGTAGCCTGTAATTTCTCAGTTGTCTCGATTCAGTGATATCGTTATTTGATCGGTGAATTATTATGCAAGAGGTAACCTCTCAGTTATGTAATTATTACCAGTACATACGCAGACAAGCAGGAACGATATGCAGAGCGCAATTGTAAATGAAATCGTTGACAAGTTACGCTTATTCATGCAACACTTAAGATTTAGGAAGAGTTATTTGGATATTGATATTCACAATTAAACGATGAAATTTGCGCCATAGTAAGTTTCTTCTATCTCCTGTCCAATAAACAAAAATTAATTTGTAGTTGCTGAAAATCAGGACTTTTCAAAGAAACAATAGGAAACAGTTTCGAATTGATATCGGTACGTCTTGGAAGGAGCTCCAAGTCTTTATCTCCATAAAAGTGTCTCGACACATGTTCCAACACTTATAACGTGTAAATTTCACTCCTAACCGATTTTACCTCCTCGTTATATCGTTTCCGCCAATCTTGTTTGTTCGGAATCTCGAAACGACTAAACTTTATCTCTTCTCTAATTCCACGACCACGCTATCTCTTCTGCACCTTTCCGTTTTTTTTTTCTTTTTTTTTTCTTATTTGTTTTCACTTTTCACATTGGCTGTGTAGGAAAATGTTGCCACTTTCAAATGCAAAATTGCATTGGACGATTATTATTCTTGACAAAAATGCGTGTACCGGACTAATTCTTGACTAAACATTCGAACCTTCCAATGTAATTTTGTTATTCTTGATTTTCGTCTTACTTCATTTCTATCATTTAGGCTCACGGTGTGTATCGTCGTGTACTATTTATCATTACATATCTACAGTTAGAAACGTATAGCGCGGGAGATACGAATTTTCTTCAGCTTCGGAACTTGCATGTTCTTTACGCGCAAATCGTCCCTTCGGTATTATTTCCTTAGGAAGTGTTTCACTTCCCTCGTTATTTTCCAAATCCCAGGAATCGTACGAAAACAACGAAGCGATATTTCGATGGTGAACGCGTAATTTAATTTACTGTACCCACCGTCTCTTGAAATTATATTTTCTCTGTATACTTAATCCAAAATCACAATTAGATAGCCATTGATTTATTACGTTACGGCGATAAAAACGGATCGATGAGAACGTAAAAGATAAGAAATTGCTGTCCGTTCGATTGCTACGAGTCGGTGTCCCGACGTTTTATCTTGCCGCGTGGCTAATCGAATAAAAATTAAAGGCGTCGATGTCGTTGGAAAGAGCGCGCTGGTGCCAGGTGAAACACGCTGCTGGCCTAGGCATCGAAGTCGATTCGATTTCTCGAGGAGAGCTGTGCCCAGCTGTGGGCGCGGCGGATATCCCGCTGTGTTTCTCCAACATGGCCGACACCTTATGCACACCCACGCTCTGGCTCTCTTTTTCATCGCGTCCTCCATTTCTTTCTCGTTCCTCCGGAGCATCAAATTACACGCTCGGTGAAGTAATTTTCGATGGCGCGTTCGTGATCGAGCGTGATGCAGAAACATATCCGTTATCCTGCGGTTCCGATGCGCCGTGTTAAAATTCGCGATCACCGATAACGATGGCCAAAGATTAATGGCTACGAGCCAACCGGCTCTGTCTTTACCCCGTGTATTAACCATCAAATGATTCCTCCGATTGATCCATATGAAATTATGCGTATACACGAGCTAAATAAATAAATTCTATCGGGACCGCGATCTGTTGCAGGAAGAACGATCGAGCGTGTAAAACGGCCGAATGATTAATCATATGTTTCTTGTTAGCTTGGAAAAATTATCGGATTACCCACGCGTATGTAAATAAGAATTATTGGATTGATTTTATAGTTCAGAGTTGCGTGTAACAGTTTCAAATTATATTTGGAATAAATTCATGATGAATATACGATCGATCGCGTAGCGACTATAATGATAAGAAACTTTCATGTACGTACAAGTAATACTGAACTAAAATCAATTCGGTATTTCTTGTGATCGAAGAAATAATTTTCCAAGCTGACGAGAGACATGTGATATTATTGATAATCCCATCGTTTTACACGCTTAATCGTTTCTCCTGCATCATAAGGTAATTGCGATAGCGGAGCTTTAGATATTTTCTCTTTTTTTAACAAATTTATCTGATCAAGAACGTAGCGACCGTTCTAAAAATACGGTTGTGCAAGAATAAACTGGTAAAATATCGATGAAAGTTAGATGTGGAATAGAATTAGTAATTCGTATTATTCCATAGAGTTAAAGATATGTTATTAATTTTTAAGCCTTCTATCAAAGACGACATGTATTTCTGTTTAACTGTATGTGTATATATACAAGTAAAACTATTTATTCAAAGTTTATATTGTTTGGTTTATTTTAAAGATTAACTTGATTTTCCTATAACACAGAAGAGATGTAACCTATGCATCCTATAAATGTAATATATAACAATATAATATATAATAGAGAAAGTTTTAAAAAGATTGTTCCACTAAAGAACCGCATATTTTTATTCAGACTTGGAATAGATGAGACGTTCGTATTTAAATTTATGTAGCAGAATTTCTAATTGCCTTCTAATTAACAAACAGCATTCCTTAATCTTCGCAATCTTCGACAAATAAGAGAAATTCTACGTTTCTATGAAAGTATAAACAAGTACATCAAACGAACACATACAAATCCGTTCTTACACTTTAATAAGCAGGCCACGAGTTGTCACGCTTGCTCGTTCCGGCAAAAATTAGCAAATCTAATCGCGTCTTCATTCACCTATCTGTATAGCCGGCTGTTATACCAATGCAATCTTTCTCCCTCTTTCACTCGCAATTTTTAATGAAATCGTAACGAGGCTTTTGACATTTCTCTTGGACGTAGTAAGACGTCGTTGTGTTCTTAATACTGCTTCAAAAATCTCACGTCCTGTTGCCGCTATGACACGATAAGTAGTTGCAATTTGCTAGTCACTTAATCCGCGAATACGATTCATTGGACGCGAATTATTTATTATATATTTGCAGAAATGTACGGTAGGAGTAATTTCAATTTATCTTTGATCAATGCTTTTTCGATAAGAAAGTCGATCGCTTTTAAATCATACGTATAGCTGTATAGGTGTATATCTATAAGTTTCTTAAATTACTGAAACATCGTTTTAAACATTTTCTATTTATAATATGAAAACATAAATAATATTGTTCCGCTATCTCCTTACGAATAAGTAAAACTTGTTACAGCTATTTGAATTAAAAAGAGCATATTCATCTATTAAAAAGCAGTACAAGTTAATTTCGTATTTTCTAAAGCTGAGATATATAGATACGTGTGTATATATATAATTTCATTTATTTGTACTTAATTAACAAAACCAGTAAATTACCGATAGTTGCGGATCAACCGTTGAAAAATAAACGTTCCAATTAGCGATAAAAATTAATCGATCTTTAACTTCTGTAACTCCGTAGTCCGCAACATGGATATCTTAACCAAAGTGTTTTTATCGAATATTTTTCTCTAAAAACTGTAACAGAGTCGAATTAATTGCGAAATCTAATTACGGTCGCCGTTACTCGACATTACTTCTTCTTACACAGGTTGTAATAACGGTCAGGTTTAAATTAGCGAAGAAAATCTGTAGATTAGTTAACGAGGTTGAATACGAACTCGGCGAAATTGGCTCAATTAAAAGCTACGGGCCAGCTGCCCCGACAATTGTGCCCCGTCATGTGATTGGTCCTTTTTCCCAGGTTCTTTCTTCTCCTTTCGATCTCCTCCATTTCGAGATGCATCGATACTCGGCCCGTTCATTAATCATGCACTTTTGTACACACTCGTCGATGGGACTCCCTGCGAGGGACATCTTGGCCCGCAACAAAATGAATCTTCAGGATCGTGATTTCGATTTCGAATAACTCGATCGTGATCGAAACGTTATTAACTTACATAAAGCGAGCACGCAAAACTTGTTGTGCTACCACGAAATCCTTGTACTTATTAATTACTATGCTGCACGTAAACATGTAATCATCAATTATATTTATTTTAGTCGTACGAGTACGCGAAAAATTTAATTGGAAGTGTAGAATAGAATTCTTACAGTTTGCAATTTACAATTTACAAAAGTTTTCTTTCAATTTACGATAAGTGACATCTAATCCTTTTTAAATGGGTTATTATGCATATTAAAGAATAAACTAAATCAGTCAAATTCGATATATAAAGTCAGATACATAGGTAGACACGTACTGCAGTTTTTAGAAATTATAAATTCTCTACTTCGTAAAAGTATAGAGTCACTGTAAAAAGTGTTCGCACAGTGCTGAACTTTAACAGAATTATTGTAAAACATCGTATAGTAACAAGGTTTCAATCGAATCAAAATATATACGTATTCTTACAAGTCCTCAGAATAATTTTCGAGAAGAAAAGAATGCGATATCTATTCCTATTGTGAAGATATTAATAAACATCTAGCAACTTGCAAAAATATATAGTATTATATTAATAAATATTATTGCTATTATAACGAATATTAATATTAAATATAAATATTACCATAGGTGTTTTAAAAAATAGTCTGCAAATGAGTTTGAAAGACACTTTCAAAGTATAATGCTACTAATACACGAGCATCGATCTTGTATAATACTTGTAAACACTTAGAAACACCTCTACAATCTGCAGATATAAACATTATTGAAAATATATGGGACCACCTGAAATGGGAAATACGAAGTCAGGATATTTCAGCAAGAAATGATAGGAAAAGAACTGTTTTAGAAGAATGGAAAATCATTTCCGCTAGAGTACACATCGATTTAATAAATTCAATGTCACGACAGCTTCAAACCATAGTAAAACCAAAAGAAAACTTCACTAAGTATAAAAATAATTAAATTTAGTAATTTCCTCTCCTATATATCAGAGCTATTAATTTTCTTCATTAAACTGCAATTTTACGAATATCTTTCACGCATATATTTTTTTCATTTTTTTAGATATCTCTTAATATTTTCTCACAGGCTGTACATATGTCATTTCTTTTTTTTTTCTGTGAAAATTACTTTGCTGACTTGTACGGATATATACATATTTTTTATTTGTTAAAAAATTGTTAATAAACGACGTTCTACGTTATCTTCGTTGAAATTAATTATCGTACCTATACTTTTTACACTGCCTCTAACAGTACATTATTAATTATAATATCTAACAAACGTTATTGATATACAGCGGGTGTTCACGAACTTATGGCAAATTATTAAAAAGCAAAAATTTATAGAATACACATTTAATATAAGGAAAAACGTAAAATATCCAAAGTGGAATATATATTACAATATTTACTAGATGAAACGAACCTCTAATCAGGCTTCGTTTATTATTCTCGTCAAAATAAAAATTTGTATCTAATAAAAATATGAATTTGTGTCAACGTAACAGTTATCTTTTCATTTTTTCAATTTATGTGTCTAACTTACCAACACTTTCTCACAAATTCTTACGTACTGTTTCAGGATATGGATTTAATCGAAGTGCTTTGGAAGCAAGACGTGGATCTCGGTTTTACGTTGGTGGAAGCACCAACAACAACAACGAAAAAGACGTCCACGTTGGAAAAGGAGTCCGACGATGAGATCGAGAAATTAAAAGCTCTGGAAGCGATCAATGGAACTAACGAAAAGGTATGTAACATTACCCTTATCTTTGTCATAACATGCTCAACCGAACCCACCGATCTGTCTTCGATAAGTACCTATATTCTTATTCTTAATTTCGAATCGTAAATCGACTTCGATCTCTGCCACGCTTTCTCCCGTTTACGGACCGCAATTAGCAATTAATGACATATTGTTTATCGAGTTTCGTATACTTTCACATTACAGAGAACCTAACATTTTACCTTTTCTCGTGTGACATTCAAATTCGCGTTTCTAACGTACACCATCGGCTAAAAGTTTCGGCTTAAGGGTTAAAAGTCGAGACTCCGATGAAAGTAAAGTTAAACGATGTAGCATAATATGAATCACCGTGTTAACATTGACAGATTAGAAGGATTAAAATTAGTAGGTTAAACGGTAGGAAAATTGAAGGACCTTTCACAGATACCTAAACTTTTGTCCGGTAGTGTATCTTTTCTGATAGTTCGCCTTGGCGTTCAGCCTTCCCGTCTTTTGTGCCTTCCTTGCGATTATCAGCGATAGAAAGTCATGATTTAGATGTACGTTCTCGCTTGTCGGAACTATTTCGTGGGAATACGTTCGTCGTCGTTGAGTCGTCGAGTTCGAAACAGTTCACCAGTCGGAAGTTTGATTGTTCATCGGAAACGACGGGGAAAGAAAAAGAGAAAAAAGGTTGGTTAAGATTTGATCGTATTAATACTCGAGTGGATACGGCCATGAGAGGCAAGCGATCCGTGTCGATAGATCGGTATCGATTGGTCGTGAAGTCGACGGCGAGGCATCAAACAAAAGTGACGCCACTCGATGGACTAACAGAAGAATTCGGCACTCGGGGTGGCTATCTCTTTACAATCTCTCGACCGACTGTCCTGTTTTGTATAAACGTTACTGGAATCCTTGTCTAGAAAATATCTCATTGAGTTAGTCAAATTCAGTTAGATAAATCTACCTTCCATCAATTATATTCGGACAAAATTTGAGAGAATTTGTTTCATTTATTTTATTCATTTGAAGTTTGCAAACATATCTGTACTTTTTACTATGTTCTATAAGTTATCTCATAGAACGTGCGAATCACTAGCAAGTACAAGCTGCCCTTCTTCCCTGTAGGTCTCCTAATTCTTATCAAGTGTCTGTACGTGGACCCCCACCGTGATAATCGGTCAAACACAGATCAGTCAAAAGGTATAATCCTGCAGAACCCATGGAAGCTATGTTCGATAGATACCAAAGAGATTAAGCTAGGAGGAACCATCCCACGCGTACTCGGATATGATCTCGGTCGATAATTCGAACCCCAAACTGTCGGCTTCTCGTCTTGTCTCTTCCCTCTAATTCCCCGTACGTGAGAATATCTCGAAACTACTGTACTTTATCTCCTTCCTCCAGATTTGTCTCCTCAGATTTTTCAGATCTCCCTCTTCGTCTTATCAATTCGTAATCTTATTCAGAATCATGAATTTTACAAGCTAGTAAATAACAGTAGTATAAATCTCGATCTTAGGGTAAATACAAGTTAAAGTTTATTATTATTAGCAGTGTCGAAAGAACAAGAAAGAAACATGTTCGGCAAAACTAAAATAATCGAAGACTAAACGACTGCATGATTGTACCTATATTGATTGCAGCGGATTGATTCAATGAATTTTATTCGGTCACGATTCTATTGTGCCCTGTTCAACGATGCGTAGTTTCCTTAAGAAACTAAAATCGTGTCTGCAGTTCACTCCAGATCGACTGATTTAATTCACTTTCTATTCTACGACACAACTTTTTTCAACGTCGATTTCCTTCATCTGACGCGTTTCAGTCGATGAGCACGAAGAGCGTTTAAGTATCCACGAAGATTCGAGCCAACGAGAGCTCATCCATACCGTGGTCACCGACAATGACGTTGCATGACGTTCTGGGCGGGTAACCCATCAGACTTCTCGACGTTCTTTCTCTTCTCTTCTTTTCTCTTCTCCTCTCTGATCGTCTCTTTTCTCCGTTCTCCGGTCTCTTGTCTCCTTTACTCTTCCACTTTGACTCTCTCTTTTGCTCTCACGGCCCTCGGTAGTAAAGTCGGTGTTCCTTCGTTCCTCTCTCCAATCCCTATCTAACTTGCTTCGTCTTTCGGGCTCTTCCTCCTCGAAGATCGTATTGTTCCAACGGGTTCCACCTTTGTGAAGGGACCGCCGTCTTCGAGGCTCCAATAATACGGGGAATATCCTCGATCCCGATCGAAAGCAGACACATCGATCCAAAGTGTGGTTCGCGAACAGCTGAGAACAAAGGCCAGTCCACTCCTCTGTCCCATCTCTTCCTCCAATTTCTTTCGCTGTATATTGACAGCCATTGTCCTGATATTTAGTCCTGAAATTGTTTTAACTGCGAATATCTTTAAAAATACGAGTTTATCTTCCTCGTTTCGATCGAACGCTAAACTTAAGTTCTTCGAAAGATTTTTATCGAATTCTTGTACGTTTCTCGAAACAGAGAAATTTGGAAACTTTCGTGCCCGATTGATTGGAAAATATACGATATGCTTCTTTTCTTTTCTTAGTAATTTCGTTAATAATATTGAGTACACGGTTTGTCTGTTTTTATATGAAACGGGATGCTAATAGATTAATGGTAAAATTTTGATCTAAATTTGCCTGCGACTATTAAATTATCTTTTATCGTTGATTCCAATTTAATAGGACGAGAATACTCGAAGAATACAGCGTATTATGTTCCAGCGTAAAATAATGGCGCTCATTCGGAGTGACTGGCGTGAATATTTAATTTACGACTTCGGCTGAAATTCCAAACGATCTGCGTTCGCAATGGTGACAGGTTCGATTATAGCGACTTGCTCCATTTATACGAAGGAAATAATCTCTTTCGATCTAATGGAAACTCAAAGTCCTAAAAGACCCTTTTTTAACTTCCCATAAAAACTTATTTAAAATTTAATAAATTTATTTAGGAACTTTGCAGATCCATAACAATGCATTTTAATACACCTTCCTGTGATTTTTCTAAAGTATAGTAAAGTATAGTATCCACGTATTCTTCGTTCTTTCTTCAATTTCTTTACCTACAGAAATTTTTAATTCGATCATCGATAGTTCCAAGATAAACTCCAAACTCCAAAAGTAAGAATTTCCACTAAAAGCAAGAAAACTCGTTTCTGTTATCCTTCTTCCCACTGAACAAATCATTTCTCCATTCTTCTGACGCTTACTACGACGTACTTCGCTCACCTATGTTCCTATAGAATCGTCGAATTCTCGATATAATCGGAAGAACACAAGAACGATGCTCGACGATGGCTTCTCGCTTTCTTTTGCATAACGACAGGGGCCAGCTAAAATGTATTCGTAAAAACATCGGAACGGATGGCGTTCATTTGTTGGCGGGATGCAATCGCTGAGGGTTTGTTAAAATGATAGATGTACAGCATCCCTCTGGACGAGGGGCGGCATCGATAAAGCAAGCTGGAAAGGAAGATGAGGGTTAGGGCGAGGGAGAAGAAAGCCGGTTGGTCGCGGGACGTAACCGAGAAAAAAAGAGAGGAGAGAGCAAGATAAAAAGAGAGGGGAGAGCAGGGCCAAAGAGATTGGAGCAGCATGGCAGGGGGATTCTGAGGGACGTATTGATGGTCCTGGAAATTGAAAACGCGCCCAGCGAACCGAAGTGGGTTTGGCCTCCTTCTCTTCCCTGATTGTTTCTGTCGGATGAATTTTCGGGAGAAAATGGCGGTCGATCCCGAGATGTTGTATTTCGGAATTGTTTCCATCCATACTTACCTATAGTTTCATTATTCACATACGTACATACTTTATTTTCGTTCCTGTTCGAACAATTGTTTCTTCTTCGCAGACAGAGAATAGTTTCGATCAATTACATACGTATTTATAGTTTCCTCGTCTTTCAAATCGTTATAGAAATATAAATAGAAATTACAAGTGACGAGCTAGAATTTTAGTCGTTGCTGGATCCTTGACGTTTTGTTTGCGACACTTGTTTTTTTTTTTTTAATTAATTGAATTATTGCAGTATGGGTGTTAGGTAGGTGTAGTTGTAGACGAAGAAACATACGAGGTGTTTCATACGTATTATACTTCTCACTGTGCTTCTTATAATTAGTCGCGTGTATTTAGTCTTTGTCGGACTAAAAACAATCTGTTATTTTCTTTCTACGTATACTTCGTATCTATTTGCTCGTCGGCGGTGGGAATAATCGAACGAATCAAGAGCTGAAGTTATCATTTTTAGAACCAGGATAAAAGGTGCCAGGATCGGTGTGTTGCGAATTCGAAAAGACGACAGGTTACGAATTATTCGCAGAACCGTGACTGGCAACAACCTGGCGACTTCAATAGCTGGCTCGACGGTCACGGTGGCCCATTGATTTCGTACATATTCGCGGAGATCAATACAGATTCTAGCTATGCTTTCAACCGACAGATCGTTCGTGACGGCCGAAATAAGCAGACTCTAAGTAGTTCGAAAATCTTAATTGAGAGCTGCGCGAACGATACAAACTCATAACGATGACAGGACCTCCATTGTCATACGGGCGACCGTGTCGTTGAGAAGAAGAGCCACGTCTGTTTCGAATAAACAAGATAAAAATAATTTAGCCGTGGGTAATTTTATCGCTATATTGCTAGATCTTTGGTTTCTAGTTACTTTCGTGATCGCAATTCTTTAGGTCGCGAATGAATAATTATGTATAATACAAATTATAGGTACATACAATGACGAGCATATAGATGGCTACAAATGATTCTAACGATTTAGGTAACTGAAATTATTTTGTGTTTACATATTTTCGATATATTGCTACAAATGCTGTTCTTTGAATCCTTGAATTAAATGACATATCAGCAGAAGGATAGGTGTAGGCAAAAGTGAATATTAAATTTGATGCAACATGTGATATTACACATATGATCAACTCCACTTTTTGTCAATCTCTCAATTTCATTTCCTACGTAGATACGCCATGAATATTCAGTTCTCTAAAAACAAATAAACTTATGCTTCCATCGGTTCGTTTACCACAAGAAGATGACACACGCAACATAGAATTCCAAGGTAAATTTGAAAAGTAACGTTTGCGATATAATAATATCATCTCTTCTTTCTGCTTTCCGATTAATGTACTTGATCAACGTGTGCTCCGAACAGCTCATAAATACGAAACTACATAAAACAAAATTATCCTTAATGTTTAGATTATACATATAGCAATACAGATATAGTTCTAAAGTCGAAAAGGTTTAACAGTAAAATTAAAACGAGGAAAGTTGTGCCTGCGAATCTAAACAGGAAACAGCGAGCACGAGAATGCACGCGGATCCTTGATGGCGCGTAACTGCGATGCACTTAGTTTCATTTCGCGGGAGTTGTTCGATCGAAGGGTGGAGAGAGGATTGATCGAAGTTTGTATTCATAACCCCGGATCTTGGTATAACGCACCACTCAACGACGATACATCACACTGAATGAAAAAGAGACTGAGGCAACGATAGAAGGGGATGAAAAGCTGGAGGCCAGGAAAGGGAGAAGAGAGAGACAGAGAAGCCAGTGGTTGGATAGCTACTATCAGAGAGTCGCTATGATTAATGGTCGAGTACAATGCTATTTTCATTAAACTCATTTCACTGCAGCCCGTATATAACACGGGGTACGGCCAGCCTATGGTCTCGGCCATATGAGCGTCCTCCGCTTCTTTTTCACCTTGCCGTTAGGTTCCCTTGATTATGACGTCTCTATGATCGTCGACCTTCACGGTCTCGAATGCCATCCGAGTGAATTCAGCCATTGTTACGCGGCGTCGTTTTCGATCCTCTCATTATCAACGGAATGGCATTTTCACCGAAAGTCGGCCGCCGTATCCAAATTTGAAAACGGCTCATCCGTGATATTACGAGCTTTTGCTACGATGTACAAACAGTCTGTCAGTTTTGTTTTTTTTTTTCAATGGAACGACTAGCGTCGGTAGTTGAGAAGAATTTTTAACAGTAATACAAAAGATAATGTAAAGGATAAATAGATAAGATAGGTAGAGAAATGATAAGAAAAGTGGCGATGGAATTTTTGACGCGTTGAAAAGATGAATATAATGACGTTAATACTGTAAAGTAATGAAAACAAGTTAGGAATAAAACATAACAGCATTGACGCAACGTTGTTAACGTTGTAAACAATATTCAGTGGGAAGTAAATATGAATAACGTCTTTAAAATGAATATGGAAACGAACTAATCGATTGAAGTGTTTAAGCGAATGAGAAATCGATAATTTAAAACTTTAGTTTATAATCCAAGTTGAAATATTATTATTCAGTTTATTGTATGTCTTGTAAACGAGAAAAGCTTGCTAATCGCTGGTCTGCTAAGAAATCAATTGACACTTGACGTTTTAGATTTGTTAGATATTTATTACAGTAATTTGTTAATTTATTACTCCGTTTATTTAACGACATCTAAACCCAACATAATTGCTAATTGCGGCTTGTTTACGAGGAATTGGCTACGTAAACATTTCTCAGTATCAAAGAGTTCTTCCTATTGATTCGATTGGATGTCATCGTATCTTGAAGCAGACAAGAAAAAAGTTAGGTTCGTGACTAAGTCCGGTTTCATTCGCTCAACGGAATATATTCTTGGCTGCTAGGAACATTTCCTCGGTGTTTCATTTCCAGAAAGACACAAAGGAATATGACGAGCCACAAGATGATCCATGGGCGGGCCTTCCATACACCGTCGATCTCGAAACTGGTAAGCGCAAATTAGTTTTATCGTGCAATTAAACAACTTAAGATAAAACTTGTATCAAATTTTTATTTGTAAATTTTATTTGCAAAAGAAACGTTGCGATATTTGTGCAAACTATGCGAAAATAACCAGGTAGGTACTTATATATTCAAAAGAACCGTATAACAAGCACAGCTGTACTATGAAAGGTGTTCATAATTTTGATTACATAATACGTTTATGCGCTGCTTTGAACGCTTGCTTTGCGTATCAGTCTCTAATTAAAGAGTCAATCAAAGGTGATAGACACCGTCCGTATACCGTAGACGTCCCAACACGCCGGTAAAAACCAGGGACAATTATATACAGCTAGTTCGCGTAGCTCCTTCTATTCAAAGCGTGTCAAATTAACGTTGCAATTTGTAAAAGCCAATTTGAAGGTTCGCTGCAGTTAAGAGCCACGACCGCGCCTGGCCGCACCTCTCGCGAATCTAATTACCATAAACGCGTTGATTAAATGTAGTCTACTCGATGATTATTTCCTTAGTCGAATCATTTTTATATCGATTAGACATTGGTAGATAATTCGGTAGTGGCGGCGGCAAACGGAGGCAAAAAAGAATGTTAACGCTATGAAAAGCGTAAATGACGTGTATCGGCAACTATGTGGTCTAACTATAAATTGCGATAAGCGTTGTCTTATAAAATCGTAAGTAGAAATCGTATTAGTAGCTTTATTTGTGACACAAAATTTATACGAACGATTATGTAACGTGACAGTCCAACAATTTATGTCTAAATATATAAATTGCGCGCTCTATTTTACTCAATTGCACGTTACAGAAAAAGTCATGGTAAGTAGAGATACTGTTAAGTCGTTGATTCCAATGTCGCTCGGATAACTCAAATAAAACAGAAGGAATTTCGTGCATGTAATATTAATATATGTATACATAATTAATAAAAATATACACGACGAAATTTTGCAACAAAAGCAAATGCAATACCCAATTAATAATAAAATTATTGACACAATTCATATTTTTATATTCCGACAAGTAACATGTTTTATAAGTATGTAACGAAACGAGTAAGAAAAATACATATTTAGCCGCAAAAGCAAACACGATTTCGATACCCGATTATAAATACATTTAATTCATTTTAGCGCTCATGAAATTTTTTAATTGCTTCCCTCTAAAAAATGAACAACATGACTTATCACCTTCTTCCCCTATAACGTAGCCCCCCCCCCCCAAAAAAAAGGAGGAAACAGAAAAATTGCATTCCATTGCTGTTACCTCTCCGTACTGATAGTCGCGTTAAATTTCGCGCAAGTACATTCCTGTGTATAGAGAGCTCACCGCGGAGAATTTCTTTCGCGCAATTGTTGCATAATCCGAAGGACTGTGGCCAACCAGCGTGAAAAGAACGTCGCCGGACAACCGAAAATAATTCGTGGAGACACTTTTGCGCGTTGGTGCGAGATCAAGAATGAACGTATGCAGAGAAGGAACGTTTGGCTGGCTGGTAGGATACACTTTGTCCAGGTACGGCGGGAGTGAGAGATTTCAGAGAGCCAGAGGTTCCAGTTCGTAAAGTCTCGTGGAGAAGTCGGGGAGTGGCTACAGGAACGCCCTCGCTGCCTTCTTCTTCCCTCCCTTACCTTCGAACCCCACCATCCTCAGCAGCCCTTCGTATTCGCTCGGTTTCCCCTTCTCTGCATTTAATTACTTTACGTCGCGACGACCAGAGAGTGCGCCTAGCCCACCGCGATCCACTCTACGTCGTGTTTCGTATCGACGCTTGACGAAGGTTCGCTCGTTAAAACCTTTTTAAAATGTCGGCGTATCCGCGAACCTCGTTCTTTATTCCTCTTCCTCTTTTTTTCTGTTTTCTTCTTCTTCTTTTTTTTTTTTTTTTGTTTCGTTCGAGTCTCATTTTTGTTCTCCGTTTTTTGGGAAAAAGAAAAGCGAGAAATTTGATCGACGGATGCTTCGAAAACATTTCCCTGTATGACGATTTGACTTTACTTAGGTTGCACAAATGGCTCATGAAGTATTTAGTATATACGTTTTATGTCTATATTGAATTTTTTATAAAGAAGAACATGTTTTGAAGGTTCAGTGGTATCGTTGCGAGACACGACTTTTGCGATTAGGGTAGCTTTGGTCAAATTTGCAACGGATCGGGAAATGTATATAAAAGTTACAGGATACTTACGCTAGGATGCTAACGTAACGTTTATTTATTAAAAAATTAATACACAGCGTGAATAGCGAGTAGGTACATAATGTGTACTTGAGTTTTTAAATTCCTTCGCGATCTCTGCAGAATATATTCTTGCGATAAATACAGTAATTTCTGTGGATATTTTCAGAATCGTTACAAATTCGATCAATTATAGTCATGTTCGTCATGTCTCATTACACGTACACGTAATAGAATCGTAGCAAAGTGTTTGAATACTTTGAGCCACCGTATGTGCATGGAGATATGGAGAAGAAAACTCGAAAAAGAAAATTGATTAGTTGCCTTTCATTTTTACGCTGTATGGAAAGTATTCGACGCGGGATTCGATTTTAATCCACGCGTCGTTAAAAATTATTTTTCACCCCGGGGGGAGAGAATGCAAATGTGTAACATTACGTTAAACAGCAGTCGAATATACTGAGAAACAAGATCACACAGAAAATATTTTTCTACCATACGTTGGCATATATATGTTGGTATGTGTATGTGTGTTCATTGTTTTTAAAAAATAAAAGTGTTTCTTAAATTAAACGATATAATTACCATCGTGACTCTTTTACATTTTTATTATTTTCGAAACAATATGCAGAGCTGCAGCATGATAAATTATTTTGTCATTTACGAGAAAAATAACGAGAGTTAAAGAGCGACCGTTACAATTTACCGCAATTTACGGTTTGCTTATTTGTTGCACGACACAGAGCCGTTGGTGTAGTAAATTAATTCGATTCCGCAATAATAAGTTCGTTTTACAAAGCACCGACCAGACTAACAAGAGCAGCGGAGCTCATTACGCGGCTATCTCGTCGTCGATCGATCGACTCGACGTACGGCATTGTGTGATTAATGAGTCGCTCGACAAAAGAAAGCACAAATTCCTTGGGCGTCGCTATTCTTTAAGATTTACTAAGAGAAAAATAGAGAATAACGAACGGGGCTCCAACCGAGATACAGACCTTTCGAGAGAGAAAAAAAAAGTATCTTTATCGCTTAACATTTAACCTGACATAGCTATGTCCAAATAATTTTAACGTATAAAGTAAACGACATTTGAATTTTAATGTCGCCATATAATTCAGACGAATAGTTGAGAATGAGAAGAACCTGTTACGTCTAGCCAAAAATATAATTGTCGAGACGAACATAATTTGTTCGTATATAATTGTTGAGTATTTTGATATTAATAATATTTTAATTGTATGAAAGACAATATCTTTAAATTATGCAGATGATGAAAAGATACGTGTTTAGTGCCAAAGCGAAATTGAAGAATAATTTCGATAACACAGAGTAAGGTAGAGTTACTTGAGTCATCTAAGATTCAACATCTTAAAATTCAATCTTGAATTTTGCATGCAATGACCAAACTCGTTGTGCATTATGGAGCTTCATTAATCTTTGATATAAAAGCGAAGGAATGAGGAAATATCGCGTAACTTCAGATTCAGCAAGAGAAAATAACAAAAACGATTCGAATAACTCTTTGGCAGGTTTATTTGGCTCGACGAGGAGATATTATACGTATAAGAACTAGGAAAGTAAATAACAAAATAACTTCCAGAAATAAAGTAATATACACACGCGACTAAATCGTAATAGTGATAATCTCGGATATTAGCATTAATTGAACCGACTTCTTTTTCCTTGACGACTAGAAGTTATATTCTCGTAAGAAATTATGGCCATTTAGCTATCAAGCATGTTTGTCACGCTACTAATAAAGAATTAAATACCTAGTCTGTTTTCAAATATAAATTGTTTAAGAATCGTTCATAACCGAATTTGCCAAATTACAAGGTGAATTACCTAGCTTATCTCGAATAAGATTAATTTACCTTGCTACGATTAATTAACAACGTACTGAATTTTAAAGCAGCCAGCCTCTGAAAAAAATGGGAAATACGACTTATCGCGTTCTTCCTGCAGTCTTCATTTCCAAACATGGCCCTTCTCATTCCTATTACTGAGAACCTGCCTTGCTCTTTGAAATAAGAAAAAGGAAAAAAAGCGGGGAAAAAATGGAAAAAATGACACGCAACGGTTGCCTTTGGAACGAAAGCCGGTCGTTATCTGATTAATGAACAAATAATTCATTAAACTGCGGATGATATATCTACGGTAAAAGTTCAGTGCACTGGGAAGCTTGGGTGAATAATCGAGCGCCATAATACCTTGACCGCTGGGAAATTGCAAAACGATATTGTTGTAGCTCGATATAGAGTTGCATTCGAAGGGACTTCTTACGATTACATGTAAATTTATTCGCAACACGTAATCCCTAACACTATTACAAATCGTTTCCTGGCGGTTACATAGACGTGGGTCCGCGCGAATCGCGATCTTCACGCACGAGGACCAAGTGCTTTCGTGAAAAGGGAACCAAGAGGTGGGGTAAAGAGGAGGATAAAAAGGTGCTGTATGATGCCGTCGACATACAAGGCGCTTGTACCAATTTGACGAAGCATGATGGATTACACGACGGATCTTATAAAAAGTTTATATCCGAGGAATAAATTATCATAGCATTGTCTCGCCACGAAGACTTTGGGTGCGCCGCGAAGTGTTCCCCTTCGATCGACACCATGTATTTTTCTTTCTTACGTTATCGATAATGTTCCGTCGTGATTAAAAATTCGCTCGGACTTATATCGTGAAGCGTATTGCCAAGCGAATTCTAATTTCGTGGTTTTGGACACGATTTCTAGATGCTACGTTATTTACGGTCGAAAAATTTCGTTGAATAAATTCAATTACGAATAGGGTACTTTTAGAAGAGACAGAGAATTGAATTATCTTCCTATTTGACAGGATTATTATTAGTTCTTCGATTACTTGTCTTTGTCCTATGTTTAATTTAGGGAAGAATTGTTTTTATTTAACATTTTGATCGAAACGTTTTGTATTAAAGCGAACAAATTTATAGAATGATCCTGTTTAATAGGAAAAGAAAGTAAGTGATAAGTAAGAATTCGATCTAAAGTATAGAGAAAAGAATTAGTTTAAGCTCTACTTCTTTAAGTATAAGTATGTTCATAAAAATATGAATTTACATAAACATCCGTAATTATCATGCATTTGGTATTATCTTTAACGAACGTATGGCTGCCTATAGTAATTTAAGTAAGTCCCTTCTAATTTGATTTGCACTATCTATCATGAATAGTTATTTAAAATACAATTATCATTTATTTAGCATATAGGCTGTGCCAAATTAAATAAATCTGTTTAAAATAATAACTTTGTAGGACAAGCAGCAAACAATTGGAACGAAGTATAATTCTACTTAATGTCATACATCGTATGTATATAGTGTATTAAAATGGACATATGTAGTACATACATTTCTATTTTGTCATTTGTATTGACTTTCAACTGCCGCATTGAAATTTTGTAATAGGCGTTGAACGTGACCGACCCCGCCTTCTTCAATATACTTACAGACTTATCTCTGCCTTTAATAATTCATCGAATAGAGGAAGGAATCGAAGATAGGTTGAGGTTGAATATCGAACGAAAGCGATCTAATAAGGTATAAAAATTAGAAAATGTCATTTTATCAATCTACACGCGCAGACATTCTTCTTTTTTTTTTTTATTAGTCGTGTCATGTTAATAGGATTTCAACAAATAGTTAGGTATTTGTATTGTAATGTTCATTTCATTATTTTACCTCGACATAAACGTTTAATCGTATTTACCTACTTTTCTAATTGCTTTGCCATAGTGTATAAAGCAGAATTGCATAAATATCTTTTAACCTACATTGATAAATCTGGAGGTCAGAAAAAAGATATTAATATTTATGTCTGCAAGATAATGTAATTTATTTTTCTTTTTCTTTTTTTCAAATGATGACTCGTTTCCTCCCTCACTTGCAAAGAAGCAGTAAGTTTCGTGTTGGCATTGATTAAGCTGTAAGAAGTGACACTGACCATTGATTCGCTTCGCTAGCCACGGTTCGTGAGATCGCTATTAAAATTTTATCACTATGCAGTGAGATCAGCGAATAGATCTTGCTCTCTCGATGCTTTTACAAAACGTACTGCTACCTGTTATATGTATAGCTACTGTATACTCACAGATATATATATAATAATTTTTTATATAAATGAAATTAAGAAAGAACAGATATCTACGCATAATATATCTGAAATAATAATAGTACATAGTTTGAAAATATACAATTATTCGGTACTATGGAAATATAACGTGATATATGACTAAGTATGAAGATAGTTTCTAGCCGCCAACATATACCTTTTTCGTGACAACTGATAATTTCGTGATTCATTAATATAGTAACTGCTTCGCCGATAATATACGTAACGTACATGTAATTAAAACGCTTCTAACAACAAGTGTCTGCAAGTATAATTAAATTATTTTCAATATTCCATTAGTACTAAAATCTTTGTTTTATTCATTATAGTTGATAAAAGCTTAATACGTTTTATCTTGTTAAGGCAACGTACCCGATTTCTAACATTTGTTCGAACGATCGGCGAATACAGCCAAAGATATAGATATTAATTAAATATCGTAAGTTCCATAGCAACGACGTTTGATAACGTTACGATGTTTCCTTCGTGTTTATATTCGATAACAGGAAAACAAATCTTATTAGCGTAACAACCCGCTGTAAATATATCGTCGTTCATGGTGTAATTATAAATTGTATAGGAATTAAAGGATAAGCGGATGGTCAATTGGTGGGAACGTGAAATCGGATGGGGATAGTAGAATCGAATGGTGGGGAAACAGCATGGAAAACGCATGCGTGAGTACGTAAAATGGAACATCTGCCACGTGCGCGGGCGGTACACAGTGCGTATTCGTGCGTGGACGACAGAAATCTCAAGGGGGAAGAGATCGTGAAAGCATGGCCGCATCCGCCATGCGTGTGCGCGCATTTAACTACACACGCGTACGTATATACTCTTTTCTTCTATTTCGATATAAATAAATATTTTACTTATATAAAGAAATATATAAATATTTTAAGATTCATTAAGGAACGAATGATCCGCGCGTTAATAAATTTGTTCAACGGTCTGCAAACTTGCACGAAATATGCTGCTATGGGTAATACGTATAACGTATCTTGTAAAAGGCTACATAATACTTAGCTATCGCGTCATCTTTAATTCTGAACGACGAACGTGTTTATCTTGATACAATGGTTATATTCATTTCTGTATTGTACATTTATATAGTGTAGGCACTCGGTTTTTTATACTATCTACACATAGTTTTTCGTCGCAATAAAATTAGCAAGAAGCATTGAGAACGATCGAATGCAATTTATTCCCAGTGTTGTATTAATTTCCGCTTCGATTCGTCACGAGCGCTCACAAAGAGAGAAAAAAATAATATCCGACTGGCTCGATGCGTAGCAACAACCGTGACTAATTTCATCGAAAGTGGATACGGAATTGAGAACGGACCCTTCGTGAACCACCTATTCCGCAAGCATATAAAATACAAAAATTATTAAGTTTCCTTCCATAATAAAAAGGCAGGCAATATTTACTTATATCGTTATTAGCGAGATTAGATAGAGTTATATGAATCTTGATGGGACTTGGGCATTTTTAAGTTCCATCTTGAAATTCACGCGTAATAATCAAATTTGCGTAGCTATATTACGCGACCTGACGCTGTTACCTGTTAGGTTACCCATCGTATAATAAAAAAATATAATAAATATAATATAAATAGATATAATAAAAAAAAGCTTGATGCATATTATTCGCTGTATATTAATAACGTGTATAATAATAATAATAAATAATAATATAATAATATTATATTAACGAATAAATTGAGAAGTGTTATATACTTTGGGTTCAGCAAGAAAAGAATTAACAACGAGAAAATGAAAAGAGGAGATTACTTATATCAGATGTTCAAGGATTTCGTATATAAATTCGATATATTAATAGTATAAATAATAAATATAGTAATATAAATTCGAATATAATGTAATTCGAGTATATTATTAGCCAGATATTTTACGAGTTCGAAATTTTTCGTAATAAAGGTCGGCATATTGTATTTAATTTCTCTTGTGAAATTTGAAAGAAAATGGTGGAATCCTTGGAAGCGATTCAAGTCGCTGGTAAATCCCAAGAGGGAATCAATATTTGGAGTCGTACGTGTTCCGCCATGTTAGTTCGGCTATTTCAGTGAGAAACCCCCATGGAGGACGGTGTTTGGGGGGCAGCTGGATGGTGAGGTATGTATGGGGTTATAGGGATACTCGGAGCCATGACTTGCTGTATCCACCCCTATAACACGAGCACGCATCATTACTCATATCGTGGCTCGTTGCACGCCACGGATTCAGAACGAATTCGGGAGGGCACTTCCAGGAAGCTTAGGGATGAAAATATACAACAATAGATGTGACGTATTGAAAAAAAGCTGTATCTTCCTGCGTAAATATATCTTTCTACGCGAGTTGCATTTGAATTTCTAATAGCATTTTTCGAAGCATAGAGTTTTGTCGACGAACGCGTATCGATGGAAAATAACAAGATCGTAAATTAAATCGTTGATTGGTGACATTAATCGCCGTACTCGTGTTTACGATTCTTATGCATTTTATTAAAAGCATTTTGAATATCGGCTTGTAAGAATCATTCGTCAGTTAATATGCTTACATTTCTTTATACGCAGATAATGTCGTATAGAGATAAGTTAACTTTTTGTTGAGTTTTTGTATTTTAACGCCACTTTATGACTAAAGAATAAGAAATTTTTATTAATGAAAATAGGAATAATTATGTACTGTAACAGTCGTGGTAGTTGAAACGACAAACGTACTAAATAAATCCTTTTAAGTAAACAATTTTCATTCGCTGGAAATTAGTAATTGTTACTAATTGTTAGTAAGATTTTAATCGAAATTAGGGTTTATTTTATTAGCGTTTGCTGAATTTACGTTAGGTTTTAATTGAAATTATGATTTAGACAGGTAGGTATAAAGATTTCTGTTTAACGTAATAGAGATATCTGTCGTTGTCCAACCGAGGCAAAAGAATTACATTAAGCCGGAAGCCACTATATTTAGCTGTATTTAACTCGCTTTAGCTTTGCCACCTTAGATTAAATATGGTGACTCCATCCGGAGCCAGCGACAGTTAAACAGGCTATAATTCTATCTCCTTCAGTGAGATCTTTTCTTTTTGACAAAAGACTGTCTCTTTCGTTGACTGTACGCCAGAAATATTTCAATCGATGGATTAAAACATTAATATAAAAGTTGTGTTAAAGCATTCGAGTCGGAACACGACGACAGTTGCCGGTAGCGTTGAAAAGTTAGCTCGGTGGTGTCTTCTCCGCCCCTTTTTTTTACCTTTTTAAAGATCTCGTGTCGCCACAATAGAGCTTTTCTATGAACTGTAAGAGTTTTTACCTGGTCTGCATTGCTTCTACGATTTCCTTAGATATTTTTTTGCAAATCATCCCTGTTCCATAAGCAGCAAGCGTATCCAAAGATTCGTTAAGATTTTCATTGTTGAATCTGGCTTTCGGTCAGATATGAAAGTCGTTATTAATTGTTTTGTCAAATTTTCTTTTTTTTTTTTTAGTTCTGCGTCAACTCATTTTTCCTAGACATTAACTAAATTATAAAAATTTATTTAAGGTATCCATTGAAAATTAAACGGTTCCTGAATTTTGTACATCGAATTAGTTTTAATAAAATAAAACGTCTGGCAAATTTAATATGAAGAAGATAAAATTATTGCAGGTTTTGAAGGTGATTGGTTTGGTTTTTCAATTTTCTCGCATCGAACATATCGTAAATTATCATTGAGCGTGCTGTAGATAAGTATATTTGAATTTGCTATAAAAGATTAGTTTTATTACAGATAATACGCAATTTCCGTCGGATAATCGCAACAATTAGTAATTTTACAAGATCAGTAAATGCACCTGTTTCTCAGAATTGATTACAAAATGGATTATCCAATACAGGAAATGTCACTTATATTTTACGCTCGTGATCCCAGGAACAAAAATACAAATTGAAGAATAGAGAAAAATGCAAATCCAAACATTAAATAAAAGGTAGCCAAGGCCTAAGGTAAGCTTTTGGCCGAGAATTCTGTTGATTTAGGATAGATATGTATCAGACCAGGTTGGTTAAGGTCGACCTGTCACTTGAAGTACCATTAGCCCTTTCTAGACAGTCTCTCTTCAGTCAACCTTCAACCTGTCATTATTGCATCAAGCCATTTTTCCAACTGACTCTCATGAGAAATTCCTTTTAAAAGTGAAACGAAGATCTTGTGACCTAAAGAAAATTATTCTAACATTTCTAAAAACTTAGATCTCGCGTTAATTTTGTTCGTTGCTTCCCAAACGTTCTTGAAGATGTTCAATCAAATCTAAAAAGCATAAAAATGAATCTTGATTGAAAGTAATTGTAGTTAATTGAAGCATATAGCAAGACCGCTTGCTCGTACTGAGAAAGATATATTTGTGACACTTGAAGTGGCATAAATGAGGTTTCCAAACGCAACCTGATTTTCATCTTGTTTTGAGCCATTGAGAACTTGCCTGATTTCGTTCGTACCACGAATTTAGGACCACGGTGTATAAGTAACGCACGAAGCTAGCGATCGACTAATTCAAAATATGTTTTGTCATGGAATAGGTCACTGTGCCACTGCATCTCGAGAGAGAATTCGTGCATCATGACAACTTGCAACACGTCGAAGGTTCAACAAAATCTTGTTTTCGGGAACGAGACGTCTCTTTTAGGGCATCGTTGTAAGGAAAAGTGGTAACGGATACAAGTCAATTTCATTTAAACATCTTTCCAAACAGAGATTTCCAGTCACCATGATCTTTTCCTTTTCTCGAAAGCTTCGTTTTACGCCTGTGGTGGTAAAACTCGTACGCTAACAAATAAATCGCTTCGATATGTTTCTGTTCCATCGAAATAAGAGACGAAGACGCGTCACTGAGCTTCGCAAACTCTGAATTTCCAAGATGTCAAGATCAAGATCAAGATCCTCGCAACCTGCATTTTGCAATATCACCGCGCCAAATTTCATACATTATCCAGACAAGATCATACCTCGTTTACAAAGAAGGATCTCGTGATACGCCAACCGTGTATACTTTGTAAATTGTATATAATTAATCGGATAATTTATTGCGTGTTGAGCGAGTTGAAATAAAATCTGCTATTCGAGCGCTATGGCGTCACGTTCCAGTTTCCGCGCGAAGAAGTTTGCTATTACGTTATTTTGAAACGAGCAAAACGGATAACGGAAGGAGGGAGGAACGGATACGGAAGCAAATACGATCAGAGAAGAAGTTTTCGAATGTCGAAACGAGAAAAATGCACCGCCTAAGCATGACTGGGCTACCGTTGCTCTCGTGAACGCGTGGCCAACGAAAAGTGCAAGCTAAACATGAAGAGCGAACGTCATAGTATGAGGTGGCAACAATGCTCATTGACGGCAGAACTTGACATCCAGAATGACTGGTGTGTACGAGGGTGTTAACTAGGTCTCTGACCCCGTTTACAGAATCCTTTGCTATTGCCTGGTTTATATACATTACGCCTCAATGTTGCTTAAATACAGGATTCCATTGCTATTAAAACTTTAGGCTCACGTGGTCATAAATTACTATATACAGTGGCTACAAAGATTATTCCCACATAGTCTTATTTTCCAATGAAATACTTCTTTTTACCAGCCTCTATAGTGGCAGATAAAGTAGAAATCGATACACCATAAATTTTAGTAATTTGTTTTATCTTCTTACCTTCAGTTGTTAGCAATTACTTGCTAATTGTTAATTCCTTTGAAATACAGTTCAGCATATGGTTTAGATAAGATTTCTGAGATGTATATCGTTGACGAACGAAATTTAGCAACCTTTGTATCAAAAGATTTTTGCCATATTTGTAACAGTCATCTATTTTGTGGTGCACAGTGAACAAAATAGTATTTATACGCCACCGCATTTAAGCACTATTGTATTTATGTATTAATTAATTCGATCCAATTATAATAGATCTCTTATCACTTAATAGTATTTACCTTTATATGGTAAAAAAAGAAAAACTTTAAATACTTGTGCGTAATATTTACACTGAACACCGTAAAAGAAGTAATTTATGGAGGACGTCGAAGAGCTATGTACACAGGTGCAACTTAGATAATCAAGTAGATGCAATTACTTGATACAACATCACATGAGATGTTGTTTTTATGTATCAGTGATATAGGAAAGCTTGTCAGTGAATCGGATATGGTAAACATTATTTTATGCGTATTATGTAAGTTGCGGGGGAAAAAAGGAAGCAAGTGTAAAAAACATTAGCGTCCGGTTACATAAATACACAGTGTAAAAAGTTATAGGACGTTACGTGTTTACACGTAATAGAAAAATTTAGATTACCTAGTAGTTTAATTTCGATTTGAAGAAATCAAAGTTCTCGAAACGTTACAACCTACAACGTATTAATATCTTGTGCAACAGCCTGTACTTAATCATAACATATTAATATTATGCAAATGGTTTCTGTAAGTTGATAACCTTTTTCGTCATATCAGTGCCACATACGCAGATACATACATCCATAAATAATGTCCCAGATTGCAGGAACTTCACAGCTCTTTTTTAGTACACGAATCCAGAAATAGTGCGTGTTACATATTTACATTTGCATTTAATAATAATTTACGTTTTTACTTCATTATTAAACGTATAAAATACGCTATTTACTATAAGTCATTAAATTGTAGAGGAGGAAATAACTATCTCTAACTCATTCAAAATGTTTGTACGATCTGATGATACATTACACGTACAAATACTTTACACGAACAAATGTTAAGTTACGTTATTAATAAATATTGTTGAAGGTCACCACTTTTAAGAAAACTCTACATCTGGTCTTTTTAGCTTTCTAAAGCACTGAAGCCATCGACAGCGTATAGACAAAAGACTGACCATAGACAGTCGACAGGCGACGTTGGCTTCGGGGTTTTTCAGTTATAGAGTAACACTGCTAGCGTGCGGATCTGGACCAGCTCATATTATTATTTCATTCTTGTACTTTTCACTTCTGTATTTAAAATATATTTTTCTACCTTATAATTTATCCACGCGTCTCTCTCTTTATACATCTAATAACCTCAACAAATATGAATAGAATATTAGAGAAGACGGTACTTAGTAGTGTCCCGTTTTTTTTTCTTTTTTAATTTAGAACGTCTTGGAATAGATTTAAAAAAGGAGACGAATAATTTCAGGCAAGTCTATGTAAAACGAAAATATCGATACTGTTGAAGAAAGCAGTGTATTATATTTTTCTCGCTTTCTAATTTCCGAAATACTGTTGATAATTTACAGAAATTAGATCTATATCGTGTCGTTGCGTACTCATTTTGCAAAGAAACGCAAGAAAAAGTCAAAAACCAGGATCGTATCTATCAGTACGTATTGCGGAGACGGGCCGCGATGTTGGAAAAGCACAAGTTCATGCAACCACTATTATTTATCGTATACAGAGGATGTCCTAGACTTGATTCCTCCGTGAACGTTCCAGAAGATCGAGCACGCATTGTTACGTTATACTTTTGTAGGTGATCGCATTTCGCTTATACAGAATACTTCGCCATGGGCTACAATGATTTGCACTTATTGATTAATAAATCAATGCTCCGAAATTCTAGTTACCACTCGTATGTAGTCAATCTTTCTCTTTGACTTTTCCAAACCAAAGTACGATACTTCGCGATAGATTACACGCTTAATTAAGAATACCTTCCTAATGTTTCGTACAGCTGTCACGCTTAAAAAATACCTTTAAAAAATAGATTAAGAAAAACGAAATCACCTTTTCAGTATATTCGTATAGAAGCAGGGTAAATGCACTTAAAATGGAAAACTGTAAGGCAGTGGAAGATATCGAGAAAATAACAAATAAATAACGGCTATCATAACAATTACATGGTAATTACATTTTCTTAAACAACAGATAGTCATATCGACTATTGAGCATGAATTATAAATTCATCGTTGCGGGCAAAACGTTCTTATATTTAGTAACGATGGAAGGAAGGATTTCTTCCAAAAATTTCATTTGAGGATATTACTTTTACGTAATATGTAATATATGCGGTATTGGTAGTGAGGCCGTGTCGGTGGTAATTAGGAAATTAATCTGATACGTCCCGCGCGCGCGAGACAGAATTCGAATAAGAGTGACGACACAGGAATAAAGGGTATCGATAGAACAGGCATTTGACAGGATTTAGATACCATCTTAACAGCAGTGCTTTACAGCCTTTATCATCTGTCGAGTCTAACCTACTGGTTGGCACTGGGAATCGCTAGTCACCGTCAGACACCAGTAAAATATATTTATATCAATGCATGAGAATCTTGTTTTAAATCCAACTGCGCTATTTACATTTATGCAAAAGATGGTAATATTTAATAAACGGGAAATTTCGAATCTATACTACGTATAATTTTAATAAAATGATACGACTTCAGGACGTAGAAAGGTAAATTCTTTCGAAGAAGATTATATCTTACTTAGATTTATGTATATAAGGCGAATATAAAAAATGTTTACACACGTTTGTTAAATTTTCCATCCGTTTGTCATTCCGCACGTAGAAAAATTATCTATATATGATTTAAAAAATTCGTCACAAAATTCTCGTGTTAGTAGGAACTTTAATGCTACTAAAATCGTAATTAAAATGCAAAAGTGCAGGAAAATAGATAATATCAAAATTACGCAGACACTGTGCAGATGCTTGATAAACAGTAATAACTACAATTTTCTACTTTGACAATTACACAGCTTGGTTTGTATGCGAACACGAGTGTACTCGCGCCTGGTCTGGTCAACGATGTCTTAATGTACTTGAATCCAAGCATAAGTGCTCTACGGTCTACAAATATCATTTCCTTTCACTATATGTTCATAAATATTTGATTAATATACACATAAATAGACTGGGATTTTTATACATATGAGGAAAAATTGTTGAGAGAAAAATACAAAAATATGCAAAATGCATATAATATACAAAACTGTAGTAACTAAATACCTACAAACGTGTACTATCTCTTTTCACTGCATAATTCTAAACATTTGATCAATATATTCACTATATGATATATGACATGATACAATAAAAGACAGAAGTTTGACAAATATTTATCCAAAATGCCCGTATCAGAAAAATGAATCGTTAAACCGTTCTCAAAGTTCCATAAGACATGGAAAAAGATTTTGCGAGAATTTTTACACGGGAAAAATACCATTCAACGTAATAAACAATACTACGATGGCTATATCACTATGATACACATAAACAAAAATTCACACATACATATTTATCAGAGACGGGAGATGAATCGTTAAATTGATCTCAAATTTCCACAAAACATGGAAACAAATTTTTCCAAGAAATTTTGTAAGGGAAAAATACCATTAAACGCGATAAACAATACTATAACGACTATAGCACTGCAACATACACGAGTAGAAGTTGGAACATGCATATTTCTGCAAAGTAGCCGTATCAGAGACGGAAGATGAATCGTTAAACCGATCTTAGAGTTCCATAAGACAGAAAAAAAATTTTGCGAGAATTTTTACACGGGAAAAATACCATTCAACGCAATAAACAATACTACGACGACTATATAATTATAATATACATAAACAAAAGTTCACACATACATATTTATCAGAGATGGAAGATGAATCGTTAAACCGATCTCAGGGTTCCATAAAGTATAGAGAAAACTTTTTACAATAAATTTTGTAAAGGAAAAATACCATTAAACGCGATAAACAATACTATAACGACTATAGCACTGCAATATACACGNAGTAGAAGTTGAAATATACATATTTCTACAAAATAGCCGTATCAGAGACGGAAGATGAATTGTTAAACCGATCTCAGAGTTCCATAAAGTATAGAGAAAACTTTTTACAATAAATTTTGTAAAGGAAAAATACCATTAAACGCGATAAACAATACTATAACGACTATAGCACTGCAATATACACGAGTAGAAGTTGAAACATACATATTTCTACAAAATATCAGAGACGGAAGATAAATTGTTAAACCGATCTCAAAGTTCCATAAAGTATAGAGAAAACTTTTTACAATAAATTTTGTAAGGGAAAAATACCATTCAACGCGATAAACAATACTATAACGACTATAACAATGCAATATACACGAGCAGAACTTGAAACATACATATTTCTGCAAAATAGCCGTATCAGAGACGAAAGATGAATCGTTCAACCGATCTCAGAGTTCCATAAGACATGGAAACAAATTTTTCCAAGAAATTTTGTAAGGGAAAAATACCATTAAACGCGACAAACAATACTATAACGACTATAGCAGTGCAATATACACGAGTAGAAGTTGAAACATTCATATTTCTGCAAAATAGCCGTATCAGAGACGGAAGATGAATCGTTCAACCGATCTCAGAGTTCCATAAGACACGGAAACAAATTTTTCCGAGAAATTTTGTAAGGGAAAAATACCATTAAACGCGATAAACAATACTATAACGACTATAGCAGTGCAATATACACGAGTAGAAGTTGAAACATTCGTATTTCTACAAAATAGCCGTATCAGAGACGGAAGATGAATCATTAAACCGATCTTCGAGTTTCGTCAAACGTCGATACAGATTTTTGCAAGGGTAAGAGTCGAAGGACAATGACTCGGGGCTATGTCCTAGTAGGATGCACCCCTGGTTAAAGCTCGTATACGCGGCAACGTCGACCGATCAAGACTCGGTATACGCTCCCTGGTCACAGTGGGGAGTCGGAGAATGGCATTATGGGTAGAGACCTTCCCTCCCTTCTCTCCAGACCTCCAGCGCGCATTGTCTGGCAGCCATATTGGAATAACAGCCAACCCCGTCGTGATTGGTCCGTTTTTTAACGGAGAACCCGTCGCTTGGCACAATACTTGTTCCTGGCCATGGTTAGGCAATGCCTCGCTACGCGATAGACTATCAGTCGACTCCATGCTGTGCCTGCATCAAAATCATCTGCCAGTGCCGGCTGTTATGATTCTCCTCGAGGTCGTGTCGACGAGATATCATGCAGGAATCACGATGATCGCGTCACCATGAAAGGAAATTCCCTCGGAAAGTCGAATTTTTCGAGTTTCTCTGGATTTCCATCGTTAATGCGCGTTCGCTATATCGATGAGGCTTGCCAGGTTGTAGCTAACTTTACTGGGACGTACTACTGCGAATAATCGTTCCTCTCGTTTCGAGGTCCCAGAAATTTCAGTAGAATAAGCGCAGATAAGAGACGATTCTACGGGAAAGTGTATACGAGCGATGTGAAGTGCTGTAGGTTTTGTCTGAACAGTGATCGGGTCGTTGCTGCTTCTACTGTAGGGTTCTACGAGTTGTTTGCATCGAGTGACGTGAACAGTGTACAAGTTCTATCTTTCAGATACGATTTAATTAATTTTGCGGCTACGGACACGAATGTGACTTTGTAAAACTGTGATGCACTGTGATCGTTTCGTGCTAGTCGCATTGTGGATTACCTGTTTTACGGATTATACTGCTTGAGGTATGTCGTTGTATGGAAAGAATTTTATTATTAACGTACCTTCGATGATGTCGAATACCTGTTCCTTGTATGTACACCCGTTCACTCGTAGTAATTGTTTATAGTAATTATGATGTAATTTGATAATAAATGGTAATAAATGGTTTGTAGAATTTCATTCGATACAATAATAATGGCGCTTTTAACATCGTTTTTGTATCTTTGTTTAAGTCATTGCTCTTTCACTGTACGTTTAAAGCTCGTGAAATAAAAGTAATTTCTTTCTATAGACAATTTTCAAGGAGTTTCTCGATACTTCGTGGTTGCGACGGCTGCAGCCGCATGGGTACAACAAATAATAAGTAACACGGATTCGACAGGCAATAGATAATCTGAATTTCTTAAATTACAAGGAAATTTAAATTTCCATAGAAATTTTATTCTATTCTTGGATCATAAGGACTTAAAGGATCATTTTGAAAGTAAGAATTTTCAATACTACCTAATATTTAGAATGGACATTCGTTTGTTGAAAATTACCTGGCGATAATGTGAAAATAATATAAAAATTTGATGGATATATTTAATTTAGATTCCAAGTAGAGAACATGATACTATCTTGAAAAATATCGCAAAAATATTGGGGCGCGTTGGAAGTCAATCAAAAGTTTGCGCAATGAATGATCGTATCAATTTGAAATCAAATTAAAATCTGAACGCATTGCCAATTTCACATTGCAGTCATATGCTTTGTGTAACTTTCTGTGCAACTCTTGTGTCACTGCCACACTCTTACACTTTCATATATCTAGTAACATATACACACACATTACCTCAGTTTTATTTCGCTCAAACGTAGGAAATTTGTCAACGATAAAACAACACGATTCGGTCTAAACCGATTGAACGAACACAGCAAAGTTCTATATCTTGTACCAAGTAATAGCAAATATTTCTTTCGAATCAGAAATTAATTTTGTATCACAACAAAAATCCTATCCAAGAAGGATGTGAAAGACTAGAAACTCTAACCATTTCTAACGTCGCGACTCTGATTCTACATTCTGTATGGTTGTTCGGTCGATGCGTTCCGGTAAACGTTGCTCGATAAGCATCGATGACACCGGTCAACGACAACAATTAATGATCTAGCAAGAATCAATGAACGTGATTATAAGTTAGGCTATTTATAGTGGCACCAGGTGACACACAGGGCACGTTGCACGCCCATTCGCGCGTCTACTAAGCAAACGGGAAAATGAGACGTCAAATGGAATTGGAAGCGTGTCGGTATCGATGATTCGCACCCTTTTGTCAAGGTCTGCAAATAAGATTTGTCCCCGATATATTTATCATCCACAAGGGTAAGGATAATCGTGCTAGCGCATTCGTATCGTAGAATTCTTTTCGCCTCTGTGGCATTGAAACATTCGTGTACGAGTCTCTAGGAAGTGGATGCGGCATTAGAGGCACGAACACTGGTGGCGTGGTACCTTTTCGACGCTTCGGCCCAAAGGGCCATTGGTCGAAAAATTTTGTCGAGTAATGCAGGAATTATTATCCGAAAAAGGGGCGACGGTGCAGGGGTGCTGTGGAAGAAAAAGAAAATGGTCGTTAGGCGCGCGCGAAATGTGAGAAATGATCTGTCGACGTTCCCGTGGCCGTGGAAAAAGCCGACCGCGAGTTCAAAGAAGCCGTAGAATCGAAGAAGACTGAGAACCGCGCCATTAGACGCACCGTGATCCAGCGAATTCGCTCTTGCGTTGGATTTAAACAGGAAAAGATTCGTTCCCCAGAGACATCTCGTTCTTTCGCTCTTCTTTTCCCTTCTACTCGGGTTTCTACCCGGATTTCGATAAAAATATGTATAGACTGCGACGCGCAAAAGTATTCGTACATTTACCGTGGACAGATTCTACGTTATATTCTGTGTGTTATATAAAACATTTTCGAATTTTATTAGCTGCGTAGCGGGACACGACTATCATGTTTATGCTGGTAAAATTTGAAACGAATCGGAAAACGTACGTATATATTAGGTTGTCCGAAAAGTTTCTTTCGTTTCGTAAGGTGATAATAGATGAACAACAATTTCTGTTTTATATTATTTTATTGAATTAAATAAGATCCATTTCGTTCTATTTCTATTATTACGTTCGTGCATAACTCAATAAACTAATATAAAACAAAAAACATTGTGCGTCTATCATTTCCTTATAAAACGAAAGAAACATTTCGGACAACCCAATAGAAGAATATATATTTATCGCGAACGTGTATGCAGTAAAGTCTTAGCGTAGAGCTTATGGAATTGGATTATCAAAGAGTTAGTTCTACATAAATTGCATCAATGAATAAGGTTACTTCCTTTTATGGTGTTTTTGCTTTTCTCGTAACTGTATTACATATAAGCTTGATGACTAGGAAAGTAGACCATAACAAAATGTAACTGGAAGTCCGTTCCAGCACGGAGGGGAAGCATACTGAAAAAAAACTAATGATAAAATAATATTACATATTTTTACACATTCCTTAAGAATATATTAAATCCTTTGGAATTGATGCTTCGTGCAGCTATTTTTGACTTTCACCACAGAACATTTTTATGGGTATAATATATAGCTAACACAATACCTTTTTAAATTTTTAGTAACACTATAATAAGACACAGTTGTCGTGATTACGTTCTGATAAGGTTGTAATGAAACCCGTGCACGTACGTAATAGTTGTAAGATATTTATCGCAAGCGTAAATTGAACAAAAAATTAGCATATACAGCAGTCATCTTAAACATATAATAAGTGTCCTTTAAATATTCGAGGCTTGTAAATGCAATGAATAAATTGTGTATCTAAATATTTTTGCGATCTCTATGAATGTATATGCTATTTCTACTAAATATATTGTAGCTTTTAGGTACATTTTCAGATTTCATTCAAGATCATGATAATCATAGAGTCTCGTTAAACAGGCGAATGTTTCGTGTAACACGCATAATATATTTTATGTACAAAAGGTTTCAACAGGTATGGAATATTTTCATGCGTTGCCGTATAGCATCATAAAATATTTTCCAATGAAACATTTCGTCCACTTCTGAAATGTCGACAGTTTCATAGCTCATCAATCTCGTTTACAACTTTCTTAATAGAAAAGAAACGAAACAACTTCTACGTTTTATTATCTATTTAGATATTTCATTCGAGGCTTGACACTGCACTTTACTTTTACAAATGATCATGAAATAAAAACTAAATAACTTGTAAACAAATAAATTACGTTTCAATTCAATTTCTCCTAAATAATGAAATCATTATCGTTATTATTTTTATTATTATTATTATTGTTGTTGTTGTTGTTGTTATATTCGTTCGTTCGTGCCTCTAAGACGTACAGTTTTCATAAATAAAACTCGAGAATTATCTTCCTCAGAATACATACGTGGTTAATATATCTTATGCTTTCTTCAAATTTGAAAAAAAATGGTGCACACTCTGTTGAGGAGAATGCTTGGAGTTCCCAAATTATAGGTGGCCATTATTGTGCGGTCTGGCACGCATTTGGGCCAGACAATGGCCGCCACTACTCGTTAATGTAATAGCCATCCCAAGCTGGGATCTTCCTTCTTCGCAGATACCGTACTCATGACCAGCAGAAGAACGAAAAGCCTCTTCTTCTTCTTTTGCCGACCCGCCTGTCGTTCGGCTCCGACCTGTCTGTATTCGAGCAGCCTTCGAAGAATTATTATTTTATGAGATTATTATCTCTAATAACATCAGCTCGCAAGGAAAAAAGGAAAAGACCTCTCTCTACTGTCGAAAATTTCTCACTCCGTCTCTTAACTTCTTTTTTCCTGCGCACGCCAAAACGAGACTAATTAGCAGACAGAGCGAAGCTTTGCACCATTGCTAAAGTTGCAGTCGATTTGTCGTGTACCCTACCAATAATCTGTATGCCAAGTTATTATCTCGATACAGGTGTCACGCATTGTTGAAACTTAGTCCTCTTATCCGTTTTAGATAAATTACGAAACAACAGCGAAGAGTCACTTTGAGGATTCCCTCTTTGCTTTTAATTAACGTAGCCATGTCTTTGTTACGTGATATGTGGAACATAAAAATTACCGCGAATTACCCCGTTTTACTTTGCGAGTAATTGTTCGTCGGAAATTCCTCCTGCAGGTAGATTGTCTTTGACTGTTCAGATTATTATTCAATCCGTTGACGGTCGTGTATATAGCAATTAATTTATTACCGTACGGTATCACACATCTAAATTCATCGCATAGTTCCTTTCATCGTCGTACTCTTTCATTCTCATAGTTAAACAACGGGCACGAGCCTCGAGGAATTAAGTATCTAATGATTTGTCAGGATTATCATTTTGCCGCGACTATTCTAATACTTACGAATAGGGTTGTATGTATGACGTTTCGAAGAAACTACATGCGATATCCCATATGCATTATCGCATTGGAAGCTAAAAAATATTGACAACGTCGAACCCGTGCACAAATACTATGTGTGTTCGCTTTCGGCGCTTTTCGAGAGAAACGGTTTTAAAAATTCGATGCTACTTCATAAATAAATAAATACTTTTTACTTTGTATTTATCTTCATCGATGATACCATAAAATTTAGTTGCAAATCGTGCATTGATCCCTCTTCAGCAGCGTAAAGCGACGAAGATGGATCATGGTTCTTAAAAATATCTCTATCGCGATAAAGTCTATACAATAAACAAAAATATTATTTTTCACAGATTTACGAAATAAATATAAATGTGATTTTTACGCGTCGTGCAAAGCACAGTGAAGGACTCTATCAGTTGCATATGAAAAGTCAAATTTCACGAAAATCGGACGTACTATATTTGCGTAGTGAAGCATCGATTCGAAGAACAGGCACTTTAGAAATTTGTACGCATTGTAGATGGTGCGTTGCGCGTTTTCAAGAGCGACGGTAAGGTAAATGTAGACTGAGATCGCGTTCGGAGCGTGCGTAAGGGATGAAGTAGGGTAGAAACGGGGACGCGCGATTGGCCGTGGGGCGGGAACATTTGGGGGTTGTTCAAACCAGCAGGTGGATCTTCAACAACACCCCTTTGTCCCTCAATTAGTTACGTTTTTTTTCCTTTCCTGTCCCTCCTCCGAAATTTTACCTGTCCGTCGGCTACAGTCAGTTTTCGAGTGCTGCGCCTCCAGACGAATCGAGTTTTAGTCGAGTCACAGTGAATCCGGTTTGCTCAAATCCTCCTAGAACCATTTTTATGTATAATCTTTTTTTTAAACATGTTCAAACGCCCAATCGCCAAATGAATATAACGCGTAGTAGATTTTTCCGTGGAAATATTACGTTTCTAGAATTTTTACAGGGTTGAATCAATGCGTCGATTCGTAACACCTATTTACCAATATTCGTTTGTACATGTAATAACGATGTATCGATGATCGTGTAAAGTATTGATTTTGATGAAATATTTTCAATAATATTAAGATGTAGTAATAATAGGGCGTATGAACTTTGAAGCATTTTTTACGTCAGATAATCATGGTGTTTTCAAGAATGATTTATTTAGTGAACTTTAGATGAAGAATATTCGTAAGGATACTATATGAAAGGAAGACGACTTTTATTATGTGATAGAATAGTGCAACTAATTAAACGTTTGAACTAAACGTACGTGATCTAACAAACATCTTTGGTGCGTTTAAGATTTGTGATAAATCTTTTCGTCGTTTTATTACGTTAAAAAAAAGATAGTGATACAAGATGTAAATATCGAACCATGGCTTGGAATTCAGCATACAAAGTAATATATATTTTTATATACTCTATTCATATACGACAGATTGAAAATTATTGTGGTGTAAGACGAGGTTTTGAAAATTCAGTTTCAACTCTTAGAATCATGGTTTCTATAGTTTCGCAATTAATTAAGCTACCCATTTATAACTTTGTTTTCCGTCTCGGTACATTTCACGACTTGAGAAAATATACTGAATCTTTGACAACGATACGCCGTTTCGCGAAAGATAGCAGCAAACCGATTTACACTGCTACGATCCTTAAACCTGCGTATAATCGTAACGCGCGTCCCACCCTCAGAAATATTTCTTTCAGATTTCGAGGTCTGCTATTAGCTGGTAAAAAGAAGGATAGCAAGCGATGAATTATAGTTGTCAATAAATAACGTGCGGAATGTAATAGTGGAGAATTAAAGTACGCAATCTATCCGGTACTGTACAATCTTAACTGCAATTAAATACTTTTAAATGATCCTTAAGAGTCGTACTTGGGCACGCGATTCTGTTTACGCTTACTTATGTTTCGTCAACCGATAATTTGATCGCGTGCGTTCTTTCTGTGAGTCAGACGGGACAAAAGTCGCTATTAGATGAGACTGATGCGACAGATTGAAATATGAGTAATAACGCTTTTTCACGATTAAACAATTTTTCTCCTCTTGAAGGATGACCTTGATTCGATCTGTTTGAACTTAACGTGTCTTGTGTTACAGGTGAATATATCCTCAATTCCGGCAGTCAAAGAGAGAACGGAAACAGCGCGGTCGAAGAAGACGATCAACTCCTTAGAGACGCGTCGTTAGATTTAAACAATCACCCGTTGGCCGGGCTAGCCGACGATTCTTTGGGATTAACCAACACTTTAGAACTCGAGAATGATTTCCCTTCGGACTTACTGGAAGGTGGCCTCTTAGGAAGCGCGAACGTCGAAGGCCTTCTCAACAACGATACCTTGGGTCTTCCCGACGGATTCAACCTCGAGGAGGCGCTACAACTTGTTGGTCTCGATGAGGCGCAATCAGAGGTTCGTTCGATCTTTATTTGCTGATATTTCACTGAGTTTTATCTCGTATTTATTTTTGGAATTGTTTTTCTTGAATAATAATAACAACAATAATAATCATAATAATAGCTTTCGACATTCTTGCGACACATATCTCGGTGGGCACAGAGACTTTTCTTATTTTTTTCATTCCTACGTTCTAATCGTTAGACTGCGAATTTTTATGCATTTGTAAGAAATTTGAAAATACAAAATTGCACGTAATATGAATTACGAATGCATGTAATATGGAAAAATATGTAAATTGACTAAAATGCAGTACCTCTTACGACATGAAACAATTTTCCAGCGAGGTTCTATCTTTTTAATTATGTCTTCAAAAGTATAAATTTGCATGAATATTGGCAATGTACTAATTATTCTTAAGTCTACCCATTGAGTCTACGCGGAAGGATTTTATTTTTAGCATTGCGTGTATAGAGTAATATATTGATTTCACTTGTTCGTCTATGGTTGCTAGCAATATTTCAGGCTATTCCGTGTTTCTCTTTAAAAACGAATATAACAAAAATCGATATTAGATAGATTTTAATATATTTTACAATGTCTTATAAACGAGAGTCACTTCCTTCCATCCTGTTTGTTGAAATCGTTTCACAATTATCATTAGAAAGATTCAGTACTCATTTAACTCTAATTTAGAGTATATTTATTTATGCTATACGATTATAGTGCACATATGCTAAGTTTGTGACTATAAACATTTTAAAATAGACTTTTCCAATCGTTACGGTAAATTGTATTTATATTAATTTTCTTTATAAAGATACAGTGTAATAGTTTATCATTTATTTCGCCACCGCTGTAGAATTGTTAGGTCGATGTTAGAATATTTAGTTCTTCATTTTTGTATCTAATTAACTGAATTTATTATAGCGTTATAAAATAGCGACGTAGCGATAATCTTCCCCAAGATAGAAACGCATGGATCTTTCTAAAGTTTTATAACTGTTATAAATTTTTCATTTTCGATTTTCTATTGTCTATTTATTATCCATGTACAAAAATATAAGACTGAGATCCGTCACTGTAATCTTTGAAAATAACAAATTACAGATGTAAGGTATTGGTATACAGAAAATAGAATATTTCATCTAATATTAACGTTATGGTCAGCCATTTCTTTCCAGACTATCCCCGATAGTCTTACTGTAAAAGCATAGTAAATGAAATTATGTATTAGTGTCCTGCGCAATTTTCCAATTATCATTGCAATTACAAGGTCAACTCCGATACAAGTGGAATAAATAAATAAACGATTAAATAGATTTACCTACTTAAAATGAACTAAGATATTTAAAATACATATTTAACATGCGTTTAGTTTAAACTTCAGGTATACCGATAAAATATTTCATCTATTTTTGAACGATGTAATACGGGAAAATCGAACGATCCTAATGAAAATACAATAAATCCAGCCATAGATTAATCTTTTTTGCACAATGTAAAATATTCCAAAATCGTGCAGTTTGGTTAACCATTCGAGCGACTTGTCGTTAACGAAAAGCTGACATTGGCATTATAATATGAAGATTGCTTATATAGGAAACGAAGCCGGAAGTGAAGAAGAAGGAAAAAGATAGCATCGAAGAATCCACGAGTGCAAAGGACGAGTCGGCTATTACCAGCTCGAGCAGCGTCGAGGTCGCGAAGTCATCCAGGTGCGAGGATCCTGAGACCGGCGACATGATTCACACACCGCAGTTTCATCATCCCCATCATCCACACCATCGTTCCTTGCAAGTACGTACGACCTTGATTTTATTTTTTTCAATTTATTGTTATCTCCTGCTGGATATCAATGTGCCAAGTTGTGTAATTCTAGAAAAATTAGCATTTTCATTAACTTTTTTCTTCATCCGATGCAACATCGAGCAAGACGATTGTTAATAAAGTGTGTCTCCGTTTAGCATTAAGTAATTATATTCAACGATCGATTTATGCATATGTTTTTATTATTACATATTACTACATAACATATATTCATATGTACGTTTATATTATTAACAAGTATCCAGACACTTTTTATTAGGAATCATCAATATTCGCGTTATTAGAAAATCGTTTTCAAGCTAATAAAACCTTCATTTACTAATCAACTCTACGTAATTCGATTGTGGTATATTTTCTTGCTTCTAAAAATTTATCTCATAAATTGTAACTTCTGTGATTGTACAAGTTGTGTAAGTTTCAAAATTGTTGAAGTTACGATGAAACGTCACGTTTCTTCTACGAGGAAGACCTTTTCATGATTAATTATTCAATAATATAAATATTCAAAATATTAGCTGATATCGTAAACAATATTATTATAACATACGTACACGTGTATTACGAAGACAGCATATAGTTGATATAATTATTCCATAATTAAATGTTTTTATTTATGAACCATAAATAGCGTTTTGTATATACTCACAGCTTCATGAAAACAGGTGGAATAATTCCATCGATCTAAAATCGTATCTTTCTATCTCATTACGTTACTTGAAAATTACATCTCATAATCATATTTCAACGTCAGTTGATAAATCTTAAACGTTTAGTTCACGTTCCTATGCATTTCGTTTATACGAACAATATCAGCCTTTATGTAATAATGTAGCTGCATGTAGATCACTATAGATGTGACTAATGTTGATATAATTATGCAGTTGTCATAATTATTCAAATATCAATACAATTATCATAATTATCGATTATTTGAAAATTTACTCGGGAGATTTAAATTGCTGGTGAAAAAATAAGGAAATAAAATTTACATTCTTGAACTGAGTAATTATTAAAAAGAGAAAATTCTAGCAAATTAAAAAGCAATTGTACATAGTAAATGTCGCATATTATTTATGACTTGGAATATATTTTATCTTAGTTCGTCAAATTTTGTTTTATACATTTTCTCATAAAATGCATTTATACTAAAAATAATAATAAAGTACTAAATATTCCAGGTTATAGTTAGCAAACTATGTATATTCTATGTCTAACTCAATTGGGTTAAAGAAAACTCCGGTAATCATAAACAACAAATTTTTATTCTCCAATGAATTTCGTATTTTTATTAATTTTTATAAATAAAAAACTGATCTGAATTTCAGGCTGACGATTACAAGGAAATGTTTTGCTTGTCTGTTATTAGACAAGTTTGTATTGTTCATAAATTTACGTTATTATTATTCATCGTACACGGTCGAAAATATTTTATTGCAAATCTACAGCTCTAAATATGTATGGCACATCGACGTACGAACGATGGCTTCGATATTCAATTTCTATCAAGACAGCTTGATATTTACCCGAATTTCAATGTATGTATATGTCGCATGCGATTTGTTACACTTTAAATGACTTAATTCTAAAGCAACTTATCTATATTCGAAACCAGTTTTCGATAAATGACACGTGTAGTTCGACGAATATAATAGCAAAAATCTTGTCTTATCAAATATGCGAATACCTACATCAGTTTATTTTGTTATATTACCAATATATATTATAACATATAACCAATATATTTCATATTTACTTATTATTAAATGTTATATATTATATATTTTATTATATTACCAATTTTACTTTGGATATAGATACTAATTATTTTCAAGTCTTTGAGCACTGAAAAGTTTATAAACAGTAGAATTGTCAATGACTGAAACGTGAAACACGAAACATAAAATTACCCAAAAGATCAGAGTGAAAGCTACGTGAAACCGCATGATACAAAGGAAAATTCGAATTTTCATCCACGTAGCTTACAATCATTCGCATCTACAAAAATGTATTATTGCAAGCGTACAAAATTTCGATGGAAAATTTTATAAAACGGATAATTCTGGCGTCAATGCATCGTACCTCTACGATATGTCTGTTCAAGGATATTTATAAAAAGCTTTTCTCGTATTTGATATATTAACCGCTAAAAATGACGAATTGATGGCTCCAGTGTTAATGTATTGTACGTATAATAGCTACTTATCGTCAGCAAATTTCATTCACTTTAACAATATGTCCGTCAAAAAGATATTACTAAAAAGATTTCCCATGTACCTAATAGATTAGAGCTGCGGAAGGTTAATACCATTTCGAATCACGCTACTGAAAAAAGAGCTCATAACAGCGGGAAGAAACTCACGTCTCAGAAAGGAGAAACGCGGAGCTGGCTACAAAGAGAAATAGTTGTTTCGGTAATTGAGGTTGCACTATATTTTCCAACTTCTACCACATTTCTTCGAACCTACTGACACACATAAGATGCGCGTAACGTCCGAGATAGGATCGGTTAATGTTAATGCAACGAACGTCTGTCGCTTAGATCGAAATCCACGAGACATCGCGCCAGAGAGAAGACGCGGCTTCAAGACAGGATTTTAACACGTTGCCTGTCGTGAGATGCACAATTTGACGCACAGAGAATCCACTACAATAGCTGCGAATATCAAAAATTCATTGATTCTCAAACACCATCACATGTAAATCCTATGGTGCTTCTCAGTAAAAAAGAACAGTGGAAAAGATACGATTTTTTTTGGGGGGGGGGGGTGGAAAGATAAAATATGCAAGTTAAAAGGCAAATATCAAAGAGTGCAGGTAATTTGTTATTTTTAAGGCTCTGGCAAATGAATATCTGCTAAACGGCTATAAGTTACAAGCTAAACTTTGCCACCGGTTTACTTTGGCAAGAACTTTTCTCGCAATACTCTGCTGGAGAAATATGGATCGAGTGTCTAATGTGCAGACTCTGAATATCTGATGATAACTTAAATAACTCGCTTTTTATCTCATCTTTCATAATTGTGATTTTCTGAACCAAAGCGTTATAATCGACAAGAAGAATAAAATTATATTTTTTTTAGGATATTGTACCTAATTTCAAATGTCCGATATTTGATTTCCTATTGCGTACGAAGTACAATTTATGTCTTTTTTTTTTAACGTTACTTCAATATTGAAAATTGATCATAACGTTAGAAACATAGGACTTCTCTTAAATTGAGCGTAAATGCCTGTATAACGCAACTGAATAGCCATAAAAATGGTATATTTGTTGCGGACGAATATGTAAAAGCGAAATTCAACGAACAAAATGATATTCCGTATTTTGCTACTTTCCTCTATATTCATCGACACTTGAACAACCTCACCGCTATCCTATTCAAGGCTAAAACAATTCTCACCAGAAAGGACTAAAAATAATTATTTCTAATTATTACGGCTGTCAACGTGTTAAGCTTCTTCGTGGAATAAACGTCTCTCCTAGGCTCGCAGTTTGGACGTTTTTACGTTTACGTCGCGAATAGCCGGCGAAATAAGTCACGTTGTTAGTCGGGAGGAGGATCGTGACAATGACCTACCGAGATAGTCCTCGTCGGGCAACGAGAGACGCGAACGTGACGCAATGCATACGTGCACAGGACTTGGTGCATGCACGTGGAGAACTACACCTGAAAACTGCCGCCAATCGGAGAACTCGGGGACCCCTACCATGATCCTTGCCGAGCACGATCGTGATCGCGTTGTATTCCTGGCAACGCGGCCGCGACTAACACTCGCGAACGACATGCGGCTCGAAGTAAACGTAAACCTTGTGGGAAATTAGCGTGCTATTTTTTCCCTCGTCGAAAAACTTTGACCCGTTAACGTCGTTGAAACGGAGTCCCGGATTAAATCGCTAATTTGATATAAAAGCGATTGTGACGCGAGAAAGTGTAGTGTTGACAAAGATCGTCCAAATTTCAAACTAACTTAGGACTTAGTAAGAATATAAGGTAGAATGTGTGATTCGAAGGAAATCTACCCCATTCCGTGATATAGTATAATTCTGTATACATCGATTATTTATTTTCGTTACAATCTTCAAGCTGCGAGGAAAAAACGACTAGAGTCAACAGGCATTATCGATTGATAAATCGATTCGGTTTTATCTGATTACTTTAAGAGCACCGTGACAGTTTTACACAAGTGCGTGCTTCGTTTTGTGATCATTTTTGTGCATGATTTATTGTTAAAAATCCGCCACGTTACGCGAATATTAATTACACGACGATGTATTCGCGGTGACAACGGAGGAACTGATCGCCATATAAGAATACGAGAGACAGTACAAATATTTGTTTCGTGTATTTGCGATGGCTAATGGCTATCGCTGTCGCAGCGTTTAGCTTCATTAATCTCAGTCGAGATCGATTGTTCGCTTGGACTCGAGAAATCGACGATTTTCAATTGTTTTAAAAGAAACTGTCGAGGGAACGAATGCTTTTTTACTGCAACAGACACACATGAATGACGTGCAGCAGTTTGTCGTTAAGTCTCATTCACAGAGCATCGAACAACAATACCAAGCTAGTTCAGAATGTTGGAATCTCGTTGTGGACGAAGGTCTTTTTCAGGTACATACAAGAAACACGTTATCGTACTGCAAGGTAAATAATTACATAATGAAATAGAAGACGTAACAGGGAAATATCGATTTACAACCAATTGAACATTCACAGATTGAAAAGTAGTTTAACATCGTTCGACAGTTAAATTATATATCTGACGAATGTAACGAGCGTACGTACTATTACACTGATTCTGCGTGTGCCATATTATTTTCGTTACTAATAACTATCGTCTTTCATACGTGATTATCTTCCAGAAAGAATATTATATCGATGAATGAATATTGAATGATTATATTTAACACGTTCGCGGCATATCCTTTGGATTTGATTCGGCACATAATTTTACGATGATATTGACTCGAACTCGGCGCATGAATCAAAGGTAATGAAAGTTGAAAAGAACGGTAGAAAGCAGGAAAAATTTCATAATAATTCGTAGAAAGCAGTAAGTAGAAAAGTCTTCAATCAAATTTAATTTAATTTAATTCGTAGTTGTTACTTGAAACAATAATTTGCAAGATATTATCTATTTATAGTGCTTCAAAGTAAAAGAAATGTATTTATAAATTCTATGCACCCTATAACAAAAAAAAAAAAAAAAAAAAAAATAGAAATGAACTTTTGCGTCACGTGTAAAATTGTACAATATAAAAACAAATATTCTTCGGGAATGATCTATGGTGCCAAGAAAAAATCCGATCAACAGAACGAACGTGTTAATTTACTAATGTAAGAAAGTCAAATTATACTACCAATTATACTTCACGAATTATTAATTCTAATAGATATTTTATAATTCATGATGTCCATTTATATATCGGTTTTATCAAAGAGATTTACCAATTTGATTCTCTCGCTCTAAGAACAAAATTCTTCGCAAATGAATTCCACGCGAACGCAAATCTTGAAGTTATTACAAGCAAACAATTCCACGTGACGCTACGATCTAAATTGACTTTTGCTAAAAATAAAGAAGAGAAAAAGCAGACGTATGTTATGTGGACATTGGTAAGAAATTCGTATTCGTAATATAGTCACACGCATAGGAGTTGGATCTCGCGACCTTGCCTCTGGTGTAGAAGTGTGTAAAGCGGTGATTACGATGGCCACGGACATGTAATATCCAGCGTTGAGCGTCCGCAGGACTCTCAATACGTAATGAGCAAGCTAAATTAATACATATATACCCACTGCCGGGACCTTTGCCTAAGAGAAGGTTGTACTGTGCGTATTGTACAGAGAGATTACGCAAGAAGACACGGTGTCGCCGCTCGCGAACCATATCATTTTTGGAACTCTTCTCTCACGCGACTGTCGTATTAACACTGACCTCACTCACCTGTAATTGCTACTTGTTACCATACACCAAGATACAGACGACGCATATACATAATACGTCCCATTATACTCGCTACCACGTTATATTCTTACGTATCGTCGGATTTTTATTCTTCGCTCGTATTCTTCTGCGATAACCTTGAACGAGTCGCACCACCTTTGATATCGTACGAAGCAACTATGATGTAGTACACTGTTGTATTATCAGGACAATCGGAAATATTTCAAATAAATCAGACTGCTTTCCACTAATTTCATCACCTAGTTATACTATACATAAGGAAATCGATGCATTATTAGTAGTTTTCCGTATATTTTAAATTACAAATGTTAATGGATCTGTGGTTTCTTTTATGTCGATATATTAATTCATAGTAGTATCGATAAGATCTTTGACTTCGTTTATTTCACGATTAATTTCATCAGTCTACTATCCAGGAAAAGAAACATGCAAATTCTGTGTTTTCAGTTTACATCATTATATAAGGACTATGTAAAAATTTGCATTATGATTCTAGCATGTTGCTATTTATATCGCTTCATCCATTTCTGTATTGTTCAATGAAATTTTTTTTCACTGAAATGATGAAATTTCGTAATTTCAATCTTATTGCATACGTGATTCTTCTTCTCTTGCATAGAATCTGATTTTCTTACAGTTTTGCGTGTTACTTTTATCGGAGACGTTACATATCCTGTTTGTTTGCTAAAACAAAAGCAAAATTGAAATATAAGAATTCGAAAATGGTAATACCGTTAAGCAGCCTTTCAGCTTTCACAATTTTTCTCCGTGTAGAAACTTAACCAGAAGACGAACCCTTCCTGAGATTCGCAGGTATCGACGGTGAAGGATTGGGACAGGTACTTTATGGTTTCACAGTGAAAATATTTCCATCTTCGGCAGTAAAAGGCGAAAAGCCTTAAACGTCCACAGTTTTGACAGAAAAAAGGGATCTCCAAAAAGGATTTAAGTGCTAATTATGTGGAAGATCTTTACGACTCGTCGCCATTTATCCTTTGTGAGCTACCAATATCGTTTCTGTATCTTAACTACCTCTAGACCAATGTCATCGCCAATTTATTATGTTCCAACACAATAAATCTTCGTAAGATTGCAGCACACGTTTCACACTCGCGTTTCTAAAATGGAATAGTAATTATTTCATAAACTTCCAATTGATCGTAAAAAAAAATCATTATAATATGCATTTGATACTTGAAATTTTCGAACTATCGAATAACACAAGACAATCGTAATTGCATAATAAAAATCAAAGTTCATAGTAATGTATTAATAAATTTTATGTCTATCGAATATTTCTAGAGATTAAGATGATTTTAATTTCTCCGATTTCCTTCAGCAGCAAGAACCATAGAACTTTTTGATCGACCTAATGATAAAACAAGAACAATGAAATATCCAAGCTACGCGGAATAGCATAAAATGGCTTTAGATGTATTCCAAATAAGTTCGAAAATAATATCGTATGATTAAAAATAAAGCGAGAGAAGCCAACGATGCTCTATACGTGGGTAACGAGCAGGAATTACAAAAAGCAACTTTAAGAGATCCGCGCAAGTAACGAGAGAACGAACCTGAGCGCATCAGAATGCAATAGTAATTACAGCCGCAGCCCTCCGGCACTGATGGAAGTAGTTGGAAAATACAAGTGCAAAACAATTTAAATATCTTCGTGCAAATTCAAAAGATAATAATTTATATACTGGCAAATACCCAAAGATATGTGCTTTCACTTTTCTATAAATAATTCACCATGATTATAATACAAACAGCAAATCCTTTTCTTATCTTAAAAACAGTACATTTTCCGACCGATTCAAATGTAAGATCCTTTTTCAAAGAAAGAGGTGTACAGAAAATTGAATGTTCTCATTTTGGGAAAGTTACATTTTTCAATCGATGGAAACATAGAAAATTCTTTAAAAAAAAGGAAATACGCATTTAAATATATCTTTACCACCCTATGCTACTATTTCTTTGAATATTTATTTACTGTTGTTTTATATACATAAAGTATATGGCATGAAACATGTAAAGATTAAGGCAAGCACAAACGTGTATTTATACTTAGAAAAATAACGTCGTTTGTGCATATGAACAAAGTGAAAACGTATGGGAACAAAAAATTTCTACCGAAGGCTTGACTCACACGAAATAATTCTGACAAAAAAAGAAAAGAAAAAAAGAACGACGACGAATTACCATATTCTGCTAATTTCCGTCAATATAAACAAATGGTATCGCCTAACGAAACACCGAACAGATAATAAAACTCATCTATCGTTTGATACGCCGGTTCCTCTCAACGTTTCGCAACGACACAAAGTTAGACAAGCACTTAGACACCGGTCATCGTGGAATTATAAAAATTCAGGCCGACCTTTGACCGTGATCGACGGGCTTGGTGTTGCATATCTTTCTACAAGGATTTGCCAGACCGAGAGAAGCGGTAGCGCTTTATTTACTATGCCACTTGGATATTTGCTTAGAACCTTGAACGGCGAAGAAGAACCCTCAAAGTATCCTTGGACTTTCCATAATATTTACACGCAACATCGAGTTACGATTGGAGAGAGGAAAGAAAGCGCGTCTTGAAGTAGAAATAGAGACGGAGAATCGAGATGGAGATCGAGATGGAGATGAAGCAAGATAAAGGAACAGAAAAGAACCGAGATCGTGAGAGAGGGCGATCCGAGAGCTACGGCCTGAAAGATAGTGGCGAGTATGTTGGATCGCGAGCGAGCAGAGTCGTAAGACGAAATTAATAAGAGAAACGAGGTATGTAATATGGAAATGAGAAGCTGAAGGAAAGAGGGAGACCGACCGAGGCATTAGGATGCACTTGTGGCGATACTTGAAGGACTTGGCGCGAGCCTGCCGCGGTAACCCATGCCAGTGTGCATTAATCTGATGACTATCTGAATGAATCATAATTAATATCTTGGCCCATTAGCCATGAGAGTATACCGCCGACCATAAGTAATGCGCATGCTTTCTCTGCGTATCTTTAATTACTTGTATTTTGTCGATAGTATACTTGCCGTCGAGATTATTGTATTCGGTTAACTATCGTTCACTTTGCTTTCGTTCCATGTGCTACATATTTTTCGGTTGCTCTTTAACGAGCGATAAAATTGTTGATAGTGGGTGGGACTGTGATTTTTACTTACTTTGAAATTTAAATTATTTATATTAATAAATGGAATAAATACATTAGATATAAAGAATGTTCAGGCTACCTCTGAGTTATAAATATCTTTATCGTATAATCTGTTTACACAAGCTTTTTAAAGGAACGTTAAAAAAAAAATTAAAGTACATATAGAACGTGATAACATCCTTTCTAGAACTCAAACAGATTTTCGATAAAGTCGATCTATTATAGGTAGTCTGACCAATTTGACATTGAATGTTAAAGAAGTTTTTGGTAATAAAGAATACCTTTTGGATACCAGCAGCCCATCTGACAATGTTTCCTCTTACAATTGATAACAATTCGATGTTCCTTTAACGTGGTCAAACTTATGAAATAGATAATTTAGTAAATATTTTTTTTTTTCATGATTAATCGAAAAAACATGATGATGTGATTAGCACGTTCAGCGATAAAGTCAAATATCTGTATGAAACACTGCACAACTTTTTCATCAAACCGGGATAAAAGTCTACATGTGTTTCATACATTACGTTTCGATTCTTTTTTCTCCGCTTTTTTGTCTTACAGCACAAGCAAACGTTTTCCCACTTAAATTACACTTCATTTATTTAAATTATATTCAATTTGACGATAAATGGTACAAGTTTTTGTAAACTGTAAACGACATATTCGAGAAACGTTATGGTAGTTTCGATATGACGAAACCAAGTGTCTTCGTTTCCACGTGTTTACCATTTTTACGAGTATACTCGTCATATTGCACATTATCTTTTCATCTGAATTTCTTACAAAGTCAACTTTTCGCTTTAACCATATCAGATAGGCTATAAAACGTACAGAACAATTTCGATTTTTTTTATACTTATTCACACGATTACTAAACGTTACGAAGATTCCAGTCTCGTAAGATTCTTCTCTTCCTTTCATTTTTTCGTCTCGTTGATTATTGATGATTTTTGATCTTCTAAAAGCTCCTTGTATCGAGCGTACTTTTAACACGTAGTTTTTGCCACGTGCATTTGGCAAAGAGTTAGTAGAAAATTGTCAATCTTTTTGTTCCGACACGAAAAATTCGCTCGCGACAAATCCATTACGAGAAAATTATTTCCACGTCTTTCGCATGAGACGCGACCATCTGATCATTTTATAAGGAAAGTCCAGTTTTTAGCGCGTTTTCAAGGTACGTGAGTCTATATACTCTTGTACAACGATCAAGCAATTTTCACCAAGAACCAAGAAACGCGACGGGGCGTCACAGTCCGTTCCGTTCGTCAGAGATTCCAAACAGCTGCTGGACTTATGCACTGTGAAATACATAATGCGTCGCGGTATGAGCTATCTAAGATGTGTGAAACGAATTTACCTCTTTGTGCAATCATCAAGCTCCTCCGTAAGTTTAAAGAGTAAAGATAATTCCATGCTTGATAGTCGTAGAAATGCGAATATAATTAATACAATTTCGATCCTCGGATTATCCTCCGAATAAACGTACAGCAATTTAGGATTTCAGATCAAAAGGAAGCAATTTTACAAGGTGTTGTTCTCTTCTCTATTTTTTATCATTCTCGTAATTTCTCAATATATCGAAATTACAAGTTTTTCTCTTTTGTTGGTAAAAATTACATTATTTTACAAGTCGAGTTTCAAAACGTAGAAGCAAATTTAAAACCAAAAATGTGATTGATTGTGTTAACCACGTTGAAAGAGAATATCAAATTGAGAAGGAGCGTGGAAACGTGGAATATCGTGTGAATAAAAAGAGTACTTATTCGAAGGAGATTCAAATTAATTTTATTAATTATACTTAGTGAATTACAATACTGAATTCGAAACGCGAATATAAAAGTGAAAGATACAGATATTAATAGGCTGCTGTAAAAAAACGTATTTATTTTAAAACAATGCAATGCTCTGTTAACCATATAGAATTAGAATATTATCGAATTTTATGTAATAAAGCTTGTAGGTGTATATAAGATTGATTTTTAGTAAATCGATAACAAACGAATTTAACGCGTTCGTACGTAACGAACGTAAACAATTTTGAATAAGTAAAACGAAACGACGAATATGAGAGACAAAATATTTTTTTATAGGCTGTAAAGTGCGAGGGATTGAATCGCTATCCCTCAATATTTTGATTCACAACTTTCGTGACAGAAACGAACTTTACTGGCAGTCACGTACGAAAACATGAACGATGTGGCACGGTAAAAAAGTAGGTAAGCGATCAAGGATCGAAGGGACGCGGACGTTAGGGTAAACGATGCTGGCAGGTATCAAATACCTGCTTGATCGCTGTCGTGCCTTTCAATTTGAATCAATTGCATTAACAGCAATGCACAGAAGTACGTGAGATTATGAAGCGAGGTTACGAATAAATCAAACTCGATTCTCTTTCGCCTACGTAAACGAAATTTTCGATAACATTGATAAAAGAAACAAAAAAAGAAAAAACATTATACAACTTTAACGAGCAACTTGAACGAAATATTTCAAAAAGAAAGAGATCAAAAAGGGCTTCAGCTTTCGATTGATAAATTGAGATATCTTTATTATTAAAATATTCGTTACGTTATTGAAATATCGTTGTCCCGAATATCTTGAAAGATGGTTAAGTAATCGGCATACGAACGTGTTATATTTTCGACTGTGCAAGATTATACATTTTGCGAATAAATACGATCATTTTCTTATTCAATTAGTTCGCAGAAAGGATTAAAAGCGTAAAGATAGAAATTTATGAAAAATAGAGGAAAAAGAGAGAGGAATAGAAAACAGATTTAAGAAGACGAAGGAAGGAGGAAGAGAGAGCTCGGAAGAAACTAGCGAGTCCTCGACAGCGCGTTTCAAACATCTGTTCGCTCACAGATCTCTTTCCTCACAGTCTCGCAGATTCATATGGCTTGTGACGGAATCTCCTATACGCGAAGCAAGATCGTGCACCTCGCTTCTAGATATGCGTATGTACACGTATGGTACTTACGCGAATATATATAGTATAGTATATGTGTATTATGTTGATACATAAATCATGAGCAGCAGTAGTCTAGTGGAGAAACGCATACAATATTCGAAGATCATATTTGGCATTCGCATATATACATTCAAAAATTTAGCTCGATGTCGTGAAATTTTTGAAACATTCAAAGATCCACAGTTCGAAAATTACATTTAAGTAACAATAGTGTTTGGAAATTCTAATGTCTTCATTTATAGTCTGGGTAATTTATTCTCTGAACTAGAGTGCAAAGAAGTAACGTTTGGGTTCAACTTTTGCGTATTGTATATTCCATATACATTAAAAGGAGGAAAGGACACGAAAATCTTAGATATTTTGATATTTCCAGTAAAGTGCGAAGAAGTACGATATTAGTAATAGGATATTTGAAACGAATAAAAACATTTAAATATCCGCAGGGAAATGTTACAAAAAGATTGCCGATAGTCGATATTCTCACAGCTCAGCGAACACATTCTCATTTCCCCCCTAACATAAATGCCCGAAACAGTAACCGAAGAACGGGCAAATTTTTATTTCTGTTGCAACGGAAGAGCGGTGATCCAAAAATCAGAACCGTAACCGAACGTTACGGTAAACGCATGAAATAGATGATAAAATGATTTCCTGAAGGTGCAACAACCGCGCGGCGATAGAAATAGCACCGATCTCCGAAAACCGAGTGCCAGAAAGACCATGAGAAATTGTTTAAGCACGGTGAACTGGCCACTGGTGTGCGCGTGTCAAATTCTCAGCGGCGTTCTTGGAAACGGTATAAACGCGTGTAGAAGGTTCTCTTTTTTCATTTTTTTTTTTTTTTTTTCTTCATTCTCTCTCCCCGTAGCGGCTCAATCATGAGCGTTGCATCGAAACAGAACGAGCGTAAAGCTGCGGCCATTAGAAAACCCGCGCGCCTCCGTACAGGACAAATCGTCGCGGAACAAACGTCTCGTCCTACATTTCGCGGCCTACAGCCGACAGATGCGCTGACAAGCGAGAATCACCTTAAAGGCGTCGCGCTCGACAGATTGCACCGGCGACTGATTGATGCGGCCGAACAACAATCGCGCCGGATCCGCGCTACGCCAGCTTCCCTATTCATCTTCTTCTTGCGGCCCGATGCATTAGCGACAATACCAACGTGCATTAAGCGCCACTGGCCACTACTGTACTTACGCGCAACTCGCCGCGCCAAGCTCTTTCCTGCTGTTCCTGCCATGTCGTTCCGTTGCCCTGGCGAACTTCTCGCCGACGTTTTACTACACGTTCCTGTACCATTTTAACACTCGCTGTGTTACTTGAGATTTATGGAGCCAAGAGCAAGTCTTGTATTAATATTACGTGTGTTGTTAGGGGGAAGATAGCGGTGTTAATAACTCATAGATTCTTTCGACGAAACGTAAGAGAGGAAACGTATTAACGTGTTCATTGAATATATTTTTGATACGAGAAATATCGTGTTTCTACATGCGCTCGATGGTATCAGATTGGATAAGAGAGATAAATTAATTCTCGTTCAGTAGAGACTAGGTCGTTTTGTAAGCAACCAGCTTACATATGTCTTTTTATCTCTTGTGTTATAATGTTCATTGAAAAAACAAAAAATTTGAATTCTTCATACAGTGTATAATATTCTTGTATATTATACACATAGTATACAAATGTAAGGTCGCTTACTTTAAAGTTTGTACTCAAATATCTGAGCATTTCTTTAAAGAGATATGAAGATTATGAAATTTGAAGATATTTCATTGTATAATTCGTTCATTACACGGGCAATTCATTTATTGAATTATGATCGTATGGACTAGGAAATTGTTCTCCTGATCGTATCGAAATATCATTCTTTGAATAAAAATTTTTCTTGCTCGTAATTTCCATACTTGACGCATGGTTTGACATTTGATCATGATCGGTGTGCGTTCTTACGCAGCCGGAAAGATACATTTGACACGTGGTATACCAAAGTCATTAATATCTTGCCCGACCTTACGTGTGGCCAACACCTACGCGATCAGCAGGGTTTCTATCTTGCTAGAATCCGAACATCCAGCGATTTGAGATTTGACAGGTTCGATAGCCGCGGAATTTTGTAGACGTGACAGTGGATTGATACATGAATCAATGACAATACGATATAAAGAGAGCGTAATTCTTACGATATATAGATTTTATTTGATGTAAATGTAATTATTGAAATAAAATTGTTATTACAACAATTGTTTTCAACATCTTTGATTGCTTTTATATCGTAATAAAGACTTAAATATAGCAATTGGTTTCTGAGGAGCTATATTTTACTGGAAAATTTAAATCCTGAAATAACGAAGGAAATATTCGAAACATGTAAGATATTTGGAGAAAAAGTAAAATTTGATGTCCTTTTAAAACCGTATTTCCAACCCCCGTCCTCAAGATGGTCAATGTAACTTCTTCAGGTCATTTCCCATCCAGTCTCACATGCTTCAATCAAGTCCAGACATTCGCAATTTCAACGAGGTGGGAACACCCTGAAGACATAAATCAGTCGTGATATCTCAATGCCTAGGAATCTTCGGAGGTCAAACATTTCAAGATCTGTATTTTTGGTATTATTTTCGAGTAGCGCATCTGGTTTATACTCCATCTATTCTTTCTATTATTGCAGTAAACATGGGTGGTTCGCGTTGCATTGTTTGAAAATAGAAAATCCTTTTCGAAAATTGTATCTGTTTTTCTTTTTAGCGTGTACAATTTTTTGAAGAATAGTAAATTCCTTCCGAATAGAAAAATAAAACGTATATATATATATAGTATTTTTAACATTTGATACAATTATTAATGCTTGTTAGAATATATGAAGGTGGAAAATGTGCTAATTTGTAATTTGTATGCTTCAGGGTCGCATGCCATTCATGCGTGCAATGAGTATGGAACAACGGTGGCAAGATCTAGCATCTCTTTTATCGCTACCTGGTGCACCAGATCACTTTGCACATCCGGCACATCCTGGATACCCAGGGCACGGTATAAGCCACAGCCATTATGAAGCACAACGTAATGTATTGCTTCACAATGCTACTTTGGCCCCACCGGTGGGTGATCTTAATGCGACGAGCCCGTATCACAATGTGGGTGAGTGATCTACATCAAACATTTTACTTTCATTACACAAAGATTTATACTTATATAAATTAAATCAAGTTCCTCGTGTCTCTTCTCTATAAGATGTACATATACAATGTGTGTATATATTTATATAATAAGAAAAATTAAATAAATGTCGTATTTTAAAATACATGCAAAAGTATTTACAAATCTATAGTTATCAAACGAAATAAATACGACAAATTATGGTCATACGTCAACTTATTAGGAAGTAACCACTTGTATTACATTTTTCTATACGATAATTTGTTGATCTTGAAGAAATGAGATAATATTTCGTCTTTTACAAAATCTTATTTTTCAGTTAAAGGGAGCCAAATCGATATAAATGGAAACATTTGTATTAAAAATGATTCATTGGTAGATTTCCTGAAATATTGTAAGATAAAATGCATCATTTTTATAAAAGACCTAATTCTCACATTTTTATTTGATCAATCTTTACATATAATTTTAAACAGACGCTATCTAAATGATGCTGGACGTTTTCCTAAATGTTATAGTATATTATTAGAAGTATTCAAGTTTTTAGAAAATGTCTAAAATGATATTCTCATATGTAGTACAAGTGTTAGAATTAACTAATAGTATTATTATATTGTTAATACTATCAATATAATAAAAAGGGCAGGATAGAAAAACAAATGTTAATAAGTACTTAATCTTTTGGAACTAAAATACTAATTGCCACAGGTGGGTCATCAAATCTGGGTTCGGCCGTAGCAACGTCAATGAATTTAACAAACAGTAGCGAACCGATGGGCGCAGAAAGTGGAGCAGCTTATAAATCCGAGCCGGCGGATATGATGTACTATCATACACCAACTTCCGATTCGATCAATCAAACCACCGATGGTTTTCTTTCATCTCTCCTTAATGACGAGGATTTACATCTGATGGATATGGCGATGAATGATGGTATGTACAAAATTTATTTTTTAAATTACTTATGAATTATATACGTACGTAATCATTTATATCGATTCCTTAACTCATTCACTACTGATTAAATTTTCATCCCCTATAATGCTATAAGCTAATATAAAAGTTTAATTATTTCTAAAACCTAATATATGTATAAAATATTTTTTTAATTTATAAAATTTCATAAAATGTAAATAAAATAATTTTTATAAAAAAATCTCTTTTAATATGTCGAAAAAATATCTCTTTTTATATAGACGTATACATTTATATGTTACATATGTATTTACGCGACCTAATATGAAAGTTTCTTTCCAATAATAGTAATAATAATAATTTCTAATTTGTTTTCTGTATATAAGTTAAGATTCCATATACATATATCGTAAAAATACATGTTAATTTGAAATCGAAATTTATGTAGTAGATATATTTTTGGTAAAAACGACTAAAAAGATATTCAAAATAAGGCATTTGGTCATTGCACTTTATTATAAAAAGAAACGTACAAAACACTTGATATAATATTTTGAGAGTAACATTTCATAAAAATAAACTATTGTTTCTAAGTGGTTATCATGAAGTTATTATTTGTTCTTAAAAACTAATATTTGTACGATCAATACAGTGTATTAAACTGTATCTAGGAATATACATCTTCTCGCAAATCATATTACATCAACGAAAAGTAGAATTGTATGATCTTATATGTAACTTATAATTCTAAAGAGGTACGTAATCCAGTCTGGTTCGTTTCAGTTAAACATCAGTCACGATTTGGTTAGATAAAAGACAAACTTACTATTACTTGTTAATCTTCTTTAACGAATAATATTAAACATGTTAAACTTTAATGAATAGAAAATTCTTTGTACCTCTGACTTATGGAATAAAGAAACAAAGTATACTACCTTGTTCCTAACAATAATACCAAAAAGTATGTAAACAAAAAAAAAAACAAACTTTTCTACCATGCTTCTTCTGGCTCGACTGTCATTTCTGGCTTCAGTGCTGTAGGTGAATAATAATACGTTCTTTCATATCCGCCTATATACTGTACAAAAAGAAATATACATTATTATTCATTTTTTAAATACTACTGCTGCATATTTATCATATAAAATATAAATTACATATACAATTATAGTATGATAATGGAGACATAATTAAAAGTTACACACCTCTCTAATGTCTGCACTTCCGTATCTGTTGCTTCTTCTTGGCACATACTGTTTGTTTGTGTTTGCATCTGTCAAACAATCTGGAACAGGCTGTTCTGCTTGTTTCAATATTTTAATAAGATCTTCACGTAGTGGTGCATCATCTTCAGGTTCAAAGAAGGAAGTCGCTCTTCCTCGGTTTCCTACACGACCGGTTCTTCCAATTCGATGAACATATTCGTCGATTCCCTTTGGTAAATCATAGTTTATAACATGTGCTACATTCTTTATATCTAAACCTCTAGCGGCAACAGCCGTAGCTACCAAAACAGACATCTTCCCACTTTTAAAATCAGCCAACGCTTCTTCTCTTTGTCTCTGTAATCTGTCGCCATGAATACTGGTAGTAGGATAATTACTTTCGGACAAGAATACTGCAATAAAGTCTGCCTTCTTCTTCATTTCAACAAACACCAAAGTACCTTGTAAAGTACCAGCATCGTATTCTCTTTGTAAAATTTCTTTAAGTAAGTCTTTCTTCTTACCCTTGGTAACTTCGTAAAAATTTTGTTCCACATCTACACAAGCTCCACCTATGGTACCAACTGCGACGAACAAATAATTGTTTAGAAATCTTTTTGCCAAATGCTGTACTTCGTCAGGAAAGGTGGCAGAAAACATTAATGTTTGCCTGGTATTCGACATGGTCTCATGATCTACAATCTTTTCAACATTAGGTAAAAATCCCATGTCTAACATACGATCAGCTTCATCCAATACAAGAAACTGTAGGGAAGAAAACTTAATTCTTCCTCTATCTACGAAATCCATTAATCTTCCAGGTGTTGCTACAAGTACATGACAACCTGCAGAAAGCTTTCCCCCTTGGTGAATAACAGATGTTCCACCATATGCAACTGCAGTCTTTAGATATGAATTGTATGAAAATTTAGCAATCTCCTGCCATATTTGCATAGTAAGTTCTCGAGTAGGTGATATGATAAGAGCTTGCGGTTCACAGAACGCCGAGGATAACTCTAGATCAGCATTTCTTTGTAATAACAAATGTATAATGGGAATTGCAAATGCAGCAGTTTTTCCTGAACCTGTTTGTGCACAAGCCATTAAATCTCGACCACTCATTATAATTGGAAGGGCATTCTTCTGTATTGGAGTAGGTTTTGTGTATCCTGATTTTTTTATATTTTGTACAACAATGGTTCTAAGGCCAATATTTTCAAAACTTTCTATTTGCGGAGGTGGATTCTCTCCAGTTACTTTAACACCAATAAAGTCATACCTATCAAAATTTATGCCCATTTCAACACCACTTTTGAATAAGGTTTTTTCATCACTGGGTAAATCTGGTGGAATGTACTGTTCTCTAGGTTTCTGTGGCATTTCTGCACAACTGCTTTGTACAACTGTTTTTTTTGATCTACCATCTTGGTCATTCTGATTACCAGCATTAGCATCATCTTCGTAATTATCATTTCTTTTGTAATCATTATTATCATTATCATTTCCATCCCTATTTTTAAATCCACCTCTTCCTCGACCAACCCTTCCTCCCTTTCCTCCTCCTTCTCCTTTGCCTCTGCCTTTCCCTCTGCCTCTGCCTCTACCTCTTCCTTCTCCGCCTTTTCCTCCTCCTTCCTTGTCTTTTTCCACTTTAGTGGTTACTTTGTAATCATTATCATCAGTATCAGATTGCCAAAATTTGCCATCATTAGATTGCTCATTCTTTATATTTTCTACATCTTTAGAATCCCACATATTATTGTTGATACTGTTACTATTGTTGTTCTGCGGTATAAAGCCTCGTCCTTTACCATAACTACGCCCACTATTGTCACACTAATATAAAAAATGACAACAATCATTTTTATTATCATAAACTGTTCTAATATTGAAACTCTAATACTTACAGAAGTTTGAGGTTCTTCACACCATTCATAATTCATTGTATCCTATAACAAAATTTTCATTTTACAATAAGAATAGAAAAAAGTCTACACAATAAACAACAATAATCTAATTTAAAAGACAATAATTGAAAGATAATATTTCAATTTGAAATAGAATACTTTGAAAATCTTATAAACAAAATTTAATAAAAATATTCTAAATAATAAATATAGTTCATATACATACATATATTTAGAAAATTACAATTGATATTTATTATACTACTTACTTTTATTCCAAAACATTTCAAAATACTTTCTGTTAAAGCCGGTTTACGAGGGCATCAGTTCAAATTAGTAATTCGTGAAAATAGAGATCGATACAAACCGTAAGCTACACCAATCATGTACACAGAACTCCAAAAAAATGTTAGAAAACAAAACAGACCGTTTTTTTTCTTTGACTTAATGATCTCCCTTTGTACTATGGCTTTATTTGTATGCGTTGAAATGCAAAACATATATTTGTAGAATTATTAATTATACACTAATTATAATATTGATCTCTATTTCACTTCATCTCTACTTCATCTGTTTTATTTAAGCACATATAAATGACAATCAATACTAATTAAATATCTTGTTTTCTAGCGCGTAGTAAATACGATACGCGCATATCGGTGAAAGAAAACGTGATTACCGGCAAACATGGCTGATCACTATTAACTATGAACAAAGCTAATTTAGTTTAACGATACTTACGTTTTGATTGTTGATAGAAGAATAGAAGCGAAAATTTTAATTAAGCTTGCAATTAAGAGAGTCGTACGTCGTACAGATCAATATAACAGATCGTTTTCCTTCTGAACTGCCGAAAGACGAATGAGATCACCCAACCGTAAGAGTAGAAATGCTGACAGTATTCGACTGTTGCCAGTACGAACAAAGAGCTGACAGAGCAGCCAACTTAAAGGAAACCGATTCTCGGGAATAAACCATCGAGTTTTGAAGCAGTGCGCATGCGCTATCCACACTGCATTTAACTTGCTCAACATCGTAGTAAGGCATTAACGAACCTATACCTTTCTCAGATTTACACATATCCACTTCAAATACAAATAATAAATTATTAAAATAATAATTTGTTGAAAATGTTATATTTTTATTAGAAATATATTAGGAGAATAATTTATGAATGAAAAATTTAACGTAAACAGTTTCTTAAACAAAGGTAACATAATTTTCGTACAAATAAATGATACGATACTTTATAATAATTTTGGAAATCTAAAATGATCTTAATATTTGTATGGTGTTGTTTATAGTTGTCAGTAAACATCTTTGGTTTTCATAAAATTATTTCAAAGTTGTATTTTAGTAGTATTTACTTCTTTATTTCCTGAGTTATTTTATAATGTATGTTAAGTATTTACATACTTGATGATATTCTAGTACCAAAATTGTATTACTTATTACTACAGCAAAGATAAAAAGTATATTATTTATTGTAGAATCTTTTAAGTCGGTTGAAGGGAAATATCTGTCTAAAAATCAGTTACTTACATTTAGAAACCATACGAAAACAACTGCTAGAGTCGCTTTAGATAAAAGGCCAATAATATTCAAGGTCAAGTTTTCTTTGTATACAATGTGGTTGCAATTTCCTGTCGATTAACTTTTATATAGATATCTTCAGAGAATGTTAAGTTTACAATAGCCGCAAATGATTATAGCATCATAATTATAAATGTTTATATACCAAATCATTTCTTTCACTCAAATTTCAATATATATATCCTTTATATAACATTAACATTGCGCACATTCTAGAATAATTTCTATCTTATTTAACAATTTCTATCAACTTGATTCCTATGTCTATATGATAATAAAACAAATTATTTAAAACGAAACATACATAAAAATATTACATATACATTAAAAGATAAAGAAAAGCATTTCTAGAAATATCGATATCTATATATATAGTACATTCTCAGTGCCAGTTGATAATATTTTTTTTGTCATCTAATAAAACTTTAAATAATAAATAAAAATTGTATATTATCACTAAATAGCTGCTATTTTACTATTTGTTCAAACTTCTATTGATCTTATTTTCGTAATTTTTATATGATATCATAAAAATAATCATTTAATGAATGCTACCTTTCTAGTTTGCTGTGATGATTGTGCAAATTTATTGTTAGTTAAATCATTACCATTACATTTTTATTTATACTTAGCAATATATAAGTTGAACTTTGATTCTTATATAACACTTTCATGTAACAATGTTACTTCTTAGTAAACATTTTCAGAAATACTGTACTTTAACGTTTACAAATATACAAGCTTAAAGATAATATCACAACATAATAGATAAGATCGCAACACCTTTCTAATAGAATTTTGCCTTTTTCATATCATTTCAGGGAAGGAATATCTATATACTTGAGAAAGCAAACAAATGTATAATGATTTTTAACATTAATAATGTTATAAATTGATTATTAGAATAAATCAAATAATAAAAGAAATAAAATAAAAATAGTTTTTTTTAACGCATTTTAATAATATTAAAATTCATAACTTTTCATGAGCAATTATGAATTAATCGTCTAAAATAATTTTTTACAATTTCATCGGCGAGAGAATTCCTTGCTAAACTCTTATTTATGTTTTAGATGGATGTTCTCTTTTCATTCTTAATCATTAACAATGTGTAACGTATATCTTTACTGTAAAGACAGTTAGACTCATATGCATAAATAAAATAATTAAAGGTAGTAATATATATGCACTACGCTTATTATATAAGCATTAAATTATGAAAATTCAATTAGAAAGTAAAATAACAAATTATTTCATTTATTTACTTGTAAATAAAATAACGAAATTCATTGATCATTTTAGTATTTTAATATGATATATTAGTATTCACTAGATCAGTATTGACTATTATTTAAAATTTCAACACACAGCGCGAAACATCAAAAATAGATGTCTTATTTTAAACCTCTGAAGGTTGGTGTCTAAAGAATAATTTTTCTCTTTTTCAATGCTACAAAATATCTTATGTGAAATATACATTCTATTTTAACTTGTTAAATCTTACATTTATGTTAAATTATCGAATCTTAAACGTCTTTTAAATTTTAGTTGCATTACTAATTAAAGAAATACAATTTCAGTAAAAAGTTTTACTTTCTAACTAATATAACGAGTACATGCTTTGCTCTGAACACTTTAAGTATCTTTTGCATATCATATATAGCCTATACAATTTTACATCTTCGAATTTCTTATAAATGTAAAAATAGCGTCAGTCTGCTAATTACATTGTAGCAAGATCGAGAGCATCTTGGAAATTGACGTCATTGATACAGCAAAACCGCGATCGCATTTCTGTTATGAATCTGCTTGTCTCGGATCATGCAATTCATCATAACGATGCATACACGTTAATCCGTACAGCAAGATAAAAGCGCTAAACGCGGCGCACATGTATCAATGACAATGAATAAGGCAAAGGAATGTGTGAAAGAGAAAAAGTATAGCAGATGTACCATAGTAGCAGCTGTAGGGCTAGTTTTCAGTACGTACAACTATAGTATCTATTGTGGTTTTCAAACATTCGGTTTATTGAACGAAACATCAGGATACAATGATTCTTATTAAATAATATTTGGATACCACAGTGTTTAAGGGATTATTGCTTTATTTATTTATTTATTTATTTATTTATTTATTTATGACAACGTTAGAATCGTTTGTTTTTTAATATATTACAATACTTACTCCAGTTGGTAAAAGCGTACACCTTATTTCTTTAATGCGAACAGTTTTTAGTATAATAAGCGATGAACTGAATACTGGCGAAGCTTAGCACAAATTGCAACTTTACTTCTAATGTATTTCGATCAGGATAATTACGCATTTCAGTAAGATTACGCACTAGAAAAGATGTTTGAAGATAAGATTATTAAAAAAGGTATAAATGATTCAAAAAGAAAGTCGAAGTGGATGAAAAAAGAGGAAACACTTTTGTTCTAATAATAGTAATATATATCTATGTACATTGATATAAGAACAAAAGATCTATTAATTTCTATTATGTCACCTGTTTTCTATAACTATCTGCTAATCCATTTAAGAATCGAATTCTTATTTAGCTTTCGAAAGAAATTACTCTTTATCAATTATCTACAATAGAAACGCATTTCTCGGATGATTTTTTGAACATTAATATTTAAGATCAGTTTTTCTGAAAACAAATACATTTATCCTTTAGTTAATTAATGAAATATTAGAGTACGATATTGCCTATGTGTAACTATATAAACTGGATGAAATTTAACTAAATTAGATTAAATAAAGAAATACTTGTAATCGTAAAAGCTTTGATATTTTTTTGATTATGTATTAAAGATGTATGAAATATTATGAAGAAAGAGAAGGCATTAAGATTCGTAATAATTAGAAATGAAAATTAGAAATAATTATTATAAACGGCAACAAGTACATAAACGATAGTAAATACAATAACTCGTATGGGGTTTTTAATATATGTATTCTTTTCAAATCAATTGTTCTTTGTAACAACGAAGTAACCATCCTTATACCCAAATGGCACACAGTTGACTCACGTGTTCTTTGCGTCCTTGAATAGTAGTAAAATAAACTTCGAAACCGTTTGCCTACCTTTTTGAAGTGCGTAAAGAACGTAAATGCAATAGTATTGTAAACTTCCAATTCTTCATCGGACCAGACGTAGAAAAGTGTGTTCAGTGTTGAGATTTGCTGTGAAACATTCTTAGAAAAGTTTACATAAAAGCTAGAAATAGATACCTCATTGTAACAAATATAATAGAGAATTAGTAATTAAAGGAAAAATCAACGAAATTATTAATTTACAAACTTCCCTAAAAATAGTTCGTGACAATAAATCACATCACTGAATATTAATTATCTATGATACATATAACGTTTATATCACTTAAATTCGTATGCTTTTAACGAATACTCACATTTAATCAAAACTCTTTCGAATCGTTTCCAAATTATTTATTGCATAAATTTGTTAAAATGCAACGAAAGCGTAGCAAAGATTTTAAGACAAAAGTTAAAAGACGTTCATCTTTTCTTATTAGTTCCATAAGTAAAATAAGCCTTAATAACTAAATGTGAAATCGTTTATGCATGAATGAATAAAAGCCTATTAATTGACTCGATTTAGTAACAAAAACAACGATACTGATGCGATAGTGATAAATATTCATATCTTGATGAATCAGCAACTTTTTATATAGTGCTAATATATATACGCTCGATATATTATACAACATTTTTTTATAATAATATACATAATATATGGAGGAAAAGTTTCTACATATACATGAGTTGAAATATTTTCGTGAACCACTACACGTGATACGTGATAGTACCATTGAAAAGGATATACGAGACATATGGTCATGTTTAAAATAAACAAATGATATATCCCGATGAAATCTTTCTGTTTACATATTTCATGACTCTCTGGAATAGGTCTTATCGCTTAAGGTGACTTAATGGTGAGGCCATGAGAATGTATTATGTATGCTGATCGTTCAGTTAGAAGTTAAAGAATCTAAAGATAAAAAGCTTGAGAAAAAGTGACAAACTAGTTCTTCTACTAGTTCTTCTAGTTCGATGCTTGTAGCAATTTTATCATTTCGTATTAGCGTATTATCGTTGTACTCTATTAAACGTAGTAATTTTTGAGTTGAAATACATCTTGTCAAGAATGAACAGATAATCGGATACATACTGTGTACGTAATACTATATGTAAAGATATTTTTGAACAGTATACGGTAAAACGCATTTACTTCGAAGAAAGAAAAATATCGGAACGAGTCGAAAATATTCATACTATCGTACACATTCAGCCACCCATTAAGGATAATTATGACGCGCGTTACGTAAGCATTCGGGCGAAAATGCAAACAGAAACGGTATTGTAGACGTATTAATGCATTGTACGCATACGGTATATGTACGAATGTTTACTCGAAACGTGATTTGCATGATTCGCCAGAACGATGAGTAACGGAAGAAGAAGGGGATAGAGCGATTACTGCCGCGGTAGAGCACGACAATCCTCTTCTGCTATCCATGGCTTAAAGCTAGGACTCGAACGAGTTTCGCGGACACGTACGCCTGGCTATTGCCACATGTGCATACGGGAACGCGGCTGTATTCGCATATGTGTGTCACAAGCCGGCAAGTGACTCATTCCCTTCTTTTGCCATTGCATCTCGTCAGCCGATCGTAATAATAGAACGAAATTGATTCACTCGCCTCACCGGTGATTCGTTTCGTAGCCAGATACTTACCCCGCAGATAGAATAAAGATATCGTTTATCTGCTATTTCTAGTACTTCTTTTATTATAAAACGATATACGATCGCTTGAGCGAGATACTTTGAGCACGATAGAGAAACAATGGGGGCAGTTTAATAAAATTCAATTTGCTTTGACGCTTGAAGCAATTAGAACGAGTTTCGGTTTATTGGGTTATTGGACTGTTCGAATTGTTTTAATAAATATGGCTTGTTTAGAGCATTCAAATAATGAAGATGTAAATATAAATATAAGCAATTGTATTTTGTTAATATAGTAATTAACTAAATGATAAACGTATCTGATAACGATCTTGCCAAAGCTGGTCTTAGATTTTATTGCTTAGGGATGCTTCCTTATAGAAGCATCGAAAGAAATGTATTTCTATTATTAATAATGAAACAAATTTTCTTTCAACAGGAATTATGATTCCAAAAAAGAAAAAAAAAAAAGAAAAAATAGATACGAATTAAGCATAGCAAATTGTAAACATGTTCTTTCTGTATAATAATTTTCTGATTACCCCAGAAACGCCATATTATACATTACATCTATCTTTGATTAATTATCTGATTAAAGTGCTCTAGAATATTAATATCTATAAATGACACGCACTTATGCAAATGTTAAATTTGTAATCACGCGAATTGAATATCAAATAAAGTCACGGTTCCGTTACATGATTCAGTAAAATTTATTTTTATCTATTGTAACAGCCAGTTGCTCAAGATAGAATGAAATCTCAGTAATGCGTAGCAATTTAACATTGTAAATAAATAAATAACTATATAGTATTACATGCTCATAATTCGCATTCTTTAATTTTCGTGAAACTGTGTATTTCGACAGCGAGAAGAATTTACCTGCTAATTTAAAATTTGCTCTCATAAATAGTTTTTGTATTCATTGATGTAATAAATCTTACAATAGAAGGTCTGTGGTGTGTGCAATCTGTTTGTCGTTGCTGTTCTTGCTACAACTTACGGGAGATTGCAATTCAGGAGAATTGTTCAGTTTCATAGCCGCATTAGTACGATATTATTCTTAACGTATATTGATCGATTTGTAACATCGAAATAACTTTTAATTTGTGCTTAAATATACTACACATTAACAATTGTAAATATTAATAGTTGCTATTAATATTGTAGATATTAATAGTAACTTAATTATAATTATAATTGAAATAATCATCTTTCGATCTCAATAGAACATTAATTTTTCGGAATTATTTTCTTTTTTGCAACTTCTACGTGGATACATATTTTGAGTAATTCTAATAAAAGAAGATTGAAACTCAGTATAATAATATAGCATATATGGAATTTGGCAAAAAGTGTGTCAAGTACTGTTAAAAAATATTTGAGACGTCAAGATCTTTGTTGAAAGACGTTTGTCATGAATTGGTAAAGAAGTTCTTAATTGTAGAATATGAAACTATAATGTCCCGCGTGACATCATACCAGTCCCAATTCTCAGAGATCTTTGTTTACTCAGAACAACTCATTTATGCAGCGGTTGTCAAATTTATGCTAAGTTAGAAATTATATGTATCAAGAAGTATATATCAAGTATTACAAATGTAAAATTAACTTGTTTGTAATAATTCATATCAGTCTGCAACAGATATATGGTTAAATATTCTTCTACTAAATTTATTATTAAATTTAATAGAAAACGACGTAGAGATGTTTTTATAAACTCAGTCAATATGAATGAATGATAAAAATTAGTATGTTTATGCGTTAGTGATCTTTTGCAAAGAATAATTATACTTTAGGATAATCTTTTTCGGAAAATTTATAGGTCATTTATAAATAACGAAAAGAATTATTTTGGATGGAACTATAAACATTATTTAATCAGGAAGGAGAAATCTAATTTTTCCAATCATTTAATAGAGAATAAATTCTTCGTTAACATTTTTTAATACTACTATACTTGACTATATTATCTATGTTTAACTATTTCAACTAACTGTAATGTAAATGGCTTTTATATAACAAACAACTGACTTCAAAGCAAATGACTTTTATATAAAAATTGAACGTCGTTAATTTTTTCATTATCTTCATCGTGAATTTCAATAAATAGTGAAAAATCCTTAAAAATCATGCGACGAAAATAATTTTATATTTTGTGCTTGCAAGACAATCAGAAACCATATTTTTCTTGAACGCTTTAATCTTTTGTCTTATTTTATCGTTAATTTTATTAAGAAGATATCGCACAAAGGTAATGATATTTAATGTTTATAATCTTCATTAGATAATATATGTGGACTAGACAATTGTGAACAAAAGCAAACATAATTCTAATCATGGATTTACATCGCAAAAACTTGAATAGCATAAATACATATATATGTATATACGCATGTATTCTTATATTAGAAAGTTAAGTATTGCCCAGTTAATGATCCAGTATTAAGATAGATCTTAATACAATGGTAAAAAATACGATTAAAAAAATACAATTGTTAAAAATACCGGATGTCCGATTGATAAATTTTAATGTTCATTTAATACTATAAGCTAGAAAAATTTACCGAATGTCCAGCTGGACAAATTGTAAAGTATAAATTAAAAAAAAAAGTTTAATACTATATTGAATTCATTTGCACAATTATTGTAGTTCCACGAGATTTAACTGTTTCATTAGTTGACTTCATCAAAAGAACAAAGTACTCTACTTGCTATGTAAATATTTCACGTCTTACTTACATGATCTCTTTTTATGTTTAAATAAAAAATTGCACTGTAGTTAGGTTATTCTATTATATAATATAATAACGTTCGAGATACTAACATTTACCTTGCAAATTTCCTTTTCTTCTCGTTTTTTCCTTATCCTTCTTTTATTGGTTTCCTATGATACGTACTGGTATGATATTCATTTACGACTACAAAGAATGCTCGTACCAATAATATATATATATATATATATTAATAAAGTATTTGAATCATAGTTGTTTGATTAATTTATTTAAAATCACTAATACAATTTTGAATGGAAATACGATTAAGAGTTTTATGACGATATCAACAGTATCAATCGGTATTTACTATATCATCGCTGACTAAAATCTTATCTTTAATCATGATTTTACGCGTTCCAGTTGATAACCAAACTGCAACTTTATACATATCGTTTATTCGATCGGCAATTGGATCGACGACACATGGACAGAAGAATACATTTCTAGTAATTATACCGTATTACTGATATTACAAGTGTTTTTAAACATCGAGTTAAACGTCTTTAAATTCTATCAAAGAGAAATTACTATGAAATCGTCTACGTGCAAAACATTTTTTTCGCAATCAAAAATATGTACGTTTTTACACTACTATTTCTGTTATATGTTCGGAAAGCTTAATATCTTTGTCTCTTTTTTTAGAAGTGTTCCTTTCGTTATAAATATTCATTATTATATGAAATCTTTGTATTTTCTATTTCGCAAATTTGAACGCTTAATATAACCATAAATGTTCGTTTCAGTATGTGTTTCGCGGGATATTTTGAAATTTCATTAGCGTCGCAATGAAATGCGAGGTATCGTGTTTATATCGGTGAAGTTTGAAAAAAGAATTAGAAAGTGTACATGGAAATTAGAAGATAGTTATTGCAAACATATTTCACAGGAGCCATCAAAGTATTTGATCAGTAAATTATCCATTTTACATTAATAAGCTTCCTTGTATTTAGTGAAAACACCTTTTCCACTAATTACAATCGTTACAAAAATACCATTGTACACCGTATGAAAGAGCCGCTTTTATTTAAATATAACACATATAAAGTACAATTAACGCAGCTCCTAATCGTCTTGCATAAAATGCACTAATTTTGTAGTATTTTGTTTTATTAAAACCGGCTCTATTTTTCTTTATTAAAACTAACTTTTAATTTCCGCCTTAGATCAACCTTACCAACATAAGCGTAATAGCCATGTGTTATTGCAGCATTAATAACGTTTCAAAAAGTTTTTTTTTTATGTAATATGGTCATAAAAATTTTTCTGCGATAACGCATTCATCAAATACTTCCATGATTCATCATACGTGCTTGTTAAAAAATCATTTATTATTTGATATAATCGTAATTACTATAAAATTAATAACTCCGGCGTAAGGAACAATTTCAGTGATTCTTAACGAGAAGATACAGCTTGATTTAAATGATCCTTCGAGAGTGTATCTGTTCATTCTACATAGTACGATTTATTGTGCAGTTACATGTGATAACGTTCTGGCCATTTCTTCAAGCCTATCTCTCTCTCTCTCTCTCTCTCTCTCTCTTTCTCTCTTTCTCTCTCTCTCTCTTTTCCTGCGTTTTATTTTAAATTACAAATATCGTCGTCAATGGTAGGTCGTCGATTCGACGTTATTATGTTGATATCGCGAATGGTTATCGGCTGGAGGACAAACTGCTATAAAACGTTGTGAAGCGTTGTCGTTCTAATTTCGTAATATTGTTTTCTTTACACATTCCACATGACATACTCGGCTAACTAGCATACGGCTATTGAATTCAGCTCGATATTTACGATAACAAGCGTTGGCTATTTGCTTTTTGAGCTTGTCACGTGTCACGTGTCTTACACAGGTGTGTCGTCTTTTGCTTCTCTGTCTTACAGTCACGCTTCTATTTGCACGCATAAATTTGCGCCTGTATCGTGATTAATTAACACTTGAACGTCGATGATGTGTTTTGCAACTTTTGCCAAACGTGCGCCGTTCCCTCTCCGTACATTAAACTATCGTTTTAAATTATTTTCAGTGATCGCGCGTACTCATCGTCTTCTGTGCACTCGCATTTCATGCGTTTATCCTCGGAAAAAACGTGTCACCTACGGATTGAAATATCGATAATCGTAACGAGATCTCAGGAAAACTATGTAATAAGTTTCGTTTGACGTAAACATAGCATTAAGAACAAAAACATTGCAGCGTCACCCAAAATCAAGTCGGAAACCACCGCTATTAATAGTTACGTGCGCGACTGCATGTGCTTTATTATCACTTGGCGAGGTTTGCGAACAGATATCGCATCCATATTTGAGATGCTTAGTCACGCGACCTCGGTTATTCGAAAGGCTTCTCCTCTATTTAGTTCGCTACAGATGAATTTTGAGAGTACAGGTCTGTGCAAAGTGCATCTCGTAACAGCGAAGGAAGAATGTTTCTCGTAGGTAATGAACTTTCTTAAAAAACGATTTCTAAACGATTCCCCTGAAACGTTATCGTTCGTACGATAAGATAGTTGATATCTTGATAGACTATTTAGATATTAAGGGGAATACACACAGACACACACACACACACACACATATATATATATATATATTTACTTGAAAAAAAATTGTCGTGTCATGCCTGGAACCTGGCAACATAAATTATTACGAGCGCTCTTTATTATCATATTATCCGGTTATAAAAATATTTTGCATCCTTGCTTCATGAGACAGCAATTTGGTGATCGCCATTTATCCTTGACAATTTTAAGATGACGCAGATGGCTACGAATGGATGTTACAGCAGCTAGATGTAAACGATAAAACGTAAAATTGTCGCATGTGCTGTTTTAATGTCGTATAGTTAGGCTGTAGGAAGCGTAAATGTGTCCCGTTTTAATTAGATTCGACGAGCCTATTCTTTCTTTCCAGCGTAATAACACCTGGTATAAAAAGAAAGAACGCTTTCTGTGTTTTTAACGTCCGTGTAAAACAGCAGGATATGCAAAACAAAAGGGATAATTACGTACACGCGGCAGATAAGTTTGCAAAACTACACCCACGAACAGCGGTGAAAGTACGAATGACTGTCGGCTGCATACTTATGTAGTTACGTTTCCTTACACTGTTATATCGCGTGATTACGATAGACGAACATTTGCACTATATGTGGGCAAGACGCACGTTAATTGCGCTGATTGATGACCATTTCCATGGAATTGCGGAAAATTTTATTGAAATAAACCGTATAAATCGATGGTGTCACATTAAATGTTAAATCCAAATTCTTTGAATTTGTTTAATTTTGTTACTGACGTCGTTGGATTTTGATGTTGCAAATAGCTCAATTTGTTGTTTAATATATAAAATAAATATTAGTTGAAATGAATTACATAAGTAAGATCGTCCCAAATTAAAAGTTATATTTAAGTTCTTTCTTTGTTAACGTTATTACTGGTGTTACTTACTAACACGTTTCTTCTTTCTTCAATTTACGATTTGATATGCAAATCGCTATACTCGGAATACAATTCGTTCCGTTTATTTATCAAAATTAATGAGTAACCGTATGTCGTAAAATCGCGCCATTATATAGATACTGGAATTGCATTTGCGCATACGTCAATTAAGCAGCAATATTTACTGCAACTTCAATTTTTTGTGTTTCTTTTATGTTGCTGCTAATATCTCGAACACATTATCAGTAATACTATGTTTTCTCGTGCGCATTTAATTATGAAGAGAGAAGTGAAAGAGTGTCATTTTTACGAATAAAAAGAAACGTGACTTTTAGTCTGGAAAATTTTATATCACATGAGAAGATACAACCGCTTTCAAGACAGCCTATTATGTCATTGATAAAATTAGAAGTAACGTAGCAACATGAAAAGTTCATGCGTATGAGAAACAACTTTTTTATTTCTCCTAATTATGTTTATCGTTCTACTGAAATCAGCGTTTTATTAAATTTCATAACATATAGGACGTATCATTAATTTTCATCTTAAAACGTTGTTATTTGTTTATCAGCTTTGATTGCACTCGAGATTATATCCTACAGCAATATATCGTACGATATTCCCAATCAATTTCTCGGTCTTTCTCGGTTACATGTTATCTCACTCCATATAATAAAAATACAACGTTAATATCAATAAAAACTTGATTTATCAATTAAATTTGTATGCCATGCCTAGAAACGATTCTACTTGTTTTATTCAACAGAGAGTGGCACGTAACGTATCACAAGGAAGTTTTCCACTTTTTTAGAGTACAAGGGTTTATCAGAAAGGACTCTAAAGTCCAATCATAGCGAAGCGGTATAAACGATAAAATATGTTCAAGATCGCGCTAAAACGAACTTGTTTTTAGCAAGGTCAGTTCTCTACTATTTCTTTGATAACAATGGAACATGAAAAAGAGAAAAGTGAGATATTTGTAATTAAATTGTTCTTTCGTGAACTCTTGATACTATGCTACTGATACGCACGAGAGGAAATGCAACTGTTTCTCCTTACAAATATATCTTGCCATGTACGATATAAATATATTATATAGATACGTGTGTTATACGGAATATATTGAAATTTTATCCGTACTGAATGAAACTCGACTATCATAGTAGTATTGGTAAACTCTGAAACAAATCTGAAAATGTACACAAAAGCTACAGCATATTTAGTGAAAGTATATGTTCCACAGAGACGAGCAAAGCATCTAAACAGTCAAATTATTTATTATATTAATAAGCTTCGATGGCCTCAGCAAGACCATTTTTATCGCTTGCTATTATATGGTTAAGATTGTTGTTCGTATGGTGTACTAATTTTTTATTCACAGTAAATGTCTTGTAGCATCCGTGTACATTTTCAGATCGGTTCCTTAAACCAATACGATCCTGACAGTACCGGTGAAACTTCAAAATGTTTCATATATTATAATGAATACATAAAAAGTTTCTAAGGTAAATAACGAAATACTTCCATGATAGTAACGTGAAAATGTAGTAAAACTATCGGTTTGTTTTTATGATAAGTAAATAGATTACAATAGTGTTATATACATGACAATTGCTATCGTTCCTTGACATAGTATTTTTAAAACGTGTAGCTAGATGACTTAACAGATTAACATGAAATACGCTAAGTTACTGATCGATGAACGAATTGTCCAAGGGTACGCAGAGTTGACTATATGACGAATCGGTGGACACGCGACGTAGTCGTACGACGTCGCTCCCACCGTCGTCGGTGTCCGTCCAATGCCGAAGTGAAAAGTGACGCTAGTCACCAGCCTCTTGAAGTGAGTGGTGACGCCCCGCGCCGGGTCAGCCTCTCGGCTACGCGCCACCAACTAAAATACTGTAGTTATGTTTACGCTGCGTTCGCGATCGAATGCCTATCTAACATATCTCGTGATGTCGCGGTAATCGTACGAGTCTAGACGGGCATAATGTGTTCTCCGAGGAGAAATCATTGGCCATGATAGATTCCCGTCTGTGTGCATCTCATCAACGATGAACTATGATTCCCTGAATCTGTAATAAATTGTTTTTTACTGACCCATATCAAATTTTGTATAATCATGCGGTTGTGTGACAGTTTGTGACTCATTAAATGTTCGGTTATTTTAATTCATTAAAATGTGTCGATATAGTGAACAATATCGAATTGGATATTGTTGAACGACAAAAGTGATTATCGATTGAAACATAGTGAATCGTATCGACGAACAAACGGATTCTTAATCGCAAGAATCTAAACTTGAGTTGATAACTGTATCTTTGTCCTTAGCACCGAGCCATTGTTGAATTGCGTGTAAAGAAAGGGGGACACAGTGTAGATATATTTGTGTTTATCTCGGCGCGATTAATATGCACCAGCAGGAGGTAGATTCAATATGCCGCGGAAGATTGTTGTGAAAGAGAGAAAGGAACATCTGGTAAAGTAAAGGTGCTAAAGAGCTGGTTACTACGAGAAAACACATTTACGCCGGCGACGTTCTCCAACATGTACTCCTACACGTATTGTACCGTTTACTGTACCTTGAAAATTCTCGAGATATAGTACCGGTTTATACGTAGATACGTTTAAAGCGAAACAACCGATCAATCGAAGAGAAGAATATATAGTCAGGATATTCTGCTGATGTTAAAGCGTATCGATCGAAAACATTGATTTTTGGATTAAGCTCTTCTAGAGCTTAAATGGCGACTATGGGAGTTATCGTATATATACCACGTAGGTAATTTTTTTCCCGAGAATGAGTAATATTTAAACGTATGCATTTGACGTCGACTCATGCTCGACTTATCAGTGATCGGCGAAATAATATCGTTTTCATATTTCACGCGCTAGTTTCTTACTTCTTTGTAGAGACCTTGTCTCGTTAAAGATGAACTATGCAAATTGTCATTGTTTGCATTTTTGGTGTCCCGATTATAGTATGTTTATTCACGATAGGAAATGTAAGAAGTTATAAATAATATTCGAGACTGCTTGATTTTGTCGTAAGAAGGAAGAGAGAAACGTAATATGCGCGAGCTTTGGAATTCGTATATATAGTTAGGTATATACATAGTTCACAATGTGCAGAGTATATCACGTGTTTGATATGCCATCGACCTACATGTACTCTGGATTAACTCTGTGACCAGCATTGAATCTATTGAACTCAAATAGCGTTCGACTTAAGCACTTAAGCGATACTTAAAGACTGAAATTACGCGCTTCTTGAATAAGAATGATATTATATCATAATACGTTTCCCATTTATAGGTTCCATTGAAAAGTGAATTCGTTAGTCTGATAGCTTATCGCTGAGATCGAAAGTGCTGAGTCACGACAATTTAACGATTTATTCTGTGCATTCTTACTATATTTTTTCTTCTTGCACCTCATATTTTTTCATGCTTACATCGCTATATATAACGGATACTCTGTTATTGAATATATTTCAGCGGATTAAATGAAAAATGATAAATAACAATATTCGAATGAGTATAACAAGCCTAGTCTGAACCATTAAGTCATACTACGTATATATATATATATATATATATATATCATTTCATGTATGTTAATAGTGCTCGCTTAATACAGCACATATTTCAATGGATATTTTAATACAGACTTAATAATTTTTAAATATAATTTAACTGTTGTGCTCAAAATTATCCGTTTATTGAAAATGTAATATAAAATCGTTTTAATTGAAAGCATTAATTCTTTTATTCGTGCTAAAATTTCAAATGCAATGTACGTATGTAGTACGTATAGTAGTTAAATATATTATATATATATAATGCAGCAAACATACAACTAATCAAACGTTAAATCGCACAGACATTTCATCTGTTCATTGGTAATGTGAAACCATTATTATTCCTCACAGTGTAATTTACATATTTCTTCTCGAGGCAAACAAACTTACTTGAGAAACTTGCATCAATAAGGACAATGTATTGAAAGAATCAACAATTTAAAAATGTATCATAGCTCTTATCTGAGATACGTATATAGTCGTTAGTATACTGAGGAGTAAAAAAGAAAAAAAGAAATGGTAATAAAGCATTGTATTTCTTTTCGCAAAATTAGTTGATAAGAACGAATGAAACTTGATCTTAGTCACGTACGATTCTGTTGCAGCTGAATGTGCTGAATGTTTCTAAGAAACACGGTATCACTGTACCAGCGCATCTTAATCTCTTTGAATGCAACGTTCCTGCGTTAATTTCTTGTCATATATCCGGCATGGATTCTACAGGCGATATTGACTTCTTTTTTTAATTTTTATCTTTTTCGCAATATGTTATTTTCCGATAAACTTGCCAAGTTGTGTTTATTTTGTATATCTATATACGTATGTGTATTTGATAAAATTTACTAGTTATCTTATGTTTAAATTATTGATTCATACATATATCTGGTATTGGTAATAATTTTGATTCGTTGAATAAATATGTAGAATATGTTTCGATAAGTTCATTCTAAATTAAACTAGGGCAAGTAGAGTCGATAACACGTGAAATAAATATATTCTTATACATAACGTATTTCTTTCATTTATCGTATAATTTTTCACGATTTCTTGATTATATCTTCAAGATATAGCGCATATTAATAGGCATGGTTGATCAAGAAGTAATCCACGCGACCAATAGACCTTGAGCTTGAGCCTTCCTCTTCTTACGGCATGTGTATTTTCACACTGTTCGTTAAATGAAATATATACATGCACTGTTTCTCAAGTAATTATTTAATAAAATCATGCGAATGTTTCTTATTACATACAACTGTTTCATTTGCACCATAACTTGACAACTTCAGTAAAAATAAATATTACACACAATGTGTAATTATTTTTATAGAAATATTTTATATAAAAATGTACTATTACAAATTTAATACTCCATCATTTCGTGTATATTAATAGTGCTCGCTTAATACAACACATATTTCAGTGGATATTTTAAGACAGACTTAATAATTCTTAAATATAATTTAATTGTTGTGGATGACGCTTAAAATTATCCGTTTAGTGAAAATGTCGTAATATAAAACCGTTTTAATTAAAAGAATCAAATCTTTTATTTGTGTTAAAATTTCAAATGTACGTATATAGTACACATTTTCACAATTATTAACGTATCTATAGGCTTCATTGATAAGCAAAATTATAAGTCAAGTAAATAAGGAAATGAAAAATCGATCATTTCATAAAATCGCTTTTTCATATCTGTCCGTATTTATATTTTCGCCTTAATTCTTCCTCTCTCTCTCTCTCTCTCTCTCTCTCTCTCTCTCTCTCTCTCTCTCTCTCTTTGGTTCTACAAAAAAATTCTTTTATTAGATACATTTAATTATAGTTATATGATTTATATTATAACTTAAATTACATTAATATAATATATAATGATAACATATTATTATTAAAATAAAATGTTACAGGCATGTATACCATGCGCATGCTAGATAATGGTAACAACAACGCTTCTGGTCCAACGGGAGCAGCAGCCTTGTCAGGAGTTCAGACAGCTGGTGGTACGACCTCTTCGGCAACAGGAGTTACGACACTTCCGGGTGTAACAGACGAAAGGATGGATGCATCCAGTGATAGTGCTGTCAGCAGCATGGGCAGCGAACGTGTACCATCCCTTTCGGATGGCGAGTGGATGGAAACTGGATCTAATTCTAGCCATACACAAGCTGATTCTCATTATACTATGGATTATGCTAGGTGATTAAATTATATTGAAATAATGAAACAATTTCAATAGAATGTTATTTACCAATCGGACAAATTGATAAGTAATTCCTATATTTTGTATTGCAATCTCGCTTCTTGTTCGAATTAGCGTTATTACTGAAATTTTTATTAAATTCTTTTACATAATAAAAACAAGATGGTAATGAAACAAATAAAGTTTTGCAATATAATTTTACAAATTACAATAATTAATAATTGGTCATGTAAGATACGACTGTCGCAAGTTATAGTTTTTCTAAGACTATATAATTTTGTCGATAAATGAAAGTAAATGACGTAAATTGTAAATCATAATATTAATAATGTTTATGTAATTACATTAGTCATTTTGTTACTAGCAAATACCGCATGTCATACGACTGCAGCTATTCCGTTTCTGGAAGGAATGCTGGTTCTCCAAGATGTCAAACAGAGCGTACAATGCCTCCAGTTGCTCAAAAAAAACATCAGATGTTTGCAAAACGATACTTCCAGGAACAAGGAACTGGTTAGTTTATAAAAAAAAAAAAAATAATCGATACAATGTAATTAAGATTTAATGGATTTTACATCTATTTCTCATACATGGCAGGTTCGCCTCTCGGAGCTACAGCACATCCTACCACTCCAATGAAATATGAATATGAATCGCACACAGTCGGTGCTGGGGCACCAGGAAATGCCTATTCTGGTCCGATCGAGGGTGCAGCTGGGCCTCAACCTGAAATAAAATATAGTTGTAGTGTAGATTTCAGTCGTCATCAATCAGGTAAAACTGATTTCTTAGCTTCTGAATATTCATATCAAACAGATATTTCTTAGCTTTACCTTACAGAACTCTAAGACGATCAAATATTTTAAATAAAATGTATTACGTATTATTTAAGTAAGCGAGATGTGTCAGATATTAAGCATAATAATAATTGCTTCTTTTTTATATCATCAGGACGTTCAGCTATAGAACACGTTCATCATAATCACACGTACCATTTACCTGCAGAAAGTTCCGGATCTCTTCAACGTCCAGTTTCTCGTGACAAAAAAGGTGAACTGTATAGATCAAACTGGCAACATAATTGTTGCATACTTTAATAATATTATAATGTAATAATACTATATTATTAATTTTAATAATTAAAAGATATTATTAAAAATATTAATAATATTAATAACATTATAATATACTTTAATTATATGTAATATTTATAATCATCAATAGTATTACATTTGTAATCTTCGTTAATGTCTTTTTTAGTACGTAAAAGTGATAGCGAGGAACACCTAACTAGAGATGAGAAAAGAGCAAGGGCGTTGAACGTCCCTATTCCGGTGAATGATATTATTAATCTACCAATGGACGAATTTAACGAACGTCTTAGTAAATACGATCTCAGTGAAGCACAATTGTCTTTGATACGTGACATTAGAAGACGGGGCAAGAACAAAGTTGCCGCCCAAAACTGTCGCAAGCGTAAGCTAGATCAAATCATTAGTCTCGCTGACGAAGTAAAGGAGATGAGAGACCGCAAGATGAGGCTTATTCGTGAACGAGAATTCATGCTTATTGAAAGACAACGTGTAAAAGACAAATTTAGTCAACTTTATCGTCATGTATTTCAAGTTAGTATATTCTATTAGTTATTTATTTTGCAAATAAATTAGAAATTCGGCTTGTAAATAATATAAGTTAATAATTGGATGTATTATTCGTATATTAAAATTAAAAACAACTTTAATTTACAGTCCTTGCGGGACCCTGATGGCAATCAGTATCATCCCTACGAATACAGTCTTCAACAGTCTGCCGATGGAAATGTGTTGTTAGTGCCAAGGAACCAGACAAATCCTCACCATCCACGTCCTACAACAATGGAACCAAAAACAAAACCTGATCCTGAACATAAGGAATGAAATTATCAAGAAATCACGTTTTAAAACGTTTGGGAAGAGAAACTCTATTTTCTTCATATACCGGCTGCACTTTTGCAAAACGAACATAAAGGCGGTGCTGAGATGAAAAATCACTTACAATTTTAAATACCACAATGACGAGTTTGCGTAGAAAGCTTATTGCTTAATACTGATATATTTCACACATGTTCAAATAAATGAAAAAATTTTTCAAAAGTTTTGCAGAAACTCACATTGAGTCTCACGTTTCTTTACGACTGAAGAATAATCATCAAACGTAAGAAATGTCGATTGTACATATAGTTATATAGCATAAATAGATCAATAAACAATATAAATAGAAAAAAAGTAGACAACACTTATAAAAGTCTGCGTTATATTTTCTAATGTAAAATTTTTATTTATTATTTTAAACAACGATATCATTATGAGTTGATTTACAATCACGAGCTCATTTAAAAAAAAAGAATCGTATTATAAAATTTCTTAAGTGTCACTTTTTTTCTATTAAAATTCAAGGGAACACTATAATAATAATCCAATTAAAATAATTTTCTTACAATTCTCTTTTGTTATTTTTATAACACAAGTGTGTTTTAATCCTAAATGCATGTATATGTACATGTATGTTTTTTACGCACCGTGAGTATATTACATATACATATAGTGAGTATATTACATATACTTACATTTTTATAAAGGGGATTTAATGCGTTTCGATGCAGTTGTTTCAGTTATGAATATATATACATATGATATATATTTGATATATAACTGACGTAGGTGTTAACTATCTACGATCACATCGAAATGTGATTATTCAATATAATTCGTGTCTGTTAAATTAAATCACTTTCAAAATTATATAAACTTGCCAAACTTCATAAATATTTGCATATTTTGGTAGGAATAAAAAAGGGAGTTACATTGAGTTTGTTATACATAACTCAATAGGGAAAAGATAAAATATATCTGCACAAATATGCAATGCTAGGGAAATAAACATTTGTTGGACAACATGTTTGTAATTTGCAATGATAAAAAAACAGGAATGCAAAATTGAACTTGCATTTATTAAATTGGAAATTAAATGAAAGGAACAATTTAAATAATAAAAAATGTGTGTTAAAGCATCGAATAATATATATTGTTCTATGAACTGTTTAGTGTTCTGTACAGTAAACTGCTCCAAAAATGTTAAATTTCAGTCCGTTCAAATGAAATATTAACGATAAATTGTAATATAAAGTGGGAAGATATCTAGCAATTAATGTGACTATGTGGATACTTTTAATGCAACGTGTTGTACTGCTACAATATTAATAATAGTATTGTTTGAAACATGAACGAAAACATAACAAATACACATATTTTTATAAAGTAAGGGACGAATAAAGTTTAGGTATTTCACATTTGTCTTTGTATATATATATTAATATAGTTAGAATAATTTTCTATAAATATTATACATATATAAATATCGAACATATGTATTTATGTATATACATGTATATGTATAAATACATATATGCAGAGTAATAATTGAGATATATGTTATAAGATTATAAAACGAAAAAGAAATACTGTTTACGCCGACAATTTATAATAGTCATGTCTTTATTAACATTTACATACACAATTGTATTTATATTATTGGGTGTAGGCTGCCTTTACGTACTGTATTTAGCGAGTGGAGATCACATTGTTAAGAATTGCTGCAAAAAGAATAATTTACAATTACTCTGTTCGTGAATTGTACAAACGAACTAGATTTATACACCTCAATTCCATCTGATCACATTGTCATTTTAAGATCTCCTATGTCATTAAATTTCTATATTGTATAAATAAAGCTGAATAAACCTTTGGGGAAATTACTGTATACATTTTAATATAATATGTGCATGATACTTGTCCATCTTCATGCTATTTTTGAAAAATTAAGAACTTAAAAATAAAAATAAAACTGTGAAAGCTGTTACCCATGTAACTATAATGCTGATAAACAAAAATAATTTTTACAATAAAAATATTACATAATATATTTCTATATGCAAAAGTAATATAGGTTTTTTAATACGAACAAAAGTTGAGATTTTATATGAAGTTACAGTGTTATAGACCAAAAATATTTAGGATAGTCTGATATATCACTTTGCAAAACCCAATTTTGCCTAATATTACTTTATTTCTTTGGCTCTTTGCAATATATTTCTCTTATGAATATACCTCTGCAATATATTTGCATGAAATTATAATATTTATTGTTTATATACATTACATGTGATGCTAGAAAGCATACTAGAATAGTCATATAATACGTAAATAAAAGAATAATTTTCATAGTATATAACAAGAAAGTTAAACATCATATAAAAATTATAGTGTATAATTTATTGTAAACAATGTGTGTATATATGAATAAGTGACGAATATAAATACTTCTCCCCTCAAGGTTCCGAGAACTTTTACTAATTGCAAGTCAAGTTAAATGTATGTACCTATATATTCCCTTTTGCAAACAACTGTAAATAATTAATATGGCTAATGAAAAATATTAACAATTTATTTTATATATTATGATATTTACATTATTTATATATTTAAACATGTTTCTTTCTAATCAAATCGTTTAATGATTCTTTCAATGTAGTATTTTGAATATTAATAAAGTATCAATAGTTACCACGATATGAAATATATGTAATTGCAGAGAGTTGCTAGGAAACTGATGAAGTATTTACCAATGGCGCCTGAGGAGTGGTTAAGACTTATTCAAAATGCTACGAAAACTGCAATTATCCAAGATGGTAAGATAATTTAAAAATATATTAATGTCATATACTTAAAGCTTTCGTTATGTTTTGAACTTTTTTGTGTAAGAACTATTCAAAGATTGCCTAAATGTGAAGATTTTTAAATATACATTTTTAACCTTTAAAATGTTTAATCAATAAATACTGTCACTTGAAATTTTGTATTATACGTTTGTTATTGATAATGTTGTGGATTAATCTCAAACTTTTCTCTATAATTAAATTATGTATGAAAAATGTGTTATATATTATATGTAAAATTCATTTACATGTAATGTAAAATGTAAATGTGCTTTACAAAATTACCGATATGAATGTGCCTAGTATATGATTTATTTTTATTTCTTTTATCAGCTGTTTAAATGTTATTTTAACATATGTTGTCAGATGTAACTTGATATATATAATTACATATGGTTACATAAAGCAATGTTACATCTTCTTAAAATTATATCAAATGTAATGTTTTTACATACTTTTATATATAGGAAAAAGAAAAGTCCATTTTTTAATGGAAGATGGTAGGGAAATGGTAGAAGAGTACCACTTAGAAACAAATGTTTTAGTACGGAGAGCATGGAAAGAGAAAGGTAAACTTGGACAAGATGTAGGTTGGAAAGTAGAAATTGGAGACCCTGAACCTAGACAAAATAATATTGAAGTATATGGGATTCAGGAAAGTTCAAGTGCTGTATGTAAAGTTTATTTTACACAGTATAAGATTATATTATGTATCTAATATATGATTACCTATTTAATCTAAATACATGTTTGAATTTTCTAAGATATAATGAATAATAATCACTACCTTATATATCTTTATAATAGCCGTTTATTACAAGAAGAATTACAAAGACTGCACTTGAATGGCGCATAAGGAATTTGCCATACCCACAGAATGTATATAGTGTAACAGCAGAAGATGATAACACAATAACTGTTCGTACAACCAACAAAAAATATTTTAAAAAGATAATAGTTCCAGATTTAGAACGTGCTGGATTAAAAGTAGCACAAGACAGAATATCCTTCAGGCATCAATACAGTACGCTAATTATTACGGTACGGGAAGTATCTGTATTTTTAATACATTTACATAACTAGATCGCAGACTTTTATGCAATATTATATTTTTGTGAATATAAGTCGAAGGGCAGGATCTAAATAGTGATTTCATTTCATAGTGGTTTCATTTATTAAATATTGAGTACTTTGTATATTTTATATAGTTCTGTATATTATTCTATGCATTTTTGCACCTTTAAATTTTCTACAAATGCATAAAAGTCCGCAACCTATACATAACTGTTATGTTTATCTCTTTTTTGTAGTATAAAAAACCACCTGCACTTCTGGAGTTGGAAAAAAAGATATTAAATGAAATATTACAACTAAAAGCAAGAAAAGATGGTGATGTACAATGTCCAACAAGCTAATAAAATCTTTTTTTCTAAAAGTATTTTTCTGTTTTGTTTGTCCACAGTCATGTTTAGAAAATGAAGTCAAATTAAATTTCACATTATAATACTTATCATTAATATCATATAAATTAAACGCATTATTATATATAATTGAAAAATTGATTGAAATAAAAATTTATTGAAAAATTTATTTAAAAATATTAATCTATATAATTTTTATGCTTATAGTAATCAAACGGTAAGTATTTTATTCTTTTTAATTTGGTTATGAGAAATAATCTTTATAAATACTTTTTGTATGAAATTAATTTTTCAATGTAACGGCATTGCGCGCACGAAAATCGAGAAATCGATAGATCGATTATTCATTCATTCTGCGTCGCGAGTACTATCGACTGCATCTGGCTACTATGTGTGTGTGTCGTGTAAACTGTGTTAGTGGTATTGCGTTTCGGTGTTATGCTTATAATTCCGCATTATAATATCTAAATAAGCAAAGAATATGATGAAATCTATACCCGAGAGGCAAGTATTATTTATTTTTTATTTTTTATAATTCCATTGAGTTCAATGAGGCATTTAAAACTATTTATTCAATGATTTAAATCGGAGGTCACATTGCATAGAGGTTATGTTATGCTGACTTTCCTTGTATTGTTTTTAATATTTCTTTTCTAAGCGATATTAACGGTAGGAATCTAATTGTGAATTAAAAGATTATCAAATGTGTTCAGGTTTATCTGCTCCGTAGTCGTAATTAATACTAAATTTTTAATATTTCTAAATGCATTTACTCGATGCGGTTTGTACGGTAGTTAACTTATCGGTCGAGAAACACATTTTTTCATAGACGGTACTTTTTTTTAATATTAATATATATTATATATATAGATAGATATTAATATATAAACTAAAATACATTATTCCGATTGTATATATTAAATAAAATTTTTCAAATGCCATTATTGTTGAGTGTTAAATAATTTCAACTTCTGTTATCTAAAATTATCAAGAATGAATCCACATAAGTGCTCATGCGGCGCTATTTCTTTTTGTTTAATATCATCTATTTATGCTTATAATTGTTCAGTGATATGCGTACTTATATGTATAATGAATGTATATTAAATAGACGAATAAATAAATGTTTGTGTGTTTATATATTTATACATATTTTACATAATTTAAGTGTGTTGTATCTTTATTCATTATTATTATTTTCTATCTTAGGTGGTTGGAATATAAACCCTATGGCACAGTGATCAGTGGTACAAAAATTCTTCCCTTTAAAGTTCCATTGAAAGAGGTGAGTGTTCTTGTTAATAAACAATTGAAATTTGTAATTAAATATACGTTCCGTACCTTTCTCGCACATATCTTAACTTTCCGTTTCTAATAAATTTACAAACTGCAATGTTCTCGTCAATAAGTTTACTAATTATAAGTGGAAAATATGTAATATAGTTATATGATTTTTATAATTGCAATTGCAAATGTAATTACAAATTTACCGTTTAAGTATGTTTGAAATTTGATTCAATTTTTTTTTAAAGGATTTTGCTCAATATTTTTATTTATAGTAATTCAGATATAGTTTGTCAAAGAATTTGTTTCTTTTTAATGACCTATAACTTTTTTATGCAATATAGAATACGGTTATTGAAATAGTAATAATTAAAATATACAATTACCATCAGAATAAGCAGAATAAGATATGTATTACTCTAGAAATTTTGTCTTGTTTTAAATATTTCGAAATTTGAAGCTTAAAGTTTCTTTAAAAGAAAGTTAGAAAAATGATTTTCATTTGCAAATCGTTTTTTTAGAACTGTCGCTGTTAAACGCATGGTCGATGTCGTCGAAGTCGCTTTACTGTGTGTTTTTTTCTCTTACCTTTCATAGTAAATCAAACATCCTCTTCGCGGGGGTCGTGGCGGCTTCGAAGCTGAGATAAGATCGCATCGAATTCCAGAAATAGAGGATACAGTGCCGGTATCCATACGCGTTGGTGCGCCTCGTACGACTTAGGTATGCGTGTACACGTTCCCAGATACGTGGCACGGGCCACCGTGAAATCGATGCATGCCAGTGGTATAGAAACCATTTTTATTTACAGTAACATTGATCAATAAGATACAAATAATGAGACACGTGACAAATTAATATTTGAGTCCCTTTCATAATGATTTAATAAATGATAATTAGACTGTTAATATTTATGCAAATTTATTTTTTTTACAAATATGTATACAGTTACTCACATTCAGTGTAGTATATTACACATATATAACATAGATGCAGACAATATTTAAACACATATAGATAATATATATTTGTTGCTTTATATAAGAGAAGATGATTTAATTATCATGTTATATATTCTATGAAAATATGAAGCATTTATTGTAGCTTGAAAATATGTAAATAATTTTTTGTTAAATATTTCTATTGTACAATTAAATGTTATTATTAGAAAGAAATTGTTATTGATAGCACTGTATACGAATATGCAATTAGAAAAATGAAACCTAAATGTTGCACTTATTAAATACTAACTATTCATTTTCATTAAAAATAGAAAATGAAACTAGGAGTTGATTTAAAATATATATACTAGGTGTGAAAAAAATGTGTGTGTTCGTTGGATAAAAATTGGTTCTATACCACTGGTGTGGCATTGGGAACGAGGGAGGCTTGTTTGTCGATGGACCGTGTTAGTAACGGTAAGGTGGGAAAGGCACCTCCGTGAGATCTGGTATCGGTCCAAGCCAAATTGCTGTATTGTTGCATGTCCTGACTCCAGCGTAGATATAAACAAGCTTGATGTATGCACACACTCCGTTCGATACGCGCGGCAGTGCTTTTTGGATCGTGAATAGCCCAGCTCGATTGTTTGCCTAGTAGCTGAACAAAGTGCGATCGTATGCTCCCATGCTGGTTGCCGCTGTGTGATGTATGTATCGCAGTCGTGCTGTGATCTAGCGGCATTCACTGAAGTTTGTTGATTTTCAGGATACGTATACGTACGTGATTCAGTGACATCTTTTCTTCGTTTTTCTGCTTACTTTTATTAAGGTAACGGTTTCTAGATTGTATCTTTATATCGAAAGATCTGTAATTTGATTATGGACGATTTCGAGAGATACTAGAAAGTAAAAATTGTTTGATATATTAAACAATATCTTCAATTGGTACTGATGAATAATAGATAATGTAGAGAATGTCTGGGTTAAGTTACTTCTTCTTCAGCATCTTTATATTGGAAGATTTAGATTAAAGATTAAATCGATGGATAGTAGATAATCTAAAAAAAGTTTAGGTTAAGCCACTTTGATTTAGAATACTCTAAAATTAATCGATCAAACTATTATGGTTACGCAGCACTCGATATCAGTTGAGGGTTCATATACAAACAGAAGTATCGAATGAAACAATTTTGAAGATATTTCTCCTAAATATAAAAACTACCTGCCTTTGGAATTGAGAATGACTGTATAGAGACGTCCATTGTGGACTTGAGTGTTTTACAGATGTAACGAAAAGTGGTATCAACGGTGAATAGATTTCCATGTGAAAATCGGCGTTAGCAATCGGATACGCACGGCTGGAGACGAGTCAGGAGGGCACCGCTATTCCCGTTTGTTTCGAGTCATTTAATTTCCGTCTAACTCCAAGCGAACCGGTTTTTCTCGTCTACCAACGTCCCCTGGACCAACAGCGGACAGTTGCAAATAAGTTCGGAACCTTTTTGGCCGGGATTGACCGCTATGCATATAGGCGTGCATGCATACGCAAAATAGGAGGGTGCCCCGACTAATTGATTCTGGCGTCGCGGGCATTACATAAAACAAGTCGAAGCGAGGGCCAGGAATTGGAGTTGGGTTGATTGGGCCCGTTGCGCCGGCCGCGGGGGGCCACTCGTTAATAGGGCCCTGAAATACCCGTGCGAGCTCGTGGCCGCGTGTGCTTGTGCTCTCTCTTTCTCTCTTTTCTTCTTCTTTCTTCTCCTCTTCTTTTTCTCTCCTCTCCTCTCCTCTCCTCTCCTCTCTTTTCTTCTCTTCTCTTCTCCTGTTTTCGTGTTCGTGCTCGTGCTCGTGCTCTCGTACTCGTGCCAGCACCCATTCTCGCTCACCTCTGCGCCTTCAGACCGCACGACGGACCGCTTCTTCATCTTCTATAAGAACGTGTAACAAATATCGGCTCACACGAAACGTGATACCGTCTTCGCCGACACGCTGTACGCTTTCTACCTTTCTCTCCCCCTTTACTTTCTTTTCTTTTCATTTTTTTCACTCCGGACACCGTCCTCGATGAATTTAAGCCGATAACCCCTAGTCACCATATACATTGTAAAAGATGCGCTTTAAAGTCGATTTTAATTTTGGATTGAATTTCGTACGCGTGTAATTTGCCAAGGAATCGGTGGATGGAGGATGCTTGTCGAGGATCGTTCTGGAAGCTCTCTTTGCGATGCCTTAGCGTTAGGCTGACGCGGCCTTGGCTTTTAGGTTTTACCTTGTATGTACGTACTTGTCATTGTTGACAATGCTATTCTTTTACACGATCGATGCTATAATTCATGCATTTAATGTACTGCATCTCCTTCGTCTTTGGTTCTATTCCTGCAATCTTCAATCATCTAATCTAATCAATCGCTTGTTGATATTATTGCTTATTTAGATTTTGTGTCTATAGTTTCAGTTAGCGTTTATGATAGTTGTTTATTGAGGTTGAGTTTGTCGTATAAACTTTCTTTTCTTTCATCCTTTGCAGAAGGTTTTTATTATATTTATTATTATTCCTAGAAGGATAATAGAGGTACTAATAATTAATATTAGTATACATGCAATTGGTACTAATAATTAACCCTTAGAGTGCTGAATACTCGGAGCCGGCGCTGACGATCGCTGTGAACTGAATACTTTTTCGCTATACTGAACTCTGTTGATTGACTATTCAAAACGCAAATCTTAATAAGTTATAGTAATTCTTTTGCACGAAATTAAATGATTCAAGAGCGTTATTTTTTAGTATTAATTATCTATTATAAACATTGAAATTTACAATAAACTAGAATTTGGGTAGTAAACTAGAAAACTAAATTTAGTAAATATTATACAAGTTAATAATTCAGGTGTGCGTGAAAAATTTCAAAACAATCATCGATACATAATCCGACATCGCATTTTCTGTCGTTCCTTCTCTTATTTTTCACACAAACAACACATTTTCTTCTTGATAATTGTGTTGTGCCGGCACGATTATTCTACCAAATGTCCAAATTGGACAAATTGTGAATGCAAAGTATTAAATAAAAAAAAAAAGACAGTTTCTTCGAACGCGGCATTAACATTGAAATGCATTTATATTTATCTCGCACAAACGTAATAGTATTACTTCTGCGTAGGTGCTCGGAAAAATTAACAAACGCATATATGCGTCCTTAGTCCACAGCGATGGCTTTCGCCAGATGCATATATGCGTCCTTAGTCCACACCGATGACTTTCGCCAGACGCATATATGCATCCATAGCACTCTAAGGGTTAATATTGGTATACATGCAATTCTTATATATTCGTATTATAATCAGGTAGTTTGACTAATTCGAACGAGGGTTGTGATTCCTTCCATTAACAGTGGGAACACATTTACCAATATTTTACTCGTTATACGAGTACGAGTAGTCGTGCCAATTTATTAGAATTACATAATCAAACCATTTTTTGATCGAATTTGCGATAAATTTAATATTTCACATTTATCCACTTAACTCTGCTCGTCTTGTATATTACGAGTTTCATAAGGCTTATTTATCGTGAGAAAAGATGCAGCACGAAAGATAAATGACTAAAAGATGAAATGATAGACATGGTTATACACGTGTTACTTGCAGTATGTCAGCAGCGAAGAATATTGAAATGTTTTCATCGCTCGTGCCGATGTTTATCGCTTCGAAAGTTCTTTTTTCGTTTGCATTTCATAAAGTGGGTGTAGATACTCGCTATGCGAATATGCGAATCTTTCATTCAGCACGTTGCCTTTTAATATTACAGTGAAAAATAAATATAGGGTAGAATGCTCGTTATTAAAATTAACAACAATCGCACATTTAAAATCAATTTAATGTTAATTGAATTAGTACTATTGAAAGTGGGATGAATTGTATTGAATGATGGATAGATTAACAATAAAGTAAAATATGTATAGACGGAGATAAATTTTCTCATTCTTTAGCACAAAAGGAATGATGTAAATGTTGGAAATCAGAAGGCAGATAGGCGCACACACACACATGCATACATATCGGATCGTATAGTATTCCTTCATTCTTACCATTCCATGCAGTTCAGTCAGAATACCTGAGATTTTCCCCTGAGACCGTTCAACCGCAGTAGGCAAATTCTGCATGTTGAAGAAGAATATTAACTTAAGTTCAGGTTGGAATCCACTGGAAAATGGATAGGTTGTCTTCGTGGGTGATATCTGTATTTCAACCCTTGGAAATCTTTAAAATTCAGATCGCTATCGTGTTAACTTCTCGGTTACATTCAGGCTAACCACCCTCGTTGTTTTCACGGAGGTAAAAGTCACTTTGCTTTGTCTCGAGGAATCGTGATTTCGTGTATTTTGTCACAAACCTCGTGTATTACAGGAGAATATGATTTATCTATTTTATTTATTTAAATAAATCTGTGCTGGACGTATTTTTCCTGCTGCAATAATTCATAAATTAATTAGATTATTTCAGATAATAATTATCAGTTGTATCGGTTGAAATAATTCATAGAAACGGGAATGAATGTAACATCAGTCACGAATCTTCCTTTTTCCTTCCTTCTTTTGAGAATTATTAGGTTGTCCGAAAAGTTACTTTCTTTTTATAAGAAAATAATAGATGCACAATGCTTCTTAGTTTCTATATTAGCTTATTGAATTATGCACGAGTATAATAATAGAAATAGAACGAAATGGATCGTACCTAATTCAATAAGATAATATAAAAGAGAAATTGCTGTTCATCTATTATCATCTTATGAAATGAAAGAAACTTTTAGGATAACCAAATACTTTCCAATATTCTGTTACTAAACTAACGTAGCTTTTATTAGTTTGTTCTACTGCTTTAATATAATTTGATTTGAAAAACTCCATTCTTCGATACATATAAATTAAAGAAGCACGCTTGACGGATGATCTATGGTAAAATTAGCATCTTTCTTGTAAATAACTTTGTAACGTGGATACCTTGAGAATGAAATCTCCGTCAATATTTATGATGCGTACCTTTCTTCCAGAGGAATTCATGTAGATATACGATTTAACATGCTCGATGATTTGTCTGATTAATAATACAGGCTGTAATAATTCATAAAGTTTTTACACCATGCGATTTGCTCGTAGCCGAGGGATCGTCGAACACATAAAAATCGAAGAAACATTAAAAATCTTGAAAATTACGCGTCGAAGACATCGAATTAATTTGTCAGGCATACCGAAACCATCATTCACCGCTGCCATACGTGATATTTTGCTAGCGCATGTCGCACAGCACTGCAAACATTTTTTTCAGATATGATTTATGAACAAGTCCCTGGCAAAGTTTGTAGTGAAGAATGTATTCGTGTCATGGTCCGGACTTCGTGTTTCTCGGACTTTTTGGCTTTCGTTTCGTTCTTCTTCTTTTTTCTTTTTTTTCTTTTTTCTTTTTTTCTTTCAGCGAAATGTTAAGTAACGGGCTTCGACGTTGGTAATCGGTTTGTTCACTGTCGGAAGTAATAAACGGCGGTATTGTGCCTTGTCGTAGACGCTAATCTCGCGGGCAAACACACGATTTCATGGTGGAGGAATTATGGTTGTGCGCAACTTTTATCCCAAACTTTCGAAATCTGTCCGAATACAAACATCGTGCTGTCCATTTACAAATCTATGACGGACAGGAACTTTAACTCTTCTGATATTGAATTGCCGAACATTTTTTGACACCTAACATTTTTTAATCGCTAAAATCGGTGTCCTTTTAAGCGAGAATAAGGTCATACTTGATTATACTAATGGTATTTTAAAATCATGGCAAACTGTTAAATGAGTGATTCTCTCGTTGTGCAATTAATCTACTGAATTAAATAACTCACTTTATTGCAATCGCTTCGAATTATCGAGAAAGAAATCGTAAAAATATGAAAGTATTTTGAAATTTTCATAAAAAATTTTCTTCATTCTACATTGTCTGTAAAAGCAGGAAGGTCTGATAATAACTTTTTTATCAATATCGTAATCTATCTCGTGCACGTTATACAAAATACGATTATCAGCTAATGGTAAATGAAATCTAACAACTTCAATTAATACATCAGAAGAAACAACTCGAAATTTGCATGACATTGTTCGAGCCACGTTAAATCAACAATGCGTAGATTTACTCGTTTTATACCACCTGCTCGTTCGACACTCGAGTGGATACATAATTTACCACGACTATGTTCATATAAACATGCTCAATCTCCGAAGAGCTTTATTTATTTAGCCAGTATTCACGTGTTTATTAATTCCCTCGATTTTTCGATTCTGCCCTATTCTTTGAACAGAGATCTATTGGCTTGCAACGAAGTGGACCTGATGTCCTATGTTATTAAACGATGGTAAATGTTTGTTTAACACTCGTGATGCGAAACGATGAGTACAATTTCCCATCTTCCCATAGCCGTAGAAGGGAACCTCGCGAAAGGGATGAACGTCAAAGACTGAGCGAAAGAAAGAGAGAAGGAGACGGCGATTGTAATTTATGCCGAAGTTAGCGAGCAACTTCGATGACTTTGTAAAATATTACTGATCCCCGTTTCGGAGATCTTATCTGGCTCCGACACCGCGCTCCGTTTCGTCGGAACGCCTTCTTTCTCTTCTTCTTCGTCTTCTTCGTCCGCCTCTTCTTCTAGCAGGCTGGCGCCTGTAAGGGGATCGTGCGTCACGTCGAGAGACCCACTGCGCTACAACGATTTTGCTCTCCAAGTTCCACGACGATCGACACCGAGAAAACCATATAAACATGTCATTCGTTGATAGAACTTGTTCGCCTTACATAGCTCTTCTCTGCACTGTCGCGAATCTCTATACGCAATCGTCGTCGAACATTTGTAGAAATCGAGCGATGGCTGAAGGGACAGGAGATATCGTAAAATAGTTTTATGTATTGAGAAGATCAAGTTCTAATATTTTCGTCTGCTAGTAAAGAAATAAAGCTGAGTGGAAGTACATGTAGCTAAACGAAACTTTAGTTAATGCATGATTCATGAAATTTCGACTGATTGAATCGATTTGTTTGAACACGAGCTTCTAGTACGTGAACGAAAAATCATGGATATCGAGGGAAATAGCGGGCTACTGTTCCAAGAACTCCAATTAACCAGAACTCCAATAGAGAATACTGGGATAAAATGAGGAATGTAAATCGTTTTATTAAATTTTGTATATGAGTATATTTCTACCTGAACATGGGCAAACATTAATTTCTTCAAGATCATCTACAAACTTTTATATATAAAATATATAAAATATACAAGGTACTCGTTATAACTTTTAATAGATATAAAACAAACGTCTCTGTCTAACTTCTATTTCTTCGGTTGTACTCGTAAAAGTATAAATTTGCATAAAAATCCGTAGATAATCGTATGAACGTCTGACTACACGAAACATGATAATACATAAAATGACACCGCTATGTATTCGTACGAGGGAAAGATTCCGAGTTTTATACGCGTCCAGTGTAAGGATAAAAAAGGCAAACGTTATAGAGGGAGCTGACTCGGTGACTAACGTGAAAGTAGGTAACAAATTGACGAAAAGATAGTAAAAGTTTTTGTCGGATCCCAACGCGGTCATCGCGTGGTTCCAGATGTGGGTGCCGAAGGGGGTGGTCGAAACATAGGATTTTAGATGCCGTGAGGTAGAGCGGAGCACGCCGCGGAGGACACTTTTGTTTCGTACTTTAGTGTCACGCTGTCCCATCCATCGCGTTTCATCAGATATGGTAGCTGGGCCATAGCCTATCTCTGCTAGATGAGATGGCGAGTGTCCATCTCGAGGCCCTCTCTTTCCGGGAACCCCGCGGAGTAAAGGAGATCTCGCAGTAGCCAAGCTTATCTTCCTGCCCCATCGTGTTTCGCCGTTTCTCTTATTTTGCGAGCCATCGTTACGCGCCGTATGTGGGTGCGTGTGGGGCGTCTGTTGCATACGCGTGCAACCAATCCGCCTGGTTGATGTTTACCTGCTCACGGATATTGCGTTCTACGAAATCATTACAGAGGTGAAATCATTACCTAGAATTTGCTAAGTACTTTCTTTTCATAATTACGCTACTATGTGTATATGTATTGTTTATACGTATCTTTTTTTTACATGACTCTAGGAAGTTCAAAACGTTAAAATATTGCGCTCTTAGAAGTTAAACCTTTTCTTTTTCTATCTTGAAGGCTTATTCTGCTATTCAGGTATTCGGTTATTCCATTAACTGGTTTAATTAAAAATTAAATAGTACAGTGGATTACAAGTTAGTAGACCTAGTTAGGCAAAATTCAATTTATAATATGCAGCGTAAAAATTGTACGATGCATATAAAATATATCTGTGTGTCTGATAAGTAACTTCTTATGTTCAAAATACTTGATTTCATTAGAAATTGTGGTTGCGTCGGTATTTCGCGCCGGTATCTTAGTTTATAACATTAGGCTGAATGCAAGGACGTAATATTTCATAACACAAAATTATTGAGTTTTATAATACAAAAATAAATCCTTTGGTATAATGTTCAAATATTGCATATAACAAACTGTGCATATAAAAATCCTTTATTTTACTTTACTTTGATCGACTCTGGCCGTTGGACAGAGATAAGAAACCCGCGGTTTCCGCGGTATTCAACAGTCTGATATAAATTCGTCCAAAGAGAATAGATCCTGGAATATTGCTTGGATATGTAGGATCTTTGTCCTTTTAACGTCGAAGTCTTACCATTCCACCTAGAACCATTCTGGGATGTACCGAGTGACATTCATTTAAACAATGCTATGTGCTTGTGTTCAATCGTTAAGGGAACATAATGACATTGGCTATACGTGTGCTGGGGACTCCCTTTAATACAAACGCATCGAATAATGGCTTACAGACGTCCCGTAAGGAATTTCTCATAGACCGACGACGATCGTTGAGAGGCAATCGTGTTACTTTTCTTTTATCTCTCGACTCTCTCTCTCTCTCTCTCTCTCTCTCTCCTCGTCCACTTCCATCAGATTCGCGTTTCTTATATCCGACATTACTATATCCGCTGGAATGCAGCATCCGTTTGAATTGTAGCTACAATACGCGTATAGAGAGGAATGAGTTCGACGAAAGAGGGGGAAGACAGAGAGAATGGGGAAGAAAAGAACATTTGTGAATTCGGTAGTTTGGATGTCTCCGATGCACTAGGGTCTGGAAGACGCGGCAGTGGCTTTATGCTTCTGGTACATAAATTTCTCCTGAATGGCGCGCGTATGAGCCAGCGCCCACCGTTCTGTTCTACCTGCCTCTCCTTCCATCCCTCTTGCCACAGACATTTTCCCTTGTTTCCCCTCTTTGTCCTTCTTCGCGGTATCCTTTCGTTTTCGTCTGACTTTCTCCTCTTCCTCTATCCCCATCTTCGGTTAACCCTAGTTTTTCCTCTTTCTTCCCATCTTTCATCTGAGAGTTTTGAGGCTTTCACGGATCGAGTTACCACGGTTAACAATATCATACTTAGCACTGTTGTAGATGTCTTCGTTGCGTTCAACACTGTTCCAGACTTCTAACTATAAGTCGTGTCCAGGAGGGAGAAGTTTGGAACTTTCTCCTCTTGGACGCAGCTTGCGTCTCGAAACCTCAAATGGTTTTGGACGCAGCAACGTTATCTACAACAGCGTTAAGTGTAACATCTTTCGTCAGATGCCGCAGCGGCACGCGAAGAAATTGTCAAATTTATAATCTGTTGGCTGTTTTCCTCCACGTTATTCCTTCACCGTCGTTCCCTGATTTGTTCGCGACAAGGGAAACGGAGGTAAACGGTGTATCGTAAATCTGCGCGTTATATCGAGAAAATTGGCGTTTAGGTACATGCGATCGCCTACAAACGATCGAATGGATAACGTTGGGAAGTAATTTCGTTGATCGAGTACATGCGTGCTTGCCGGCTGTTTCGACCGCAAAAATCAACTTCTTGGCAATGCGGTCGGATAGAATGCGGCACCGATGGGGATGACAAAAGTGGGCGTATATTTGGGGATGATTGGTGCGGTGCCACGAGCGCGTACGCCGCCACTTAAAAGATCGAAAGGAACTCCTTGCACGACCTGCAAAGAAAGGCTGACGAGGCGGAGTCGTTCAGCCAGGAAACAAACATTTGTTTAAACGATCCCGACAAGTCACGGTCGTAAATACCTGCGAGTCGTTAATCTTATTTTTGGTCGTGCCGGCTTGTTCGTTAATGTATAATGTATTCTCACCCCTGTAGCTAAAACAATCAACCGGACGGACCCAGGAATCGCCGGTGAAAGGTACACCAGGGAAATAACGCCTGTGAGTGTAATACGGATTAGGTGTATAGATTATAGGTTACCGAATTCATCTTCTTGTCGGCGAAATTGATTCTTCGGTCAGTTTTTTGGCTGAAATTTATGACTGTCAGCTGGATGTCCGTTAGGTGCTTGGCCATAATAGATTCCTTTTTCGTAATGTCGTGATTTATTTGTCGAATGGAATTTTAAAGCTTCGAACGTTGATTTAACGAGGTATGAATTACGATTATGTGGATTAAGATTGATTGTTTTATAATTTCCAGTTAATAAACGAAGCAAAGAGTTCTTTGTTCGGATACATACGTTTCAAATTTGTTCTACACGCGTCCACTAGTTTAGCATAATCGATTTGTTAAAGAAAAAAGGAATAAATACCAAACGTTTCGACATTTCATTCGGGATAATTTTAAATGGTTGTTCTATTCGTTTATAGAACAATGTGAAACGAGTTAAAAGAATTATTTGCCTGTTCCTGAGCATAAGTCACTATTCGAAGTAGGAATTCCAAAAAAAGTGGTAGCCTCCCAGCAGCATTTAGGTTTGTCGGTCGGTTGCCATTTGTCGTATAGGAGGAAAGACCACCGGAGACAACGAGAAACAAATTCGAGGAACAAATTCGTAAGACAGCAGACGTGAAGGATCGCGAACCTCGGCTCGTTCGTCTGGAGCGAAGAGAAGAGCGGCGGGACCCCCCGAAGCGTGCGGACCGCCCCGAAAATATTTTTAATTTTATTACTGCCTGTAATATGGAAATTCTGTGGTCGCGGTTATCAGGTGTGAATTGAATTATAGCGATTGCCGACGTGGTTCTATTATTTATGTCCAACCAGAAACACGTTCTCAGCCGTTGAGCTGCGAGCTTTCACGATGCCTGGTGATAGGAAACACACGGTGTCTAATGGCAGTCTATAAAGTTTCGTGCCGAGCCGATACTAATTCGTTATCTATGTACATACTACACGTAGAATGGCGAAGGTATACTGCCATATCAGGACGTACAAGGTCTGTAATTAATTCCTAAACGCTTGTACTATCTTTTTTACGATCGAATAAAAATGTCCTTGTCGATGGAAAGCTGATAAAAACTATGGAGCCCAGCGTGACCATGATATACTAAATTTTATGGAAAATGACAGGGTCCTTTCTATTCTCCTCGAGAGAATTCCTTCTTCTTGGGAAAGTCAAATAGGACGGTTATTTTCATACTTAACGATTTCTCTAGACAGACTGCACAGTGTGCTTTAATTGTCAGTTTATCTGCTGCGCGGATCTGTTGAAAGAAGCGGAGAAAAGATCGGAGAACAACACAGAGGGACGTTTTAAAGGACTCCCACAGCTACCGGTACCAATATTACTTGGACAATCGATCGCCACTACAAACACGATGGGAGGATTCGGAAGAATCATGGAAATTTTTGTTTCTCCCATCTTGCCGACAGAGAGCTATTTTTCATGTGGTTTTCACAGGTATCACATGGTTTCTAAACTTAGGTATAAATAATGTGACGGCGGCGAATTTAAGCAGTTGTCACATTTCAAAATATTGACATTGCATTGAGGCAAAATTTTAATAATAAAGTACAAATATTTTATTTAGTGTTGAAAATGAAAAATGAATTCTTTCTATGAATATATTTGTTCATATGCTTACCTGGCGCAGTAGATTTCAACAAGTAGTTATTAATCGATAACTGTCAATATATTGTTGCCGCGAAATTCCACGTGCATAAGTGAACGCCGAATTCTGTGATAATAATTAGGCACGCAACACAGGTGGTGAATCAATTTTCGACGGACCTTCGGAAAGTCGGTTTCATATTTGAAAAACTATACCTACTGCCTGCAAATGATAGAAAAGATTAATGGATTTACATTTCGTTTATTATTCGACTTCGATGGATCGTTTTGATCTATGCTAAACTGAATAACACCATGTTTATGCTTTCCATAGACATTTTATTAGAATTTCCGGCTACGATGAATTATTTATGATTCGCCTAGAAATTTTATCGATGCTATTGTAAATTCCTCTAATTTATGAATATTTTAAAGGAAATTCAAAATTATTCACGCGGGATTAATACCAATTTAAAATGATATAATTGATATGACAGTAGTTCGTACGAATTAAAAATTCTTCCCCTGTTGGGAATTTGCTTGTTCGACCGCAAGAATTTAAATGTCATAAGGCAAAGCACGGGTGTCGTGTGTTTCGTTCGGTGAACACCGAAGACAATATAATCGGTGGAAATGATTCGAGAATTTGATTGCGGGTGCTGCTCCCGACACGTTCCTTTGTTGTACATGTCTTTCTAGTTAGGATGACCCATTTTAAATCGCTTCGAATCGTTTGCCAAACGAGGAAGTAAGTGGATACAGATAGCGTCGCGTATATATCAGTTGGCGGCAGCCATATAGTAGTCTATATGGCGTTTCTGTACGATTCTATATAAGAAAGTATAACCGTTGGCCGCACTCGTGCAACGAAATGTTCTTCCCGCGAGTTGTCCTTTCTGTCTTCTCTCTATGTACTTTCCTTCGTCTCTCGAGCTTGCTCCTTGTCCATAAGAGAATTTAACAGAAATCGTCTGAACCGTTTTGTGCAACGGAGGTCGTTTGGTTCAGCCGGTGCAATGTTCGCCGATCAGAATACTTTTACAACATTCGAACGATCGTTGTTGATGCGCTTAGTCGTGAATCATGTTCCGCGGGAGTTGCGCGTGTACGATAATATGAATCTGTTTGGCTCGATTGTAAGTTGTTTATAGACTTTTTTAAACAGATTATGTATTTTTTAAAACTATTCATCAACGCTAGAACAACCGGATTTTAATATCTAGCTAAATGCTCTGCATGTAGATCAGTATATTTGAAATGCTATTAATTAAAGTAAATAAATCCATATGATTATGCGTCTGTTTAAACAAAAATCGATATTAGGTTTGGTAGAAATACCTGTATGTTTTCGGTAATTAGCGCGGAAAAATAAAATTTAAAATTGATTTGATAGTTCTATCGTTAAAGTATAATCCGATAGAACTGTAATTTATGCGTTATAGCGTATTTGCAAATTAATTCTATAGCGTTATTTGGGTAATGCTATTAATAATTTTGCGTATTATTTATAATTTATTACAGACTAACAAATTTAGATAACATTGTGAGAAAAAGATGCGCAAATACAATATAATATTTTGCAAAAATTCAATAGCCTAGTATATTTCCATCTATTGTGGCTTCCAGGGAAAAATATATAAAATTCGCGTGACAGTTAACGTGTTAATGGGTTAAGTGTCGTAACAAACGAATAAATTGATCAAGCGCGAATGCAGCGAAGAGCTTTTGCAAAAAGGAGATGCCGGCGTGCGACGTAGGCGTCTCCCAACGGTAGATATTGGTAGTATTTATTGGGAATATTTATGAGGGGTGCGCTTTCATGCTTTCGAGCCGAGTGGGCCGTAATACTTCGAAGGTCCTCGCCCCGTCATCCAAAACCGACGCGACGGCGTAATTTCAGCGGAACTGCCGTGAGAAATTTCACGAAAAGAATCGCGAAAGGCGTCCACGGATTTCACCGTGAAGATATTTACGTCACAGTACCTCGCTTTTTCTCTTTCGTGCGTGTATCAAGAATATAGGTGTGTGCAAATCATTATTTCCTAGAGAATATTTTTCATCGACTACCTAGTAGACAGAGAGAAATCTAAAAATGTCTAGTAAATGCATAAATGAATAATAGCTGTATAAAATTTTCTAAAGGGATTTTAATAATCCCATGAACTTAATTAATTGGATTTAGCTAAAAGTTACTTCGAATTTTTAATTAAATTTAATCCTTTTAGTTCTAGTTAAAATGAGCGAGTATAAAAGATATATCTATCTTTATATTGCTCATATATATTTTTTGAAAATAAAATGGACAATGATGAACATCCTATTATTTACATTTGTCATATTATGAAATGATATAGACAGTCATAATACCATGTAGATTAATTAACTGTGATATATGTTTATACTTATTGCAATATTGAACACATCATATTTTAATGTCTTTCCAAATAAAAAGATATCTCTCCACCTTTTAAGGTAGATACATATATCCTACCGATGTCATCGTATTTACTCTCGCTTAAATAAATAATGCTTAAATTAAATCTTAAATAATGTAAAAACGAGTGCCATTACTTTTTACATTGAAGCTTTATTTCTACAGTGCTCAAAGCTATCATTCGTTCATTTTCCTCTGAAAACACTTACATGTACCTGGTTATATAAAACTCTTTACTCGTAATTATAGCTACCGTTAAATCCTGATAATTATTACAACAGAGTAGGACAAGCGATGTATCGACATGACACGACATTTTGCGATTGTAGCTAAAGCAAAAAGAAGTTAGAAGAACGAATAGGAAAGTACCGGTGGTGGGAAGATGCACTCACGAAAAGGCTGCTCTTGCATGAGTTCGTGCGGACCGCCACGAAGTCTTACAATAGAGGCGCAGCTCGCCGGTCGATAATCCTGATTTAGTCGCGGTCGTATATTAGACTAAGGATCGTGAAATTGAATGGTGGAATCAGCAGAGAGACCGATCCTGCTTTCAACCAGAGGAAGCTGTACTATACTATGCGAAAAATAAACTACCCCTGACGTGGCCAGGGTTAGTAAATTTTACAGGTGGGCAGCATCCCACAGCTTCAATTTCTCCTTCTTTGCGGCTTCTTGCTCGCTTCTTCTCTTTCGCGTTTCTATATGTTCTCAACCTTTTTACTGTTTTACTCTTGAAATTCACGTTCGTTCAGTATTTTCATTATAGCATTAAAGTAATTTTCAACTAGTAAGCATTAGATTGTACAACTATAGTGTTGCCGATCTGTTGGTACAAACCGAACACAGATGAACCTACGTGAAAAAGCGAGTCAGGAATATAGAGCAACGTTTTTTCACGCGACGCTTCTTTTTCGAGAAAATTGAGTTTGAAAATTTGTCAAGTATACTAAAACTTGGCTAATTACGAACTAGGTATGCGTAAACGATCAACAGGAGATTATTCTATAATACACGTGAAAATAAGTGAATGATGCAAAGTGCAATTTTCCCATTTCAGGCACAGTTTCGAAGAAAATAAAGTTCGAACGTGTTTAGTTAAGAAACTCGTACACGCGCATAATAAATTTTCAATTTTATTTTTCTCGGGAAGAAAGCAACTTACGACAAGATTCTATTCTACGGTATTGACTTACTTTCGAATGTAGTATTACCTCCTACCGAATATCTGCTCTTGTTCAGTCTGGGATAAGTCAAGTTCAAGAATACTTGGCAAATTGTCAAACTGGATTTTCACGCAGGGTCATACAGAAAAATTGTATTGTATATTTTTCACTCCTTTTTAAATGTAGATTCATCACCTTTCGGCTTGTACTATCAGCACGGCAACACCTTGTATATGACTTCTTAGTAAATGTAATACGTGTTCATTGTTTCAGAATTTTCTTTTGTATCTTCTAAGTACAATTGTCTCGATTACACATTGATATTTATTTATTTTAAGATCCTAGTATCTTTATATATCTCTATGTGAGGTTTCGAACGAGATAATAATTCTTAAACGTTTTAGTAATTTCCTAAAATCATTCATGAAATATTTCTCACTTTCTGTAGGTATCTTAATGCTTATAACTTAGGATGTACGTATTTTTATATATATGACGCTTGTCAATCTGAGAAGTATGAACGGATTACTTGCACTTTCATAAGTTTGATGTGGTGCAACTACAACAGTGCTAGTCAACAATGGATTATTATGCTTGGATACGAAAGTTTTACCACAAGCCCGTTATTAATGCGACCGATGCTCATTCCGTACTCATCCGTAGATACGATCTCTCCGCCCAGTCAATCGGATCGCGGACTCTAAACCCGTAATTATCATTAGCCCACCCATAGCGAGTGCGATGCTACAAGCGAACGAAGCAAAGTTTCAATTTACGCGTTCATAGCTGTACGCTATCCAAACTATGTGAAATAGATGCGAGACGTGTGTTTATTCTTTTCGCTCCTTCACTTTTCCATCAAATTTTCCATTTTTTTTTATATAACTGATTTCACTCGAATCTGTCATGTGGTTCGTTTTATATCGTTTACTCCTTAAATTTAATTAGTTAATAATAAATCGGTAAATTTAATTAATAAAGCTTGAGATCATACAACTCGGCGGTGAGTGATCTAGATAACGCAGAAAGTGAATTTGGAGATAATCATGGTTTTATTTCATCATATCATTCTGCCTATATTTGTAATATATTTGTAAAATAAGGTAGAATAGTGCAATAACAGATTTAGAACAATGTTTTTGTATATTGTACGATCATTGTTTGAAAAGTTATGTATATTTCTATTATGATTGTCACTATCATCATCTATCTTTATTTAACAATAGACGGCAGCCAATCGATCATTCGAAAATTAAATGAAATTCGTGAATGATACTCGAGTTCCTCTTATTTGTTTCGGTTTTGTACACGTCATTAATTAGTTAGAAGATGACTGGTATTTTATCTTATCTTCGCTATAGATACGGGTCAATGTAATGTTGTAACTCTCATAAATGATGCAGCTACCCGAATATGCTTTTCAACGTCTCTTTTAAAGTACTTCGCGCGTGAAGATACAACTCACGTGCCAATATCCAGAGTTATTAATTATTCCCTATACACTTTCATTAGATAATTCATTAGATTTGTTTTCTTCTTTTTGTTTTAGGCACTGTGCAACAAGCTAGAGCCGGAAGAACGGTAAGTTGATTAGCATGGTAATTCGTCATTCGATTAGTTTGCATTTATTATATATTTTGCATATTTTCACACTATACTACTACTTTAATTTTATTCTCTTAAATTTCTCATGTAATAAGTACTTCATACGTACATGATAAGTTTTTGCATTCACATTTTAGCAAATATGTATTAAATAAGTAACGTTATTCCTCAATTGAGAGATTTTTAAAATTGTTAAGTCTCGTTACAATGCGAGTGAGCTCTCAAAATGTTTTCTGTAATTGTACGTAAAACGTTTTTGAGAAATTCGAACTACTTTATTTATTTTTTTTTTTTATTATTCTTTATTATTATTTCATTATTATTCCTTATTATTCGAATACTTTCATGAGCCAGTGTACATCATTCGATTATTAACATTTGCTAAGAGTAAAACTACATTGGAAAAGGTACTTTACCAAGTTCCTCCTGTTCAAGATATAAATCTGTCGAAACGCGTAAGGTGTTCGTTAATTGCTTTTAAATCGATTAGTCTTCTAATAAATTTCGATTTTTTAATAACTTTCAAACACGGAACAGGACGGTTGTTTATTTATGAGAAATATTTATTCGAGACAAGCGGGCCCGTGCTATCATCCCTGGTACAAGCCTTTGGAGAATTTGATATATTGAAAGGGATGGTGAAACTATTTGGGCCGACACCCCCGCTTAATACCGGCCCTTTAGCTCGGGACCAGATTCTTTGTTCCCCTAATATATCATCGCGTTGTCCAGATCGCGCCCTTGAAAAAGATTCTCTCGTAACACAGGCCATCGTGACAGTCGGCGGATTTTTTTGTGTTCTCCCCCTTTCGACTGTGGGATGAAGTTGTCTGTCTGTCTACAATACGAATAGGGAGAGCATTCTTTAAGAGTAATTCTTCAGACAGTGGATGCATGTTATGCGTATAACGTATATATATTATACATACATTATCTATATAAAATATGCACATAAAATAAATATAAGATTTATATGTTTTATATAAAACGTACAAAAATACATTATTGGCAGTAGGTATTAGAACGTTTCCTGATATTTAGTACAAATTAGATACTTTTCATTGTTTTTGTTTTCTTATGAACGCGTTGTTTCAATCATGTCGTATGTGTTTTATAATGTGTTCTGAATGATTACTGTGTTACTATTTAATGGACGATATAAATTTTTGTAGAGATTTTTTTTTATTTGTAACAATCGCAGTAATCAGTAAATGAAATTTTAACGTTTAATGTTTATAATTTGGTTGTATATATTTATTGTTACAGATTTACAACGTCGGTACTACTTGAAGCATTTCCACGGCTCAAGTACATCATCGACTTGACAAATACGGATCGTTACTATGATAAACAGGCAAGCTAAAATATTTGCAATATAGAACATTATATGTAAAAAACAAGAATCAAAATTATCGTTTAATGTCATGTGTTCGTAATTACTGTTAAATGTCGGTTTAACGTTAACCCTGTTGTTCTCTTCATTTCTTCATGTTTGTATCTCTTCGGATATTTCTTTGGGATACTAAAACCAATAATGTTTAAGTAGATAATCCAGATTCAAAACTAAGTTAAAGTATTTAAAAAAATATATGTTTTAAGAATATCATCTAAGATGATAAGAGCAGTATTAAATATTATATAATAAAATAGTGTAGTATCGTGAACGAAAGACCTAAGAGATATCGGACGAACTATAAACAATGTCGCGAGGAAGCCGAAGTGCCGACAGGCCCAACAATGTATCGTCGGTCCTTCAATCGAATAGTTTCGCGGAAAAGGCCTGTGTGACACTGGCCACGAGCGTTTGCGGAACACGTGCGTGGTGGGGCTAAGACAAAAGACAAAGGGATGCTAAGGGACAAAGATGAATTAATAGTCAATGTCAGTGGAGAAGCTGGAGAGAGTGTTAGTTGAGAAGCCAGAGATTGTGAATGGAGAAGTCAGAGAGTGCGAATTGCGTTATCGAGAAAGTGTGGTCCGCGTGAGAGAGAGAGCGTTGGATCAGTGGTGGTGACGAGAGTTGCAAATTAACTATCTAGTTGTCTAAATTATAGTACGTTATTATATGTAGTTCACGTTAAATAACCATCGTTTCCTGTTTAACACGTTGACTGCCACGCGTGTTTTCAAAGAAATCTTCGTTAGGCCACGCGTGCAGCAGTACCATCGATATTTTAGTAATGCGAGTCGCTCAAGCGGTGGTCTCAAGAATGATCTCTCGTTTCGTTTGTTCGCAACATTAAAACCACTAGCTGTTGTTGAATATAACGAAGGGAAGTCTGGTATAGATTATTCCGACCAAATGGTTTCTTATGCCACCACAATTAGAAAAGGAATCAAATGGTACAGAAAACTTGGCATTCAACTACTTCTGGGAATTTCTGTTGTAAACGCTTTGACGTGCAAAATTGCAACAAGGAAGGATATAAATATTAGAATATTTAGACAATTATTAGTTGCAAAATTATTAGGGTTGTCTGAAAATGCAAAAAATCCTTGTCTTCGACGCAGTCAGCATAAGACGCGCATGCAAACTATGTTATGCAAATAAAAGACGTCGAATGGACCGAACAAAGACACAAAAGAATTTGAAGAAAACAACTTATTGTCCAAATTGCCCCGACCAACCTTAGCTATGTATAGAATGTATAGAATGCTTTAAAGTTTTACATTCTAAATAATTTTTTTAATAATCCATTTTCGTATTACTTTTATAACAATTCATCAGTTTTATTATTATGGAATATTTTTTCAAATATCTACGACGATCCTTCGCAAGTAGTCAAATAAGCGACACCCGAATATGGGTTACGCGGCCTGACCAGAAACTTTGCTGACACCCGAATACGGGTGTCGTAGCAGTCAACGTGTTAATCCATTTATTGTAAATAAATTAATTGTAGTAGAGATCTTACAATAGAATTTGTCGTAATAATGGTACAAAAAATGTTAAATCATGTCCATTGATTTGAATATTTTTATCTTTCCGTAATTGAAACCGAAAAATGTTCGTCTTTTTCTTCTTCCTCCCTAGCTGCGTTCCTTGATCGAGCAGATATTCGAGAACGTGGCTCCTTTACACGGTTCTCCTCTTATCTTTGTTTATCTGTCATCTCTCTTTCTTCCTTTGGCTCGTTCGTTCGCACGCCTTCGCCTCTCTTTTTTCGCTTTACCCCTGGTTCCTTTCACGAAAGCCTAACGTTACGTCTGTGTCAGTCCGAGCTTTATTTGGTATTTAAAATTAGTCGAGTGCGTCCAACTAATTTGTACAAAGGATCAAGGGACGACGAGGGCTAATGAACTTATTATTAGATTTTTGGAATAACTGACTATCGACATCTCGATCGCTAAACTTCCATGTTCACATAGTGAGAGTGTATGTGTTTTTTTTTTTTTTAGGTCAGACCTGTCACAACCTAAGACCGATCAATTATATTAATAAGTTCTGGAGTCGAGACTTTTCTCGGTTGTTCCGTGTTTTTTTTTTTCTCCCTTTTTCCCTTCATGGACAGTCATTTGCTATGCGAAGAGGCCCGGAATCTATGATAGAAAATGCTTTAGAAATACTACAACGCTTTTGAGCATCAATGGTGCCGCAAGGTATCGGTAATTAACACGAATACCTTTTGCTGTCTCCCGCGTCTAATTGGAGCATATTATACCTAATGATATACTTAGTGGAACCCTTAATTTTTAGCCTGTGAATGGTGTAGTTTGGAGGAAAGAGGTTCATTCAGTAGGAAGATTAAATTAGTATCATGCATGAGTGTTCCTAAAGATGTTATTAACTTCTTTTAATATCTAATTTAAGCAATTTTATTCTCATTTTAAAAACACTAAAATTTACAAATTATTTCATTGATATTATAATTTGTTATTATCGTAATTTATTCTTTTATTTTAGATATATATCGAATACGTATAAGAAGTGGTGAATAATATAGTATTAAAATTGCTACAACCTATAGGTATATACGTTGATAAATATCAATGTAGAAGAATAAAGCATGAAAGAAGAAATGTCTATAGATGATGCCTTTATGGTGCATTTATTTTAGTTTTAATTTTTGATTTTATGAGATCATGGTATGAAGGAGAAATGAACGGAGAGTGCGTGTCATCGTTGTCAGTGTCATGTTCACCGATCAGTCAGATATAATTGGTTTAATATAACCAGCCGGACTTCTTTGACAGTGATTATCATTCTCTTATGGTTTCTTAAAATAATTATATATATTTGTTACTAAGAGGAATATTATTGGACGGAATTATCCTAATATAATTTTAGTAATTAATTCTTTTTCGAAAGCAAGATCAAACAATCGTTATGTACTTTTGACGTAATTTTTATGTAATTCAATTTGTGACTAACGATTATTTGTTTATTCTTGGTATTATTTTGTTACAGGAATTTACAAACTCTGGTGTCAAATATGAAAAAATTATGGTTTATGGCCGGGAAATTCCCTCCGTGGACTTGGTGAACAGGTAAGTGCAATAGAAATCGATTTTTTTTTTTTTTTTTAACAAACGCACATGTATTGATATTGATGTTACAATACTTTGAAATATAAATTATGTAAATGTTTCTTCAATTTTAGAAAGAAAATTTACTACTAAAAGGTATACCAACTATATCTATTACTAGTTATAGAATAATGAACTATCTCATGCGTGCGTTTATTTTTTCGTATACAGTGAAAGTGATATTACGAAACTATTTCTATTAAATAGGAGCTTGTATATAGAATAGTAATAGATACATTTTTTAAACAATCTATCCAGTTTAATGCCACGTGCATTTCGTATTTACTATACTTCCAAGTATTAGAGCGATAATTGTCCATCGATCGACCCTTGTTTCTTATTATACAGATAACGGTATGGTAGAAAAAATTATATTTCATCTTGTTCAAAAAACCTGAATCTTTTTCTCTTTTTTCTTCTGCTCCTGAATATGCGCAGCAAGAAAAATACGTAAAAATTACGATTGTTGTTTCGTCAATAATTTTGGTTTACTAATTTAGGTTGTAAAGTACTCACTATATAGCGAGTCGTATTACAGCGTCCAGGAAACCTTAACTTGTTGAACCCGAAGCAATGAATTTAATGCAGTGAATGAATTTAAGAATGGATTTAAGGATGAATTTAATAGAGTAAATTATGATGCCTAATCTTTTTGTGCTGTGATTATTAAATGTCGTAACAATTTAAATTCCACTTTTGTGGGATCTCTTTTTTTTAAACTGAGTCTTAGCTGTTCGATATTCGAAAAGATATCGTTTAACAAAGTTGTAAAAAACGATAAATTTTTCTAAAACAAAGACATCGAGTATATTTTGAAAACTTTTTACAGAACATTTTAGCTGTTCGATACTCGAAAAGATATCGTTTAACAAAGTTGTAAAAAACGATACATTTTTCTAAAACAAAATCATCGAGTATATTTTAAAAACTTTAATTTCTATAATTATCACATATATACGTAAAAAAATTCCGAAGTGAACGTGGAACTATTACAGACGTATGTAACATTATAAGCTACTGACACGATTCCGTCTCCGAATTCTCTCGCAGTAGGTCAGAGAACGACCTCGGAAACTGTGGAGTTTCTCGGCTCCCTTCGATCGTTTGTTTGAACCGCACAAAGCCTCCGACTCGATTTGTATAATTCGAGGATAAAATGGTGATTCACATCGTCCGTTAATAGCCAAGAAGAATGTGAACAACCAACGATCCTCATCGTGGTCGTATCCCGGACAAGGTAGTTTTTTGTTGATCTTTTTAATCGAGATCTGATGGCTCTGTACCTTGAATATAGCATGAATATGTAATTAAATGCATCCTTGATATACCAAAATATAGACATATGTTTTAATCAGTCGGTATAAATTATTTATTGCTAGTCCGTTACTCTCTAGAAATATGCAAAATTTCTTAAGCAAATACAGAGTTTTTACATTCTATTATACCGATCAGTTCGAGTCAATGTTAGACTTAAAATTTATTATATCACGTATATATTAGCGCAACTTAATTTAAAGTTTTACATGTTTGTGTAACGAGATATACCTAACAAAGATCACGTTATATATTCATTATCGTGTCGACAATATGTGCACTCAGGTTCCTTAAATGCGTTTGAATCGTGTTCCGTGAGGATTCGAGGCAAGTCGACTACGATGTACGCGCCGTGCGACAATGCACGTGGGTGTTGACGCTTCAGCAACGACGTCTTTATTTGTCCAGACATCGAACATAGGTTTCCACGTGTTCCCTGCCTTGTATTGTAAGACAATGCTCATATATTCCACGGATACAGAGAAATACCCTGACGATGTTCAAGGAGTACGTGAAGACATAGGGAAAGGAATCGGATTTTCGATACAACCGTATACTTGTCTTTTATCAACAGTTTTGGTTAACAAATATATTAATTTTAAATAAACAGTTATCTTTAAAACGATACTTATTGCATTTTAAGAAGCTACCTTTAAAAAGATTTCTATTCAAACGTTGCTTTGAATTCGTCAATAAGTTATACACAAATAAATTATAAATTACAATTACGAATCGTTGCTAGCTGTGAATCTTAATGTAATTGAGATTTTATAATTCAAGTTCTTATCTTAATAAAATGATTTTATCGCGAACAACATAGATGAGTCATCTAAAATTGTTTAATTTGGCCAGAACGATCAAAAACCGAATAATTAATAGCGTACTGATTTTTGAATTGCCTTCCGGATAACACGAAAGAGGAATGTGATTTATCATGTTTTTTCTCTTTCGTCTTTGTATGAAATTACATAAACAAGCCACAATGTAGTTAGTATTTTTTTTTTTTTTTCGTTTTTTAAATTAGCGCTTATGGCACGTGTAACACTAACAAGTATCGTACTTGGGAAACGAGAAGCGAAGGCAAGGAAGATAGATAGTGGCGAATTTACGTAATGAAGCGATCCATCCGGGTGGTCCCAAGCGTGAGACGCATTTCTCGTCATCTTGGCAATGCTCCCAAGATGGAGAAAACAAAGAGAGACGATGGGAATTTTCGAGGACGACTCGCAACAACGTTTGCTGGGTCCATGGGTCGAATTAACGGCACCGGAAGTATGAAGCAATACGCACACGTTCTCATATTATGCATACGAGAGAACGTAAAGCATCTTTTACCACCCACAACCGCTTCCCAAAACGTTTCTCTTTCATCTTTGTGCCAACACTGTCACAGAATCTCGTTTCTCGTATGGTGGACATGATACGTATCAAAATATTTGAGATGGGTTTATTCGACCCATATCCAACCACGAATTCCTTCAAGAAAGTGTTGCGTTTCTTTCAATCTCGACGCTGTCCGATCGCCTCAATTTACATATTACAACATTTATACGCGTAAAAGTAAAATTTCATTTTTTGATGTGAATATTCTACTCCGATTTCCATACGTTGAATATGATTGCTGCATATGAAATGTGTAAAGTCTTTCGAAATATTTATCGATGTATTGCTTCAATTCGGAAAATTTTTGTATACGTTCAAAAATAGAACGGCAAATGAAGTATAAGAAAATAAATAAAAGTATAGAGTAATGCCTATATTAAATATAGAAATTTTTGGGTGAGGTTGTAACTCCTTCTTCATTTTATGTTTATACAAACTTGTGTATTCATATATTCACGACATTTGCTCACATTTGCTCGAAATACATGTTTTACAAATATACACAAGATACCTATTTTTATAAATGTGTTGTAGTATATAAGGTATTTTGTTTGTGTTACCTTCCTTCGTGTTGCTATTATTTCCCACATGAATGAAATCGTGTGAAGAGAAAACGTAGATGTACCTACATCGTACGACGAATACTGTGATGAATAATTTCGACTTTCAAGGCCATTTTTCTATCATTTTTTTCAAGATTTACAATTATAGTGGCAAATTTTACTTTCTTTTGAAAATACGTAATCCTGAAAACTGGGTGAAGCAATAGAAACGACACGTGTTTGCTCGTATAAGCGGACAATAGTGGTCCTAATTGAAAAACAGTTAAGCGTATTTGCAGAGTACTTCTATAATCATACCATGTCGAGAAAACGGTCATACAAATATTAGTGAATCATTCACTTATCTACGACCACGAGATCCATGCATTAAACATGTTCAAACATAGAGAATTTCTCTTTATACTCTGCTACCAAATTCGTTTTTCCATATCTTTTGTACAAGCAGTTCGAAATGTTTAACACGATATGTACAATATCTTCGTAAGAAGAAGAAATAGTTTTATTTTCAGATATAAAAATCCTCCTCGAGATTGATCTTATGGATTACAATTTGTCTAGAGAAAGCAGACCACGTTTTTTTTCTAAATATAATAATTGTACTTTGTATGAATTACAATTTAGTTTCGTCGATTAGTCTTTCATTTTGTTGTCTTCAAATCTGAAAATTAGTATCGAAAGCGTTAGATGTTTCATACGAACATCTAATTATCAGCTTAAAAAGGGTGTTCCAGATTTTTCCAGCCAGATTTGTTAGGATCAGAGTTACTCTACAGAAAAGTCACTAGTTATATGAAATCGGAAAATATTATCTTCCTTGTTATGTATTCCCATTATTAATAAATCTTCCAACAATCTGTATTTATGTAACACTTTTGTCCTTATTTATACTCATAGAATATACTGACAAACCGTGGCTGGAAGCACCTGCAATACCCTATATGTGCATATTATGATGTTTACTCTTAAGCATTTTCCACAAGGTGTCATTCTAGCTATTCTGGGTAGATATTGTCTTTCCGGTGGTAATGGTTTGGTACGGAGTCGATAAGATGTTTGTGCTAGTTTCCCTGTACGAGTTTGGGGAGTTGGAAGAGTTTGAAGAGTAGACGAAGGAGCACATCGAAACATGTCGCGTATAATTCGTTCTAGGTGCAGAAATTAATGTCAAAATCCGGTTACTTGTCATAATTTCGGAATAATGAAACACGCGTTTTACAAATATACACGGATAATTAAATAATGAAAATAACTTACGCGAAGAGCCTGTACTATCGTCTGTGTCCAGGCTATCGAATGTGCTGTCTCCTGCTGTTATAGCCTCGTCTGTGGACAATGATTTTAGTTTAAAAAAATTATTTCAGGTAATAATTAAGTTTGTGAAACTTATCATATTACCGTATCTTTATGATTATATGTAATAGTTTTTTAAATGTTAAACTTTCACGATGTTTATTGGATGACGTATTTATGGTTCTTCGAGTTTCGAACGTGTTTTTGATAGTACGTCGCTCTTTGTTCCACCGTTTCAGTGAACATTCCAGTTTACTTCCTCGAAGCAGACACGACACTCTTGTAGAGTTTCCAGAAAGAAAGACCTGAACTTTCCGACCTGCTCTGAAGAAGTGAACAACTCGTACTATCAAAAACATGATCGAAACTCGTAGAACCACGAGTACGTTACATCATCATAGTGCCATTATTATAAGTATGAAATGTATAAGTATGGTTTTACATTATTGGTTGACATACAATTCAAACGACGAGATGCTAAAGCTACTCCCTGTCTTAGATCGCGGCGTTGGCTGAGTACTCTAAGTGGCGCAGCTGGCGTACGCAATTCTCGTCGGGTTGATATTGGAGTTCTTGGGGTTGCTGGGGTTGCACAGGCAGGCGAGCAATATTCGTCATAAGAGTCTTCAACGATTTGATCTACTGGTGTTCGCCATGATGCTTCTTGCGAGCTTAATCTTCAAATACCATATAAATGATGTTATAAACATTTATTTTATTTCATTATTTATTATCATCCTTGCCTTTTGACATGGGATGGCTTCCGGTTGACATCATATCTACATTTACATTCTAAACTCTTATCTTGCTAATTAATTCAATACATTTTATCATTATAGTTGTTTATATTATTTAAACGATATTTCGTGTACGACTGACACTTGACAGCACATACCATTTATTTTAGTTTGATAATTATTAATAAATCTCAAATTATATTTAAACGTATTTAAGACTATTTAAGAATGGAGTAATTTATTATCTGTCTATTTATCAAACATACGAAGTTTAACGTATATGTAACGTTTAACGTAACCGAAGATGATGAGTTAATTCGATATTAAAATTGTAAATATATGGACATACGTGACGTTTCATTTTTTTTTTCAAAAATAATTTATATTATATTTACATTCCGTAAGCGCTAAAACTGAATAACTATAATTAACGTGTCCTTCTAGTAGCTTCTAATCTCGTAATTAAAAAAGTTGCTACGTTAATAGATCAAGAATATTAATATGTTCTAATTTAAAAAATCATGTGCTACAGCATAAACTTAAATCCTAGTGAAGAAGTTATATTATATTATGCTTGCTCCTAAATCATTGATCTTATCTTTCTTATAAATTTTTAATTGAAAGAAACGTGTGGCGAAAGATGTGTTCCTTATATGAAGCTTTATTTATGATAATCGTGAGTAATTCATGAGACATGCGACTGACAAATTTAATCATTTGATAATTTTCTTCATCTACGTTTATGTTCACGTTTACGCTGAATACATTAATATTTATGTTTATATGTTCGTTTTATGGTTCATTAAAAATAGGTTACTCACTCATGTTCGTACGGATAACTGACAAAATCATCGGTGCATTCTTGTTTGTTACAAGAACACATAGCGTAGTAAAATGTGAATTAGATCATAAATATAATTTGTAATTTTGAATTTGTGGTCAATGTTAATTATTTTGTATAGGATAATTTAAGAAATCACATTTTGACAAGTTTAATGTTACTTTCAACTATCATATTTTTTTTACCAGCCGCCTGGTTCGATTGCTCATTCGTAAGTCTAAGAATTATTTTGCTCCCGCTATCGGTCATGATGCATTTAATGTTTAATAATTAATATCTGCTACATACTCTTGCACTTTTAAATTGCGAATATAATAATGTTTTACTATTTGAAATCGTTAAATAACGATTAACTTTTATATCAAGAGATTTATCTTGTTTTTATACAGCAAGTCTTTTTCCATCAAGTTAAACAGTAATTTTAGTAAGCATTTTTTATATTCGAATGATCTTTAATTTAAGTGCCTAATCGCAATTCTAGGTTCATTTTACATATGTATCAGCTATACATAACGTATATGTAGCGCGATATACGCGTGTACAAGACCACACAGCGTGCGATATTCAAATGAACTTCGCTTCTGCTGTACTATCATGCTGCCGTAAACGTCATTTCGCAGTTTCACGAGCATCTCCTTATTTCGATTGAACCGTGTGACATGTAGAACCACTGAAGCTTTTATGATTTCATGCAGACCAAATATTGCGATTTGCTGGCCAGCAGCTTCCTTTCGATGTTTTTGGTATTCGACCTAAGGCTTCTTTACATGAACGAGAGAAAAGATCCATTGTAACGTGTCAAATTTTGCGGTATGCAAGAAATAAAACCAAACGTGCAAAATCAAAAGTTGACAATAGAGGATATTTCTTATTATATGTATTACACATATGTACATTCAGTTTTTAACAAAATTAGGTGCAAGTTGTCTTTATCCATATTTAATTCAAGACATTTTTTATCCAGTATGGCTAATAATAATAATAATTAAACGTAACTACAATATACGTTATACAGTCACAGTCGTGATGTGATAAAAATATCGTAACACGTGTCATATGTGCATAAATTGATACACGAAGATTGCAAAATCTTCGATATTTTTCCGTGAAAAATTGATCACAGCTGAGAAATAATTTTTAATGCACGACAATTTACAAATATAACGTACTTATTATATTTATCTTCTAACAAAATTTAATACGTTATCATATCTATATATAGCTGATCTGCATTCGCCGAATAATGAATTTTACAACGAATTAATGAATTATCATCTCACAATATCGCCATATTACGTGTAAAGAAATTTAAGTTTAAATATGAAAAGATATTCATTAAAAAAGTTTAATGGATATACAAGGAAAGAAATTATTCCATTTTATATGTCAATAAATATCTTCCATTTAAATGTTAATAAAGTATTGGATACTTTCTTATATCGCCAGTTGAGAAGAATAATATTACTGTCGGATGAGAGATACTATAAAAGTATTATAATGGTTATCCATCCTACATAGTAAAACTCCGGTAAGATCGATTTTTCGGTAAAGATGAAAAGAATTGAAAGAACAACGTTAACGATGACAAGAACAGCGGCAATGATGATCGGAACGCGTTGATGATGCCCGGTTTCGATAGCTGGTTCTTTCAATGGGGAAATTCCAAGCGAGCAGGGTGCGAAGCGCCTTGTCCGCAGACACCTCCACGTCCACGTCGAATCTGTAATTCAAATTCGAAGTCAAATTAATTTAACGCTCGTCATTTTTCACATACCGCCGGCGCCACGGTGCGCGGATCTCCGGCAGCCATTTTTCGATATTTCATTCTCAGGGGGTACTATCTCTTTTCTGATAGATGTGTCTTCTCGAGGTTCGGCTATCTCGACACGGAAGAACGTGTAATGCCTACTTGAAATATTATGGGACATAAATTTAAATCTAAAAATTGTTTTAAGCAATCGAACAATTAGGATTTTTCATCCAAATATCGTTTCAAGCAGTCTAGAAATTTCAGTTTTTAATCTAAAAATTATAATACCTGAGAGAGGGGGGGGGAGGTAAGGGAGCGAGAGAGAAGAAACAAGTTAATACTATGTAGGATATTGCAAAATGCAATTAGATCTTTCTAATATCGTATAATTTAATTGATAATTAGTTTATGTAAAAAGAAGCTATATTGCATGTATATTTCATGCTAATTGCCGCTATTTACCGCATGTGCTCGTTAAGGAACTACGATTCGTAGAAATAAACAGGCTTTTTATTCAGTTATTCCGTTGACGCGTGCGTTAAAGAACTTGTGGAATTCGTATATTGAAATAATAATCTGAATTTATCTGTTTACATGAGTGAATTATATTTAACGTCTTTTATCGTCTGAGTTAGTTTCTATCAGCATACTGAAATACTTCGTAAATTAACTTGCATACGGATACATTAATGAAAGAATCTACTTTCATGTTATGTCAAAACATTTCTAAAGTTGTCGTATCATTCATCGACCGTAAGTATGTGTTTACACATTTTTAGAAGTAGCCATCCTATTGTTACACAGTTATAACACATTGACGCATTGTCAACATATAACAATTAAGAACGTTGAAAGACTTTGATGCTTAACAATTATTCTTTGTGCATTTGTTAATAATATTTTTGATCGTACATATATTCTATTAATGTTTTTCGTATTATAATGTATTGTATAATATATTAAGAATATTTTTAGTAACATATAGTATGTCTAGTGTTTTTATATATTTATAAATGTTAATATATTTTAATAATGTATACTTTAAATTAATTGTAATGCATGTTTTTTAAATTAGTTGTGTCGTATACGATCATCCATCAGTCCAGTTTGAAAAATTCTCGTCTACTAGCAGGTAACCATTAGATTTGAGGATACGTAATAAGTTACGCGCGTATCCCTATTCTTATAACGTATCGATACTGAACGACGATGGAAAGTAGTCGGTAAGTCGGTGAATGAGTTACCATTTGTAATCGTGTTAGTCTAATCGGTGTTATAGGAAGTCCACGTTAAAGGTAAAAGGGACCAGAGGCACTAAAACGGTCCTATTAAGCCTCTATAGAGAAGCACTATTGGGCCACCCTATTCTCACACAATGACGAGTAATAACTTTTCGTGGAACCAACCTCATCGTAGATATATTTAGGAGGAGAAATCGAAACGATTTCACGCTTATCAGAACAGTTTTCGTTTCTTTTGTTGGTGAATTTATTAATAAAGATACACTAAATGGATACAAAATAAAACTACTTCTACTAAAGGTTAATCGAACAAAGTCTTCTTCCAACGCATTATTCTTCAACCCATAAAGAAGTGGGCAGCGGAATAAAGCGTAAAAAGCACGCGAACGTAACATTGTTACGTAATAACATATTTGTAGATTCGAAGATGGAAGAATTTGAAGATCTGAAAACTTCGAAATTTAAGCGTGAATTGTTGCATTAACGTCAGCCACGCTGATCCTTGATAATGCTTCACGAGGATTTCTATTTGTAACGAAAAGAAATTCAACAGTTATCTTTATTTATATAAAACGTGCATATAAAATTAAGCAGCTGCGTAGATGCTTCATACGGATAATTTTAATAGCAACTACTTCCACCATAAACGTCGTTTCGTGCGATTTATTCAGCAATATTACGAATTACTTGAACGAGCTGGCCAATTTAAGATACCATTTAATCGAAGATTCAAAGATTTCAGCGTAAACGTCGTAACTGAAATGCAAGCGTGCGTAATAGCGAGATGAGAAATTAAAGTCGTATTAATATCAGGCTGGAGGGAGCAGAAGCAAAAGTCGAGATATCTCCGAGCGCGTTCGGAATGTTTCTGGAATCTCGACGGAATGTATAAGGGGAATGAACACCTTGCGATAATTTATCGAGTAGCCGAAGTAGGCTTAATCCGTTAATAAGACCTCCCTTTCCCGTTCTCTCCTTTTTTAACCGGACAGACAAAAAAGGGATGGCGACGCACGACTCCGCCCAATGAATTATTACAAGCGGTATCCTATCTTCGAATCTGCAAAGTTTCAGAGATCTTTTTCTCATCCTCCTTTCGTATCTTTTCTCTCTAGTATTTCCTTTGCTGTGCGTTATAAGAAAGAACCGTTCAATGAGTCTACAGAAATCGAACAATGACAGAGGAAAAATTTATTATTTTACATTCGTTCTTAATTTTAAACATAAATTAGTCTACGATTAACGAATTGAATTAAATCGGTGATAGCTTAAACGAAGAAGAAAGAAAACACATTATAAACCCCCTTATATTTTAACGATTAAATGAAATTTTTTAATAATCGATAAGTGCTTTGTTATATCTTATGTATTATCAAGAAAGATGAACATTTATTTTATTGGTTGTAAATTAAATTTTCAATTCGACGATATCGACGTATGCTTCAAGAACACAATATAATATGATAATATTTTGATCATACAAACCGTAATCAATTTTTCCATTTGTTAATGTTTTCCCGACACGTGGATTCCCATTCTTGGTGTATTCGTTGCAATTCAAGGTGTGTAACATTCACGTTCTTAAGCTTCATTACCATATTCGTTCGTTTGCTACGGAGTCCCTGCATGCCTATTACGCAGTTATTACTCTGTCACTTCTCCAGACCGGTTACCATATTTGAATATTGATTTAGCTGATTATTTTTTCATCAACACCATGGAAATTCGATCGCTATTTGTAGTTATTTTGAAAAATTATCAGCAACGTGAAAGTATAGGGAAGGACGCCGCTCGCTTTGCCCTCCTCCTCGTGTTCTTATTACACACTCTATGCATGAGAAACATCTGCAAACTTTTATAAAATTTCCCCCTATCATGCTACGTTACAATTTACGATAAGTAGATTAATCAAAATTGCAGGGACGATGATTCATGTCGTCTTCATGTCATTGTAACATTAATTTATGTTATAATATAAATTGTTGAAATACAGTTATCGTAAGTGTAAACTCCATTTGTATAGTTGTTTGAAATAATCAATGTATTTATAATTTGTTGTTACAACTTATTACCTAATAGGTACAAAGTATAAAAGTTATAAGAATACATATAGTATAGATACTATATAGTATCTACACTAATTTATAATAATTTACGTTCTTTCAAGTAACTTCCATTAATACAAATAAATGGACGTAATGCAACTTACGTTGAGAAACAACTTTTTAGTCACAGACTGCAATATAATGAGATAATAATTGCAGCTATATGATAACAGTAATCGTAAGAAAAATTCTCTGCAAGTTAAACACGTATCTAGAATTTTTTAAATTTTGTAATGATTTTTCAAGAATTATCGTAAAAGAAATGTTAAAATATGATGAAAATTAATAAAATTCTTCGGAAGAAAAAATTACATTACATTTTTTCATTTCTTTGCCGTAATCAAAATTTTATTAAATTCGGAATACGCGTCTTCTTGATTTTCTAAAGGTAAATATATGTATTCTTTTTCCTTTCAGATTCTTTAAAACGATGGATGATTTTATGTCAGCTTGTGGTGAAGGTGAGTCTGCATTACATCATACTGGCTCTGTATATTCTACTTGTAATATCATCAATCTTGTCTACTATTATTCTAATATCCTACATTCCAAATATCTCCTCTCAACTCTTTATTCGAAAAATGCTTCAATTTTCTTAACTACAAAGGACTGAAATATCTCCTTCTGAACAATATCAAATAAATTTTCATTTTGAAAAATCTTCGAGGAAATATCGACAAAAAATTAAGTTACCAAAATTCTTAAATTATATTTCTTTATTGGAAATTGTTTGTCGTTTGATTGATTTTCTATTATGAAAAAAGGAATATAATGCAAAATAGTTTTAATTATTAATCAGATTAAATTCAGATTTTAAATTAAATTTGTAATTATGCATTATACAATACTGAAAAATACACACCCAAGCTTTATAATAATGTAACTAATTTCTGATGTCAATTACCGATGATGACAATAAGATGAAAGTAGTTACAAAATACGTATGTCTGGACAAGAGAGTTGCATGGTTTTTATAATGTTACGTATTGCGATGTGAAAGTAGTGCATGCATCGATTTAAAACGTAGCAATTTATATAACACAATCTAGACTCAGTGATTCATAGAAATAATTTACGTACATTACAAATTATCTGAACAAATAGTTTATCAAAGAAACTAAGAGTCTTAGTAACTCCTCGTATTCCTATGTTGGTAAAGGTTAAGTCCATGAAAATGAACCTGAAACATTCGTACGGTTATTTTAACTGTAAAATGCAGTTTGGCTTCTGCGACTGGGAAAAAAGAAACGATTCCCAGGAAAAATGAGAATGACGACGGTGATCACGCTACGAATCTGGACAGAGTTTGTGAAGCAGTGGATCGCCCACGCACAGCCACGTATACCAGGGCGTTGTTAATTATCTGCCGCCGTTTATCAACCGGTAGAGCAGAAACTTTCCTTTGGCATTTCTCCTTCCTCTTTCTTTCATTCGCTTCTCATCCTCCTCGGACCTTTCCGTTCTCTTTTTTCCTTTCTATTCCATCTCTGTTTTTCTTCTTCCAAACCATTCTCGATCTGGTACTTATATACACGAGACAGACAAGATCAATGAACAATGTGACAGAATTGTGACAATTTTACACGGATAATATTATACTGTTAAATATATTATGATAGTTTTATAGTGTGTGAATAACAGTATAAAATTTGAATTCTATTTTATATTAGATAATAATATAAAAGACATAAAAGTAATAAAAAATATTCTAGAAGACCTCGATTATTGATATTAGTGGAAGAATAAAGAATATCTTTAAATTATATAAGTAGATGGTGGGATAAAAACTATAAGGTTACATTATAAGAAAGATCAAAAAATAGAAACATCAGGTAACATTTTTTTTTATTTTATTTTATTTTTTCTTCGCGTAATATTCGAAAAAAGATGTACATGTTAATAATGAATACTGTTTATAGTGCTTAAAGTGTTCGTGGAAAGCTTACAAATCGAAGAAGCGAAACTCGGAAGAGAGCTGACTGAAAAACGTGTCGAAACACATTCCAAAGCGAAGACGCCGCTGCATCGACCATCCATTGACCGTCACTTAGCATTTATCAATACCTTCCATCCAACGCCCATTATCCTATTGACACGCCACAGTGTAAAAGAAGAAACTCTTAATTGCAATTTCGATATATTTCCTCATTATTATGGGCTTCTGAAACGTTCATTTGTATCTTTTCCCGCAATTTATTTTAATGTAATTTTCAATGTACAGTTAATTTCTCTAACATAAATGTAAATACTCTTACTTTATATTCAGATTGATAATAATAATCGCGGATATTTTCTTTTATAACGCGGTAACATTGTATGTTAGATCTGCATTAAAAGCGTTGAAAATAATTTATATTAGAAGGCTGTAATACGTAACAGAACTTTTTATTAATATCTATACAAGAAGATTACTATCGAAAAAGAATCAATAAATATGTAAGTGATTTCCACTGGCAATCGAGCGATATCATAAATAATTCATAACTTATGTATGTTTTCAAAGTTCATCACGTACGTTTAGATAACATCTTGTATTATTGTAATGTATTGTCATAACTTATTAACGTCGATGTGATATATATAACTGTTTACACACCTACTATGAAGATGTATTTATAAACAATAGACATATCTAAATTGCATGATGATGTTATTAATATTACACGTTAATCAAGATCAAGGTTTATCGTTGCTATATTAGGAAGCGTTAGGCAGTGCTATATTAGGAGATTAAATATAAAATTTAAATTACGTCTTTACAGCTAGTGCAAAATATCGTATTAACTGTAAGATGAATTTATTATCAAGAAGCCAGAATTTTAACCAATCAATGAATAATCACACATGACAATACGTAGATTTCCTGCATTCTACCTATCGTACGAATCGTGGATTTAGATCTCGTAGGGATTTCATAATTCTTCGCAGCACTGTTTCTTGCACTGTTACGTAAACAACTCCATCTAGTGGATTTTATTTCTATCCGGTGTAATTCGAGCCAGTTTAACGTAAGACGTAACATAGCATCAGTGATTTATATTCGACCACGTGTCTTTGGATTCCTACATTTTCTTGCGAGTTTATTTTGCCTGCCCATACACCGGTAACTAATATTTATCTTTTCAATGAACTTTCGCGATTGTATAATTAAAGGTGTCGCGTGAACAGTAGCCTATATAATATCTAGGCAGTTAGCGATACTGACGCGGTCGTACGTGCCGTGAGAGTACGTTATTATAATTTCTCTGGCAGCGGCATTTCACGAAGGTACGCAAGGTGAGAGATAAGTAAGCCGAGTCCATTTACAGTGGCTAGTGATTTATTGGCCGCGGAACATAAGATGTCGTTAATCGTCTTGCATCCATCCTGCGTGTCATGTAGCACTCTCGACGAATCACCTATGTGTATAGGTGCACGTTTATACGCGTTTGCGATGCTCCACGTGTATAGTTCGTGTGTAGAGCCAGCGATACGAGGCACATTCGAGAAGTTCGATCGTTCGATTGATTTAAGACGGCAGTAATCGGCTGGCCGAAAAGCCGTCGCGTTCTCTGTATGTATCGACGATATTTTCATGTTTATGTACGCGCACGACTGGACGTTAAAGTCCTTCCCCGTTTCAGCGGCTCTTACATATATTTTCAGTGGAGTTTACGCTCTTACTAGAAGATGCAGGAACACGAAAGGGGAACCCATGGTCCCTTTCTACCAGAGGCTATTTGAGCCGACATACCTCCCGCTTATATATCATATTGCCACATTAACCACGTCGCTTCGGGTCGTACTTCGCGACTACTCTAGTAGCCCGAAAACCAACCTTAACGTTTACCAAGGACTGACATGCAATACCAGGTACCCTCCGCCTTTCTGCCTATATACCCTTTTTTTTTATTTCGTAACCACCTTGTCCGACCAATTACGCTTAAACTTCAAGTTGTTTCGACAACAATTCTCAATTCGAGTACATGAGATTTTATTATCAATCATTCAATGAAAACAATGGATTTATATTTATATTATAATCCTCGACCCCATTTGTATTTCACGTTACGAAGGAATAGTATCTCTTAATCTGTTGATTAATAAATTTAAGTTTTTTTTAAATAATGAATGGCATCCTTATACGAAATGAAGAATCGATTTAGAATTGTTGTAAAAGCTAGGAAATAACGGTTGTACAACCGATATGGGATAACTTTCGGTTCCTTATAACAGTTATTCAGAATAAAGATAGCACATAACTGTTTTAAGAACCGAAATCGATATCATAACTGTTCTCTATCCCTGGTTCCTACTCGTCCGCCACTAAGGTGAATAGAAACATGGATTGGATTTACATTGAATTTCTTTCTTACGTTTTAGAGAAATGAAAGACCTTTCTGGACTTTGGAAAAATATTATTTCCATATCGAAGATATTGTTCGACGATTCGAACGTAACCTGACGATAATCAGAGACGATCTAAAGAAAGAAAAGGAATAATCTTGAGAATGTAATTTTTAGCTATCCCATTTGTTTTGACTGATTGATGTAATATCGCATAATGAATGACCACTCTTTGGGTAGAACCATAACCATCCGTTTACGTAGGAAGATTGATCGCTTGACCAACGTGATTTCAATTAATACTGATAATCAAGGTTACGTTTGAGAAACATCTAAGCAACGGAAGTATGAACTATAATCATCAACCACGGGTAACAATAGATTGAACACGTTAGAACGAGAGCCTACGCTTAAGAGATATTAATTACTATGCCATAGTTTTGATATTACCGAAGGAAAAGATGTATTACTGGATATGTAATCATCTGTGAAAATCAATACAGCGCATCAGAAAAGGTCGTAGGTCTTTGGCAATCTCTCTGAAGATCGGCTTATTTACCAGACTTAGTATGTCGGAGCTCCGCAGGGGTGCACGCTCTAGATTTACATTAGATGCCGACGTGTTCTGAGAATATTCCTGTCTTCTGCGCGACATATGTTTCTTCTTATGCAAAAACGAGATGACCCTGTGATAGATAGGAATGTGGTATAAGTCAGCCTTGCTCGTTCTCCACGTACAAAACAGGCAACCTTGAATTACTTCTGTGTGTCCGCGTTCTTTTGAATTAAATACACATGTCTTCGTTTCTCAATCTCTTCTCACGGATTGTTAAATATCTTTTCGTCGGACATATTTTTTAAATGAATCATTGATGTACCATTGTATAATATTATACGTTAACATTTTCATTCTTCATGCCGTGTATGCGCAGCATTGTACATTATTAATAACTCTAACAAACTAATGATCAATTAACGGATAAATGAATTTGTGAATGTAGTATAAATTTCTTCGTACTAAAACGTGCCAAATGAGACATACCAAGTTTATTATAATTTTAAATTAACGATTCAATACGGAACACAAGTTTCACTAAGACCGTAACGATCTGTTGCGTTTGTCTTATTTACTGTAAATCAAATTCTTGCGAACGGAGCGCATATTTCGATATTTTCACTATTCTCAGTGCTGAGAATGCCATATCAAGATATCCAAGGGCGCATTGTGATTTTTACATCTCTAGCGAACATCGAAGATATAATTTTCCACGGCTTGCTGTTAAATTCACCGGTATATTGCATAGTAGTGCTAAAATATCAAACTCTCCGTTCCGCGTATAAATCGCATCGCGTTTCTGCGAACGATCCTTTTAAGAAGCTCGCCAAGGTCAAACAACATATCGCATGATCTTCGATGGCCACTTAATTCCCAGTGTAACCCGAGGTAAAGAGGTACGAAGTGGCTGTAAAGTGCTCGGTACTTATCTACAGCTCATGCGGAAAAGGGAAATACGGAGGATGAAATTGAAGGAGAAAAGAGGCGATAGGGTTGTGGCGATCGTTATTACGCGGCTACTTTCATCAGTGTTGTGGCCCTTACATGAAAGCGCCGAGTCGAGTCACGAATCGTCGTGTATTCGTCGCAGATTTTACCGGTAATTTGCGGTAATATTATAATCAGCCCCTTGCTGAGCCTGAGGAGGTGCCGACCCTGTGCTCTGGGCTAAATTGATGACCCGTGGAATCGTACGTCTCGCCTTACGTATGCTCCTCTTATTGGACTTGCTTCGCGCGAGTACATCTTTTTATTATCCTTTTCTTACGTCATTAACCCATCGAACCCTCGAAAATATCTTTTACAGTTAACACCTTTGAATGCACGTCGCTAGTTATTCTTATATATTAATATCTCAACACGAACATATTATTCTGTGAATTTATTACGGTTCTTTGGTTTAAATATAATTGTTGAGCGGGTGTTAAGTATTGCTTCGGTTTCTCGGATTTATGACACAGACGGACGCATAATTGCTATTTTTACTATAGGTTTCAGATCTATCGTTGTTCAATCTTTGTGCTTAAAAGGTTGAAGCTTAGAAATTACTCTGTGCTCGCGAAATTGCACATTTGCGAGCCAGATGAGTTATTAAGCTTTCGACTCTGCACCCTTAATAGTAATGACGTGTCATAAACCTGTAGCTCAGTACTCAAACACATTGACAATCAGCAAACTAAATTGCTTTTTGGGCCTAATTCGCGCCTCTGAACTTGTGACTTGGACCAGCTTGATGGGGAGTGCTCGAGGGTTAGATAGAGTCGTGCAAGGGGATACGATAGGCACTGATTAACCAATTAGGTAAATTGGCTATATTTCGTTAGTTGGTATAAAAGGACGAATATTTAAAGAGACGTCCAAACATTCAGTTTCCTCGAGTGGAAGTTTTGTAAGATCTCTCGCACACGGTTTTCACAATGTGCAAGTACATCTGCATCGTATAGTTTTATTTTATAGTGTAATAGAGAACAAAGCGGTTTTCGTATATCACCAAAAGGTTGATCCTTCGAAAGTGATATAGTCGGCACACCATCGTGCCATGAGCGCTAAACATCAATCACTATATATAACATCATGTTATTGAAAAATTAGTTATTTTGAAAATATTTAAATGAAAAGAATTTAGTGGAAATATTAATATAATGATTATAGTAGTGATTATTTGTAGTATATTTTTGACTGAAGAGCATCTTAAAAGTAAAATTTTGTATCTTTTAAATTGTCCGCGATATCTCTATGTACAATGCTAATATGTACTTGAATGCAAATTGAAGATTGCTGCTTTGTTCTTTTGTTCCAGACGATATTGTGGGAGTTCATTGTACTCATGGCGTAAACCGTTCGGGATATCTTATTTGTAGGTTAGTATATTATATTTAAGCAAAATATCAAATATGGTTATCAAAAATCATCTCAGATATGTTTACATGTTGAAAGATTATATATATGTATACACACATAAGATTTTACAAAATCAATACGTTATTAATTTGCAATTAAATTGATGAAACTAATGATGTACATAAATTCATTTGTTTTGTTACAGGTATCTTGTACAGCAATTAGGTTGGGAAGTTGATACCTGTTTAAAAGGTAAGTGGACCATAAATTACAAAATTCATACTTTTATAAACATAATTACATAAAAAGTGAATAAATATATATACTTCACCTACTAAATGTTATAATGAATACTTTGATGAATACTGTGCCTAGTTTTGTATGTCATGCGCATGCCATGGATTCGTACACATTTTAATCTCCCACAAATGCATAAATATTCGCAGATTATAATTCTATCTATATTGAATGCATCGAATAAGATCAACTACATTGCAATAGATACACGTGAAAATGAGAAAGAATATAGGTTAAAGAAAAATTCCTTTCTAAAATTCATATGTTTATTGAAATTTAGCTTCTCCCGTTTGTTTCTATATCTGTTACACAAGCGCATTTTACGTATTTGTTTCAGCATTCGAAGAGGCTCGTGGCTATCAGATCGAGCGTAAAAACTATATAAACGCGTTGCAGAAAATACCACACGAGAAAAGCAAAACGGGTAAAGTCAAAGCGCGACCGAGGGATTGGCTTCCACTCCCAACCCAACCATATACGATGGGGCCGCCAGGTCTCGTACCACCGCGACGCGGTTTCACAAAAGACGGCCCATTTTCGTTGCCACATTTCGGTTTTGGCGGTCCGCCAGCAGGCTTTCGTCCTATGCTACCTCCACCTGGCATGCCGTTGGTACCACCGCCACCAGGTCCTTCGTCTATGTACGGACCGAGGTCATTCAGGTACAGACCGCCACTGCGACCAGCCATGTGTCCACCGCCACCTCGACCAGGTTTTGCATTCCCTATTCCAGGTTTTCCGCCACCATGTCCGTCCAGAACACCCGCTGGAAGGTTACCTCATGTTCCACCAACTCGGTTACCACCGCCAAAAATCCCTCCACATCCCCTTCCACATTCTTCGTCAACGCAACCTGTCGTTTTGAAGCGATTGCAAGGGCAAAAACGAAAGTCGCATGTACGAAATGGCATTGTGTCGCTGTCTAGAAATCCCGCCGATGTTAGTAGGCAAAATAGCCAAATGAGTAGGATAATACCGAAGTTAGTGAAAGAACAGGACTTCACGGTAGATACGTTCGAAGAAAATTTGCTCGCCGTCTCGACTCAATCGAACAGGCGGCCAACGAAAGGAAAATTCAATCAAACCAAGTGACGACGTGCCATTTAGGAGTCATGATACGTTTACTTAAACGTTCAACATCCCGTGTAATTCGCTGTTACCGAAATTCGCAGTTTTCTGCGATGGTTTCGTTAGCCATTAAAGGAATAAGCAGTTGCGAGAATGGACAACGGCTACTAATTAACATGACTATGGAAATTTGTCTGACTTGGACAGCAAAGAAGCATAAAGATATACTTTGAGTGTGTTTATATGAAATGTGAAAACTTGTACAGCACGATTGATGGCCATCTTACACGACTCCCTTTTCTCCTTACCCCATGCAACATGTTCCTTGACACTATTTTGACGAGTACCTTCATCATTTCTGAGAATAAATACACTTTGTCGATGATATTATTATGATCCAATCCATCACCATTCTCCTTCTGTAATTAATTATTTAAATAACTCATGTCCGAGAATTATGATCTAGTACTTAATTGACCACAAACGATTATTGCTATCATTAATTCCGACTTGAAAGATTACAGTTCGATCTCTGTGCTTAGTTTTAGAGTGAAAATAAATCTTTCGGGCAGAATTAGCCTTAAGTACGGTATCTGCAAACACTGTATATTATATCTTTAAATACGTGTAGACAATTCAAACGGCTCGCTAATTATATTTTATCACTGCAAATACGATGAATCCTTAATTTCTCGACCGGCTTGTTTCCTTGCAAATCATTTCAAGCGACCTTCTTTTAAAAAATCAAGTTTTTTATTAAGGACTACTTGTTTATTATTATTGACTAGTAATGATTATGGTAATAAAAGATTATCGTATACTAAGGTATAATATATTAGGTTTATTACTTATTTCGTAGATAATAATGTATTTATCTCTGTACAGTTTAAATCTCAAGCATATTAACTTGAAGATGTTTCTGACCAAGAGTTTTTGTAAATACTGTGCTGCAAACATTTATTTTCATTCTATATTTAACATAATAATCGTGCTATTTCTTCGTAAATCATTCCATATTATGATCTTTGTGTGTAATTCGACCCTTTCATATTTTTCATTAATTGTATCGTATGTTAATAACGGTAAGAAACAATGTGATGAGAAGAAGAATTTCTACTTGATTTCCTTAGCGTCGTTGGCGTTTGCATTCTGTAAATCGAGTACAGTAAATGTAATTTCTCGTTGTAAATCATGAAGATTAAGAAAATTTTTTGTTAGAAAGTATGTGACACGATCAATGTTATTAGCAATGTCACGTAAAGACAAAAGCAGCTATTCTTTGTTCAATAAGATAGAGCTTAAATTGTTTGAAAAGTAAAACTCGAGGAGCTTTACTAGCTTTTCTAGCTTTTCGTAGTATTTGAAATAACTCGTATGTATAATTAAATACGGAAGATAAATAACACGTTAAAATTAAGATATTTTCTTGCAGGTTTTATGCCCTGATGAAATTGTGTTTAAAAAAAAATTTATCTGCATACTGTTACAGAGAATTTATATTTTAAGTGTAACATTTTACATTAGATTCTAAATATTTCGAGCATGAACGTAATCATCTTAAGGGGGTATCCTGAATTAGAATATTCTAAAACAGCGTTTTTTTTTGGTGATTTTCTTTTAGAAGGGAAAGAAAGAAATGAAGTTATTGAATTTTGAGGTATGATTATATATATATTTAACGAAAATAACAAATTTTTTTTAAAGTAAAGAAAGTAAATTATAACAGATTTCTAAGCCTATTTCATGGGCGTCTTGTCGCTACAGTCTTCAATCGGCGAGAAAGATCCACCTCGTAATTCTTGACCGAAACAAAGAACTAAAAGAAGGATTAAATTATTATATATTTTTCTTCTGGGTGAACTAAACAACGGCAGAAAAAAAGTTTATTTAAATAATTGTTATAGATTTTTTTTTAAACACATTTTTTTTAAACCGGCCAAAATTTTTAATTTCACATTTTTTTATAAAATTATTAACAAATAATTAATCAAATTAATTAAATTAAAGTAATTAAAATTAATTATAAAAATATGTAATAATTTAATCCTTTTTTGGTTTTTTGTTTCAGTTTTTTTTAATTTAATCTTCCGAAAGTTTCAAATATATGTAAAGTACATTATGTCAAAGCGATTTTCCAAAATTCTGACATTTAACGGAGCTACAGCGATCATGCGCTTCTGCGTTATTTCGTATAACATTGGAGTTCCAGTATTAGTTCAATGAGCGTCGTCGAGTGAGTATCTTGCAACAGTCGTGTAATTCTCTTGTCGGTCTTTATGACTCGTTATTGTTTAAATTATTTTGTTACTTTCTTAATTATACGTTTATCATTTTTTAATTAATTTCTTAGTTATATATTTATTTAGGCTTAGTTTACTTAGTTATTATATATTTATATAATTTGTGATAAATGAATATGAATGGATTGAAACAGAAATTTTTGGACCAAGAAGGATGATCAATATTTAAAAAACTGGCACGAAAATATTAAAAAAAATCATCGACCTCCGAATAGGCAAAATTTGAAAAGGGCCAGAGCAAGCAAATCAGAATAAAAGTAGGGGAATGCGATGTACATGTATATCCGGATAGGTATATATTATTGCTCGTGTATGTATAAATTTATTGTTGCACATAAAGTCAATATGTGATGTTACATTCGTATGAATATCGCATCATTATTAGATGAATCATAGAACAAGGAACATCATAGTTTATCATGCAGAGAAGTTTAAAAATTTCGGGTTGAAAAGTTTCAGTGTGTTGACGAATTGGCCTTTTTCACGCTTTGGATTTAAGGAATCTGTTACAGTAAGTACTGAATTGTATTGCGTAATCCTTACACGGTATTAATATTTTACCTGAATTCTTGTCGAATCTTATAATGTAAATATGTAGTTTTTAATAAATTACTTCGTTCGAGATAAAACCAGGTATTTGATTATGGATAAAATCAGATACACGGGTATCAGAATGTCTTTTTGTTAAAATGTCTTTATTCCTTTTTGTTACCAGTGGAAGGAAATGTTATATTTTTCTCCTACGATTAATATTACATTACTTTATACTGATAATGTGTTTTTCTTATGTGGGATGGTTTCTACTAAAAATGCAAATATCTGCGGAAGAGATGTGCACATTTTGTGATTCTCTTCATATATTCTAAAGAGTTGATTAAATGCATTATCTTATATGGCATAGGTGGTTTTATGAAATCTGCACAAATGTTCAGGCTGGCAACGAGTCTTTTATTTGTGACTCTTCTTGCTACATGAATTATAATAAATTTATGAATAAGTTGCAAATAATCCAAATAAAAGTGCCAAAAAAAAAAAAAAAATAAGCTGAAGCTGTCTATGAATCAATTTTCACATAATTAAAATAAGTTAATGTAAGTGAACATAAATTAACATAAGTCAATATTTGGCGAAGTCACATAAAAAAACTTTCTTTATTAGTTTTAATATAAGTTTTAATATAAAAAAAAGAATAATAAAAATAAAGATTTTATAAACATCATATTTGATGTGTTTTTTAATACACACATCAAAATACTTTGCCAATTACGAAGAATCGTCAGGGAACATGCAGTCGACGTATGGAACTGTTCCATGGAACTGTACAGAACGTTCAAAGGTGCAATTGATGCAAAATCAGACTTTCTAGAGACCAAGTAGTCATCAAAAAGGAATACATTGGCCATGTGAAGAAAATGAAGAAAAGGATAGGAAGTCTGTTGCGAAATGCAAGGCAGTAAACAAAAACTTACTGATAAATTAGTAAATGAATGTATATTATGATCTTGTTATCAAGAGAAATTCTCATTGTAAGAAAGAAACAAAGAAAGTCATGTGAAGTACTTTCCATCACAAGGTATCAACCAATGAAAATGTTCAGCAGCAAATGTGTTCAACTGACGAAAATTCTTGGTGCATTTGGCAACAAGCAAAGGCAAAGAACACATTACGCTATTATGTGCACAAACGTCCCCTTCCCCAAATTGTTCGAGATGTAATTGGCCCAATTTACGAAGAAGTCAATTTAGAAGATGTGTTAAAATTATGTGAACTTACACGAAGTTGGATTTACACAAAAGAGTAATAAAAGTTTGGATTCTCCTATTTGGACTACAGGGCTCCAAAAACATCAGTTTACGAAAAACATACAATTGATATTGCAGCATTTACAGTTGCCAGCGTCTTTAATGATAGCTACAAAAGCATTGTATCAATGATGCAGATAACGCAATTAAACATTGAAATCGATTGTTTCAGCGTTTGCTAAATAACGGATGAGCAATGTCTAAAGCTTGCTGCAGCAAAGATGCGGGAGGAGCGAAAGAAAGCCCGTATCCTTGCAACAAAACAGAAAGGGACTTGAGATAGATTTTTTGAAGATTTGGATTGTAACGTTTGAAATGACGAACTCGAAAGTCTAATCACCGATGCAATGGTAGAGATTTTCTACATAATAATCTCCCCTGTGCTATTGATACATTCGTGTCTAAAATTAATTATTTACCTAAATCTATCGATGTTTCTCTAAAAATTTTTGAAGAAATTATTATATACATGATTCATAAACAATGTAAGAATCTTATGCGTAAATCTTAACGTGGCTATATAATTGATAGGTCGACAGTTACAAAGCTATCGGTTTTCGGTAATTATGTATCAACAGCTCCTGACAGAAGAAAGTAAATTCATGTTATCTACACTGATTTTTCTAAGGTTTCTCGAACAATCAACCATCAAATACTCGCATAAAAGTTATACAATTTTGGTTCCCGTGGAAGTATAACAGAATCCAAAGGGTGCGCGTTCGTAATAACTTTTCTAAGGTAATCAAGGCCAAATGAAGAGTATTGCCAGGATCACATCTTGGTCCATATTATCTGTTATTTTCGTTAATAATTTAACCAGCGAATTTACCAATTTTAATGCGTTATTTATTATACTCTGTATCTGAAAGTCGATTTAATCTAACATTAAGTGAAATTGCAATCGAACCAGATTAGCAAACTGACGTTCTTTGAACGAACTGGAACTAAATATATCGAAGTGCCGTATAACGCGGATTACGTAATGTAACGTAAATGCGCGATATTATCGAAAAAGTCTGCGATCCTCGGAGTTAGATATATTTATTATAATATAATATTATAATGATTAAAAACGTCATTAAAATATTTATTATAATATATTCACGACTCTGTTTTCATCGATGTACTCGTTAAGCATTGTCAAACGTTCATGCTCAACCTGTAACAGGTGTAACGTTTTTAAAAGTGCTTTATATATGGATAATTAGGCTTATTTTAAGGTATGCCAGCATAATCTGGACTGTCGTCAATCAAGATAAATAAAAAAATAGATTGAAAAAAAACAAAAAAATATATAAGTTTCTTAGATTTTTATGGTTTATGACGGAAAGTACTATACTAGAAAACGACCATAGCTATAATCTTATTCAAACCTCTCTTCATTGTTCTCCAGAAGAATGAAGACGTATTAACGATCTTATTTTTCTGTTTAAACTTATAAATGGAAAAATGAACTCAATGTTCTTTCATGATCTTTTCGTTCCTCTCTACCTTCTTCTCAAAATTGCTGCAGAACAGTGAAATACGTAACTCTCCAAGATCTTTGCTTTTGGATCTGTCAAATCCTTCAAAACTTCCATTCTACTTGTTGTTGACCATGACCATCCAAACAGAAATTAAACTTATTTCACTGTTTTCATACATTCTTTGTAATTTCGCGACAATATTATTTTACTCGTGCGTACTACGATATGACGAACAAAATTCGAAAATATTGTAATCCTGATTTGTAATGAGACAGTTTCCCGTATATAAACGAATAAATAGATAAATAAACCTTTTTATAGTCCTTAGAATTAATTTCGCTAATCAATAACTGTGTTATATTTTACATAAATGGTTCCTAATTCTTTCGCGTCGTATCTTAAGTACTTTTCTGTATATCTCAATAGAAATTGACGTAACTTTTATCGAGCGGAAACAAGTTATTACGCTGTACAAAGCTTAACCGAAACAGTAATTTAAATTACCAATAAATTATTGTTACTGCGTGCACTCTCGTTTAAGGATCCTATAATATTCATAATACTTTAATTACTGTATCTCGCTATTGTATCTGTTTTATATTTGTATCACTGTTCTTGAACTATGTACCTTTAAATTCTTCTATGTATTTCCTCGCAAATATATATACAATGGGATATAGTAGAACGAAATAATTGGTCCTACAAATTCATTATAACATCAGTTCGTTCTAACATACATATATGTAAATAAAAAATACATATATAACGTACATTGTGATATTATTCCTAAGAACTGTTCGTTATAATTATATTGCAGATGTTTATGCAAACTCACATCTTTGTGAATATAATCGAACAAACAGTATCCAACCAGAGATTCGTTTCATCCACTAAACTTTGGATATTTTTGCAAACATTTTAACATCCAATGCGTGAAGTATTGGATATAAAACATCTAAAGATATCCAATATTCTAAGCATCTAATAATTTTCTGTATTTCAAATATTTTATATATTTTCCTATACTATGTACAAATAGGGTGTTTTCGCACTTTCAAATTTCCCGATCATGAACAAACATCAGCAGCCTAGTTAAAGCATTTATTTATTCTACGATTATTCGTTATAACATATCCCACTGTACCCTCTGGAACCCAAGCGTTCCTGAGCATCACGCGGAATTCACGCACGTTGAACGCGCGAAGCTAGATATTGGAGGGCGAGAGGAATGAATTTCGCAAGGTTTAAGCAAGGAATGTTCGATGTTTTACGTTGGTTCTGTTACGTAGGTAGGTATTGCACGTGATACAGACACGATGGAGAACGTACAGAGGGGATAAGGTCGGACACGGGCCGTGACTCGTCGTCGTACGTCCCTTGTCTCGTTCTGAGATATTAAAGTGATTCAATATTCGGCTCCGGTCATAGGTCACTCGTGTAGGAGGGACATGTCTTTTATGCGCCTGTCCATATATCACGAACTGCCGTTGGCGTGCGTGGAATAATTTCACGAGAAATTGCACGCGTCATACGCGAGTAACGCCCTGAGACTCTTGGCGATCTTTGCCAGTGGCCTTGGATACGTAGCTTGAAACAAGGAAGAATATAAATCAACTATATGTAGATTACGTATCTAGCTATCAGCTATTTTATGTCTAATCATCGAACGCTTCAAGTTACAAATGTTGTTTTTCCTGCGCTAAATGTATGCGAACGCTACGGGTAAAGAACACTGTAAGTCGTATTTTTCATATTTAATAAGGGAGCAGTTGAATATGAGATTTATTTGTTATATGTTTGTTTAAAGTATCGGCTAAGTTCTGAATGGCAAATTCGTGATATATCAACGAAGGGGAAATGTAAAAGAAGAATTAAAGCGTCATTGAAATAATATTTTAAGTGAAACTAATTGCTTGTAAAGGCGGATATTAATAAATTGTTTGATAATAAAGGAAATGGAGAAACCCTACTCCTCTCTAATATTAGTAGTTTCTTATTGTGCACTGTGCTTTTAGACAACAGCGATCTTTACGCGTTTATCGATATTTTATTAATAAGCGTTGTTAAATGTAAAGAAAATGTAAAAAAAGAAAGATAAGTTTAGAAGGAAAGTATACGATTTCTTTGAGTCTCTCCACGCGTGTACAGTGTTTGGTTTAAATGGAGGTGATTAAATATCTCGAAAAATATAGAATATATGTGAAGGTATACAGTGGAATTAAAAGATCAGCCAGTCTAAAAAAAAGGGTTCTTCCCAAGCACTTTTGATTCCTATAACTGTGAAAAATATTGTATAAATGTTAGAATAAATATTTTTGTATAATATCTAAGTACGTAACAGTTAAGGAAGTGTAACATGGCGAAGCATAGATTGCTCTTTGTTAACGAGGTATTGTATAAAGGTGTAAGGAAACTGAAGCATATATTTCGTACAATGAAAATATTCCAAATGTACTTATGTCGCATGTGTTATTTTTTTAGTATAAAAATGTGTAAAATGGAGACTATGTAATTCTTACATACACGAAAGCTCCTGCTATTAATAAAGTGAAAAATTACTGAAATTGCATCGAGTGTTATTTACACGCTACACTTTCCTAGGTATGTGTATGCGTATATATATGTATTGTGATATTACATAACAATTATGAGAAAAGAAAGACATTGTATATTTAAAATTAAATTATTTTGCTTGCTGTTTCTTTATTTTTGCTGTGATATAATATAATCAATGCTTAATGGGAGGGGTATGAAATATAAAATAAGCAAAATGTGGGAATACGATAAGAAGCAAAGCTGTTGTATAATACAACTTCTAAACTACGAATATATGGAATGGTGATATCTTCGCACAGTCCCAGATAAATTTCTTCAAATTATTCGTAAATTATTCACCGTTTCAATTTGTCGAATAACCATGCAGCTTTGTTATTAAACGCAATTCGAAGGATCAGTTTTCATACCGGTGACCCGCGAAATCTGCAATCTCACGAGGCGAAGTAATATCGGCGAGAGACGTAGGTGAAAAATAAGGGAATTCAAAACAGATCTTAATCACAGGGAGAGAAAGGCAGCAAGAAACGACAAGCGATCAATCGAACGAAGAGTTTGTCGCTGATTTCGCTTAGGGTAATCTGTACGAATGACTTCTGCAAGGAAGTACGACGAACTGTGCAGCGAGTCACTGGGACGCGAAAGATTTTTGAAGGCGGACTCGATTCCCCGCGCGGAAGTAAATATCATCGTGGCGATTCGACGTGCCACTATGAAACTAGATCACACATATAGAAGCGTATAATTTGTCACGACGGAGTGGAACAATTCGAAAGGGTACACAAATCTCGGTAAGGCAATCGTAGTTGAGTTACACGAACTAAAAGACAGCGGGGAAAGCGGAGCTCGAGGTGGAAGGATCGTCGCCCTGCTCACCGCGATTCCTGGTACACGGGGACAATTCAACAGCAACTTCTGCACAAGCCTGGCAACGATCACGAGAAATAATAGTCCGCTTGAGTCGGCTAATGCTCGTCTTCCCTCGAGACAGTAGTTTTCCGCTAAGCATTCGCTCGCCACCTATCTCAGCTAGACATTAGATTTATCGACATATTTTCTCAGTCTTTTGCCAGACTTTATTTATTTTTGTACAACGACAATCCACCTCGTCCCAGTCTATACCAGTTCCCTTTCTCCCTTTCGACCCTCCTCGTTTCTGGCTATCTGAGAATTCTGTTCGCCTTGTTTCAGATTTGCCAGACACATCGCGAAGAGAATACGCTGGTTGAACAAGAGGAGACCCAAAACGAGATGATGATGACGCGAAATAGATAAAGGGGAACATTCTCGGTCATACTCGAAGAAAGGAATGTTCGCTGTCTGCTTGGTGTATATATACGTTTAAACTACCTAGTCGAATACTGTTGAACGTGGCAACAGAAATTTTATCTGAAAAAGTAATTTCGTACTTTGGAAAAATAAGTAAAATAATTTAATTTTTAATTAAATATCTACTATATTTTAGGAAACTTCAATTATAATCTTGATAATTCGTCTCTGCAAGAACGGTTTTTAGTCTATAGATTACGTAGATATAAAAGTTACTATTCGGATAAATAGATGAAGGGCAAATTAAGCTTACAAACTGGTCTTCGTGATTCAAACTTTTGTTTAGAAAAATGTTCATGCTCGGCACTCGGTTACTTGTGAAAAAGGAAATCATCTCATCTAACTGCCGCGCGATCGTCTAAAACGGTACTGCGAATGCGCCTCGACGCGGATTCAAACTTTTCGAATAATTCGTAAAAAGCCACGCAGCGACAAACAAGTCCATAAAGAGTCGGCTTCCTCTTTCTTTCTTTCTTTCTTTATTTCTTATTCTCTTTCTGCGCTTTTACAGTTTCTCCTTTCGGCTAGCCGTTTAACGGAAGTTTCACATTTCACCGCGATATATTCAAAATACGCGTGTCACGATGCAATAAAATTCGAATTCGCGTTCGTTAGATATCGAACGACTATCTCTTTCAAATATTTTGCAACGAATACTTATAACTTTTGGATTCGCCCAGTCTTCGCTACTAACTTTAGCAGCTACCTTCCAGATACCGAGTACCATTTACGTGTCAGAATATAGCGTCACGGAATTATACTTTGCTTTTAGTATCGTGGTAAGTGGATTTGTTGAAGGTAAACAACCGGGTTAAAAACACAGATGTTCGGTATGTTAAATAAAACTATGTCAAGTATTAAAGAAGATTAGCAGGTATTCGGTGTTTTTATTCTTTAATATCGTAGAATTACAACGAGGCATCGCATTTCTTACTTATTTTTTCTTTATTATATTTATAATTCCTTGCTTACTAGGCGCACAAAGAAACTTATCTAACAGACAGTGGTTGTTCGAAATGGTTATTAATATACATCGATAAATTTAAACTCTATTTTTACTTATCTTGATTACACGGTATACAATCCGCAGTGTAATATTAACAAATTTTCTACTCTTCAGAAATTGTCTGACTAGCTTAGACGGTAAATCACGGATAGAATATTCGCGGAAGATGGGTCTTCGGAAGGAGAAAAACTCGTGCAGTTGGACCGACGTAATTCTATGCGGCGAAAGGGCTCGGGTTCCCTTTAGGCGCAGATTGGCAATTAGTTTCGATTAATTCTTCAAAAATGGGGAGAGAGAGATGCACGCGCGTGGTCTGCGGTAGGTAGGGGCCTTCGTTCGAATAATAGGAGGCTGAAGGCTCATCACACGTGGGCCTAGCTCGAATAGATAGCCCTACCTTTCTTTTTCACTCTTCTTCCACGATCTTCGTCTACCTATTTGTCTATCTGTATCTATGCTTATGCAGAGTATTTCCACCGATTTAGACACATTGTACGCGTATCTGTTCAGCCTTGTTCACATTAGTCAAACTGTTTGAATTCAAGCGACTTGAAATCAGATGGTTCGATGCAAGGCTAGCTCGTATTTATCAAGTCACTTGAACTCAAGTGATTCGATTTTACTTTTCGATGGTTATGTAATGAAAAATGTTCAAGGTAATGGTAATACGAAAAGTATTTGGACATCGCTGAATTTATTACGCGATTTACGTAGTAATTAATTAGGTCCAAGACCTGTATCAAATTTCGATATGACTACGACAATTTGATATTACGAAGATGAAGCGTACAATTATATATTTAAATTACATAGTGTCAAAACATTTGGTCGATGCTTATCTGATATAATTTCATCGATTTCCTCTGTTTCTTGTTTCGTGCAGTTAATTGATTTGGCAAGTAAAAGACTCGAATATCGTTGTTTCCAATCATATGCGAAAACATTCTTATTATCAATTTGTTTACAGACGCATCTTTTCTACGTAAAATTCGACCAGACTAACCGAGTTGAATCTTGTCGCGTAATCGCATGCTACAGCGAGCTCCGCGCCACTGAGATATACGTGGCAATGCACTTTAATGCCGTGGCGCGGCCTACTTAGCGGTTGGCTTGATTAACGTCGAGTGATTAATAGACGCTCCCTCTGTTCGTAAGCAACCCTAACAGCGGCTGCTTCGAAGATCTAATCGCACGATATTTATTGCCTTACGGATCGTCCACCTCGAGGCCCTCGCCACGCCGATTTTGCGAATTCCCCTCCTCCCTCTCTTCCTCCCACTTATTTTCTTCTCTTTCGCCCCCATCATCCCTCTTTTTCCTTTTTCGTTCCTTTTTCTTTTCTTCTTCGTCCTTCGCTTTCGTTTATTTTGTTACGTCGTTGGAAGCCGCTGCGTGGATCTTCTTGTTCCTCCGTACCTCTTTTCAGTGGTACACAGCTTTTTCTCGCTTTTTACTCGATTAGGAGAGTCGGCTGTACATACTGACGCGATTGTTAAAGTTGTCTATTCATGATACGCTTGTAAATATCTTTAAATGTCATTAAATTGTACGTATGTTTTTATCGAAGAATCTTGTGTCGGTATGCAAATTGATAATCGCACAACTTTCTGGAAAAAGGGTCCATAAGACGATATATTAGACGGAACAAATTACGTCGGAGGTCCTAGTACTAGTTGTGTAATATTAGTCACGTCCGAATTAATAATCATTATGGTTGTTAAAGATTGTTTTATACTTTTTAAAAACGAAGATTTATTTATTATTTCTCTTAACTTGCATTTAGTGCCCCTTCTTAATCGATAAATCGATAAACCTTTTAGCTCCTCGTATTATACAGAAATATATATTTGCTATTTGTCAGTATATATCTTGAAACAAATAATATCACCCTACTTGCTTTAATTATACAAAATACTATGAAAAGTAAGAATCAAAATCCCATTTGCTAATAAACGACGAGTTCATCAACTTACCGATTCCAATCATCGATAACAATTAACATATTATAACGCGAATATATCGGAGACATCATCGTGGGCAAGCATAGTCGTTGGACGTTCCGTTGGAGAAAGATGGCGTGTGTATGACGCACCAAAAACGTCGGGTACAGGGTAATAACGGACTGTTTTTGACGCGAATGGTAACGTTACGAGCTACGTCAGACGCATCGATCGCGAAATTTTAGCAGAAAACATTCGGCCAAAAATAATCTCGGTCTTTGGGCGTACGGCGATTCGAAGAAAGTTGATTAATATCGCGTGCGTCATAGGATGGACGATGGAATCCATTTTCTATCATCGTTGCTGTATAACGAACGACAAATTCTTGAAATATTCAATTTCAAAGGTCCGATGGCTTGCAAGTTCCGTCTGAACAGCCTCGATTTAACGCCTTATGTATGGAATACAAACATTTTGGTATTATTGTTGCTCCTTTCAAGATCAAATTTTTATTTAGCTGGCCAACAAAATTGTTTGCTTTATTAGTTATTAAGATATAGAAACATATTTTCTGGATCATAAACAAAGTATAACGTGCTAAAGTTTGAGACCAGATTTACAGAAGATAAATGCATTCGTATCAACTAGTTAATTAATAAGTTGCTGAAATATGAATAATGCTGCGTATATACATGAGAAGGTTAATAAAACACACGCTTTACTATTCTATTCTTGATAAGCTTGTAATTTTAAGTAAAGCTGTTTATATAATTAATATGTGATATTATTAATATCAGAAAGATTGAAAGAAGTATGAATAAATCGTGTAATATTCCGTGAAAATTTGGTAAAGCTATACATAAAAATGAATTTTTATACAAATTCATGAGTTGACACAGAATCCTTGTTAACCTGGGAATATGCAAAACTGTCGAAATAGAAAAATGGGAAATGTGGTTGCGGAACGCAATTTGCATTTTCTCATTTTTCTTTCCATTGGAATATCGATTGTTGCGTAACAGTAATCTGATAAAAACTGCAGTGCAGTTTTTTTGCGACAATCGAATTCACTCGAAAAGCGAAGTAGCCGTCTGTTCTGCCGGAAAATCCAGGATGATACGACATTGCCTTTCGCCGCGAGACATATCGTCTCGCGTTTACTCTCCTCTTACGTGTTGCGTCAGCGTTACGTTGGCGCCGCATTCGTCTATCCAGACTTTAAGCCGTGTTTACAATTCCAACTCCGATGGTCTGCGATTACCTTCGTTCCGGATCGCGTCCCTCTTATCCGATTTTTCCATTCGAGAGTAAAAGATACAGGAGCTGCATGGTGTCAACTGAAACTTTCTCATCGCCATCGTTTCAGTTACTTCCACGAAGTTTTGATAAATCGTTTGTACGTAATATCATACGATAAAATGTCAAAAATCGAATACTTAGCATATTATTAAGCCGACGATTTGTCAGATCATCCTCACGGTTTCTTTAGTTTCAGTGCTATTTAAAGTGCTATGCAAATACGAACTTAATTTGTAAGTGAAGAAATATTGTTATATAAGAGAATTTCTCCACAAAAATGACTTTATTAGATTCAGCTCCCTACGAATATTTCTATGATAGAAAAAGGAGAATAAATTTTTGGCGTCAGAGTGTCTTGGACATTCGGTATGTCCTGACATTAGATGCAAGAAGTGGTGATAAATATGTACATTAAATTCTTCGAACCAACTATCTTTACCCTTTGACTTGTGACTAGCGCTTGTAATTTATAGTTTTCCTTGGTAACTTATGACCTGACAAGGCAATCGATTATATTTCCCAATATGTCTGTACATTATTTTTTCTACTTTGCGAGACAAAGTACAATTCCTCTTCATTTATTAATATTCACATAGAAGTATTTACGGATACGTATAACAATTTTGGGAAACATTGTATTTCGTAGAGTATCCTTAATTAAATCACGCAGAGGGATTTAGAATTTTGCAAAATTAATAGAAAAATGAGATTTCTTATTTTTCACCAATAGATTGTAGATTTCTATGCGAATATGTACTTTTATGGATACAGGTAATGGAAAATAGAATCTAAATATTCATCTTCGCTGTTAAAAATTATAGCGAGTACACCAGTTTGGATATTCTGTGTACTTTTCTATATTGGTATACGCATCCTGTGTATTTTTAAGTTTCGCAAAAATGTATAAAAGGCCTCAGCCCACTCGTCAGCAATGTGTTAAGCGAAACAATGTGTACTTGAGTTGTACCATATGTCGATGTGTAACCAGTGGCAGCCCGGAGGCTGAACGAGGCATCCTCAGATAAAGTTGCTGCACGTCACCGTACTTTTGCACACTTTATTTATGTACGCGGTTCTCGAACAATGAGTCGATAATTAAAGCGGTTTGCAATTAGCGATTAGCGTGCATCGTTAGCACTGCAAACAGTCAGCTGTTGGCGTCATATGGAGCGCTAGCTTGTTCGTAGTAATACATGATCGCGGCTGCACGCTGGTAACGTTGAATAATTCACTGATGAAAGTAGCCGCGATATCTCAGCTTTTATACTCCCGTGTCGTTACCCCTTTTCAAACTGTGATAAGATTCCGAAAATACCTTTGACTTCAAACAAATAATCGTATTTTTCGTTTTCGCGTTTCGGGAAAGTGCAGGTATCTCGTGCATAAATGGGATTAATGGAGATGGAATTCTTGAGAAACTGCGAACGAGTCATGGGCTTTATATATTTCTATTAAATGAACGATCAATTTTCTGCTATTTATCGCTCGGATTTTAGTCATTGTTCAATTTTAGCATGGAAAAATAATTGAGCCCGCTGATTTCATACAAAATGTAATCATGCAATACTGCCACTCAAGTGGCCGACTAATACATTTTTCTTGATAACAAAAGATCGCAAAGTTTTAAATGATTTCAGAGTTGAGTGAATAAATACAAGAGAGAAATAAGATTTTTCTGAGCATACGCGAATAACCGATTTTACTGTGATCCATTACTTAATTAAAACCATCTACATATCATTCAATACGATTACAAATCTTCTTACGGATTAATTTTTCTTATTTTAGAACTAGCTAACTAACTTATTTCGATTGCTTTTAAAAAAAATACCGTCTAACGTTATGGTACGAGATGTATTTCTGAGAGATACGTTTGTCTTCCAATAACATTTTAGTCTGTTTTAATTGAGTTTAACAAATATCACTTAGTACGATGATATTTCTGAGAGATATACGTACTTGTTTTCCAATAACGCAATAGATAATGATATCGCGTGCATTTATGCACAACTTACGATGACAACATGGACCCGTACTGATTCTAATTAAGACGAACAAAGTACGAATCTCACGTAATCGGAACGTGCGAATGAACTGCAGCTGAGGATTCGTGTGATCGAGAAGACCAGTCTGAGATCTTCCACTTCTTGCCTCCCACGACATCGTTGAATGTTCCTATTATCCCCGAGTCCTTTGATCGATACGAACAGATATCGATAACGGCGAGATCTTATCGTACGAGTAAGTCCAGATAAATGTGGATGGTGTTGCATTACACGAAGTCGTGATACATAACCAGCGATGCTATCGATGGATACAAAAAGGCAAACAATGAGAGGGAGGGAATGGGATGTTTATTATAGGTATTCAATCGCGTGGTACTTCACCTTGGACAAATAATGTAAATCTTTAATTAAAACTCTTGACAATCGTAATTATAGCTGGCTATTGTTAATCAAAAAGAGAAAGTGTTTCAAAAATATCGTATTGAATATATCTTTAGTGTACATATACACATAGAAATTTTACATCACAGTTTATTTCGATAACATTTTCACGGAACATTTGTAGTTATGTATTGTGCGATGAACAAGACAATTTATTTCTGCGAAAAATTGTATTGTACAATAACGGGAGAATTTTTAGAGAAGAGCGATAAAGTAAATTTATAGCGTTGAAACGAATAATGTTGATGAAACATTGAAATTTTGAAAGGAAATTGACAAGTGTTGTTTTAACATGATAGCGTTGCACTTTATTCTTCTGTTAAATTTCTTAGAAAAAAAGAAAGAAATGTAACAACGGCGATAGTAATAAAGTAATAACATATTTCAAATGTTAAAACGCTACAATAAGTAAATTGTAAATATCATAATTTATGGAATAATTTATTGATATTTGAAAGTCATTTTTTCTTCATCTTTGATTAGCATTTACATTAATTATGTGTTATTGTTCGCGATGAACATGGATATTTTCATCGTGCAAATACATGTAGTTAGTAGTATAACATGTAATTATCGCGAATTCATCGTATGAAAGACGCGACTGGTGGCTATGTGACAGACTTGTGCTACTGATCGCTTGAAACGAACGTGGAAGCAGTGACTGATGGCGCGCGAGAATTATTTCTGGCGCTTTTAAATCTTGTTGCTGTAAAAATTGCTGTACGACTGTTCCAAATATTTTACTATGATTTCAAGTTCCGAACAATCTTATCTAAAAACTATGAATAATTTAAGATTAATATTAATCGATGAGACGTTTCATTTTAACAAGAATGCTTGCTAACTGTATTACTGTTAATCGACTTTTCACAGAGTCTGTTTTATTTAAATAATTTGACATAATAATCAACATGATTTCAAGCGATAAACATCCATAGCTCATTTAAATCAATATCCACGATTTTAATTTCAATCCTCTTCGTGAATTTATCTTGGCACATAGTAAAAGTTTATATTTACTTCCATTCGACAACAAATTTTGTTTTAATTTCTCATAATAATGGTTTCTGCGTATTTGTCAAAAAATAATAGTTTCCTCTCTTGTTACTAATTTACAAAATCTGTACTAATACTTATCTGAAATTATGACATTCGTAGTTTAAAGATACATTTTGTAATCTGTCGCAAAGATCTTGGAAACTGATGTAGCAGAATATTTGTAGTTTAAAAATTTGTAACTTGCATTAATAATAGATTGTTTGTGGTAAAACATACATAGTTACAGCAGACCATATTTGTAACTGAAATTCATTTCTTGGCACCAAAGTAGCAACGCGATACGATCTTGAACTATGCGTACACGTGTAATGCCATATTAATCGTCGAACCTCTTATCGATGTCTGCATTAGGCAGCTTGGTTGGCGAAAGCACTTCGTTCCTCTTTCCATCCAATTCGGAAGGAGTGTCGCATCCATTTCCGAATTTAATATGAAGCTCGTCGCGTCAACGTTGATTCAATAATCGATAATGTTTCGTCTGCTGAGGTTATTCCAGCAATTAAGATATAATAGAATATCAAAATCAACGTTTTAATTTATAAATAATGACAACGCTGTAAAAATACACAAAATTTATTTGTACAAATAAATACAAAAATATATAGAACATTTTCATCGTAATTAGGATTTTTGCAAATGATATAAAGTATTATCATTCACAATATTCAATGGATAGGACAGATTTCCAGTTTTCGTTTTTTCCAATTTGTTTTTGTTTGCGTTTACAAAAATAGAACGTTTTTACGAATATCCTCAGTTCAATTATTTTATATTTATAAAACGTAAGCGTTCACATATATATAGTCTCGTCTTAGGAGAATAAATTTGTATTTGAATATCGCGTTGCTTAATTATTTGCTTTTAGACATTTATTTCTAGACCTGCTTCTAGTTAACGTACTTACATTTAATAACTGGTTTATCAACATGCATTACACACATTTGATGACGACGACGACGACTTTGATGAATTTACATACGACAAGGCAATCGTACATCGTCGACCAATGTAAAGTGACTTTCATCGGTATAATGGTGTCGTGTTTCGGCTAAAAATCGCGCGGATGTTTTTCGAGGAGAAAAATGAAGTGGCAGATGGAAAGAGGATAATAATATAGGTAGCCTGCGGCTGCGGCGATGATTAATAAATCAGGGACGGCGTTGAGAGAACAGTTTAACCTGTAACCTCTGAACGATGTATCGTGCTCCTTCTTCCTTTTACCTTTGCGTCTATCGTTCCATTCCTTTCTCCGCGTACCGACCGAACGCAGACTCGCGTGCATGCATCTTTTTCACGGAGCTGCAGTGCCGAAGCTGACTTTGTACGGCCGCTCACCGCGATACAGATACGTATGGCGGTTCTGTGGGAACAGACCGACTCTGAATGTTAATTGTTGCTTAAATTTATGACAGTCCGCCCTCTCCGCCTCGCCGCTTTCGACTCGCGGCGTCGTTCTTCCCTTCATCGGGCGGCCCGTTCCACCCTTTCCGGCCAAATAACCATGGCTATTCATTCCGCTGTTTCACCAACGATCCCTCGAAACGAGCTCGACGATTAACCACATTTTGCCGCTCCACAAGCTGCAACCAGTTGAAATTAGCGGCTCCAACGGTACGTACCGAGATGAGAACGTTTCTTTCGTCGTCGTTTCACCGGAACTTTAAGCTTACACTACTGTTCGATGGAGATGACTCGATGATCGTGCATTTTGTTAACGTGCGTACGTTTCGAGTTCAAGTTTGTAGGAATTTTTAGTTTTACGAGACGTTACAACAACATCGACGCGGAACAGAAGAAATAAAAATCATGAAATTTCGAAGAAATATAAATTACGAAGAAAAATGCAGAAATATATTTGAGGCACCATTTAGGGTAATTGTTATAATATTTAGTAGACAGGTTGAAGTTCTATTTGTTCAATCACCTATAAAAAATTATAGATTAGGATTATTAGAAGTCATACTTTCTGCTTTCTATAGGAGTACAATTTTTCAATTCAGTACACTGTCAACTTTCATGTTATTTAAATACGTGCTTTTGCTATTTATGCGTTTTTGAGTATTTTTTTTTTTTTTTGAAAACATTGCAATCTGTTATATTAGTTGTTCTGCTGGTCTTATATCGGACTTATTACCTAGTTTTAAAAAATAATATATCTATCTTTGCACGTAGCAGATCGTTTTTCTTTTCATATTACAATACAATCTTTCAGCCACCGAGTAATATAAAAATTAAAAAATCCACAAGTATACACTAATCTTCAATCGTATCCGCGAAAGTATCCGCAGTATATTAATAAGTATATAACTAGCTGTCGTCCGCGACTTCTTCGGCGTAGAATCGAGGTGAATCTGAATGTAACTTCACGACTCTAAATTCACTGTCGTTTGCAATATAAATCAAAATAGCAAACACCATTGGAGAAATATTCATAGGAAGCAACGATCAACTGTCGGTCGAGTGAAGCGCAACAGTACGGCGGAAAGCAAGTTGCGTTAATCCGACTTAATCCGAAGCGTAATAAAATATAGCGTGTGTCCATCTGGAGGAAATGTGCTCTCTAACGGTGAAAGAAACATGCAAATCGATTGAACAGCTTCTCTGATTACCTCGGATACACGCGCACATACCTACGTACAGGTCTTCTCTGTTTATAATATTAGTATAGATTAAAAGATGACAAATTAAAAGTTGAAGCTTGCAAGTTCACTAAGAGGACCACGAATAGGTTAAAAGTTGTAAGGCCCAAAATGTGAGGAAGAGCGTAAGCATTAGTCGCGTGGTGTATCGTGGCTCGAGTGACTCAGAAATTCCTGGAGCTGGGCTGACAGGCGAAATGGGTCAGACGCGGTGCACTTAATAAAGCCAGAATAACGCGGCGGGGCTCGCGATTACCATATGAATTGGTGAGCACCGTGAAAAGGAGCGGTCGTGCTATGGTAGCCACACAGAGACGCACGTACTCGCGCGCATCGTTGCTATACTTTTCTGTGTGGTCCAGTGCGTGTGCTTGTGCCCGTGGCTGTGGCTGTCATCGATTGTCAGCGGCAGCTAGCTTGACGAGCCATCGCTCACTTTTCTGTCAACGCGCACTTCACTCACACGTGCCAGCGGCGAGGAGAGCGCGCGACCGCATCACCGCCGCGCGTTTTCTTCTCTCTCAACCGGTTCCACATGCTCGTCCTGCGACATTATCGCGCTATGCTATGCTCTCTGCCTAGCTTTCTTCTTCCTTCGTTGTTTCTGCCTTTTTTACGTTTGGCTATCGCCGCGAAGATATTCGCGGTTTACTGGGCCGTAACAGTTGGAGCTTCGGTTGAAAGGTCGCGTCGAAGATCGTATAATTCGACAACGTGTTTCTTGAATAGAAATATTTGCGGCTAGATGTGTTCGATAAATTTTTGAATATACGTGTATAGAGACTCGTGAAGGTATTTGAACACCTAACATTATTTTATGAATATATCACCTATATGTGCTGCATAAAATTTTCGTTAAAAAATTGTTCAAATGTTACGTGTCGCATCGGAGATCGTATAATTCGACGACGTGTTCTTTGAATGGAAATATTTGCGGTTAGACGTGTTTAATAGATTTTCGAGCGTATTGTATAATATTCGAGGGAATTATAGAACCATTATTTTATGCATATACTGTAACACATATTTTCTCGTACGAAATTTTACATCGTTGTATGTTACCGCGAATAAGATTTTTCTGAGCTTTCGATTTTGAAACATCGGTCAAAATACGATGATTTTTATATACCTGTTCTTATGGTTTTTTCCTTTGTTTGTTCGCGTATCAGTTGCAATTCGTCGGGTGATAATTGATGTTTGCGCAGCGCTAGGTGGTACATTATCAGGTACAAATCGATATTTTCTGATTCGTCGCAAACGTACGAAAGACTTTTTACATTCCTTTTAACGTGTCAAAGTGTTTTCAAGATTACATTTGCCTTTTATTTATGGTATAAGAATATTTTCTTTAAAATATTTCGTTAAAACTAGAATAAAATAACCCAGGAAGAAAAAAGAAAGAAATTCTTCGATCATTTTCTTTCCATTAACCAAGTATCAACAGAAGTTATAAGCTTGAACAAAACATGACTTGCTGGTACAAATTTATCTTTTTAGGATTCAAAATAGGAATACAAAGTTCGTAATATTTGTTAAACGTCTTGATAACAACGATAATAATGCTCACTATCCTTTATCCTTTGTTAGCGCATAAAATTAACTTGTAAAATAATAGATCCTTAGTTTTAACGAAATATTTATGTAAATGAAATAAAAATGTATACCACAGGAGGGAGTCGATGTAAATCTACTTTATATTTGTACAAACCATATAAATATTTTCTTCCATGACGATGCATTATTCATTCAATGTCCATTTCGTAGATTCACGTTTCAAAATGACATGCAATACGTAAATTTACATCGTGTTGTCGCATGAGAAATTTGCACGTCGGGCTTTGACCTTGCATCGTTTAGACCGCTATGAACATGTCATAAAGAGATGTCGCGACGACGGAAAAACCCATGCACCAAAGGATTAACCGAGAGAAAGATGCGAAAGAAACGCGTTGACCACCTTAAAAGTCTCGATGTGCACGAGGCGAGCGAGATCGTAATTCGGTACATCCTTATGACGATCCGTTTTATGTTTGGCTGTTCACCGTTACTAAAAATGACAATGCGAACGCCATTCAAGCCGAGTATTTCTTTCGATATTCTGGAGATGGTGCCGACCTCGAATCCTAACGGCGCCGCGGCGCAGCGTAAGAATGTCATTATTAACGTCCAGAATTTTACGGCTCGTTAATTTCCGCCACGTTTTTCTACCGGGCAGCAGATAATTTCGTTTAATTGAGGAAGAGATTGCGCCGTAAACAAAGAACGAGTCTTACATGGTAAATCAGTGAAACCGGTCTTTAAAATTTCGAAAATTACTTTACGCGACTGCCGATCGATTTTAACGTTCATTTAAGTCCCTTTAAAAGTTTTATCAACGACACGTTGTACAATGTAAGTTTTATCTATGATACACCGTATAAATACAAATAATAATTTCCCATATCCATAGAACTTATTAAAACGGAATATTTTTGATAAAAGAATTTAATTTCCCTGGAATTAAATTTATACAGTTTTAATCGATCGTATTGACACATTGAAATGTTTGAAAGCTATCAATAAAATGATCTTACTTACCTAAAGGTATCTACTGTGAAAAGCTTTCATAAATATATTATGTATGAGGTATGTAGAACATTTTGAAATTTCATAAATATATACATCTTAAAACTTGCATTATTTTTAAAGTCATTAGACGTATTCCATTATTTGCTTTTATTTGCTCAGAGATTATGAATTGTATTACATTTAGGTTTAAATTCGAAAGACTATATTTTACAGGATTTTGTACAGTAAAGTCTGCTCGGTGCCAATATGTATTTGTTTGTCATTGTGGAACAAAGAAATATCGAAGAAATGTCGAAGGCAAGAAGTAACGCGTTTAACATCGAATGATTAGATTTAACTATCCGTTTTCTTCTCGTGAAGCGATGGAAATGAATAAGCCCGAACACACCCTCGTTATGTTGCACCGACACGAGGGATGACGAAACAGCGTTGATTGTGAAGATTCAACGTGGCTGGAACAATAAAACTGAGGGAAACCTCCTCGCAGACAGTTTATAAAGTTTATCACCTTCGTTTAGCTCGGTTTGTGGTATCTGCAGTGCTGTCGTGTGACGATGATTTTTCTGAATTATATCTCTGTATGAATGGAGAATACGATTTAGAATTGTTATTAAAGAAATTGTTATTTATGAGAAAGTTTAGCGTTTCGTTTTACGACAAACGAGCGTTGGTAAATTGTTCGCGGAGGTTGTAAAAAAGGAATGTTTAATTTGATATTAATACGTCTTGTTATAAAGAATTAATAAAAATATTTCTTTCTGTAATAATATCGATTATGATAGAATATGGAATAATCAAAATATAATATTTAAATCAAAATTTCGCTTTTGAATATAAATTTCGAGTTCAGCTAGTTACTTCATAAAAATAACGAAGTATATTTGAAAAATTGCAGACAATAAGTTGCTTCGATATAAAATTATATTTAACAACTCTGACAAATTTTCTATTTCTTTTAAATAAATTGATAGGCAAATTACGTGGTGATCGTATTGTCATATAACTTGTTTGGAAAACAACAAGTGTGGGCTGTTTCAATTCATCGCTACAGAACTAAAAATAACGTCTACCCCGACCACCACAAATCCTAATTCAGTCGAAAGTCACGCACCAGTAAATTATTGTACTACGTGGTTGAACGGAGTACATTTGTCTTCCCCTATGTACGACCGCTTGACATACTAAATTGAATAATTACCAAATAACTATGCCAGCGAATAAAATCTAAGTGGTGAGTGTCTCTTGTAATTATGAAACATTTGTAGTTTCTATGCAATTATATTAATTATAGTTAATTATAACATTATAAGAGGTTTCTTGGCCTCTTATTCGGAAAAAAGTTCTTGGCATTAATTAAACGTGAATTCAAGTTAATTGGAAGCATTTATAAATGCCACTTCTTGACACATTTTCATTATGTCTTTATATATCTATATACATCAGAATGTACAGAGATCGGTGCCCTAATTGTAAGATTATAAAAACTATATATATAAAATATAGAACAAAGATATATAAAAACTCATTGATTAATTACTATTAAATTTCTTACAATAATTAATTTATCTACTGTAACATATTCAGAATTTATAAAGAGAAATTATTTACACCAGTATATAATTCTTTCGTGTAATGTATAAAATTGCAAATACACGCTGATAATTAATATCAGTGCAATTATGCGAGAATAAGTACAATCAATTTCCATCATCTACATAGTTCTCAAAACTAGTTTAATCGATTAATAAACATAAAAATCGATCAATTTGGATCAAAACGAAATCTATCCCGTAATCTATAAAGAACAGAAGAAATTTCCAAGCACGCTGTCGTACGAAATAATGTCAGTTCACTCGTCTGATACAAAAATGATGCATATCCGTTTGCCTTCGGTCGGCTGTAAAATATTTTTCGCGTAAGCACGCTTGTAAAAACGCGAACGCAAATATGCAGTTACAAAAAGCTGTGCGTAGCTTGCGTCAGTCACTCGTAGACGGCAGCTTCCGCCCAAAATAACATTCATTGATTTCGCGTTCTGAATGAACGAACGCTTGAACGAGAACGAGATAGAATAGCAGATCGTTGAGAAAAGGGAGCATAGGTAGTTATGTATGGCTATCGAAGAGAATGGCACGATATCTAAGAACGTGGAAGTTCCGCCTTTTTGGATCATGTTCGATCGGTTATATACGGCTCTCGCATAGATCCTCCTTGTATTGCGGCAGCCACGTACCGCCAACACTCCTTCGTAATGTTATCCTCGATTTCGCGGAACGTTAGAGGGATAGATATTACGAATATTCTAGCAAACGAACGACAGATCGTACATGACTATAGCTTAAAGTTCGTATAGTTCATGATAATTGTGATCGATGATACGCATTTCCTTCTTCTTAGCTACGTTCTGTAGTATTGGTTTCACATGATTTTACAAGATACATAGAGTACTAGCGATGGTTCGCGTATATTTGTTTATTGATCGAACAGTTCTCGGAATGTAAAAATTTACAGCACCGAACGAAATGCCTGCAAAAATGTTCAACATTCTGACAGCATATTCCGAATTGTTACTTTACATAAACTCTTGATTCTCTTCGTTATCTTGATCAATTATTATGTCTTTATATATAAAGACTAGAAAATACTTTAATACTTACAAACAACAACGTACAGCAACAATAATTTATGCGTTAGAAAATTGAATATGCAATATATATTACCTATTCGCGATATCAAATTGATAAAACGAATTTCTTTGTCTATCGCAACGAGATCTTGAATGTGTAGAATGTACCAAGCGTGAACATTGCACAGATTTTGAAATGCGTTGTACGAAGGTCGTTATTATTTGCAGCTACACACGATTCGTATTGGTTGGTGCGTGAGGCATACGTAGAACCCCATGCGTCTCCGAGTTTATTTTATGCTTACTACACTGCGAGCCTGCCTCAACATCGTGTTCACAGGCTGTTCTTCTGTTTCTCTTTGCAGTGAAGTATAATGAAACGGTAATTCCCCGACGCACGTGGCCGATTCGTTTACGAAGAGGATGCAACGGCCACGACGGCGGACGTTGCCTCTCAGTCTTTGCGAAAACGCTGCTGCTTCGCGAGCGCGTGCTCACGTTCGGTAAACGACCCCGGTACACTTCGATTTATTTGTGCTGCGTCACCTGTCACAACTTTATCCAGCCTGTTTATTTAGAATCTAGTAAGAATTAGCGAAACACGCGATATTCCCATAAATTATAAAAATATTTTTTAAAGATAAAATATTTTTTAAAGGTACATAAAATTTGCATGGAAAGAGTATGTAGAAAACTCTGGGAAAAGAGTTCACGAGAAAAAAATCAAACTTAATGAATCGATAAAATATTTCGAAAGATTAAAAAGTATTGCAAGTTCTTCGTATCTTGTGGCGCATGTCATAATTCAGAAACGTTTTGGAAAAAAGGTTCGTAAGACGAAATGATAAAATGAGTAAATTTTAAAAGAAAGTTTTAAAATATGGCTTCTCCATATCAGCTATGCCTGAATTGATAATTATCATGGTTACTAATTTTTAAATGACCTATCACATAGAGTAGACTTCGCACCCATGGAAATTTTGTTTTAATATTATCGTCTTATTCAAAAAATATATCTGGTATTTATATTTTCGTTTACTGTTTTCATTTAACGTGTTTTATCAAGTTCGTAATAAATGAAGAAGTGCCTACGTTATATCGGTGAAAGCTGTTAATTTGCATGACAGTTTAGTAACAGTGTGTGGACGAATACCGTATGTAAGTGTGATCCTTTGCTTGCGAAATTCCGTTTTATATTTTTCAATGATTACTCGAAGCTAATGGATACTCGAAATACCAGGGACATAGTTGACGTCAGTCCAGTTTACGCTCACTACGACATTATACGATATCTTCGTAGTGTACTTTATTTCCAGGTTCGTTACATTCACCGTAAGTTTTATCCATAATACAAATATATAGCTGTACAATTATTATTATACGTTGCACATTCATTATATTTCGTTTCCATGCAAAATTTTTGTTATAATTATATATTCTGTCCAACGCGTTATATTTTGTATATTTCCTTGTCAATTTTCCTGCGATATTTTATCAATTATTTCAATAACATCGCTGTTACAATTTACTATGTTTCAATTCTTATTAAATCTTCACTGCTGTTGAATCTTCATACTTAAAGGAAGAATAATGCGCTACAGTGAGAGCTATCTGGCATAAGAACTCATTGATTTTTGACTGCATCATCTGCTTGATACCAAAATAAGGTTTGACAATAAAGCAGAGTGCAAAGATACTTCTGATAAAAAAATGGTAATATTCTTTAAGAAAGAAAGTACAATTAATACATATATAACAATATTATATTATATTCTGAGCTTTTCTGCTACCCACATCATATTCATATTTATTCGATCGTCACAAGATATATTTTTAATAAAACCATCAACATTAAACTCGATAACTTTATTCCTTTTCAAACCACGATTAATAAACTCCAAAACAATTTCCACAAAATTTACCCGATGTTCTAAGTCACGCTCCAGCCTCGCTGTCAATCCATACCGACGACCCTATAGCAAATTCATCGAGAGGCTACGTCACAGCGAGCAACGTGACACCGATTGTGGTATTGACCGATTGATTGCGATCGACAATCGCCGAAAACGTGGAACAAATGATAAACCGAGTACAATCCATACGTGTGTAGTGTGTACAGACGTCGGCGGTTGCATCGCGGTTTGGCATCCGCGAACGATACGACTTTGTTTTCCCAGCGAAACGAAGCGACCGTGGAAATGAATTTTTGCGTGGTCGTGTAGCCCAGACTTTTGTCTACTACGTGGGTAGATATAGAGTCAGCAACGCCCACGACGTCGCCGCGATGCTGACCTGGCCAGGGGTGGTTGCGTCGCGAAAATGTCAGACGAGCCGGCTGATACGATACTCCTACGCGTAGAAAAGTAGGGCAAAGTCGATTCATTCATCCACTGATTCATAAGAGAGTGGGCGTAGAAGAGTGGCAAGGGTGGAATCGAAGCCTCCATCGTGGGCAGGTTCTTCGTTCGCAGTACAGGGAACCCTCTTTTCCTTTTTCAATCTTTTTCTTCAACGGATCGATGCGAAGATTATTTGAGAGAATCCCCCTTTCGGCCTCTCTGTGTGGGCCGTCGACGTAACTTCCTTCATATCTCATGGATGTGTGTTCGGGGTTGACGCCGCATAGGTCACGGAAATCGTGTTACAAATCATCAAATAGTGGATGTACGTCGACGACGGTGAAATATATTCGATGTCGCTGAACAAATTATATCGTCGATATATTAAAAACGTGCATTTGCGATGCAACGAGCGGCATTGGTAGTAATCGGGCAGGATGATAGGAAAACCTAAATGTCGAGCTTTTCGGCTGCCCGGTTATTTCCCGAACCTCTTGCCCGAAGAGAACTCGATCGATCTGTTTTTCATCTGACGCAGCCTCCACGTCGCGCGTATACGGCGATTATACTTTGATGGAATTGCGAGCCGTTTGTTGGAACGAGAAGGACGTGTGTCTTCTCTTGAACATTATTAGCAGTTATATAAAATTTTGTCCTATTTCAAGTAATTCTTTGGATTTTTCGCAGCATAAACGTGAATTTTTAGCGTTTAAATTTATGTTATTATAGTATTATGATCGTTACTATCGAGCTGAAGAAATTAATATTTAGAAGTGAATAGATCAAATTTTAAATGCATGTCAGTATCAACCACAAATTTTGAAGACGTAAATTAAATTAGAAATTAATTTTAGTAATACCAATAATAGAATTGTCTGTCTAAAGATTAATCAACATTGTGTCTCTTTAAGTATTCCTTAATTTGTAGAGACAAATTTTTGAAACAAATGTTATTTGTTTTAAGTGCAGAATTTTATGTGCCAATTCATACGGAGGAGAAAGAAGGGGGCGTGCAACTGCTCCACGGAAGAGCAGCAACGGTGTCCCACTTATCCTATGAAAGGGTCCAGTGAACCATCAAATGCCAAAAAATTTGCCAATTATTCTCAACAATTTTTTAGGAAATATCTTATACAGTCTTTGTCTTATATTATTTTCGTCGTAACCTTTGTCTTTTCATGTTTATTACTATAAGCGGTGGAGTATAAAATAAAAACAAATTATACATATGTACAAATATTGTTCGGTCACCTGATAAGCTATAAAACTAATATTACTTAAACTACATGGTACATTTTAAAGTAACAGAATAAGCTTTTAAAGACGTGACACGATATGCAAATGTCCTGACCGAGATCAGGCTAACAAAAGACCTACTTTCTGATTGCAATTAGCGGTTACATAAGCTAGAAACATTTGGGCTGGAACCGCGGGATGATGCAAGCAAACGGTTCTACGGTTGTGAATCCGGAACCGCGAATATCCCACCCCTTTTCTCCCTGAAGCTCCAGCACTCGTGGACGTCCTCTATCCGGATATCCTATACACTGCTAAACACAATGCACCGTCTGCTATTCCTGGCCGTGCGCCATTGTCGATAACCTTTGCATTGTCGACCCGATGATGGGAGCAGCAAGATAGGAATTCCGTCTGCGGGCTGCTACCAGAATCCCAGCTACCGTCTGTCGTCGACGAAACGTGAAATCGGTCGAAATTCGTGGCTCCTTAGCGACGACAGAACGAAGGTCACCGGTGAAAAGTAACGCGGTTAATGAAAAACGGCTAGCAAATCAGGGTGAAAACTGTACGCTAGTAAATATCACTGACCACGCAATTTCTGGTGTTAACGCAACGTCGAAACCCACGCACCTCTTCTGGAAAAATGGTCAGAACGTATCTGTTCAGTTATGACGTAAAATCGGTGACAAACGTTTCGCAGTAGACACCGACGCAAATTCCTGCTTTTTTCCATTTGTTTTTACAAACTGAAATCTATGCTTTGATGATGCGTCGTCTGTTCTCTTTTGAGTGTATGTTCGAAAAAACGTATTTATTATATGTAGAATAGATACATATTGTAATTCTGTCCTTTTTTTATCGTAATGGTAACTATGATTGTTTTATTTAATGAGCTTTCAAATTTTAACAAATCGTAGGAGAGATTTAAGCGTAGATAATTTTAACTTTCTAATGCTACGAACATTTTGTAGATTTTTCGTTTATGAATCAAAGTGTATATCTATTACCATATGTATAATAATTCACTTTATTAATTTAGTTTGTAGATTTATTAGATTTATAGTTTATTGAGTTATTGAACATACTTTAATAATTTATTTAGTTTATAGATTTCGTTCTCACAAATTTACGACACAAGTCATGTAAGTAGTATAAGACGGTCTAATAACTTGTAATTCGAGAAATTTACTTCCAAAAGATTTCATGTATTTTATCACCAAACTTGTTATTATAATACAAAAGAATTCAGTGATACATACCTACGAGTAACTTATAACTTGTGAAGCTTAATAATGTTAGTTCGATAATACAAAAGGATGCTGATTATGACTTGTTAAAAATTTAATTAAATCCATACGAAGATCTGGGACAACAATTACGTTTCCATTTTATTATCATGCACGATACTTCGAAATTCATGTGCCATTGCGAGCATCCTAATAGGATATGATATATTCGCGGCAGAGTTCCGAACTGTTCGTAAAATAAACGTAGTAACGTGTGACGGAAGTGGCATCACTAATAAAGCGTGGAGGAATAACTGCATCCGTGCGTCAAGAAAAAAACATAAAGAATATCTTAACCGTAGGAATTTTGCTGAATAAATATCAGGATGGCGCCGTTTGGAATTTGGTCGCTCCGACGTGGCGCCTAAACGCGCCGCGTGTCAACAAATTAGTATTCAACCACGCAAAACTTAAAGAAGGTAGAAGAGCCAGTTTGCTCTCGCGAACACTTCTCGCGTTCGTGCCTGTACACGCGTCGGTTAATTTGCGACCAGAACCAAAAGGGGACAAGGGAAGACGAACGAAAGCAAAGAAAGGTCTGCCCACGCGATCGTTCATGTTTTTTCGATCGCAGCCGGCGCGTTCGCAAAATTAGACTCCGTTCCGCTGAAAATAAACCGCGAATCACAATGCCGGCGATATCAATCGGAATAAAAAGAATTCCATGAAGAAGTAGTTGAACCGAACGAAATTCCATGAATTCTTTGTATCGAGTCAACCGAATACGGTATCATCACAGAACCGGATGACTGTGAAATTCGTTTCTTAATATAACCTGCTCCCTAAGAATAGAGGATTTTTTAGTATTTCATCTTACCGATAAGTATCTTTTTAAAGACGATCGTAATCATGATTGAATACAATTTTAACAATTCGTCTACATGGTAAAATTGATGTTAAAAAGAGAATATATTTTATTAGATGCATATGACATATTGTTATATATTATAATATATTGATATGTTACATTGCATTACATTATATGCATTATTACATATTACGCACACACATGTTGTATATTATACATTGATAATTTCATTAATATATTTCTCGATAATTATATTATTCAATGATCATCCGTGTGTGATTATCTAAGGTAATAATCAAATTTAAAAACTTATATCTGGATGTCTCCATAGCGTTGCATAACCGACATTGCGATAGTAAGATGTCTTGTTTAAAGTGGCGAAAGAGTTAAATAGAGTGCATTTTTCTATACCTCGACCGATTGTATTACTCAGGAAATTTTTCTCGCAGTAAGAGGAATGTTTTCTCAGAAAACTTATTAATATGAATTGTTACTCTGAACTAAACAATCTATTTCCACCCTAACATTCCCAGCAATCCAGCATCCATAAATATCTATGGTCCTTGATCGCAACTGTCGAGTTCGTTTATACGAGTTTCTCGTTGGTATTATCGAGTTCTGACAACTCTTTGAAGCACGATATAAAATCTCCGATTCTCCGCCAGTGATTTTACCTGAATCTTCTTCAAACCGACTTTTGCTCTCACAAACTAGAATCGAAAGACCGTCGTAACCGAGGCACTAGTGTTGTTAACGAGTCGGTATCTTTGTCGGCAGGACGTTTTATTTGACTCTATCGGTGCATCGGCCGCGTTACCCGCAACATCGTTTATTCCTTTACGACTCTTGTTTCTATCTCTGACGTTGTATTGTACAAGCTCTCTTCCATAGCTAGAGATCGCTGTAATTTATCAACGTACGATGGCGTGCGATGCATCAAATCGCACGATTTTAAGATCGAGCAAGATTTTTATCGATATTACGACGTATCAGTGGTTCCGTAAATCATACGACAGCGGCCCGACGGATTTACTCTGAGGAACGATTTAGCGCGGCCAAACGTACAATTTCGAAGGAGAGGTGCGAGCGAACGTCGTGTGTGGTCCACCACCGCGATCCAGTTTATCATCTAAATCATTCGCGGCATCGATTTGCATAACTTATACGCCAGAGAACGACCGTTTATTATACAATCGGAATATATTTCGTCCGGCTGATAACCGGAACGAAAGCTGACAATGTGCGTGCACAGGACGTAGTCTGATCACTCTGAATCTCCTTAAATAGGCTCTACAGTCCACGTCAGCTCACTGCTTATAAATATGAATTTTTTGTCAAGTATTACGATGATTGTTCTTCAGTGAAGCGCTTTTTTTATGCAGTTTTACATTTTACTTTTATAGCATCACGATCGTTTAGACGTTGTCTAAGTTATGCAATTGAAGTTGTTTGGAAATGCTTGAGCAAGATGTAAATCTGTCTGTTAGATGCTCAACTTTTGTACATTCAAATTGGTATTTCTCAGTTTGTTAAAATTAGTTAAAATATATGAAACGCAGATATATATAAATTCTAAATATTTTATCAGGTTTACGATTGAATGAAGCTCTATGGCGCGAGAATGATCTCTCACTCCTATTTAAGTAACGATTCAGAAAATTTATAACAGGCATCTTGCGCTACATCCACCACGCAGACAGACAAGTGGGCGAAATGTAACTTGACAGCAGCATCGAGGGATACTTTATCGGTGAAAACTCGATTCAGGCCGTTCCTTTAGTGGAAATATCGAATTCCGAACATTGAACAGGCGTGTAACCACGGGTCTCGACCCTCGATATCGAGAATCGACGTTGGCCGATACCCAAAACGATCTGCAGATGCAGGACTCTAGCCAGTGATCCACGAACACGGAAAGGAAGCTGCCCGAGAAACGTCGAATTCCTCGTATAGGCCTGATTGAGTATCATAATACGGTACACTGTACACTGATACCGTACCTTAGCCTGCAGCCAAAGTAATTAATCACCAATATTATATCCAATGAATAAAAACAAACTGATATCAAGAGTTTTACCGAGTTTCTGGATAGCAATCAATAATCCTTCGAATTATAAACATTATATTTAAAATAATTGCATAAAAGAGAACTAAAACATTTTATAATAAAAATTGATGTCAGTGAAATTTTATAAATTTCAGGTATCGGACTTCAGTGTTTCGGTTAATATACACGGAAGAATTTAATTATTAATTACAAGCTTGTCGTGTTACTTTTCATATTAAAAAATTGATAATTTAATATTTGGACGATTTCCTAATTTAATGTTTCTTATATGCAATACGTTCTGCACTTCTTCGTGTTTTCTTGTTGCGAAAATAATTTGCATTATGATTTATTAGGATTGTTCTGTTTCAAATAATATTAATCTATAAATATGAAGTTCATTTTACGTTGCATATCGATAATAAAGAACATAAAATATTTCGTGATCTATTGTAGAAAATATAATACTTAGAATATACTGCGAGAGGATACCATTTTGTTACTCTTAAAATATATACCATTGTTAATATAGAACAATAGTTGATATTTTTATAATACGTATGTGCATACATATTTTGTCTCGCCAGTTTGTTAAATAATATTTCTCAAGTATCCTATACTCTTAAAACTAACAATAACTTTCACAAATATAAATTTCTTCAATCCAAAATTCCCATTTTGTACAATTTTAATACTTGAACGAGATTCGAATTCTACATACAATAAATGATAAGGACACAAAATGAATGTATTCATATTTTTCAAGAAAAACTTGTTCTTTTAAAACAATTGTCCTCAAATATAACGCGATAATATTTAACACAATGTTGCATATATACTAATATTACAATATTAACCATTTGCAACGAAACCAGATAATTTTCAAACAATAGAAAGCTGGAAGCATTTAAGCCAGATTCTTTTCTGGCCAGAATAATTGTATCGAGGCAGGAATGGTAAATACGACGTATGTCTCCTCTGTAGAGCGGCGGAGAACGACAAATCCCTCGGGAGAACGTTCCCAGGAGGAAACTTTCCCGCGCGGGACCAGCTCGTTTCTGAAGGTTGAGCGCTCTGAAGACGACGCGAAACGCACGCCTTGCGGACAGGCAACGTGAGATATATACGCGTAATGTAGCGCGATAACATGAGTTTCGGAGTAATTGTTTACGCGTGCCAAGTGAGTTATTTGGCACGTGGCCATGTCGGGGGCAACGGGGGCGGCACCCACGTGGTCGGCCGACTGCCCGCGGGATTTCTCTTTCCTTCTCCTTTTCTCCTTTCCTATCCCTCCTTTCTTCCTCTCTTTCTCTTTCTCTCGTCTCTCTTTCCTCTTTCGTTCTTCTTTCCTCGCACGCAGTCGTGTGCCTCGCGTATCATTCGCGCGCACGCAATACCACGTAACGAAAATTCCAGTCAGACGGAGATCCAAATCGAAGAACATTTGTAATCGTAAATCTACTTCTTTTGATTTATGGGGAATTTTGTATGGTGAAGTTCCACAGCGAATTTTTATGGCGACAGACTGTAAGCCTCAAAGTTGAATTCAGCATTTATACTTGTTGGCACTTTTGTGTATAGTACGAGGATAAAAGTCGCTGTATTTTTCGAACGAATTTTTAATTTCTCCGTTGACGAATACCATACTGAGAATCTATCTCTCTTTATCTATCGAGAAATCTATTTCAAAGTTGAATTATCGTTTACGCTACTTGTAAGAACACAAACATTTGCTCATTTTCAACGAGATTGTGGTGGATATCGAACATGTTGTTTGAAATGATGAAACAAGTTAATACTTGATATAGTCAGATATATTTAAAATTATTCTAAGTACAGAATACAAAGTTAGTCATAATCGTCTCTCGCTCGATGGTACTCGATACTCGTATACTAGGTAATGCTTACGTTCCCTCGATACTAACTTTCTGGAGAGCATGATCGTCTACTTATATTGGTCGGGGGTGGACCGGAAAGTTTGAATTTGACTCCGGTTGACGATTGTACGTAGCGGCGATATTGTTTTGTCCGGAATTTGTTTATTATTACATTTCGTATATCGTAACGATGTTAATATTCCGAGGCAAAACAACAATATGAGTCATTCTCGATTCGAATCGTCCTATGACTCATGTGCCGCTACAAGATTATAAAATTATTTTTAAAAAGTTGAACTGCAATAATTTTATTCATTATAATCATCGCAGCTTAATCGGACGATTAAGTTGATGCGAGAAAACCAGTTTATAGAGATCAAACCTATAATTTCTTCGCTTCTTCATTTATTGAATTAGAAGTCAGATTACAAAGTATCAAGTCAATGTTAATGCAATCAATGATATTAAAATAGTAAATGTTCGTAATAATATATATAGTAAATAATAAAGTATTGTTGTTGTATTTTTAACTGTTAATTTAAATTTGTCGCTTTTTATGATTCCATGAAAGGGTAGTAAATGTTGCTTCTAATTACTGGACTAATTCATCATTAATTTGTATATTTTGGTAAAATTCATGTATGGTTATTTCAATGTGCAACATAATATGTACATACATACGCATTGACTAAAGTGTTCGAACAGTGTACGATATTATACCTGTTGGTACTTGTGTATATAATACGAGGAACGAAATGAAAATCGTTGTATTTCTCGAGAAATTTTTAACATCTTTATTTCGATAAAAATTGTAGCGGACAGTGGAAGGATTATGCGATCGTTGAATGATGATTTTTAGGAAGATCGGTTAGTGTTTGGACGTAGAGTTTTCTGATATTCTCTTATTGTCCGAACGTTTCTAACTCCGCGAGATAAATGGGTCGAGGACTGCATCTCGCTGATTTATATATCGTTGAATCTCTTTTCTTGAAAATTTCACGACTCTCATCCGGTGCAACGAAATCTAAATCGTCAGTGACGTCATAAATCCAGGGAATCCAGGATATTATTACAGGAAATCGGTGGATTGCGTCACGCATCCTTCTTTTGCAAGCTAAATACGAATCGAAAATGTCCTAGAAATCGTTGCAACTGAATTATATCAAGGAGACAACGGAGAACGTCGACGGAGAAATTACTGTCGCGTGATAAATAAAGTAGTTGTGAAATCGATTCGACAATTGCGAAAATAGGATTAAATATGGCTAAACCGAAATGATGGAAAGTGGAATAACGAATAAATTCGAACGAATCGTAAACAAGCGAAAAAGAGCGATTTAACGAATTCGTTCAACAATAACAGAACGTTGAAACGATACCTACTGTAAAATTGAAGCTCAAATTTAACTTCATAGCTGTAATTTAGCTCACCAGCTGTTCCCGACTTTCGCTTACTAGTCCCGGCTAGGTTCGTCTTTGTGTCTTTGAGAAATAAACGGGTCGAGGACTGCAGTTTGAAGATTTATACATTGTGGAAACCCACTCAATGAAAATCTGGCGTCTTTTATCCGATGCGGCGCTTACTTCAACAATGAAATTTAAAATGTCACGTATCCTGCGGTTGAGGAATATGCCGTTGATAGAATCTAGATTAAGTTACTTTTATAAATCGAAAGGAAAGTAAAAGCCGATTATACATTGATAAATGAAAACTAGTTTTTTTTTTTTTTACGATCAAACAGAAATATTCTACAAAGTTATTAGTTAGCAGAAAGAAGACGAATAACACGACTACCCCTATAATCTGGCGCAATTGCTTGACAAGAACGAAATCGTTTTGTTCGAACCGACACGCTTCCGCATAACGGACTAGATGAGAGAATTCGATGATCTATACTTAAATAAAATTCACCGAAGTGGAATCTTTGTATTTCGCGATGGTAACGCTTATTACGTCAATGAAATCAAAAACGTCGCGAATGTCACGGATCCAGTGAACCAGAAATCGGCTGATCGGAAGTGGCTTTTGGTCGATGACGCGTATCTTTAGTTGGTGAGGTCGGTGAGCAGCAAATCAGAAAGAGAGAGACCGGTCCGCCTTTCGGGAAGAAAGTAATACGAAAAGAAAAAGAGTTTCAGTGTAGGAGGAAAGCTCCTCCGCGTGATAGAGTCGAATCGCGTCGTCCTTCGTCCTTCGTGCAAGGGTGGCGGCGGCGGTGACGGCCTGTAACTGTGGTGGGGGTGGTGGAGGTGGTAGCGGCGGGGGCGGCGGTGTTGGTGGGGGTAGAAAATAAGGGTAGTTTTCAGAAGTGGGGGTGGAGGTTCGTCAGTTTCCGGGTTGTTCCGGAGTGAGTTGAGGGCGTCGTGGGTCGTCGTGGGGGGTAGCGGAGGGAGGGCGAGTAGGAGCCGCGGGCCACGACACGACGAAGCGTCGCGACGTCAGTAGAGCGCCGCGCTATCGACCACCGCCACGAGACACCGTCGTCGTCGTCGTCCTCGTCGTCTTCGTTTTCGTCTTCGTCTTCGTTTTCATCTGTCGTTGTCTTCCTTGTCATCCTTCCTGGTGTTCTCGCGTCATCGTCATCGTCTCGATTATCCCGCGATTTCGGTGATTTCGGAGAACGACAGCAAGAAACGAAACCAAGAAAAGTTCGAGCGAAACGAAAGAACGAAGGAAATATAGTTGACGAAGAGAAAGTAATCGGTGAGGATCGACACGGCTAACGGAAGATTCGAACCTGTTCGATCTTTCGTGCATCTATCCGGACGGGCCACGAGGATCCCACGACGGCGCGCTGCGTGCACGCGTGTCCGTCGCCAAGTACCCGCCACGTCAAGGTCGTGCCGGCACGGTGCGTGCGTGCGTGAATACATATTTAAACCACCGTCGTCTGACTGCTACGAGCCACCCCGTGTGAGACCCAATGACTGTCCATCCAGGGACCACGGGAGACACATGTTCGTTATAAGGTCAGTGCACGAAATGTACGTGGTGTCTTCGTAGTTACTTCGATAAGCTGAGCTTCTCTCACTTTTCTACTTGATTTCTCACCCGACACCTTACGAGGCAACACTCACGGGACACACTTGCGATCGCGATGTGGATACAATCGAGGATTTGTCACGTACTTTTTACACGGTAACGGATTTTAACTACACGCTTACAATTTCGATGATTTTTAGTAGTGAATATTTCGATGGAAATTTTAATTAAAAAATGTGACTTGAACGATCTGTGTTCGTTGTGCTGATTTTTTTTTGTTGATCGAAATGCCGGTTCATTTACGGTTGCTTCATATTTATGTTACTTGTTACGCAAAAAGAAGCTGCGTCTCTTTTATTTCTTTCCTTACATTTTTATTATTCTAATAATTTATAAGGAAATGATTTTTACAAATTTAAAGCTAGCTGTGTGCATTTTTTTTTTAAATATAATTCGCACATAATCAAACCATTGATCTATACATTGTGGTAAGTAACAAATTGCTATTGTTGGTACGCCTTTACAACTATAACGTTCTGTAGAATTATAACAATGTATGATAATTTTTTAACTTAAAAAATTTTCTAATTCTTCAAATTGCTTACACTTTCGTATCGACTATGAAATCTCCTTGTAGCAAGCTCGTATGTATCTCTCAAATAAAAGCATTTCTTCATGGGAAAATTACATAAAATTGAATTAAAGATCAAATAGACTCGTCTATCCTTCCTTGAATTTTCGCAATCTTATTCTACTGTTGTAATCTTCTTATTTTTTATCCCGTGAAATTAAAAGGTCCCGTCCAAAAGATGTCTTTTCTTGTTTGCTACGTCGAAAATACGCGCGTGTCAACGGATTAACGCAATAAGTGGATTGCAACGGAGATTTCTAAGTGCACAGGATTAGTTTCCAAGACGGAGCAATCGGATAGTCGACGCAACAAATTCGCGACTTGTTTTCACACAGACAAAAACGTATTCCCTGTTGGAGGTTTTACGTACTCGTCGAACACGTTACCCAGACGGAGAATTTCGTACGAAAGAAACATCTCGATCCCTTGTGACACATACTTGCACGCGCAATGATGGCCCTTACGGCTCGTGAAGTTTCGTCAAAAGCGAGACCCTTCGCGATATTTCCGAGTCAACGACGTTCTCGCTTGCCCCTCATTTTGTTGTTCTCTGGCCGTACAAAGAGCCATGTAACGCGCGACTTTGCAAGGGGGGCGAATTTCCAAAAGAATCCGTGATCGACGACCCGTTTCTATTTAATCTGCTTCCGTCTTCTGACCCCTACAAACCTAAACCAGTCTTACATAAGAACATTACGCATGGATCGTTCACACATTCACACTGATACACGATACACTCTTTCTTTTTCTTTCTTTTTTTTTCTTTTCTCATATCACATTCTTTTCTAAGTAATAAATTCCTGGATAACACTATACATATTTTCTTCTTTTGCCTTTATTTATTATAATACGATCGATTGTGTTTCATACAAATGCGGAAAAATGTATGCTTTAGATAGAATCAATTTTTTATATTATATTTTTATTCTGGAGCAAATATACTAAGGGAATTTTTGACATAACAGGTTCAAGATAGAATTTTCTTTTATCAGAAAGTAGTTTACTATATGCTAGACTAGGATCAGGGATTCTAAATATATTTAAATATATTATAATTATCAATGCAAGTGATTATATAAAGAAAAATTGCAGTTTATATATTTCGGTACCAAAATTAGGCACGCGTTAGACTGTCACTCTTTGGTGACATGAAAAAGTTTCGACAATTTAGTTTTTGTATTAGGTTCTAAACGAATATTCAATTTTGTCGAGATTTTCGTTTCTCATGTATAATTTTAATTTCCTAATTTTTACATGTATAAAGGGATCGGTGCAATACTCTTTAAAAATTGCACGTTTCACATGTTTCGAGTACATAGAATCAACCAAATTTTCTGATAAACCGATCAAACTCTTACGTCATTACGACGAATCGTAGCGAACGATTCACGAATGCTAATATTTCACAACGAAACGTAAACGTGCATTTATCTTTAACGTCGCCACTTCCAATTTAACGCCATCACCCACGTGAAACTCGGTCTGCAGGACATTCTCGGCTCCTCCATTACCACCGGAGGGGTTAATGAAATTAGAAAAAAAAAAAAAAAAATACTTCAGCCGATTAAGAATTCAATCTGAATTAAAAGGATTTCGAACCTGCCAAACTTGAAAGGCTGCCAGTGCTTCCGGTCTCTGGGTTAGCGAACTGGGATATATACTTTAGAGTCCGCGTATATTACAGGGCCGAACTAGTTTAGCGAGTTGGACGCGGCCGAAAGCGCGCGCTAGAATACGAAGGAGAAGTGGACGAACAGGGATGGGAAGAAGAGAAGAGAAGGCAAACCTTTCATCGCGTTGAATTTCAAATCGGCGTATCTGCCGAGAGGAATTGGCACAGATCCAATCGCGATTCCTCGCTTACCTGCTTGCGCTCTCTCTGTTTCCTGGATCTTCCTACTTCTTTTTTCTCCCCCATCTGCCCTCCCCCTTTCTTCCTCTCTTTATCTTCTCCCACTCTCCCATTCGTACTTGTGCTCACGTCGTATCTTGGAGATGAACAAAACTGGGTCGTTGCAAGCTATAGGATAGTGGGCACACACACAAAGAGAAAGAAAGAGACAGAAAGAGAGAGAGAGAAAGAAAAAGCCCGATGCAGAAGAAACACAGGGGCCTTGACTCGTTCACCCTGAACAGTGTAACCGAGTTCGCGCCGTCGCATCCAGACGCACTTCTTCGGACGTGTGCATTATAATCACGGTTCATTATTACCATGGACACTTCATAAATGTTCGATTACGTGTGTGCAGTGTGCACGTTCGCACGAGCTAAACCGCCCACATTATCGGCGCCCATAGTTGATCGTAAATACTTCCTCGATAATCGATGCACCGCTCTCAACATAGAGCCTCCCTAAAATGTACCTTGTGTATGTAGCTTGTTCGACGACTTGCACTTTTTTACCGAGATTGACATTTAGTCGACGGCAAGGTCGTTATTTATTTGCAGCTTTGTCGAAAGCAGCGCCTTCACTGCTGCTTTTTTCTTTAAGAAGAGTTTGCAGCTGAACAAAGCTACTAGAATTGTAGCTCTTTTTCGAACATAATTTGGAAATGTTATTTATAGGTATGAAAGGTTACTCGGTCATAGATAGTACGATGATCCCATTATTCTTTCAATAGGTTATTTCGTGATACGGTGTCGCTATTGATATCGTATCTTGATAAAGTTTTGATCGGTTTTAGGATAGTATTTGTAGTTTGCGGTAATTTTACTTTAAAATACTATATTTTGCTTTTAAGGATGTATTTAATATTGTCATTGACACTAATCGCATATTACGTATTCGTTTTGACGACATTATTATATTTAATTGGAACAATTAATATTTTATTATGTAATATTGGTTATCAGTTTTTCATCTGTTTATCTGTAAAAATGTTTTCATGAGTACAGATTCTCTTATGTTATACGCTTTTAACGAACAGCTTTAGGATGTTCGAAGGAAAGTAAGCAGTCGTATATTTTAATTGCAAGACCACGAAACGACTTGGTAAAGGGGAAAAGATATGAAATATCAAAGTAGAGAATTAGAAACGTGTTTCAAAGAAATTCACGAGTCAACAGCCTCGCAAACAATTCTCAATCTTTTTACTTTCCTCGAAGTGGAAAATAACACTCCTTGAGCAAAACATCATTATGATTCGGTTATTATTTGTTCCAAGTGTTAGCATACGCAAATAACGGGTTTTTACGTAGCTAGAGAAGCGTTGAAATGGTACGAAATGACAAAGTATTTTAAAGAACTTTCCTACAAAAATGACGTAAACTCGCGAATACAATAGAGAACGTAAGAGAATACGCAGTATTATATACTCGCAACAAACGTATTTCATCCATTTTATATTCAAACACGATGTACAAAATACCTAGTGCTGTGAAATAAAAAATTTTTTATCTAAATATTTAAAAAATTTTACAATCTGTAATACAAGAGAGAAACTGTGGGAGAAACTGCGGAGACGTTGCGATTCCCTTTTCGAGCTGAAAGTTTCTGTTCGCGAAACCTTTTGCTCCGATACTTTGCTGCCATGTACATACGAATTCCCTATATTGATTTTTACAACGTACAGCTACGTCGTAAAATTCGGCAAAGAATGTAAAGTAACGTGACGTTCGCCCTTTGCGCCCGACTGGGTACCGCGTTTGTATAGCACGCGTCATTGACGGTAGTAAGTTCACCGAATTTAAAGCCCGGGATTCGATGTCGGTCCGCATAAAACAAATGCAAGAAGGATCCGCGTTATATTCATATAGACATCGATATAGAGAAAGCATTCGAGGAGTTTTACCATTGAAAAGTAAGTTTCGCATTCTTTTCGTCACATCGCTAACTTAAAGGAATGTTGCGCGAAGTAGTCTCCAGTGAATTCCAATAATATCGTGAAATATACAAGATAAAGTTTTCAACTATCGATCATTCAGGGACTGGTATAGTTTGGAGCCTCATAGTTCAGTTTCTTAACGTAATATTATCGTATTGTTAAATTATTTATCAGGCAGAGTGTAAAGTAATTTAGTTTGCGAAGTGTTCTTTTAATATAGAAGATATTCAGGTATTTTTTGCCAAATCATGCTAGCACATTCTATAAGCGAAAATAAAAGAAATATGGGATCATAAATGCTGTATATTAAAAAGTAACAAGAAAGGTATGAAGAAATGGCAAATGATTGAGTTTTTATTCGATGAGTTTTTGTTTGACAAATGAGCATTGGTTTCAAAGATAGATTTTAACGAAATAGATTGTCAGAAAAATATTGAGATTTGTTAAGAATGAATATAAAGAATACTTGAAAATGGAACTGATATAAATGCGAATAATTTACTTTTGCGAATTATCGAATAAAAAACCAGCCCGTTGTTACCTCAATTGTTAATCTTCGTTGTAACCTTCTTATAAAATATTCATAGGGCAATGCGATGTCTTTTTTTTTTACTGATATAACACGAGTACGCTAGCATTGTTTCACAGAAAGACCTGAATCACTCTGTGTATAAATAGACTGCCTCTGCCAAGGTAGTAAAAATGGTGCCAATATTTGTTTCATTTATTACTATTCGTTGCAGAGACAAAAATTCCTCCCACCTTCCTCTGAATGAAATAGTAGATAAATTTTTCTACTTCCGGTCAATTCTCAAATTCAATAACATCGAGTAACAAGTTTATTTGTCATGATTGAAAAGACCTGGCCAAAAAGTCGTTTAAAAAGAAAAATAATGGATAGCGAGATAGCGAGAGAGCATGCAGCGACATTATCTTTTTTGGCTTTCTTTTCTCCTCCGATTTTATCCCTTCGGGATAACATCACGGAACGAAACTAAGTCAATGGTTTTATTTCTAACGAAGAAGGACGACCATAAACAAGCCAGTTAATTAAGCGTCTATGCCCTTTAGTATTAATATTCTAAAACGCTGAAATTGTTGTGCGATATGTATAAATATTATACATTCTCATATTGTAAACAGTTCGCTTAAACAGACTCGATAAGCAATAAGAGTTTTGCATAAGCTTCTTATTCTTCTCAAACGGACAATAAGCTTCTTATTTTTATAATTTCGCAATTATTATATTATAATCTGTTCCCCGATTCGATGTTGGAAGCAAGTTCGCTATTATCGAGAACAAAACGAAGCTTATCCCCTTGTAACTTGTTTGTATCGGTCTCGATACGAGAAAGATGAACGAGACTGATAGTAAAAGATACGGGAACAATTAGCATAGATATTATTATTATCGAGTCCGATATTATTCCGAATTATATTATTCCCATCGTTGACCGACATTTGAAAAATAAACTCCGAGGCGGTGGTTATATATTCGGACAAGCAGGGGTAAACGCCCGATCGAAGTACATATTCAGCGCTTCGTACTATTAACCTCTTTTAGTTCCTTGTATTCATTCCATTAAAGAGCTCTCTCCACTGAATCTTACTGGATAAACTATATAAGGAATATTTTGAATTTATCGAACGATTAAGCTTTATTCAGCCGAGTTACCTGGATTCAAGCGACTTAATTCGTGTAACTTGAATCTCTTTACCTTATTATCGGTATTACATTTAATTTCTTGCATTCATTTCGTTAAAAGGATCTTCTCTGCTAAATCTTACCAAGTAAGGTACACTGGCATGCATGAAAGTATTTGAACACTTAACATAGAAAGTCTTTTATGGCTCATGTTGTACGTCTTGTGTAAAACATTCTGAAATTTCATTAGCACCGTAACGAGATACGGCTGCTATGATCATGTTGGCAAAATTTGGAACAAATCTGAAAATGTATACAGATGTAACGTGACATTTATTGCAAACATAAACTTGGTAAGAAGTTAACATAACGTAGTATGAACAGTTGTCTTAAACGTATAACAGCGTTAAGTACGATCCAACTGAGTATTCAGATTTACTGTTGTAATCAAGTATAACGGATAATTGTCTGTCTACTTTTAATATACTTACATATACTTGTACCAAATATCTTGTAATTTCTATAATGCACTTTCAGATTTGTATTAAACTTGCCGAATATAATCAAGTCCTGTAACAGTAACAATTTCCCATAATACACATAATATATTTATAAAGGCGGCTACTAGTGCTGGAGTATTTTCCTGATCCTACATACAAAAGTATTTTATCGAATTTATCGAATAATTAAACTCACAAGACACACATAGCCGCTTCTACGAGCGCAATAACTAACAAAATGATATAGTACTCGCGTGTGCACGGGCAAACTGGTTGCGTAACGGGGTATCACCATTTTCATTCCGAAACTTGCGACATCTCACGATTTATATATCGACAACGCGAAGTAGTGGGCGTTGTGTACCTGTTTACGTTCCGCGTCGCAGGAATTGTACTGTAAATCATATTCCGGCGTCGCGCGGTCCAGCCCATTGTTTGGTACCAGTATTTAAAGCGCATCCGGTAGGAGCGGGTCAGGTGCCGTTACGAGACGCGTTCGCACTTCTTTGAGCAGGTCGGATATTCTGCACTTTAGATCCCACAATAAAGTCAGTTTACTGCGTCTCATTGAGACGGCTATCGTCTCCCGATTGTTGATCTGTGTTCATCGGCGATCGTAAAACGGTCCTTGACGATCCCTACGGACCGAACCGGCCAATGCGCTTGTCCTGCTATCACTCCCACGAAAGATCATCTATACGGTGCATTCTCAAAGTTGTTTCTCACGTTTTTTACTCCGTTCGAACTTCTGCACGTTTCGTATTAATCTAAGCGGCTTGTTCTCTCTGATCTTTCTTTTTTTTTTTTTAAATTATTCTTTTACGTAGTCTAGAAACCTTTTATAAATTAAAAAAAAAAAAAAACACACAAGCGCAGGATACAATTTATAATATCTATGGGCTTCTAGTAAATAAATAAACAAGGGTTTGTCTTTAACGAATAATCCTTTTCAGATCGTTTCTTGTGTCTATGTTACAGAAGAAAGTACGTTCTGTACGTTTGATATTAATTTTAATTGTTCTCTATTTCTCCATTGAAATGATTATTTTATTCGATGAATCAATTTTTAGATTTTTCAAATACTTTAATCCAATTACTTAAGAATTATTAATTCTTTTCGGTTGTGTGTACGTTAACTGTGAAGTGACATTGCAATTTTACCGACTAAGTCATAGTCACGTGAAACGTGATAAGAGCAAACAAATCGAAACGTGTTGATTGCCGTACGTACGAGTATTTGCCTTTACTTACATGTACTCCGTTTGCAAATAACGGATCTTATATTTTGAGAAATAATCAAAAGTTTATAGATTATTTTAAACAATTTTATACAAATTACAAAATACTATGTAATTTATATAAAATATTTTCATTTCCATATAAATTTTATATTTCCCTTTCCCCTTAAAATCCATACAAAACAGCAATAACAAAACAAATGAAATTCTCTTAGGTATCAATCTTTATCCAAATATAACTGTTAGTATAAAATAAAAGCCTACAAAATACAATAAAAACCACAATATACATATCGTCGTCTTAATTAAATTTATCCAAAACTGTCATCGCTGTCTAAGCAGTATAAAAAATCCTTTCATCATATTTCTCTCACACTGACTTCATCGTTGCTCCAAAATTAAATACAGCGAAGGAATATTGAATGAATCCAACAAGAATGATTCCGCGAAGTGTCCTCCTCGTAAATTAAAACTACATTCTTTCTAGACAACTGACAGTTTCGCGGTTGAAAATGGACAGGTAGGATGAAAGAGCGGAGACCTTGGAGGGACTGAGGAAGAAGGGGACCAGCCAGCGGCGTTAGCGTAGCGTTAGAAAGTTCGTCTTGGTCGCTGTTTGCTCTAACGCCTTGGCGACTTGTCCGCGGTTATCCAAACGAACGAAAAGCCACTCACGAGAGCACCTGTAGAGCTTGGGCGTAGCTTTTGTTCTTTCAACCTCTGTCTTTCTCCCTCTCTTCTACTCTAGAATCACGGTGGCCCTCTGTTCCTACCTACCTGTTGTGTTACTTACGCCTCGCCGACCGATCATTCGGAACACGGGTCACTTTAAAGGGATTAGCACAATTTTCGACTTGAATTCCGAATGCCTGGAGGCCTGGTCATTCTTAGCCGAGTGAAAATTACGACGCGTCACGGTACCAATGTGAGAAAATAACAGGGCTGATCACGTTTCCAGAAAATCTCCGATACGGTTCATTCGAGTTGCCGACCGCATGACGTACTAATTTTCGCTTATTAGGATTTTCCTTTACAATGTTACCTCGCAATGTTACCTACTTTCTTCTTGAAAAATCATACCCGATAAGTGTTGCAGACGTATTTTGATATTTCGCAGAAATGGCATAAAACTGAATAGAAATTTCACTATTCCTGTATTTCTTCTTTTAAGAAATGAAGAAATATTTGAGTCTATAATATTGTCAATATATCGTTAATATTTTTGTTACTTAGAATTTTCGTTTGTAATGTTATTGTAATTTCTATGGTTATTAAGATTTTATTTGCAGTTTGAAGAATGCTTGAAAAAAATTCTTGAAGTTTCGACGTTTTGTGCAAATTGTGCGATTAAAAAGATTTCGATTACTTGATAGGAGAAAAAATGATTTCGGTTAGAAAATTGAACGAAATATTTTTATTTTATTTATTTTCCTGATACATTACATTTCCATTAGAAACCAGTATTATCGTTATTCGCATCTCATTGGCTTCTGTCTTTTCGCGGATACACGGTTGTTTGGCCCGCGAATCGCGCGAAGAACCTGAATATTCACGTTTGAAACGCAACGGGAAATGCCTAGATTTACCGTAACCTACATAGTTTCCTTAACGACCACAGCCACATCGTACAAATTTTCTTATCGTCGTTATTGAAACTTCGCTCGAAATATACCGTCTATTAGAAACTTGGTCAAGATCTCGGTGAAAAGTGGGTCGAGAGGAATATTATCCATTCTGATCGTGCTAATTGAAGAAGCCGCACGTAACCAGGATACGCGCTGCCAATTCGTCTACGAAAAACTAATATCGAACCCCCTACTCTGGTTGCGATGACTTTTCGTTCGTTCTCTTCGAACTTCTCGAAGCGAGACGAAGTTATAAATTTGTGCCTCTGGAAAACAACTGGCAGCAACTTTGCTACGTGAGAGAGAAGAGGGACCAACCGCTCCTGCTACACCCTCATCCCTCATCCTGCAGAAACTCGGCTTGGTTGCCACGGGCCTGCGACTTCGTAAATGCATCCATGCACACGTATTTTATGGCCAGCTTCCTCGGCTTTCTATCTCTTTCCTCGTTCCCTCTCTCGCATTTCCACCCCCCCTTTTCTTCTTTTCTCCGTGCAAACTCTCCGATACTACCACCTACCCGCTATCGCACAAGTATTGGGAACGTGTCTGAACATCGGGTCCGCGATATTTTCGCAGGATAGATTCCTTTTGAAAATACTTAAAACTTGGACGATTTGTCGTCCGTGTTGGAGTCGAACTCGATAAAGCGCTAGGATCTATCGCGTCGTATTACCGGCCTAGAAAAGAATGGACACGGGAAGGGTATACGGCAAGGAACGAGGTGGCCAATCGATGACGGAGATGGTGGTAGTGCCGAAGAGATAAAGAAAAGAAGACAGCCGACAGAGGAAATCGGGGGTGTGTGGGAAGGAGAGGGTGTACGAGTGAAACGATAAGAGGAGAGAAAGAAAGGGATAAGCTGGATCACTCGTGAAACGAACGAAAACGAACGAGATAGACGAAAGGTGGAATCCAGGGAAAAGAGCGAGAGACGTGGAAGAACTTAATCACATAAAATCCTTAAAGTTCGCCCTGGTGCGACGCGATGCACTTTGATCGCAGAATTTATGTTCGGGGTGCAATGTACCGCCATTATATTCTCTGTTCGTCGGTGCGTGCCGTGGAAAAATTCATCGCGGAGACGCAGAGGCGGATTCGGTTCCCCCATTGATCGGCGTGGTAGGTTGGGACACGAGGAGAGAGTTTGTTTCCTCTCTCCGCTCGTCATAAGAAAATATTATTCTTCCAAGAAAAAGTCGTCGCTCCACCGAACCAAAGATTCCAAGCTTCTACGTATCTGCAGCGGCAGGCAGCTTTTGACTGCATTTTCTGCAAATCGGGAGAGGGTCACTAAACTCTCCTCTCGGACGCCTGAACGATAATTAGGACACCAGAGAGTTAGATACTCGTGTTAATTATTGCGATGGACATTTTGTCTTTGGCTCGACGTACGTTGGTGATTGTCGCTTGGAAATTTATGATTGCTACGGTAATAACATCGTGGTACGATAAAAACCCGTGTGGTTATTGTCAGGTCTTTTGTCTGAAGCTAATAAACAACAGGTAAAAGAAATACGATGCAATACGAGTTGATTTATTGGTTTTGTAGCAGCTTATCATTATAACCACGAATGAGATAACGTATTAACACATTTCTTGTCGTTTGCACGAAAATATGTCTTTTTCACGTTATCACTTAACCGTGTGTTATATAAAACTACGTTACTTTTACCGATATCGAGTAGCTTCTTTGTTGTAGGAATTTAAGGAGAAATTTTTAATTGATATATTAGAGTTTCATATGCATATAACGACAGAATTAAAATTATCGTAAGATCTTCTCTCGAGACAGCGTCAATATAGTTGCATAATGAATTTTATTAAACCTACTTTCATCTTGTATAAGACCACGAGTTAAAACGGGCTGACTAAAATCATTCGACAATCGATTCAACGTTGTAATTAATCGAATCATCGATCTAGCTAACAATTTCACAATTAATTGCACGATCCAATCAGACAACGCTATATAATTTCTCTACCAAAATCACAGGCGACAAAACACAAATTATCACAACGATCACGTATCTGAAAATCGATCGTGAACATTTTCCATGTCGACACGAAAAGAAACTTTACTGGATCATTAAAAAGTTCTTACGATTAGAGTGAACGTGAAAAGTCGATGGAATCGCATAATCGGAGCGTGCTGTGGAATCAGATCGGGTTCTTTTAGAGAACGATCGCATCGACAGCACATAGATACGGATAACGTTCGCTGAAAAGACCGCTTGTCGCGACTTTTTACGATCGGTTACTATAGTCAGCAAAGACAATGAAAACATCTCGGTAAATCAACAAGAGAGAAGACCGGTAAGGAGATTAGTAGAGCTTACAAGGCATTACGACGGGGACGAGGCGGAAGGAGGCAGGCCACAGTCATCTCAACTTGGAAGCTGCTTGATCTCGCTTTCTTTTTCCTTCTCCTACTTTCTTACCGCTCGTCATCGGTACTCTTGGGACTCTTCTGCTTCTCTCTTTTGCTCTCTTTCTCTCATTTTCTTCTCTTCATCTTTGTCCTTCTCTTACTTCCTTCCTCTTTCTTGAGAGGACTGCTCGCGCGGAGTTAACCACCCGTGAAGCGGCACAATATATCTCGGAGATAATTCGCTTGTTAGGGTCGTACGCCTTTACATTAATCCATCTGCTCGCAGTCTCTCTCGCGACCGCCTCTTTTGCACATGAGCACGATGACGGGGTTCTTTGCGGCGTTGTACTTACCAACGAAAAATTACCATCTCAATTTAGCCGCGACAACATCTATTCCGCTCCTTTGCCATTCCGCCACTTCTTTCATTTCCCACGACTTTATAAAACGTTACCGTGATGTAATAGCACAGTTTTAGTGTACGCTCTATTTAAGACTTAACCGCTCTTGCGTCGTTTGTGCGAAACATTGTTACTTTTGCAATTCAATAAATCAATGTCTTTCTTTAGGTTTCTTTTATGAGATGCTTAAAATCAAATTAGCGAATGGATTATATTCTCCCTTCTTCTAATTCCTCGTTTAATGTTACAATTTTCTGCAAATATTTAGTACGACAAGGTGCTTAGAAGAGAAGTATTCAGGTTCGAAATTATTGAATCGAAATAGCCAATAAGTAAAAAGGTGGTCAGTAGATAATATCAACAGCCCCGATGCTTCGGTGGTTTATAAAAATGAAAATGTATTTCCTTCGCAATATAAAACTGAAAACATAGGCTTCTCTTTCGCACACGTAATATAATAAAATGTTTAGATACGAAGATACATTTAACGAACAAAAGCGAGTACACAGAGTATAAAACAATGAGCTGATCGTTCTATTCTACACCTAACGTAAAGTGATATATTTTTAGCTCACTCATTAGCTTACTTTCGAAGTAACGTTCAATTTAAAGACCTACGAGATCGTTGCGTTTGTCAAGCATGTTTCGGTCCGACTCACTGTTACGAGTATACCTACGTCAGCGAAATGAAGAGACGCTTTATAGCCCCGCAGGTAATTCGGAACGGTGTGCAAGGCACTTGTCGTCATGTCGATGCTCGCGATACCACCGGCCGCCTGTCACTTCGCCTCGATTGATCGGTCCTCGCTTCGCGTCTTGATCTCTCTTCCTCCTTCCTTTGACCACACGTTCGACCTGTCCCCCTCCTTTGATGGTCTATCTTTCGTAAGAAACATTCTCCTCGTCTTCATCGTGCTTGTCCTCTTTATCGTCGTTTCGCTTACACGCGTACGCTCATCGTGCCCTTACATGCCCATCGTTTCACTACTAATTTGATATACGAGGAACCGCTTTAACTTCGGAACGATCAATTTCGTTTCAACAATGTAATTATAACTTTCAGTATACTTCATAATATTTCGATGTAATTGTAACGGTTTCCCAGCTACATCGTGTCGCCTGGGAGTGTGGCAATGTCTTCATTATATCAAGATGCGTGCTTTTTACGGAGCATACGTTTTCGCTTATCAGATCGTAGCAAGATGTATCGGTTTTAATATTGAATACGCTGAAGGTGTTTGTGCCAGTTTGTACCGTTTGTGATCTTTTATTTATGGGAAAATAAATAAAACGCGATCATCGAACATTTAAGGTAGCAAGTAATCTGTACAATTCCCTGTATTTGATAGAAACTTGTATTAGATGTTACTATTTTATCGATAGATTTATCAATGGAATTATGCAGTAGCTTATGAATAGAAGCGCATAAAATCATTTTATAATAGTCCGTTGCTCAAGTAATATATTATTACTAGTTTCTTGCATAATGTAAAACATCAACTTAATGCTGGGTACAAATAAATACGCTATGATACATACAGCAAAATAAACCTTTATATTTAACATCGATTTTTGACAGAAATATTAAACACAGTTGAACGTATACATAATTGCATTCTTTTTAAAAGCAAATCTTTTTTGTCGTTTGGGTAGCCGCTGAACTTAATAAAATTGACCTCTAACATTTCTTTCTACTCTGCATAGTTAAAGCGATGAATATGTTTCTCATTTTAAAGCAATGGATTAGGAATTATTTTATATTATTTTAGGACACGACACGACAATATCTAAATTAAATTAATTACGACTCGAAAATTAATTTTTTTAATTCATACATACAAGCATGGTAAAAAACGTTAATATTTATCGACTTGCTGTCCCGAAGACGCGCAAGCTACGATTTAGCCGGCTCGTGAACGATCTTTATATGTTTCATAACCGTTTCCATTTTCTGGATATCAAAAAGTTGTAAGGAATAGCTCTGCTTTAAATATAAAGTTCAGGTTATTAAAATAATGTCGCATTTATCTTAACATAAAGCAAGAAACAACAACAAAAGAAACTAACGTTTAACAGACATTGCTCCCGCGATACGTAACTACTAGAGAAGCGCTACCTATTCTGTTCTCCGGTGCAGACGAGTTAAGATATAACGATCGTATTAAGTGGCCAATAATGTGCAAGAACAAGTACTTCAAGTTCGAGCGAAAGTAATCGCCGCACAACAGATAAGGGGTTTACGCTTAAGAGCCGTTGCATAATGACACGGCGATGTTCAAGGCGCCAAATAATAAAATCATTGAAACACCGCTCGATGGAGGACGTGGTTCTCGATAAAATACTTAGGAAAGGGTCCCTGTCTCGCGAAGAGTATCGACGCTGGCCAATCAAGCCGAGGACGAAACAGGCTGCCACCAGGCTTGCCAAGGCAGCTTCTATAATCTGATTGCTCGGTGGCTAATGAGCAATGTCCTCGCATTCCGTTCTCGCCTTTCTTCTCGCCTTTACGCGCAAAGTTACATGTACGCTCGTTTTCAAAATTTTTGAAACATGTCCAAACCTTCGCTTTCCTTCTTTTGTTAGCCAGCAACAGGCGGCTTAATCCGCGTTGAAGGGGAATATGCGCGTATAGCAATAAAATGGGCTGCGAATATCTGTACATCGAACTATTCATCAACATCAATACTGGGAGTATCAGCAGCCAGTTATCATTTTATTAATGCGCTCTTTTAAAAGACGCGAGATGGAGCGATGGTGACTCGTCTGGCTTTCGCGTTTCCTTTAGTGAACGGTCGAGCTGTAATCGGATTATACTACTTACGATTACCAATAGCGGAGGATACTTTCAAACGAGTATTTCTGTTTTCGTCAGTCTGTTTAATGGATATTTTTCAATGTAATTTATACGTTGATACAATGTATTACAATTTACTTGTGCATCGATCAATTCTCCTTTTCAATAGGATTGAGATATGTAGTTATTAACATGTGTCCAACTGGTTTATAATATTGACATTGACACAGGACAAGTATAGGTTTTATCTTTTATATTGTAATTGATTTAGATGGGTTCGGTTTATATGTAGTACATATAAGTAAAATAAATATAATAAACGATAATATAAAATACATATAAACCGTGTCGAGAGGGAATATATCTTTATCTTTACCTCTATAGAAATTCTACACAGCGATAAATATAAATAATACAAATAATAAATTATTGTCTGTAATTATATCTTTAATAATTTCTCCTATTTTCGAAACACTTTATTATAACTCAATGATAATTTAAAACACAAAATCAATAATAACCTGATAACTTTAGAAGATAATATATTTATAATTCATATTTTCCGCTTATAACGAAGATTGTGTACAGCGAAATAATTTTTCAAAGAATTCTCTTTCAAAGATACAAATTCGCTCAATAAAAGAAAGAAGAAATATTACTGAGTCTCAATCGTACAAAACGCTTGAAAATCCAAGTATAGCATCGTACATATATACATAGGTATAAGTAGATTTGGAGCAAGTGACAGACGAAAAGCGCGCGAACCTTTTCTCCTGCAGCGTGGCGTGGTTGTCCGTATAATTAACCTAAGTCCAAAGACGACGTTATTTGCATGAAACCGTTCGCGCCAACGCATGTAACTGAGCTTAAACGAATCCTAAATGAAACGGTCTAACGATATTAAACCTGTCTGTCAACGGGCTGTCGAGATACGATCGCGGCCGAGGGTCGTAAACGGCCGAGGCGCACCTTTGTAACTTGGCCAACATCGAACGAGTCTCGTCGATTTGTTTTACGAGCCATTTTGCCATGCTTCGCGCCCTCATCGTTCTCTCGTCATCTCGTAATCGCCGTCATCATCATTATCGTCGTGATCTCCTGGTTCCCGTCCGAACTCTCTTTCCTCCGCAACGGCGAAGAGATTGCAAACCTCTTCGAAGGTTCATCCCGCGATCGCAGACAACATCTTTAGTTGGAATCTCTCTCTCGGCGCCGTGTTCTCGATTTACATGTACGATGTAACGCGGAAAATCGTGATTTGCAAGTAGATACCCGCCAGAGGAAAATAAATGATGGTTTTTTTCATGACACGTTCGCTTCACGGCGAGATAAGCGTCTTCAGCTTTTCACAGCGCTCAACTATGTATGCTATCATCCCGTCTATCCTTGCATTAATAATCAGCAGATTCGATTTAATTTAATTCAATCTTCTTTTCGACAAAAAGAAACGAGCAAATGAGGTTGCTTTAGGCGACGATGTGAATTTTAAGCATCGGATAAAGGGCGGTTACAAGAGGGCGAAGAGTTATACGTAATTAATGAAAATTGATTTATCGAAGATATTATTTCAAATTTTATCGTGCCAATGAAGAAGCTTTGAAACAACTCCAGATGAAAGAAAATCAAAAATGAAAGAGTGGATTTTGAAAACATATGGACGTCGCTTGCGACATGTGTTCGATAGTATACTGTGGTATACGATACTAATTGCAAGTAGCCTTAATATTTCGTTTTTTTTTTTCTTATAATATTTTAATAATAACAACAACAATATAGAGGTAAAATTAACGTGCCATTTAACGGGAAATAACGTGGAACGCCCTATATTTTAAAGTACGTCTTCACTAACTACTTTCAACTTTGTTTTTAATATTTCACAATTTATATCACGCGAAGATAGCACGCTACTGATGAATGACTGTAAATAACGCAATAATTAACACATCAACTTTCTGTTTATAATATATGAGTCTCATATAAATCGTTGACAGAATGTCAGAGACCTTGATTGGCTTTCGTTAAACGGCGATTAAAAAAACATGGAGCTGCATCGATATCCTATAAACAGAAGCATCTCCTTTGTAAAATCGCGAGGGTAGACGTGGCGAGGATCGCAGTGGCGCCTGATAACATCTGCAAGACGGGAACCGGTACTCGAGTACAAGTTCCTGCAATTTCAACCATAAGAGAAAATGTGGTTAACGTATTGCATCGAAACGGCGGTCTTTAGCGCATCCGCCGAAAAATTATATCAGATTTTCGGCTGTAAAGGTAAAATGTATTACTTTGAAAGTCGGTGCACGTGCTTCGGAAACTTTCGTGTGAAATACGGACTATGATGGGATGGGTTTCATTAAAATAATTTGTGCAGATATGGATATAATGGCGTGCGTAATTAACGAGGTTGTCTCTAATGTAATCTGAAAATTATATTTAATGTTGTTGTTTTTTAATGACTTCAATTAATCGAAGTCCATATCGTTTAGTATATAATTATGCTTATATATAATACTCGTGAACAGTAAATCGTATTATATACACAGTTCGGTCCGTTATCTTGCGCGAATCAAAAATTCTAATTGATGAATCGTTATATCGTTCTAATAATTCAGATCGATGATCATGTTTCGTGTAATACGATTTTTAATTATTCGCACGGAAATCATCATAGTGGCGCGAAGCAACAAACATCGCGCAGTTAAAATGATATAGACAATACGTAGTGCAAATGTATACACGTGAACGTGCTTCATGGCGAGGTTTCGCTGAGTGAGCCAACGATAATAACAATAATGTATATTTATTGCGTACGCTAGTAATGTTGATTATAATAGCAATAGCGAGTCCTTATAACCATTTCGCATAATGGAATTAGGTTCAGGGTGGTTACCAGGCTCGCTCAATCATCTCAAGGTACTTTCGTATTCTATGTCTTGTCCCTTTTACACACGGAATGATCCACTGGTATTGCTGGTTCCAACTAACAACTAAGTACAACGACGACGCGTTACCTCTTTATTACTATGCCGCGTTAATAGCTCTGTTGCTCTTTTGTGTTCTTTTCTGCCAAAGCATTTTAATGAGTTTAACGTAATTACTCGCGATAACGATTAAGAGACTTACCAATAAGACTTTCGGTTCAGTTTATTTGTATATTTCAAACATAATCACGCATGAAATTGATTGTTTCTTGTGTTTACTTTCCCGTAATCTCATTAAGAAATATCGGTTAATTAGTAAAGTTTTATTTCTGCAGTTTCGACGACGAGAATTAATTAATTAGCAAATAAAGTTGAAAAGCTGCATCAACTGGATTTATATTGAAATTTTGAATACGAAATTCTGCTAGTAAAAGCATGCAGTTCGAGTAATTAATGTTTATTAGTATGTTTATGTTCGCATATTGTGTCATCACTATTGTATGGACAAATAGATAATTAACTAATTTTATGGGCTACGAAATTTCTTTTATGCAACAAGGGAGAAATTATTTCCCACATAGGAATACTATGAAAGTGGCGATATTTAGAAATCGATTTATACAAACAAGAAATATGAAAACATTTTTTGTTAACATTCTCTGTAATAATTTGTGCCATTTAAACATCTAGAAAGTTATACGCCAGTAACAGGAACTCCAAAATTCGGCCAATCAACGCCATAATTTCCCTACTAGTTAGCTCGTCTCTTTACGGCTAACTACTTGTGAGCTTGCACAGCGGATCGATGTTTGCGAGAAGACCGAGCGATTTGTAACAATTACGAGCTGATCTGTAAGAGCAGATAGTAGCCTGTGGTATGGCAATAACCCTATGTCATTCTGTGCCACAGAGACGAGATTGTAGAGCAGCATGTTGTAGGAGAGCAGAAACGCTTGGTGCCCGGTAATTGTGTTAGCGTGTAACGGTGCCACCCCATTCTCGTCCCTTCCATCGTTATCTCGTCCGTATATCCGCGTATAAGCTTGACCGGCTCAGCATCCCGCCGATCGTCCAGACGTTCTCCATTTAAAGATATTTTCTAATCAGTCACAGCGTAGAATTTTGTTATAGAATTCGCGATAAACACGTCACAGCCGCAACAATGGTAAGGGAGAAGGGTATCGTTGCAGGGTTGGTTATTTCCTATCATTATATACTTATTTAGAATATTCTGTGCAATTGTCTTTTAATGACAAATTTATATGACACAGTATAGCTTTATACGAGCGCTTAGTATACTTAAGTTCTTGAAAAATAAATTCTGAACATATACGAAAATGTAACCTTTTGAATTACGTTACATCATTAATATCAAATTGTTCTTGCTTATGCAAATTATTATTCAGCGAGTACATAGATTCATTCATGTATTTACTTTATAAGAAACTTTATTTTCGTGTTGTATAAAACATTTTAAAATTTCATTGTAATAATACACGACTGTCATGATTATATCGGAGTTTGAAAATAGATATAAAAATTAGAAGATATTTAACATAAGTACACTTATTGCAGAGATCGCTGGACCATATTTAAGGCCGTATGATTAACATTTATTACGCGTCTGCTTGTTCTGTGACAAATTCACATGAACGGAGTTCCACCGTACAATACAAAAATATACGTTTCGCAATACATTTTTGCGCTTCAAGGTTTCAGAAACGTCTGATTGTGGTTTCTATTAAACGAATAACCCGGATATCGGTAAAGATCGACTGTCTTCATAATTTTCCACCACGATGCAGCCTTTAACGTTCCACGCTGTAGCTGACAAATACCTCTAACGTTGCACGCTACAACTGTCGTTTGCTCGCAGCAATATTTTCAGAAGACATCCTGAAAACCTTTTCTTCGTCACCAACGGCCTTCGTTACTATTTAAAGCAGGGTCGTAAAACTTCGTTCTTTTGCTTAAGGAAATACAGCATTGCCCGGGTCGTTATCCTTGCAAACAAATGCCAAGGGAGAAAATAAAGAAACGAAGTCATAAGGATATTCATTGTGTGGCGGTCGTTGCTGGAAAATCAACTATCACTCGTTAACGGCGGTGGAAAAAGAGAACGAGAAAGAGGATGTCGAAAAATTGTGCGAGGAAATTAATACGGGGAGGCGGGGAGGGGAGAACTGCTGCAATTGGGAGAGCGGAACATTTACGAAGTTGTTTCGCGCATTTGACCGCGTCGGGTTTTCTGTCGATTGGAATGTACGATAGGCAGCCAAACTGGTCGCACGCTTCGACGACCGGCGGACTCGTACGGCGTCCTTCGCGATCCTTTCGATCGTTTGCCTTTAATTTCTTTTGGGGGAAACAAGAAAAATTCTTTTCGGTGTGGGTTTGCACGCGTACGGCGACGTTGCCTGCCAGTTTTTCATCGCGGCGACAACTTTATCGGTAACGGTCCCGGCGTATTTCGGCTTGATAGTTGGCATGCGGTAATACCAGGATATTACGATTTCAGACAGATATCCGTGAAACTTCGTTCACGTGTCCTTTTCCTTCGCGCATCGACCTAGCGGCCCCTTCTTTGCTTTCTCTCGCGTCCCTTTTAGGCAACGATGAGTACTCCTTTGGTGCAAGCCGGCACCGAGAGAACCTCTCGCGAACATAATGGACTGAAACACGAAACGTATGCAAACCTGAAATAATACGACACTGAGGGCCCTTCGTTCCAAGATCGTCCCCTTCCACTTTTTCCATATTCCCTCCCTTTCCGCTGCTTCTTCCTCGTCTTCTTATACATCAGTTTCTCCTGGTATCGCGCGTAGCCCTCACCCTCGTCATATTCATCTGTGGGTCCCACCTCCTGTCCAAGAGGTACTCGTAGAACTTGAAACTTAAGACAATGTAATGAGCCGGTCGCTTGCCGAAAAGATCCCCGCGATCTTTCCGAGTTCACCCGAGGTCACCCCTTTTCTCGGCCCGCAGAAATGCGTCACTGGAATTGAATTCAGTTCTAAGGACCCTTCGAGCAAAATGCTTTGTCAAATTGAACAAGTAGAGTGGAAATGTTCCTTGGTAAATCTATAACGTCTTCTATGCATACTTTCGAATAAGCTATGGTGGTATCGTCAAGTGTGTGGACGACTTACGAATAATTGGAACGAAGATATTCGCAATCTCTTATTCACGATGCAATGCTCTTGCAATTATCTTTTTTATTATTGTTAATAGCATTAGAATGATCTTTAATATGTTACAATATATATACAACTAATATGAGAAACGTAATATGAGAAAATGTTATAATGAGGATAAATGGTAAATAATTATGTTTCTATCGCAATAAAAGTCAATATTAATGTTGTCAAAATTCGTTTAAAAGTAACAAATTAATGTGGTTCTAGCCGTAGCGTTGACGTACAAAACAGCGCAGAATGTACATAAAATATGAAATATAAAATATCCGAAGTATAACATTTGTTACTCGGATTTAGCGAGTAAAGCGATCTTCTACCCGGGTTCCGTTTTCTCAACCGTGTCCATAAAAGCATAAATTTGCATAAACATAAAAATCCAATAAAATAAACTTAAAAATATCTCGCTGTTGTATCTCGTATCACAATAAACGAGGCGAAAGAAAGAGTATAATAAGAAATGCAAGTTAGAAAGAAACCGAATAGGAATTTCAATCTTCGAAAGCACAGAACGCACACGGTTGCGTTCATTTGAAAACATCGCTCGACGTGGATGTCTGCACGAGATTATATTTTTGATACCTTTCCTCATAATTAATATACTTGGCAGTGATTCAAGAGAGAAGGGCCGCGGATATGCATTCGCATCATCATAACAAGCATATAGAGGAAGACGTTGGCGGCATCTAGTTGGTCAGACAAAGCTCTGACATTCGTTCACGAGCTGTGAAATTTAATTCAGATCCCTTGAAGGGCTCCCATGGCTGCCAGCCGATGGAACATGGGTTGGTTCGGGGCTATACGCGTGCACATACACGTGGCACACATGGTTTTATCGTACGTGTCGCGTGTTTCATGGGGGTTGCTTGTCCAGAGGGGTGGCAGGTCAAACTCCCTAGCTCGTGAACCGACAGTCGGCTCTTCTTACAGCACTTCCGAGATTATAAATTCAATTTCGCCTCATACTATCGTGACATTCACCTCCAGAAGAGATTCTTCTTGTCTTTTATCTTTACATCGTGTTTCTTATGGCTGCGAAACGAGAGAAAACATTTTTCAGCTGTTTGATGGATTAGACTCGTTGAAAATTGTTTTTAAACATTTTGTTAGTATATGGATGATACTGTATTGAGAATGTGAAATTGTGACGTTTTTAATGGCAATTTAATAAAACGATTAAGATATAATACGAGTTTTAATTGTGAGACATTCTTTAGACGTTTGATGGTTTACAATTGTTGGAAATTATAGATAAATATAAAAAAATTGTTATAGTTATGTACGATTCTTTAATTGAATGTTATGTTAGGCATTTCCTTAAAACATTACAAATATTTCGTGATTGTTAACATGCGAACAAAATTGAAATATCAAAATTCGACGATCGCGACAGATTTAGGCGACCATTCTGCATTCAAATAAATAATTATTTACTAAATGTGAACTTGATATTAGTAGCATTTCGTTCGAGAAAGTTATCGATATTAAGCAATCGGCTGGATTGCGACACCAAGTGTTACGACTGTTTCGTGTATCACGACGACATAATTAATGGTGTTTAGTCAAGAATGTCAACATTAACATTGAAAGTATACAATTTTCTATTTAATAATTCAGTCAATTACGGGGCCGGCAAACACAATCACGTTGAATTGTTTACAAGAAATAGGACAGAGGTAGCGCCACCGAATCAAAGTAGCTCCAGCTTTTGATAACAGACAAGAGAGCTGATGGCTCGTCACGAAACGTAAGTTTGATGAATCGAATGCGTGAGAAACCGAGCGAGTACCCGTCATCGACCGATGATTAATAGAGGGCGGTGCGATAGCGCTGTCTGTCCTTAAAAAACAAGATTCCTTCATTCTTGCTTCTATACAGTCTTGTGGAGATACACAGTGTCCCATAAGCACCTGACATCTCGAACCTCCCCTAGGATCGTTGGATTGCGAGGCATCGATCATCGAAAATATGTCAGGCATTCTCGATCGGACTCCATTCTCTGACTTGTGTCTCTGTAGACCTTCAACTGGCTTAAAATTATCTTACATATCCGAGCTATACACAGAGAAAGAAATAGTAATGTCAAAATATAAACGATATGATACCTTTACCTTTGTAAAGCTAAAAATTAAATCTTGAGTTCAAGTTACAAAATTAGGTAAAAAAATTAATACCATTTAATCACATAATTTTCATATAATTTTATAAAGTACATACTCATTGTCACATGACGAACGTTATTACATTATTACGTGAATACATCGTACAAACAAATATTTATATCAATAAAAATTCATAAGTAAATAGACCAACAAATAAGTTTCAAAATTTCATTGCAATTAAAAAAAATATATATATACTCTACCAAATTTAATTACTTTCGGACATATAAAATACTTTAAAAAATTAAATAAAATTAAAGATTTCATAAATCCTTAAAGGAAAGAATATAAAAATAAGAAGAGTATTTTATAGTACCTACTTCGTCGTAAATAATCAAATTACATTTCTTCAACTCCCTTTAATCACGAATGCACGGATGACAATGCTTTAAAGGTGAATGTCCCCGGTTTCTTCGTCACGAAACTCTGTGGCATTTGTCCAGAAGATCTTGACCTCTCTCAATTCGACCCTACCGAAGTCGGGTCAAGCTGTCAGCGGCCGTGTCCTCGCGGGCATATATCGATCTCAATCGGCGCTACGTCGACGCTATCAGACATCTCGAAGAAGTTATAGGCCGCTGTTGGAGCCAGAATGACTCGAGACAATAGCGCCCATCACCTGCTCCCTCCAAGTATACGCCCTCCTACTCGTCGGATCGTATCTCTGGTATCAGCTTCGACGGCTTCTCTTAATTGGTTGGTGTTGACTTAATGTGTTTCAATATGCCGTTCTGTCAATCAACTCGGCTACTCTACCTTCTTTTTTAGCCATATACTTAGCCATTGAAATAGTCATGCTGCGCTCTTATAATTAATCATACTTTATGCAAATTGGCTTTATTAGATTTGTCGTTTATGATAATTTGTAATATTCTAAACAGGTTACGATGATATTCAATCAGTTTCCCCTGCAAATCTTTTCGAAATAACTACATTCCTTTTTAACACGTTGACTGCCAGACGAATTTTCCATGGTTTGCCCAAGGCGCCGACGTGAACTTTTCATTATGCGATGCATATTATGTTGAAATATTATTTGCAGCAAATAAAATGAGTTATAAAATCATGCTTGAAGCATTTTTCGTGGCGAGGGCCACCGGTGACCCCCACGGCATTGTAGACAATTATTACAATTGTCCTTTTTTCAAATAATCGTGCTATGTACTTTTAATATTTGCTGCGTCGCCGGTCACCGGTGACCCCCATGGCAGTCAACGTGTTAAATATCAATTTATCATAATCTTTTAATATGAAGCGATATTGTACATATCGAAAATCTTAATAACGATAATAATCTTTATTTCTGTTTGTCTTTCGATTTCGCGATGACCTTCGTTTTTTCCATTGTATAAATACATACATCGAAAATTTTAATAACATCGTTGATCGCTTATTTTAAAAAATCGTAGAGATTTATAAAATATATTAATCATTGAATATGCCTTTGCTTGTTATAAAACTCAAGGACCAAAATATTAGATGTTCACTTGAGAGGAATGACATAAAACCCTGTTGTTCATTTTGAACGCGTTTCAAGCGTAAATTGAGCACCAGTCACAATCGTTCCCCGCAGTGAAATTTGCGTGGTTGAGACATGCGGTTGAATGCATTTGAATGAACGTTTCTAAATGACGCCCGATTCACTACCTTAAAGAGATAAGACATTGCAGAAAAGAGGTCATCGAGTGGAGGTGCAAATTGTACCATTAACATTCCGAAGTGAAATATCTTAAACGGAGCTGTAGCTCTCGTTCATTGAACCGTGTTCATTTTCAGCGAAAAAGATTTCTAAAATGAACTTCAATGCAGAAAATAATTATGTAATATCTTATATGTAATTTTAATAATTATTTACTTATTATTATTTATTTTTTAAACTATTTATTTAATTATTATTTAATAATGTTTCTTTTTTTACTTTTTCTTCTATTTTCGGATAAAACGTTTTTAAATATATCCGTCACAAATGGTAAAGGATTAGAGTTCTTAATCGTTATCCAAAGATACTTTCCTTATTATACGTTGTATTTATTGCTTGAATTGTATCAGATTATGCTGATACATCTATCTTTAAGTTCTTCGAACTATTTATCAATTACTCAGAATCAAATTTTATACAAACATTTTTTTATAAAAAAGCATCGAATTTTCATATTAAATTAAATCCAATTATCCTGATATATCGTTGAAGCTCCAAACACATAATAAATAGAAACACAATAACAAAATTAACGTCGCACCCTTTGAGAACTCAGCAGCCAAAATGAAAGCCGATACAGGAAAGCGAAATAGGAATAATCGAAGGGATGAAAGTATAAGACGAGAAGCAAAGGTACGAATGTCACAGTGGGACATATGTGAATACCCCGGGGGCTAATCCGCTCCGCAGGACCTCTGATATACGCCATCGTAAACCCCATGAAATTGTGCCACAAGCATTGGCTGATGCCTCCATTAAGAGCCGCTGATGTTATTACTGCTGAGGCTCGCTCTCCATAATTTTTGTTCTCTTTCTTCCAGTTCCCCCAGTTTCGTTTTCTTTCTTTTCCTTCTCTTGTCCTAGAACGCGACTCGGTGTACCTGCTGTATATTTCGTGGCTCGACAGCATCGGGCAACGACTCCCTTTCTTTTTGTTCTGCCGAACGTGGTACGTATCTACCACTCCGGAATCGGTGGATAGGGAGCAACCCGTTCTTCTTTCCTCTCTACCTATTTTTCTGGCTGCCCTGCGCCGCTAACCCTTTCACGGTTTAAATCAATCAGAGATTCCTGAGAAACGATCACAGCCAACTCGACGAGGAACAGCGCGTTTCGTAACAGTTACCCACCAGCAGAATTTACGACGGTATAAAACGATAAAAATTGAAGAAGATTTCATTGACGCGCGGTCACCACATAATTTATTTTATTATGATCCGCCGGAGCGACGATACCCGTGCGGTGGTGAATATGCTTTCTGTGTTTATGAAGCCACGAATCCACCATGCGAGTACAAAGAATCGTGAAGGAAGGAGGAAGGCAGAAAACGTGTTATAGATAGTCGATATCTAAATGTGTCAATTAAGCTGGCCCTGACCCGCGTGATCTTTAACCCACGATGGGTGTCGGTACGAGAGGTCTATCTTCTGATTCACGGTCTATATAAATTTTTTAGGCGTGCAGACTGAGTCGTTTTTTGACTAGATTTGCGACTGGAATAGCACGTCGTAAATTTTAATAAATGTCATATATAAATATTTGATCTTCTTTATACCTACTATATACAAACTTTGTATTTTACTGGTTTTCACTTCTTTCTCTACATTCGATGTAAGTTTTGGTTGAACGTATGTGACAAGGTGCAAGTTATTTGGATCAGAAGGATATTTGAGCGGAGCTAAGTAATTTGCTTTGTAATTCGTTAAATTCGATCACGAACAATTTTTAAAAGACCTACGTTTGGAAATAGACTGACTTGTTATTACGTTAAAGATTAATGATGTTTCATAATGTACAAGTTTCATTGTACGAAGTTCACGATCGATTTTTAGGTTGTCGAAGTCCGCCTGACTCGAATAATAATCCTACCTCGCTATATTTTTCCATAGAGGTAGGTTTCGAAAGGCGTAGAATATTTACGATATCACGTTTGACAAGTTTATCTGGTCAACATAAAGGAGCCTTTCGTTTACGATTAGCCACGGAGCGAGAACACAAATACGAGGATTTCGTCGAGAACATAAAATATTTCCTCGGTCGGTAGTCGATCGAAAATTACGAGTTCCAAAGTCGTTTGTATTCTTAACAATGGTGGTAGGGTTCAAAGGGTGGATTCAACCCTTTTTTTGCGGGGACCTTAACACCCTCTGAAACGGAGGTAGGGGCTTATTATACGAAACCGATCCACCGCGGCGTCCCTTTCAAAAACTTCTTCCTTTTATTAGCTGTATTTCGTTCCTTGTAGCTCCACCACCCTGGCATTCATATGCTAACGCGTCTCATGGGGTTGTCCGTAGGCCTTGTTACCGTACTGATGGTGTTCAAGCATTCGGTGTTGCCTCGTTAACGATACCATAAAAATTGAAATTCATCCCGCGGCTTGAGCACCACTGCACTCGCTAAGCGTATGCCAACAGACCTATAAAAATTCAATCCAACCAGTCTTAAAAATAATAACGCGGCGCTAACCTATATGGTATCCCATAACGTGCATCCATATGTCTGCGCGTGTATGAATATCTGGTTGTACCTGGCTAGCGGTTCCTCTGCATCTTCTTCTTTCTTTTCGCCATTCTTGTTTCTCCCGAAAAAATTCATTTCTATTCGTGCTGTTGTAATTAACAGGTAATCATTGTGACTTGTATTATAAATTTCAGTTTAAACGCAAGAAGTATGCAGGAAGAAGTCGAATATCCCGTACCTTGTGCTCATTACGTAATATTTAATGCAATTAACAATTACCGATTGCAGTTGAAATATTTTATCGGTCGCGATTAAGGATTAAACGATTGTTCAACGGAATAATTGCAATTAACAATTGGAGTGGGTTCATTTAATTGTCAACTGGATTAGAAATTTAGTTAGTTACCTAACGGTCGAATTGCATTAAATCAGTTCGTCGAATCAATTTTATATCTTTTGTCATACAATTACGGCAGAGAAATGTTCAAATGAACAACTACTCGATTAAAATTCATGCAATTTCATATTAATCTCACATTCTTCATCGCACGTTATAACTTATAATATACAGAGACGTTCGCAAGAAGTCTTACATAAGACGAAAGGAAGAAAAAGATCAAGTTTGCAGTTTCGCAATAATTTTGGGAGGAAAGATATCCGATTCTCCTCCCTTTTAAGATTTAAATACGAGGTTTCTTCATTTTTCTTTGTGCGCAACGCGCGCGCGATTATTATAATTTCACCACCCCCGTGTTTTACGGAGTACCAAAGCGATCTCTGTATATTGGCCCCGGTGATTTACTGCTAATTATCGTCCCGTGTGAATCCGCTTATATCCTTCGCAGTGAGAATCGGCAAGTGAACGACCGCGGCACGAATAAGACGGGTACGCGCGTCGTTTCGCAAAAATCGACAAGTCGACGTCGTGCGGCGCGCGTTCGTGCCGGGTTACAAGCACTCGAATGTACCTCCGTAGCCAACCGTGCCGGCAAAAAGGGCCTCGCCGCACTCGACGGACCCCTTGCGAACACTAAATTATTGTTCTTGTATCGCGGTGCCAAAATGTTTACAGCCTTTGGCCGCGGAATGTATGCGTACCAACCGAGCGGAACGGGACGCCTGGAAAAAACAGAAAACGAACGGTCACTGGCACACGTTGCCACGGAAAATATGAGGAAACGAAAATTTTAGTACGCTCACATTATCCAGATCTGTAGCTCGCGTTTGCAAATTTAGATTTTTTACAGGTTAACAGTCTAGTTGTTTCTGACTTGTTAAGTAATGTGTTGGTAGGAGAGGAAAAAGCATAATTCTGGTTTCTAGAACGTGAGCTCTAGATTGTACGTGTTCAAGTAAATTCATGTTTTCGTGGACGCAATTAAAAATGGAACCTAAGAGATTTGTTTCATTCTCAGGCATTTGTTAAATTTTATAGCCGTTTTTCATCATTGGGTTATTAAACTTCCTGAATTACTTGTCGTAATATGTAGAATTCTATAATCTTCTGTATATTTTAGCGAAGGTAAAATCTTGTTGCGTCATTCGTCGATCAATTATTACGTATAATTCTGAGCTTCTGGTTCAGGATGACACCACAAATATTATATCACGCTCACCATAAAATCGCCCAAGTATTTTCAAATATTTTAGCACTTTATGTAAAATCAACATACTTGTGCCGCGAAGATAAAATTATTTTAGATTTATTTATGTTATCTGCCCTAAAAAAGATGCCTCTTTAGAACATCGATATGTACATACTTCATAGCTCATGATGTCACTGATAAAATGATTTACCATTAAACCTCACTTTCCTAATGTGCAAATACTTTTAGCTACCACTATGTATGTAGTCATACATTTTGCTCAAACTTGAAATATTTGTTTCACAAACAAATGCAATTGGGTCGAAAATAATCGAAAGAACACAACAGAGTTAAATAGTAGATAGGAAATTACGCTGTATTATACATTTTCTTTTTTGTTTTTCTACGAAATCAGAAAACAATATCGATGGAGTAGCTTAATAAAAGGTAAATAAGAGTGTGATTATAGGGAAGAAAGTAACGAAAGAAATCTATTCTAAAGAAGTAGAGCGGCGAGAGGTAAGGATAGAAGTAAACAACATCGAGTACCAAAAAAGAGAAACTAGAAGATCGAGAATAAATATAAAAATATCATAGAACTCAAGGATTCTAGTAAAATCAAGTAAATACAGGGGGATGGAGCAAAGAAAAAGAAGTAAAGAGAAAGTAATGTCTGGTCTCGATTAGTTATGACTGCGTTAAAGGAGAGCGCTTTTTCGAGAAAAGCCATGTTCGCGCTTCGTGGTTATTTTTTCCCTTGCTTATTTACGGTCAATAGCCGTGTACTCCTTTTCGCACCGTTCCTCAACGTTTTTAACAATTGTCGTCCGCCTGCACATTCTCGCGCCCCTTTCGACTTTATCGATTGTAAATTTGTGACATTATTGTCGAGTCCGAATGGCTACTGACCATCCCGTTTCACCGCGCAAACTACCGATTTACGATTCTTCTGCGTAGTTCCACAACATTCTGCACATTGTTTTATCATTTTGAAGATGGGATGGAGAAATGTTATTTTAAACCTTGGAAATTGCCTTCCCGCTACATCGTCGTTTCCCTTCGTGTTTTTCTATAAATTTAATACCATACAGTCTTACCAGCACCCAGATTCTGAGATAAAATGTAGCTGATGCCTCGAGGCGGAAAATTTAACCTCGGTAAACTTAATGTTTAGTATGCTCATAGCAATCTTCAAATTTTACGTGTACATTATTTTATTATCCTATATATTATACTATCCCCTTTAATTAAAATGTGCTATTTACTGTATCTAAATTGAAGAAAACTGCGGTTTTATCATTTTTCTCCTACCATCTTTATTTTCTTCGTTCAATTTCAAACATTTCGTCGTCATTTCACGACCGCTTGTATAACATCACTTTACGTAAGAGGTAAAAAGGAAAAAGAAAAAAAAAAAAAGGAAAAGAAATGGGGAGCTTCGAATATTCTAACATATCTTCGGAAACAAATATTTTAACTAAGGAGAATAAAATACTGAAGCTGGACTGGTATAAAATTGAAGTAGATTTTATTTCACTTTTAATGTTGTAATCACTCCTTATCGAAAGTACAATGAGTCGATATTTGTACTGGTTTATCTATAAAAAGTCGTACATATCCGTTCTTTCTAAATACGCGCAATCTGGATAGGGACCTGGAAGGACAGAGAAAAAGATTTTTCGATCCCCGTCGAACTGACCCCGCGACCTCGAGGCCCTCAGGGGAAAAAAGGAGCCGACGCGCCACTAAATAAGCGCCACGTACATACGCTGACATACACGTACACGTGCACCATCTTGTCCTCGTGTGTCGCACGCGCGCGCGTAAACAAATACACACATGCGTATATAAGAAATCGTAAAGCGTCGCATCGTATATTATGCTACACCTATGTTTATGGAGGACTCGCGAAACGCGTTACATTCTCAGCTTTCTTTGCCATCATTTTTTCACGATAATAAAACGTCAAAGACGAACTTGAAGTATCGATAGATTAACGCTGTAAAACTAAGGACGATTGATAAATATAGCGAGTGATATCGATATTCCTCTGAAATTGTTCTTCCTCTTCTGTTCTTTCTTTTCTCCTTTTTTTTTTTTTTTCATTAAATTCAATGCACACCAAGGTATTATATGGTCGGCCTCGACGGCCACAGTGGAAAGTTGGAGGAAGGAGCATAAAAGGATATGGGTGGCCATTATAGGCGCCAAAACGTTCAGCCAGTTTTGCTGGTGCTCTTTTTATTGCTCCGTCGTAACGGCCATGTTTCAGCATTTTATATAGTAATTAGGCCAGGATCCGCGGATCCGGACCAAATAATACGCATTCAAACGTCTTTATTATGTCGCGGATTAACGCGAGGTAATCACAACGTTCCCTTCGAAACTGCTACAAATTTACTCGTAATAATCGGCCATAATAGACTCTGTTCTTAAAAGGTCCTCCGCGATCGTACTTCCTTCGCGTCTTTTAGCGTTAGCCTGATACAATATGTACGCGTGTGTGTCCGATTTTGGTATCCGGTCACTTAGTCCTTGAGTTTCATTTCCATGAAAATTTGTTGCTATTTGTGACCACTGTCAATAAAGTGATACGTTACAATGTGTAATAAATGTAAATGGAAACTTTGATTTCAGATCTGATATGAAATAAGTTAAATATTTATATGATTTTTATGCTGACTTCGAAAATGAAGGATATAACACGGTTGTAGTCAGCGCGATTCCTTTCCGACTTTTCTTTTTTTTCATTATTTATATGAAATAGATAAAATATATTGGTAGCATAGAATAATTGATATATTGGTGTATGAATAGATTGGTGATGAATTATTGCTTATCCCCGTAAGGCTTCAGAATTTATTTCATTAGAACATATTTTTCTCCTGACATTTGTCGTTATACTTTTATTATTTATTTACATATTTTAATTTATTGGCTACTGTACCAAATTTTTATACAACGAGTTTAATTATTCCGCGTAAAATTAAAGATTGAATTTTAAAATAACACTGAAACTTATGTGACTCAAATAACCGTGTGCTACCGTACATTTCACCTAATCTGTGCTTTCTGTGAATCTCCTAACAAAGTTGCAAGTGCAACCTATAAACAAAATTTGATGACAAAACTTTTCGCTCGACCTAGTACATTGTTGCAAGGTTGAATCCCAAAGTGCAAGCTCCCTTATTTCCAAGTTTTGGTTATCTGTTGGAACAGTACCAGAGAATGCACGAACTGAAGAATGCAAATTTCGGCTATCGGGATATCAAGACTGATAAAGCGGATTCTAAATCGGAAACAAGTTCGAAGTTCGGATGAGCTTCGATTCCAGAACGGGGAAAACGGCTACAGATCACCATGGCGCATAAATGAATCGCATTTGGAGAAAGGCGTGGTCATTGTTTTTTGCGTCTGAAATGGTTCAAAGTTCAGAGGGCGGTTCACGTTCGGCGGTGCATGCAAATTTTGCGTTCGATTCGATGAACAAAGGCACACCTTTGCCTGCTACGTATTGCAGACTGCATAGAGAGTTGCCAGACCAGAAACAATTAAGCTCTCGGTTATCTTCCGCGGCCACGCGGCTCGTCCAAGCTCAGGGGTTCTCATTTACCTTTTTGCATTCTCATATTGTCAAGGTCTTACAGCCTTTTAACACGTGCTCCGCACAATATACATCCGGTGAATTATTATTAAAGGTAACATTAATTCCTATGGACAAAGCACTTTCCAGGTTACGCTGACAAAAGTGGGCTAATCTCTAAAGAGGTGTAATTATTTTATTATCTTTATTTTTTGCGCGTAAAGTCGAAAATTATGTACAGATAGCTTTCTATTTAACATAACGAGATAAATCTTATAATTTAATAGAAACACAAGAAAGATCTTTTAGTGAGAATTTTTTATATTAATGCGATAATTAATGTAATATATCTATCTTCGAATGATGTAGCATAAGATCCGTAAATGATTTTAGGAATAAACATAGATATATTTATAATACATCTGCCGATGGAAAATAGAAATAATTAAATCATTTCTGTTAGTCGCGTATAAAATTCGCACACACGAATCCTGTGAATGTAAGGGTTTGGATAAATATCTCCTTTTATTTGTAATATGTAACTGATACTAGAAATACGCTATTTTCAACGAAAGTTCGTATCAATAAGTAGATGCAAGTAAAGTCGTATTTACGAGCTGCATTGGTTGATATACAGCTGGCTGTGCTTGCTTCGAGGAAACCGACAAAGACTTTGAACCCTTTCAGTTTGATATACGCGCACATGCTGTTCGTACATATTTATAAGTTAGTCGTGTAGCCGGGAGCTTTTTGTTGCATAGGGGTCCTTCTATAAATTCCATGACGTTATAATCAAATTGTTTGCTCATGCAGGTCTTATGTGTCAACACCTTCTTCATTCCATATTTCATTTTACCTTCGTGAATTAATTATTTAAACACGCTTTCGTTATCCAAATGCCGATATAGTGTAAAGAATACCACGTTACAACCACAGTCAACACGTGACGCTACAGCACATATGCAAATTTTTCGTCAAAATTATTACTTGTTACGAATTGAATGGTCATTATATTCTATATTATAAGTTAATATTCAGTAATATAATTCAATATTATATAATAAAAACAGTAAAATTAAGTTGCCTTTAAATAAATTTAAATAAATAAGATTAACCGTCAATTTCCTATAATGTTGCTTTAAGGGGATATCGTAGAAAGTTTCGCGGAGAAATTTGCAATAAATCTAGGTCAGTAGATAATAAGCTAATCAGTTATCAAGAATCAAATTGGGAATGTAATTATAGTCTCACGGAATGGATGTGTAACCGATTGTCCGTGCCGCGATCGGAAACGATAGTAATGGTTCGATGATTGAAATCTCGAAGGTGAAGTGAGCTGGGTGCTCCATATAGAAGACGAGTGGCGCGTGGCGAGGGCCCGAGGCATGGTGCAAACCTCGCGTGCCACAAATTGCTTCAGCTCGTCGAGGTTCAGTAGTTACAGGCAAGCCATTCGCACGCTTACTTATTTACTTGCTCGCTTTGGAACGTAGTGATACATCGACTTTACGCCGCGCCGTGCACCAGTATCGTGCCGGCATCCTGTTACCCACAGCCTCCCCATAATAACAGAAACGCGTATTTCTATCAAGCAAATTTACTGTCCGCGATCCGTTTCCTCTATCGTTTCTTTCCCTCGTTTGTCTACGCGCAGCTATTTCGTTGACAGAAGGCAACATCTTTGTTACGTTTCGACTGTCTTTTTGTGCCATAACTGTGCCCCTTTACGACGCAATCTCGGGTATCGATATGCCAAGAATTTGGAAAAAACAACGGTCTCTGTGATTTCTTATATGGTTTTATGACTAATGCAGGACAACTCTGTAGATGGTATATGATACTATCTTAATACAGGTTTATGGCATGATATGGTATAATAAAGGACTGTGGTATTATCATAATATTGAAATTATCGTAATTTCGGATATTTATTATTATTTATTATTTGTTAATTCGATCGTTTATTATTTTGTGTAGACTGAATATATTGTAAACTGTACGAGTAACGATTACATTAGAACATAGATCTAATTATACGAAACCATACCAAATCAAACAGAATCAGACTATGTATATATAAAGGATAAACTTGTTATTACCATTATGAAAATTCCTATTCCCAGTTTTGTATTAAATTATTTTACGAGTATCGTGTAAAAATGAACGTGTAATGTATCAACATTTCTTACTCTCTTAGTACGGTTTATAATAAGTATATAAAGTTCAAGTTTATTAAATTTCAAAATTCTTCTTGAATTCATAATAGGAAGATATGATATGTGTAATTTCAAAAAGTCATTAATTATACGCTTTTATGAAATGATAAAGCCACGTAAAGACATCTTCGACGGTTTTTTTCAATATGTATATAGTTACCATTCACGATCAAATAATTTTGCTTATCATGGAATAATATGCAATATCAATTAATTAATTTCAACGTTCCCGATGATTAATTAATTTCAATCATAAAATATTATCGTAAATAAATTGTAAAAATATACCTACATTTTTTGACACAGTTTATTCTCGCCATAAAGTAATTTATCACATTATTACCAATTTTAAAAAAGAAACACCTATATCGTACAATATATCAAGACAACTATTATATATTCCCGTATTCTCTCAACGTGATATATTACCTTCCACTGTTATATTTCACTGTGATTTCTCGCTCTTTTATGCAAACATATTTTCTTCGTCCATTCGCTTCCTTGCTTAGTTCGTGTTCCTTTTTTTCAAGAGAATTCCAGACGAGTTAATTGAGAGGAAAACGGAGGAGAATGTTTTAACGCAGAAGCCACGCGCGTTTTGTCGCTGTGCGGTAGCCTAACAAGCTTCGCAACCCCTTACTATACCTCCTGATTGCCCTTGCTAAGAAACGGTGACCCGTCTGGCCTCGCGCCTAAATTAGGCAATTTACGCGGACTGGCGCTGGCGGATTCAACCGCGTCGCTGTTCCTTTCAGTTGCAAAACCATGCCGGCTATTAGTCGTGCTGGCCGAAAGAAGAAACGACCGCAGCCGCCAGGTTTTATATTCGTCGCCTTGCCGCTCTTCGTATATTAGCCACGCAGAAAAGGCTGGCGTAGGCCTCGCTAATATCTTTCGACGCTCCCCTCTCAATTCAACCAGAATATTTTTCAACGAGGGGCCGCGAGGGCGTTGAAAGATTTTTAAAGGGTAATTATAATTTCCCAGCATGGTATTTATTTTCGATTTATTGGTCTCAGGATGATTATTAAACGAAGACAATTAACCCTTACAGGATGGCGTATTCTCTTTTTTAATCTCGAAATTCAGAATAAAGATATATTTTTCAGCTTTTACGATGTTTAGGAGAACATAATACATTGAGATTTCAAGCTAACTTTATTGAAAATAAATTTCTTTGTTAGTTAAATAATTAGTCATTTATTAAGTATGTGGAAATTTAGTAGGAATTGTCTCGTTATCTTTGATAATATCGCTTCGAGAAATTCCTATTTGCTAGAAAATTCCTTACCAAGTAAAAAGTATATTGCAATTTGAATTATTAAAATTTTATTTAAAGTAATATTAACAATATATCTTATTGAAGGTTATGACTAAAAACTTTTCAGCATGTTTCTTTAAAACAAACATTTAATAGCAATATATTATAATTTGGCTACTATATGAAGCGAATAGTAAACAGAGTAGAATAGTAGTGAATTAAAAGTGCAAAGTAGCAACATGTTGCAAGGCGCAGATCTGTTCCCAGCTGAGCAAACGGAATGATATAGGGTCCTTTATGTTGGATATCCACGAGTCTCGATCACAGGCTGCTAAACGGTGGTCGAGTTAATCAGATTAGGTCGACAAAATCTGTCTTCTCTTCTTTCGTGGTCATTGCACTTCATCCTGGCTCGATTGTACGTTTCAAAGACCGCTGACGCTCCTGACAATGACCATTTGTTGGGGATCTAGCTATAATGGAGCAGTTGTGAGTCAAAGTAGTATTCTGCGTTTCCTTTCTTCTGTATTCACAGAGTAACCTTTCACGGCTATTTAGTTCTGTGCGCCATTATTTGCGACAATTTCGCAATTTTATTAGCAGTTTAAGGTGTCAGAATATTTACTGGAAATTGCATCAATTGAATTTTAATTTGTATTTATCTTCCTACTTACATTCATCCGGCTTTATGCGATTAAAAAACATTGTACGCGCGAAAATATCGAAGATCTTTGTAGTCCTTTCCTTTGTAGTCCGACGAGACAATGGTAGGCAATTTACAGGTGATTATTCTCTATACGAAGATAAGTCAAAAACGGAGAATAAAATTGAAGGTCTTGTTTTGGAAAAAGTGGAATTTGAATACATTCGCTCAAGAATTAGCTCGGTAGACTCGACAAAATTTCCGAAAACGTTGAATAATCTTCCGTCAATTGCTCGCTTCTATCCAGTTGGAAATGAGTCACACACACGTATACCTGACAAGTTTCCAAACTTAATTTCCTCAAATATGAAGCCTTCCACTCAATTCTATTATTCTCGAGTCGTAGAATTTCCTTGACTTTGCTTGTACCCAAAATTTTGGTACACGGTGTAAAGGGTTAAATAGCAAATAACGATATTAACAATTTACCATTTTTTCGAGGACTAACAATACGTATCGAATAGTTTCTGCCTTACGGTTTAATCGCTGGATATTGATTCACTATTTTACACTAAAGGCGACTCGATGCTTTTCGTGTGATATTTTTCTTGCAAGTTAGCCGTTCGTTAATTGATTGATTACAGTTACAGGATTTGAAATTTACGATCTACGTTACCCGAACGATAAATGGCAAAGTCGGTTGGTAATCGTTGCGTAAAAAATTATATTTCGTTCGAGCTAATACATAATACGTCTCGTGACGCTAGAATACACGAGGTGGCACGAAGCAAGGCTTCCTATACAGTCATTGCATCCTTTAACTCAGCATGAGGTACATTGTGATGCATTCGAGGTTCCGTCGTTTACTTTCGCTCTCTTTAAAGGTTGACCCATTCTTGCAGGTCGTGGAATCTGCTTCTTTCTCTTTCGATGAATAGACCAATGTCTAAATGACCATTGAAATGTTCTTCAGCATCGTGCGGCCCTGACGTTTGTTTTCTATCCGGCTTATATTCGAATAGCGGCTTAGGCCTAGCTAGAAGGATTAACAACCGTGTGCCTCTTTTACCAAATGGACCGCAAGAAGGCGGAACGAGAAGACGGAATGTCGTCAGTCTTTTCGCTATGCATTGTATCCTCTGTATGAAAATCCTCCGGTATGCTGACCGAATAGCGTGAACATACGCCAACCATCATGAATCTGTCGCTTGAATCTTTTCTAAGTTTATTTAGGAATATTTGTTTACTTTTAAATAGAATATTTATCGATATTATCGATATCTATTATAGCAATAAAGACACGACTAAAAATTTTATTTTTATTGAAGGAGAAAGGAGGTACAAGCTTCATATTCAAAAGGCCAAAATTTCTTGACTATTAGCTGACTACGATTTCACATTATGTTTACAAAATTATATTTCAGCTTTAGCTTTCATTATTTTTAAGTTTGTTTTCGTTGGTTTATTCCAATTATTGGAAAGTGGAGCTACTTGGCTATTGCAATGACCACTTCAATCGTTATTTTCCAGAAACTCTTCTCTCTTTAAAGTGTTCTTTTAACAAATTAACGAATAAAATTTCGATTTTTTTTTATCGCGTTCTTCCGTAATTGAAGTATGTAGGGTGTTTCCCGATTTGGGATATCTGGCAGTGACGCAGTTTGGACGTTCAATCCGGTTCGAAGTCCGATTACGCGGTAGCCCGGTGTATTTCACTGAACAGAGCACCAGTTCTTCGTCCTTCTTCGAGTCATATCATGTTTGAGTTGCAATTCTCGCATGTTTCCGCTGGTGTGGCGTCGGTTTACGATCACGGGCCCCTTCTACCACGGACTACCTCGTCTTCTCCATTCGCATTTGCATTTTTATATTTATCTGAAATGAGCGTCGCGCTCTTCCTCGTCCTCGATTGTCATCGGTGGATCGCCGTAGGTCTTGTATACGATAAAAATTCTTCCGTGATGACGCTTGCCAACACCTCGTTGCGTTTAATATCGCGAGAAAGTTTCGACCGCGAAAGTGATTTCGAAGAAATTCTGCTACTTCGAAAGAAGACCAGGAACGGTGACAAATTATTCTAAGGTACGAGAGGTTTAAGAGATGCGACAGATATTTCTGATATCCTTGTTGTCTGGTACTTACATTCCAAAGTGTTAGCAATTCTACAACCGCAGAATATCAACGAAAAATGTATCACGTTACAAATTTCTTGTTGTTTGTTTTTCATTTGAACTGATGCACTAGCAAATCTTTCTATTAATTTCTGATAGATATTCAACGTAAAATTACTTTTTACCTTTTCCTTCGAAGTTTAGCCAACTTCGAAAAATGTTTAAAATATTCCTGCGTAGATTTTTTATAGCATTTTTATAATTTAAAAATATTGACGGAGTAGTCTTCAAGTACTAAATTCTATTATATCAAATTGTACATCATATGTGCACGTTCTGAAATGAATATTTCACAAACAAACATAAAAATTCCGTCATAAAGAGCAATGCAAGCGATAGGAATAGGTAATACTAGTCTAAGAATTCAACTTTGGAAAATACATACATAAATCTATTTTATTACAATTTAAAAGTTTTGACGGGATAGTTATCGAGCATTATAAAAAGTTAGTACCCTTAGAGACACCCGTTAGCTAGTATTCCCGCTCGTATTATTCATAGAAGCGGTGTGTAAGTATACCGCGCATACCGTGCCAGTGTACTCGGAGGTCCCTGCACTCGGCACCGATCGATAATCGATGGAACAAAAAGTTGGAATTTGTTTACAGTTTAGTAACCCAAATCAGAACGCCGATCCGCCACCCTCTACCATCCTCTTCTCCTTTCGTCGGTACACCCTTCCCCTCCACTCACACACTAACCAGCGACATCGTTTGTTACCAACACGAACGTTCCATTTCCTTCACCGTCATCATCGATACCAACATCATCGCGATTCATGCGTGTCACAGACAGCGACGCCAACAACGGAAGCAAAACCAACACCAACGATAATACGGGATGCCAACGTCAATCCCGGGATCCAGAAGCTTAGAGTTACACGGAACCACACCACTACCATCGTCACACGACATACCGTGTACCATTCGTGCCACTTTATTTTTCCCCACTTTTCCCTTTTGCCGTTTTGTTCTGTCAGACGAGTTTTGCCCATCCTGCAGCCGAATGCATTTGTCAAACGTTGAAACAAATTGGTAGACAAGTCACAAATACCAGCGCGCCGGTTACACCGCGTACTCGCCGAACACGTAAACTGCCTTTGACTAATGTGTTGTTCATCCTCCAACACGACTCATGTACTCCAAATTCGACGAATTTTATAACACACTCGCGTCGAATCACCCTCTAAGCTCTTGTTCTCCTCGCGGTATCATCGCTGTTTGTTCCTTTCAAGTTGCAGTTTATGCCCGAGGAAGTTCGACCCTGTTGGTATTAGGATTTATTGATACAGGATTAATTTCTCGAAGGGAGCGCGAATATGCATTTTGTTAACGGTGAATTGGATTATTATTCGTTTAGTTTTATAATTTTCGGAAATTTTAAGATTGCATCGTTACATCATAAGTTGGTATTTTTCCAAACCAACGCAATATAGCGACACGATTTTTGCAAACAATTCTAAGAATTCCCGCAGGCTATGGTAAAAGCTATCAGAAACGAGAGGTGAGTCTGCTTTTTCTTCGTAACTGCTGTTCCAGAGGATTTAACTGAAATAATATACAGGATGAAAAGAAAGTCAAATATTTCCCTGGGGCAAGATATCAGCCAATTTCATGGGTCCCCGTTTTGTGTGTGGTCTGTGGCTTACCAGAACATTGCTTCTTTCTCCAAAATTAAACACCGTGACTGATCGTTCCTTCCGTCAAAAGAATTTCTCTTGATCTAACTTAATATGACTGAAAAGGAATTGCCTATTCAATTTGACCGACAGGATTTCGTCCAAACAGACATATTTATATACTAATTAATCTATCTCTTATTATATATCTTTCATCGTTATCATTAATTAAGTACTAATAATACTATATTGGTATATCTCTAATTGAATATTTATTTATTGACCGAAAATTGTAAACTGCAATCACTGTGCAAGTTTGTTGTATCGCTACCACTAAGCACACAAAGGAATACACGTATAGGGTACACTCTATCGATGGATCAGTACAGTGCTTACAGCAAAGCGTAGATAGGCGAATGGCTGATGCCTAGATGTTGGATTTTATGACTTATTGACTCTCGTCCGTGTTTACCGGACTCAGTGCGACGGCCATGCGGCGCCAAGCGCCGAGAATGCGGCCACCTTTGCGAGCAAACGTCCGATGGAAACACACACATCCGACCGACTGGCCGATCGATCGATCTCATTCTTTCCCGCTCCGCCTTGTTTTCCGATTTATTACCACCTTGGATCATTGTTACCAGCCGATACTTATCAACGATCGATCTGCAAGTCTTAATCTGTCTTTGTACCGATGTTGTACTTGGACGATAATCCTGGAATATTACGTCGTAATAGCACTCTGATACTTGCCACGACGCGGCAAGTTAAAGGAACTCCTGGAACGTTAACGCATGTGCAATCCTCTCCAAGTCGCGCTTCTCTAAATTTTCTTCCTTTTTTACATTTTAGTGTCGCAGGAAAAAAGCTTTGGACGTTTTAAGAAAATCTTTGACATAAATCATTGATATAGTGATTTTTATTCGACAATGGGTCAAGGCGTACATCACTTTTTTTAATGACAATTGCATTACGTTGTGAACTTTGCTTCTTACTGTTAGGATATGGATTATTTACAAAGTCGAAAAATTTGACGGGAATTTGTTATTGCTAGAAAGAAATTATAGCTTGAAAGAAATTAGCTTCTCCGTTCGAAAAATTCGATCGATTTTTATCTGCCCGTATTATTGTAATTCGTTATTATATCACTTATATTATTATTTATACTGACATTTCGTACAAGATTGTGACTTTAATCGATTCAGATGGGATAGATAGAATTACCGATAAGCTTTGTGAAAAGCGAATACATATCTGGAATTCCGAAGGTTTTCGTTTTATCGTTTCAAAATAAGATTTTGCGGAGATACGGAAGACATGTGCATACAATGTATTTGAAAAGCAAAGTAGTAGAAAATAATTGTAATATTCATAGACATAATTTGATAGTTTATAATATAGCACGATGACAGAACGTGCCAAGTGACAAAGCGTGGAAAATTATTAGGCGCCAGATTGGAATTCTAACACTTTGCGATGTATATTCAGTAATACTTTTGAACCTAATTATGTAATTGTTTCTACACCAGAGTAAGAGAAATTAAAAGAGAAAAAGTTCTTATCACCGAATGTCAATATTTAAGGGAATCTCATTTAGAGCAAAGGTACTTCGATACAAAAAACTACAATCTTACCTGCTGTGTATTTAGATAAGAATCCTGAGTTGCACTTTCATCCTTAAAAATGACATCACCAAATCGAAATCACTTATTGTGACAAATATTGTCATTGCATTATTAAATTCTTAAATGTTATGTATCTCCCTTGATCTTTGATAAAAAGATATTTAAAAACTCGTCGTACAGATAACGATCCCGAATATCTCTAATAGTTTATGTTAATTAAATGTTACAATTTTCAACACAGGATCTTACAACTCTCTACTTCAGTATTAACGAAAAGATAATACGATACGCATAAAGCATTATTTTCTCTATGGGAAATTATTAGTTATAGTTATTAACTATATACTGTCATTATATTTTACATTATATAATAACAACAATCTGATTATTGTAGAAAAATGAAGATTGTCCTTGAATCGCGAGTATTAAATTTTCACGAAGAAATTGTTTTTTTTCACTACATTGTACATCAGGAAAAATTGTCGATGCTGATGTTGGTGCATATAATCTTTATCAATGATGTTGTGAAGACTGCGCTGTAGGGAAGAATGTCGGAGGAAGAAAACAAGTGGGTGTTTAACAAATAACCGATGGATTCTATTGGCACAATGATTGCAATTGTTATCTGTGATCGACAAACAGGAATGCGCTCTTTTTCCGCGAAAATGAAAGAATGGAATGTTGATCGATGCCATCTCACCGGAAGGCGCCTTTACTTCAGAATATCATATTCTTTGTATATTGGGCAGAAAGTTTTGAAATATTGAGAGATTATATCTGATATTTTAACACAAATGTCATTTAATTATTTGGCAGCATCATCAAATCGTTATTATCATGTAATGAATATTTAAAGGGATTAAACGTTATGTCACCTCTTTTATGATAATACCACGAGTGTGTGACTCGATAGATTATAAAAGTTCACAACTGAGCACTTACAAATATAAAATATATCATAACTGTAGAAAGCGCGCGTGTATCGATTTTTCTTGAGCAACTAATACAAATAACAACGGCTGGGAAATTTTAAATCGTTTTAAAAATAGACGTACCTATGCCCCAGTTTTACCCATACATACGCAGCTACACAATTTTGACCGAGTTTCCCCTACAATAAATACTTTCGTGTTGATCGGTATTAACTTCTCTTACAATAAATACTTTTGTGCTTAACTCGTATTAACTTCTTAAAAGCTATCTGATAGAGCTTTACCCAACAAAGGAAATACCATGTGTAAGAGTTTCCTGTTGCTATTTCCTGTAAAATATATTCCGTGATGAAATTCTTTATCGACCTGCAAAGTCATTTCATGAGTTTCTTCAATATATATCTTCAACGAGGGACATCATTTTCTGTTTATAAAATCGACAATGCCCCTTAATAATCTATTCTCCTAATTAGTATTTAATGGTAAGTGAACGAAATGAAGTACAACAGCTGAAATTGTATTGGTATTTGTTCTCAGAGTCCTAAATGTCCAATCTTAAAATAACCTCTTATCTGTTTATAAAAATATAAGTAAAATTTAAATTGGAAATAAAAATATTTCTATCCGTTTTAAACATTTCTATTGAAAATCTATTATGAATGTATTGTAACATTTAATATACTAAGAAACTTTTTTAACAATATTTCTGCATAAAGGTAATATGTATTGTGGAAAAAAACATCCACATAATTCTGTATCGTGGATTAATTCGGAATAACATCGGTGATAAGGCTGTTAATCTTAACCATGGCCGATATTATCCGAGCATTGCGTTAATCTATCAGCAGTACGAAACTGTAGGATAGCGTTTGGAGTAATCACTTGAATTGCCGAAGTACGATACGATAAAAATAATTCAATCTCTCGATAAGTACATTTATCTGTAAATAGCGGAATAAAATAATTATAAAACAAAATTAAATTATGCAAGTTATTAAATTTAATAAATAAATTATATAATCGTATAAAACACACAGGCACAAAATTACTTTGCGTATGTGAAATAAATTATTAAAATAAATTATCCGTATAACTTCGACTGAAAATATAAAATGGAGGAAAGATGTTATGGGAGCTAATTTAAGAGTAGGAAAAAAAGCTTAATTTTATCAAAGAACAAAAATAAAACGTAAAGTGCAATTTATCATAAAATATACCGTTAAAGATAGTTCCAATATGTGCTATAAATGAATCATACAATCCAACGATTGTAGTTCATTCATGATCTATATCGCGTTCATAATCACGTATAACGACTACAAACATGACATTTTTCTCGAATTTTCTTAAGAAAGTACTTACAGTTGATTAACAATAAGCGAAACTACTGCGACGTTGTCGATACGGGGATATCACACGGATATCTTATTGTCAGCGCTAAATACCACGGCGCCACTGTAGAACGTCAGACCTTGGGATATTATTATTCTACAGAAGCAGGAATAGAATCCTTTTTTCTTCTACGAAAAGGAAAACAGTTGCGAAACTTTTATCAGAATTCGACAATCGGCTAGAGATAATTATTGATAATCAAGTTAATCTTGTAGATCACTTTCTAATCTGGCCTTCATTTCCATTGGTGATTCTTCTGAGAATTCCTTGCAACTTTCTTTAAAAAATATCGCATTTTCCTGATACGTTGGCGCCATGAACAGGAAATCTATGGAAGACAGCTAAAATATCTTCAAGCGATATTTACAGATAATTGTCTTGATATTGGTAATACTTTATGTGTTGTATTTTTATATGTGGGATGTGAAGTAATTCTCTATTTCGATTCGATTATAGATTATATTATTTTTATATTTAATTATAGATTCGATTATAGATTATAGATAGATTCTTCAATTACATTAATAGAGTTATAAATTTCCATAAAAAATGCCATAAATGTATAATCGTCATCTTTACGTCAAACTTAATCATGATCTTAATGTTAACCCAATTCCAATTTTTCATCTTACACAATTGTATTTATGCTATACGTAAAATCTATACAATTTTTTCTTTCTTGAGCCTTACAAGATACTGACCATCAGATTTTCACGTTTGTTCATTCTCTTCGCGATTCGCCATATGCCCGTTCCATTAGAGAAATGCGAAGTGAGCGTCCGTCCGTGCGGAAGTCGGAAGTCGACCGACAGCTTCTTCCACTTACGTATCGTTCTGGACCGTTCGGTTTTATGGACAGTAAGATCAGGCTGATCCCCAATTAAATGATTCTTAGCTACAGCTTATGCGAGACATCTTGATAAGACGGCTTTGCGCCAGTATTACTTGCGCCAGACGGGTTAGTACTTGGCGCTTGCGTAAAGGGCCGCGTTAAGTCTTTCGATTAGCCGCGCACGTATTCGCGCGTCCCTGTCCCATTGACACGTGTGTTACAGCACGTCGACACGTGGACTTTGTAACCTTCGTTCACCGGACCACGTGGTTCAACCACCTCTGTTCTTCGTCAACGCTTCTCCATACTTTGTGTCTTTCTACTCCTCTTCTCTTCTTTCTTTTTTATTTGAAAATTAACACGTTACGGATGGAGGACGTGAATCGACATCTTTTGTTTCTGAAGCGTCGATGACAGCGGACGACAAGTGGATCCATAGATTTGTAAGATAATATACATATGGTAGTGGACAAAAGAAAATTTAAATGTAAGTGGTACAAAAATTACTATAATTTTACAAAACAAAATTGTATTTGACAATAGCAGTGAATAAGTACGTGTGCAGTGAATATTATAGCATACATTCCAGATTGGGTGATTGTCAGCAACATCGTTGAAACTACATTTTCTTAAAAATCTGTTCTTAAAAAATTACGGCACATGAGAATTAGCTGGACTACCATAACGAATAAATTATATTCTTCGCGCAATGAAGATGCTTGGAGTCTTCTTTGGCAGATAACAATGAGAAATTCCCTAACTCATTGTTGAACACGTTCGTTCTTGGTAAAGTGAGTACGTATTTCCCGCAAACGAGTCAGTGTTATTGCACTATCTTCGATAAGTGAACATTGTTCACTTGGTACTTCGTTTCTTAGAGACATTCGTTGTTATTCGTCATTCCTATTTGTTTAATCTCATGTTGCTGCCATGATCGTTTATTGTTTCCTTTCCTTTGCGACGATGTTCATACTTAGTGAACTTCGTTACGTGTTTGCGCATTAAGTAAAAATTTATTATTTGTTCATCCGCTCGAATAAATTCTCGACACGCGATTGTTTTACTTTTATTATCAGTCTGCAATTTTCATTCGCACGTTTAACTCACGCGTTCACAAATATACGTGTAAATTGTCAATAATCGGTCATCGCTTTCATGCTATAGCATATATTGAAATACTTAACCCTACTGTGTTCTTTATAAAAAGGTTATTTTTTTAAATAATAATTGGACAATAGCAAATATTATACGTTGGTGGATCAGGTTTTGAAATTAAGAATACACGTGTAGATATAGCGTGGTCAATTTTAAATCTGTTTAATATTATCTATCGTGTGGATGTGCCGACTGTAGCGGCTGACTGGTTGATTAAGCCGACTATCCGGCCACTTTTGTAGTCGACGATTGGTTAAGTTGACTATCCGACTACTTTTGTAGCCGACGACTAGTCGGCGAGTAGTCGGTAAAAAAAGCCGATTGATCAGCTGTGTTGCTGATAACTTGATAGAGCACAGAAATAAAATTACAATGTTCTATCTTTACCGTCGTTAGTATAATTTCAATATTTTTTTATATGCGGTATACTTACTTATAGGAACATATTTGTATGTAATACAATTATTGCATAAAAAGTTAGAAATAATGACTAGTATTTATTGAAATGAATTAAATAAGTACCGATTAATTAGAAGCTTTGATCACTGTTTCTCAATTTTACCATAACAAAAATCTCTTTGAAACTAAGAAACAGGACGTAATAAAATAAACATAACAAACAATATTAAACAATCTTCGTTGCTTTCGTAATATTAAATAATCATAAATTTAACGCGTTTTGTACAGGTGCTTGAAAATGACCAAAAGTGACGATTAGTCGGCTTCTTGAGAGTCGATTAATCGGTTAGTCGGCTAGTCGGCCAAAACCTTCGTCGCTACATCTCTAATCTATTGTTTTCGGCCGAGTTTTGTAATGGTTAGATTCTTGTTGAGAAATTCATCGTTGACTTGTAATGTGTATAATGCGGTAGAATTTTCTCTCTGCCTTGTTCCAAAAGAACTTGAAACTGAAAGTTCTTTGGTTCGTTGAAACAACGATGAGATTAAAATACAAAAATTCGTGGAGTGCATACTGGTATAGTCAGATTTCTCGAACGGATTCCACTTCTAAGAATCGAATTCACAGAGCGCCGATACGACTTCACCATGAACAGAACGGAGTAAACCACGATACAAAGAAACAGGAAAGTGGAAATCAAAAGAAGAAAGTATGATCACAGAATGGTTATGGGAATTACTGTTAGCGGTATCTTCGTTGGAAACGGAGCACGCGCTCATCCTATCGCGGTTTGGTACCGGTATAGGTGTATCTGCAGACAATAAATAAGTCGCGATAACGAGAGAGTAACGACAGCGGACCTGCAATCTTATCGAAGGCACGCCGATGTCTCGAATTTATTTTCCAATCAGCGGCGGTGTTTCTATTATATGTACGATTGCCGCTCTCGCACATAGTCATGCATGTGAGTAAAATCACGCGTGTGTAAGTACGTATGCATTTAGCGACATTGCGATTTAAAGCGCGCTTCAATGTGACTCTGATATCACTTATTATGTACTCTCGTTGCTTCAAGGAAGGAAAGCGATGAAATGGATTTAATACCTAAACCGTTAACGTGAATTTAAACACACGTTGCAAATTATTAGAATTAGTTGATTCTAAATGGAGTGATAAATTATATAGAAGTAGATTCGAACTGTGAAAAATATTATTTACATATTACTTATAATCTAATTAATTGCGAATTTTTTAAACTAATAGCGGTCAACCGGAAAAATATTAAAATAAAGTGTTCATATATATTATAGTCTAAACGTTATAATTCATGAGCGATATATCACACTAATATTATTATTTTACAGTACATTCACTCTTCATTCAAAATCGAGATATAAACGAATCATTTTATATTTTACACATTTTATCATTTTACATATTATTTAAACTATCGTAAAAATATCGTAGTAAGTAACAAATTGTTTGCAACAAAATAATTTCTTATCGTTTCCGTATTTTAATTCTTCTAAAGTATATACTTACACCACGAGATACTACACGTGTATCTGATCCTTGGCAGACTTTAAATTGTCCCGTGTTATTTCCGTGTACTTTTCAATCCACGGTTCAGTGATTGACGGCGAAGAAGCTGGCAAGAGCAACGAAAGAGGGCTCCTTGAATGGAAATCTTGTGAAACTCTCCGCGCTTTCTGCGAACAGAAAATTCATTCACACATACGCGTCGGTTTGAACAACAAGAGAACAGTCCGCCACTTATCGAGGCGCCGTCCTAAGGCGTCTATTACCTGTTTGCAAATATTACCTTCGTAGTTTAGAACGTTTCCTTGACGACGTTCCTGCATCGTTTCACTTCCCGACTCGCGTTTCATCTTGCATTCCTATCGGTTATGGCTTCTTTAAAATCTTATAGAGGTACTTCTTCATTCAATTTTACGCCCGATGAAAAGTTCGAATTTGATCCAAAATATTATTACACATAATTCGATACGTTTTTACGATTAGATAAGTGAATTTTCGTGTTAATTATATTATCATCTAAAATCTTCGATCGATACGGAATTAAAAGAGAAGAGTATCTTTATATATATATAATTGGTAAATAAGTCTTCTAAAATTAATTGTAATATTATTAATAAATGCTATATATAAATTTATATATTCCCATATATATAAATTTATAGAATATCTCGATGCACGAAGAAGACTAGAAATACTGTCAGCACTGTAGGTTTTGTTGTAAAATATCATGCTTTCGGAAAAAAAGAGAAATTTCGAAATTTGTCTTTTGTCATTTCTTAATCTAGAATTTAGAATGAGGCTTCCTATATTTATGCTAATTTAAAAGAAGATGATAAATTCAGATCTTGATGGCACACGATGTTCATCTATTTAGAAATAAGATGCTTAACACTAGCGTGGTCAAAAACTCTATGTTTAAATTGACGAAAATAATTGATCGAAGTGTATAGGTATAGTCGTAGGTACGCAATTTGCGTACAATTGGATTTGCGTAGTCGATGATGAACGATGCGAAAAATTTGAGCACCACTGGGAAGGCCACACATGCAGTATTATTGTTGCAGAGTGGATCTCTCGTCTCAGAGGACAAGCTGTTGTTGTAAAGGCGCGAATGTTATTGCAGCAGAAAGTTGTGGTGTCACAAAGCTGCGGTGGGTCTCGCGGCATTCCGTCCGTTGTGTGTATCACCTAAAGATATCGTCACTGGCAAATACGTCTCTTTCAGGTCCCAGAAAAATCACTACCAATCCATCTGTAAATTTACCGTGAGAGGCACCATAACGTGACAACTTGCAACATTCGATGCACATTCTTGCGCTTATAGGAGCTCGAGTTTCACGCGCAGCATCCTAAAAGGTATTACCAAGGATCGAGCCGAGCGTTGATTATCAGCTTCACTGTCCTTTTATGCCTACATCTACGTCTTCATTTTCTCATCGCTGGCACGAAACTAATCGTTAACTTTTATTGGATCCGATGTTTCTTGGATGGATGCTAAGTCGACTTTGAAGGATTTGTTGCCACTTCTACAGTTAATTTAACGACCGTGAACGTATTTCAATGCATTTCTAGTACACAGAAATTTCTCACCTTACGTTTGGATAAATTGAAATATAAACTGCAGAGACAGGATAATATTCTCGAATGACAAAATTGCCATTGTAAAGTTTATAAACGAAGATTATAAGTGAAAATGCGTCAATTATATATTTTTATAGAAGAGCAATTTTAAAATTCAATACACTGCTCATCAATTCCACATCAAAACTGTTTTCTTATTTAACTTTCGGATTAAGTATATACACAACGTTTAAAAAAATATAAATAACACGTAATATCATATCTTTCCCATGCGATATCAAGACCACATACATATATACACACATATATCAAGTTTCGACGCAGAATCGGTTCTACCAGTGTATTCATAGATTACCCAGCCGATTCGTTCGGAATACATCACACTAGGAACGTGTGATCGCGGGTTTGAGATTCTTGACAAATTTTAAGATTGACGCAGGAATGTCCGAAATCGTTGGTAATAATTCGAGGAGCCGTGGAGGACCACACAGGATCGAGGATGAATCCTTGGAGGGTCCTGACTTCTGAGATGAAGGTATACGTATACCTTGTGGCACGTTACGATGAAATAAAACGTGAACGTACCTGGTATGCCTCCATCCACTTTCAAAATCCTCTCGTGGATCCTGCGGGACATCCTCAGCCGCATCGTTACGTTAATGGGACGGACTATTATTTAATTCCACCAAATTGCCGGTCGGCCTCCGAAACAGGCGTAAAACCTCTTAAAAATTGCCGCAGGACCTTCTTACTCCCGAATTCTACGAAAACGAATTTAAACGAATACAAACGAATACAAAGTTCAATACTGTTTTCAACCAATAACGTAGATCGTTATCACGCTAATTTATATAATCGATTAAAAATATTGAATACGCCACCACTTCCCGTTTCATTTGAAACTTATCGAAACTTGTGATAAGTTAATTGAGTGATCGTATTACATATATCGAATTAATTAATACAAGTCACAAAGATCCATATATAAAGCGGATGTCTTTCTTATCGTAGGCAAAGGCTAGAATTTAAAAAAGCGATGTCTTTAAGATTCAATCTTAAATGATAGCTATTATAAAGTAATTCCATCTTGAATTCCGATCATTATCTCGTACCAAAGCTGTTCACCTAGCTGTTAGGGGAAATTGCATCTTATATTATCTAAACGTGTGTAATTAATGATATATGTACAATATTTGATTTGAAACCTGGAGTTATACATATACAGTGACTGGTATTAATATCCATGCACGATAATATGCGGGATATTTTATTATTGCATATATAGTTGATTGTTTTCTAATATATTAAAACAGATATTGTAGTTTGCAGAAATATATATAAGTTATTTAATGCACGTACCTTCTCGAAATAAAAAAGACAATAAATTTCACGAAGTGTGCCAATAATAATGCTCACGAGTATTAAAATGTTTATAAGAACTAGCTAGAAAGATAATCATATGTAGACCGTTTATTTTTTTTTTTTTTTCTGATAAGATCAAAGAGTAACCAGAACTATTGTCAAAGATTTGTGTTTAGGGTATTCTGGTCATTTATCCGGAGAAAGGAAGGAACGTACAGTGCGTAGATATTGCGTAGCTGGCTTACATATGCGCGGGAGTTGAATTACGTGGTGTCGCGCGAGAGTAAAGAAAGAGAAGAAAGGAGAAAACGTATTAAAAGGATATAAGAGAGCGGGCCGCGACCGCAAACTGATTAAATGCGGTTTACTCAGGCTATGCTGCTACGCCACAGGGCTCGGTACCGGCCTGTAAGCTACACGAGCTGAAAGAAACTCCTTGTGACTTATGTACTTGTGATATACAATGTACTGTATTCTTTACGGTCACTTGGGTCACCTTATGATCTTTTTCTTCAATCAATTTTCTGCGTACATTTGTATTCCATTTCTATGATCGCTGTCATCTGGTTTTAATCGTTATCATCGAAACTATGTACATCGTTTGAAATGTATAAATTATCAAGTTAAAAATGTAAACTTGAAACTTTTAACATGCAGAAATATACAAAAATATTAGTTTTATATTAAATGGTAAGGTATATTAATATCTGATAATTTACGTGTCTTATGATTGAACACTGGAGCTATCAAACTCGTTAGAACGACGAGTCTCAGAATCATATCTCTTGTTTCTGCATTTACTAAAAATACAGGGTGCATCGAAAATGCTACGTCGAACGGAGGTGATTTGTTATGCAAAAGTAAATCGGAAATGTAGAGTGAGAATTTTTGAAACGACGCTTCGTTATCAAGAAAATCAATGATGAAGTTTTGTCAAGTACGCGTGCACTTAAGAGATAACGAGAGTCGGTTGAAGGAGTTTCTGCGCACTCAGGTACTCTATTTAGTGATACAAACCGAATGGAGATGATTTTCTGTACAAAGGAAGCCGGAAATTTAATACCCGTGCACTTGAAAAGTAACGAAAGTCAACTAGACGGAACTTCAAAGTTGATGTTCTCGGAAATGAAGTCTTGTATTGACAATTATCAGTCTATGTTTTCCACTTACTTTGCACGGAGAATCAGGTCCATTCGGCTTGTATCACCGAACAGAGCGCCTAAATGCGCAGAAATCTATTTAACCGATTCTCGTTATCTCTTAAATGCATGTGTATTTGACGAAATTTTATCGTAGATTTCCTCGCAACCAAAAACTTGTTTCACAAATTGTCATTCTACATTTTCCATTTACTTTTTCCTAGGAAATCCCCCCTTTCAGCTTGTATCACGATTTTGAGTATACCCTATATACAAGTGCTGTTAAGAAATTAACATTTATTGAGATAGAAACATGATTGTATATACCTACTTATTTTCGTTATGACTAATGTTACATATCGTACATATTGTATAATTTAATTAGATTAAAATACAAAATGTTTTATTAATCGAGGATAAAGTTGTCGAATAACATACGTAATATCAGGAATATTCTTCATTTGGAAGAGAAAAGAATTTCGTAAATAACGAAATTAGTTGAATTATATCTAGCAGGCTAACGTATCTGAAGTATACGGATTTTTTAAATCACATTATCATAGTAATTGAAATTTTCGTGATTAAAACAATCAATGTAATCAGGACGTTCCAAATGATAGCAACTCTGTATTAGATTAGGTTGGTAGTCTTTCAGTAAATTCCAAAAAATTAATATTAAAATTGATTTATGAATAAAAGAATTCAATACTAAATTATATTATAATAACTGTGATAATAACTATATAGTATAATATTATTCAATAGAAAACTATATAGAAACTATATAGTATAATATTATTCAATAGAAAATTCTTATATTAATCGTAATTAATTATATAATTCTTAGAAATTCTATAGTGAATAGTTTTTAATCTGCCAAATCTCACAAAGATAAACCAACTTATCTGATTATGTCTCTTATTCGTCCATGCGTCTTTTTACATTAGAAAATTATTTTAACCTTCAAGACCGAATATTTAGTCATTTAATGATATTGATAGGAAAACAAATATATTAAGTGGAAAATTAAGAATACAAGAAAAACACGTTAACAATTAGTTAAATATTCAGCGTACAATTAGTATGAATAATACATTTTATTGTTGGCCTTTTTTCAATTTAAATTAGTGTTTACTTATTAGCAAATGTATAGGAAAATACATGTGTTGTGTATGAAACATTAATGTTATAGGCAATGTTTTCTCGAAAAATTTGGTTTCCTTGATAAACAGCAATAAATCGTAGAAAGAAGATAGATTTAATCAATATCGGCTCGTGATATTTCAAATTTTACCTTAAACGTTTATCAAAGAATAAAAAGTGATCATTACCCTCCTTCGTGATTCGAATACTCAATGTTGAAGGACGTAGCTTATGCACATAACTTATGTAATGTCACGTGTCAACAAGAATCTTGGCGAATTATAATTGATATACATTTGCACTCGTGATTTTTCTCTTTTTAGCTGAGAAACGTGCGTGTAATCTCATTAATTTTTATTGTTTGACATTCAGAACATTTTTTTTTCAGTATACATAAATCATTGTAATCCGATACTATAGTTATTGGTAATTCTAGAGTTTAACATTTCTGTTTATAAAACTATGATTTTATTGATACGGTGTTAATTTTCAATCGTTTTATCTTCGGCTACATGAGTAAATGATAACAATTGATACAAATGAATACATGAAAACAATTGAAAAATCCTATACTTTATCAACTACTTTTATACTATCCTAACGAAAATTTCAGAATAAAGGTTCATTTATATTAATCGATGAACATAATCGTATATTTTAAATATATTTTATTAAAATATACTGACTGAAATACAATAGTTGCGGTAAAGGCGTCAGATCTAACAAAAAAAATAATGGAAGTCGTGCCTCAGTTGTAGAAAGAAAAATTCGTCGACAAAAAAAGAAAACGAAAAATGAATTTGTGTTAGTGTGAAATCTTGCAGTTTGGTCGTCCGATGGAGACTTCGTGTAGTGAGAAAGGTATTTCTTTGTAGAACGTAAATGGAATCGGAATTTCACGACCCGGTAGGCGTCTTGGTTCCACCTGATAAGCGAAACAGAGATCCTGTTGCATTGTACGATGACTTAAACCGTCGCAGGATTCAGGTATTTTAGTCAGGTACTTTCGTAAATTTGACCTGCACTTGGCACCGGCATTTGTCACCTTCGGTAATTAAATGTGCACCCAAATTTTTCCTTATTCCCGGGTAAGCGTCGGCTTCTGACCATTTTTTTCTTGGAGTCGACTTCTCATCTTCAGCAGTAAGCTAACTGCTTGTTCCGTTCCTTCCGGGGCAACTCGAAAACGGTGTAACGTGTAGCATAACAACAGTGGGCCAGATAGTCAAGATAAAGAATCGTGTCTCTCCAGGATCAAACGTACCGATCTTCAGGAACGTACTATTACATACTCGCCAACGTTTGCCAAAGTTATTTGAAAATAACAAACATTCCATTTAGCTTTTTACTTAGTACTATCGATAAACTGTTTAGGTTTACATAACCGCTTTTTTTCGTCTCTAGGAGAAGAGATCGAGATTTCACGCGAGATTTACATAGACAGAAACGGGCAAATGTCGGTAGAACTGTGTCAATATGGTACGGCCCTGCGAGGTGCCAAACTCTCTCACACAACAGTCCTTTTTCCGTGAACGGAAAATTAGACCATTCAGAATACGATTTGGCGACAACGAGTCGGAACTCTAATAAGACCCGGAGAAACCTTGGCTCGGCTGTCTTCCATGAATTTCGAGTGACAATCTCTTTTCAAACAATTCGGGGTATCGACAGAAATTAATTATCGACCCTCCGGGCAAATATTGTCCTTCTCGGATCACAATTATCTTCCGTCTCTTAAAAAGTTAGGGATACTATTAGAAATTATTAGCAATTTAATTCTTTTTCAAATGACGAATTAACTCATCTAATCTGTGGAATGTAACTTAAAATACGAATAATGTTATCAAAGCGATATTTACAACAGAAGACGTAGATTTATTAAATTTGCTTAAACATACAAAGCTGAATTCTTATGTTAGATCGTGTCTCACTACTATCTGGATCACAGACTATCGCATTTCTTACGCATAAGCAAAGTATAACTGCCAACGCACACATATGAAAACTAGGAAAATGGAAAGAGTCTTTGCATCGGAATGCGATGAATCTAGATTTCGCATAATACACTGTGTCTCGTGACTGTAAATATATGAAACCACTCAAAAGCTTTCAATCTTTATATCTCGTGTTATGCATTTTTAGACGTTAACTCGATAACAAAAGAACGAAGTACACCATGTTTGGCATTGTATTTAGAAAGAATTTTCCCTTTTCTTCTACAAAAAGGATAGATCGCGTTCACTAAAAACGAAAAAAGAAAAACGGAAGAACATTGATACATACAACGAATAACCATTTAAAGCATACAATAACTATTAAAAGTACTCCTACTGAATATTGAAGTTATCTTCGATTTTTGTCAATCTTCGCTAATACGATCATAACATCGTGCTATCATAGCAGCGCTAATGAAATTTCAAAATGTTTCATATAACGCACATAATATATTCGCAGCGTGTGTCTACGAATATTCGAATAGCTTCGTAAGTTTACGTAAGAAATAAAAATTTTAGATTGGTTTTATAGTTATGAGATGTACTCAGTACTTATGTATCTGGCATACGCGAAATGTTCGCTCGCACAATGTAATTCTCCATCACTAGCGATGCAGCGAACGACTCCGCGAAACGAGCGTAATCCACCAACTTTCTGTCTGACATTCTGGCGATCACACGCTTGTTGCTGATAATCACTGGTCAATTGATAATTAATTATCTCGTTGTTGAGCATGCGTTCGACGAGACGTGAGTCGGTACGGTTTGCAAGCCAGTACCTCATTCTCGGCCGGGCGAGATGAGCCAGCTCTCCAACCAATCCGACTTTCTTTCCTTCGCGATCACCTTTGTTCTTCTTCGACGCTCTTCGAACCAGTCGGACGTTCATCGTGAGAATACTGTAACTTTAACATTTATCGAAGCATATTAAAAGAACTGTGCCGTTGACTCTCTCGAGAAAACAAACTTCGAACTGGCTGGACATTGCGTAAGAGACGCGCGTCATCCTCGGTATGGTTGATTCAACACAAAGAAGAAGACGGTGTATAGGTGCGTGCCGTAATTTATATCGTGTGGCCGTCATCTTCGCTGCGAAATAAAAATAATAAGTAACGACGGAATATGAAAGAATCCAATCGATAGGATGCACGTTAATGTTGTTACGTTGTTTATGCCACTGATGTGAATTCTCACGTACGATACATTGATCTGTCGATTGATTTGTATGTTTGATCCGAATAAACGAGTTGAATGTTGGAATTTTTAAATTGTCACGTAAATTGTCGCGTAAATTGTCACGCAGTATGCAGTGTAATACGTAAATATTTACATCCAAATTGGAATCGAATAAGGAAAAAACGACACGAAATAAATGTGTCGATAAAGCTGTGAAATTGATTAATCGTGTCAAAATTTTTGCAATTGAGCAAAGCAAATGAAAGGAAAACAATATTACGAACCTAATTACGAAGAAAGACTATTACACGAACAATGGATATGTTCGATGTGTTGCTTTTACTCGATGTATTGAAGCAAATGTACATTTATCGATAAAAGGATATCGATTATTGTTTGTGACGAGAATACAAGGTAAATAAAGGAACTGCGAACGACACGCCTTCTGCGTGGACTTAAATCGAAATCATTCAACAACGATCGATCCCCCAAACCTCGAGAAAAGTGCTACTCCTTACTTCTTTTTGTTCACTCAACTTCCGGAGGGTTCAAACCGACTTTGATCCTAAAGCAACGCCAACAGCTTTTTTAATGAATTTACCTTCTTACCTTGGAGAATAGAATATCGATAGGGTTGCAAGGATACCCGTAACCCATAGGGTCTATGGGCAGCCAGGAAAGATGTGAAGACTAAGAGGGAGAGAAAAAGGGGTAGGAGGTGAAAAGAAGGGAAAGAGAGTTGAAAAGAAAGAAAAAGAGAGAGAGAAAGATCGTTGGGAGGGGGTAGTAACACAGCGAGAGAGAGAGAGAGGGGGGTAAAGTAAGAACGATGGAGGGGCAGCCTCGTGTACGCAACGAGTGGAGGGGTAGCACGAGAGGGGTGGGGGTACGGACTAGGCAAGCAACGGCAGCAGGGCAGCGGCCAGGTAAGCGAAGAGCGAACACTAGTGGGGCTGACTCGCGCGCCTCCGAGCCTCCGGGACTCTCACAAGTTGTATATCGTCGTGCTACGCGTTCTACGGTCGTGTTGTTGCGCTGCCACCGTCGCCGCTACGTCGTAGTTGTGCTCGTGCAGTGACAACGCGCCGTCGTGCTCCTACGTGTTGATCGTCAACGATCTAACATCGAACGTATTGCCAACAAAATTCCAGCTAAAGAACGCAACCGATCATCGACCTCTCTTTGCCGCCTCTTCTTTTCGTTCTTTTGTTTTTTATCGCATACACGAGAAAAGCAGGAAGAAGTTTGAGGAGAGACGCAGGTTGACCGTATACCCGAGGACACCTCGCTCCGAAAGGAGTTCTCTCTCTCTCTCTCTCTCTCTCCCTCTCTTTCCTCGGAGCTTTTTACCGTTCACCCTCGTCGCATCGTAACACGCCACTTTGGGTGAGCGCCAACGATCCCCAGCAACGCACCGACTGCTCAGTCACGACGATGTTGGCGCAAATCCAAGTGCGCCCAGTGGTTTCCTGCTACCTGCGCCGCGCTGGGATTCTTACCGTTTTCGCCGTTTCCAATTCGATTTTGTAACCAACACGGTGAGAAAGTGCGAGTTTAAGGATCAAGGGTTTCAGGGGTTGAACGATCGTGAACGCGATCTTACTGAAGTGTCCGATGCGATTGAGGAGTTTGGTTTGTTACATGTTCGTTTGCTCGATCGGTGGTGGCTGCGAGGGAATCGAACGCCGCCACGGCGCAGTGTTTACATGTAGCAGTGCGCGAAGTAATCGAAGGTGCACGAACGGTTTTCACTCGGCTTCTTCCGCGAATTATTCAAGTTTTACCCGCTTTTTATTCAGTTTGCCCGTTCAAAAGTGTAATGTGTGAATCTGTTAGTTCGCGATCTGGTTCGACTTAATGACGGATACACCTGGTACATTGGCCGATCATCGAACGAGGCGAGAGAGTAACATTGTTGTGGTGTTCGCGCGATAGTGTAAGAGAGATTCGATCAGTGAAGTCGACGGGAGAAGTAACCGTGAAAAGTATCGTCAACAGAAGAAAATCGCATAATAAGAAGTCGCTGAATGCAAGGATTTTGAAAGTAGCTCCAGAAGGCCAGCCCGACGCGATGCGTCGACGCTGCTGACGCAACGCGCCTGGATGCGTCTCACTTTAAGCACGTGAGTGATCCGATTTCCTTAATTTTGAACAAGTTGAAATAAGAAAAAGAAAAAAATAGCGGCGATTGAAATTCGAGTGAAGACGCTTTGATTTTACCTCGAAGCGATCCCGCTGGATCGTTCGAGGATCCGATTTTTCTTCCATCTGAATTGTTTAGCGTGCGATCGGGTTAAAAATGGTTCGAAAGCGACCGGGTAAAAGAACGATCTCGGCATGTCCGCCACGATATTCGGATACTTGAATGTTCGTTCCTGTGGCTCGTGATTTACACGTGCGCGTTTTAGTTGTTTGTTTCGATATCCATCGTCGATCACCCCATTCTGTATAGTCGCTGGTAGCTGTGGTGCGATAGTTGTGTTGCTGTTGGTGGTAGTGGTCGCGAGTGCGCACGCGACGACTGGTGGTGAATGATCCTGACTCCGGGCTGACAAAGGTTTTCGTATACGAATACTGGGATGACGTCCGCTTCGGATTACGCGCTCCCTTTACGATCTCGTCAATCTACATCGTCTAACGCGGAACCAAATGTAAGTGTTTTAGCAAGCACGTACAGCATGTATCTTAAAATATGCTCTACCGCGTATTTCGTTAAATTCTATCTTCTTTATCTTGTTATCTTCATGGTTACGCGACGATGAATGGAACCATTTTTTTGCTCGTTCGAAAGCGAACATCTTTAGACGTTTGCGCGAGGAACGCGTTTAACGCCAGAGGGAACTTGGTCGAGCTGTGTATGCTTGGATAACGGTACTTTGGCTGGCAGGGGGTGAAGTGTTAGGAACTAGTGATACAGTCTACAAACCATGCAAATAGACGTGTAACGTGGAACTAATATTTTCCGTTCTACGACACGCATTGAGAAAGTGAAGTTATATAAAACGAGACTTTATGTCGTGTTAGATTTGAGCTCTTATAAAGATTGCACTGCCTTTCATAGCTGATGCATTGTTCGCACTTCTTGAACATTCTATGAGTATGGTGTTAGTGATCGAAATCTGTTAAATGTTTCATTATTGGAATTTCGTCTTACTTTAGCCAAACTCAAAATACTTTTAATTTAACTAATTGAAAGTTGGGGTTGAAGTTAAATTATAGGAAACTTTATGACGCGTGTATATCTTCCAGTTAGAACTAAAATACGTTGGTTGTGAAATTTCGTTATTATTTAAAAATTATTAATAATTCTGATTTTATCCAAAAAGAAATGAAGACAGATATTTTCTTGTAATATCGTAATTTTCTTAGATTACCATATTCTCGATGCATAATATTACACTTTTCTAAATAAGTGAATTGTTTATAATTCCGATATTTACTCTGTGAAAGAATCTTATCTAAATATCAATTCTTAAAGAATATTCAAATAAAAAAAAATTTTTTGTCATGATACTCATTCATTTATTTTTCGGCAGATGGTATTCACACGTATCTAGAGATTTTCAAATCTTTGATACAATGCCACTTCAATAAGATATTTATTTTGAAGCCATCGGTCTGTCACGTGTTCTAATCTCCCATTCTCCAAGATATCGTACAAGTTTTCTAAGAACAAGCGTAAGTTTAATTGTACGTGACCGACGCGACGGATAAAAGCGTAGCAATCCGTAGATCCTCGATCGGATGCAACCTACGAAGATGATGGAATTCTGTTACTTTGGTGGTTATCAAAAGCGATGAATTGTCAGTTGAAAAATCAAACGATACGTCGACGATAAGCCAACATATTTTAGATAAGCGAAACGCGCAATTAAAATGCTTTCTGAATGAGACTCGTTCGATTAACCAACGATCGCATAGACTATCCGGCTCTCACGCTCGTTACTGTTCTACTTTCTTCTGTATTTCTCCCTTCTTATCTCTTTCTTGCTCTATCTTCCTCCGCTTCCGACATCTCGACTAATCTTCGATTGCTGCAAACCGTTTTGAACTTTCTTCCTTCTTCTTTCTTCTGGAATGATAAATCAAAAACCCGCTTGCTGTAACAGTTCTCTTTTGTCCGGTAAGATAGCATGTATAGTTAGCTTTGTGCAATTCCTTATCGAGATTCTCATTTTTTTACGGTCAGTTCAATTTCACTTATCTGTAAAATCAGTAATAATAAAACAAAAATTTAAAAACATTTGTGCGACACAGTTTTGTAAAATAATTACAATAGCTTAGTTACGTACACTTATTAATCGCCATACATAGTGTTTAATAGAATCGTAATTATTACTTCAACTATAGAAATAAATTCGTTTACTTCTCTAATTCATCGTTTAGTTGGCACGTGAAAATAAGAATACTTAACTTTTATTTACGCATCCTATAAATTGTGATAATCGATAATACTACATAATTATTGCCGAAATTTGTTTTTAATATATATTTCTTTTGATATTGATAAAGAACTATTATTTAATTCTTCAAAGCATTTGATACAAATACAGAAGAATATCTTGAATAAATATTTGAAAGGAAATGGTATTGCGACAATTTGCTAATCTATCTTGTTAATGTTATCTATTTTGCTATTGGAAGAGAATTGGTCATTGACCACCGTACAATATAAATCTGTCTGATATTTGGCCAACGCTATATTCTCTAGCAATAGGTGGTCAAATGTTATTTTTACACATATTGAACACATGTTTTGATAACGTAATCAGTCTCCACCTCGTGTATGTCGACGATAACAAACCGGTCAATTACATTTGCTTCCAATTACCCTGCGTTATTTTTAATGGCTCTTTCGATATATTATATTTCTAGCAGGATAGCAAACGCTTACGGTTAAAATCAAACGAGCGTTAAAATAAGCGCGCGTTCGATCTAATACGAACGATGTAAAAGGAAACGCTAGATTAATTTCAAAACATCCAACTCTTACGAAATTTTCCTCGTCTACCGACCTGAATGGTGAAAATGTTCGACGAATATGACGTGATGAACGTAATGAAGCTCAATTCACGCTACAAACACGCGAACGTTTCAAATCCTGGCGACACATGTGCTAAGATGAATAACAAGCGAACACAAGAAAGATTTTAGCGGACGTAAATCCGGTTGTATTGATCGATGATGCACTTCGATCCATTATTGACGTGCGTCGCAAGAATACGTGAAGTGCAACGCTTTAAACCTTGTTCTGCAGTATTGCGAATAGTTTCGTCAATTGCATAACACATAGCATTGATGTTGATGTTATGCACGCAGAATTTACATTGTGATCTTTCTAAGTAGGTAAAAAGTGGAAACAGAAGTATTAGGAAGTATAGTTATGACGATTGCCGATTAAGTTTGTAAATATAAAGTAAATCTGTATATTGAATTTTGAACGGATTTTTCCTTTACTTCTTCCAAAATATGTTTTATTTGTTAAAGGTTAGTATTTGTGGTATATTATCAAAAGATTATAACATCCAGTAATTATATAGTATTATATATCTATTATCACACTGGCAAGTATAAAAGTATAATATTCTTAGAAAGTATGATTAAGTCACAGATATAAAGTTTCAATTGAAATATAGTATAAACTAAGATCTCAATCACGATTGATAGAATTGGAGGTCTTAGCATTTTCTTTCTTTCCGATAGAGTATATCGAATAGTAGCCTATACCGATACAAGTACGAGGGCAATCCAATCAGGAAAAACAAGGTCGCGGTAACGATATTATCCGCCTCGTGTCACGGATTGATATCGAATACTATGGCGGTAAGGCTTCGTCAAATAGATTTGAACATTGTGAGCATATAGCGTGCCAACATTCCCTTCAAATTTCCAGAATCAGTAGAACCTCGATATCACGATGCAAAATACATAACAATTCCAATATGAAAATAATATTATCCGAGTGACCTCGTACTCAGATTGCTATTGCGTCTATATTAATATCGATTAACAATTTTATAAACAGGCTACGAATATTTAGGCACTTAATGAAAACTTAAATTATATTTCATGAAAATATACGGAATTCGCATGAGATAAAAGTAAAGAAATGGCCAAAGTAAAGCACTCGTTTCTATGTCTCAAAATTCTATTTACGCTTTATTTCTTTAGTCTCGTATAAACTCATAGTTTATATTTCATGTCTAGCCATAAATTATATATTCGTTACGGCGTAGTAAGTACAAAAAACAGCGCAAGAACTAATACAAGAAATTTGCCACAATTAGTAAAACATTGTCAGACGATCGTTTAATTTCAGCGACGAATAATCTGGTGGAAAAGAAAATGTGAACAATCGAAACCCGAGAAGGCCCATAAGCGTTTCTTCTTTCTTTTTCTCTCGAAATCTGTAAATCTTTTCGATTTAATAAGTTCCTAATTCACTTAGGTGTCATTTAGGTAGAAATACCAAAGAGTAGTGTCTCTCGATCTGTGATTAGAATGGAAAGTGGCGAGTAAAAGATTTTCTAAACCTATTCGATGCTCTAATAGAAGATCCATTACCTTTATCGTCGTTTCAACCTCCGACTCGAAGTCAAGCACTTTGCTGCTTCTTACTCGGTTAGGAAAGGCATGAGAGTACAGGACTGATTTTCTCAGAAATCGACCGGCAATTTCTTATCAGTAATTTGGTCAATTACGAGGTTCGATAATGTGCTAAGTAAAGGTTCTCGTTTACGGGTAGTGGTATTTCTCTTTTCGTAGCAGGTGTACGAATAAGTAACATTAGCTAAGTTATCTACTTGGAGACATTAAACGTGTAGAAGCAGCCATCCGATCAAGCTATTGCCACGCTATTACAGGCTCCATTGGTTTCTGTCATCCCTTCTTCGATACCCTAGAATTCCAAACATTTAGTCTTATACTCAATTACCAAAAAACGTGTCCATGTATCCGACTTATCTAATAAATAGGGATAAGATGGCTTCAATTTATACATAACTTTAGTTTCTTTCAATGTTTCGTTTTTTTAATTCACTTACTAGGTTGGTTCTAGGAATAGAAAATGTAATTATTTCGAAGTTTGAATTTGATGAATATTCATTAAATTTCATATTAAATTTTATCAAACTACGTTAGAGAAGAAGAAATTTATTATGAATCACGTTGTTCAGTGTTCATGAAAATCTCGAAATGTCATTATTAGTGAATAATAAAGACGTATAATGAAAATAATAATAAATTTAGGAGAAACGATATGAAAGTTGTTGAAAAGAAATTTGCATTTGAGAAAAGGTAAAATTAACTTGTGCCTCTATTGGGCAGCTTCTTGATGCACAAGATCATTTTAAGAGAAACTGTAAATGAATGGAAATGTAAGAATTTTTATATTCTATATTTTATTTGATGATTCATTTTCTCAAATATCTACCTATTGGATATTACTTGAAATAAATTGACAAGAGCTAGAATTCTAACAAAGACCTAACATCATCGTTGTTTAATAGGAATTTCCGTAACGCTGTTTGAAAGAGTACGGCCACGTAACAAACACGGTATGAAAGTAACTTAACGCGCCGCGCCGTGCGTATCGCGCGTACTCATTCTCCCTTCATGCACATAAGCACGCGTTTCTAGACTACACGGGGGAGCGTTTGAAAGAGTGACACGGCCAAACGCATACGTTCAGGTTGTAGATTTCAATACCGCAAACGATAGCACGTGCAACGCCTTGGGCTGAGATCAGCGAATATAAAGAGCTTATAACTAGCAGGAAGGTCATCTATTCATCCAATGATTTAGTCAAACAAATTTAGAGGTTTAATGTATACTCAATAATCTGCATACAATTTCAAACAAAATTGTCCGATCAAGTGATTATTTCAAAATAGCTTCGATTAAAAATTTACGAACTTTATAATCGCATAAATTAGGATCACACTTATAAACAAGTACATATTATGGTTTCACCAACAGAATGACGATATATCCAAAAAATTGTCAATTTTGAAGTATATACAAAAATCAACTGTAAAAGTAAATTATTTCTCAAGACGAATATGTAATTATTTTACCTAGTACAATTATGCTTTATAAGAAGTATTTCAAAGTTCAAAGAGTGTTTCTTTTTCTAATAATAAACAATATATGTATAAACGATATTTTATTAAAAATCCTCATGACGCAAGGATTGACAAGTTATCTAGATTATAAAAGAAACAGATCTTTTTATCGTCAAATGACCGAATTGCTAATAATCTTCTATTTCAAGCCGCGTATTTCAAATAGATTTACTTATAACACTATTCTTAGGTGTATCATTTTTGGCAAGTACTCTTATAGAACATCAACGATATGTACTTCATTGACAAATCCACTGTCTTAGATAATCACAGATTACGACATGCTTCGAATAATGTAGAAATCACTGGAAACGGTATTTCGACAATTTACACTTAATCTGACATTCCAATCGCCACGTTAAGATTTTAATAAGTCCACATACATATTTGTCCTAGATACGTCTGCTCAAGGGATAAGAGATCGTCCGAATATTTTGATAATACCTATTATCTGAAGATTTCGCAATTAACATCAACGGTGACGCAATATTCGATGAGAAACGAGCAAGCGAGCAATCGATTGTTCACAGTGTTATTCGCGCATGGTTCACGGTGTGGCAATCGGCGCCAGGGCTCTCGCGTCAGATTGAGCTTCGACCTCGAGGCAAACGTCGGGAGCGGGCTCCCGCCACTGTGTGCTAGCGGCTGAATGCTACCAGTGCTACCAGGTAGCAGTGCATGAGGCAAGGTAGTGCGCTGGCTCAGGGTATTTCTACATTCGATGTTCGTTACGGGGCGTACAAGTCGAATCGGTGTAAGGTAACGGCTAATCCTTCGAAATTACGCGCGCGGTTTCCAACAGCTGCTGGTGCCGCTTTCGCGGGAGGAAGACTAACTAGCGGGTACAAGGTGGTACTCTTATTTTTCCCAACGAGCCACTTGGGCGGTCGACTGGCTTATACTACGTGTATTTACTTTCACCCGTATGTTATACTTGGATTCATCGTTTCACGCTATATTTCCTTTTTCATAGGTTCTTGCTTACAGATCTCTATAACTTCTGCTTCTACTCCTTCTTTAAGCGAAGCTGCTATTTATGGATAGTGTCGTTAAATCTGGCCGATGTTAGCTGTCTTGATATATATATAACGTATACGTGTAATATACACATATATGTTCCGTACAGAGTAAATTTCGTTACTACGCAGACTATGGCTTATTATGATGTAAATTAAAAATTGGAATTAGAGATTTAAATGGAATAGGCAATGAAAAATAACAATAATGTTTATCAAGTAACAAGTTAATATAATGTTCATTTTCCGCACATAATAATATTGTCCCTGATAATATTGTGATTAACCATAAAATGAAAAGAATATTTAACATTATATAGAATATTCTAAATATTGTATTCGAAACTTGAGTTTCTCAAATGCCAGGCAATTTACTTGTCAATTTGAGTCTCTATTCTATACTAGGCAAAAAATGTCGAATAGAAAGTTGTTACCCTACTTCAAAGGTTTATTTAAATATTCATAATCCAAATGTTCCATAAATCAAGCCTGAAACTCAAACACGCTTACATACGCTGCACATTTCAAAGGATTCTAACTAAACCGCTAAAGGACAGCAGAAATCGAGTTAAAGGATGATAATATCACACAGGCCAAGGATCGTTTGTCGTATAGAAAGTACCTCAAACATAATGAAACGTAATTTACTTTGTGCAAACGTCCGATGTAATGTGGCGCAAAGCGCGTTATCGAACGGGAAAATAAATCTCGGAGTATGAAAGCAAGGGAGAGAACGATCGATGCATTCGATGGAATCGCCGGGGCAGAAAAGACGCGGAGAAGAGCAGCCAGCCCTCAGCTTACAAAGCTCACAATACGGTTTTCTGGTTAACAATCGCGATCTACGTTGATGGATCTCGAACGATACGAACCGGAAACGGGAAAACCACGGGCAAATGACGCGAGTACGATTGCCGCGTCCATTCGAATCTTTCCATTTTTTCGCTTGTTATTAGCCAGAGTCGGCAGAGACGAGCCAAAATGCGGCCATTTCTGGCGGTCGTTAACCGAACGTCGAGGCCGCATTGAGATCGGGCTATTGCACTTTTAATGTCGCCTCCCTGGGAAATATCCAAGATTTTCGCCGCAAAGAAGCATATGGAGAAGCTGGTGCTCGAGTTCGTATAAAATATAAAAGATGTAAGAGAAGGAGGGAGAATACGGGCGCTTAGGTTCGCACGGCCGACCGTGCGTCGTTCCCACCCTCGCGAAATAATGGGGACCGTTCGTTCGCCTTTTCTGCCCACGCGCTCGCGTGGCAGGACTCATTGTTCTCCGATAGACGACAGGGAAATACGTAAAGCACTTCTCGCGATCGATTATGCGACACCCTTTTTTCCACGTGTCTCGTGGAACAGCTCGTCTGCCGCTGTCGCGTCCATCTCACGCGCAAAAAACTTTCGCACAAGTTCTACGAGCCGATATTTTCTGTTTCTTTATTGCATCGTATATCGATTTCGTATACCCGTAGACCATCCTTCGCGGGATTTTATTACTCTATCGAGAATTTATGCTGGTCTTGAATTGAGTGAGAAAGATTTATAGAGTCTGATTTTGATCAGTGAAGTATCTATACCTTTATTTCGTATTGGGATTTTATTTTGCGACGAGGGAACTTGTTATACAGTTGACTGTATACGTTGAAAAATCAGTTAAAGAATAACAGATTAATTTCAAATTCAGGGAAATAAAATTATTGTACAAATTTCTTTCGCTGGTATTAAATTTAATACTTTGAAAGAATAATAGGCACGATCAAGTTATAATATATGTGTAGATCTGTTACGTGTATAAATTTTATGCAGTAATAGTACAGTAATTGCAGTAATCTTTTTCATTGCAAGTTTAAAAACATAATTTTGCTTGCATTTTAAGTACATTCATTAAAATTGGTATAGAATCGTAGAAACATTCTTGTTTGTCATATTGGTTATTGAAAATGTTACGCACATAAAAGATACGGGTACATATACATAAGTAAGTGTTTGGATACTTATCAGAGTTGTGGAAAATTTTGAATGAAGTGGATGTGTTTCGTCCCTCAAGGAGTTACGATTGTTTTCATTTGGCTATTGCAAAAAATTATAAAATACTTCACAAAAATGCAAAAGATTGGGTTATTGCTTGAACAGATGTCTTAACTTGCTACAAATCCATAAATTATGCTTTATGAATTATGTATATCTATTAAGGAAATTATAGATGCACAACATTTTTTGTTTTATATTATTTAATTGAATTATGTCTGATCCATTTTGTTCTATTAAGATAAAGACCATAACATTTGACAGATTAGGTTTCATGTTTCTAAAAAGATGCATTGTTGAGAAAGGCATGTTTGTAAAAGAAAGACAGTTTTGGGACAATCTGATATAATAAGTATACATAATAACCATACGTAATGACGACATATATGAAGATAACCCAGAAATACATGAAGAAATCACCAAAAGATAAGGATTTTATAACTTTTTCACAGCAGATTTCCAGTAGAAAAATTCTTGTCAAAAGGTTCGAAAGTTTCTTTCATAGGTATTAATTGAAGCTCTATAATAAAATAATAAATAATAAATTCTTATTTGACGGCTAAAAATCAACATGAGCAAAAATATTTAGCATTTAATGAAGCGGTTTCAAAATTACATATAAAGTATGTATGTTAAGAGTACATTGCTGTTCAAACAAAAAGGTCGAGTTTCTAAAAACGAAATATTTTAATACCGGTGTATAAGATTGCTTAATTATAGCTTAAACATGTATAAAATTGCATTCTATAGATTTTATTATACCTGTACCGAGAAAATATCGCGTATAATCTAATAAATTATCTTCCTGCCAGTATATCGTGATCTACGGACACGCCTTGCATCCTTAATAACCGATTGATGCGCCGTGCTACTTCCAGGAAGGGATACATTGACTGACTGATTCATCAGATTCCTTGTGTGTTCTTTTCGTCGCCAAATTATTGTTAAAACCTTTCGCATGCTGCGTTTCAAGGATTCTCCTTTTTCTTCTCTCAATTTTTTAAATTCTTTCGCGTAACTTTATTTCCCATTATTACTTGTAAATTAATCTAATCGTACTTTTCGATTATTAATTACGAGTTTACCTTATTTGATCTAAAATAAATTATTCCTTTCCGAAATACTTTTAGATCGATAAAATTCGTATTACATGCGATCGTTAACAATTGTGCGTATATGAAGAAATTGATTCTGGTAAATCGTTGAAAAGAATACCAAAACGAGTTAAAGACACATACCGATCTGATAGTCGTGCATATAAATCATATGCAAGAAAAACAGAGGGAAGACAAGTACATAGTAATTGCCTGACGCGGTGGTTCAATTAAAAAGTCAATCAGCCCATTCCATGGACGAGAGCAAGAAGAGCCGGCAAGAGAGAAACCAGAGATTACCTCTGTGATACGTTACACCTTTCGCTGGTAATCTGAATAACCAGTGTGTGATTTACAAATAGTATCACATTACGAAGGAAGATTATATACTCTTGTACAAAGATGTCTGTAATTAAAAGATTCACTGTTGCTTTAATAAGCGAAAGTATTTAGTGAAATCGTTTATTTCTTGTATATCTTTTCTTGATATTTATAAACATGGATTGGTCGATCGTTATAGATTTGCTCTAATATTAACCTGTTAACAACCAACCCGCAGAGGACACGTTAACTCGCCATTCAGGTTGCCAATCACTTGGACATAATATTTTTATTAAATCCTTTATTTCTTGTACAGTTTTCTTGTCTTTAACAACTCCAGATCGACCAAACCAATCCAAATGAATGATATCAAATCTTTTAATTATTTACCTATTTCATATAAAAATCGATAACTCTAGTTATTCAATTAGCTTTTAATTCCGTGGTCATAAAAGATTCTTGTCATATGAGGACTCGGTTAACAGATTATCATTTTGTACGATATCTCAATTAATAAGACGTATACGAAAGATTGTCATAAAGCTAGATTTATACGTTGAAATAAACTAGGACCAGCTACGAATCATTTATTGCTGTACAAAACGGTCCCGATAGCCTAGATAAAAAGTCGATGATGAGAGCATCATTTCGGTTGGAGGAATAACGAGCTAGACCACTCGTAAAAGATTTAGTTGGTGAATGTTCATATGTGCCCTGTTCCTCGAGATAGGCCTGGGTATAATCCTCGAGAGACAGCTGTTTCCCCCGAAACGGCGTAAATCTCTCTTTCTCTGGTGGTCGGTATCGTTAATGATCGTGTAAATCACAATGAACGGCCAAGTAGCACGAACGGGACGGGGAGTCGTGGATCCACTCGATGAATCGACTACCACCATGCATGCCAACCTTCTATAAGGGTAGAGAACAGGACATGAAAGTCGGCCCCCATGTCCTCGTTACTATGCCTGACGTCACTGGGATCTCAGGACCCTCTAACGAGTGTCTTCTGCAGCGACTGCCCTGCCAGCAATTAATTTTTATGTCGTGAAAGTTTAATGGGATGCCAAGAGTGATGACAGCCATGTCGAAGATGAAATAAGAAGGTCGGCGGAGCCAAGATTAGCGGTTAATTTTTTAATATATGATATCGTAAAGCTCTTGACATTTTGCACAGATTTTCGTTATTTTTTAGCGAATCATAAGCATATCATTTCCTACGTTTCGTATAATTCTTATATTACTCTTCGAAAAACGTTATATTATTTCTGATGGCTTTGAGTGGCTTTCATTAATCTTTCGGTGCACTTGCTGGTTACATTATTTTAATATAAAATTAAATAGATCAAAATGTTTCCCTGCTTATTATTTATATATCGAACACTTTTTGAACTCGTAATGCGCGATAGTGAAGCTTCAACATTCTGAAGCTCTTTCTATATCTGTTTCAGGTATTTCTTTTCTTCTAGTTCACTCTAATCTTCCACTAGGCGAATATATTTCTTGTATCTATATATAATTGTGTGGGGCTTAGTTATCGAAGTGTTCGCTATCGTCGAGAGACATGAAATTGTAACAATAGATTATATCAGTGTTTCTCTTGAAGTGTCCATATCGATACCTTGATATCAACGTTGACGCACTGATCACAACGTTCTGAGTGGGTGTATATGTGCGTGTGCGTGTATTTAGCTAGTAATTTTTCAAGATTGGTAGAAGGACTTAAAGTTTATATTGATATCTTTCTATCTATAAAAGTTTTCGGCAAATTTCATTTGCCGTTTATTTTTTATTTTTACATTATTGTAATATATACATAATACAATTTCACTTATTCCAACAGTTTGGGAGATAAGGCATTTTGAATAATTAAACAATTTAATAGAGGTACAGCATTAATAGAAAGTTTGGAGCATCTTAGGATTTCAAAAGATTGCAGCACGCCAGGATTTTGAAGGAAATAATGACTTCCTTAAACGCAATAAATAAATATTTTCATAATATTCTTATTTTTCTGAAAAATGTACGAAAAAAATTCGTTTTATCCAAAAAGCAAAGGATGCACCGTACTCTTGCAGAATAAATATTCGTTATAATTATAATCCTGCTTCTATAACTGGTATTTCGCATTGAACAGCGGTTTATAATAAAGCACCATTTACTCTAGCGTCTTTCAGTAAAAATTTGCATATCTACTATTCTCGTTTCCTCCATCGCTTCTATTGAAACTAGTGAGAATTATTACTCAGGATGTAACAGTTTCCCATTATGGAAAATTCTGTTTACAGATTGAACTTAGCAAGTCGATCGTCGTTCTCTAACGTTCTTTCTACAGCGAATTCTCATCTTTAGAACGTCGGCCATCGACTTCAGTTTAGTTTAGAGTTTTAGAGTATTGCCTCCATCGTCGTTCACCTCTTGCCCCTTTCATCCCCTTCTGGCCGTTGGCTCTCGTCGAGAAAACGTAGTAACCTGAGTTCAAGGGACACTTCCAGTTTTCGTAAGTTTCCGGGCGCCACTATTGCCGCCGTTCAGAAAACTTTATTCCGCTGACTTGTCGCGAGTTCCCCGTGTCTTGTTTTGTCCGGGTTCGCCCCGGCTTTTGCTTCCTACCTCTGCAATCCCTTGTCGGCCGTCGAACCCAGAATCCTCGTCACGTAACTCGTTGAAGAACGGTGCTACCGGGATAAAAATTCCAGTTGTCCGAGCTGGTGCTGCTACTGCTATCGCCTCCTCGAGTACCGCAGAAACGCAAAAGAAAATTCTTCGAGACAGATTTTACGATCGAACAATGTTAACCGAGGATGTCGATGCGCGTTTCAAAGAGGAGTTTCTTTGCTATGAGATTTTACGCTGTGTTCCTACTTTCTACGTTTCTATTATTTCGAAAGTTTTTGTCCTAGTTAATATGGAATTGTCAGTTGTTTTCGCAATGATATTTTAAAATTCTGAATGGCTTTTTGCATTCTCGGGACGTTTTTAAAGTATTTCCTTTATAAAAGAACGTTTCATATCGAAATTTTCTATAAACGTAAAAGTAGAAAGTAATCTGGTGGCATCAAGTCCGGAGATCGTGGCGATCATAAAGATTGTTCACCAGAACTAATCCATCGATTGTGTAGTGGACAAGTTTTATAATTCACTCGAAGTATTAAAAGACAGCTAAAAACATTTCTGATCAAAGACACAATATTTCTCGCCATTTTTTAAATTTTACGTGGAAGACTTATTAATTAACAACGCGCTTAAAATTTCCGAAAAGTTAAAAGATTTTTTAAATTTAACGATTAAATAAGATAAAAATTTAAGGATTTTCGATTTCCTAAAACTGCGAGGACCTTTTTAAGTTGCATACTAAATACAAACGTCACAATATGTAGGTAAAGATAAAATTAAGAAGGAAAGTGGGAAAAATTTTGCGATGTAGGCTCGCGTTGATATCAGAAATCGTCTGGGTTGGAAATACGATGCAGATGCGATAACAAGGCAAGTGTGTTATCGTACTCGTTTGGTGGTAAAGGCGAGTATCGCATCGGTCAGCTACATTGAACTGCTGTTGCTGCTGTTATAAGCTTTGCATCCAGTGCTGCTGGAGCCACACCACGTGATTGGAATGGCGCGTTTACAATGACGATCTCGTTGAGACGGGTCAGTGATCGAGAAGCTAAATATTTAAAGGAAGATTGATGTCTGAATTCATTCCTATCAATATTATCGAGAATTGTACAGCGCTTCTCTATTTAACAAACCTGTGCGCGATTATCTCACCCGTGAAGTTATTAGAAAGTCATCGGTTATTGAGAATTATTAGAGGGACGCTTACATTCTACTTTTCTTTTTTCTTCAGATTTTAATGAAAAATACATTGTTACATTGATACACGTAACAGATGTGAAATCGTTATTACTTGCACGAAGAAAATATACACTAAATAATAAAAAATTCCAAACGTCATAAATAGTGTCCCTGGAAAATTTGTCAGTTGCAACAGCAAAAATAACAATCGATGAACTTACACATCACTGACAATAAAAAATCGAAGGTACTTTGAGGCCGAGGTAGTTGGAAGTAAAGCGAAGACCAAACCGTGGCATTCGAGCCACGGATATCGACTTACAGAGCCGTCGACCCCTCACAATGTTTTAAAAAATTCATGAGTTTGCGTCTATTGAATTAGTCTCTACCAACGATCCCTTATCGACTACAAGTAGTCCACAATACCACTTAAAACTTGAACACGTGCATCGTATACATGCGTACAATTAAAAGATTCGCTCATTATATCTACGTACACGTTACATTTTTCGCCTTAAAGTATCCCGCTTCTACAAATCTTTTAATTTTTGAAGGTTTAATTCATCAAATACAATGATATACGTGTAGGATTTGAACGACAATAGTGTAAAGTAATGTTCATATTCGCATAACTGTTAGGGAGATAGCAGTATTGTAAATATCATGTGGAAAGATAACAGGGGGTATTACTACCAGACAGCCTGGCTGTAATTTTTAAGACGTTGGCAAGAGTATTTGTGGAACTGTTGTTTCAGTTATCACATTCTAATACAGATTCACACAGATTTAACTTCAAGTGTATTATTTCGCCTTCTTTTACATTCTATTCTATCTGGCTGGTTTCTGGACATCTCTATTGTTAAATTAAAAATTGATGAATGTAGTTTGCAGAGAATATATTTGTTAAATTTTCCTATGTATATTCGCCAATGTATATCGTAAAATATAATAGAATATAAAGAAATATGAAAAAAGACGAATTACTTAAAAAAATGAATAATAAAGTGGCAAACGAGTAAAAAGTCAAGGAGTTTGAAATTCAAGCCTGTGAATAATTGAATGGAAATAAAACGGCCTTTAAATTGTACTATACTCAACATTACATCACTTTTTGATGAAAAATCTGCTACCTGTATCTACTAAGACGATCGACGACGATTATAGAGCTATATTTTACTGTTATTTCAACTTTGATCAAAATGTACTGTAGATTATTATTCGAGATCTCCATACAATTATCTTGTTGAAATCTATTAAGAAAGATGTTTACCAGGCTTATGTAATTTACCTATGGACGAACCGAGCATGATATTTCTCGTTGAAATTGGAAATGCCCTGGGTTACGGTACTTTGGTTCGTACCTTGTTCGTTGCACCTCGATTTCAGGACACCGCCAACGATGACGATCGAAGTATCTAGTCTTGGAAACTCTTGGATACTTGACGTGCACGGTCCCCTGAGTTTCGAGTGTGCTTCACGGCATTCTTCGTGGGAAAACCAAACAAACATCTTGAGTTCACGACGCGGGCGGCCTCGACTTGTAGTTATAGAGTGCCTCTGAAGTATCTACGGTGTATCATCTGCTATACCCATACATATCGATGGACATTAATTGAACGTGGACAGGTTGGATCATAGAAAGTCCAACTTTTTTAATCAAACGTTATGTACAATAACAGTTATGAAGAAATCTTAAGTATCGAGAAAAATTCCTATGAATTTATATTTTTAATCGATACAATTTTTGTAAATATGTTTTTATCAAACATAAAATTATCAAAATGGAAGGTATTCCATGTATGTAGATCTCTAGAAGTATTAAAATAAACTGTACGTTACGTATTAGTGTAGGCTAGTTAACGAGCACATGCACCATGATTTACGAGACATGGTAATCACGTTAATTACTCGATTAATAGATAAATGTCACGTAGAGCTTGCAAAGTAAAAATAGAAGGAAAAAGCGCTAACTAGAAGAACCAGTGATATCGTACGGTTGCAGGAGTATGAGTGTTAAATGATTTTGTAGGGTCATCTATGTAGAAAGACCACCTATGATGAGGTTCCTGTGTTTGCGTTTCCACGCCAACATGTTCGGTAAATTCGAGGTTACATTTTGGAGATATTCGTGGGCCTGTTGTTCGCTTGGATTAATAGCCCGATCGATTAGGGTCGGCAGAAAGATCTCGCGCCTTCGTTTCGCGCGTGATCAACTCTAATGGGCCGTTATTTCGAACTCACTATAGCACAACTGCGCATTCGATCAAGCAGTAATAATCCTAATAACGATGTGTCGAGGCTATAACTGATAATCGTAAAACTGCTATTGCCTATCAAAACTGAATAATTGCCTACCTATTGATCGGAAATTAAGCACATTAATTGAAACAAGTCGAACTATTGACGCTGCTATTACCAAACAGTAACAATAAATATGATTAAGTATACGACGAGACAGACTTAATCGCGATAAATGAAGAAACGGGCACGATATTCGACGATAAGGAGCTTGTAAATTGAAACAGTATTTTCTAAATTTATTATCGATATATAAATAACCTATGCACATTGTGCATGTAGGTTAACAAAAATTAGGTATATGAATATGTAAATTTAAGTTCATAAATTTGGGATTTTTCGTAAGAAACGTTACCGCTATTTTATGATTTCGTCGTTATGAAGCTATTGTAATTTCAAAAGCAAAGTCGAAACGTAACACAGGTATTGCAGTTGATAAATATTCAACGAAATCAAATGCGCACAGTTCAGTTAAATATACGATAAAGTTACATTCTATAGCTAAACATTCGCTGAAATGTTATGTTGTCGAGTAATAATGCAAAAATATATTTCTACCTTCGATTATAAACATTTATATCATATCGTTGGTTATTTCATGTTATCATTTCTATATTTCACTTTATCATATTCTATATCAATGCTATTGAAGTAAGCTTAATATTGCCTCGTTAAAGTGGAAAAAATATATGCTCTGAATGGATCACGATATAACAATAGTATATTTAAAAGGAACATGGCGATAAAGAAACTTTAGAACTCTCAGTATCAAAGGAATTATCGAAAATTACAAATTATTTTAAGGCAAAGCAATATTGCGGTTTACTGTCTGCGACGTCTCATCGGCCAAAGTATCGAAAAACAATATTTCCCAATACCTTACGCACGATCGAACAGTTTTTCGTGCGAGATTATGCTTAATGGGCTGTTATTTCGCACGAACCAGATTGCAATTACATATTCAATCAGAGAATAATAACTCCCGCAACAATATATCAGTACTGCAACTGATAATCATAGTGTTCCATTGGCAGTGAAAATTGTTGCACCGAGTGCGATCCGGTATCGGTGTAACGTCCACCGGAATTGCCACGCGTGACGATCAACTCGTTATTTATGCGGCCGATGCCGCCTTTCCTTGTTCCACATCACGCTTCTTCATATATCTTCTCCGTCGGCGACCCTACTCTTTTTCCGGACGTGACAACGAAAGCTGATCTTCGAAATTCGTCGAACGTTTCCAACGAATTCCAAGCTTTCTTCGATGTGAGCTATAATGTAGAAATCGATGTCGAACTTCGACAATGGATAATCATGGATACCATAGAAGTGTTTTATTTCTTCTGGTGGTAATACATTTTTTTATAGCACAAGATTATTGAGATTGGTTAAATTCAGGCACAAGTAGAACGACATATCTATTGTATGTCAAGGTATAGATCATTGCAAATATTGTTATATTTCTTTAAAAAGTGTTACAAACATGTGATAATTGGCTAAAAATATACAATTTAAAAACATACTTCGTGAGAAATAATGGAATGATATGAGACTAAAAAGAGCCAACACGTCGATTACAAAAAGAGCACTTCACAATGAACTTTTATCGTCACGTGTTTGATTAATGCGAAGCAATTAAATAACACCACGTGTACATACGTAGCATAAACTTGTCACCTATAGTGGGAGTATTCGGTGTTATGGTTGTACCTTTCACGGTTTTAATTTGGATCAAGCATGAACAATGTTATTAGATAACGAATAATTGTATTCTATTGACAATTATATTTTAGAAATTTATGTAGTATTTTATACTTCGATAAAATAGTTTCTAAATAACTACATATGTCTCATAAAGCGTATTTTATTCTACTTAAAGGATACTATATTTTGATTTCCTTGTTTCATTTTAGATTTTTATATGAATAAGTTTAATTGTTTCTTCATAAATCTAGGTACGCGTTATACAATCGTTTGCTATTATTAACTTTTGCTAATAAATATATTTATAACATTATAGATTCGTTAAAGAAGTTTAGCTTGGAAGGTGCTACTTACAAAGACAAGCTCATTGATTTGAGTGCTAAAATGTTTGAGAAAACTACCTATTTTTAATATAATTAAGTAATATGATAACCAGTTTTGAAAATAATATAATACGCAAGGCAAACTAAAAAAAAAAAAGAATGATGAAAATTATCTCTACAAAGAATTTCACGGTCTCAATCAATGGTCATAATTTTGTTAAATTACTTGTGTTAAAGCACTTGTCTCAAACTCTACTATCTTATCTCCTTTTCTGTTTTAAATTCTACATTCCACAACAACATACGCATGTGTTGTATATTCAAGTAAATCGCGAAGTAACTCAAACCATAAGAAATAAAATCCAAGAAACGACTAGCAATACAAACAATTTTAGGAATGTCAATAACACAATTGTCACACAATTAGCGGATTATGGATACTTCGTTTACTCGATCCATCGATCATTTAGATTATCTCGCATTTATCTTGTTATATGCTTAGATCGAAGCGCTTAAAATGTTGATCAGTCTTGAAGGAATTATGTTTATGAACTTATCATTAGGAAGGCCCAGCGTCTTTTTCTGCGAAGTCACATATACCATGCTTCCGTCATGTTCTTATGTAAAATCTAGCTCGCCGCTATTTTTACGGCAATGTCGATACTATAGAAGGGTCACTGTTTCGCAAATGACATGTTGCTAACGATTCGCTTAACAGAAGGGTTCCGATCGATATGCACTATATCAACTACCTTGCGGGCAGGCGGCATCCAAAGTGAATGTAATTGCCGGATATTTTCTGCTGATCACACTTTGCATATCTTACGAGCCGATATTTATGTCGGAATTATGTTCGGAATGTTAATGTGCCTCTCGGCTCTGCCTTTGCCTCTCTTTCGGTTTGCTCTCACCGCTCAATTTTTGCTATCGATACTTTGAAATAGGGCGTATTCCATCGGTTCCAGCTCCTTCCCACCAATTCGATAGTAAACGTAATTTTCTTGCGCATCTGCGTATTCATTTGCGGTGTCACGTTGTTCGCATTGTAAAAGCAAATTTAGCGCGCACACTACCTTGTGCTCTACGTACATAAAATCGATTGATTTTCTTGGAATCGACCCTCGTGCGACATGGTACTCCCATTATTCTTCGACATTACACGACTGTTACTTTCCACTCTTTACCTTTGCTGACTTTTGCTGCGAAGAGCTAAGAATATAATCACTGATTCACGCGAAGCGTATACAGTTCAGCCACTTACGTTACTACGAACTTATGTTTGTAACATTCTTTGTTACAGAGGTACGGGGTACAAGATGCAACACGACATAAAATCTGATTAAAAACATTGCAAAATCGAATGCTGAAAACGAAAAGGGACGAATTATCAAGTTATTGTTATAATTTCACTCTATTGCATCTCGAGTCTCATTTTTGTATAATAAAATATTCTGTATATAACTATGCCGGTTTTATGCTATCTTCTACGAAAGTTAAAAGTAGTTAAAATCCACGATGTCAATTATATCTTTGGATCTTACCGATTGCTTCCATTTTTTATCTACGTATTTTACATGAAAATGTCGTTTTTATTCGTAAAGTGCTATTACAATATAGTGTACTTGTGCTTATCATATCGATTATAGTATGTAAGAATTGGAAAGTTTTAGATAATTTAATACAATAATTATGAAACGCAGTGTATAGGTAAATACGAAGAAAAGTAAATCTCTAGAACAAATGTACAGCAATTAATGTTATTCTTAGCTAGAAAATTGATTATCGTCATTAATAAGCCAGAGGGACACAAGAATTTTCCGACAATAATATGATGCTTGATAGGTTACCGATAACGATAAGATAGATGTTAGCGTAAAAAAATAGTTCGTACAGTGTCACGCGTTCCGAATCGTATCATTGGAAGTAACGGGCAGATATCAAGGGTTGCTCGCAAGCGAAATCCACCGAACCTTTTTTACCCTTTCCGTCAAGCTGTTCTCCTTGGTAAAGAGACTTAATGTCTCCTTAATGGCTACGATAAAGCACAGTGATATACCTTTCGTGTCAGCGTAACGGACTGCACCTATACGTTTATACGTAACACTTTTGCGTGTACGTATATAATTTATGCCTTATACCAAAGTAAATTCATCCATGGATTGAAAAGTAAAGGCTGTTTGATATTGAGAATAATTGCTGTTCAAGATAGGCCGGTTATGCGTACAAGAACGATTAAATATTGATCATTTACGAATATATTGTATCATTCTGTTCGCGAGTTTCTCCTCCGTGTTTTGAAACATTGAACGTAATAAATTTCAATCGTCCGTACATTCATTTCCCTTGATAAATTTCCATAAAAAGTATTTTAAAGTTCGTTATTAATCGTCGAAAATTTTTATGGCACCAATAAATTCATTTGAAACTCGAGGGTTTGTACCGTTAAGACTAATTGTTGCTGTGATAAATGATACGTAATTAAATGTATATTTTTAATATATCGTACGGTGGAATGGGTTCGTGTCACTTGCTTACCCTTTGTAAATTAAAGTAATGGTTCTCTATTAATATTGCATATTGAATGCATAATAAATAATTGCATTAAATGTTACAGTACGATTATTTTTACATATTAATTGTCATTATATATTATTAAACGATACAATTTTTTTTATTACAAGATATCAATCATATTTGGTAAAGGTAAATAAATGTTAATTGTTAAAAATTTGTTTATACATGCTGTAAATGATTTTAAAAGAAAGTTATTATTAATCGTTATTAAAAAATATTGTTATTATATTAGTCAACATATTAATATTACATGTTCCAGTGTTGATTTTTAAATGGCAGTTTTCTATCAGTCAGACGATAATCGACCTATCATCGTACAGGTGAAGCTTACTTGTCTTTTATTAGTCACGATAGCAGTCTCGATAAAACTTTAGCTGCGCGTTTGGATAACCGGTATAGCTAATTGTATGACGCTTACATAACGGTCGATCGATGACCGCACGATTTTGCAAAGACAACTCGACTGAATTTAGGATAACATCTTTTCACCATTCGCCTTTATCTAGCCATCACTTTAAATCCATTTTACGATTCTAGCTCCGTTTTTACAGTTTTTCTCTCTTAACTTTTCCATTTGTTTCCATTTTTGTTCATTTATTTCTTTGTTTCGTGTACGATTCACACCCACACAAGACATATAGAAGACGTACAGAAGACATACAGCCATGTATTATCAGATTAGATTACCGACTGTGAATACAATGGCGTCTATACGTCGCAGAAAATGAAAATAACGCACAGTTCTAAATTGATGTTTGTTAAACAGTTTGAAAATTTTCTTTTATGGAAATACCAAGTTTCTTAAAAATTATGATAAATGCGACTAGGCAAACATATAGATTATAATTACAAGAAAATGGCAAATGTTGCAAGTTATAAATCCATGAAAATTGCCCTTTAAAGTACTCTGTTGTTATTATCTGATGTCGTGCTTCACCGAAAACAACTTAAAATTTAAGCGATCTGTCTAAAAATTTAATTGACAGTAATTAAATTTGTATTATTACATAAGTGGGACCCAGAAAACTGCTTAACTGCCGCTTGCATGTTTTATTTCGGTGAAAGAGAATCAACGATCCGGTTTTGCAGTGAATCACATGTCCTTTGAAACTAGGCTATACAACTTCTGGAAATTTACTGGTCATTAAGGCCGCTCTATTTTGCACGAGGCAGAAAAGGAAAATATGCTTATCTACGTAAGTTTTTCTTATTTGCAGTTACATCACTGGCGCTATTGTTTTACAAGACTCTATGTACGTGAAATCGCGCAATTGTTCTTATTCCTTTGATATTTTTACCAGTATGAAGTGCATCTTTAGCAGATATCACGATAAGATGTTGACCTTTTCCAACAAACTGTATATCTGCGATTAGTTTTTGTTTGTATTGTAACGACAGTCGAACGTAGTTTTCACGTAAATGATCGTTTCGAACTCTTTTGATATTTGACGCTTTTTCCCAAAAGAGAAATAACACGATAAAATTGTTTTTATTTTAACGTCAGTTCAGTGTAGTTTTCACGTAAAAAATCACTTCCAACTCTTTCGATATTCGATCGTTCCGCTATTCAGCGATTTTTGATACAAGAGAAATGACATAATAAAAATGAAAAATACCGATGTAACCGCGGTTTCGATGGCTCTCCGCGTCTCTGTCCGCGTTGCAGCACACTCTCGTATAGTGGCCGTCGGACGGTAAATATTTTTGGCGCCAACTTTTTCCGCAAAGGCCTGTTAGCATTGCGCGAAGGCTGTGCGAGCTCGTATGCCCTCCTGAGTGCGTCTACGTGCGTGTCGCTCGAGCTTCACGATTATTGACCAAAGGCATTATCGCCAGAAGAACGTATAATATGTCGTTGCAGCACGAGGACGGTTTGCTCTCGTTGCTCCGCTCCATTAACGAAACCATAGGTCTTCGCGTATGAATAACTTATTCATACAATACGTTTCGAAAAAATGACACTCGGTTACGATATTCAACGAATAAATTTATAATAATTATTCACCTATTTTAAATTTCTCGGTTTCAAACATTCATGATGGTTATTAGATGACTGTGCTAGTCGTGATCGTGTTTGTAAGAGTATGTTGCTCTTTGTTCCTATTCTCTTAGTTTATACTTGATTATTCTTTACTTGGTTGTTTAAAAAATTTATATCCGTGAACCTAAGAAATTCGAAATCAAGATATTGACAAAGATGGGCTTATCGTGTTCTTCTCATGCTCTTGTTCTTTGTTTCTTACATTTTCGTGTTATTGGTTAATTGCTACACGTTTTAGATGTCATTCTGTCTTACAAAATATATAGATATTCTATCTGTATATTATTTTCCGAAATGCTATTAACGAATAATAGCTATTTGATAAACTTTGCATTTACATTCCTACGAGCATTAGATCTATAAATTTCATAAGCAAAGTCCTGAACCACATATGACTCATGAAAATTCCAATAAAAACAGGGCGCTTTTTTAAGACGCAAAATCACGCGTGACGATAAAATCTGTCACACGCTGTATGATCGATCAGTAGCAATTAATGCTGTTCCACAATCATTCCTGTCCCAGTATGACTTATTAAGCAGCGAATTGACCAAAGAAAAAGTCAACGGCACATTCTTGTCTCTGAACCACGTAGAGAAATCTTTATCACAGCTGTGATCAATCAACAACGATTAAAATGATATTAATTATGAAAAAGATAATTATCAGTATCATATAACATAAAGATAATCAAGTTGCACGCGGTGCACGGCAGGATGTCATTAAAGTAAAGTAAAGAATAATCTTCGTGCATGCTTAGCTTGCATTTGGTAGCAATCTAATTTAACCTCGCTTTGAGCGAAGATAAGATCGAACGATCGTATACTTGCAATGCAAGTATTTGTCGGACACGACAAGGTGCAGCACGTGCTTTCGTGGAGTGCGATATGTTTCTCACTCATACACACGAAAGCTCAAATTGGGTTAATAACTTTCGAACGAACACCAACGAACTATATGTCGTAAGTGCACGGTCTTGAAACCCTTGACTGACGTTCTTCTCGACCAAATTTTACCGCACGTCCCTCAGAGAAAACCGATCGAAACACGAAGAGAGTCGCATTCCACGAATACAAGCCGCCAACTACAAGTGCTCTGCAAACAAGGTAAATGTATTTATAGAGGGAACACGAAGCACATCTTTTCTGTTCTCTTTGCTTCTCCCCTTGTCAACGTCTAGACTTGCGATCACCGCGCCTCGAGTCTTTGTTATTCACTGGTCGTTTCGAAAGAACCATAGTTTCCTCTTTGCATTTCCGCTTTCCCTGTCCTGAACGCTACAGTGAGTTGGTTTTCGATAGATTTCAATCTTGCCGCTGTCTTCAGATTTCTGATTTCAGTGCCGCCTGGATGCGAGAACAATCGTCTAGGTGCATTTGATTTTTGAAGACCAGCTTGAATTTACGATTCGTGAAAGAAAAGACAAGATGAAGACGAGTGAGATGATGAAAAAGATCTCTTAGTTTTGTGTAGCCTAGAATTAATATTACTGCGTGTATTAGAATAGGACATTTTAGGACCACGCATTTGTAGTATTGTTTTGTCAAAGAGACTTATTCTACGCTGATGAGTTTGAATGCAACGTATTATCAATAACGATTTATCTAGTCTTAAACTGTTCGAAATATAACACGTTCGGTGGGGAGAATACAAATTAATAGGACTAATTATGGGGAACGTAAGAGACGGTAATTTATATGAGAACGAATTTCACTGTTCTACTTTTTCATCGATCTTCTTCGATATCGACTCTGTCGTAATTATCTGGACTGATCGCGATATTCCATTCAGTCAGTAAACATTCTCATAAAGGTAGCATGTATATTGCATAATTTCCATTGAAAGCAGTTGCAAGTTTAGCACCAGGATTTATTGCAGGACGAGATCCAGACATAATAGTGACCAGTGAAATGTCCAAATATATTAAAGCCGTAAGTTTATCGACACTTCTGTAACATTTCTCGACACTTTCATTCGTCTCTGAACCACAAACAAAGCTCGTGATTTCGTCAGCATTGATAGAATACGGAATTAAATATCAATTAAGTAGCAACCTAATGTGTATCGTTCATTCAGGATTATGAATTATATGCGTAATACAGTAGCTGTAAGAAGTATTGGCACGTCATATTCTATTCTGCATCATTTTAAGTATCATTTAGTAGCATCTTCGTATAATTAGAAAAATTTCACATTATGGAAATGAAATGTAAAACGTGAAAGAGACGTTTCATTGGAAAACGATAGCTTCTATAGTCACTGTATATAATACAGTCATAAATTATACATTTCACAATGATAATTAATTAAATAAAGACATATAGCATCTATTATTTGGATAATGAAGTTGCACAAAGCAGATTAGATCTTTGTAACTAACTTGCAGCATTTAAAAATGCATCGATCATATTATCAGGGAAGGATCTAAATAGAATTTGTATTCTGACACAATGGTTCACATATTTCGTCGCACACGCTCGAACCCGGAATCGTTGATGGATGCACGCGAGTCACGCGAGGATTTCTGTGAATCCTTGTTTCGTGCACGGGCAAAGCTTTCTCCTAATTTGCATTTCGACGACGTCGGCGGCGACGACTACGATGGCGATCACACCGATATTTGCTCTGACGATTAGACCGCGGCCAATCGTTCGCTTGTTTCTCTTTACGAAGGAATTCGAACCGTATATACCAGGAAAACATTGATTGGGTCGTTGTGCCGTGGTTGCCGGCTAGATTAGCGGGTAAAGGCGATAAAAAGCAGCAGGAGCTACGGCGTACAAGAACAAGTACGCGGGTGTCATTCGAGATTGATTTTGTAAGAGCGCCGGTTTTAACCGTGGAATTTTAATCGATCGTTACGAAACGCGCAGCCCGCTTCACTATGATCCGGGAAAATTTTTATTGGACGAGCAAGGTAGTTTACCGATCGTTCTTGAGAGATCTTTCACATTTACTTGGTTTTAATTAAGATATCTCCTTGTACATCAAGGTGGAAACTTTACAAGAAATTTATACAATTCGAATGATTAATAAATTCTTAAATCTCTGTCGCTCTCTGTGTCGAAATGTTTGTTCAAAATAACATGCTCCGGGCGAAGAACCTTTTCAAATTGGAAAAGTTGTTTAAAAGATCCGAAGGCTACTGGGTGTGAAGTGTTATGGCAAAACAAACTTTCCATTTTTTATCGGAGAACGATTTTAAAATGCGATATCCCCTATTGTCTAAACTGTTTTTTTCGTTTTGTTGAAAAAAAAAAAAAATCAGAATACATCGAACAAGAATTAGACTGACATATTACATATATATGATACTAGAATAAAAATTGACTTCAAAACCATCGATCTTCAGCGAGAAACGTGATAATTGAATTCTGTTGAGATTATCAAGGCGTATATGCATGCAGCAAAAGCTTCGTTTTCATTAATTCGATTTGCAATCAATTGATGGAAACGCGTCCGTCTATCGAGCCGGTAAATCGAGGCGATCAATTACGAGCGTTCCATTTAATTCAGGTCAACGAATAGTTAACGCAGTTACGCCGCGACTCTTCTGACAGATATCTAATGGCATAGTTAAAGTCCTTGACACGGAAGCGTAGAAATATTTCATCGGCTCGTGTAATCATCGATGTCTAAGCCTACAGAATTCCAAGGATGCCTTGTCCTAAGTGCATCGCCCACACGAGGATATCGTACATGGTCCTGTTTGGTCGTTTCTCGTAGCAATAGCGACGAGGAGAAAAAACGTGCCGTCGGAGATGTCAGAAGAAGAGAACGATGCGAGAAGTCTCGAAGAAACAGGGGAATGAGACGAAGGCGCAACGACGACACGGCCAAAAGAAGACTTTCGAGACGAGCTGGGCGGGGCGCGTTGCACTCAAAACAAATAACCTAGAACGTCTCAATCCCGTCTAGTAGTAGACAGTCTCCTCTCTTGGTTGCGATCGTTCATCCCCCGTAGATACTCATTCGCGAGGATGATCCTGTTCGTACACACACGGTATCCATCTAGGTATCTACTTCGACGAAAGGTCGAAATCGCTGTAAATTATTGCTTGGTGGACATGTAGCGTTTAGCCGTGGATAATTGATTGCTCGTAGCTAGAACCTGGTGAGAAGAGAGGTTCCTCTCTACAAGCTCACCCCTCGAGGTATAAATTATAATTGAATTAGCCTGAGCTCTTAATTAGTCGGTTCGGGTGGACCCTCGACCCGTTCAGACGACGCACGCACAATTACATTTCGCTCCGGTGGTCGCGGTTCCTTTCTCTGATGTTTTCTTCTTCCTACTTGCTCCCTGCCTCTCGTGTGCGCGTTCTTTCTTCCTTTTACCTCCGCTTTGTCTGTGTCGTATGAGTTACCTGCGTACCGCTCACCTCCTGCGAGCTAATTTACAACGGGGGCGTCGCTATTGCGTGTCTGACGCACGTCAGCTTTTTTGCTCGTTTCGCACTTTTTTCGCACTCGATCGAGCTCCAAGTTCTCCGTTGTTCTCACAGTGTCGTACAACAATTGCCTTTATTCGCGGACCTCCTGATCTCTTTCTGCCGCGGTTTTCATCTTTTTCTCCGCTCGTAACGTCGACCTTCTAGATTCTAGAGCATTTGCGGTTTCGCCAGCGCATTAGCTGTTTGCCGTGCTTTCTGCACGCATCAACGTGACGCGTTGCTTTGTTCTTATACGGGGGAGAGAGAGAGTGGGGAGAGGGGAGAGGCAGAGAGGTTTTGACGACGTGTTTCTCCACTGAAAAAAATTGTTTGCTATAATAAAAATATGAAAAGCATTCTGAATACTATTATAGGAGTAAAGGAAAGTTAAATCCAAGTCTCGATATTTGTACAGAACCATCGTGTTTCGAGTTTCATTTCAGTTCAAACATTTCGATCCTTGCGCTCTAAAAATTGTCATCCTGCGATCGTTCGACAACCTCCGTACACTTTTGTCAATTTCTTGAAAATAAGGGTTTTATCAGGAGACAAGAAGCGAGAAGTCGAGTTAAAATGATACAACCTAAAATGAAGTTACCCAGTTCTTGATCTAATCCATACTTGTGAATCGTTTACAACCCAACGATAACACTCGAACACGCAATAAGAATAACGTTTTGATAGTCTTGCAGCAAAAGCAAATATCGATGACTCTTTGCTAAGGTTCAAAACACACGTAAAATAATATGAAAAGATGTTTGAGAAAAACACGAGGCAGGTAGGAAGGAGTTTGCGTCATCAATGACTCTCCTACTAAAACCGCGAATGCACAATCGGTAAGGCATGCAATTAATGCGATATCGATCCGAATCGCGTTACACAGCCAGCGAGCACAGTTGCCATTACGTTGGCAATCTCTTTTCCAACTCGAGTTCGGGCTCGATCGTAACTCCGCCTTTTATCGGAGGAGCTTCGTTTCCGCCGGCGCGTGCAAAACAAACGGCGACGCTTCGCTGGTACGCGAGTCGCGTCCACAACCCTTTTCCCCCCATGCTTCGCCTCCCCCCGCCGCAAGTTTTCGCCGTTTCTTTCTTCTTTCCCTTCTTTTCCCTCACATTTTTATTTTCTCCTTCGTCCTTTCGTTTACTCGGTACAGTTGCTACGACGTATCTACTTTCCACGCTCGTAAAGCAGACGTTTATTATCGCGCGTGTCTCGCGATAAGCGTTCCTCTCTTGATGCTAGTGCTCCTTCTCCAGCCCTCGTTGTCCGCTTGCACGTCGCCAGAACAAGGAGTTCCATTCCTGAAACTTCCGTTTGCGCGCGTGCACATACTCGGAGTCTCTTCGAGCTTTCACGCAAGAACTCGCACAATGTGACATCATAAACGTTGTTATCGTCCCCCGCACTCGGATTGCTGATGTCGTCAAAACATCGTCCGTGATTTAATACGAATTCTACCACGTAATTAAATATGTTTATAAAGTGAGTATTCTTTGTAAAATTTGAACGCTATATAATTTCATATCAATAATAGTAATAACAACGTAATGTTTAATCGGCGATTGAAAGTAGTACATTCATACACGCGTTTTTACGTTATGATATATCTTTGCAAACTTAGTTATTTCCCCGTTTCCTCTCAAAAGTAATCCTTCGTGATATTAGATTTTCGTGGACAATATAAACGGGAAAATTTCAGTATGTATTTTCGCCTGCTCAAATTTAGTTAGTAATTAGCGATTAGATTATAATAAAAAGAAACATCGCATTCGATATATTCGTTTGTTGGTTTTACCAATTAGACCTTCAATTATTTCAATTTTATTAGAACAGACTACACCAATCGTCCAGTTGTCCAAAGACTTATTAAAATACAATATTACAATCACGCAACATCGAATCGTAAGAATATAAATTTATTCGTGATTTTGGAACACTAGCGCGATATAAATAATCGACTTAACCTTCATCCTTTAGCGGTTTCCATAACTCTTCATTTCGTCAGAGCGACTCTTGGCATTCTAATTTTATCGCGTGTCGTACGCGCGAAGGATGTCTTCTGTCCTTAGGAGTTAGGCCCTCTGGAAATTTGGCTCGTTAATTCAGGCTAGTAGACACGCGACCGCGGATAATTAATTTCTAGTTTCATCGAGATCGCATCGTGACCGCACGTAGCGCCCAGGCTGCGTTTACCATATAGCTAGAAACGATGACCGGTCTTAAGGCCGTACATCTTGCCCCTTCTTCTTCCTTTTTTCCTTCGTCGAACAGAGAAAGAGAGTCCAACAGAGAAGGAGATACGAGGCTCTTGCTTTTTCGACGTCCAATAAACGGAGTAAGAGAGCACGACGAAGGGATAGAAAGAGAAGGGAGAAAGGGTGTCCCACAGGGCTAAGAATAGCAGGCGGTAGCCGTTCGGCCGATGCAAATTTCGAGCCCGAAAACATTCACGATGTATAATTCATCGTGCGGACTGGCTGGCGTCTGCCTACACGCGATACTACGCGTGCTCTCGTGACAATGACACAATGTTTGCGGTTATCGGAGGGTGTGTACCGATACGCTTGTACAACTACTCGCATATGTATCCGGGATATAGCACGCAAAAGCTCGGACAAGGCTCGACCATGTACGTACAAATTTGTCGATACCCCAGGATTTTCGGATTAGTCTACTTAATAGGGAGCTTCGTGTAGAATTATACGAGGGTTGGTAAACATTTTACGTACGTCCCCTTTGAGCGCTTTAACGATTGTTTAAATAGCGCTTTCATCGTGATCGTTTATAATTTACCGTAGAATTTTGGTTATTAGGAGCAATGGTAAGATAATTGAATAACTTTGCTTCCATACGATAGAGGACCATTTATTTTCGACCATTTTATTGAAAATGATCAAACGTTAGTATTAAAACTTTTAGATAAGAATATAAATTGAGTAAATTGTCAAACCTCATAGGACTATTTTGTGATATACTGGACAAACTTTTTGTCTTCAGATTCTTTCATTTCTGAAGTACCTTTAAGTCAGTCAGCGTTATCTTCTTGTAATTCCATAAAATTTGTATCAATTTTTCGGTAAAATCCACACACTGTTATCAGAAATCGATTACAGTACCGGTACTGTAACTAGGTTAGCATTAAACAGTTCCAGATCAAATTGCAAGAGCAAAGTAAATCGAAATGACACATTTATCATGAACAGCGTTTCACACAGTTTCCTCGATTCGATTCTAATATCTTGTCAGATATCATGGCTTCCTTTCGAAACCGGTGCATTCATAAATTCGTCGACTGTACAAAAAAGATTCGAAGATAGACCGTTCTAGAGAACCAATCGAGGTCTCTAATGGCTTAAGTTTTCTCGTACACGAAGGGAGCTTCCGAAGAGAAGAAACGAGGATCGTAGGAGGGTGAATTCGGTCGAAGGTTAGAACGAGACGGTGCTTGCGAGCTTGAAGATGACGATGAACCGCGTTCGGAATCCCGGTGTCGATCGTTGAACCTGAACAAACGGAGCAATCGGCGATACGGCTCGTAAAGTCGTAAAAACAAAAGTACCTCGACCAAGCGACTGCTGGTATTTGTGTAGGTACCTAGTTTGCACACTAGCTTGATAGAATATGAGAACATGTAACTGTGCTCACAAATACGAATAAAAATGCACGTAAGTTGCAAGCTCCTCAAAAAAATGTGTATGTGAACTATGCCAGTTAAAATGTCTGTATTTTATCTAGAATGAATGTAACGAATTCACACCGGAAAAATTCGTGACTTTTAACTGTTTGTTTCTCTTTAAAAAAACCTTTTACATGTTTCATACATTGGGTAGTTTTTGTTTTTCTTGTTAATTAAATATTTAAGCACGAGTATAATAGCACTGTTCCGTATAGAGTAAATAAAAATATTAATATTGTAAACGAGAAGTTTCAGATTCCATTAATATTGAAAAGTTCGCTAAATAAAAATCGTTTAATGTACTTATCACTTAAGAACTACAGAAATTCTGTAAGTATATTACTTGCAATGTTATTTTACCATAAATCCATTTAAAAAGGTACGATCTTACATTTAACAAGTTTCTTAATGTTATTTATGCAATTGGTATTACCTCAGACAGGTTTTGACACACGTAACTATTTGCATAAGGAATTTTCAAAATACAGCTCTCATATGTACAATATACAGTTATAATAGCGAAGTTACAGGACGGTGAAAGTGGCGAAGTCTGGCTAGTGCGTCTGACTAGTGCGGCCGTTATCTACTTGTATTCATTTTCGAAGCTTGCCTTGCGAACGAAGTAAAACGATTTAATAATTTTGCGCATGATATCTATTTTCAGTGGAACGTACGTCTTTTAGATATAGCATCTTAATGAATTCAACAAATTTTACTTAAAAGCGGCAAATTTATTCGTTGCATCAAAAAGATCTGTTCGGGACTTTTCGATACGGAGACAAACTGTTTTTATTAAAAAAAAATTCTTTTCTCGTTTATTGATGTTTCTTTATTTACGCGGAATTTCCATCTCGATGATGACGATATGGCTCAATTAGCAAGTACAAAGTCTCTTTGCAATGCTTTCAAGAGACTTGATCGTCAACTATTTTTGACATACCGTGAAGGAATTAATAAGATGACAGAAAGACATCGTGTTTTAGCACTTTTTTTTTCTCTCGAAACGAATAAACAAGTATTGTAATTGACAAAAATTGTGAAATCTATTTACAGAATTTGGGAAATTATATAACTCAAATATTGAAAATGTCTCGTGTCTTGAATTGCTTACTTGAGTTTCATTGTGTTCTTTTGTGATTCAAAGAAGATGGGCCTTGTCGAGATCCCCTTAGGGAATAAAGGCATGTTTGCGAGCCGATAAAAAGGTCTCAAAAGGGTTGTTTTTCTGTTTCGACTACCCACGCACCCTCGAGCTACTAAAGCTAATTAAGAAGTATGCTGGACCACCAACGTCGTTTCCTAATTCATCCTTTAGTATATAAATTTTTTTACGTCAGATCGATATAACAATTTCTTCATTTAAATCGTTATTAATTGGAAAGAAACGTAATATTATCGTTATTATCGTTAATATTTTCAAATCATTACGTTCAACAATAGTATTCAATACAAGAATATAATTCGATACTTACTTCGATATAATTATTATTCGTAATATTACGGAAATATTATGCCAGACCACCTAGGCGCTGTTAAATCATTCTTAAGCTATCAAGACTATCAGTGGTAATTAGCAATAGTAGATACCTCCAATTGGATACCGCGTTCTTGATGGCTGTGTTTCCTGATTGGATATCACTCGGCCATGACGAAGTCCCTCCTGCTTCGAGAGAGGACCGTTCGCCTTACTCGACGCACATACTACATACATCCGTCTCTGAACTGGTTCTACTCTAAGAACAGCCTTCCAATTTCTCTTTTTTTCCCACTCTTGGCTTGTCGCTATCGTTACTCAGTGCAAATCACCCGCTAATTACATCTAAAATGGTGCGCATAAATTGGTTATGGAAGGAAAACGATCAAAGATGAAGGACAGTAAGTAGACTCTTAAATGCGTGTTATAATTTGATCAAGTTATATGAATTGTATATAGATGTTTATGGACTGTGTTAATATCTGTAGAATTCTGAATGTTAATGGTCATTGTGCATTGAAAAATAATGTATCTCAATGTTAATGTCAATGTTTTTGAAACGAATATTCCTTTTGTTTATTAGCTGTTGGTAATTTTTAAAATCTTCCCTCTACATTACGTTCTTTTTTAACAGAAATTGTCCATCACACAGTTATAGAAACAATGTATATTTAATCGTAGCTCGGGTAAAAGTAATTAAAACAATTAATATTTGACGCTATTAGGATGTATTTTTTACAAAGCAGCATCTTAATTTTTATATTGCAATTAGAGAAGAGTAGAACGAGGAAGGACAATAAGTGAATTTTGTGGTTATCGGCGGCGCTTCTTGCGATGAAGAAGTCATTAAAACCGGGTAGTTTCGGTCTTTCATTTCACGCTACTTTCAAATCGATCTTGTGCTCTCAATTGTTCCGATACACTCAACACCGTGCAAATCTTTAAAGGTCGTGATTTTACTAATTGCTAAAACTCCTCTTATCTCCTTAATCGATATTTTTTATATTGTAGCGCCTAGTTTTAAATTATTAGACCTAATTGCTTTCTAATAATGTATATACAATTAATCTTTGAATAAAAGCATAGATACATAAGTATAGCATAATTACTTGAAACAAACAAAGTAATCGATTATTTCCTTCTACAAGTACTTTTTCAACACGCATAATAAATTATCATTATTATATTACAAAAGAAGAGTTTCAAATGTATCGAATTACTCCTTTCACATGAGACTGCTAATTTTTGGTTTTGAATTCTTATCGCTTACTTGTAAATTAATAATGTATGAAATTACATGTTGCAAAAAGGAATTGATTCTGCTTATAAACATAAACAATATATATCTAAATACACACGATTTTCGAAGGTTAGATTGCAGGTTCTTACATTATTTTAGGCTCACAGTTGAAAACGTCTTATAATTTCAAAACTAATAATATTTGGACTCGTGTTTATTAAGACTCGTTTGCTTGTCTGATGCGTACTTACTACATACTCCTTAAGCTTGACCTCAACTTCCTGGAACACTCTGTACACTACAACTTCATTTAAACTATACATTATATACATATTTGAGAATTTTTCATTAATGTTATTTTCAGTAGAATCTCAATATTTATTAATTTCTCTAAAATATAGTTGACATAATTGTATCCGTTATTGTTGCAAGATAATATCGGCTGTGTGAGAATGAGTTATTGTGAAACGTAATAATGGGTGTTGCCAAATGAAATTATTATTAGTTATCATTTACGACTAAGAACTGTCGAGAACAACATCGATGAACGACTGATAACAATTCCATATCATAACCCTTTTCTGGGGTAAGTAAACATTCGGCCATATTGGTCACGTTGTGCAACGTCAGTATCGAACGATGCGCGTTAAGTCATTCACGTAACGCTTATTTTCTTTTTGAGTTCCGTTCCACGAGACCGATCTCCATGAAATTCCTAAAAATGATTACACAAATTCCATCGTCCACTTTGCGAGCTTATCTCCACGTACTCCCACGCTTCTGTTATCGGTAATCCTTAAACGTTCGTTACGTCGCGTCACATGAATGCTTTTCTTACCGCGTAAGCGATCCGAAAATAATATTTGCCGGTGTATGGAATTTAAGATGTGCGTCTTTTTAGCACGTATTAATACACAATACGTAGGAGTAATCTTATTACACGTGTAGGTAATTGTCTTTAATGAAATACTCGACAATGGCTATAAATTCCTTTAACCATCTCTTCCGTATCTTTAATTCAACAAAAGTTTTCTAACTCGAGTGTGACATTTCCTAGAGCACAAAATTGAACTTAGTCGGTCATACGTGCCAAAAATCCGAGGATATAATTTCTTTTGTATTTCCTCATTAAGGATATTTGAATTTGAATATGGTGTCTCTTTGCGTAAAAATAAAATTCAATTCCGTATACATCCGACGATATGATCAATAAATTTTCATTCTTTCATCAATAAATGTAGATAACAATATTCAATATATCTTCATGCGAAGTATGTAACGTTTGCTTTAACTCAAGGCCTATTAAACACGTTGATCTTAAACGTCGAATCTGATGTCAGAACTAAAATGGATTCCTACGACAAAGAAATAATTATTTTCAAGATTCTTCCTAAAATAATCGCTGTATCGAACTTTTTATTTTATTACACTGTGAAAGGATTAGCTATCGCAAACACAAGATTTACTGGAAATTATATTCATTTTGGTCCTTGGTATTCTTTTACAATTTGCACCGAATAATAGCTAACTAAAGAGAGCACGAACTATTTTGCTAAAAATACCTACTTCAATAAAGAATCCAAACAAATTAGAATCCACGATTATAATATATAAGAGTTGCAAACAGAAGCGTAGATCCTAGAACATTAAGATGAAAATCCTTCAAAAACACGCTTCCCAGGCGAAAATCATAGGACGATCCTCCATCAGCTCGCTGATTAAATTTTCTTTCCAGAAGAATTTGCTAAGTGTCGAATCGATAATCAAGCGAAGTTTGGTTCGCTGGCTCGGGTTGCCAGGAGAGTGCCCTAAAAGTGCACCGGCTCTTGTGCGGATTCGCCGGCTCCCAGTTTCGTATGACTAACTCCACTGACTCATCGTGAACATTACGTACGAGAAGGAATTGTGGCTTTCTCGACATTGATTTTGTCGAAGAAACTATCCGCGACGTCGCGTCGCGTCGCTCGATTTCCTACGGTTCACGCGATCCAACCCAATCCTCGTCGTTTTTTCTTCTCTCCCTTTGGTCGATTTAACGTTCGAAAACAAAAAAAAAAAAAAAGAAAAAAGAAAGAAAAAGAGAAGAAAAGAGACACGTTGGTTCGAGAAACGACGGCTGTCTTTCGCCAATTGTGTGAACATTTCGTGAAGACACGTAGGACGAAGGCAAATAATGGTAACCACGCTGTTTGGGCCGGTCGTAACGGTAAAAAAATGGAAAGGCCAGGAGAAGAGCAGTTGTCTTCGTGTCGTCAGGGCGTACGAAGCGTCCAGATAGTGCGAGGGTTCGGAGAAAAGACGGAGAGAGTTAAGTGATGGTGGGTGGGCGAGATGGTTATTTAAATGCCCATAGAGTCCATTAGAGATTACAGGTCGAACAACAAATGCCCGCGCGGATGAGCCAGAACGAACGGCGATACTTTCCGAGATAAAACTTCCTTTTTACCATGGCCGATATAAACGGCTTCCACTTTCAGCCGCGGACAATGTTTCGATGATTGGCACGGTATTGTTGCTTCTGTTCACAATGAAATCCACGATGTTACGTGACACGATAAATAACCAGATATCCGCGAGAGCGCGAACGGAGATTGCGTTCCTCCTGTTCAAAGGGAAGATTCAACGAAACGTTTGATACGATAACGACTATTTGGCAGTTTTTATTTCTTGGCAAAAATTTTCTGAAGGATGAAAATTAGAATGTCGAGGATATTGAAGGTACTATGTTCAAGTAAAGCGGGAATATATACTTACATTATGTACCATTCTTAATTTGAACAGTTCGGTTGATTTGTAGTAACTGTATTTGAATTTGATCAGAGTGTACAAATTAACGATAATGTTTAATAATGTTTAATAGCATTTAATAATTACCGGTAATAATTTAGGATAACTTTTTCCTACTCAGCAGATCATAAATTTCAGTTATCTATAAACAAACATAGATAATTCGTAAGTCAGAGTAAGAGACTATTTAATTTGTAGTATTTGCTTCATTTGCATTGTTCATTCTCCTCCTCGTCGGTTATTTGTACTTCATTCACTGTCACACATAGATTAATTCGTTGAGAAGCGAGTCTACTTTCCTCCAGATAAGAAAGAGTAGCGTATTAACGAATACCTTCGAAACGCTCTACGTGATCTTCGGAGTAAACAATGGGGTCGATGTACGAGATGAATCGCGTTTACCTCGAGACATATTATTCCCTTTCGTTCCATTTGCGTGAATAAATCAGTGAACCACTTAGTCTGCTAAGGATTTTCGTATAATTTTAGATCTTTCTCTGTAAATACTCGGAGTGCCAACACAAAGAAGACCGACTCAAAGCTAATGAAAGAGAAACATATTCAGGAAAATATGGTCATGTTTACTGAAATTAATATCTAGCATTTATTTTTCATTCCTTTACTCGTAACTCCCTTGTTTGCTTTGACACAAACACGTTGTTGTATCGTTAATTTTTAGTAGAACTTCTAACAGGTCTATCTGTTTATGTATTACGTATTATTCAAAGAAATAGTGTTGCAAGAAAACAGAGATTCAAGAAATATATTTTACGAAAAATGAATACTAATCTAACAAAAATCTCCGAGAAATTGTTATGCATGCTATCGAAAATGATAATTAAAAGGTCCGTAAAATTTCTTCCACGATATAAAAGTAAATTGAAACTAAGCTCGAATTACATTTGAAATTAAATAATAAATAATATTAATAATAGCATTTCATTCTAATTACTACTTAATAATAGGGATTACATAGTCATTCTCAATCATTACGGATATTATGAATGGAATAAGCAGATACGTACAAACTATACGTTTAACATGTTATATAATGCAACCATAAATATAACTATGAACATATGTGTTGAATTAAACATAGTGAATGATCAGAATTCTTTAACATCGACATGTATTTACGTTCTTGAATCGTTGACGTCATCTGGCGACGTTTCGTGCCCCTTTGTCGCAATCGTAGATGAATCATATTCACACTAACCGGCTAATGAGTTCAAGCGATATGCCATTGCACGAATTGCTCCACTTTTTTTAGTTACATGAGTGATATAACACTGACTTCATTGTTTCTAGGTGAATAACACAAAAACTATTCATAATAACACATATTATTTTACTCCGCAAAAGTTATACCGTTACCTTCCTGTTTATATCCTTTTATGCATAAACAAAATATATTTATTAAAGAAATTAGTTAGCCAGTCCGAGGATATTCATATAAATTCATATTTCTATGGACATAAGCATTCATATTTTTACAAATATGAATAAACCCACAATCTTGTAAATAAAAAATATGGTATTGATGATTAAAATAATCTATAATCGTAAACGGCAACTAATAAGATTTGATTAACTGTACGTAAATAATAAAAGAAAAAACAATAGTCTCGTTTATGTATGTATATATATTCTCGCCACTGTATAACATATAATACCGGTATGTTACGCACAGATACACATAAAAGCTTTAATAGAACGTAAACCACAAGCTCAAGTTTAGATTTCGATGGGGAAGAGTGCTAGGCGCTGGCCTATCGAAAGATATTGTCATGTTCGAAATTCCCAGACGTTGGTCACGGTGAACGCGAACGAAGAAGGCCACCGGCAGAGGTTATCGGCGACGAAATGAATTCCTAAAACTCAATTAACCGTAGCCTTCTTAACCGGCTTAACGAACGAGACGAGCCGAGTAATGAATGATCCCGCAGGATGCACCTTGTTTAGTAGTTTTGGTTCGTAACCGGTCAAGCCGAGAGGACGAATCTCTCGAACACGATATCCGCCCTAAGAGCCTTCGGGCTATCCAACCCTTTTAAGTAGACCTAAGTAAAACGCCAGGAATGCGGGGAACAACTCGATGGTGCTTGATCGACAGGGTAAGCGATCCGTTTTCTCGGTGATTCATCGCCGGCTATTTCTGGTGACACCAGCCATGAAAAAATATACGCCCGTAGATTAAGAGAAGCGACACGTGAGAATTACGTGGCCGATGAAACTATGCGTTTGATTGTTTGGGAAACAAAACGGTCTTTGATATCGCAGGTGTTGAAACTGTGAATTCGGTGAAAGTTTCGAGGTTTCAGATTCTTACGAAACGGTTTAATATTTTCGACATGATGGTTGATAATGAAAAAGAGAAGCTAGGACCTTGATATTTCGAACGAATGCGTGAATTTTGTGAATTTAGAATTCTAATTAATATCAGATGGAAACCAAAAGTTTCGTCATTTTTTAATATTAGTTATACAAATGAAATTCGTCTCTTTCTCTGACAAATATTTTATCATTCATTTATTTGTTTTCCTTTCGCATCGGTTCTAGTTCAGCCAGGTAACAAGAAATTGTTCCCTGGCTCGCTTAAACTTGTAAAAAATCTTTCTTGCTGAATTCGAGCAGAGTTTTCATTCGCAGTCAGAAAGATCAAAATTACCACTCCGAGGTCTCCGATACCATTTGTCATGAATTTTATTCGTTATCGCTCCTTTGCTCCAAGCAAAACAATGATAAAATAGATAAAAACTATACTAAGTAAAATGATGCGCAAATACAATACATTTTACAAACACCGTATATCACGTACACTGTAACAAATTAATAAATATAAAAATAAGATGAATTTACGTTCTAACTGAATAATGAATAATGAATGTGAAATATTGAAAATTATTTCCCATGTAATCAATAGATTAATAATATATACTAAAATATTAACGTTATATCATTCTCTCTATTATCATAGGTATCGAATCGTTGTTTTTCTATCGGTGATCGAAGAAAAAGAGAAAAGGGAGTGACGAGGAGCGTGTCAGAATGAATGTGACGCCGGCGGAACGTCGCGGCTCCGTAGCAAAAACCACGTCGTGTACTCTTCTCGCGTGTCTCTTCTTCTTGTTCATCTTCTTCTCCTTCTCCTCTTCTTTCCTCGTATTCCTCTCTCTTTCCCGTCTGCTCCAGGTTGACTTCTCGACCGTGGAACACTTGACGCACGAGGACGGTCCTCTATGTAACGTTCCAGGATGCGTTCAGTCGTTGCTCGTCTCCTTAGCCGTTCCACGTAAGCCGTTCGTCGGGCGACGTCGACGGCTACTATCTGCCACTTCACGTTGCCACCAGTCTCCAGTCACGAGTGTTCTCGTCGTGCAACGGAAAATGGTTGGTTCAATCAACGAGATAATTTGCATGCCGCGCGTACGCGCCACGGAAAAAAACCTCCGTGATTGAGTTCTACGCAACCTGGCGTCTTATGTTACTAGTACGGCCCTCTTGTGCAATAATAATTTACAAACTAATAGTATTAGTATATGTCGAGAAGTTAGAAGTTGCAGGTTGCAGATTCTTTTTTCACAATTTTATCATATTTCGTTGTAATCGGTTAATGTGTAATTTGCTTCTAAAATACATATCATAGGAATTATTAAATCACAAGTTATCTGCTAACTTGTAACTTCTAACTTGTCGATTTACTGAAATTATTGGGTGGTAAATTATTGTGCAAAAGGAAGATCTCGATGATGAATTTCGTGACGCTTCTGGTGAAAAAGTGGACGAGTTGACAGCATTTTTCATTTTTCGTGGAAAAATTCGTTCGTTTCTGAAAATTGAGTTTTCGTGCGAACTAGACGAATGAACGTTACGAAATTGGATAGACGAATCTGGTGTACGTGTAGTTTTTGTGGAAAGATGACAAAGATCTCTTCGTGGATGTAATATATACGTATAAAGTAGACGTCATATAAATTCGAAATAAGTCATCTAGTAACATAATGAGATTAGTCATCTCTCATAACAGTGGTTATTGCTGTATCTTAGTGATACACACGAATTTATGTGTTATCTATCGCAGGTAGAATGTTGAACGTGTTACGATTACCATATGATAATAATTTGCCAATTGCTGTATTCAAAAGCAGCAATTTGCAAGTTATAAGTTATATACTTTTGTTATACGAAGAATTTCTTTATTATACTAAAATTTCCTGGTAGAATTTCAGTTATTTTATTGTCAAAGTCGTTATCTGTTATATAAGATTTTATTAGCGATAATTCGTAACTTGAAAAAGTGTGAAGTGGGCCAAATAGTAATTCAATTATGAAAGAAGATTCTATATAATATTTAAATTAAAATGAATCTTCATAGAAGGTAATAATTGCCTAATTATTTTTAATTATAATTAACGTGTTACCAGTGCTTCGAAATACTAAATGTCGCTTGCTTTCTCGATACTGTGATATTCAAATGCTAATCAATACAACAAGCACCGATCGTGGACAGGAATATTTTATGGTAAAGCGGTAAAGAGTGTCGAAGGTATTAAGTCCCATTTGAGCTAAGAGATAGGGTTTTACGACTTCCATGACAAGTTCAAGCGATAACGCGCTAGTCTGTTAGCGCGAGACTACCTTTGGGAAATATAGCTACACAATCACGAAATTCTGCTGTAATATGACTTTTAGATAAGTTAACATGCTTGCATGTTATGCATATCATTTTTCCAGACATATACGAAATAATACAAATCAAAATTGGAAAATAACTTAAGATATTGTCGAATTAAAATACTGTATTAAGATATCGTATTAAATTAAAATGAACGAAACATCCAGCGAATGGAACACTGAATATTGGCAATAACAATATCCTGAAAATATCTCGTTGCAAGAAATTATTTCAATTTAGCTATATGGCCAATTTTACGGTCGGTTGAATACATTCACATATTGATCAAATGTCACGGAATCGAAAATTGACTTATCTGTCATGTTTCTGCGCGTAGACGCAAATTGCCAATGATACGTATCGGGTCACAAATTGAGTTTGTAGAATGATTTGTGGTAGGCTTTTAGCAGTGGAATTTATAGACGTTCGATCGCGCGTATTACTCGCCGACGTTAAACGAACCGCTGCCGATACGGTGGCGTAAAGATCGGTCACGACAATTTACCGGTGCCGTCGGAAATTCATTGACACGCGTGATTTGTCGCAACTTACCACGCTTATTTAAGAAACATTCCCGGGTTTGCCATTGTCGATGCAACACCAGGTGACTTTTTCGTGGGTCGAATGTTTGGCGGGGCATTCATACGAGCCGGCTCGTGCTCCGGTCACTAGAAAGGCAGTAAATTTGATGGTTTCTTCAATGGAGACGTCCGTGTTTTTCTTCGATTTTCCATAACGATAGAAACCTTCGAAGTGATCAATTTGTCACGTGGAAAGTATGTGCCGTTGAAGGGCATGATATGGAAGCGTCGATGCGGAAGATCTTGCTAATTTTAAAATAATTTAAAGAATTTGTTCGCGTAATGCATATTTCTCTCTTGGTTATCGATATGGAATGATGATATCGGGAAATTAATTTGAAACAGAAAATTGTTACCTAATTACTCAGCCATTTGGCAATGAGCAAAATTGTTTTTTTTTTCAATTTAACTAACAATCTTTAACCCTTTTATAACGTTAAGGATGACACCAAACATCAAATTCTACATGCATTATCGATATCCTCGTATAGATGCAGCGTATATTCAATTCGCGTGTTATCCTGGCAAAGTTCATTAAGTAACATTGGGGCGAGGAACATCGTCTCAGAAGAATGACCACCAAGACGATGCTGTTTGTCAGGATGGATGAAAGAATCGTCATCCACGACATCGACGCGGGGCATTTAGCCGACAGGCGGTGTCCAGCTGAGAGCCATCGGCGTCGGGTCGGTAGCCGCGTTTTTCATCGACGAGTCGGGGCCTATTCAAGTGTTGGCAGTTTTTCACGCGGCAGGCGACAAATATCCCCACTAAAATCCCCCTTTAGATGAGTCCCCACGTGGCCGAGGATGTCATGCCGGATTGTACCCTCAGCAGCATTCATCGTGCTGATCTCGCGTCGGTGACAGCAAACCGCGCAACCGACTTGTGTCTCTTTTCCGGATCCTGAATCGCAATCGTCTAAGTCTAGTCAAAGTTCCTGCGCGATACTCGTCGCGGAACGAAACTAAAAGTGATACGTACAACTAAACGCAAGTGATTCGTAACGTGCGCATAAATTTTCTTTCGAATTCGACTTTTAATAATTCGTCCTCGATCATCCTTTACTAAGTTACTACGAAGTGACTTTTCAATGTTCTAGTCGTAACTGTCGATTCTAGTCATCGTTGCAAAGTTTGGTGACCTAGTCCATTCGATGTAATCTTGTAAAGAAGAACAGTCAACCACTTGTTTAGCAACGACCCAAAGATACGAACAGTTTTACCTCAAACCAATTTCAGCGTTTCTTCATTACGTCAGCATTTACGAGGCGATTGACATCGATATGACATAATCCCGATTAATCCGGGCAAATTCATAGGGAGTCTCGATACGTTGGCACTTATAGAAGAATTCGTTTAAACGTCGCCGAATTTATATACTTTTTATGAATCAGTTGCGCGAGCATTCAATATCTGTGACTTTACGAAGATTTGTCGAGTGACGTACTATTGTCGTGTTTTTCTTTTTTTTTGCGATTTCCGATTAAAAGCATTCCGAAAGGTTTAACAATAAACGTTTAGTGTGTCATTAACCGGACGAACGTATTCTACTGTGTGTGAAATTTATTGGTCGTAAATCGTGTCAGCTTCTTCATAAATCTAATAAAAAGTTAGATGATCAGTGATCTCTTGAATAGACGATTAAAAGAAAATAATTCAGTCTTTGAGTCGGATCAGTGTCACGATTCTTCTTACTTAGTGCATGGATTGAGATGACACTTCAGAGTGGTGACGCGCAGATATGTTTAAGGCGATTTGGTGAGTTATGACAGATTTAACGACGTATTCAAGTAAGGTAGGAAATATTGTCCGTAACCAAACGTTACTTCTGTCGGATTGATAATCCCTTTTGTGTGGCTAATAACTTGTTTTTGTAAAATATATTAGTTACACGAAACTATTTAAGAATTTGATATTTGAACAAGAGTTTATCACGTTTATACGTTGTAATCGTAATTAAATAGAATTTTAATTGTATTGAATTTCTAAAAAAATTAAGACAGCAATATTGCAACATACGAGATACATATATTTTCATTAAAATCTCTCGTGTACTTATTAATGACATATATCAAAATTAAATTTAAATCATAGTACTCTACATTTTTTTAACTGAAAATTTATTTTAAAAATCCGATAATTGAGTTTTCACAAATTATGATTAGAAATAAATGATCTTGAAGATACTACAATTAAAAATTGTAAACAGCCGTTAAAACTCGTAATTATCGTATCTCTGATACGATAATTTAATAATGAATTGATAGGTATCGCAAACGGAAATTACTTTTGTGGAAAAAGATTGTACAAAATATTAGAGATCGAAGGCGTTAACGAAATATTATTGAACAAAAGCATTTAAATACATGCTTTGAATCTTGTGACGTACGTCATGGAAGTCTTCGTAATGGCGGAATCGCCCTGAAGACCCACCTTTGCGTTCGGCCTCGGTGACTCCATCTCGTCAATACTAGAAATACTGGAAATACTGGATTTTTCACGGAGAGCATGCTGCTGTTTATTGCAACTGGTGCCACATAGTCTACGCTGTTAGAAATTTTCCTTCTTAACATCCTTTCCCTCCTTCCTCGTGTCTACCAATGAAACACCGCGGTTTTAACATTTTCTCCGTTACGTAATGGCTGGTAAGAAATTTCAATATTAATGCATCCCACTCCTTACAATGTGACAGATACCATCGTACCAAAGTATAGTAAAATATATTCTTCTATTCATCTTGATCCATGGCCGTTAACAAGATGGTTAACCTGCGCTGTCAGCGAAACGTTACCGTAGCTAGCTTTACAATTATGCGAGCCAATATCACGATAAATAGAAAACTTACAGATATTTCAAATAGAGAATGAGCAGTATACAATGTGTAAGTTCGAAAAATATCATTGTTACATGAATAATTCGTAATATAAAATCGTAGGGAGTCGTTGTGACTTTTAAAAACTGTGTAGACTATGGAAATTTCAAAGAGCAATGCGAACGTGATCGTTAGTCTTCAATGTTCATTCATATCATATTCATTCATACTTAGAACGAAACATCGTTTTCTTCCATTGACAATTGAATTTATAAAGCAGGAATTTCGTAAGTGGAGGAATTTCGTTTGGCTTCAAATTTTCGTCACTTTTATTTTCATTCTTTCAATCGATTTCTGTTTTGCTGTCGTATGTATTATTCGATAATAAGGATGCCACTATGTACATATCACCGTTTCTGCACATTTTTGATGCATCATTATATTCGTCGTATTTTAAAAATACGCTCGATATATCTTCATGATTTTCCATAACTCTAATTCATTTTCGACGTTTGTGTATGAAACGCACATTTTATATTCGATGAACTACTCGTACAATTTCCGCAGCGATGGTGGTAGTGCAATTAAACCACGAAACTTGAGTCGACAACATTTGCTATACCACACTGCATATTATAACTTGATGTATGTATATCGTTTCGAATGCTCGATGATAAATGCACGAAAGCATCGCATAAATTTTATGCTACAATCGAACCGTGTATCTTCTTTGTCTCAATGCAAAGAGTCTCAATAAATACGTATTTATATATGTAAATGTATAATGTTTTTCAATTACATTCCGTATGATATAAAGCTTTTGAAGTTGACATTGTCATACGCTGTAAAATATTGTGCATTGCATTCAAAGATATTATTATATTTAAAAACAGAGCTTATCTTTTTTGTGAAGCGTGTCATAATACTATGAATAATGTATGGCAAGATCGTAATCGTAACTTTTCTTTGTAACGATCAAATGTTTATTAAATATAGCACGGGTCGTATATGTTGCCAAAGCAATAAATTAATTTTAGATAAAGATAAATGACATGTGCAATTCTGATAGCAATTTTTCTATAACATATAAATTTTTATAGTATACAGTGTTCATGTCAAATTCAACTTAATTTTATATGTAATTATTACTCGAAATGAAAGTTTGATATCTAAAGTGCAAGGGAAGTATTTTCAAACCCTACATTATACAAAAAAGAAATAGAAATCAGACATATCATGACACAGTTAAAAGTAAAAAATAATATTATATATAAAATTGTTCATGACACAAAGTAGATACCAAAGTATCGTTGTTAAGTTCGGTAATTTCAACTTCAATGATATCAGAATTAGAAAGATGTGGATGTCGATTCGAATGATTCTCATTTATAAAAATCTGATCGATTATACGTATTTAAGAATATCCAATTAATTTTTCAATTCTAATTTGCGAATCATAAAAACGAAAAAAAAAAAAAAAAAAAAAACAGTCAAGGTATATAACAAAAAACCTAGCTGTCAGAATCGTGCATCTCATTTATCTTCATCCAAAATGAATTTACAAGTTTTCGACAAAAACCAGCGAGTAATTTCCAATCTCGTAATGCACAAATAACAACACCGCCGCGTTTCTCTCTTACACGCTGGTGAACACAATCGAAAAGTATCTAAGTTTCCGAGAAAATGAAATTACATCGTGTCGAGAAGTAACAGTTCCCAGACAGTTCGATAGAAGGGTTTACTATCGTTTTCTACGAAGATTCAGTTGACGTGGGCAAAATAAAGTAAACGGTTTAAGAGCATTGGCGCGGCAAACGGAATTCCTCGCCAGTGCATCGCAGCGCATTCGAACGAGGTAGGCGGGATGATGCGAACGAAAGGAACGGTTTGGTCCACCCCGCGGCTCCATCGGCGAGCCAATAACCCAGGAGAATTAAAGTGAACGGGTAATGAACGTTCGCGACGTCATTGCTGCCGCGCGCCGGTGTTGCTGGTCACCTGTGTTCTGTAACACGAGATGCATTCACATTACGCAACGAGTTGCAGCGGCTCACCACATGTATCTCGTACGCAACTGGGTTATTATTTACAACCCGTGGCGCTCTTTGCCGTTACTTTTAATATCCACGATTTCCCGATTTCCTATTTTCGTAATTCACAAACCCACGACATTGATAGGACAAAGGTAACAATGTTGCTACGGTGTTTTGATTGAACAGCAGAACTTAACGAGGTTGTCGCGAATGCAGAATTTTTCAGGACAATGATCAACGAGAAAGTTTATAGACCGTGGAAAGTGAAACCAACTTCTTTACTATATAAAACGATAACGCGGCCATTGATGCGAAATTATAGCTTCCGGGTGATCGTATGTTTACTCTGTTCTTCAGATTTACGTGCGAGTAGACGAAATGTCGAGAATCATAGGTATAAAAGTTATTACGTGTAATCTGTATATTTTTGTATGTTCCTCTAAGCGCATAAATATCCGTAGTTTAATAATAATGTAATGACTGTATTTGAATATTATATCTTTCTTCGGTATTTCCTACGATTCTAATTTCATTTATCCTTCAAGCTCCAAATTTGTCGAAATAATTGCACACACCATCGCTATTTATTTTGTTATTTCTAGATTTTATTAAATAAAGTACAAGTATGGAGATACGGTGGTTATCATTTTCATTCTGATATTATCTGAACAAGCGTGGAAACAAGGAGAATAATTATACAGCTTTCATAAGCAATATGTGATTTGCTACAATCTCTTTTATCATGTACAAGATATAATTACAATTGTTTAGAAATATCTGTTGAGAAAATAAATATTCTTCCAGTTGCGAAATTTACCTTCTCTCCAATCCGGGAATCATTGGCACTTTGAAAGAAAACATTTAAGGAAACTTCTAATCTGATTAGCTGCGATAATAATTTATTGTAAAAGATACAATATATTTTTTGTTAAACACAAACTAAAGAAGAAAAATGACGCGAAGCAGTACAATGGCAGTAACTCAGTCACCCGAAGAAATATTATTTATTTTGGAAAGAATCTTACACAGGCTGCAATCTGTCCGACGTAATTTGGTTCCACCGCTAATTATCTCATATACGTTTTCCTTATCTGTCAGAAACGATCCACGGCTTCCTGTGCTTTCAATTTGTACTGCTACTAATAGTAACCTCCGTCGGTTAGGACTCTACTCCATAATCACGCGAAATTTATTTGCATACTATAAATCATACGGAGATCGCGAACGATTAGGTTGCGTGCCACAAATTGAAATATTGAAAATGTAACAGCAACAGCAAATACCTGCCAGTCGCCAAATCATTTCTCTTTACTTATGTCTTTATATTCAGCACACGTATATTAAATGGTTTTTATTTATCTCGCGTTTCAGGCAAAAAGAACAATAATCAATGTGAATGTTCTTGTTTGTTGCAGGTTACCACAGCTTGCCGTTTTAGCGAAGATTTTGTGCCTCCTGATGGTAAGTGACATTTTCTACATTAAACAACGTTATAATTTTAGTCAGAAAATTTTTTTAATGATGTTACGTGTACATAATCTTAAACAACTGTTTAATAAATAACGACATAATCTTCGAGTTGAATGCTCTGAAACATTCACAACGTTGCTGGGAACAACAAATAAACTTTTTTGATATAACTGTAAAGTAGAAAGCACATTAACCGTAGAAAAGTTCATATACCAGATCTGTATTTTTCATTTATTTACATGTTAACTTTCGAAAAACTTAAAAAATGCAGATTTATGATACTCGTAAAAGAATATATTCAAATATTAAAAATATTATTAGTCAATAACTTAAATTATGCTGTACAATTATACTGTTCTCATTATTATTCTTGTATTTATTATGTTATCGTAAAATTTTACAGACCTGTCCACTTGTATTTCATTCCGATAAAAGAGACGAATATATAAATCAACACAAAATTATACTTTACATTTGTGCTAGAAGACGTTAGATACTAACTTACGTCTAGAATCACTTTGAAATATGACATTATTAATAGAGCTATCAATATTTCAGGCATAAAAATCTCCACGATGGAAATACGAATCCCAAATGTTATATATCTCTTGTATTATCTATGTATCCAGGAGAGATACGACCGTTCCAGTTCCCCACAATTACATTCAAAAAAGAATTCCAGCTGCCCGAAGTGTTTTCGCGTTATGTTCATAGTTTAAGGGAAATACTGCTGCCCCAGATACGTTGCCTCTAACGAGCCGTGTAAAATTTGAACGAGGGCTTTGGCCACGTTCGTGCGGAATCCGTAAACTTGCATACTTATTCGATGGATACAAAAGCGGATACGTGCCAGCTCTTTGTGTATGAACGGTGACTAGGTCAGATCGGAGATACTCGTTGCACGAAGAGGCCGAGTTTCGACAGGATTGCATGTTAAAAATCGTTCTAGGACTTTGAAAATCGATCATTACGTTCACGTGCATTTTACCTAGTACAGATTAGTAATTGGTTCTACAGTCCGTTACGAAAGTCTACATACACGTGAAGTTTTCTATATTTTCCTTATTTATCGAGGAAAAAATTAGAAATTTACTTTTTAACGGAGTCGCGTACACGTAAATATCAGTACAAAATGACTTTGAATTTGTACAGTATATTAACGGATTTCCAGGAGGAATTGATACTTCTTCCTGAATACGTTCTTTTAATATGTGTAATAAATTCTGTTAATTTTTAAAATACGTGCTCACGTAATATAAACTTGGATGCTACAAATATTACGCTAGAGCTAACATTTTTATTATGATATATCAAATTTAAAAAAATGTACGTGGACTTTTGCAAGTGACTGTATGTAATCAATGGTACGCCTTCGAAGAAGTCAATTTATGGTCATTTGCAGTTCTCCTTGTCGATTCCAATTTTTTTTTTCATTGAATGTCGTGCATGATTGAGTGTTCGTCCTTGTATAAACCGTCGAACTATACGATTCAACGTCTTGCACATTTTTTAGCCGGTACACGTAAAAGTATTTACCTTGCAATTTGGGTCCCCATTTCGCACGGAACGAGGCTATCTACATCTATTCTCGTATTAATGGTCTCTTTCTAAGTTCGAGTAGTACGTTAAAGTATGCAGTAAACTTTTCTTTCGACGTTTCTATGTTCCAGCTTCCGTACTTGAACTTCGTCCATTAGTTCAACTTCGAAGCTTACTATCGTTAGTTCAAGCTTTCGTGTACGTTAACTTCGATAAACTTGATTGCATCGTTAATTGAGCTAGTTGAGAACGATTAATGGCTTTCGATAAAACGTGAACGAGCCGAATAATTATCGAAATAATCTTCCAAAAGTGATTTCCTATCTCCTGACTAATTAATGTTTCTCTTTATAATTATTTTAAAACGATAACGACTGAAACTTTGTTTTTTATAATTTTTCAGAGAACTTAAAATTACAACGATTCAGTACGGTAAACGTAACACACGCGAATACAACGGTTATCTATAAATATGGGAGATCATAAATTAATTAAAATCTATTGAATTGTTTTTTATTACCTATCGAATGAATCATATTTCATTAACGTGCTTCAATTTCTCCTACTTCATTATTAAGTAGCATAATAAATCAATATGTAACTTAAATATAATAACTTCAATTGTGTGAGAAACGAACGTTGCACATTTTGCTTTAGCGCGAATTATGATCTACGATCGATAAAAGACATCGAGAACGATACAGGACGATAGCTACGATAGAATTGTTATGAACAGAATCGAATTTAAACGAAGTTTATGTGTCTCCAGTAGCGGTTGCGAGTAGCGCGATAAATGGTTTGTCCAATAAGTAATTAAACGAGTACGCGTCGATAAATTTAGATATTTCTTAGTGAAATCGTTCTCGTGTAAATCGAAATTAATACAAATGAATAACTATAACCTCGACGATGCAACAGTTATGTGAGAATTTAATGAACAACCAACGCGTAAAATTGCCAAGACGTTTCATTTGCGTTTAGGATTGTTCCCTCGCGTAATTCTTAAAAGACTTTTACAACAACCGCAATACAACATACGTTCGTCGTAATGGTGACGTGGAATTAACTAGAAAATTGAGAGTTTATCGTTAGAATATATAATACTGCAATGCGGCTACGTGAAAATGCAATGGTCGCGTGCAGCAACCTCGTTGTTAGAAAAACTGTTAACCACAGCCGTATGTTTAACGTTTAAAAGATAGGAAAGCAACGGGTTTATAGTGGTTAGTCTTATCCATACTTTCAACCGTGGTCAGTTTCCAAGAGAAATTGAAACAGTATAACTTCTCATCGTAAGGTTCGGGTAATATGTAAAAGTTATTGACTAATTTTAACAGATTAGCATGTATAATCATAAATTAATATTTTTTATTACGCTCAGGATTTTTTTATGTCTCTCGTCGTTTATACGCGTGTGTCAACGAAGAGATTTAAGTCGGCTCCATTAAAATTTCTGATGAGATACCTTTTTCACAAGTTAACCAAAAGGTAATATGCATGTAAATTTACTTGAAATAAATATCACGAAATAATCATTCAGAGGCATTTTCTACTTTATAAAATGTGTATATATACAGGTACGAATTTTATTTTTAAGCGAACGTATTGTGGGAATTATGTATACGGTTTTAATTAATTGAACATTATTTTTATATTTAGGCCAAAAGAGAAGTACTTTATGATACTTTAACTGTACAAAGCACCTACTTGGCCTGACAAGATCTGTAGTCTTGCCATCATAACGTTGTTACGGCGCCATTCCTGGAATAAAAGAAGTGTCAGATTCTACGACCATTAATGGACAGCTCGTGTCCGCTCGTTAACAAATCTTGTCGGTATTCATCTTTTGTGGTCTCTGCTGTAACGACGTTTCTCTGTCTTTCTTCGATGCCTTGTGCATTTTTATTCTCACGAATGAACCGCAAAAAGGTTCCGCGTGAACGACTCAACGAATGATTCGATGCCATGATATGTGAATCTGTCGTAAAAATGTTCTTGCCCGCAGTCGTGAAGGAATTGCGACGTCTTTAACGTTCTCATGTTCGGTCGTCGAACTGGAAACATCCTTTGTAAATTCCTGTCTGTTATTTTATCCTTTTCAAAATATGTACTAAAAATTGATTGTCTATTTTAACGATGCTGCTGCCATTTATCACTTCTTGAATAACAAGTAGCGATGGTCAATCTTGCGATAATACATCGATTTACATTCACTACCCTTTACAAGTGTTTGGACATTTTCAAACTAACGCAAATACGCAACAATTAGATTTCAAATATCGTAATCCTTTAGACGACTATCGAAGTTCTTTGTTCCTTTTATGACAGAAAAGAATGATGCAAAAATATTTAATAAAATGATTACTCTTATTTCTATGAATGATTTCTTTAATTTCTTTTTTAAACAAAGCTGCGTCAACTTCTTTGACATACCCTGTACATGTAAAATAGAGATCAGGAGTATGTATGACGAAGTTGTTCTAAGAATTTAATGAACTTTCTACTTACATTTGTACACACGAATATAAAAACGAAATTCATACTGTAGTAAAGTTACTTACAATTATGTTACCAATATATGAAACAATTTTCGGACATCATTTCTTAGTAAGAATTAATTTTTGGTTTTTACTTCCATCGAATTGGTTAACAAAGTTCTATATTTCTAAATAGAAATGTCTGATTTCTTTTGTCGGTTCGAACGTGTAACTTCTTCATGAGTTTTCTTTATTAAGATGGACAAGTTATTATTCGTATTCGTTATAATTTACGATTGCTTTTGCAGAGATTTAAACCGGTACAAAATTGTTTGTCGGTTACAGGTGGTGATGTGCGGGGCGGTGCCGGCGATGGTGCGCTCCGTGAGTCTCTATTCGACTTGCAGCAGCGGCAATGTTACCGTAACTGGCCGCACGATCAAGGCCCTGGGACGCGATGATCATAATGCCCCTTACCGTAAGTAACATTTTAATAAATCATGCTACATTGCCAGGAGATCAATTGTCTTATACTTTAAACATTCGACTTATTCTTCTTTTCATTTTATCGTGTGAGAAACGATAAATTTATTACACCTGAATAGAGTAGTGAGCATATAATTAAGAAAAATTTTTATGTCATATTTAATTTCATTTAGTTTTGTAATCACAAATTAAACTAAATTAAGTTGAATTTGATACAATGATTTTCTTCTATTTGATAACTTTGATTACGTCGAACTTACTATATAGAAATTTTCTCTATTTATTTACTCGGTTCAGGTTGAATTTGGTATAGAGATTTTCTCTATTTATATGTTCTATTCCTTTAATTGTATTCATAAGGATATGAGTAGACACTGCGACTTTGCGTAGACACCTGCAATCTACTAGTCAATAATTTCTTAAAACCACGCCTAAATAAATCTTTAATTTCGTATTTGTAATGTCATATCATATCGCGGAGACAATAATTTTAGCTGTTACGCTAATAGTCGATCTACAATTGCCGTTTAGTAAATCAACGTGTCCATTGAAAGAATAATAATCGCAGTCGAAGCGTATCAGCAACATGTATATGCTAACTAAGATGATAAACTAGTGAAAGGCATGTAGAATTGGAAGTCTTATTCATGGATCGATCGAGTATAATAAAATTTATCGTTAACGATTGGAAACGAGAGCAGTCACGCGACACCAGCATTTAAACGGCTTTCGAATAAATTCATCGTCGCAACGTGTGCAGTCATTGTACACAGGATAGGTCGATTGGTTAATTGAATCGAATCGTACAGTCGGCTGACACGAGGCACTCGACCGTGACGTTATCTCTTCCGATCGATAGTTCTCTAGACCAATGAGGATTCCGAACGATAGATTAATAGTAGATACTCCTTCGAAGAAATAAAAGTCTAAAGCTGGAGCAGTAAAGATCTGAATTTATAGGGATTCTTATCGATCGACCTAAGGTCAGGGCCTTATCTCGTTCGCTTTCGCTACCAAGCGCCATCGTGGGTCCCATCCGATCTTCGCTTTTATCTTTACGAACTAATAACGGAACTCTATTTCCGCGAAGTATGTTAACCTACACCAAAGGAAAAGTTACGAAACCAAGTTAAAGCAAAGCGGTCCCGCTGCCTCGTTTTGACGCGATTGTTTTCGACTAGACGCTATCTATCTCGTCATTGGCTCTGTCCAGACGAATTCCTTTGAGGACTATCGTCGTCATGCCTGTACCACAGTTCATGGTCATTCCCCTAGGAATCCAGTTTAAGATATTAGTAGCGGCTAGAGAGAAAAATTTGTAGTCTTAATACCGCAACGATTCCTTACGAAGGGAATTTATCGTTCATTGCTTATGGGGACGTATGGACGAGTAATTTCACGACTAATTATTCCAAAATCGTATTACATCGTAAATGCGTTAAGAACGAAAATAATTAATAACTTGCAGTGACGAAGAAAGCAGTTTGTTGGAATTGAATGAAACATTTTAGAGTGAACAATTTACTCGAAGCTTGTATCCAAATTATGTATTCAAACCCAGGAACAGTTGAATCCTTAATTTGGTCGCTTAGAATTTGTTGATTACCGTATTCCTACCGTGGTTGTTGATTACCGTGATTTTATTGATTACCGTATAATTATTCGAATAAATAAAGAGAATAATTTGTTAAGCATGAGGAATAATTATGCGGATAAAATATTCCTCTATAATGAATTTACTAGATCAATTATCTTAAATGAATATTTATTCGAAAACATTCGAATACTTCCCAACTCTGCAACAGAGGCACAGCGGTAATCACCGTTGCGAATATGATTTCGCGGTATCTTGGAATTTCTAAAGGTATTCGAAGGCACGAACAAGCTGTCCGCCCTATCCGCGGCGTGAGCGCGAGGCGGCTCCTTTTCTGACTCTCAGAAACGAAGTAGGGGAGAAAAGGAAGGTCTGAAAGGAGGGAAGAAGGCTTGTGCAAACAGAGGAGCCAGTTTTCGCGCCGCACGCTGCGCCGCGTCTGCACCTCCCCGAGATCCATCACCTTCGTCCACCTCTTCCTTCTTTTTCCACCTCTTTCGTCTCCTGCTGCCACCGCTGCCGTTGCTGCCGTTGCTGCTGCACTGCCTCCACCTTTTCCTTCTGTTACTCCGTATCTCCTACCTCTCTCGGCACTTTACTCTCGACAACGAGCCTCTCCGGACCGACGATTACTCAAGCTCCATTCGTGAAATGAACCGACTCGACTCGCGCTGCACGAGAGTTTCAGACACCGTGAGAGCGACCTTGAAGCTTTGGACTTTAACTGCCGGCTAGCGGCTTCGCGAATTCCTCCTGCGTCGGCGGATACGAAAGATAATTAACCTCGCGTGGAAAATTGCTCCTTTACATACTTGCCGCTAATTAGGTACCTCGGTTTTGAGAATATCGCATCGTTTTGTAAGTTGGATAATTATGAGGAACAGTTTATGAGAGGCTATCGCTGTCTCTGTAGCTTCCTTACTTATGAATAAACCGACGAATAAAGATCTATTTTATGTAACAATTCTATTATAAAATATCTGTGAAACTTGAATTAGAGTATCAAAATAACCGTCGTTAGCAAAGTACGAGAATTCTCTGAAATTACTTTTGTGCTTTCCAACAAATTGATTTAAATACTGATTTAAGTAAAATAATAATATAATCGAAGATCCGATAACGTTATTAAAGTTGCAGATAAAAAATGGCAAATTGATATGAATTTATCAGTTGATTTCATCTTTCTAATACCTAGTATTTGATACGTAACATATCTGTTCAATGAACCAACAAGTATATTCAAAACGATAATTACAATCAACGACAGACACTAACCGTATACTGAAAACGCGTAATCTACGCGTGTCAAATATAATTCGATAATAACTATTATCGGCGTTAAAACAAATAATAATTACTAACTCGTTATTATCCGATTGAAAAGCAGAGTGACATTCGCCGATCCGTATAATAGTCGTAATTACATCGATCTCCATAACATTTTTATCACATTAAACAACCTTAATCGGCCTACGAACTCCAATTTTCTTAAATGACTAGCAGCATCTCCAACAGTTACGATATCTTTCACGAAGTGAAACTTTGAAACGAAGAAGAAATCTACGAGAATGGAAAGAGAAAATGAACTCTATTGGAAAACGAAGAAAGAGAGATAACAACCGCAGCGGCGTTCGTTCAGGTTGGAATTTAATTATTCTAGTCGTGGAGAGCTGTGATTATCGCGTCAGTCGAGCAAATCAGGGTTTCACCTGTCATAGTTTTGACCAGCACTGGGACAACCGGTATCTATATGTATTCTTCTCATTTGCGTGCCGTTGTAATCTCGTGCGTTCACGGCGGATGCTTCTGGCCGAGGAGGACGATCCCGTGTATCGGCCAATCGTGCGTTTAGGTGTTAACGACAGGAACGCTATTATACGTGCCAGGCTTATAACAAGAACCGCGGTTATAACCGCGTTTTTTCCTTCTTTTGCACTTTTTTCCTCTGCTTACGCGGTCGGTACCGGCCTGCTCGCTTTCGCGTCATATTATAGCTTTCATAACGCCGACGCCGCGAAATTGTGGCGCTGCAGTGGTTCTCAAGCAATTATTTATCTCGTGAAAAAATATCGAAATTTTTCTTAATCGATTTTCAATTTCGTCGATACCTTAGGATTTTTGTATATTTTCTTTCTTTTGTATTTTACGATCGATTATAATGGTAGAATTTCTTTGTAACAAACGAAAGATATTTTCGATGAACGAAGATTCGGGGGTACAAGGGTTCCTATAGAAAAAAGCTATTAGTTGCGAACCTATAACGAACAGAGAATCGGTTCCTGTATCGCGAAGAGCACGTAGAAGTAATATATGGGATCCATTCTTCTTTCCTTCTGTCTCGCTCTTTCCCACTTATGCGCTGGGCCCATCCTACCAGTTATTATCGGCGGTAATCGTGCCTAAAAGCCGGTGCCCGCTTTTGATTAAAATTGGCTTTTAATTCATTTGGCAGCCTCTAATCTCGTGGCGGCTCCGATCAGAGGAAACGAGAGTGAGGGAGAAGGGGATACTTGGAGAACGGAAGACAGAGGTTCGAAGCGAAACGCAACATTTACTTGCTGCTTCTTCAACCCTCTGCCTGATCGCCTTATATGATATTATATGTATATGGGGCTTAAGATTATAAACTATCGATTGTAAAGATGATAATTTTTATAAATTTTCTTTATTATTTAAATAAATCCATTTGTTTAATGGATTATATTTTATATACTTTTATGTTGCTTCATTATTACCTAAATAGGAGGATTTTAATATAACACAATTGAAAACAACCTACTAGATTCAAAGATGAAAGTTGGGGAAGTTTTATGTCAATATAATTATTACGATAAGTAATATTTTAGTATTTTCAATATTGTAGCATTATAACGAGCAATGTTTCGAAATATTATTTAAAAAATTAAAAATCTCAAAATATCAATGAAAACTGATTGATTTTTGTAACATTTCTTGGAAAACAACGCTATATCTATTATATCTAGGTACGTGTATATAAAATGGTTAATAATTACCACACCTTTCCCGTCTCTTTATTTCAATAAATTATCCATTTCAAAATAAGAGATTCATTTTCACAATATTTTTTAGTTCTCGCGTTCCCCATTTCCAATTTTCATGAGTAACTTCTTTAACTATACGTCAGAAATAATATTCGATACGTACGAAGAAAAGAACTGCTTATGATAGAATTGAACGTTCAATGCCACCCATATCTTCGTACAATTTCCTCGGAACTACGAGATACGCTTCGAGTTGCACGCGAAACTTGGTTGACAAGCTTTCAAGGAGAAGAGAGAGATTACTTAGCAGTTGGTTAGACAAAACATTGCAATCAGTGTGTCGGTGACGCCTGTCTCGAGTCATCGTACGTCTGGCAAGTTACTAACAAACGCATACAGTCGTCACTGTCCCGAGGAACGTTGCGCCGCGCCAGAACGATCTCACTTCCCTTATTTGATAACGATAAGCATCATATCAAAACGAACCGTCGAAGTTTCGTCGCCGATTGCTTCGACGGCGACTAGGTATCGGAAGTATAGGAGTTTGGTAATGGCTAACTGGAACGAGCAAACAGCATACACATATCGTCTCCGGAGTTAGTGGTATTAGTGTCAGGTTGTTATCGTCATACTTTTCTCCGCTGCTACCACGCAGGTACATACACATCGTGTTTCATATTGGAAAGCGGACGTCGCGGAACGGAACAGGGGGAAAAATTCTGGCGATAGTTTCAAACTTGTTTTGCCGTACTTGTGACGGAACTTTATCGCTGATAATGCCCATTATATTTCCGTATTCGTCGATTTCACGGAACTATTTTTAACTGGCAGTTCGGGTAATTTCCGATTTGATAGCGGCTTAAACGATGCTTAATGTAATACATTTTCGTGAAACTTTTTATCAAGTTCGAAGAAAACAACGATATTCAGCTTTATTATGAGCCGTTGATAACATTATTTCGATATTTTTATGGCCCTGGTAACAAATTGAACCAATTCAATCACCTTCAGAACGTCGGATATTAAGTTTGTCCTGTTTCGCCGGTCAAATGATATTGTTAAATGAACTGGCGTAAATATGGTACTTTATATCAACCGCTATTTACGCAATATACGAAATATCTACTAAATGTATGTTTACTCTAATTAATGTATAATTCCTATATAGATGCATCTTCAAATTAATTCTAAATTTTACCAATGTAATCATGATAATTTTGTCTCATTGCAATCCTAATGAAATTTCAAAAAGTTTCGTGTAACACACATAAGATATTCATAAAAATGTTCCATAGTAAACGTTCAAGTGCTTTCGAAAATTACTGCATTTAATTCTTAATTGAATTATCATTCTTTGTTAATTATCACAAACATAATATATTAAAGTTACCGAGACACATTTGTCTTATAAACGTTAATCACGGAGAGGAGAATTTTCGTTTACCTAGATAAGGCAAATTTAGTAGCTGAGAAAAGAACAAATTGATCCGCTGACTAAGAGGGATGTTGTCGCGATAGACATCCGCTGAAAGGTGAATTCAATTAATTAAGAAAAGTGGCACAATTAATTGGCGCGGAGTATAGAGCACGGTAGGTTTGCCGGGGAACAGTCTCCGATTAAGTCCTCTCGTGCTTTTTCTGGTTCCTGAAGACTGGTAGGAGGCGGTGAGAGAAAACGAAATGTAAAAGGAAAACGAAGGAGGGAAAGAGAGACGAGCTAGTAGGGAGAAAGAAGGACTTTACGAGGCAGTTCGGGGACATTCTTGATTTCGATGTTGGGAAGGCACCCGACGAGAACCACTTGAATTTAACGAGGCTCCAGCAAATGGGCCACCCTGCAGACTTACCTCCTTCCTTTTCTCTACGTATGATGCTTATACCCATTCTCATATGGCCCGCAAACAAAGAAGCCAGAAAAACTCATAATCATGACATCATATTTTATATCGTCAAGCGTCTATCAATTAAAGAAACCCCGTCTCATAACGGCAGCGAAAATTTATTATTTTTGACGTCGGGAAATTAAGCTAATGCGGGTAAATTATATGAACTTTCTTTATGTACGAACATATTTTGATTTGGGAAATATTAGACTATAATTTAGATTTTTTATCTATAGAGAATGACTAAAAAATATTGATCAAACGTGTGATAACTATTAACCCCAATTAGTAACATTTTTAAAACGAAGCAACCTTTTCTAAAAATTACAAATCTCAACCTATAATTTCAACCGAGTTGGTAATAATAATTTATTATAATGGTTAACGTCGCTGCAAACAATTAATGAAGAAAAATAGACAAGATATTTCTCACATATTTTCGAATTTAACTAAATTCCTATATCGATGTCTATCATTGACTTCATCAACTTCGAATAGCGATGTGTATCTTCCTTCGTTCTTTCCATTCATTCGTTATAAAACTTTTCTTAACAGTTATCAAGCATCCACTTAGTTTCTGTTTAATTCTTGCTAAAATGTTTGCGAAAACAATTTCCATCTACATTATTACTGTGAATTAAGCAAGGTGCACAACCCCGTTACACACATTCTTGAAAGTTGCACATCTTCTTCTTTCTAGATGGAGACTCTCTACTACTCTAGTTACTACTATTAATATCTAAAAGAAGAAATAAATAAAACTAACAATTTCAAACATTAATTCTCTGCACTTTGTATACCAGTTATACTTACTATACAATCATTTCATAAGCATGAGTATTATACAAATGTCTAATAAATATTATAAATATCGAATGTACAAAATTTCTAAACTTAAATTCTGCCTTACAAAATATCTTCTTCCTTTCAAAGATATTCTCATATGATCGATTCGTATAAATTTCTTCAAGTCATCGTATTACATTCCACAAATACGAAGATAGCGACAAGAATTCAGGCAATTATTATTTCTTCAATTCATGGAACACTTTATTCTAGAAACATTGTTATACCTAACAATAGCATAGTATACTGTAAAAAAAAGGTTCTGGCGAATATATCAGGCAGTGAAATCTCTCTGAAGGTGCACAAATAAAATAATCCCGTTACAAGCACGATATTCGTGGTACAGCCGTTTCACAAGCACTCTGTTCTTCCAAATGGTAAGCTCGAAAGCGTCGGTTGTGCACCTGTAAGCCAGCCCTTTTTTATTTTCTTTGGTTATCCGGAACAAAGGACGCCTACTTCTCGGGTCGGCAGAATTTCGTAATAGCTGGTGCGAAAGAAAAAGGGAGACACGCCGTTGCAGCAAGCATAGCGCAACGTGCACGGTTCGGGGTCGAGGCACGACAGGACCCGCTAAGTGGCAAAGTACACACCGGTCGGTCTGTGCCTCCTTCATTAGCACCAACTAGCCTCGGCGGCAAGCTTAGCCAACCTTTTCTTCCTTTCTCAGTGCCGAAGAGTGCCTGGAAGAGGGTCTCTGAGCATCGATGTAGGTACAACTCGCGCTATAAACCTCGACGAGGTCTCTTCTCGGAAATATGCCAGCTCGCATACCGAACGCACAAAACGGTTTACCTCCTGTATCCTGCGGTTTGTCCCCGATAACTAATGCCTTCGCCTGATTTTATAAACTCCATTAGTTTTCCTTAGGTTACTCGTTTGCCTCTTCAACGCGACGTCGTTCACGAGATTAGCGCGACATAGTTTCAACTGAATCTTTTGGAAATTCATAATTCGTTAATAGCTACTGTTTTATTTTATATTTAAGATGTGCAGATGTTGAATTGTGGAGATGAGTAGTTTAACACTAGAACTGCCAACGACCAATGATATGAAAAGTGTATGAAAAAGTATATAATGAAAGAGAAAGAAGCTTTTATTTATACATTTTAGAGAAAATTATTCAAATCTTCGAAGGTATACGGTTGTAAATCTATAGTTCCCAAATGAATAGTTAGTTATTTTGTGATTTTGAAGTGATTCTAGGAATTTGCAAAATGAATTACATTATATGTAATTCATTCTCATCGATCGAAAATTTATATTAACTTATTAATTGTTATACATTATTATAATTATATTGTGCAATTTATTCAGTTTGATAATTGAGTTTGTCTTTGCGTTTAATGTTACAGAAAAACTTACGACTCAGTCCGAGGACTTCAGTAGGAAGTTGTACATCTTCGCGGAGAAAAGCCAGCGATACATTTGCTTCAACAAGCGATGGAAACCCATCGGCCTGGTAATTACTTGCCCACCAATTAGTAAACATATTTCATCAACGTGAAAGAGCGAGTAAATTTATAGGCATTAGTAAATGCACCGAATTGTACGGTTCGGACGTTTATATTCGTCGCTCATATTATCCCTTTACCACTGGCTACCTACAAAACATCTTCGCTAAAAGTGTAATTTGCGAATGAAAATATGAATGATTTCAATCACTAATGTGTTTCTGGTAGTTAGAATACAACGGTTTTTGCCCTTATTATTTTATAAGATTATTAACAAAGTATATTTATAGCAAGACTCCATAACTCCGTTCGTTTTAGAACAAAATTTTAACGAGTGCTCGATTAAATGAATTCCTCCCCACTAAACTTAAAATAAGCAAACACCTATTACATGAATTTCAATCATACACGTGAACTGTTTCTCTTCTCTCTGATAAATTGAAATAAATGAAGTTCCAGTATAGATTATCATTCAGAAGTAGCTAAATACTTGCCTATTTTTTTGCAACATATATATACCTGAACCACAAAAATACTTTACTTATTGCAAATATAATATTCATAAATGACATCTAAAAGTGTCCAAATAAGCCTGCGTATGGCGTCAGAAATACAAGTATGAAAAGAATCTATTATTTTGTTTCCAGCCTAAGAAGCAAAAGGGTCCTATGTGTCAGTTCTACGAGGACTACAACGGCTCGTATCTGACATACAGAAGCGTCGTAGATAGCTCGCGGTATTTGGGCTTTAATAAGTTTGGCAAACCGATGAAGAACCACCGTGGTCGACAGGAGTGCTTCAACTTCATCAAGTACAATCCTCACGCCGACATCGATCACCACAACAGCTTGGTGAACGCGGACATGGGCGGAATGGACCCACGGGATCCTTACGTGGTATCGAGGAAACCGTCGCCCGTGATGAGGGCCACGAAGAACTCCCTGTTGCAGGCCGACAGTACGAGGGAGATCGTTCATACGACGCATCGTTATCGACACCCGAATCGAAGTTGGAAGCGTCCCGGCGAGAAGGTCTCCGCACCGCGAAGACGGCTCGAGAGTCCTCTCTTCGAGGCCAACAAGTATTGAGCCGCGCACTGGCTCGCCGATCAAGACTGCCTCATTTACACCTGTGAGAACCTGAGATCAGACTGCCAAATACGCTGGTGGAACGTACGGTCGAGATTTCAGGAACCCACTACGCGGCACCACGTGAAACGCGGCTCGAAGCACGCGCCTCGATTGATCGCAACGAACAAAGCTAAGCTCGCCTCGTGTGTCTCCTGCTCGCTTGCGTACAACAATTATCGACCAACCGCAATTTCGCTGCACAGAAGAGACGAGCAACAACGAAAAATTGTTCGCAAGATACGAGCGTACCAACTTGCAGGATGACAGTCTTGTTGGCTAGAGCTTTCGTTATGCGTCGTTAAATTCCATTTCACACTTGCCCCGACTGAATCCTTTCAGGCAAGTATGCACGATATCATAATTTCTCCCCCCTTTCGTTCCATCGCTAAATTTTTGATACGATTAGTTGGCAGTCGTCGGTCAACGGCGTACTGTTTCTTTCATTTTCATCGATTATCGATCGTTCTCGTTGTCTCGTTTAATAATCCAAAGTTCCGCGTACGAAACTATACGAGAAGTAGCTAAAGTTTCGAAGAAAAATTAAAAAAAAAAAGAAAAAAAAAATGCGAATTCGTCGGAAAGTCTAGGATCAGTCGATTTAGCGATGGATGAATATGTTGCGCGCGATCGGCCTAAATCGTTGCGCAATCGGATAGCTACCGTGCTTCAAGCGCTATCACAAACCGCAATACATGCGCGGAGAGATGCACGAACAGCATACGTCTATGGATTTATTTTCTTCGGTATAAATTTCGAACTTAAACGATTCTACGATCTCGTGATTGTATGTCGAGTGTACGTAGGTTGGATTTCATGAAAGGGCGATCGGGTTTAATTGAAAATAAATCGAAAGTGAATCGCGTTGATTAGCCGTAACGTTTCTCTCGATGTCGATCATCGGAATTTAATGGAACGATAATTATACTTTCGGATCGCGTGTTTATTCGTGACGATGGAATTTGTCCAGGAAGGAAATATTTCCGGTATAGAGACGCGCTGAAAAGGTGTAACTCTCTGGCGTGTTCGCGCAGTAGAGCTCACGCTGCGCAAGACTCTCTCGCTCGCTGTGCTAATTACGCCGCCTAATGTAGCGTGCGTGCGTGCATGCGTGCCTGCCTGCCTGCGTGTATGAATAATGTGTGCGTGCGTGCGTGCTCGCGACGTACACGCAGTTCTCACCGTCGCGTTGATGTCGAAGCTCGCGTTGCGGTCGTTTTCGAATCGCTACTTTATCAACGGCTGCTCCATTCACCTGACCGTTTTTTACCTTTTATTCTAATCGATATTATTTATACAAAAGAAAAATATAAGAAAAGCAGAAGATATACACGCGTGCGTGAAAGTCGACTACTCGGAACGCACACACATACACACAAACGAACAGAGAGACTTTCTTAAACAGAGAATCGGTATACAGTAATTTCAGGAGAGCAATATACGCGATAGTGTATATATATTTTTCTTAAACTCTATTCAGAAAACAGTCGTTGGACAACGTAATGGACAAATAATAACAGGATCTCTGAGTATTTTATACATGTATTTGAAATAATGAATATGATTATTACTTTCGATGTGATTTTCGTCGCGTCGAACGGATGTAATTCATACAGAAAATCTATTTTCTGATAGGAATGAGAGTGAAATAATTACTGAGAGTATCGGCTTAAACTGCGTGTTCGTGTACGAGCTTAAATATTTGTGTGCATTTTGGCGTGCGTACGTATTTGCCTCTGAACGCGTGTGATTGCGTGTAATATATTATATGATCGTTAATGAAGTTAATCCTTAGGAAGCTATTGCAGACTGTATTACTAGGTTAGGTACACGAGTATATGATGCGGTGGCGACTCGACGAAAAGAATCAAAGGGTAGCGTTCCTCGGCCTCGTGAGAATTCTTTCCGTGTAGCTTTACCTCCTGTGTGCTTTTCTAAATCGGTGACAACCGCTCGTGTACACCGTAATTTAAAGTACGAAATAAAGTCGCATGGAGCCATCCCTGATTCATTCGTTTTCGCAGATTCGCCACGTGAGGAGCGTCTACCCCTTTTTCCCAAAAAGAACTCGCTCCCTAGGTAGCTTATTTATTGAAATCATGTTTAGATACTACGAAAACCAAACCGCCCGAGAACACCTTTTCCTTGTATATGTACGGAAATGTGCGCTGCTCTCTCTTATTTTACTTATCGCCAATTTCATGGCTTTTTCGTTTTCTTTTTTTTTTTTTTTTTCATTATCGCTCATGAATTTTCGTACGAAGTCATCGTTTTATTCATTCCTCTTTTTCTTCTTGGAGAACGCGTTTTAATACTTCAAGATAAATTAATCGAAATCGGTTTATTTGTTATTGTATAATATGTAGAATATTATGTTTTGTTTAGCGGACGTGTGACGTTTCAATGCAATTTCTTTTTTATTTGACGTAAATAATTATGGAAACGATATTTCTATTCGTATTCACAATATTTTAAGTAATCATATTCGATATCATTCTCATTGTTGTACTTATTGTCTTCTCACCTTCTATCTTTACGTTATCAGTCTTAAATCCGAAAATACTCAATACCTGATTAGTTAATTTCATTTTCGTACGAGTGGCAGTGCGTAGAGGCCCTATTTCCACCCCGAATGGTGTTTGTACGTGTCGCTAAAAAGAAAAAAAAAGTAGACAGCAAATTGTTCGTAGAAATGCCACGCTCCGTTCGATGAATTGAAAATGTAACTGGAAATAAACACGTGAAATTACTTTATCAGTTGCGTTTCCTCTGATGCCTTTCTCATGGATTTTCTTATCGATCAAGTTTAATGCGCCATTGATTTTATTGTATTGTATTTCGAAGCAACGAAAATATGGTAACAATAAAATTAGGAAAATGCTATTTCTACATCGTTTTGTTTCACAGTTTCATCTATCGGTGCGTGGCGCGTGCAAGCTAAGTACGATAAAATTTCGCGCGCAAAACAAAATAAAAAATGCCAGCTGTTGACCATTAAGGAAGAAAGAAAAAAAAATAAATATTGTATTGTAATATGATATTGTAACTCCACCAGTAAAAATTAACCTACTCGTTTTGTATGTGTAAGCGTAGCGTCACGTAACACTTCGTCGAGAATCGCGGCGATGTTTGCAGCAATTAGAAGCGGTACTAAAAGAACGGATATTTACGCGTGAAAATTTCTTCTATTCCTGTTCTATTACATCGAACAGCAAGCAAAGAGTCGACGTACATTGCGGGAAAGCGCGTAACGATTCTCGACGAGCGTACTTCCTTAGAATCATCAGTTTGCTCGATGTCAAGTCACTTGGCATTTAGTTTTTATATTACGAAACTTCACACATTTTTTCTACGATCATATTTCGATATTTCGGAGCGACACGAGTATCTAGTTGCGTTTAGCATTTTAAGAAGCAATTTAAGAAAAGAAAACAAGTAGTATTTTTAATGACGCGAAAATAGCACAAAAAAACATTCGTCGAGTTTCCTGTCGTTGACGCGTGCCTTGACCTCGAGCACCGAAGCGACCTATCAATCCCTCCTTTGTTTCTTTTTCTTTTTTTTTTTTTTACTTTCTCACAATCTACAAACGCGAACGGCAAAGAAGGATATAAAGAAACGAATGAAACGCGAGAGATGAATCTGACTACCCTATAGATAGATAGTATATATAATGAATAAAGAAAAAAAAAGGTAAAGTATAAATATATATATGGAAGATGATGTGTATGTAAGATATTTAATACTGATTTGTCTTAAGCACACCGCGATGATCGATTGCGATGAAACGATGATAATAATTATTACGATGATTGTTGTATAACGAACGACGACGACGATGATGATGATAATGTTATTCCACATTGTAATTCGCGTTGTAATATAGAGACCCACCTGTTACCCACTAAAATCAATGTGTCGATGTATCCCGGACGTGCTTCGCTCGTACACGCGTCGAGGAAAATCGGAAATTGCGTTTCCATGGGCGGCGGACGTTGGACATCGGCCAATAAGTCAGGAACTCAGATTTTTCTATGAGAAAGACCGAACAAGGCCATTATCTGGTCGATGTCCAACGACCTCCGGCATCTGAGCTAAACGAAATCGTTTTCGAACCGTTTACGATTCTCAGTATTAATCGTATCGAGAATGCTGGTTCCGTTGTAAAGCAGCTCGTTACTACGAGTGCAGCACGCCTGGAGCAAATAGCAATAATATAACATTCCAACTTAAATCGCGTACGTACTGCGAATTCTAATAATGTGTGCCGCCGTACGAGAGAGAAAAAAACACTGTCAAATACACGCTCATACACTGCTACATACTTGTGGTATTTATTTCAGTTATACCTCATCCTTCGTTACTATTCATAATAGAACTATGCGTTACTATTACGCAAACGTATTACGCTTAGCCACAAATCAATTAAACAATAATAAGAAAGATAGAAAAATTTATATGCATTTTATTAGGTTTTTAAGCTTCCTTTTTACCTTTCTAAATATTATTTCTAAAATAAAATGCGTTAAATGTTAGCTCGAATATATTTTATATTTATATTATTTAGAATATACAGTCCTTTTTTACTTATATTGGATATTGTATGGAATTTATTAATGCTTTACTCTTTTTTAACATATTAATAATTATAACAACCGATTACTCATAGTACAGTTTAGAACAAGAAAATGCTATTTTCATTTAGTCAGTATCAATAGAAACATTTGAACAAAGTTGCGTATACAGTGCAAGCAGAAATGATTAGTAGTAATAGTAATTACTCATACGAGATTGAACGAAGCAGTGTTAAAGGAGCGGCTGTTAAACCAGTCGATAGTGATAAAGTCGTTATCGTTTGATTTATGTCAACGAGTTATGCAAAGTGAATAAATTTATTACAAAATAATTTCTGCCAAAGATTTATTCTCCGGTAATTTAATACTGGTAATTAAGCAACCCTTCAGTCTTAAACGTCTGTATAAAGAAAGGAAAAATAAATGATTTATAACCGTTTATATGGTAACGAGTTGTGAAATATAAACTGAATACGCGAGCAATCTACGATTGGAAGGGAATATTAAGCCTAAACAAGCATTCATCAAAACTTCAATAAATATAGAGTAATTCAACAAACATTTCTATATAAAAATTCAGTTCATCTTGCATTTCTATTTCGATATATGATAATTAACGTTTCCATTTGAAGAAACGGTTCTTCCGTTCGTTTGGAAAAAATAATTTCTTTAAACGACTGATCATATGTTGTATAAGAGTTCCCTTATTTATACAATAAATTGTGTGTATAGTATATGAGATACTTTTAATAATTTCTATCATATATAAGTATTATCTGCAAATAAAAATTATATAGTTGCTTAGGCAACATCTTAAAAATCACTCTGCTCTATGCAAATATGTATAAACACACTTGAAGCAAACGTGGATTACATAAAATATTTTATTTTGGCGTTATTTAATGTCCATTAGCAAAATGCATTTGAATGTTAGGTTCCCTATTTGAGCATTGATTTTTTTGCTATCGAGATAAGAAAACGTTCGGCTATTTAAAATTCAATGGAAATAATATCGCAATTAAAAAACGGCCGGCTTCTATGAATATTATACAATTCATGGAAGATTTTATCGAGTATTTTAGTCTTCCTGAGAATGGATTTACCAGGGTCCAGAAGTACTTGTATGTCCGTCGATGCGCAAATCCGCTCAAATCACTCGAGGCCGAAAGCCAAAATCAAACAACTCGTGGCGATCAGATCGGATCGGGACCATTGGATTCTCTGTTTACTGCGATGGTTCTGAAGGTATTACGTTCTTCTATATACAAAGAAGGGCGGAAGGTGTAGATACAAGACTCACTCCCGCTGCCACTCCAACTCCGACCGTTGATTTCCTTGGAACTAGACTCTGAAGGGCTTCTTAAATAATGTCCAAAAATCCTCTTGGCTGTATACCTCCCCCTTTTTCTCTCTACCATGGGGATATCGCAGAAGAGAGATCGAAATACGAAGAATTGGTAGTACAAAAGCGAGACGGAGAATAACCAAGAAAAAAAACGAGTGGGTCCCCCAATTTCGATCCCTCGTAACAGCTCGTTGACACCCCCTTTTCTTACACAGACCGGCCGACTCGAATAAGCACCCCTTCCAACTTCCTTCTTAACGCTCTCGAGTGTTTGATCTAGAAATCACGCGTCTGGGAATCAACGAAGCCGTTAAGTTTCACCCCCTTTTCTCTTCCTCTTCCTACCCCTTTCTGTCCTTCTTTCAGTCACCTCGGTTCACTATGCGTCCCCCTTAGTCCCGTATAGAATCACGCGCCACTGCCTCGGCATATGTCCCCCGTACCCTGCGTTCCCGCATCTAGATCCTAAGATTACCTTCTTCGTCGTTGGACGTTTTTGAGCTCCGCCACCGGAAACTTTATCTTACGGGATAATACCTGCTTTGCGATCCGCTTTCGTCCAGACGATCTAGTGTCTTTTACCTCGAGGACCAGATTCACGTGAAACCTATACTCGGACAGATGGTATCAACCACGAAAAATACTAGATTTGTGTCGTGCGACTGCTCGCGTCATGTTCATCACATATTTCTATGGAGATCTTTATTAAATGATCTTGTGGTAAATCTTAAGCACGCTACGCCATAGCCATGGTTTTTAGAGAGCGAGAAAACGCAAACGTTCCCAAGCGATGAAGAAATATTTAATATTATTAATAATGTTAATTTCTGCTCGATATCTGCAATCTATGAACTTCTTTAATCCCCAGTAAAAATTCTTGCATCTCGATTTAAAATTATAGTTTGGAAAAATTGCTCTTACTGAAAAAGTGCAAGAGTCTAACGTGTATAAGGAATATTTCAGAGTATTCACGCGATAAGTTTCAAATATGTTGAAAACAAGATAGAAAACGTTCGATATTCTCCATTATGCGCTTCAATATTCATCTTATAAGTAACAAGAATTTGGAAAATTATGTTGAAAGATATTCAACATATCGCGAAATGAAATATTAATAAAAGCGAAAAGCAGTTTCTAAGTTTAAGAGTCTACTTGATATTTGTATGAAGTTAAGAGATTCACGAACGCGCGGAAGAAATAACCGTGATGCTGGCGGTATGTCCGCGAACGAAAAAGGCCGAAAAGGTCCTGTGCGGCCTCCAATTAAGATCTCTCAATTAGCGTATCTTATCTTGCAGTTTCTTATCTGTCGGCCTGGTTGGGACAGGTTCCCGCGCGTTTCTCTTGGTGGCGGCTGCAGCTAACTGGCGTCAGCGGTGCACGTTTCTCGATCAAGGGGCCAGCTCGAATCGAGAATAGCCGGTCTATTTCTCGGCCGTTGCTTCACCTGCGTGCACACGCGTGCTTTGTGGTCCACAGCAGTGCCGCCCTCGTTAAATCGAGTACGGACGTCCAGAGAATATTAAGTCAGCGATCAATGCGATCATTAGAGGAGATCCCTTCTTGATCTTTATCCCTGCTCGCTATATACCAGATACAAGACCATACTATTTCGAAAGAAAGTTTCATAGGGGAACAGTGCAATTAGGACTGAACTCAATTTTTACTCTTTGCGGACATCGATCGGTCCTGATATATTTCGAACGTCCTCTAAAATGAATATGATAGATCGATGAAAGCAGATTGGATAGATTGGTTTTATCTTATCGGGGCATTACTATTTAATTCAATTTTTAATAGTGATGAGATACTGTAAGTTGTAAATGCAGAAATTTTTATTGATTTTGGTGAATTCGTATGTTATTCGTTTTTTTTTATATTCTCGTTGATAATTTTTCAAGTATAATTTTAAAAGTATAAATGTGTCGAGGGTTCCGAAGAAGGTTTTCTGGTCGTATCATGCAAAAGATATGGATTTCGAAGTCTCTATGAATAAATATAAATGCTACATTTGACATATTTTGATTATCCGAACTATTCCTTTTTATTGAAATGCTATGCGGTCGTTTCTATTTACAAATTTTTAAAATGTCGTTTTTCCTGCTATCCTGTGACATAATGCGGGCAGTCACAATGAAACCATTAGTCGCTGAATTAGGTACGGTTTGGCTATTCACGCTTGACTACAATACAATCCTATAACTGGCAACAAGATTAGCTACCCACAAAGCAAGTAAAAAGCTTGAAAGAAAGTAAGCATAAGAACGAGAATGGCAAAAAAATCCATTTTTGCGCAATATAAGTAGATACGTACTTCACTATACACATTGTAAAGTTATTGAATTGCACACATATGTTAATAACAAATTTCCATAAAGAGTTTCGTCCGATTAAAAATAAGATTACTTCATCCCATAGTTATACGCATTTGCAAGTTATTCAAAATACATAAATCTATTACGAAATACTGAATGAAACATATGTTAAACTGAAGCTAAAAGACTTACATCACCGTACAAGAAAGGCAACGCATTTTGAATGCTTGTGTCACAGGATGTTGGAAGCAGCTTTCCCTAAAATCCATATTATAATGAAAAGTCGGCATGGCTTGACCAACGTGGTTGCTTTCACGACAATAAGAAGTTCACCTTCGTAAACATTGAAACGGGCAGCCCACAGTATTCCGACCACCGCCGCCTTCTTCTTTAATTGTTATGAATTCCGTCATGGATGAATTTATGTGCGAACATTCTGGGTGGTCACACTGCTATTGGAAAAATTTCAAGGGAATTTCGTGTAGATTTTTCGCGCGTTACCCCGCCCCACGACATCCCTTGTAGTTGCGTGTGACGGTAGCGCCAGGTGTACTTTCACTGGATTTTCACCCTCCAGATCGTTTGAACGAGCGACCTTCCAATTCTCTACGAGGCCAACGGAAACGATTGTTACCTCCGCGTGAGACTGTTTTTTAGTCCATCGATATAAATTTCCCATGTCGTTAGCTGTCCCAGATTAATGGATCGATTACATCAACTTCCTGTCTCGTTAAGTAAGTCATTATTGATACCGCGAAACGCTTCAATTGTTGCTTGTATACTTCTAACTTCGTAATAAAAGTTTTTGATTTAATAATGATTATCAAACGCGATTATTGACCGTCGAGTGTTAAAAATTTAATCGCTGATTGTACGGTGATTTGATTTCTGAGAGTTTGTGTTTTGGGGAAGGAGCATTTTCGAAGAATTCGCGAGAGATATTTTTCGTTAGGAAACGAAAACATATCGATGATCAAAGAGCTTTTTATTAACAGATTCTATCGGGAAATTATTCTTATAATAGTTTCATAGCGATAATTATATCTTATATTCTCCTTTATAAAATCATATAATCTTTTGAAACTTTGTATACTTTGTCAATCACCGAGTTAATTATTCAATTTTTATACCGTAATTACACAGTTCAGTTTAAACGCTCTCAGTTCCTCTAATTAATTCTTCTCCTTAATTGATACTGAGTTAATTGCTATAATTAACAGCAAATGAAATCAGTTCTTTTTTTTCAATCCGTTGAGCTCATAGAACGTTTATTGATTTTGCGTGTGGTCGACTAGAGAGGCTGTGAATAAATCTTAGAGAATCGTTGGAATCTTGCGTCACTGGATCGTCTTAATTGGACCAACCGTGAGTACATATACACGCACATAAATTCTGCTCTTTCGGTGATCGCCTTTATCGGGTCGTTATTCGTAACGGCTGCTACTTCGTAGCCGGAAATGTCACCGATCCTAAATGGTTGCACCACGAAACGAAAGTTCAGAGACGAAGAAAAGTACAAAAAGACCGAGAGGTAAGAATGAAGGAGCAAAAAACAAGAAGATAAATAGCGAATGAGATAGAAAAAAGGGGGGAACAGGAGAAGAAAGAGAAAAAAAGACAGGAGAAGAAAAGAAAAATCTGATAGCTTCAAACGAAACGCATCGACGAGAACATTGACTTCCAGTTAAAGGCTGATTCGTTGAATTCGATAACATTATCGTGTCTACGAGTCGCTATGTATCACGACAGTAATGGTCTGCAAGTCTGCACGTACATTTATTTGATTGAAGCAAAATTAATGGCTATTTATTAATCCTGTCAGTTTATTAAGGAATTTGTCTAATTCAATTTTCTGTTAGTAGCTGAAATTGCGGTTTATATTTGCCAATAAGCTGTTTACAGTGAATTTATTAGAAGCAATTTATTAGAAATTTTATTATATACATTTATAGCATTTTCTGACATTTATGTGCATTTTAATACGCTTATTTATGAAAATTGAAACTCTCAACTGTGGTTACAAGTTTTATTAGTTTTAATATCTGTTAGATACCAACGATACTGCATGACAAAAATAATAAATAATCCGATTGTGCGATAACACGAACATCTCTGTAATATTTTTTATTTGCAAATTACGCACAATTTTGGATGCGGATAATACAAATTTATTCAAATGTATAGCATAGAAGAACAGCTAATTTTCGGGTCGAGAAGACTACAATATAATCTAACGTCCAGATGAATAGTGATAACAATTTATTGCTGAACCTTCAAAGATTTACGATTGCTTCATGTAATGGACATACTTTCAGTTCATACGACACGATAACATACGAAGGCTTCGTTATTTCTTATATAACGACCGCATAATTCGTTGATTACTATCACAAAAAATGCTTGAGATATTTGTCATGAGGGACAATTACTGGGCACAATAATGGAAAAACCAGTAAATCACAGAGTTCTGCGTCATTAATCTGGACTATAGGTAGATATTAGTGTACCATAATTCTTAATATTCCTAAAAAATGTATAAACTATTAAATAGAAGCATCTTTTAAAGGATCAATACAAAAAGTATGCTGTATTAACATGATTGTTTCAGAATCTCCTTATTTTTTTCAAGCAAAGAATTTGTTACTAATCGAAGTACTACTGATGCAAATCACATAATAATGGTAGTTTATGATAAATGTATCTTCGTTTTTCGTTATTTAGAAATCAGAAATAAGTTGATTCTTTGAAATTGTACTTTGCTAAAATGTAATCGATGATACATATTATACTTCACTGTTATTAAACGCGTTTTACCAAATATATATATCAATACTTTTTAAAGAACATTAATATTCCGCAAATATCACAAACCTTAAATTGCCGATACTATTAATTTATTTCGGCATTGTCATTATCAAGAAAATATAAAATCACGAAAATCTGTCATAAAGTTCCTCGATACTTTGCAAATCATCCCCGGTTTTAAAATTAAAAATCACATACAATATTGGGCCATGTACACTATAAAATTATCATAAAATGATAAATAGTAAAAATAAAGCCAGATTCTAGGTAACGTATTGCACCGCGCATTCTGATGTATGTAATTCCCTTTACGCTAATTCGCCCATTCGTCTTGTCGTCGTTTTATTGTCAGTAGAACGTAAATGTAATTTCACGGAGGTAACCTCTTGGACGTGACACGAGCAATCGTTGCGAGACTCTCCATTGCTGCTCGCACAGTAGAGACAGGTAATTGTGCGCCAGTTTACGAGGACGATAAGTTAGCCCCGCACAAAAACTAATACCCGGCAAATAACAGGCATTACTTATACTTACACGGGCATACGGGCACCATGTCAGGCCCCTGGGCCAAGAAAGGCACAGCCGATATTGCATTACTGCACCATGATATATGCTTTCGTTCATTTTACACCTCTGCCTACCACGTTCCTACCGTACGCATGGTCGACTAGCGCGTGTGTACGCGGCTTAACGCGCACAGTAGGGGAGGAAAACGCAGAGATGTACAAAGGAAAAAGGTATGACGGAGAACTTTCACGATTCGAACTTCTGCATGTGAAAAATTTCAAGTTGACCAATTTGTACTCGAGAATTTCCAAGTAGTTTTGCTTCGACGAATATATATATTTAGCAATCAGGATATGTATTTCCTTATTTAGTTGACTGTACATTAATAATTCGGAATGTTAAATAATTGAAATGCACATGGAAATATTAAATCAGGACGATATAGTGAAGAATAAAAGAAAGAATACGTAAATAGATATTAGTATTTTAAGTAACGATAAGTTTGTGATAACTAGACTGCGGATTTTTATGCATTTGTAAGAAATTCAAAGTTGCAAAATGCATAGAATACACAAACATAGGTTACAATAATTTTCTTCAAATATATTGGAATTATTAAAATAGTAAGACTTCGACTTTCGAATGGATATATGGCACAAGCGGAATCGTAACAGATCAAAGAATCTAGTGAGTGCCAGGAAACCTCCTACTAGTCTCATTCGACTTCTCCCATATTTTTGCAAGTCACTTTGAACAAAGGTAGAAACGTTATTCGAAGACATTCTTTACCGGAATAATAATCACACAATCTTGTGATCCTTATCTTATAGACGTCGGTTTTCTTTGTTCTTCTCTTTCTAAAAAGTATCCGCGCAACGCTCTTCGAAAATTACCATTTTATTGTTATTGTCAGGAGGTCAAAATAAAAAACTGTGATGGAAAAGGTTCCTTAAGTACGATTACAGTCATAATGTAATAATGTAAAAACTTATACACAAATAACGAAAGTAATATTTGTATATGTGATTGTCTATGAATACGCCTACAGCGTGTTTGAAAAATGACCTGATTTTTACATACATTCTTTTCTATTTACTCAAATTGCTCGAAAATACAGCTGCACGTTCTCTTTATCTCTTATTGTATAGAATATAAAGTTTTTGCTATCTCTATTTTACTACATCATTTATGAAACAACTTAATAATACCAATAACGTTCGTAGCTAATTTCAGTTTCAATTTTTCCGAAATAGTTAAATATTCAAGAATACCATATCTGAATTGTGGATCAACCGGATCTTTCATCAAGCGACATGTACACGAAGTAGGGCGTAAAATCACGAACTAACCGTAACTCAATCATACGTTGAACCCGTAAAACGAGCGTAAATCTATGGACGTTACTACCAAGGTGCTTCATGCCGGGAATTCTTTTTAATTATTCACCCCCCCATATATTTTTTACGTGGATCACGATGCATCGGCATGCTACACGCACGCAAATCCCTCTCGCGACCAGATCAATTGAGAATGCTATTATAAATATTCATCACCCTCGTTATATTTACCCTTCCGTCATTTTGCAGCAATACATAATACCAGTAACGCATAGCGTATGGTTTCCCTTTGTTACGTTCCACAGAAACCTTGTTTGAGAGCTCTGTAACGCCCTCGAAAACACACACCGAAGGTAAGTACTTCAGCCAGAGAGTCGTATGGAATTTAATTCAATCCCCTTGCATTCAGCTCATGTAGCTGTATAATTTTTCTACATACTGAATGCGCAAGGTATTTGTATACTTATCTGTCTTTTTGTTATTAACGCATGTTATTCGCGCTATTATTTTTACTACTTATTATTACTTTCAAGTTTCTATAGGAAATAAATATTAATAATATTAATTACTAATAACATTTAACTGAAACGATCGTGAATGTTTCAGTAGTATAAAATCACGTGTATCGCGTGTAGTAATACTTGTTTAACTTAGGTAGTCTTTTACGGTCTCCCACAGGTAAATGATTAATGACGTGAAATCGGGCGTTCTTGCAGGCCAAAGTATTGGTTTCTTTGTATTTAGCATTTTTTGTTGCAATTTTTTAATAAAGTTTTTTACGACCCATATTTACACGCCTTTTCAAAACTATTTATAGCCACAGCACGTACTAACGAAGTTTAATCTGAAAAATCTGGGACGCGCCTATGTGGAATATTCTACGGACTATTCTCGACATTAATCACGAAAAAGCTTTTACTCTTTTCATGAATCACGTCTACTTAACATCAATGATTTTAGAGATCGTAACATACTGCGTCTTAATTATTTTGAAAATAATATAAAGGTAAGTACCTAATAAATATTCAATATGTAAATTATACATAAACGTTAAACCGTCCTTGCAATGAATTCTCACATAAATGCAGAGTAACTTAATACGATCCGATGGAAGAATATTTTTATATCAAAACTCATTGTATAAAATACGTAAACCATATCCTAAATATATATCTACTGCAATATTATAAATAAGATATAATTTTCTATCGATCATTAAATAATTACACGACAATCTTCCACGTGTCATACAATATCGAACTTCATAAAACTGTAATAATTCCTAAAACCATCGATCAATACGTATTCTAGCTTATGAAAGCAAATCAGTGTTTGGTAAAGAAATACCCCATAGAACATCGAGGTAAACCGAATGAATGCGTGGAATGCCGGTAGTCGTATCACAGAAGCAAATGTTGCCGTAAGAGACCTCCGCGATCGTGGAAGCCGGGGAACCTCGAAGATTTATAGGAAAGGGAGAAATATCGATTAAGATCGATCGATCAAGTGATTAAGACGTAAACTCGTTAGGCGGTGTAGATAAACGAAGAACTTGTCGTTTTTTCGAGTTTGCCACGTTCCAAGCCCATGGCCACCGTGATGCATTCGTTTTTGTTCGCCAATATCTGTTAAGAAGAGGATTGCCAACGCATAATTTATTGGCATTCCGCGCGAGCGCTATGTTTATTGGCGGTTTTAATGCATTTCGCGGGCAACGCACAGTTCTACTGCTTATCTCTGGCCTACCTTTTAAACGTATACTTCTTCGATGAATAATTCAAACACCCTCCTCGTGAACACCAATTTCATTCTCAGATGTTCCTTCTTACATCTTCCACGTTATACTTTTCTATTATTATATACATTTTTACACGCGCTTTCTCTTCTATCTCTGTCTTTTTCAATAATTGTCTCCTTTCTCATCTCAGGATTAAATTACATGCTTCTGGTATTATTATTTTCATGTATCAGAATAATTTCGGTTTATATCTATTTGTTGTCATTAATGTATGTGAAAAAGCGAAATATAAAATGCGTACAGTATATTACTTTCATTCATTATGCGTTATGCAATGTTATAATGTGATAATGTGTCAACGTCTGACAAAACCAAGCGTCTGAACGAAACCTATATAGATCTCCAAATACGATTAATCATATTTGCCCGTTGGTCTTTCCGTGCTTAACTGGTGTACCTTAAATTAAGCAATTACATATTGTGGCATTATTAAATTTAACGACCGCTGTAAATCAAGCGTTCAAGGACGAGGGGTAATAAATCTATCTAAAATATATTTTGATGACGTACTCGTTAAATCCTGCGCGTCTTCCAATTGCATTACCTTAAAGAACCATCCAATTACGCGGAGCGTAAGATAGCAGTACAAATCATCGCGCGATTGACGTAAAAGCCAGTGTGATATTAGGAGTAGGCACGGTGTCGCTAGTATTATCCACCATGTTCATTCTTTTCTTATTTATGGAAGAATGGTGTTTCGTTACGGATTGCATAACGACGTGTGGTACAGTGCTCGTTAATGCTCAGCACGTCGTCCTATTCGGTACCGATTTTATAAATAATCGCAGCCACGTGGGCCGTTGGACCAGGACCAGTCACACCTAGGAGAATAAATAACAATGGTGTCCCATTGAATTCGATCCCCTCCCTGGTTACTCCGGCCCAGCTTGTCCGTTTTCTGCTCGTGGGTGTGAGGTCTTCGAAGGTGCACCATTGGCAGCGAATTCTTTCGCCAAGAAGCATCGTTCGTTTCACCGGTGTTCTCTCTGTTCCCCTTTCTGGTCGAGACCCGCGTGATTTCCAGTGAAAACTGCCCGTCTTTCCCTCGTTAAGTTAATTTGCTTCTGGCTACGGGCCAACTGGACAAGAATCTTCTTCCAGAAACTTCTCCGCGAGCTTCTTGAATTTCCTTAAATTAAGAACTCGTCTTCCAATAAAGGAATTCAATTTTGCGCTCTCGATCTTCCATTCCTCTTCACGTGCGAAGGAGTAGTCTTCTATTTATGGCAATGCATCCAAGTTCTAGCCAGTTCTATTACTGTAAACTGTAACACTTTTTTGCATATAATGGTCATGTCTATTATAGAGATTCGTAGAAATTGATAAGTAAAATTTAGTTCACGCGATAGCCTTCTTCGAAGTACTATTGATTTTATACATTTTTTCCAGGAATTAAAGTACTTTGAAATCTATCTTTCTCTGATGAAATAAATTTATTCTATTCTCATGCATTTACTCATTTAAATTTTGTATGATACGTATCTGTTGATTCTATAAGGAAATAATATGTACTGTTTTCGGTCAGAAATTTCCCATTAATTTATATATCGTAATAAAATTTATTAAGGAAAATTGATTAAATTACATATATATATATGCATTCAGGAGGAAAGCAGAATATACAAAATATCCGAAATAAATGTTTTCAAGGTAAAACAAATCTATATTTAGCTTTCCTTCCTTTAGTTATGTTTGTAAAAATACGAATTTTATCATTCTTGATAAACGTCATCAATTTTCTTACATTTCCATTCGTATAATATTTATTGCATGGTATATTACCGTATTGCTTCATGGAAATATCGTAATATGAAATACACATTTATATGTATAAGTCATTCTTATGACTTTATAGTCCACAATTTATCATTTATCGTATTTATTAAAATATTCATACAACCAATCACCATGGTACCATTCACCATTCAGTATCATCAGATGTAATACACTTATCGGAAACGAATTACAGAGTTAATAAATAATATCGTATCTTCGATAGAGCATACGTAAAGAAATAGAAAGCAAAATCTATGGACCGAATATGACATGGTAGAGAGGAGGCGGCTACTCTTTTATTATAGCACGTATGTAGAATATGCGGGAGCGTATCAGCGAATAGCAAGTACAGAGAATTCTATTACCGTTTAGAACGTGGCAGATGGAAGCTCGCCAGTCCGGAATTCGCGATAACAGGGAAGATACAAAAAGAGCGTTCTGTCTCTAAGTTGTATAGGTGAGGAGATAGGTGCGAATATAGGTACATATATATACACCTGTATTCACCTGCGGAGGGAGTCTGCCAGACTGGCGCTTGATAAGCGGTTGTCGAGCGATAAGAGAGAGCGATACACGAGGGTAACGTACTCTGTTTGCGTATGCGCCACAGCCCATTTCATACAGAGAATTTTCGTTGCGAATATAATGTGTAATGATATCGTATTCGCCGGATATACCGCCGATAAGCAGAAAGGGGATTTCCATGATGCGCGTGATATCTGTCGCAAGGTGGGCCGTTATCGTCTTTTATATTTTCTGCTTTTATCTCGGAATATTGAGTAATTTAACAATCTGACAAAGATTCGTTTCTGCTCCATGCCAATTGTTGAAATCTTGCAAAATTTATAGAAATATAGAGGTAAGGGAAACTTACTCCTGGATATTGAAATAACGAAGATTTTTATTGAAAAGTAAGAGTTAACAATAGTTAAATATACTTCCATGTACTGAGTTACTGAGTTGTATACCTAAGTAATATAATAATATTTCAATTCTAGAAATAATATTCTAATTAATTTTTTTCACAAATTTTTATGCTTATGGATGTACTGCGATATAGTATAGTATTTATTAGCTTTCTCTCTATCCGTCTAATTTTTGAAATATTACAAAATCTGCGTTGATGCAATGCAAATTTTCTTAATACTGACGTAAAATTCGATTAAAAAGTGATTCGTTACTAAGAAGGAAGATACGCTAGTTAAATGCAAAATCTAAAAAGTTAACGAAACTAAAAAGTTAACTCTTTTCTACGATGTACCAGTCGCTTAAAATGGTTCTGCGCCGATAAAAAATAAGAGAAAGTAAGGAAAAGGCAATCAAAAAGAGGAGAAATGAGGCCGAGGAGAGGATGGAACCTAAAGTGGTCACGGCGAAATACTCTCGGTGGAGTCCAGTGGTATAGTGGTTGGTTAGTAAGCGTGGGTGTAGATGTAGCGAGATTACGCCTGGATTCTCTGAGTCGCGTGGCCTTCTCCCTTCTCCTCTCTGTTAATCTGACAACCATCTCTCTCCTTCTCTGCCGTAACCCTTTTCATTTCTCGGTGCACATTCCGTCTCCCTCAATTTCTCTTCCTCCTATCCGTTTCTCTGTCTTTTTATACCGTATTCGTTTTTTTTCGGTCTTACAGTCTCTCCGACCCTATCTTCCCTTCTTCCACCTTTGTCCCTTTCCCTTTCTTTTTCTTACACCGTTTCATACCTACTACCGCGGCTCGCGTACCTTCTCGCGACGTTGCCCACCATCTCGCGAGCATAAAATACAGTCAGGAATTTTAATAAGCCCGCCATTGTGCCGTGCGGTCCCGGTTCCCACAGATTATTTCGACCCGGCTTAAGACCACTCGCGTTTCGGGTGTAAACGGAACTTTACGGTGCAACGCAACCACCCGCGGTTTTACGCGCTCTCAGGAGTTAGTTAGATTGTCGCAGAATTTTACGACGAGTCAAAAATTTCTGGTTGTAGGTTTTCCCTGTGATTACATCAACCGTTTAAATATTAAGGAAATTAATCCGTAAGTGACGGTTAGTTTGTAAACCGTCGCTTAGTGATATCAGTAGAATGAAACAAGCATGTTGCCTAGTAATATATCTCATTTGGGAAATGCGGATGAATTCTTCCTTGGAATTAGATGGAATTAGAAGTAAAATTATGCCTAAGTTTCCTAAATTATTCCTTTACATTCTAATCTTCGTTTTTTAATCTAAAAAATATAACTCTTCAACATTACTATCGAGATACGTAGAAAGAAAAATATAGAAATGATAGTTTTGTAAGATTATAATATAGACCAAGGTTTTAAACAAATCTTACAAATGTGCAGTTTGTAAATCATACAATATCGTGATTGATACGTGTTTTCGAGTATTTTTTATATATACTACGTAATACTATATGCTCTAACGAAATGCGTAACTAAAATGTAAAATTTCACACGCGTGTAGCATATAAAAATTAATTCTATGTTCAAATTTCTATCAAACGGAAGAATCGCATCTTGTGACACAATCGGAGACTTCATTTAAACCCGGGACTTTTGTGAATATTTTTAAAAAGACAATTTTATAAAACTGATTCATAATTTCACGTCGCTTCGATAGAATAATCAAACAAATGAAATGGACGAAATGAGAAAGGCAATCTCTGAAATGGTTATTTCCTTTAGGTTTATTTTAATTTGCCGAATGCTTTTATCGTATTACCGTTTTATCATGGCGACGAGCGCAAAAAAGGGACGCGAAACTGAACGCGGCGCGTCTGTAGCCGATTCTCCTCTCTCGTTAACAGGCCCACGTTAATGTCAAGTTGGATAGGAAGGAGAAGGCAGTTATGCCATTCCGGAAATGCTGGAATGCCGTTGTGGCGCCAGAACCGTATATCGGCACACGACGAACCGCAAATCAATTTGCACGTCCCCTTCAACCACACCACGCCTCGTCACGTCGTTTCCTCGCAAGATTGAAATCGACGACTACGAAACGGAACCGCGCCGGCTAGTGCTGTCATCGTGATCGCACTTGCACGATGAATAGACCTATACCGGAAGACGTATGTGGAACAATCTATGTCACATGGAATTGTAATATATAAAGAAAGACAAATTTTAACCTTTGCCGAAACAAGTATTGACGATTAATTTCAGAAAACTTCAAATACGTAGAAAATTAATATGCTGCTGTGATAAGCTGCTGTCATCATATAAATAAATTACTTTGTGTTAACATATGTTGACAAATATATCTCACATATTATTAAAGTATATATTCAACATATAAAGGAAAATAACTTCGCGTGCTGAGTATTTTTGTGTAATTTATGACAAATGCTATTTATAACAATTTTTCTATTTATAACTGTTTTAAGTATATCTTCCTATAATTTCATCTGCATGGAACACAGTATACAGTACATTAGGTGTTACTAATGAAATTAAATATACCGTTATCGCGTACAATTGAAATAACTAAACTAAAGTCAAAATGGTAATTCATAAAGTTGCAGAGATATTTTATAGATCGGTATTGTTTCGTTTTATCCGATACAGCGTTGAATCACGCTGAGCCGTGACAGCGTTACAAATAATTAATGAAACCGATAAAATTACGCGCATTATTGTCGTCATCCGGGAAGCGATGCATCTGTGGTCCGCATGCTGGATGACAAACCCATTCGACGACAAGTGATAATTGCTTTTTTCATCGGGCATGATTTAAGGAAACGACAGTGAGACCGTGGGTGGTGATTCAGAGGGATGCAGCTGGTCCTGGGGCTTCTGGAATTTCGGACGGAGTTCGTTCGCGTCCATCGATCTCGCCGTTTCGCCTCTTGAATCATCCGAGACAGTAGCTATCGGCAGGAGTCAGGGTCCAACATGAAACAGAAGCACCGTTTCTTCGAATGGGGTTGAGAGAAAAAGAAAGAGCGAGGGCGGATACAAAGTCTGTAAAGAGCAAAATGGAAGGCTCAAATGATTAACCTGCGGCGCCGTAAGAGATCGTAAAGCCCGAGGGCTCGTGATGGGCCTATTCGCCATCAGCCAGGTTTCTCTTCGTCCAACAATCGCCATCAACCAGAACTTTCTTCGTTCAACAGCCTTTGTTCCGATTCTATCTTGGTAGATGTTTCGGTTGGGAGCCGCTGTAACCAACTGTATCATATTAGTGGCAGTAATTACAAATCATTGGAGAAACTGGAACTGGCCAACCAGCCTTCTCGTCTCATCACACCGGCTTCGTAAAGCTGATTTCTACTCGTACTTTTGCTTCTCTTCGCATCTCTTCGCTGGAGCTTGCGAATATTTTGTCATCTTATGTATTAATTTCGACGATTGACGATTACCAGTGTTGTGCTACCAGTTTGTAGCTTTTCATGTTACTTGAAAATTATTTAGATTCGTATTAATTTTGAAGTTTCTTCTTATTATTAAGCCTTGTAAAAGAAAACAATTTTACCATAAATACAGATACTTAATCTTTCTATCTTGAATTTACTTAGAACGAAGACAATTTTTACAGAGTTTCCATAAAATTACTCTTTTTTTCCTCTCTCTTTTTCTTTTCTCAGTGATCCCTCTCTTTTTAGATTCCAATTACATCGAGCACTGACGATTACCAACAGCGTGCGATTCGAAATTAAACAGTGCTATTAATTTTCAGATCTTGCTTCTGTATACTTCAATTCCTGTTAAATTTTTTAGTCGAACAGTGTGTACGTATTTTGAATTATTTCGCAAAAATATCTTTTTGCTTTAGATTAATATCATTCGTTTGCTTATTATATATGCATATACCGTATACTTACAAGTATTAGTATACACATTTCCATTCCTATTTGTATAAATCCTTTCATTACGTTTATTCACATCTTGTTTCATAACACGTTCCTGCTCTTAATTGATATTTTATCGCTGATCTTAAAAGTAGACTATATTTACATTATGATCGAGAATGTAGATTTATGTCTTTTTGAAATCCACTTAGCAAGAGACACTAAGTCACACTTCTTCGATATTGATACAAAGTGAAGAAACATTGTTGATTGCGTTAATTATGCTTTTCCTTCCTGTATTGTAAGGAACAGATTCTTTCATTTCCAGCGACTAAGAACGATTAAGATTATTCGTATCGCGTTACGTTATAAAATGAAAAATTAGTAATAAATTGGAATCAACGTAAAATTCTACATTCTTTCAAGAAGTAACTTACCATCGTTCCGGATTTCTCACGCGATTAAGGACGTAATATATAAGCAGTGCTAATTATCTAATAATCTGAATTCCATCACGAAATATACACTATATTTATTCGAGCTTTTAAGGAACACATATTTATATTTAATCAGTGTCTATGTTATGGATTTAAGAACTAGTACGCAGCTTACTTCCTAAAACGAATATGAATAATAAAACCATAATCTTATCGTAAACACTGCGCGTAAGAAAAACGAGTTATCTGTCCCGCGTCTACCCAATACCAACCGAACCATCGGATAGATTTGACTTTCTAATTTCGATGGGCAACTATCTTTATGCGTTGAATTGCTTGTTTTCTCCGTTAAAGGAATAAGCAGATACAAGTGAATGTATTTGCAAATAGATTTAGAAACAAGTATGGACTTGGAGAAAAATCGTTAAACATCGAATTCTTTGACAATTTCCTATACAACAAAGTATAAATATTGCTTCCTGTTTACATGTAAACGATCAATTTAATCAATCGTACTTTTGAACACACAAAAGACGTGAAAATAAATAAGGATTCATTGCATTTCTGATATACCTATTGATTACGTTACGATCAGAATGTTTACTTTTTCGTACAATTTTTATTCAATAGGAACATGGATATCCCATGTGTTTTATGTTTTTAATGCCTCTTGTTTATCATTAATATCATCCTAAATCTAGTTTCTGTTTCCAAAGAATGTTGAAGTTTAGCATCTGCAATATATCCTTCGTACCTTTTATGGAGTTCTGTCGACGTCGAAACATTGAATGTTTTCCCAATGTTTTGGAGCGATGTTTCATTCGAGGCTGCTTGTACAATACATGCTGGAAGTTTACTATTCCTCCGACACGAAATTCCATACAGATTTGGTGAGGCATACTTTGTCTCAAGTCATAAATAATGTCTGATGTACGTGAAATCCTACCTTAGAAGGGCACACCGTAATTTATATTTTGTATTCGTATGTATTAATTTGTGAACAATGCTATCGTCTGCTTGATTGTATTTGAAACTTTCTCCAAAGTCAAAGTAAACGTTGAGTGTATCGTCACATATTATATATTATTTTTGGGGGGAAGAATTATAGGCAATAATTAGAATAACAAGACATACAACATTACTGAATTATCAATTAAACTGAAATATTTTTGTAAGATTTGTATACCGCGTGAGAATGGTTATTGGAGCGAGCTCGACAATCTACAATACGAAATTATTATTACGATAAATTCGGTACCTCGAAGCAAATTAAGCTCTTGTAAGTGAAATGTTTATGTATAAAATTTGCTCGTGAATAAGAGGACTTTCTTTTTTTGGGACTGCTTCAGTTCAGTGAGAAAGCTAAAAACGAAGCAGGATTTATTCGATACACCCTGTGGAATCAATTGTATCATCCAATTATTTTGCTTGTTCGCTGCTACCCACGTGGGTCGCGTTTTTCTCCGCGGAAGCACAAATCGCAGAACGTATTACATTCATTTGGCGATTCAACGGATAAAAATATCTTTCAATATTTCGATATTCCTCGATGATAGAATACAAGAATTGTTAAATCTTAGAACCGATCATATCAACAAATCGAATATCAACCATATAATGAAACTATTTAGCCGTTGGAAAAGTGTATCCGATATTTGTGAATTATCTTGATGGAATATCATCTGACGTTTAAATGAAACTAAGTATACTTGAAAGATTTCACATGCATCGATCTAACACATTTGAAGTAATCGTGTATTTAAAGAGGATAATTATTCGCCTTACGGTTGAGATAGAATCGACCGTGGATATTTCCGAACACCAAAAAGTAAGCAAAACTGACACCTTTCTCGTTCCGTGGTCAACGTAACCTCGTGATTGAGAGTTCTACCGAATTTGGTAAGGACGAGGACCGACCACCACGTAGAAGATCCGAAATGGCCAGTCGCGGCACAGGGCCGTTATCGAGACCCGCTTCTCGAAGAAGCGTCTAACAGAGAAACCCGCGAGAAAAGAAAACAAGACGTATCTCACGATCCGTAAGAACTAAGGCAGAACGATATACCGGGTGTCGTATACCATTAAATAACGGAATAAGATAAAACGCACAACCGACAGAGGCTATATACGTGCATATATACTGTCGGCAATAAATATTAGCATATCTCGATAGATATATCTGTACTAAATATCGATATATTTAGCGTAAATTGAATGGCTTTCCCTGTTTTTATTTTCCAATTATTTTATTACAAATCTGTTATTTAATCGTGTTACATGTCATGCACGTTTTTTAAACGTAAAATGCTAAACAAAGTGAAATCTGTTACAATTTTTCAGTATGCGTAACCAGTAGGTGCCAGTAGGTGTCCTAATACTTCTGGCCAGCAATGTACGACGAAGATACAGCGTATCCGCGTGGGAAGATAGCGTCGCAGGTAGGACGGTCGAATTGGTACGTATCGATAGGCCAAGATTCAAGACAAGATCGTGGCGTCGATACGGCCGGATGTACCATACGGAGGGCCCATTAATACGACGTGGTACCGTCTCATAAATACGGTGGCCGATACGAAAAATCACCAACGGCTAACGGCAGAGATGCGAGCCGGTAAATCAATCCCCTTTTCAGCCTCCGGTCACGCTCCCCGATACAAATAGACCGCATTTGTCAGGCTTCACAGAGAAAGAAACGCTCCATCTTTGTTGCCACCGCGGAAAACCGATCGTGCGAGCTACGAAGCTTTCGGTTCCGACGTGACGTTCAATCACTTGCTCCGGCCGTTCTTACGTTCCACCGCTGGATCATATCGCGGGACAATAAAAGCTCCGTTGCCTTTGGTATTTCCTGATTTTTTCTCGATGGAATTTTTCTCGCGGAAAGCTTGAATCGCGATGTTCTGGAAGTATATACCCGTGAGCGTATTAGTTATTCGTAACTAGAGGACGATACATTAAATAAGTTTATGCAGAGTGTGGCAAGAACTTTGAATATCTTGAACATCTTCGTTATTTTTAGAAATCGGACGATTGCAATGTTGGATCGATGCAAATGAGTACCGCGTCGAGCACCTCTTATCATGTAAGACTTGAGCAGCTTCTGGAAAGCAAAAGATGTTTAAGCATAGGCTATTCTACCAGGAATGAATGAAGTTGAAAATAGAAATGAATCTACTAAGAATTCTACAGTATGCTATCTTTAAGAAGTAGAAGTGACTTTGAGATCTTCGAAAATCTTCCACCTGCAAAATGTTACGTAATGTGATGATAACATTTTTGATCTCTAAAGTTATTGAGATACCTCATGATACGTATGTACAAGTTTCTGTAAAAGTAAATATGTGCGTATATGTATAACATATACATTACAAAATAGAGAGTATACAGGAAATAATAATAATATAATAATGTATAAATTTGTACGTGTTCAGAATAAATCTCTAAATTCAACTTATCCACAGATGGAAATTTATGCGAGCAAGTTTTATGCTACATACACAATCACTTTCTACACTGTTGTAGAATCACCCTGACACTCCCTGTATGTATACTGTATACGTGTGTATATCGTATTCAAATGAACGTCTTGGAACACGCTTTATAGTGCCGCGATTTATCGTGGAGACGCGACCCGGCACACAATCCGTTGTTTGCTCTACTAATTACAACGAAAAGCCATGTCTCGAAACGAAGCTAATTCAAGGTTAATTTACCGTTGTATTTGAACGTATTATTAGATACATATGTGCTGTGTCCAACGATCACGAGCGTAGAGCCTATAGCAAGCGCGAAACATTGCTCAACCACTTGAACTTAGAACTCTAAATCTTACTCTGCCATGGTAAGTACATATTGCACATTAGTACTTACGTACATATGTACGTCGAAGGAGATCACGCGAGCAAGACTATGTGTCGTTCAACTCGTAATTACGATTTGTTTTTACGATGACAACTATGTGTGTTTATGCAAAGCTTCTAATCCATGGGGATTCAAAACGACAATATCTTTACAGATAAGCATAATATACGAGAGTATACGTTCTTCCATGTTAAAATACATTGGCATCGTTCCAACTCGTGTTAAAGACTATATAATCTGTTGGCTATCTGCAAACAAATTGGCCACTATGTATAACACGTAGTCGACGATTAATGGATTAAAGAAACTGTCGAAACTATCTTTCTTTTTCTTTTATTATCTTGGTATTAATGTTGTATATTACGTATTGTATGGTGCTGTAACAAGTGTATTGAAGTGTCTTTAAAGAGCGGTTGAGAAACTTTCCGAAGAATTTTCTTTTATCCTTCAAATTAGACGTTTCTTTTGTTGCTTTGTTGCGTTTCTTGATTGCTAAAAACGCCTACGCGCGAAGGGATACAAGTAAAGGCAGTTGTCTTTCCTTTTTCGGACACTGAATGGTTAGTTTCTATTGTGTATTATAGTATCGTCTATGCGAGTTTTGTCACTAATAGATTAAATTGCATTTTTACAACCAGTGAGTATAATGGCCGTTGTATGCAATTTTAAAAATCTATTCAATCGTAATTCTCTTAGCTATTGTGATGCTGAGGATATAACGCCTTCATTAATTAGGTATAGCGTAGCCTGTTCCGATTTCGAGCACAGAATCATCAATCTAGAGGTTCTAATGTCAATCGCTAACATTCGTTTGAATTTTTTTGAAATTCATATTTTTACATAGATATTTAATTCTCGGAAGAATTCATACTTTTTTTTTTACAAGAAACAGCAGAAAAGTGTTACGATTATTATGTATTCAATATAATCGTTCAAATACGACTCGAGAGATACATTTCAGAAATATCGGACAGGATATTTTGATAAGAATAAAGTCTGATGTGTGTCCGAACTTTTATCGCGAAAGAATTTAATCGCAAAAGTGTGACAATTTGAACACGTCTGATTTGATGTATCGAAGGATCATAATGATCAAAATCGTAACAGATTCGATTATCAGCGATTTTCTAATCGCGAAGATTACTTACGTTCTATATGTTACGATTCCGAACGCCTCAACTTATAAAGATTTTATCTGTTTCAAATCATTTTTCTTTTTTTTTTTTTCATTTTCCGTTCAAACTGCATGCAAAAGTTCAACTGGTAATTTCAATTTGTAAAATATATATTTGCAAAGATGCAATTTGCAAGACATCTTTGAATGAAGTTTTTTCTCTCTTTGACACTGCATTTAAACGTAAACTTTTTCCCCAATCTTTTAAAATTTCCTATATATTCTAAACAATTTCTCGATACAAAGAAGCAGGATATTTTGTTGCATGTTGACAGTAATAATGACGACTCTCAGCCAGAGAGTGGCTGTAAGTCACGTGTAAAAATCTATTGCAAATAAACGAACAAACGTAAAAGAACTGACGTAATAGGTGGAATACATTACTCTTCTTTGAGTAAATTTGTACGAAGAATGTTACGTAGACAGTGACAACAACTGTTATCCTATGATTTCGATAATTATCCCACTAACGATGTGATTATCTTTCATTATCTCAATTTATTAGTCCAATAATATCAACTAATTTTGTAACGCAACCATGGAAGCATTTGTTTATACAATTAACAATTGCGTTTCTTTATGTAACGGTCGAACGGAAATAAAATAAGAATTTCCAACAGATTGGGTAATTATAGCGTTGTTTCTTTGAGTTGCTGCTAATAAACAAAACTAATACTTAAACTATCGTTTGTATCATCGGTAATCGAATAAACATTTCTCGTGTAACAGTAATTGTAACGTTATATAACGTTAACTTGTTGGAAAATATCAAGATATCTAGCATATTTTTATTTAAGCCACTCGCAGCCATTTAAAAACACACTCAAAGATATAAATATTATCATTTTAAGGATAATATTTATTTAGGAAATCAAATCAAAACACCGCTCATGTGTTTAACTTTCACCCGTTTGGCAACTTGTTTAAAATTCTTCAATCTCCCGTATTTATTAAACACAACTTTCTCAGCAATTTTGGTATACGTAAGTGGTAAATAAAAACGAAGGTATAATTCACTTATAAATACCACTTATCCGCCTTTTAAATCCATAAACGTGATAACTGCTGAAAGTCCACAACGTTCGAACGATAAATGATGTAAGTGGTAAAATGAACAGAAATGTTTTGCTTTCGTTTCTATCAGAAATCTATGCTTTCGACACTTACGTTATTTGTCGTTCCAACTCTTCGATTAATGCATTTTCTACTTCAATTCGCATCTTTTTATTCCGAACCAATTTCCTGAAAACCTTATCTCCCTTAATTGCATTAGACTCGTGGCAAGACCAACGGCAAGAACTCTAATTGCGTGAACTGTTGTACGAACTAACACGTCCCTCAACGAGCTCAGGCAAACGGAGTTCCAGTGTATGGTAAATTCCAGGGAGGCAGGGTAATTTCGAGAAAAAGTTGGCCTCGAGGAATAATTGATTTCTGATCCATGGTGGAAAGAAAGAGGTCGCGTAACCGGCTGCACGTAATTATAGCCCAACATAGCATCTAGTTTCTCGAAAGAAGGCGTCCCGCCTAGGAGGAAGTTGTGTTTCGCGCTGCCGGACGCGACGCGACGCGACGAGAGGAAAGGAACGAAACTCGCGGTAAAACGATGTGTGAGGTCTCTTCCACATCCACGTGTGCCTACCGAAACCGGCGCTTTGTTTCGGATTAAGGAACCGCCCAAATCCGTATTGCGTTACGCGGTCGGGGCACGTATAATCACTCTGAAACGTAAAACCAAATTAACGCGGATTCTCACCATTCACTTGCCTGTCACACGGCTATCGTCGTTGGATTTCTTTATCCAATCGTCTCTTTATCACCCGACTTACGTTCCTCCCTTCGTTATTTCATCATTTCTCTTGCGTACACTCGCTTGTAAGTATAGCGATTATACAAAATATTGGTATGCCATTGTATTTATTACGGCTAGGATTTTCATGCATTTATGTATTTAGGAATTTAAATTTCAATCTAAATTGACAATATATGTAGGATGTATATTGTTGAAGGTCACCGCTTTTAAGAAAACTCTACATCTGATCTTTTTAGCTTTCTAAAGCATTGAAGCCATCGACAGTGCATAGACGAAAGACCGCGACGAAGGCAGACCATAAACAGTCGAAAGGCGACGTTGGCTTCAGGGTTTTTCAGTTATAGAGTAACACTGCTAGCGTGCGGATCTGGGCCAGCTCATATTATTATTTCAATTTTTTGTACTTTTCACTTCCGTATTTCAAATATATTTTTCTACCTTATAATTTATCCACGCGTCTCTCTCATTATACATCTAATAACCTCAACATATATAATATGTAGAAATATATATAAAATAGTCAAAGTAGGATATTCGTCATGATTTTTAGTAGATGAGACAAATCTCCATTTAGATTCTATTTCGTTACGCGTATCAATAAAAATGTAAATTCGCACAAAAGTCTGCGGTCGACTTTCAACACTTACATACTAATCGATTAATTAGATCGAAGTTTATTAAATTTTGTTTCGCTTGGTTATTAGTACTCTCGTGTGAAATTTCATACTATGAAAATGAAATACAGCATATGATGGAAGATGCCTCGTTGAAAGATAATGGCGTGTACCAATACCGTTTGTACACGCTACGTTGTATATCCTTCATTGATGAAATTTGCTCTCACAATATTACTGAGTCGTTTCATCGTACAAGTTGCATCTCTAACATATCGGAAGCTTGACAGGAAATTAATGAAAATCATTGTGAGTTTAATCATGCTTTCTTATCTACAGACTATATGTTCTATCTAATATTTATTGATTGATTAGCGATTTAGAACCTAGACAGAATTTACAATGATACATCGACGGTTTCGTAGTAACAAGAATAAATAGGAATATGAATATAATTATGTCCATATCTCAGTAAAAGTTCAGAACTTGTTATTTATTATATAAATACTTGTCAAAAATATGCAATTACATAATTGGGCTATAAACGTATTTCTAATCGCTGCAAAAATAAGATATTCCAGACATATCGTTTGATGATTTTATCAAGCACGCTATATCTTCAAATCTCAATGGATTACTTAGCTTTCTATCATTTTTTATTATGCCTCCTTGTTACATGTATACTGTATAGTTTGTTACAGGATACCGTACCGACAGAATAGTCTAAATATTCATCCAATAAATGTTACTTTTTCGAAATTTACAATTTATACTATTATTTATTATTAGGTACTGTCGACCGTTAGGTAGGTTTCACGTTTATTCAGTATGGATTTATTTCTGCTTAATGTGTTCGAAGTATATCCATCAATTAATTACGTTAATTGAACAATTTATATTACAGTTAAACGTGAAATCCATTTCAACACCTAAGAAACAAACACTTGAGAATATTTCGATTTGTCGATGATAAGAACGTAAAAAGTTTTCTTAATTGAGGTAGATAAAATCAATGCGATATTGAGCAAAACATTTGATTGAAATTTAATTGCAACGAGGAACCGTTTGGATACAATTCTGTGTAAATGTTCCGTGTTTATGTAAGTTTTGTAATGTTGCAGCAAAGATGTAGTTGTCAGAGAAATCATGTTAATATAGCGCGATAAGCGATCAATTATAAAACTATGTGAATATAAAATATAAACTATATACGTACATATTGTTGAAAAATTCACTGATACATGAACCAATAGTATTATGTAATTATTAGGCGTAGAAACTATCCTTTACTTCAAATGTAACTAATTTATTGCCTTTTAGTATGTTTATAGCATCAAGATATAATTTTGATAATAAATGAATCATCTCAATAACGTTCCTGCAGCAATGGAATTCTAACAACATCACATTGACCTACATAATTAATTGGTGGGAATGCTGAGACACATGAGATGATATTGTAGTAAAATAAATAATATATATCGTAATAAAGATAGTGTCAATAATTATTAAACGTAATGTCAGATTTAAAAAAGAAATACTGATTTTGAAATAAGCGACATCCTGGTAATCGTAGGAAGTGCGAGATCCGGGAACAAGACAAGTTATGTTTCATTGTATAAAATTTTAGTCTGCTTTGTAATGATAAATAAACGTGTCATTATTGTAATTCGAGGAATTCAGAGAACACGCGTTGCCTGGAAACTTTGGTACTTTGGTATTTCCCTCTTGCATCCGGGTACACAGGTTCCAAAATATCTTCTCCCTCAATTTAAAAAATAAACAGTTTATTTACACTGCATTTTTACCTCAGTAATGCGTACAAGTATTAGCACACAGTAGATTCTGTTTTAAAATTCTGTGTAAATCCATAAAGCTTGGAATTCTTTACCTAATATTTTCTTCTTCTTCGTGTCACTTTTGAGCCTAAGATTTAGATATGTCATAACTCATGATCATAAACGGTTAAATACAATAAATAATAATTGCATTATTATTTAATAATTGCAAATAATCGTTTTAGGATAAATATGATACTAAAAGAATAATTACTCGAAGAAGCAACGTGAGAACTGATATGACAATAATCGAAATCTAACGTCAGAAATATTCGCTCCTTATAGCATTTATTTAGAATAAAAAATCGATGTAATGCGAATCCTATCATCGAAACCTTATCTATGACATTTATATGTAAAGTTTAAAATTGGAAACTTGTGCAAATAAGAAACCTTGATGAAAATCTTCTTTAGCATCTGCGTTATTTTAATAAATTTGCCGTAAATAAATTTCAAATGGATTCGAAACCTATAAAGATCAAATATGGAATTATTTTTGTACAAATGTACATAGGAGAGTGCAAGGAATGTTCATATAGTATCAGTCTTGTTCAAAGATGTATATGAAATTTCATATATATATATATATATACATATATATACATTAGATCGATCGCAGGCGAACGTCTGGCGAACGAATTCTTGACACAATGTTATGCGAGAATAACGTTCTTATTAACGAGCCATTTCACGGTTAATTTGTCGTAATTGCCAGGGAAGCGCATTGCGTTTGTTGCGCGAACAGCGGCCCGATTTGACGGCTCGGTATGATTTACGCGCTGGAGATAAAGAGTCTTCGATTAAAGCGCGCCTCCTATCCCGAGGGCGTATTGAGGCGTTTATAATGCAATTACGTTTCGTTTCTGTCCTGACCTTTCCCCGCGGCCTTCTGTGACCAACATTTCCTCTTATCGTGTCATTCGGAACGGGCAACTTTATTGCTCTGTCACGAATCCATGCGTATTACATGCAACTTTTCACGCGCCGACACCACGTTGCAACGAATACGATTAGCAGAACTACTGCATTCGGTTAACGAGCAATTAATGAATTCTATGAAAATTTCTCCTTCGAAGCGATGAATTATGAAAGAACCGAGAAGGAATAAATTAATCTCAACGAAGGGTTCGATCATATTCCTCGCTTCGAACAAATTTATTGCGGAATTTTTAATGAAATACATAAATAAATTATAGGACTGAAATGAAACGAATTACTAACGTAATATCCTATATTGTTATATATAGAGATACGGAACCTATATCCTTAATCCTGCTTGGAAGGTTCTTAAAAAATCATTAGCATACATGTGGAACGGCATGTCATGCATATTAATAATTCTTAATGATTCTTAATATGTATTTTGTTTCTTCTTCTTTTACATTCTTAGATACTTTAGGTAGGTTCTTCCATGGTTTAAAAAAAAAAAAAAAAGTTTTCTAACGATAGAAGAATACGATTCGTTCAGAAATAATTTAAAGGATCAGGATTAAAAATCTATTTATCTATATCGCGCAATTTGCCTTACTGCTTTGATTTAGCAATGGCACGGATCGGTGTAACTTTTTAAATTCATTTTATTGCCAAATATGTAAAAGAAGACTCGTGTGTGTCATCAAATCGTTACAGTTACGTAACATCTTCAACATTTGAGACATTTTGATTTAAAATAATGTTGTGTTTTTGTACCAATAAAATAATATGAATAATCGGTATATACGTTGTGAAAATAAAAGCAATGCACTGATTTGGACCAAAAGTATTAAAAGTAACTGTATAAATAAGTAATAATTAAAGATAATGTAAGAAGAAATAAAAATCTTAATGTAGAACGTTCTCCTTTATTTCATACGGGTATCATTTTCTTAAAACACCATGCTATACAGAATTTATTTAATTTAACGTAGTTATTAAAAACAATCGCAATGTTTTTACAGCTGTTAAAAAGCTTTGCTATCCACTGATCATTTGGAAACCTCTGATTCAATAGTTGCTAACACAGATTTCTTCATAGCCTTCATACAACATATATTGTATTATCTACGATCGATAACACTCATATCATTGACCTGATGATTGACCATTGATCTAATGACCTAACCATTGACCAACAGACAAGATACAGAACATTGATTGAATCATTCACTATGGCTTGTCTGCGATTGAATGTCACGTCTATTGCTGTGCCTCGTCTGTGTCTCAACTATATACATATATACGTATATCACGTGTAAATATTGCAGAGATTTCTTTTATCGACATCATTGATCTTTAGTAGTTGAATTTTTGAATATATACATACTTTGCAATTAAAGTTTACAATAAAGTTCAAAGTACTTATACATTAGAATGTCAATGTAAACTTGTTTCTTATACATTGCAATTTTATCCAGTGTACTTATGTTAAGATCGGAATGCATACTATAATAATAATAGAGATCTTTCTATTGTTATAAAATTTACATCATGAAATTTATGTTGGTAGCGATAATGGAACATTCGATAATTATATATTTATTTATCCAAAGTATATTTTGCAGAAAAAAAATATTTGCCAGGTGTGGGGTTCGAACCCACGCTCCCAATCGGGAACCAGAACTTAAGTCTGGCGCCTTAGACCGCTCGGCCAACCTGGCGACTTGATGAACCCTTTTCTCATTATGAAACATGTCCATTAACAATTAATAAATGTTGCTTATCATCGATCTTTAATTCGGAAAAACTTTAATCGTCATTTAACGTAATATATTGATCATAACCCCAATCTAAAAATAAATATTTCAATGAATGAAACTGTTATTGATAAAGATTTCTTTTTTTTCTTTTTCGCTCGTTCATCAAATCGAAATAAATCCGCCAGAGAGAAAGCTTGATACGACCTCTAATTTATTAATCATGGAATACACGAAAATAGTTTGTTGTAATTAATACTTAGCTGTCGTTCTTAGCTTGTGTCAATCTCGTTTCGTAATTCTTTTACATTGCTTTTTGAGAAACTCTACTATTTCTGATAACTTGAGATGGCCTTCATTAGTCTTCTAGTGCACTTTCTTACATTGATAAGTTAATGGCGATTTTTTAAACAGATGATTTTGAAGTTTACGAGTCTCCAAATAACTAGCTGTTTTATCTCTCTTCAATAATTTCTAACACACATACAATAGTGTGAAAAAGGTTTTAGAACTTCTCTTCGTGTTGCGACAGATAAAGAGATATACACAGTACATATATCATGATCTCTAGATCTTTTCTACGACAACATATCTGCCATAAATTGTAGTTTCTTTTACAACGAATTACTAAAGAACAAATATTAATATTCGTGCTTTTCTCGTTTTTCGTATTTTGCCAATGGTAACAATAAAAATGATTTATTTCGTGCTTGCACTGTGTAGTAGAAAATCAGCTTGTGTCACAAGTCAAATAGAACTGATGCTATGGCATCGTTTTCAATATGACATCTTGAACTTGTTAAGAAATCTTTTTATCATAAGTACTTTTTATGATAAGCTACACTTAATATTTAATTGATAGAATCGTACGTGAAAGAGCTCTTTACGTACCTAAATGTCCTTATTTTTATTTTATAACATAAAGGGAAATTCCGAAAGCTTCTTCACGCCACTGTATACCGTATAAGAGGAACAATCCGAAATAGCAAGGAAACATATGTAAGAAGAAGACCGAAGTGCGGTGTTAAAAGCAAAGTATAATATAGTACAGACTATATAACGACAAGCATAGAGAGAAACATGACGTGAACAAAAAGCATAGATATTATAAAAATACGGAAGAATTATTTGAAACAAGTAAACGTGACAAAAATAATAAAAGATATGGCCCCGATATAAAATAAATCAAAATGTACCTTCTATCTTATATGAATATATTAAAATATATTTTTACGCTCATAATTAAGCTTCCACATTTTGAAGGTCTTCTCATACTTGTTTTACAAACATCACATACTATTATTATTGCCATCATATTATAAGAGTTGCAGAGAAAAGGAAACTCAATAGCACAGAATAAGGATTACCGGTAATCAGCAGATGGTAATATTCTCTTCCATCGATAGAAGCACAATACATTAAAAGAGTAGCGTTACTGGGGCTCACAAACAGAATTCAAATGGAGCCGACTCGGCGGAAAAGCAGATCTTATCGTAGTGAACTGTCAGGGGTGCATCACCGGATTGCTCCTATCCCTGCCGGCTCCCAACGGTCCGGTTCATCCCCTTTGACGCCCGACTCAAATTCTACCCCGATATCGCTCTGACGCAAAAGAGCATACGCAGTAACGCGTCAACATACTTCACGAACCTTTGTAATTGCTATTAATGTGGAAAACGAAACGAAACACGAATTCCTATAAGTTCTAACCGTATCTTTTATTTATTCCTGTTAGAAGATGTCTATGTCCTACGAGAAATATCCGTGGTTTAGATGCGTATTAATTTTTAAACGTAATGATGTCGAATTATACGGATGAACATAATTGCGTGATGAGTATAGATTTGTAGCTTTTCATGTTACTTGAAAATTATTTAGATTCGTATTAATTTTGAAGTTTCTTCTTATTATTAAGCCTTGTAAAAGAAAACAATTTTACCATAAATACGGATACTTAATCTTCCTATCTTGAATTTACTTAGAACGAGGACAATTTTTACAGAATTTCCATAAAATTACTCTTTTTTTTTCCCCTCTCTTTTTTCTTTTCTCAGTGATCCCTCTCTTTTTAGATTCCAATTAGATCGAGCGCGACATGCCTCGTATAGAATTTTATGGGATCGCACGTGCCAAAAAAAAGTAAGCTGACTGCTCGTGGTGGATTGGTGGGTAGCAAGGACCGTGCTTGTTTGTATCAGAGGATCGAAACAGCTGAGCGAGAAAGCCTATTAGTGTAGTGAAATATAAAATGTACAACATAAAGGCACTTAAGCGTTCAACGCTGTTAAATTCTGCTTTATTTCTTACTTGTTCAAACAATTCAATAGCTGCGTTAACAATTAATTTAGAAACAGAAAACACTAATTATCGAAACAATAGACATAAAATGAGAAGATTGAGAAAATGATTTGCAGTTGTATTAATAATTAATCATCGAGCGTGCCGAGTGCGCCGAGTGTCGCTATATCGCACAGGAAATAATGGCAAACTGACGGATCCTCGATGAAAGAACGTGTTTTCGTAGGGGTTGGCACGGAAAGAAATATTGCAAGAAGAACGATTTCGTATTGTATCCACGTTGTAACGTTTGCAATGGGACACGTGGCTGCCATACCGCGTGCCACGTGTCGACCAATCTAAATCTAATAACACAAACAGCTTTACAATAACGCGCGCCGTACGCGCTACCGTTTGCTGGCCGAGGTAACAGGACACCATGTGAACTAATCGGACCGAAGTGGTCCTCGAGATCCTGTTTCGCTATTTGTTGATCCCGACGTGGTTTCTCCTGGGAGCTATGCCGTTGAAGCAAAAGATGCTCCCGGCGATTAAGTTGTTATTTCCATGTAATGCGATAATTATTATTAGATTGCCGATTCTGATGCAATTCTATAATTTGCGAATAGAACGTAGATGGAAGTTTACTTCGCGAAATTATTTTTCACAAGATTTGATAAACGATTGGAAAAATTGCGAAGGGAACTAAGCTTCCAAAATATAAAATAAATACGACTTTTTAAAGTGGACAATTTCATACAGTAATACAGTACGAAATTCAAAGTTGTAAATCAATTAAACATAAGAATAATGTTACTATATAAGATAGTAATATTAACTTAGCCAATGGAATAAAAATTGTAATCATTAGACAAATATATTATTTTATAAAAATACACAATATTTTTTCTGTGTTTCAAAGATAATGTTTCATCATAGGAAAAATTACTATATTAAAAGTAATAACAGTGTGATTACTTGCTTGTTCTTTTTAAATGTTTCCTACTATATATAAAATTCCACAGTAAATTCGCTAAATTAAATCAACGTAAGGGGAGTCAGAAATAAATTTCTTATGGTTGATTTTAATTCTCAAAAATGTAAGTTTAATTTATTTTAATATACATCGACGAGTGTTTGTACGCGCGTATACATGCTCGTGTGCGTTCGCATGCGTACAAGAACGACGCGCCATGTAAAAGATGATGACATTGTGTGATCGAACGAAAGTGATAATTAATATTATAAGATCACAAGATCACAGAGCGTGTGTGGCTCCGGGACAAAGAGCGCGTCTTCCACAATGGAAGTCAGCTTGCCAAGTCGATATGCAAAAAGGAACTTTTTACAATAATAACTTTTAACGACATTCGTTCCAGAAGAAATAAACGATACGATCTATGCTCGTAAACTGCTGCAAAATCTGAACTAATTGGAGATTTCAATTCTGCAACGGTACATGCTTCGTATACTTTCGTGAGATTCGTTTTCTGTGAAATTAGTTTTGGGCCGGCTTATCGAACGATTCAAATCAACTATACGTTTCTATACAATTGCTACGGACGAATCCAATTTTTAACGTTGTTTCCTAATTCATATCGTTATCCGTGATTTTCTCCTCAAACATTCTAATCACCGTTTCCTTCTTTCTTCTTTTTTCATGAATACGAATCAGTATAAATGTACACGTTGGAAGAAACAAGTTTTTTTTTTTACCGATAGTAGAAATATCCATGGAAAACAGCTGGGAGTATTTATTTATTTATCATTACGATCACGCGGTCGATTTGCCCGTTAAAAGATTGGATCGCCAGCGTATTAATCAATATGAATAAAGCTATGACGCTCTACGATTATTTACATCTATGTATAATAATTTTCGCCCTACAATCACGTTAATATCGTTTCGTTGGATTCCTGGAAATAGTTTTTATCTTTTTGTACATCGCAACAATATTTACAAGGAAATTTACAAATTACAAGTTAGACGTTACGCTACCTAGCCGATATTGGTTAGTCTCTTAAAACGTACGGGTAGGAAGATAAAATTTCAAACTCGAAAATGCTTTCTAAAACTATGATGTCTGTTATTCACTGATAAGCGATATGTCCGTCTAGTGGTGTCATTTTTATTTCCTAGACCCTCGTTAGCCTCTTTGCTTGCTTTGATATAAAATTGCTCAGCACCCTGTGAACGTCCCCGCCTGCGTATACTATTGCCTCTTCTGTAACTCTCGAACAACTAGGCGTTTATATCGTTAGAAACATCGTACTACAAAGTTGAAGAAAATCACCTTGAAAATACTTTGTCGCAAGTTTTAGAACTTTTTTTAATAATTTCGTATACGAGAGGAGACGCAGGGCAAAGGAGGTACTCGACTCTATCGATAAGAGTGGTCCTTTCGTATCGAGATAGCTAGATTAAAAATAGCGATATCGGAGACACGAAAAGAGAATAGTCATTCGGCTGCTTCTCAGAGAAGCTAATGAATCCTCCAAATTGCCATTTAATTTTACATTCTTTGACAGAATAGAAACCTCGATCCTCGAAACACTGATAAATGGATCGATGGATTATTCAAACCATGATTATTATTTGTAAATTCGATTACTAGAACAGCACGTTACAATTCGTTTAAATAATCATGGTTTTACTTACTAAATAGCAATTTGAACGAGTTTCTGTTTCTTTTGTTCAAATAAATATCAAATTAATTCGTATACTCTAGAATGCAATTTTACAATAAATAATTAGAAATATAAAAGAAATAGTTTATTCGTTAAAAATTATATGAGACATTTCTTAACAAAGAAATGGATGTATTCGATTTCCTTCTTTAAAAATTGTATTACATGCGTGAACCGAACGACTATGTCAATAGATGAAGAAAACACCCCTATGTGCTTCGATATGTATCATTCCTTAACTTATTCGATCATCGTTAATGATAAAACGTTATCGATTTTTGTTTGCTCTGGTTTCGATATACTCTCACACTAAAACTGAATTCATCGCTCAGCTCCGACGAAAATCATTACACAGATGCTTCTCTGCGACGGTTTCTTCTTCCGTTACGCGGCAACTGGAGAAAAAGTAAAACGCATGAATCGAGAGGACCGATTTCGATTCAAGAAAGCGATTGTCAATCGCGAATACGATGATTATCAGAATATCCAAATTCGTTGAAATCCTGCGCATCGATGGATGTCGCTTCCGTGAACATATAGCCCCTCGATATTTTCGTCGGAGCTTACATCTCGTAACACTATTTGCCGTTCGACGAGAGCAACGGACTGGCGGCGTTTGAATATCCTTGACTGCAGGTGGGCAACATAAATGGATTCATGTTGAATGGTGAACCGACCACTTCTCCTAGTCCTGCAACATACCCACTGTCGGTTATATATTAGTGTCATTCACTATAGCTTACAAGTTAAGAAGTAATTAATGAACTGGCGATTCGAAAACATGTCCCTTTTAAATTGTTTTGACATAACTATAAATGCGAAGATTTAACCGAAACGCAATTATATGTTCAAGAAAAATTGAATCGAAAACATATACTGTCAGTCGCAAGAGATTATGTGCTTACACTCCATTAAAAAACAATAAAGTTGGATTATAATATTTGAATATAGAAAGAGATTTCTCTTGTATTAAATTCTTTATATTTGTTCAGCATGTTTTTCAGCTTATTTTAAAATTACGCCTAAAGAATATGTTCATTCGTTCGATTAAAATTTCCTTTTTATCCTCTTGCTCTTAGCAACGAAAATGCAGTTGATTAAAAACGGAGACAGATCAATGCGAGGTCGGATGAGGGGAAGCCTACTTTACTCTATAAAATCGTAATATGAAGTACGTTCTGGAATCACCAGTTCAAACAGAACAAATTGAATTATAATTGTTTCTAGTGCTTGTAGTACTCTAGTACTTTACTATGTGTAAATAAATAAAATAGTAAAAAGTTCAAGGACAGTAGCAATATAAATACGCAGAAATAAAATTGTAATTTAAATGTAAGAGATAATAGGAGTAAATGTAGAGTAATTTTTTCATGCATGTCTCTGTTTAAATAAATTTGATATCGGCATACTCTAATTGTAACTTGTATGTATCATAGGGTTTAATAAACAGGAGTAATTTTACATCGATGACTAGTGCTCATTACAAGATGAAGGACTATATTTGGAACTTCGTGCTATGTCGCGTCGTTTGGACACGTGCCAACAAAACGACCGCTCTAACGACGCTAACGTTCATTGGTTAAGTGGCTTTCTTAACAATAAACGATAATAAACGATATTATAACGTTTCGTCTACGAGGCTACTCGTATATCACGATAATAATAAAGCTACCCGAAGCGTTTCACGCTTTCAGCGAATAATTTCATTTTGTAAATATGTTTTAAAGTATATGAACAATAAATATAGAACAATATAAAATTTAACACGAAGCGACCTTGAGAAAATTCTAACCACTCTTATAATTTAGTACACAATCATAAAATAATTTTAAAATTGATTAAATATTTGAAAAATTGCATAAAAAATTTCAAAGACCACATAAATTACATCCGAGTCATTGTTTATTGTCAAACATCAAAAATTCAAAGTAAAGATTCAGCTGAATATCCAAACATAATATATCTCATAATAATGATACATACAGAGGCAACTGAGACGTAATATCCAATTTAATGAAATCAAGGACGGGATGGGGATTATCAACTATTCATAAATGAACGTGTGTGTACATACATCCTCGAGTCTCGTCTCTCGTGCATGTTTCTCATAATTCTTTAATCGCAGTGCATAGGGTGGTTGTGATGGTGATGATGGTGGTTGTGATGGTGGACGGTTAGCGGTTACTGGGCGGCTGTGGCGAGGTGGTGCTGTGTGGACCAGTGCGGTGGGACTGAGGTGGTCGGTGGTCGTACTACGGGGGCGAACGCACTCCCATCCCCGGACGTATAGAAAATGCCATACTGTTCGTGCGCTAAAACGAAAATTTCACATAAGGGAAAATCATAAAGTGCGTGCGCCAGAACCATACGTATACGTAACAAGCGCATGCGTGCCATAGTTTCACGTGTACACAAATTCACGCACAACATGCATATTAAATTACAGCTCGAAATGTATCGGGAAGGTACTTTTGTTAACTTTCTTTTCATTCGACCGGAATAAAATAGTATTTTCCATCACTCTCTTAGTACAGACACACATTTCGAATTGTCGAGAAGTTACAAAAATCATGGAGCAGAATCGACAGGATTAAGTAAATAAAATTGGAAAATACAGAGATAAGGTTGATATCATCGAATGAGATATACTTACGCGATGTATAAAGAGTCGGGCTACCAGTGTACGGATTGGCTACCGAGTAACTTCCGTTTGTGCTGTGACTGTGTGGTGTGCTAGCCGAACTTCCGCAATAACCACCACCGGTCACGACTCCACGTGGACTCGCGCTACTGCTTTGCCTATAGGCGTCGGCGCTACCACCGACGCTTCCTCCGACGCTACCACCACCGCCGCCTCCGCCTGCAGCACCGGCTCCTGTCGTCACGGAACTACCGTCTAGAAATAGAAACCTGCCCGTCAGACGAACTCGTCAGTATTTCATCATTCTGTTCATAGCGTCTTGCCTATTACACCCGAACGAGGAGGAGATGACGTATAACGGTGGATAAACGCGTTTATTTCGAGCTAATTTTAACTTTCATATCGTGTTATCAATATCGAAGCAGTTGGAGTCAATTCAATCGTTCTGTTGTACTTTGTATAATATGTATAATATTATATGAAAGACGCTATTTACACGTAGAGAAGTGTTATATATGTTTCTATTTTGACGCTGTTTGTAGAAGAAACTGAAGAAAAGAAAGAGAACAAGTTTAAAGCTAAAGATACAGATTGGCTTTACGCGTCAGTACTCGACTAATTGTTTAACAAATGAAGTTGGGTCAAGTTATACATCGAATATTAAATGCGCAGAACTGGCTATACAAGTTCAATGAAACAGATAAGATTCGCGTTTGAGATCCCGCGTGGAACGATGTAATAACTCATTATATGTACTTATTAAGAGATATTTTAATTTTGAATATGTTATTGACCATATATATATATATATAGTTAACTTCCGCAACAGATGCTATTTGTAATTAGCGTGACACGGTATCTTGCACCGCAATCGTTTCGCGTTTCTAATTGTTATAATGACTGTGTTATCGTGTGATCTAGACATAGAATATCGCTATAATACTTACCGTCTGTCCATTTCGCCGCGCTACCGTTTTCCTGTACCGTCACTGCAAGTTGTCCTGTGTACGAGTTGAACGCTGTTGCCGAACTAGATGTTGGTGGTGCAGGTGGATGGCCCGATCCTGGACTTCTAGGTGCTCCCGTAATTCCAGCATTCCCGCTTCTCGGCATACTGTATAAGGCTTCTGCAAGATCCGCCGCCCTTTTTAATATGATTTCTTTTGGTAATTTTTCAGGATCTCCTGGATGTCGTGGAATAAGTTTCTGTAACCTTTGGAAGCCGTAGTCGATCGTGGGTTCGTTTAATGCTGAAAAATGTGTAAAACTTTACGTTAGTAATTATATATAGGATCATATACGTAGTTATAGCCTGTGCATTCATTTGTACTAATCCCTATTAACTTCCAAGTTTTCTGGAAAAAGGGCTTAGAAGTCCAAATAGTAAATCAACTAAATTACGTCGTTTCTTTATGTTTATAAAATAGATCACAATAATTCATAATAATTCTAGGAAATATTCTGTCGTCATCTATTACACATATATGTATATTTAGGTACCATAGACCTATAGACCCTTTGTTCAGAACGTATTATTCTACGTATTGATAGTAGTATCCAAAATATGTATAAATATACATATGAGATATAAAATTTAATTATCATTCCTACCTACATTGGAATATAAATTATATGAATCTCTTATCTACATAAGGTACACAATTATTATACTCACAAACATAAACAAATCTACCAGGTGCTCCTTTACAGAATTGCTTAGTTTTGTAGGATAACGTAACTTCAACGACGCCTGGTATCTGTCGTGGTGGAGTTTGTACTCTAATTGCGTTTGGTGTAATTAGCTGGAAGAAAAAAATAAATGAATGTGAAGTAAGATACGTATGTATGTATAGTGTAAGATATACATATATGTAATGTACAACTTTCGTTTTAAAAACCAAATCTTGATATTTAGTTCAGTTACGAATATTTTTCTATTTAAATTATCTTTGTTCAAACATAAAATTATACATACCTCGCTCCAAACCAACATCGACCCAAAAACGACTTGAAGTCCGTCGAAGAAATTCTCTCCAATTATTATCACCGTGGATCCACCAGATGTCCAGCCTTCGTTTGGCGATATCGCTTTTATGCACGGTGTTTGAAGAGGTACAGGCGTATAAAGACCTGATTTTCCGGATACACAATATTATTAGCTTAACATATTGATATGATGGTTACGTTTCGCTTTAAAATATCAATATAATAACATTTATTGTCTTTCCTTAACGAGTATCCTATAACTTTTCGTATAGTTATACCTATATCATACATGTATAAACGACGCTGTTAAAGTTATTGTGACTTTGTAAAATTTGAAGTTAATTCCAGCGAAATATTGCTTTAAATTACACCTTTCTGCAGCGCCAGTGAAAATTATATGCAATGTTAATATCTTAACATTATAGCATGATTAGGCATTTACATTTGTATGCTTGTAGTGTTGCGCCATAGAATTATTCTAAGCATTAACATTCTAACTATGTATGACCTAATTTACCCTAAAATAGATTTTATGAAATGTATATACATATCAAATTTCTGTATACGGTAGAATCAAAATGCAAAATATATACATACATCAAGACGAATATTGTAGACTTGTACGTATTCATGTCAAATTTGAAAATATAAAAATGCACGAAATGTACACAGGTAATAAAGAAAAACATATAAAGCTTCTAAAATATAGCGTTCTGTACAATATTTGATAGGACTGATAAAAACTCTCTATATAAATAAAAGTATAAAACAGTGTAATTATCACGTGCTGTACAAGAACAAATGGTTTGTCAATTTATAAACGGAAGTGTAATACCGGTCTCTGAAATCACGAAAACAATAAGAAATGATATACAAGAATGAAAAACTCGCAATAATGGAAGTTGAAAAATTACTCGAATACCTCCGATCGCACGGAGTAAGCTGAGACAGTTAGTTAGGGGGTGGGATACGGAAAATTATCTGAATATTCTGTTTATTCGGTCGAGGCCGCGTGGTAGATATATTTCCCGTGGCAGCGTGGCAAGGAGAAAGAGTAAGAGAAAGAGAAAGGGGAGGAAGCGGACAGGAGAAAGAGGCTGAGGGCTGGAGTGGCCGGAGAAGGGTTGTAACAAGAAGGAAAGGAGAGGGGGGGGGCGATCGGGCCGCTGGTGTCTCTGCTTGGAATTTATAACCCAATGATATCATTTTGTACCCCAGCGAAGCCAAGCCACCCCCGGTACCAACCCTGGCAGAGCGGAGCCACGGCAGAGTGGCTGACATCATGGTATATTGCTCCCAGTGATGCTCAAACAGTTTCCACCTCGAGTGCTTACGCTTCTGTATAAATCTTAAAAGGTTTAGGAGATCTTGACAGTGGACATGGCGTGTGTGATCTTAAAAAGTTAATGACTGTATTCCAGAGGCGGGGTACATTTTGGAAATTTAATAATAACGATACGATTATTCCTATCGACTATTAAATATTAATAAAAATATTAGAATTATTCGTACTTATTGTAGGTGAAGATATTAATCGGTATTTTTATATTGCTATGTCTTGCACGTTTATACCGTCTGTTTGTAATAAAGTGGAAAAAAATTTAAGTACTCGAGGACAGTACAGCGTTAAAGAGTAGCAGTTTCCGTGTAAATGGAGATTCTTGAATGGGACAAAGGTATTTATTATGTTCAATGTATAAGAAAGTCGTTAAACAGAGTCAGCGACGTTGGCAACCACCCTGCTAGAGAATTGTCGGGTGCGATGGCATGGGGTAGAAAAGTAGGAAGAGGTAGAGTGGTAAGAGGTAGAGGAGGGTTGAAAAGAGGGATTCTGTGGAGGAGGCCGGAACAAGCGTACCAACCCGGAATAAATAAAATCCCCCGTGCCACTAGCGAGTGGTAAGGGATGCTACCCTTACTACTCTTTCCTACTCTCTCGAGTTCCTCTTTTACCACGAAACCATGGCCAAAGTCGAAGACTCGTTGTACTCCAACACGTTCGGCCCGATTCTCTCTGATCACTGTGAGATCGCGAGATAACTTCGTTTACCCTGATAAAGACCCGCGAACTTCTGCAGAAAGAAATTGCTTTCACTTTCACCGCGAACGGCGTCATTAGGCCGATGTTTTATGGCCAAACTGCTTTCTCTTTACCTAGGCCACTCGCATAATTCATGCTCCTTAATTATCTTTTATATCTTTATAAATAGAACCACACAAACATATATATTCTAATATTTAATTAAATTTCATTGAAAAACGAACTTTCTATGGTGTAATTAGAGAAAATACGATATTAACAAATGGGCTGCGGATGCTTATGTATTTATAGAAAATTTAAAATTGTAATGAACTGAATTGAATGATGTTAGTTAGAACTACTTCAGTGAAATGAAACGTAATTTCATAAATTTGGTAAATACTACCTTAGTATTGCAGCTTTGACAGATCTAAACTCCGATTTCTAAAACGGATAGGAAAATTCGATTGTAGTTACGAGCTATTTTTTTATCCGTTTCCTCTTTCTCTCCGATTTTGTCCTTTCAGCGCGTCTTCTCCTTTTGTCTCATCGGTATGCCTGTTTCAGCGTTTTGGGAGTTGCCCGCTAGGGAATTTGGAAAGAGTGCTAGCGGTATAGCGTCACAGCAGTTGCGAAAGCTGAGAGGATGAGATAGCATAAACTTAGAATTCACAAACCAACACCTCGCAGCAACCACTGCTAAAAGAGAGAAAGAGAAAGTGGGGAGAAAAGGAAGAAAAGAGAGGTCAATCCCGAGTTTCCTCTCCTTCTTTGTTCCCTTTTGTTCCTGTTCTACTTGTGTCTTTCCGCTTGATGGCAACCAGCCCGGCAAAAAAAGAAACGAAAAGATACGGTAGGGTGGAAAGAAAGCTTGAAACCTGCGGAGAGGAGCGAGAAGAGAAACGGAGGAAATAAAAGCAATGGAGGAAGCACAGAGAGAAACGTGGTGGATCCCTCGTTTTCCCGCATCCCATTGATTTACATCTTGTCTTGGCGCAGCAAGGAAGAAAGGTTGGAAGAAGAAAGCTAGGAGAAGAGGAGAACGCGCGTAGTCAAGGGGTGGCCGCACGATATCAGCCGTTTGTATGCGCGACCGACGCCAAACTTTGCTGAATTGCCCTATGACTCCTTATATCCTATCCTCCCAGCATGCCCCTCCCTCTCCTCTTACGATTCCACCCTCTACTATGGCTCTCGAGTCGTTATACCGATCTCGAAGAAACCAACTCACCCCCCTACCGTACCCTTCCCTTTCATTCGAGAATTCCGTAAGGAAGGGAAACGCTGCTCGAACGCCCAGGATCTTCCAATTGTAAATGACGACTATAAATCGGTCGAAGAACTATCGTAAGATTACGTGTACGCGATTAATTGCGCGTCTCGTGTGGAATTTAATTCACTGTCATCTTATTTACATGTTTTATTTAAAGCAAAATTTGATAAATATTCATAGTTTGCAGGAATATTACTAAAAACTGTAATATTAATATTTAACGTTATTCGGTTTCACATAGAGTTACAAGCCTTTCATATACTTTTATTATTTCTAGGTATATTACATTTTGTATAATCGTTACAAATGAACTCCGTGATAAATCATGCATTGCCATTAATCGTAATGTATTCGTGAAAGAATGAAATAACTGAAATGATTGATCGTAAGTATTTAAGACGTCACCGCGATAAAGACGGATCGTTACAAAAGCTTTGCTTAAACTCGATTACCAGCGTTATATTATTTTAATTACGTATTGCAAGTACAATCACTTTAGTAATCGCACGTTATTATCATCTTCGTATAATATTACAGCAAATTAATAGCGTTCCGTATCGTACGAAATGCGACCTTAAAATTACATTTCTGTCGCATTTGGTTAGTAAAAATCTATTTCTAATACGATGCTTTTACGCATCATTTACTTTACAATCGTAGTTCATGGTACTCACTGTTGTATTCACCAGGATCACTGGGATCCAATCGTTTCGTTCTACGTCCGTGTTTGCTGTTGTTGTGAACGAACATGTTGTCCGAGACGGCCAGTAGCGGTCCCTCTACTCCTACTTGCGTGGAAATGACCACCTGTTACGTTGAAATTCGTTGATATAAGAATTTAGGTAAAAAAAAATTAATAAAATTGTAAACGTATATTTTTAATTCCATGAAATAATCCAAATTAATGGGACAGAAAAATTACATTCCTAAGATAATTTCGAATCTTACATAAGATGACAAATTTTTCTTCTTATTAAAAGAGGTCAAATTATCAACATTAATCTTTCTATCGCGGATTAAATAATTTCAACATCGCATTTAATTTTCATATCGTTTTTAGATTTGCAATAATAAATATATAAATAAAAATAGATATCGAAGTTCTAGTTTCACGTCATAATACAGATAAATTTATAGTCACCGGTATTGTTTAAAACATGTTAAGCCATCGTCAAATAGGACACAAAAGGGCGTGTATACAGAAACTATGTCGTATAACACGTTGCGTAATTTTATTTACGTATTATGTAAGTACAGTGCATGTATATGTTAATCATATCTCTTGCGAACAAGCAATGTAACCTGATTTACTACATTGCATTATGTGTATTCGCCATGCATTCCGTGACTCTCGTGACCCCCTATTTGCACGTATGATAGATACTATCGTACAAATGTATGAATATAATCTCATTAAAGCTGAGCCTTGGAATATGGTTGCCTCGTGTAAGCAACCTAGAGCATTGTAAGTACTATTAAATATTTTTTCTTATTTAAATATTGCGTACTAGTAAAAGGAAAATTCATTCCCATTAATTATAAAATTAATCTTCTTTTAAAATAAATTTATAAAATATTAGTTCGAGAATCTTTACAAATATAATTATATAATAATTCTATTGATATGTGATGCGAATAATGTAACTTTATTGGTGACGTATGTATATTTCTTTCACTTCCATAATATAGAGAGTATACTTTTGCGAATAGAAGTTTAGACAAATTGAAACAAACCACGTGGTTAACCTCGAGTTTGCCGGATGCAAACAAGAGAACGATGATTTTCGGGAGAAAGTAGAAAGAACGTTTATAAAATCGACTGGGCGGTTGGTAAATGCCTGAAGTTTTGTCCTTCTGCAACTTCTCAACTTTCTTGACTAGTTGGCTGTGGTACCTAGCGCGTAACGTCGTGCAAACTTGGCCAGCACAAGGGTGAGTATAACCTGGCTGCCCTTCGCCAGAGAAATTTTCAAGGAAACGGAAGGAGTACTGCTAAAATTTTAATTCGCTACGTCAAGTAATATGCAATTTCTAAACAAATTCGGTGGAATAATAAGTACTTTAACTTTGGTTTACCTTTAGGTGGTCGAATACAAAAATGAGTCCATGAAAAATTTAAAGATAAGGTTTGGAAATTATATAAAAAAATATACATTGATATTATATAAAAAATAAATCATATTAAAGTTATCATGGGTCAAATATATTATACAGTGCTTTTAGAATTTATAATTCTTTTTCTTATATATATATTTTTTTTTATCGATATAGTTGAGATCATCGGCAGTTTTTCAAATTAAACCAACGTCGATTAATTATATTAACTGGCCGGAGGAACGAGGACGAGAACATGAAAAATCTGTCGGAATAGCATGCCGGCGTATCGTTGTATAGTACGCCTAGAAATGCGTAGCTTCCACTTGGAAGCATTCTTTTTTAATTTCGAAAAAGAAAAGAAGAAGTTGGTCGAGGAGACAGCAATTTCCCGATGGTCGGCCATCGTCGGAAGTTGAGATCCCCATCCAAGAGACGTAATCCAAGGGGTTGGCAATTAGCTCAGCGCGGCATCAACCAACCCACCCCCGTATCCGTTCACCCCTTCCACCCCCACCTCCGTATAACGGTCTCTCCTACTCACCGACAGCCGTATCTCGCCACCCCGTCCGTATCCATTTCCACAGACAAAAGGTAGAATTAAAAAATAAATTACCAAAAACTTTGCGCTCTGTCTTTTCGCCTTCTTCCATTGGTTCCGTCCGCCTTATCGCACGATTGTTACGTTCCCTTTCTGTTCAGCCACTTTGTAATCGAATAAAAGAGATTCGAGACGCGGAAGAAAATCTAACTGTTCACTAATTTCTTTCTCACTCGGAAATAACGTTTTATGCGTTCGGCTGCTTCTCGGATTTTTAATGTAAACGTTACTTAACAGTAATGAAATTACGAGTTTTTATTTTAAGATAATGTTTAGGATTGATTCGTATCTGTGGTTTACTTGTGCTTTACATGTGAAACTCACGTACAATTAATAGATTATTGTTATAAAAGTTCACGCTACATTAAAATATGAAAATTAAATTACTGACGATTAAAGTATGAGGTTTGTACCAGTGAAATCAAAACGAAAGATATATAAGAAAATACATAATGCAAAGAAGACATTTCTATCCATATATTCTACAAGAAAAGATCATTCAAATTCCTGAAGATTCACTGTTATATATATTCATCAAATTTTGTATAAAAAATTACGAATTTGACATTTTGACCACGCTGGCAATTTTTCCTTCTTAAGCGTTTCAATTAGCAAAAATTGATACGTTAACTTACTTGGAAGCGTCTCATATCACGTGGATTGCCGGCATTCTTAAGGCAGTTCTGGTTGCACTTGAGGAAGAACTTGAGGAAGAATCTGAAAGCAGAGGGGACCGGAGTTAAACGGTTGACAAGGTGCTTAACGCTCTTCGACGCCGAGAACTTAATTAGAACGCGAACTTGGCTGGAAAGTAAGTCTGAATATTGCATAAGCCAATCGTAAGCCCTGTTCTACTCGCCTCTATTATTCAGCATTTCTCTAGATTAAACCCCCAACCACGTGTTCTTCGACCTTTAGGACCGTACGGCATTGTATACTATGCCAACGTACGTGGCTACTGCGCCGCTCTATCCAAAATGTCAGATCGTGTATTTTTATAAAAATATATTTTTTTTGTAAATCAGTGTAAAACCTTTGTTTTCGTTCTGAAATACAAACAACAGATATAACGTGTAATTGCAACATATTTCTCATCACCAGAATCAACGAATGTGTATTAAAGATATGAATGATTCGAAGAATAAAGAATTATAAAATAATATTAACCTATGTAATTGCATGAACAAGACGATGGTAACATACGGCTTCCAAAAGAAATTTAAAAAAAACTCACGGAACAAAAAGCAAGTTATAAGGCAAAAAGCCGACGATTCAATTTTCATGAATTATGTAGACTGTAGGGGGAATATTGAATTTGAGAAAATTTTTGTAGATGCGGGAATACTCGTGTTTGCATTGGCGAGAGTGAAAGGCAAAAGAAGAATTCGCTGAAAAGACAGAAAGAACGAAATACGGAATATATTTGTGTTGGTAGGCTGAGATAGATCGAGAGAGAGTGGAGAAAACTCGTAGGAAACAATCAGGAGGACCGAGACGATGAAGAGTTCGACGGATGAAGGGGTAGTTTTCTGGGTGGCTGGTAGGCCTGTCCTCCCGTGGGACACCATTGTTATCCCCCTACGGACTGCGTCTATACGATCCGGCACTCCATCGAAAAATCAAACGCATACCTTCTAGTAGTGACGCCCGCTTTTTTCTTTCTCGTTTGCGCGAATCGTCCAAGCGAAACTGTAGGAGGAACTCGTCTGATTTCACTTCGTCGCCTCGGTTCCTATCGATACCACGTTCCTTTCCTGTTCCTTTGTCTCCGCTATTTTCCCTGTTCTATACACGTTAAGAGATAAACAGAGGAACGAAAGACTGCATAGAACACAGTAAATGTCGGTTCGTTTAATTTTATGGACGCTGGAAGGAATAAAATCGTTTAGGTGTTGTGTTATATACGCGTGATCCATCGTCCTTATCGTTGCGTTGATTTATCTCGTGCCACGTCTCATCGTCTCTCGCGTCACCGTCCTTTTTATTTCCCATAAAATTGAGAGAAAATAGAGCAGCGATAATAATAGTATAAATAACGTCTAGTATACAAGTTAATGAAGTCGGTAAACTACGTTGAAACACGCTTCGTCGTAAGTAATCATAATACTGTAAACTTATCTTTTATTACACTTATTAAATTCGATTAACGCCGTTTTGTAACATTTTATATATGTTACTTGCTAACTTTTACAAAACTCATCTCTCTTCGTAATCTTTTTACGATTACTTCAAATACGTCTGTATATATACTACGTTATATACTCCAAAATGTCTATTGAAATTAGTGTGTAGTTCGAACAGCAAGGTTCTATTTGTAGATATATCTTCGTGCCGTACTAACAGAGCCGTCAATTCATTCCTCTTTGCGATATCGCACGCGCGCAGATAACGACAGCGTGAGCGCGCATTACACGTGGTCGGATTATCTAAACGACACTTTTATCGTCGGTTGCATGATCCAGAGCAAGTTGTCAACCGAGTGGAACGTTTGGCACGGAATCCATATAGTTGGAAAAGTGAAAAGTAAAAACGAAAACCGATCGGGAGATAGCCCTTGTTCGCGTAGTGAGTACGGAAGGGAAGGACTGCTGGCTGGATATAAAGAGAAAAGGCGGAGGAAGAACGGGAAGGGACGATATACAGAAAGAGAAAGGGAAAGAAACGTATCGATCTCCTGCTTCATGCTTTTCGTATCTATCCGTATTCATGGACTATGCTCTAGGTTCGTGTTAACGGTTACGTTCGGCCGCTCTTAGAACGCCGAGCGAATTTAATTTCGTTTACTCTTAGAGGACGTTAAGATCTTATCGAGATGCTGGATGGGTATTCAAAGCATTGTACTTTACCTTATCATCGTTGTGGATCTTGCTCTAAACACGATGTCTCTGTCGTGCCTGAGGCGCGGAAAACGACGACGCTTTCTAGTCTTTTGCAGATACGAATCCTATCGACCATACCTGTATATACCTACGTTCCTGTAAAAGCGACGTGAAAACGTCTAGCGTGTTAACGTTTTTAACGGCAAGGAGGATGACCAAGCAAGTTGTTTCGACAACGACTGTTCTATTTTTCTTGTAGCTCGTAGTAATTGTTTGTTTATCGATTTATTAGATATTATATACAATATTTTCTTTCTTCTAGAGTCTAAGGATGAGAAGTACAATCAATCATATTTTAAACACGACTAATAGATGTTAAGTCGTATTATGGTTAGTGAAAGAAATATGAAGAGGTTTACGACTCTTTAGGGAATTCTATGCAGTAGAAATGGAATGTAAGTAGACAAACACTTCATAATTAATTTTGTAGGTTGTGTACACTGTCCTTTTTGCATAGTATTTATAGTTTTACATATACATTGATATTGACTATAAAATATACATTGATACATTGATGATGAAAGTTATTTCTAACAATGTTTTTACTCTTCTTTTAGTGGTTTTCAATTCTTTTTTTATATAAATATAATGCTAATAATTCCAAACGTGATATCTTGTGTTTTTAATATTTTAGTTCGAATATTTATACAACGCGTACACTTATAATAAATTCAGTAATGAAATTTTCTCATTTCCTTTTTTAGCAGAAACTTTACATTCCAATAAATGAAAAAAATATCGAAGAAATAAAAATCATTCTTCTAAACATTTCGTGTAATGACTTCTTGTTGTATAGAATATGCTCATACGTAACACTAATCATTCGCGACACCCTACGGTTCGTATTGACGTCTATCCATCCCTCCATTCTTTTTCCTTTTTAGAGTCGTTTTCTTCCACGCTCTCCTCGGAGTATTGGCTGTTAGGAGCTAATGGATTGCGTTACCGACTGATTCAAATGCGAACTGGATTTCATTCTAAGCTCGATGGGGCGACAGTATCGACGATGTTGTAACGCGAACACGAGCAAGAAGGGTGGAAAGGCCAGTTTCTTACAGGGGCTCAAACTCGATTTCGATCATCTATTAGATTTTTCTCCTTCAGCGATGCTTTCCGCGAGCTTGCGCCAGTTTTCGCGATAAAACCTATTCTGGATCGTCGCTTAACACAGCCGGGAGGTGTATTTTACGCCGTTGAAACGTTTGATGGAGTTAAAGATCGTTTGTATCAACAGTGAAGATTTATATACTCTACAACATATCACTTAACAAAATATATATATATTCCTTAAAATACCCGAATGTCAACATTTTACAATTTAATACAAATACACATTAGAAATTGTAACTGTTCGCTTGATCTTTAAAACATATATATTGTTCGAAGACGAAGATCTTTGACAAGTCTGTATAATATAACGAATTCTTAAAGACAAAACAAAATTTGTCAGCCCAAATCCTTCTAAAAAATTTAGTTTAAGAAACATTAAAAGATGTAATACTTTTAATGAGTAAAAACTGTAACGTTAATACGCTCAGAAGTGGGACGATCAGTATCGTATGAACGTAAATATTATAGTTTCGTAATTAAAATGTTTTTTCAGTGAATGCGAGGAACGGATCGGTTGATTCTTGCTGTATTGGTCGTTGTTCGGTTGCTAACGAATTGACACGGAATAAAATATACAGAGGCCGACCAATTGAGAAATCATTCCCAACCTACCTTCCGATCTGTAACATACCTTTCCGTTGCCTCTGCTAAAATGAAAATAAAACGCAGCAACGCGCAGCGGAAAGCGGAGGGTTGTATGCGATGGGGAGAAGGGGAGACAGAATGGCAACGGCGTGTAGCGAGAAACGTGCACCGTTCGCTGTTTCCAGTTTTACAGTATACAACTTCGCAACGTCGGGATGGATGAACGAACGAGCCAGAAAAAATAAACGACGTCAATGAAAAAAAGAGCTAAATATTGGAGGTTCGCGGTGAAAGGGAGAGGGAAAATGAAAGGAAGAGAGAGGCCAGGTAAACAGAACCGAATGAATTCAATCAAACCTTGCAGTAAATCATCGGCACTTGTGCAGCGGTTTGTTAATATTTCCCGTGTACCAATTAGCGATTTTTCTCGCTATATTGAAGAGGATGCTTCTTTCTCGAAGAAAGTAATTTCTGTGGAAATATTTTCGAACCGAAAAATGTTTCGTGATATGTATTTATCGAAATGTAAGGGTGGAAAAATATGAGGGTTACTAATATTGGACGATTTTGTTATTATAAAAATAATATAGAACCGTAAACGCAATCTAATTAACGAAATATTCATTAAAATACATTTTGTTTTTTATTATACTTTTATGTAATTTTATATTAGTCGTGTTGCTTTACTATTAGATCGTAAGATATGAAATTTGAATTTCTCATAACGTACATGTAATTATTTTTCGACTTATTTACACGTTATCAACACGTACACGGGTGCTAAGGCGAAAGTAGATGCCTTCTGATCTACTAAATATATTTCGACCAAGGGTGAATGGATATAGGGGGCTTACTTGGGGACTTACGCGTAATAGTTCCAAATAGGGTAGCATTACGCGTATCAGAAATCCATTTCCTCCTACGTTGGAAAATCTTTAATCATGTTTTCGGCTCCCTAAGTATAGCCCCTTTTTTGTTACCATAGAGGAGCGAATAATGTAATGTCAGGTCAGCGCGAAATTCAAGAATGTCACGTTTAAATTCGCTCTCTCTGTTATTTCATTTCCTTTTTATTTTATAGCGAAGATAGTAAGTAATATTGCAAATTCTTACTTGATCCATTAAAGATTGTGTACAATAAATTGATAAAGTCAAACGATTTCTACGTCAAATAATTAAAAATTGATTTTGTAAAAAAATACAAGATATTTCATCGTTAACAATATTAATAAATATCTTGTTAACCATCGTTTTGAATGATTTTTGTAATTACAACTTTCTGTTTCTCCAAATTACAATTATTATTTGCGAAATATGTTATTTAAACGCGTACTCTAAGGAAAAACATATCGATGAAAATAAATTATTTTAGACGTTAATGGAAAATTCCACTGTGAGAACCTCTAAGTCTCAGAGGAATATCGGTAAGAAATTCTGTCTGTTCAGTGGAATAGGAGGCGTGTTCGATAGAGCACTAATCACCTATCCAAACGACAAACCTCTACTCAGCAGTCGTATTAACAATGTATCTCGGTTCTAGGTACTCCTTAGGGATATCTTCATTACGTTCATTGTTACTAAGCTTTAAGAGAATTCACAATCTCATTATGGTACTAGATATTAGTTATCAGACTGTTTGTCCATTGAATCTGATCAGTCTTATACGTAGTCCGTCAAATAATGTACAATAAAGTAAAACGTACGGATGAGGAATATGAGTTGTACCCATTGAAAAAGATATTTTCATATTGTGGCTCAGCTTGATAAGATATAGGTCAATTGTGAAAATTGCGGTCTTACAATAAATATAGGTACTAAATATGAGAATCAATATCATGTTTGTGATTTTTGAAAGCAATATCATCTTATGTGATAATAATAACAATAATAATGAGTTCACTGAGTATTCTATTTAACATGTCCATACTACTCTGGCTCCGTATCACTAAAATCAAAACTTTTAGGTAAAGAAGTTTATTTTTGAAAATGACAGAAAATTTTCTAATTAAAATCCATAGATGTAAAAGCAGGAATACCAAAGAATTAAATTGAAGTAGTATTTAAGTTCGTTAGTAAGCCAGATAAACTGATTTCATATGGGTATTTTTTCCTGTAACGATATTTCTGATGCTACATCGATGATATTAATAATAAAGAAAAACATTCAGCGATAAACTACAAGATACAAGATAAAAGGAAAGGCCTAAAGAAAAGAAACGCATTTCCATTATTAAAACACAGAAACGTACACACGTAGACACATAGATAGTACGTAACAATTTGCTATTTTTTTCTGAAAAGATACAGTGGTACACCGTTCGATCGGATATATTATTTTAGTAAGAAAACGCCCGGGAGTAATCGCAAGTGCATAATGCAGACGCGCAGAACGTCAATTAGTAAGAATGTATACGGAGGTCCGTAAGGCATAGGAAACCACCTAGAGCTGTATACCTTGCATACACCTTAACTGGGGTTAGTAAGGGGTTAGTAAGGTATCAGGGGATGCTTAATGTTTAACTAGCCTCCATTACGCCCCCTGCATTGGTCTTCTTGAAACCCCCCTCCCTCTTTGCATCGCCGTCATCCAGCATCCACCGACTCGTTCCTTCAGATCCTCTCTACAGGAAGTATTATAGATAGGAAACAGCTAAGAAGGATCATACGTAAGCTATCGGTTAAATTAGGAAATTATTGCCTGTCGATGAAAAGTTTATTTATACAGGTCATTTACTGATTTTATATCGTCACCGATATAACTGTTTTGACTACAAAGTTATTGATATAAGTGAGGGGCTTATAGTATAGAATTTCATCCTTTTTCGAGTTTCGTTGGCGCTGCAATAATACTGGTGAATTTTGAAATGAATTCGAATAATAGTTACAAAACAGATACGTGTCGAAAGTGAGTATTAGGTTGTCCGAAAAGTTTTTTACAGACCCGTCTTTTACAACGATGCATCTTTATACAAACATGAAACCTAATCTCTCGAACGTTGTGATCTTTATTTTGATAGAGCAAAATGGATTATACGTAATTCGATAAAATAATATAAAACAGAAAATGTGCATCCATTATTTCCTTACAAAACGAAAGAAACTTTTCGGTCGACCGAATATATTGAATATACTCTTTAGCGTACAATAATCTATTCGTTCATAATAATTATATAAGTAATCTAAATGATTATCCTATTAACTTCATCCTAGCATTATGTATATAATCGATTCCTTAACCATATTCTTTTAAGCATCAGATATTAAACATCACCGAAATAGTAAACGTATTACGTTTTATCAAGTAGAGTATTCTGGTAGACGTCACGGTGAAACGAACATTAATTTAATTTACAGAAAAGTCAACATTTCAGAGAAGCTGAGAAAATAATGTGACATGACGTGTGAGCAGCATAGGACCGCTAACCGGTCCTTATGATATCGCTGTTTAATTTTCTCTTACCAGAATGTCGACGTAAATAGGAGCCGGACTGAGAGTGCAAGTAGAATAAATTTACGCTCGAGCAGACAAGAAGTTATGAATGTCCTTAGATGCCTTCAGCCACGCTTTTTCTACACTAAATATTCAAAACGTACCACGTGATATCGATGAAAACGTTACTTTTTACAACCGGTTTTAAGTATCTTGTACATTTTACGAAATTCTGAAATTTTAAACTGTGAGATAGTGATGCTTGAGAAAAACATTGTTCAATTGATGATGGTACCGTATAGATTTTTTTATAGATTTCGAAAATATACTACAAAACTTACAAAAATATTTCCAAAAGAATGCTATTGGTAATTAATTTAGGAACTAGACTTATTTTTGTGAAATACAGTCAAGGAACTTCAAGCGAGAATTTTCGTGACTTTGTCTATTAAAATATTTTTAAGTGAATCGATGTATACAGTAAAAAACAAATAACTTCGTTATTATTCGTTCGTAACGAGGAAGGCACTTGTCAAGTTTGTCAACCTTTCAAATAATAATGGATTCTATTAATCGAAAGCTACATTTATAACATAGTGGAGCCTACATTATAAAATATGATTATTTAATTAACCGATTCTACAAAAAGTGTTATCACAAAGTCCACAACTTTATAGTACTAATTAGATATAATTAAATATAATCATAACAGTTATATATATTTATATAGATATAAATATGTTAGATAAAAATTAGATATAATTCTTCTACAATGTAACTACAGACATCTTCATAAAGGTTATGTAATATGATGAATATTCTGTTCAAAAACAGAAATATGAGATATTAGAATATCCTTTTGTTTCTCTGAAGAAAAACGAAGACGTAGAATTGTCCCCTTTGATGTGAATTCTTCAATTGTCCATAGCATTTTATGTACTTTTCTGATTCATATAAAAAGGTTTATATCGTTCTATCTCCAATTAAATAGCGTTCCTTATAAGATTTGGAGTTCATGAGAAAAAGTATATTCGTCCGTCTTGTTGAAACATGGTTACGAAACCAAACACGGTTGTTAATCGACAGTCCCGATGTATTTTGTATTGGGACGGTCGTTTTCGTGTTTACAAAAGGAAATCAGGCGCCCAGCAATGTGTAAAGAGGGTAACTTAACCGAATTCCTGTCAGTAGTAAGAGAGAGTTCCGTTTACCTAAGTCCTAAGATGGGAGAAGCTAAGGCTATTCGGCAGGTACTACCAAGGTACTGCATAATTCATACGTAAGTAATACGTCTTACTAACTAGCATATCCTGAGCTAACGTACCCTGTCGTGGTTCTATGTTGTGTAGCCCATCCTCCCTCCTTGCTCCTTGTGCGTTTCACAGTCCCCTCGTCACGACAGCGAGATATCCCTAATGGCAGTCTATCATATTAGCTACAAGACGGCTTGAGAGGCCGGCTGCTGTAACTAGATTTGCTTTGCACCTATGGTACATCAACTGACGATTTACTATCTATCGCATAGTTACTGTTACATAATACGAATGTTAACACTAGTCACGTAAGTGACGTGACTGTTATGGAATTCGCAATGCGGTTTAATGTAAAATTTTACTCTGCGTATATCGTGATTTCATACGAATTATGTTATCCTTAAAACGTATTCAATGCAAAGGAATTTCGTATCCGATGTAATTGTCTTCTTTATGCTTTTTCAATTGATCGTATAAATTTATAGAGATAATAAGGAAGGAATCGTATAAATGTACCAAGTAATCTAATTTAACGTCGGATGTAAAAATATACAATAAATATTTATTTAGAAAATTTTTTCACCAGTCATCGATCACTGAACACGATATAATTTCTTCAGAACTTATATCATAAATTTAACAATAATTACATAAATAGGTATTATAATATAAATAATTGAACAGTTGAATGGTTTATAGAATTTGTAGATTATTGTATGTAATTCTTTCGTTACGTCATATAGTAATAAAAATATGGTTTCCTTTAATTCAATCCAAATAGATTGGAAGGTTTTTTTATTTAAAAATGTCAATTATCGAAATCACATGCGAATGTTAAAATTTTTGTTATTGCAATTTAATTAGCTACAGAAAGCATTATCAGTTTCTATAATTTCCACCCTTTGCAGATACGACTGTCCGAATGTTCCCACTGAGTAGAGGGCTAGCCGAAAATTGTTGAATTATGTCGTAATGCCTTAGGCGTACGCTGTCCGAGCAAGCCACGAGTCATTTCCATAAACGCATCAGAACCTCCACCAGCGTAAACTAACTTACCGCCGACGACGATTCGTACACGAACGTACGAGTGTGTCCGCGATTTATTAATGTCTGCATTTAGATACGGAGCCCCTGAGGGCTCGATGGGGATGGTTGGGACCCTCTCAAGTTGCTACTGTCAAATATCGACAAAAACGACCGTAAGTCGCGCATGCTCCAGCACACGTGTGTTCTTACCAAAGATAAAAATGTCACGCAAACCAAAAACATCCTGTACCGTGTGTTTCTAACAAGAAGAATTTCATAAACAGTATTTCTACGCCTCTTTAATAATCCTAGGTCAGGAACGAAGTGTTATATTTTATATTATATTCATACTCTTTTAAATATAATCAGATCGATATATTTTTAATAATTTAGACAAATTTGTTATATCTGTATTTTACTCAGGAAGTCTCCACAAGTCAGACTGTATTTGTATCTCCATAAATTATTCAAGTTTCCGTAAATCAGGTATTATTTATGAAAATGGAGATATAGGAAAATGGGAGAAATGGCCAGTCAACTTCAATAACCATATAAAATTCATTACTGACAAACGATTTAGCGATACGTGTCTGGGTAAAATAACACAGTGCTGTAGGTTTTCCGGAAGCTCGCTTAATCTCGGTTAACCTTGTTGCACGGTCATGGAGTTCGTCGTCGAAACAGCGAGGGGTAGGGGGCGAGGAAAGGGCTAAAATGTGATTTTAATATTCGCGGCCCCTTTGAGGAAACTCACGACTCTTCCTTAACAGACTTACGGAGGGTACCCTGAACCTTGTCTACTCCCTCCCACGAGAACGGCATCCCGCTTTGAGAGGCACACCTAGTTTCAAACTCGGTAAAATCTGCAACTCTGTCTCGCTTGAGAACTTCTCTTTACCTTCCTTCGTTGACATTCAACCATTCTGATTTTATTGGATGCTTCGTACCTGCGGCTTGTTACGCTGCTTTTTTTATGTACATATACATCTTCACGTTCATGTCTTTAGACATCAAACGTTTGCAAACTTATTACGAGCAAGATTAACTGAAAATTGGAAATAGAATAAAATCGCTATTATTCTCAGCGAAAACTCTCATCCTGATTTCTCTTTAAATTAGATTTGTATTTCTGATAAAGAAGACAAGCATGAATATTTCTAAACTTAATCTAAATTGTCAGGATAAATACACCGAATTATCAAGTCGCCGGCAATGAAAGCTATAATCTATTGATTTCACAGCATGATAAAACTGTCTGTCAGTGTCATGAGCTACAAATCAATTTTAATCTGCCGCAGAATTTATTGGGCCTAATATAATGATTCTAAAAACTCGATACTGAGAAAAATTCTGTAATATAATCCTGATTAGTCTAATGCAACGAGTAATTGTTATACTAATTAAGAAGATATTCTAAAAATTTGTCACTATAACGTACTCTCAATCATAAGTCGTATATACTTGCAAATATCCGACATGTATTCATACACGTTTACACTAACACCCTTGCGAAAGAAGGAATCTCGTGATGAAGGTTGTAAACCCTTCTGGCTCGGATCGAGATAAGGTCCCTGTGTATCCCGCGGACGATGGTTCACCGCGTTCCTTTGAAAACGATCGTTCTAACGAACGGGTACGTGGGTCAAAATCGCGCGCGACCGGAATAAACGAATTTTCAGAACGGAAGATGAGAGGGTGAAAAAAAAAAAGGTAAACGACACGAAAGAGAAGACTTCTAGGTTATCGTCGACAGAGAAGTTTGGGAGGTTAGCAGTCGCCATGCTAGCAGGACATGGAAGCACGCAGGACACGACGCCGTGGCGGGCCGTACAGGGGTTGCCATGGTGATCTCATGGGGAGGGCATTCGCCCTCTCTCACCCTCACCCGACGAAGATAATGCCGCCTGCCTGCCTGCCTGCCTGCCTTTCTACCGATGTTGCTACCAACTGCCGCGATATCAGAAGCTCTGGCAATAAAGCAAACGTCCATGCTCGCACGGAAGTTTACGAGAGACCCGGTTTTCGAGTCGCGCGATTACGAGGCGACAACCTGCTCGATACTTCGTCTTTGTCTTCCAGACTGAAATTTCCTTCGGCGTTTCCGCATTCGAGAAATCACTTCTCCGTATCACGGCGACAAACGCCACGCCAGTAAATAACCCATGATTTGAAATTATGTAATGTAGAATTTTAGTATTTCATATTAATCCTTAAAGGCTGTCGTGGGTAAAATTTCCTCGCACATTTTAATATTATTGTTTTGTAATAATAATATTATGGTATTGCTTGTAATCACTAAAGATGACAACATTTTCATTTTCAATGTAGTAGAAAATTCATATTGATTCAGTAGAAAAATCGTACTAGACAACATCTAATTGCATTTATTCGGTCGTAAGATAAAAAGATCAACTACGATTTCATCCCTGACGATATTGACGTTATTATATTGTAAGTTAGGAAATAAATATACTATTTAAATTTCATACTTCATACATTTCTAGTAAAAATTAAATGATTTCATATCATCGTCATAATCTTTTCTCCGTGGGGGGTCTATACGAGGTTTATTTTCTACATATTCTATTATAATCTGCTACTTCACTCGCATCTCACTTTATAATTTTTCATTTTCACTTTCTTAATTATGAAATATTAAGGAGACGACACCTTTAAGCGTTAAAATACGTGATTAAATCCAAGCACTAAATATCTTGACTTACATCACTATGATTCCTAGCTCTCCATATATGCCTTCTAATGTCAATCTACATGAAGTAATATTTGATAGACTCCTCCAATAAATGTAACGAGTAAGTATCCCAATACTTACAGCCGACAATGATCGTCATGATAAAAATGAAGTTAAAAACACAGTGGAAACGACTGTTCGAATAATTTAATGTAACGAATTAATAGATAATTTGAATTACACTTAAACTTGAGCAGAAGCTGCAGTAACTTTCTTCGCTCTCGCAGCCGCCTAGTCGAACATTAAAACGTACGGGACACGGATGCTTCGACAAAGTGTCGTCGTATTTTTGGTTTACAGCGTCTGAAGGTTGCCGAGGAGAGACGTGGAATCGAGAGGAAGAAGGAGGCGGTCGGCGGTGTGAGGGAATACCTGAGCGCTTCAACGATTACGGGGGTGGAAAGTGGGTGGTTTGGTGGATACGGGGAGTGATACCAGTCCCAAAGGTGTCGTTACAATTAGACAGCGCTGCCAACTGCTACGGCCTCAACCGCTAAATAACTTACCGGTGCTGACAACCCGACCGCACACTGTTACCGCTCATTCTACCGCATACATTTAACTGTAAGTCTCCAAACTGTAAGTCCTTCCAATCATTGATGAGACTACTTCTTTCTTATTAAAACAAATATTCCTTTTGGAATAACTTTTATATAAAATAATTGGTACAGAATTATTCATATTAACCTGTTAACTGGAGAAGACAGATTAACTCGTCATTCAGATTGGCAATATTTTGCATATAATAATTCATTTACTTAAAGATTCCCTATTATTTACGGATATAGGAATATAAAATATTTTTTTATCTGTAGCTATTACATTTCATTAACAATACCTTGGTGTAAATAGATGATTAAAAGCTATGATTGCAACAAAATTTCTCATTGATAAGTATGATCGTTTTTCTTCCAAAATGTGCTATATATTTATTTTGAATATATGTAAATGTAATTCATTCACGAAGAAAATATAAAAAGAAATTAGGACTGTACTTAGGGAGAAGGAACGCGTTGCGCTTGCGTCGACTGTTTAGAACTCGAATGCTGGTAGAAAGAGGTGACGAGGAGGTGAGGAGAAAGAGGATAGACCTCTGAAGGAGGAGGATGGGGTGTCCCTGGAGTATCGACTTGCCCCACGGGACTCGGCAGTCGATAGTCCCGTGGGATTCACGGTCTCTTTCTCGATCCTCTGAATCCTGATATTCTTTCTTCCTTCCACTTTCTTCTGTTCTTACAGTCTTTCTTTCCTCCCTTTTCTCGAAGCTCTCTTTGTTTCCCTTACGCAGTCCAAGTCAAGCCTCCATGGGTCACGGAGCCAAGGCGCTCCAGAAGAAATGAAAGGGCAGCGAAAGTAAAAAGTGATTTCATTTTGAAAATTCTTTAAGACAGTGGCTCTAAGATATTTGTACATATTAAATGGTGGAAAATGTTTCAAGTGTTTTATTAGATTTATTATATTTTCTTTCGTGTGTTCGCAAATTTTAAAAACACTTGAAACACATTCCACCACTTTATTTTATATTTTATATTTAATCATAAAATGAAATTCATCGTAACCCAATGATACTATAGTATATAATGTAATAAATATTACATCTATTATTAGATTTATTATATTTTCTTTCGTGTGTTCACAAATTTTAAATAGGTATAATATTTATTACATTATATACTATGGTACCATTGGGTTACGATGAATTTCATTTTATGATTAAATATAAAACATATTTAAGATAAAATATAGCATATAAAAGCAGTAACAGTAGATCCAAACAATTTTTCGTTGTCTTTATAGATAACTATAGATATTTATAGATAGTAATTATACATGATTATAGGTAATTGATATTACAAAGCAGATATGCTTAGGTAATATCTATAATGGAATTGTAACATAATTGCTTGTTAAAGAGTAAACTGTGAAAGCGGTACGTATGTCAAATGATTATTGGATACTAAGCGTTAGAATTGCGGGTATAGTACAGTAATCACTGATTGTGTTGATACGTAAATAGCAATAAATTCATACTATATTCTGACAACACTGTGCTGGTATGTACTCAATGAATTTACATGTATTGTAAAATTGTTCCTTCATTGAGTCTAAATACACACGATATCTAGTTACGAGCGAATAATCGCAAAACTAATGGAAACGTACAATATTAATATAAATACATATAAAATAAATTACCTCGAGGAAGTACAGACTTCTTAAGATTGTATAAAAATCTATATTCTGTATCGTAGACGGTTTCACCTCCGTGCCTACGATCACCAACCCTCTTACAGTCTACCACCCTTGTACAAAAGGTTGCCTGCTCTGCCTCCGCCACCGAGAATTATCTGCGCAACTTACAACCCCTATTTTTTCCGTCTTCTCGCAGATTCTTCGTTCCCTTCCACGGAACGAAGGTTTTCAAGCTCGCGTACTAAAGTGGAAAATGAAAGTGAATCTCAAAACGTCACGTATCTTACGCACGTTGCAATCGTGTATCGCATGGAATACATTTTTTATTTCCCTCGTGAACTTATTACAAAATAGATTTTTACATAAACATTAGACTACGGCTTTCATACATTTAAGGGTAATTTGAAAGTGGGCGTAATAGATGGATATAATATACAAAGACGTATAAAATATCCAAACTATGAAACTTGTTGTAAGATTCAGTGAACAAAACAATTGTCTATCGTAGTTCTATTTCTTCTAATACACTTATAAGAATATGAATTTGCATAAATATCTGTAGTTTAGTAATCATAAATTTGGTTCTTGCCTAGAATTAACTATGAAATTTTTATGAAATGATGCGTGTTATTATATTAGGTCGTAAGAAAAATTGATAAATTCTATAAATTTTCTTTCGTTATTCCACATCCTGATAAGATTTAGAACATTTGCAATAAGGATATGTATCTACGTTGAAAATTATGTTTTTTTAACTACATTTAGAGGACAACGTTGGCTGGAACAATTCAAGCAGTCGAAAGCCATCACGAAACGGTCTTCGCGTACATGTGTGGAGGACGCAGAGGTATTGGCACGTAGGGAAGCGTGGTACGATCGAAAGAAAGGAAAGAAGGCAGCCCCTCTCCGTTCGAGGGAAGATTCGAAGGGTGCGTAGGCAGCCCTCGCGGTTCTTCGGCTACCCTACCAACGTCCGTTTCATGCTGGAGTACGGAAATTCGCAAAATGTCCTCCCGTTCGGTAATATGTTACTCGGTTGTAGAAGTATCGTCCCGAACCACCCCCGAGTCCAGCCTAACCTTGTTCACGAAGGACAGAACTTTCGCCAGTAGGTCCACGAGGAGGAGGTCTCCAGAGACTTCCATTTTGACTCTGGGGATTAGGCGTGACTCCGCCCATTCGCAGCCAAAGTTTTGACCCTCGCTTGTTAGATAGAAGAGAAAAGCCACGAGATATTGATGACTTCCCTCTCTGTTTGAAAAGGAGAGTCAGAAAGAAGGAAACAAGAAAGAAGGACTAAAGTACGGAGAAGGTGCTCGAGGAACTACGTTGCAACCTCTTCTATAGCCGTACATATCGTCCTAGCAGTGCTTTTCAGGATATATTCATGTTAGGATGAAGCGTTATTGTGCGAATACATCGTCATTACCTGAAATTGTTTGATCCTCGAGTGCTAAATGTAACGTTGTGTATGGGTTAATTGATATTGCTTCTCGCCCCAGTTACGTGATAAGATTTGTGATTGAACGCGTTTCTAAGTGGGTAATTGACATGGTGATCGTTCATCAACTGGATATGAAAACGCGCACTATTCCTCATACCTACGATTACGTTACACGCAATGTTGCAGATTAATTCATTTTCGTTCAGATAAGTAAACTTGAATTATAACTATGTTCTAAGGATGAGATAATTGTATAGTATTGGTAAAATAATTAAAAAACTTATATACACTTGAGAAAATGTAAATCGTTGTAAATATGATTCCTACGATGACAAAGGAAATCTTCCGCTTTTTTTTTAAAGAATGATAATATCGATGTTTATCAACGGAGTAATTAAAATGATAAAATCAAATTAACATGCCGCATATTTAGCCGCTTCGGTTGCTTTAGCCATGAACATGTGTTTTCTTTATTCGATGGAACATTGTGTATAAAGCTTGTGTAAGGAGTGGCACAAAGTTTGGGGTTGGTCGGACAACGGCATCATAAGTCGGGAGCGGTTTGGGGGCTGGGTGGCGGTTGGGGTGGCAAGGGTCCCTGGAGGCAGCAGGCTAAATATATCCACCCCCGACAACCCTCGAGGGAGAATGTCAAGACAACATGGCCGACGCCCGTCATCCTACTAGCGACCCTATGTGTACACTAGTCCATGTTCGACCACCCTTATGCCTCAAGAACGTTCAAAGACTATGTCATCGTTTTACTAGGCGTACCTATTTCAATCTTCACGGTTTATTCATGTTCCTTTTACAATCGTTAATCACGTCCTACGAAATTCAACGTTACACACTGAAATCGAGTAACAATTTATTTCCACTCACGGTAAGTTCGAAGAATATTTTCCTTGTTTCTGCGAGCAGCGAGATTATGTTCTCGGGTCACGAATAAGTACAATCGTGGAGAAAGCCTCGTAAAAAAAGCACGTCGGAAGAATTTACATTATTACCCCCGAGAGCGTTTTAGGTAATCTCGGAATTCATCGTCGACAATCGGATTTCGAAAAAGCTTCAAAAGCAGTTCGACGTAGACATAAACGATTGAGGGTCGGTCGGCGGCAACGCGTGGTAATTTTACGCGGGACGAAAGGAAAAGAGAGACAAGGATCGCGTGAGGAAGGTGAGCAAAGAAATATAGCAGAGATTAAAAGTTGCAAGGAGAAGGGACTAGGTTGTACAACGGGAAGAAAACTCGAGGAGAGTATCGCTAGTTGGGGAACAGGGAGAGGGTTGGCTCGAAATTAGCCACCCTCAGGATTACCCTGAATTAACAAATTGAAAAAAGTCACCTCCCCTCGAGCACCTCTTAAAGGAGCCCGTCTCGCCGGTCCGAAGATCGCGCTGTCCCGACTCCGGAGTTTGGCTTTCCTTGGCTTAAAGCACCTTATCCTTGCCGGGATATCGGACCAACAAATTCATGCAAATGCCACTTGCCTCCGCCGTACCTGCGATACGTACATTCTCTCTGTATCCTTTGTATGCCTGTATATGTATAGCCGCTGGTACAGCGATAACGCCACTGTGACGTTATACACGATAGCTACGCGTCGATGTATTTAAACCCGACGCCATGTGAACAAATTCACCATAAAGATTTTGACAAATTGCGTATCGAAGTATCGATTAATTAAATCACAAGAATAACGAGAATAGGATATAGCAGCGAAAGTTTATAGACGCGTCAGAATTAAATAAAAAAAATGATAAAGGTGTGTTTATTAAGAAATTACTATTATTGATCGTATAGATATCTATAATAGACATTTTAGAGATACTAAGCTCTGGAAATCTGTTTGCATGTAGGTTTGTTTTGACAGCAATACGTACAGTGATTGTGACCGACAATCGATGTATAGTGCACTGTTGTACGAAACCTTTCCGCGGTACGTGCTACGAGTACAGAATCTTTTTCGTGAAGCCAGCATGAAATAACTGCACCGGCGAATTGTCTGCATAAAATATTCAAAGGTAAGGTGAGGAACCAGTAAGATGGCTACGCGTACGGATACCCTTCGTATACCCAAGGCCGTTATACGTTCCAAAAAGTGCCGAGAGGCTAAGTTTTGTTCTCCCTCGATTTCCTTTCCTTTTACAGGTACACATTTCTTCGATGGGATCGACCTTCGTCAGACAGAAACAAATCCTGAGTCTAACATTTAATAGTTCTGTCTAGTACTGAAACTCGACAATCTTTACCTATTTAAGATCGTTATTTTTATCTCTATAGCTACTTCTTTTATTGTGGAAGAATATATATTTGTTTGTGATTATTAAAACGCCTGTTATAAAATTTTATACAAAACGTGATAATTGTCTTAGATTATTAGAAAAATTATTTTCCATCATTTATGCAAAATAATGATTCATAATACGTTCAAAATATTTATAAAAGATATCCGCAAGAGCTAAAGCCAAAAATAATCAATTATTGTTTGTATATTGATGTCCACAATTCCATCCACTTTTCAGTTTCTCAGAGATCTTTACAGGTTTGAGCTCGTTGCGTTTGTAAAGAATGCCGAAGTATACGTACAAGTCACCGACGAATTGTGAGAGTAATAGAACGATAGAAGAAGAAAGAATCAGAAGAATGGGAGGAGTGTGAGCGGCCGTAAAATCGGGTGTCGTTTGCGTTTTCTATTTAGCCATTTCAGATCAACTATCTCTGTTTTCCTTTATAGTCTCTTCTCTTTTGCTCGACCGCTATCGTCCCAGTAGACGAGCGACTCGAATTGAATTCCACGCGATACGGGTAGTTGGATTTACATGGATACTGAATGCGCACAAACCTCGACCACTGGACTTGCTTTCTTATAAGACTGCAGACTTCTTACTATCAACGTACCGATTGATATCGATCAATACACTGCAAATACAAATTCTATCGTATTTGAATCGCGCCGCGCCCTATTTTACATTCGAGAAAGTCGCGTATACGATTTGGATAAAAAATAATCCTATCGTAAATGTAGTATTTTCGTAAAAGTATAGGTATGACATTCTGTGTGCATTATATATTTAAGAATAATACTATAAACTTCTAAATATCAGTATTTGTTATTTAATATTTAATACGTGACTTAACACCATGTTGAATACACGATAAACGCAAATGTTATCTTTAAATTTAAATTACTTCTGTTAATACAATAGAAATGAATAATTTATTGTCTCACTGTTAATCTAAATGAAAGGTTCCTTCAACAAGAAACAATACTTTTTTACGATATTAGATTCCGAATTTTTGACAGATAACGGAGAAACGTATATAATATATAAAAATATATAAAATACCAGAGATATAATGTACTGGTTACAGTATTTAGCGAGTAAAATTGTAAATTAATTTTAAATTGTAAATTTTAAATTGTATTCATAAAATTGTATATTTGCATAAATATCTGCAGTCTAATAATAGCTACTCTTTTCGAAACACGTGCACCGATTAACATAGAGCAACAACGAATTGTGTTTATCAATAATTAAATATAATATCGAAATTTCAAACCTGATCATTCCCCTTGGCATAAACATCCAAATTTAACGCAATATTCGTTTAATTTTTAATAACATAAAAACGCGACCAGGAAGATATACGAGGGAAGAAAGGAAAAGTGGCAAGTTCAGTTTGCTCCTTTTTCAGAGACGACATAGAGGTCTAGCGAGTCTTCGATTGCTACCTATATGCGAAGGGTGAACCTGTATGTAAGGATGCCTATCGGGAACGCCGTTTGCCGTACATTTATTGCCTCCGCCACCCTCCGCGCTTTCTCGGGGTTACGACGTTATATTTGATATTGGGTAGACTCCGTATACGTATCATTGGTGTCGTAAAACCTGCCATAAATAATATTAAATAAATGTAATACGCTCAGTAAAATGCCACTTAGCTTCACTCGCTGAAGCTCTTCTGTTACGCGACATATCCCGCATATAGAAACTTTAATACCTTCGTTGCACCGAGAAAATAAAGGAACGATTCTTTAAAGAAAAAAAGGAAGTTTTCTTCTTATTTCGAATACCAACTATAGAGGAGAGTTCGGTGCATCGTCCACAAGATGCTCATCTTTGATACAAGGAATACGAGCAAAATACTTTCCTCTTCTTTTCTTGTTGCTTTGGCTTATTCTATTTAGATAACGATAGACAGCAGGCACAATCTGCGATTATGTAGTATCAAGTTTAAAAATATATTTGAACATATATAAGAATATTGTAGTCGAGATCATCTTGGTATAATAAAAATTGATTTTCATGGGAGTACGATTTTTTCATTTTAGAAATCAATGAAGTTAAACAAACACGGTTAAACATTTCATTATTAGTCGATATTAGACGAGAAGCAGAAAACTGATTTTTTAATACGATTACAAATAACATATCGATGATATTATTACCAATTGATAACATAAAAATAAGTTTCACATGGAGCGAAATTTTATCCATGAGCTGTAAGAATTCATAGACGTTTACCTCTTTCGACATAGAACAAACTAAGGATACTATTACCGGTCATACGTCGATTCTCTCTTTAGTCCCGCACCGCGTCTACGATTTTAAATCATAGTTCGACAACTAAACGCATTCTATAATCCGGTCACGTTGTTGACGTACGATTTGAGAGCTCGTAACCAGAGCCGCTGGCAGCATTTTATCTTCGGTATCTCCTGTTACCGAGAGCCGAGACGCTTCGTAATTTCCAAGACACAATCATGTATTTCCATTTTCCATGAGATACGTCGGGTAGTGGCATACTCCGTTGCGAGGACCTTGCCAGTCCTCGAGCGCAGAGAGTTACGCCATTACATCTTCGGCATGAAGTAAGCGCTCGCTTAAGGACACGCATCGCCATAGACGTAACGATCCAACGGAAAAAATCGTGTTCCATCAAAACGTGTGCACGGTTGCTCGGTAGAGGACGCAGCTAAGTTTCCTTGTACATACGTACTGTCGACGAGAATACCGGTATTAACTGCGGATACGTTGTCGCTCGATTCGCCGAGGAAGGTTCGTACAAGCCTCCGGCTCGTCGTTAATTGCCGGTATAATTTGTAATTCGAGAAGCAGAAAGGAAGAGAGCAAAGTAGGAGAATGAAGAGTGGGATGGAAATAGAGTGATTGGCCAGCAGTTGGAAGGAGAAGAGAGAAAGAGTACCGTGGATACCGTGAGATAGAGGCAGAAAGTCGCCGGCTCTCTAAAGGAAACAAGCGTCGCGCTTGTCCCCCGAAAGGAAATGTCTTTTGAGCGAGGAACGAGAACCAGATCACGAGGACGAGCGGGGCGCCTGGCGTTTGCCTGACCCGTTGACCCGCCTCGGGCGTCTTTGTACTTGTCCTGTACCGACCGAGTATTTGTCACGACCCGTCAAAACCTCTCGACGAGCGTGAACCTTCGTCAGCTCGATCGTCTTTCCGCAATCTGCCGACCCGACCCGCCTTTCTATACGGAACCTCGCGTCTCCCGCTGAGAAATTAGCTGTTAAGTGTTTTATGTATCCGGCACGCTACATGCACTGACACCACAGTCACGTGGCGTCTACAGTGATTTGTGGCGTGCGAGTGTTCCACGATTTTCAGCTATCGACCATGTCATATAAAACTGTTGATTGAAAACTGAGATAAATATATTATATCAATGAATAAAATATTATTATTTGTTCTTTTATTTTGTTTCTTAATTGATTTAATAAATAATCTAGAAAACGAAAAGGTAGCCTATGTTAGTCTAAGTGGGAAAAATGAAAATAAAGCCTATTATTTTTTATTAATATGAAAACTTGTATGCTATATAATTAAATAACAGATGAGTTCGTAGAACTTGTAAAAAATAGTAGTCGAATTTCTTTGTGTTTATTTTCAAACTCTAGAACTTCGATAACGAACGATTACTAGAGTTAATTGGTCGCAACACTTTTAAAGCACTTGATCGAACACGAGCCTAACGACATCTATATTTCATTGCCACTGCTTTTTCGTGATTGGACATTAGTTACTTTTTCTCTGCTCTCTCCTTGTGCCCGCCCTCTTTTCCATTAAACAATACAGGCCTGGGAGGCAGAAGAGCAACCAGATCACTTCGCCAGATGCCATCTCCGAGTCGCCCACCGTGATAACGGACGATGGTTAAATGCCTCATAACTAACTCAATCTGGGTCTTCCTAATTAAATATCTATCGTTTAATTAAGAATGATTTACCGATGGCAGTCAGTCAGTCAGCCAGCCAGCCGACCAAGTTGCTAGTCAGACGAGCACTGCTTGTACCATTCGTTGCGTCTTGGCAATCAATGCAGGAATTATCCTCATTAGGTCGATTCTCAGTCCAGGTTCTCCGAGTTCGCTTTTACCCGCTCGCAAACTCGTACAAACGTCTCATTGCCGGATGAGTGAAAGGGAGAGAGAAGACAGGAGGGCCGAAGAAAGAGTGCAAAGCATGAGGATGGCGATGGGAAGCAAGAAGAAGAAGAAAGAGTAGAAGAGAGAAGGGGGAAGGAGACATGGAAGTGGAGGATCAGGAGGAAGAGGAGAAGGACGAAGCAAGCTATTAGATCGAGAGCTGGTTGCGTGCAGCTCGAAGAAAAACTGGAAATCCGCGGCTGTTGACGGGCCGGGGGATCCCTGGGGGGACCAAGGGAGAGAACCCTGGGTTACCCAGGACCCTCTGTTCCCCCTGCTTTCCGCCTGACTCCTTTCCTTCTGTTTGACAAAAAGGAGTCGCTGACTGCGAGTGACAACTTAGCGAGCCGGAGCTCACCTCGCCGTCCACCAGCTCGGCCACACACAGACCGTCCTCGCGATATGACACGTCTTTTCCTGCGATAGAATTCCTTCCGCGAAGGAAACGCTCGTTGGTGGAATCCTTTCGTCGAAAGAGATCCAATGCGACGCTTAATGATATCGTTGTACTGCAACAGGTTTGATAGCTCTTGTCAAATGTAATAGATCCGGTACGGCAAAACATTTACACGCTTTTTTTCTACGCGATATGCAAACGAATTAGTGGGAGATTTATTGGTCGATCGTTTAGAGAATTTGTACCATTTTTAGTAATCGATATATATATATCATGTACTTGATAAGATTGGAAGACAGATGTCTTCGTTAAACAACGAAATGCTGGAACATTAAATCAGATAAATTGATCAATAGAAAACATGCCATTCGACAACGTGACTATGTTGCATATGGTATATCTTCGAAACGTAGGAAAACATTATATTTATTAATATAACATCCGATAATCTAATGAACACTTTTCTCAGTATATTCGTGAATTTTTATCTTGATAAATCTCATCATCATATTATTGGCATATAATATTTGTTTCAAGATTATTGATATTATTACTCATATATCGCATTTGATTCGAAATGAATGATCTGTACTAATGATCTCGACTGGTAGCTGTCATTGATTGAAGTATGTTTATTAATTTTATGTGCCTATCGTTCATGTAGGCATAGAAAAATATAGGTAAGAGCAACTAACATGGCCATATGTTGCGCGTGAAAAGAGTTTGAGTTTACATTGCGACATCCAGTCGCCCTGGGCGACAAGGGTAGCGGGTGAAATGCATTTTATCCCCCTTCATTCGAATTTTGGATCCAAGTTCCCTTTTTACTTGTTTCTCCGTCCTTCTCGTGTACCGCTCTTCTGTATCTTCTTTCCTGCCTTTTTAGGCTACTATTGCCGCAAGAGCAACGGATAATGTTATTTCGATTTACATATATGTTCCGATCGTTCCTTCCACCAACTTCGATATAGTTATACCAGGCAATACCATCGATATCAACATTTTGGCACTTTACTGATTTTTATTCTCGATTTATATTCATTCAATAAACCGATTGTGTTGCGTTTTCTTTGTGAATTCAATTTACTCTCTCCGATAGATTCATCGCTTGTTTCACAATTTGTTTAATATTTTCAAATTTTATTGGTATAACTTCAAACGTATCTATAAACGTAAAAACTAATTTAAGGATGTCAAAATGCGCAGTTAATTAGGTTAATTCTCCTCGAACCATTTATGTTAGCGTTATATTTTTCTATTAATAGAAGATTACTTAAATTTGAGGAAAATGAGAAAAATTAGTTATGCACATTCCCTAAACAGAGATGAGTTTCATCGATTATATATTATAACAAGTACTATGTTTTGAATATTTTACATCTACGTATCGTGTGCATTCTGTTTATTTCTGTTCTTTTAAATCAGAAACATCGATAGTTTCATAACAAGAAATTAGAGCAAGATCTTACCAAGTCTGAAACTTTCGTAACACGCAATCGACCGGTGATAGCGTTCGAAACATTCACGGTACCCAGTCTGATGATAATTCCATGCTGGTCGTTTGCTTATGGAGAGAGAATAGGAGTAAGTTTATCGAACCGAGATGCTGTACGGGCGCGAATATAGACATCCGACACACCCTAAGACCGAGATATCTGAGCACGACGGTGCATGCGAGGGTGCATACATTGTGTAGAGCCACCCTTCTTGACAACGACGCCCCAGTAACACCCCCCAAGAGCCAATAATACCGCGTACTAGCGGGCTACTACGACGGCTTATTATTTTCCTACGGCTCATCGAACCCAGTGTGCTTGCTATCAATTACAGGACATTCCACGCGCGACCCCCTTGCTGGACTTAGACGGATCAGCCTAACCAGAATCCCATCTGGTAAACTTTTACGTTATGCCCATTTAGCCACCACGATGACTATTCGACGGAGGATAAGGGAAACGAGCTTCAAGGCGTCAATTTTACGGTTAACAGGCGGACTGTCACGGTGAACATGGGTGACCCACATTTTACTAAATTTTCTTTAGAATGATACAAATAAGTTGGATTTCAAGGATTAACAAATTTTCAACAATAATTTAGGCAACATCGTCGGAGAAAATATTTAGGATCGGTCAATGCTTAATTTGAATATAACTATTATTCAAAATTTGAATTTTTATATTTATGTAATATATTTATCAATTACACAAGAAGATAACTATTCCTTTTGATCATTAGCTTGCCATTAATTCATGTATTTTAGCCAAATTTGTGTAAATCAATCCAAGTATTCACATGTTTATAAATTTATCACAGGGTAGTATGATTAATGTTAAACAATGCATTCCTGTAATAAATCTACGTGCTCCATTGATATTATGCCGCATTTTTATGAGGCACCTTGTTTACAACGTTACGACACATGCGACATACCGCAAGTGAATATCTTAAAAAAGGTTAAGCGCGTTTCAATGATATTATGGCCTTTATCATTAGTCAGACAAGGTCTTAGAATCAGGACAGCCATGTACACTCTAGAGAGTTTCGTAACTAGAATAAGGGGTGAAGTATCAGAGTGTACCTGATTTAATGATACGTTTATTTTATGGAACAACGTGCTTCGCATACTTCTGCACTTCTCTGATCGGTTCATTGATACAGGTTATAAAGAAATTCCCATTCTGAAGCACAGACGAGGAATTGTATATCCTGATGCGGCTTGTCAAACGTACTTACGGAATCTAGAATAATGTAATGCGTAGTACGCACAGGAAGATTTGATACCATCAAACTTGGGATAATCTTGAATCGCGAACGAATGATCGAAGCTACCTGCGCAGTAGGAAACCGGTTTCACGCGACACGATATTTTTTCGCTCCGCGCATCATCAATGCATCACGCCGTGAAGATTGACTGATTGAACGTAGTACAGAAGTTAAAGTCCTCTTTATTCGATCCTGTAGGCTGTTCTACAATTGAGTTTATAGACATACCAATGTTATTAGAATAATATCAGTCTTATTAACGTTATAGGTATCAAGGTGATTTTTTAATTTTTTATGTTTAATTTGTAATTTTTTAAAACACTTGTACTGCCGTTCGAAGTAGCTGAAGCGTAATTTTTCATTCATATAAAGTAATTTAAGTGCAATAAAATTTAAAACAACGCATAATACAGGAATTAAGTTATCGCAAGATTGTAATTTGTAATTGAATGCTGATTGGTTAAAATGACACTGCAGCAAAGACCTAACGGCTACAATGTCAGGGAACGTTCGATTAGATTAGGGTGGATTAGCCAATCAAAAACTACAATACTGCGAACCCTCTACAACTAGTAGTGACATTTGATGCTGCAGGCACTCTATTAGATTTGCGCCGTAGTTAACGTGATACGGAATCGAATGATCCGAGTTCTCTCGAAACGATTTTCGGGAGCCAGTAGTTCTGCTATCGCTGAACGAAGTTGCGATTTAAACGCTTAAATTTCATACACGCCAGAGCAACCGTGTAATTGAATTCAGTGTTCTTGTATTACGGACGAATTCATTTGCTTGAAATAATATAATCATATCTCATAAAAATCATACGAATATCAAAATTCCAACCACAATCTATAGAATGCGTTCTAGTAATATTTTGTTACTCCAGTACGATGAGCACGAATCGTAAGAAAGTGTCATTATAAAAATACACGTACAACGATATAAAGCTAATATATTAACATTCGAAAATACTATTAATAGTTGATTTTTTATTTCTGACAATATCGCTAACGTTTAAACTAATACAAAATTCCTAAGGTATTTTTTATTTTCATGATTATATGATTTTATAGATCATTTTATGAAAATGATCAGTTGCCTGACAATGATAAAGGTGTGTAAAACAAATTGTGTAAAACTCCACGTATAAACAATATTTACAAGAAGAATCAAAAAGATTAACGAAGAATTAAAAGATGCAAACAAAAAGCCCATTTTTCTTAAAGCAATGATTCATCTTAAAAAGATTCATGTCTTCACCCCTGTCATCTTGTCCTAATTAAATAAGATGTCCATCAAACGAATTATTCGCACGTACGACAAACAATAATACATAGTTTTTCGTTGCAGTTACTTCTACCATAACACAGCTGGTAATCGAAATTCTATTTTCTACGTTCCAATATCGAAAGCATAGAGAAAAAGTGCACGTAATCATAAAGATAAGCGAATCAATCGCTTGGTCCTCTAGCAGCGTGTTATTACAGGACTGAAGCCTGGCCATTCCATGTTAGTAGTATCCTGTCGGTATACTATAATCCGAATTTTATACCGGTACGTATACCGACGGACGTGTCTATCGAGGTTGATATCAAAAGCGGGCAGAAAAGGTGCGTGAAGGCGAACTGGCGTCACGCGACCTGCACGTTCGTTTACGCGGGTGTGGCGAGAATGAGTGGTAGCGAGCAATTATCTTCTTATCTGTTCCGTGCAACCACGATGGTACAACCCGATGCCACGAGCCAACGCCACCACGAAAGTCGTTTTCGCCACTGGTTTTTAACAGGACCTTTCCGGTCCGGAGAATTCAACGCTTAAACCTTCGGCCGGTTTTCCGATTAACATGCTAATTGGCACGGCAACCCTTTAAACGGCCATTTCAAAAATTAGGGGATGTGATCTGGCTCTGGTTCAGGGAAGACGAACTGGCGCGGTTTCATGCACCGTTGCGGATCGAATTTTATCGCCAGGGTTTCAGCCGACCATGCTTTTTTTTCTTGGCAAAATGAGTTTCGCTAACGAGTTCCTTCTTCATTAAAATTAATGAGTCTTTTTTTTCTAAAGAGAAATTATGTGTTACATGCATGTAAAAATGGTGTGTGATTAATATGTTCATCTGTGGAGGTCATGTTTATAATCAATTAAGGGAATCTTGATAACAGGTTGATTGAGTGTGTAATAAGTAGGCCAGGGCAAACAAAGCATAACAGCAAGGAGTATGTCATGTAAAGTAAGTTCAATCGACTTGTTTTGTGTGTATCTTTTTTCCGTCATTGCACATCATATTTTCAGTTATACAGAAGATTAATTTGGAAATTGTTAATTTAAGTTTAGAGATTGGAATCTTGGACCTTGCTTTTAAAATGTGAAACATTTTACATAATATGCTTGTAATGAAGTAAAAACTGAGAATAAAAATACAATAATATTTTATTTATCGAAATTTATTTATCAAACCATGTATGGAAATTTTTAATGATTAATGTCAGTGAAATTTCAAATGATTTATATTTTGTATATTATTTAACGAAATATAAATTTTGCAATATTCTATGAAGATGGAACTAAACCTATGCCATCTGTTCGAACTGCACGGCATGCTACGTTGTCAGTCATGTCCACCGTTCATTGACAACACATGTAGAGGGAAACTCAATCTTACAGGAAGATACCTAACACCGTTGACGCTACCCTCAACAACCCTGTGGGCAACAAAAGGGCAAAAACCGTATTCGTTCCTATCCCCTTTTGACGTGTTCGTCTCCTCCTTCCGAACGAACAATTAACTGAATTTGCATTATATCTCTATCGAATTACTAGATCCTTATTATCGATAAAATTGGCAATTTGACGGAGAGACCAATACGGACGTAGAAGTAGAGCGAGCCATGTGTTCGTTTCATGTCGAAATTATTTCGTATTGCAGCAATATATCCATTTGTAGCAATAGATATATTTTGTTATAATGTGAGAACATTAACATAATATAGTCACTTAGTTATTAAAATTAGCGGAATTTTTTTGTTTACATACTAATATTTACCTTTTCGGTTCTAAGAATTTTTATTTAGAATAATTTTCAATTAGAATTCAAAAATTTTATATACTTACGAATATTTTTTTATTTCATATACATATATTGTACGTTTTATTGTATATTACACTTTCATGTAATCGGTGTGATGGTAAAGTATAAATGTGGAAGAGACGTATTTTTAAGTACGTGACCAACGTGAAATGTATTAAGAAAGAAATGATGTTCGCTTTCCATTGAAACGTAGATCATTTTTCCATTGTACTATTTTCAATTAAGCACGATTTTTACAATTCTGCGCGCTAGCAGCGGTAGCCAAAAAGTCCAATAGCAGAAGAGGGAACAACAGAGGGTGGCTAGACGATCGTAACGTTGGCAAAGTGTAATGGTGTAACTTGATACACGGGGTATACGCCCCTCTCGCACACGTCGTTCAACGAGCAATACCGCTATCGCCACCAGACGAGCCATGGCCAGCTTGTGCGTTCTGCATGCTCGTACGTGTATCTATGCGCTTCGAATTAGTCATGGAGAGGCAATTCCTGATAATAAAATAAGAGAGGAGCGTAACCGATTATCATGGTTAACGAGCGTCGCGAAATTATCGTAACGGCCTGTTTCGCGATTATCGGACAGCGCGATCGTTCGCGATTCTTCGTACGCTCCATTGTTTTCCCCTATATCGAGAGCCAGTTCGGTCGATATCGTTAGAAAGGGTGGTTAATTAGTCACGATTGGTGTCCGCATAATTTACGATCTGATGGCGCAAAGATAAAGATAGTGAATGGCATCGTAAGCGACGACTTTTTGTTAAGGGTTGATCAGGCTACGATAAACGTTCCAAACAATGCTACACGTTCGTACATTTGATCGTTTCGATATTTTCAGTGTTAGCAAAGTTTTCGAATCTCAATTTCAAGATTTTTATTATTTTTTGGTCTCATGCCAACCGACTAGTCATAGAAAAATTTTAACGTCCCAATTTAATTAATTGGGTCATCGTCTCTAAATCGACAAAACGACACTACAAGAAATATTGCACTACGATAACATTCCCAAACAACACTACGCATATACAGTATATTTGATTATCTTGATATTTCCAGCGTTGTAGATTTCACGTTCATATTTCAGTTTTACGTTTTTTTACTATCTTCGGTTATGAGTCATGACTGGTATCGGAAAGATTTATTTCAATTTAATTGGCACAATGACGCTGCCAGTAACGATATTGGGCGACAAATCTACAGTCGGATTCCAAATTGACGCATACAAATTTCCCTGTTCACTCGTGTACGTCTTACTGCCAGAGGCGTCGCCTTACTTTGGGTTACCCGGCACATTAACGATAATACATGCACATAGCTGCAACAAATGCCGCATAAACGATAGTGCGATCCACGTGGCAGCGTAGGCGCAGAAGGGCACAGATGGTCGCCCTAGGCACTTACCAGTTACCACCATCCCGCGCATTGCCCCTTCGGTCAAAGGGATCTAAAGGGCCTTGGCTGGCCACTAACCGTATTTATTCACGGGGGTGACTGAATTTACCGAACAGTCGGAGGATAAGTCTTGCCTGGAGCACGAGAAGCGTCTTAACGCCACCAAGCCTTTCAGAAGTCGATCTAACATTCATCGACAAACGCGTTCAACCTCTTTGCTGTCTCTGTCACCAGCATGAGTGTTTTCATACACCTTTCGTTTAAGCCATTGACACTCTTACTCCAACATATATGTGTATTACAATTACAATAATACGATGCATGGTGTGCGTATAATTTTAAAGATATACATCTTAATCTCAATGTTTATTATATGGATCATATTTTCTTTACATAAACTATACGATCAATGATTTGCAATTATTTTATATTAAAGGCATTAATTTTCATCACATTGATTGCATAGAAATTGTTCAGTTGACTTTTATTTTTATTTAAATACTAATCACTGAAATTCACTAAATTCTTTTCGAGATATATATTAGAATAGATTTGTGACACATATATATATAGAGAGAGAGAGAGTCTGAATTTATTAAATATATTACTATGAATATAATTTTTCTTTTCCGAAAGTTGCTATAAATATATAAAATTTATTAAATCTGCAAGTCAGCTGTTATTTAATAACGACAGGACGATAATCATAGATATTAAAAGAAATATTTCTATAGTCTGACACGTTCTATCACGTGCTCTTTAGCCTCTCGATATATAAGTGCGCGTCAATGTATTGGTACACACACATGTGCACACGAAAACGAACACGTACCAGATCACCACCGGCAAGTGGTCAGAGCAACAGATAAGTTTGATTTATTTTAATTTCTCACCGGCAACGCAGCGGGCCTTTCATGGGGATTCCCTGTGCTCCTGTGAATTATTGCGAAGTTATTTTCTAGTTCGTATTGATTTACGACCGGGATTTCGGGGCATCGCGAACACTTTATCGTCATTACAGGTGGGCGAACAGGTGTACCGGGAGTTGAAAGAGTTGTCAATGTTTGCGAGAGAAATTTTTCAAAGAGCTGTGAATTTCGCGCCATTTACCAATGTGCCGCTTGAATTTACTTATTGATGGCACTATTAGTAGTATTTTTAAACGTACCTGCTTTTTTTCAACGATAGCAGTTTTTGGTGGCGAAAGTTTCAGACTGTTTCTGAGAACTAAAGTTTTTACTTAACGTACGATGAAACAACAAATTTTTAATTATTAAAGTGATTTTCTATCAGCTGATCGTAATATGAATTATTAACGCAGGATTTCTTTTCTTACAATAATTCAAATAAATAATTTTGTTCCAAAGAGTGGAACATACCGTGATAATATTTTTCAAAGACACGTACAATACACGTACAAGTATTTATACAATATTGCACACTTGGTTAGACAATTGCGGATGATTTAGTGAAGTAACGCAGAGAACAACTTTTGAAAATAGATACACAGTGTAATATTGTAATATTGAAATTTATAGCCTATAGCTCGAGTAGCGATAGATATTATGTTGTTTACTAGTTCAGTCAGTGAAGGTCAAAATGAAAATTGAATACATAATACCTATTTCATATATAATTGAATACATAATCCTTTTTATAACACCAAAGAATAGTTTATACTCATGAATCACATTATACGTCATAGAGCGACGCGAACTTTCATAATTGAATATCGAGAACCGATTCGTTCTATTCATTAGCGACGTCAAATCGATTTTCAATCGCGGAATATAGCACCGTGTCGAAGACGTTAACGCAGTTTACAATGTAATAACGGTTTATCCGTTTTCGATGTAACGCAGTTAAGATCGCCTCGAATCAATATGAATTCGATTAAGGCATTTGGCGAGACCAAAATTCAACCAGGTAATTTAGTTGCTGTCTCTGTAATAGCAATCAACCGCGTTATGCACCGGTAAATGGAGAAGCTCGGAACTGAACGCGCGTATCGCTCGCGACTCGGTTAAATTCGATACATGATTAATTCGATGGATTCTCATTGTCAGTCGCGTATGAAAGGGGGAACGCGCCGTTTCTTTCCGCCTTCAGGACCTTAGTTTTCTTCGTAATCGTCTTGTCGTGCGCCATTTGGCAGGCAAAGTAAGCGGAGAATTAATCGAGACTTAATTACCAGGTTAGGCGGGTACTTGTTGCAGCAAAGCGGAGGCGTCTAGTGTACGCGGCGTGTTAGGGTGCCGTAGCGTAATAAGATTCCCTTTAATGGCATTACACGCCTCATTGGGACTTGCCAAGTCCGAAGTTTCCGCGACTTTACGCCGTGTTTGACTTAACCGGAAGTTACTACCTTTCGATCGGCCACTGTACGAACAAAGTCGAACCGAGGGGTTTAAGTCTCTTAACGGATTACGAGTTACCGACTAAATAAGTCTTAGGAACTTGTACCAGCATTTTACAAAAAGTATTAGCTTCACTGAGGATATTTAGAAATCGAGTATATTCCTGACATATATTAACCTGATTCAAAGTATTGAAACACTCATAGAAATCTTCTGTGAACATATTATATGTGTTATATGGAGCAAGTTGAAATTTCATTGGCATAAGATACTTTCGAATACCTTCGCAAGCCATTGCATACGTATATACGAGATGTTCTAATAATTCAAGTTTCTTCGTATGTAATAATTGAAATTATAGTTGAAAACATCGATCATTGCCTTATTTGCAAAAAAAAAAAAAAAAAAACGGTTTATTAAATTCATAAGCGAAGTTACAATTGAAAAATATAAAACATTATGTGTATATCTTGTGTACTTGTCATAATACAGAAGGTATTTGATGACCATATAAAAGCATCTAAGGATACAAAATTATAAAGCGTTTTTTGGAGAGAAACTCTATAAAAGTGAGTAATGTTCATTCCATGGAGATAAACTTCTCGGTTTGGACACGATCATCTCTTAATGATGTTTCTTCTTTCGATCGGAGAATTCGTATTTAATGCGATACTTCGATGGCATGAAATCGTTCTGGCGATGTTCGCTGAATTTAACGAAGCTAGTAAATCGAAAATCGTATTTGGACAATTGCGCGAAAAAGCATGTCAGTACGCTGATTAATTACGCCATCGAAGCGTGGTCGGATGAGTTGCAGCAGGCGTAAGAAAGGCATGTCGTCGATCGGTCAGCAATTAATTAAAGCGTCACTTGAATTTACAACGACTGCCGACTGCCCACCAACGAAGGCGATCAAAGCTTCATCTCGGCATTACGATCTGGCAGGCGGCTGTCGACAGGCGCGAAGAAGCCGCACACCGCGTCGATCCCGCGTTCGTTCTGATGGCTGGCAAAAACTACCTGAACGAAAATCCAGGTGTCGAATCGCGCAGGAGGGACAGTTGGGACGCTCTAACCAACGAGACAGCCCGGCGTGACCATTGGTCCGGGAAACGACCTTAAGCGGCCCTTATCTGGATTCAGCGACCGTTCGTGAAATCTCCGTAGGAAGCCCGACGGGCCCGGCAAGAAACGTCCAACACACATTTAATAGCTTAATTTATAATTCTCGCCGCAAGAAAAAGATACCCGGTGAAAGGGCAGAAGAGGGGGAAGACGGGGACGGACAGAGAGGCCGAAGCAAGGCGAAGCAAAACGCAAAGGGGGCGATAGAGATGAAGAATGGAAAAAGGGAAGAAAAAGGGGGGAGGCTGGATAAAGCTGGATCCGTCGTATCTTCGTAAGAAGAAACGGCGAAGAGGGAAGAGATCGAAAGAAGCGCGAGGCAGAGAAACGGAGTCACCGAGAAAAACAAAGCCACGAAAAGAAAGAGGGAGAGAGGGAGATACAGAGATCGTGCGCCTAAGAAGAAGAAGCCGGTGGAAAGAAGTTAAAACGGAAGGAATGCCGACGCCGCCGCTTGCACCGATGGAAACGGTTCGACAATGCGGTGCGACGATCATGGACCTTTATATGGAGCGTCGTCCCCGTGGGTGGTCCCCCACAGGACGTCTTACCAGGCGTCATCCTGGATTCATCGGGACGATCGGCGCGTTGAGAACCACCGATCGCTAACCTAGAAGGCAGCGGAGAGTGAGATCGAGCTGCGACGCGCACTGAATCACTCATCGTGTGCTTAGTTGTCGTCGTTGTCGTTCGCGTCGTCCGTCGTTCGCCGTTCCGTCGTTCGTCGCTTGCCTATCAACCGTTCTCCGTACCGAAGAGGTTTACCAGAGGCGAGCTATTAACTCACAAGCACTGCTACCTTCTACTATTCTACAAGGCTACATTATTTACTACACCGCTACTTGTCCACGTAAAGTTATTATGGGACATCTCGGCACATGCTGCACTCCCTGTGTCTACTTCGATTTGAACAGATTGTTACGATCGGAATCTCGGTATCGTTAATCGCTGCTGTCAGACTTTTTGCCCGCAGAAAACCAGGCGTCATCCTGGATTTAGAAGGAAATCGTTTCCTTCGATGGTTGGTCTTTTGGTCATTTACGTAGGTAATTTCATGACGTTCACGTGTTAACACGTGGACGAGTTTCTGGACGAAGCGACCGCGACTCTTGGACAGCTCCTTCGAGACGTCGATATTCAGCCGATCAACCGGACACGTGTTTTTTACTTATGTAAGACTGCTATTAGTTGAACGGACGGTTGGAGCCAACGACCGATGCTGCTCATTGCGAACCGGCCCCCAAGTTTCTCTTTTCTCTCTTCTCTTTCCAGCTTTGTTCGGGCGCGAGCGAACGCGCCGGTAGAACGACGTCAGGAAAGAAACAAGAGAGAGCAGGAAGGAACAAGGAAAGAAGAGAAATCCAACGAGCTGGCCGAAGCTATTCTCTGAAATCCGGCGATTCTTTCGGGCGTCTTCGGAGATGATATTTGCTCGGATCAATCCATATGGTCGCCATGGCAACCGGTTAGCCTGGCTTGTCCACCCCCGTCGTCCAAAGTCTGGAAAGCCGGCCGCCGGCCCAACGAATGGACGAATGGACTCGGGGGTGCGGTGCTGATGGCCGATGGTTCGAGGCAACTCGCGTTCCGCGAAGGGTGGACATTGCCTCTCGATATACTTTCCTTCCCGAGAATCTTTGCGTTCTTCTACCAATTCAATGAACGAAAATCTATATATGTATACGTACGTATCTTCCGATCCCACTCACTCGCTCGTTTCTCTGGCCTACACGGATTAGATTGAACGAAACCCAATAGAACCAAATGTATTCATGAACCGTTGTTTACAAAACTGTCCACGTAGTTCTTTCGTCCCCATCTTTGGAGAATCTTTGTCCCTTCTTCTAACCACATTTCCTGGACCATTGTTGCAATGCCGGTAATGGCTTTTTATCGCATCTTCGCACATTTGTATTTCTTTTCGTTTTCTTTTCCTTTTTCCTTTCAGACATTTAGACTTTTCAATAGCTTAACATATTAATACACTTTAATTAGGTATTTACAAAGCAGGAAATGTAATATTCTATGAATGCATAAAGGAAGTATTTATTAAAATTTGTATGTGAATAATTATTTTGTAGGCCATCGAAATATTGCAGTTATTCGATAAATAAATAAATAAGTTTAAGGCTTTAATATTTTACACTTTTTCAAATTTATATGCCAGGCATGAAAATCCGGAGCGGTGAAAAATTAACGAACTGTTGAAAGAAATATAAAAATACAATATTTAATTCTCTAATAGGATTAACCTAATTTCTAATTTTACAATGAAAATGTGCAAAATATTTCTGCCCGTCAGTCGTTACCTCAAAAGATAGATTATTCACTTTATATCCGAAAGAATCTTATCTAATATTGGGTATAAGAGTATAAGTAAAGATAATTAATAAGAGTATCAATTAAAATTCTTTAAAGTATCTCTTGTAGAATATAGAGCGAAAAACTTATGCACGTGACTGTATATCACCTCATATTTCTAGTGCTTGCGTTCGTATGAAAAACACTCCTCTTCCATGTCATTGGCAGCGTTAATGAGCGCCACTAATAGCATCGAGAAAAAGAGGAAGCGTGAGCAGGACCTCGGTCGACTCGAATTTCGTCGAAGGAAACTAACTTCTGGTTATGCTCAAAATGAAATTAGGCAATACGGACGTCTTGAGAAACGAGAATGTATCTGAGATATGCGTCGACAGATGCGACAGGCTATCCTCGGCATCTACTGTCGTGAGAACCTCCGCGGGTATTCTACATGCAAATTTATAGAGATCCTTCGGACACCGGCGCTTCGAAGGGAGATGTATCCTCAAGGGACCAAAGACACCAGGACTAAGAGCGCTTCCTTGTACTGTCACTCTGCTCCGTTCGAATCAATCGCATAAATCTTGACGCATCGATCGTCCCTTTCGGTAACACGTTCGCCTACGAAAAATTCACTTGTCCGTGCTAGAACGTTCCAGAAAAATGGTAACGCCAAAATATCCTTGTTTCATACGAACCTGCGTGCACGTGAGAAAATATTCTCGTAATTTTCTGTAATATTCGAACGAGTAATATTTTTCAATAAATTTAATATTGGTTAACTTATCGAGTTTATTTTCCTAATGTTGCAGATGCTCGGACTTGTTCTTGCAACTGTGAAACTAATATGAATATCATATAAATTATACGATAATTTTAATTTTGTTGTATCATTTCTATTTCCGATAAAATTCCGCTAAATTACAAAATATGTATATGAGATGTATATTTAAATCCTACGTTGCAGAAGAAGCAAAATAGAAATAAGATTTTCTATAATACGATTAGTTGAATCTATGAACTATAAAATTAAAAATAATGATATTACTTTTCTCTAAAACATCGTTCGCGTAAAATTCATAACAATCTAGCAAACAGATTTCGAATCTTTTTCAATCCTTTCTCCTTCTTTCAAAAACCATTCCAAACCTTTCGTATAGATTTCGTATTTCCTTCGTGACTTATCTATGATTTACAGGTCGATTCTCCGATCAACCACTTGTTGACACACGATCGGCATAACAGAGACATATGCAAGTTCCAAGAATTTGGAGGATAAATTTGTCGACATTCTGCACTGAATAAAAATGGCGCGAGGCAGCGAGCTTTAGTACGTGACGGATCGACGAGCGAGCGATACCGATCGAAAAAAGGCGTTCGAGGTCGACTGAAGAAGATTCCAGAGTTACGAACCCACGGGATCCGCAAGCAACAATCGCGCTTACTATTTTCATCCCGGTTTGAGTCCGGACCGGGCAGGCTACTGCCCGAAGGGGGCTGCCAGGCGTACGATCCCGACGAGATAGAGCAGTGGATCATCATTAACCGGATGGTCGCAAAACCAGCGACGGCTGATTGACAGGCGCGCAAAGACTTCCCGTTTTTCCTAAACCTGCCTTTTAGTTCTCGGTACGGCGAAACCCTTCTGCGGAGCCGGGAGAACGATATACGTCGGCCGATGATGAAGGACAGATCAAACGGTGGGAGGAAAGGATTCCGAAGGGAAGGGGGTTCGTGGGGTGCCAAAGAAAGAGGAGGGTGCCTTAGCAGTTCCTCGGAGCTGATGGACAGCCAAGAGGCGCCAAGCTATGCCAGCTATTCGCCTCTTATTTTATGCTGTCTCCTCGACAATTTAACGAGCCTGTGTTTGTGCATGCAGCCACGCGTGTACGTGTTACGCCTGTGTGCTGCCAATAAACCGAGACGAATTCCGAGATACCGATCGACTACTTTGATACGTCGCTAGTCTTCGGTACAGTCTATGATTCGTTTTCGTGTAAATAGATACACTATCCGTGAAAAGTAACTGCAGACTTACATACATATTTTCAACAAGACGTAATTTGGTTACAAAATTATGGATGAATTGGATAGTAATGAGTTTGTCCTTGGTACAGCTACTTATGATAAAATATTATAACACGATTGAATTGATTTCTAGAAATTAATATGCAATAATAAGAGTCTTATTTATAATTGTCATACCTTGTAGAACCATTTTGTTAGTTGAAAGGATCTTTATTATCAGGTCCTTTAATTTTAAAAAGGCGAGACAATCGAACACAGAGACAACAGTCTATTAATCGTAAATGAAAAATATCGCGAAGATTTATTCATTGAATTAGAAGTAGCTTGGTGCTCTATCGGCGAAGGAGAAGTCCGTTTTTTGGGAGAAAGTAGGTACGGAGAAGTCGCGTGAATTGATCGTTCGAAACGCGCGTTCAAGACCGAAGTACTTTGTAATCGTCCACCCTCGACCACCTTTTGCGACCACACGGAGGTCACGTACTGATCGATGCCGAGGTTATCGCAAACCGCATGACTCTTGTAATTTCAAATAGCAGTTGATTCTTTATTGTTCATTAACTAATTTTCAAAACTAATATTTCTATTTGAATTCATATTTCCAATAAAAATGCGAATTAATTAATCAAACTCACCCTTTACTAGAATATTCATTTCACATCAGATTGTATAGTTCGAATAATTATGCTATAAATATACAACATGATATTTCATAAACATAAAAAGAATACAGTTCTGTAAGTGGCGTTATAATTATCGAAACATAGCTAGATTAATAAATAGTGCAATTATTAAATTCGTCGAAATGACGAATTTCACATTTCTTTTTGTTACATTATAACAGAATATTTTTCTGGTGTTAAAAAACTGGAATAAAAACCTCCAACGCAATTTACTCAATTCATTATGTCTTAACTACCCTTTGTTCAAAAAGTTGTTCAACTGTTTATTCGATGATTAACAGCGTAATTGTACGAGCGTGAAATATCCGATAATCGGATGGACAGTTTGGTAGAAATCCTGATTGCCGGGAACAGATTTCGACAATAAGATGACACGGTTGTCTCATCGTATTACGCACGAGCCCAAAGCATTCGAGGCATTAGTGCGTGGCTGGTGTTTAGAGGCCCTAGAAAGTAATTGAGTTGGCCACGCGACTCTTGAAGTGGCTCCCTACCAACGCTACGAAGCGGGTTCCCTTCAGGCTCTTCTTCTCATTGGTAACCACCTGTTTTGAGCGGAACCCACTCTCTTTATTTTCCCCCTCTCTATCAGTGCCTCTTTGTATCTCTCTCTTTCGTTCTCCTCTACACGGCTACAGAAAAATACACACTCGTACACGCATTGGTTTGGCCACTTGAAATTCACGTTCTTCATTGTACGAAAAATTTGACATACGGCCGATGGGCGCCACCGTTTTCCAACCCCTAAAATCATGCACCACCACTCTCTTACCAGTCGTCGTTGTCATTCTATTATAGCCCGCGCACGGATGCTCCCCGTGATCTGTTTGTTCGTTTTCTTTATCGAGATAAATAAGTCCTTCAGTGCGCTTGTGCGCTCCTTTCTAAATTGGATCCTATCAGTCGGAGTATGGCAAGTCTATATTTGCTAAAAGGGTCTTTATATCTTTGATTAAGACATTAGAACTTTTAAATACACACGTGGGTTTTATCCTGCCCTGTCGTATGTCTACCAGTGATATTTCTGCAATTAATTTTTTCTTTCTCAAGTATAGTTGTAAAACGAACAGATAACATTTACGAGTAGTGATAAGAAACACGTTAGAGAAACAATACATAAATGAAATTTGTATTCTTAAAATTTGAAATTTTTAAAATCATATTCTATAAAAAAAGAAGATATTGAGCTGATCTACGATACTTCAAGTAATACTCCACATTCAACAAATTTATTAAATACGTCTACTTCTCTACTCGCACAGTTCGCATTACCAGGCACAATATACTCTTAATATAAAGAATGACATTTACATCGTACTGGATGCTCATCCATGGAATTCTTCTTTTACTTCAGTTTTGGAGGAGGTATCGTGACATCGTGAAATCTTAGTAGAAATAATAGAAGATAGGTTCGAGTAGAAGTAAGAGATCGATTCCGTAGAGCAAGAGGAAGAAGGTAAGGGTGGCAGCGTGGAGGACCGAATGCCATTTAGAGTCATCCACCGTGTCTCAATCTAGAGGCACCCTTCCAGGCATCGGCGAGCCGTGACGGTTGGCATCTGTTCTGCGGGCCGAGACCCCAACGAGGATGGCAGAAGCAACGCCAGCGGCAGCATATAACGCTACAAAATGCCAAGGGTCCCGTCAGAACGTCTATATGCACTAGAACGTTCAAAATGATCCTGCAAGCATCGCGCCACTACATGCTTTCTCGAATGATTTCACCTATCAATAAACTAGAGAGCCCCGAATCGTTTTCTGAGTAATTGGTTGCTTGATCCCTGACTAACCCTGATTGAAAGACAAGTACTATTGTTAACATAGGGTACAAACTCAAGGGGTGTTAATATGGGGCGTCATTTTTCCCTAATTTTGTAAGAAGAAATAGTGGAATTATGGATATAACCCTTTTAATACAGATTCCTTTTTCCTCGTAAAAATTGATATCAATGGCGTGTTTAAACATGAAGAGAAGAACCTGATAAATATTGTTTGTTCATCTGTCTTTGTTTTAATGTCGGTTAATGACTAATGTTAGTATTTTAGTAATGAATCTTGCAATTATTGCAAAGAATGTTTGAATACCGTACTTACTCTTCTATGAAGAAAACGATTACAAACTTCTCTATTGATCTCCCAATAATTACAATACTCCTCCGTTTATAACTAATGAGGAGAATTTGAACAATGGAAAAACTGAACAAGTTTGGACATGAATAATTTGAAACAATTCCTTTCTTACTATTCTTATACATTGAATATAATTTAGAATAGTTTATGAAAATGATATCGAAACAAATCACAGTCAAAGTAAAATGTTATATCGCATGGGATCTAAAAGAAAATCTGAAAATTCCTTCGGTTTTGGCAACGATGGCGGGAAGAAAACTGGCGAGCGACAGGAAGAAAAAGAGAATACCTCTGGTTTCTCGGAAGGTAGATCGATGGCGATTTTTCACTCACTTAGCTCGGCGCGCATCAATATGCATTAAGCTGATCGGTTCTCCCTATTGGCTTCTTCTCTTTAGGAGCAATAGGGACCAAAAACGTGAACGAAGAGAGAAAGCCAGAACGACGGAAAGAGGGTTATGCAAGAAGGACTGTTCTCTCCCTCTTTCTACCCCTTTCTTCGACAACGTGGAGAGGGAATAAGAAACAAGCGCTGTGCGGGAAGCTGTTAAGATATTCTTCGAAAATAAGGATACCGTATCGAGGTAATTCTCGGTAGGTAGAATAACCGTAAGGAAATCGAGCCGAAGTCTCGGATACGACTAAGATTCCACGGGCTCTACGACACTCTTGGGTACGTTTTGGTATCTGTCTAGGCTCCTCTGTAGTCACAGCCCAGGATATGCTCGCCACTTTTCGTACAGACAGTGAGCCAATCAGCGTCCACTTGTGTCAAGACTTTTGAGAAGTTGGGAGTTTTCCAACGGAAACCATGCGATTCTCTCGATTCTAGTACCCCTATGGCCGGCTGATATCAGACGTCTTTAAATATCGTATTACTTTTATTGAAATTTGGAATACTTGCAGGATATAGTGATAGATTATTTAGTATTAAATTGTAGATATTTGTGCAATTTTTTTTTACCGGTTTATGTTATTGAATACAGCTTTTTAATATTGTGAGTATGAAAGAAAATTCGAAGGATTTCCTTAATATTTTTAGTTTTTTCGAGAATCTAGACGATTTTATGGAAATTGAAATATTTTGTAACATTCTCAGTAACCATTTTTTTTTTATTAATCATGGAAACTCCTTTTGCATCTTTGTCTTATGCACTGAATTTCCATTATCTTCGCTACCTTGTACTGTCCTAACATACCTTTTATACTTTGACAAAGCAGTATGTAAATTATGTTTTTCATTTATATATTTACGCAATTTTTCCGAGTTCTCTTACTACTTGGTCCTCAATGGATTAACGTTATCGCTAGTTAGGTTTGTTATATACCATGTTTTACGTGTATCAAATGAAGAACAACAATTTTTCACTTAACGTGTTGAAACTCGAATTCAATTCGCTCATACAACGATTAATCGTGATATTAATACATTATTGAAATCTTGAGAAACGTAGGGTGAAAATGTATATTTCTACTGAGGCTGTATGACAAGATGCATTAAATGATTCGCATAAGCAATTCGAAAACCGATTCCACTGATACATAATGGATTGACAGGAGTTAGTTTAGCATAAGTTTTCCATTAGCAGGCTGAATAGATCGAGATATCGATAATATCCAATATAGATTCCAGTCGTATTTCGCGAGTGAAGCGTGTGTTTTAGGTGCCTTTCTCCTGTTCGGACTTGCCAGAAGGATCCCGCATACTTGTCGACAGAAACAAGGTATATTCCGTAAATTTTTTGGTGATTCGACTAATTGGACGAATTTACGAGGTAGCCAGTCCATCTTTGGCCCATAATACCTGTGATTCCTTTTATCTTGTAAATACCGAAACGAGAATCTCTCGGAATTTCTAAATTTTACGTTGAAGAAGAAGCAATGGTACCGACATCGATAGAATTGTAAGTCAATTGCGTAAAGTTTTAATTAAACATCGACGAGTATGTTTCGAGCGAAACTTTAGAGCGTTGAAAAAGATGTATTTAAGGAAAAAGGATCGCATTAAAATATCTTTTCCAATATTTGGATGTTTGAACAGGGAACGAAGTTTGAAAAATAAAAATATTCTCAATATTTTGTAGAATAGAAATCGCTTTACGAATTAAATAAAACATTTATTAAGGAACACAGCTCTTTACGATTAAAAGAAAAAAAAATGAAGTTCAAATATTTATTACAATAGTTTAGTAGTTTTTTCTAGAAATGAAGAAAAATTGAAAACTTCGGAAGTTTATATTTCTTAAAAATTTCGATATCTGTAAAATGATGACTCAAACTATTGTGTATTTACCTATAGACGTACTTCAATCGGAATAAAATTTCAGATATTAATTTAACACGAAATGTCCGTATTTAAAAAAAGAGATTTTGATAAATTATTTTTTCACTGTCTATGAATATGTAGAAAATGATTCTCGGTTCGCAAATCAAATTTTTTCACCTAATATCGATAAATTATTTGCTATTTACGGTTACTTTGATCAATTCATTTGATTCATCGTGCGCAACGATTATCGGCTGCAATTTTCTGGTTGGTAAAACCAAAAAATAATTAGCCGTGTAAATATACCGTTATTTATCCGACGATTTCCCGGCCGAGCGATCGGTCGTTCTTGTTTCTATAGAGGAGCGTGCACGCGCACTTTTATCCATTTATTTTAGGGGCATATCCAGAATGAAGGGTGTGATACCCCTACAATGGGGTCCCATATGCTTCGCGTACGAGAACGAGTACCACCACTGAGTGTGTTTTGATTTCTTTAATAGTCACGTCAGAAAATAGTACTTTTAGGACCAGTCAACTTGAAAAATGTTGGATAATGTGACTCGATTTGTTTTACCATCCGACAGCTATGTATACAGATGCAAATTCCAACAATATTGCTCAATTGGAAGATTCTACGCTTCTATTTAATACACTTGGTATCTATAATGTTTTAGTGTTTAATATTTAAATTATAACATATATTTTAAGTTTGAGAAATTTGAGAAATATTGGGTGACCCGGAAAGTTCATTTCAATTTTTAAGGAATTTGGCTCACATGAAAGATCATATTGAAAAGTTTTTCGTCGAAAAACCTGAGAGGTTCTGGAAGGATGGAATATTCAAGTTGCGTGAAGGATGGAGAAAGGTTATGGAACAAAATGGCACCTATATAATTCAATGAATGTACATCGAATCGAAATGTAAATCGGAACGAACTCTCCAGACGACCCAATAGTTATTATAGAAATATAAAAAAAAATCGTTACGATCTTTAAAATATATCTCAAAATACTGAAAGAAAACAAGCTTCGATCTTATTCTATTACCAATTCTTGATTTAACATTACTTTTCCTTTTTTTGTTACACATATAATAATCTGTTAAACGTATTTCTCAATTCCTTTATTTAGAATTTAATTCTTGCCTATAACATTCGTAAAATACTATATCCAATTTTCAAAGGAACATAACGTAATTTTGTTATACTTTACGTATCATAATATATTATGTAATTTTTCATATCTTGTGTGTTATAAAATTGATGCACATTTCTAATCCTTGAAACAAGCAGAAGGGATCCCTCGTTTTACGATATTTATGCCGATTCCTAGCTCGTGGAACAGATTCGCTGATAAAACTCGTGTTCCTACATCTTAATTAGCACAACCAATGGCACCCGTGTAAAAATTGAAAGAAGCAAGGGGCGTTGTTCGGCAGAAATAGTGGGTGAGTGAGATTTCCCACTGGATCGTTTGATTCGACCAATGAATAGCAAGCCCATTTCAGTATGCATCGCGTACGTCGTTCGCTTAATAAGTTTTCCTTATCGATGTGTGTCATCTACGAGCAGGCAACCAGAGACCCGTCATTATCGTCCCTATCTCGGTTGATAGTTTTCATCATTTCCATCCAAAGTAGCGGTGCACAGCACACACGCGGTACTTACTCGTTAGGTGGAACAGCATTAATGCTGCGTGGTCTAACATGTGTCGCTGATTGCACGCACTTTCACCTGATTAGCTTTTAACAGGACGTCAAAACGTTTTCGGTTTTTTTATGACGTCTGACATGTACAACCCTTGTTCCTTAATACGATTGTCATATTAATTACTCGTTTCTATCTTTTACGGCAATTTATAGCCCCTAATGAATAAGCATGATCTTTCTTTTATTGTTTTTAAAATAGTTCTGTCGTTCCATTCCATTTCCAGTGTGTAAAATATGGATGTTCGTGCAAATTCATACTTTTACAAATACAATCGGAGAAATGTAAATTAAATTATTATTTATCGTTCTTTGAAACGCAAGAACTAGAAAATAATGTATCACGAGCAAAAATGAAAGGGAACGATAAATATTTATGTCTATGTTTTCGTATTAATATCGGAACCTCGGTTCCAACGTTGAAAGAGTTTTCAGCATTCTGCAATAATGCTTGCGCCAGAAATTCTCTGACTGCCCTTGATATCGAGTCCATACTGATGGAGATTCGCGGCAAGGGTGCGAGACAACGTAGCACGATTCGGTCAAATCTGCATGCATTAACGCCACAAGCGCGACTGATTGACAATCCGTGTGTCATTGTGACGTCAGTCAAATCGCTCGAGCATCCTCGACCAATCGCAATCAATTAAGGTAACGATTGATTGTTACGCGTTTGGACTCGACGAAGGGAATATCGCGAGCTGGTATTTATGTGGATGATAGACGTGCCATTGAAAATCACAATATCGCCATCGACGAGGGACCAGCTTAAAGCTTCGTATATCTAAATGATCGTTTTTATAGCATCTTTTTCATATATCTATCTGATGTTCCTTCTTATTTTGCCTCTAACAAATGAACGTTGATATTTTCTTTAGCGTTTATCACTTTCACTATTACTGTTGTATACGTCACGCCCAAACAATATGTTTGAAAGTAAAATCCTAGTTAGGTTTATTTTCATCTTTATTAGGAAATAGTTTGGAAGAAACAAAGAAATGGGCGGTGTATTAGAACAAATATTACTACATAAGATAAAGAGACAATGAAATTTTTGACCAAAAATGTAACACTTCATTTTCTATTTTTACTTTCCAATCTTTCTTGAAAGATATCATCTGATTTTCCATTATTTGATATTTTAATAATCAAAGTTCTGCTGTACTTATATTTCCTCAGTTGTCAGTGTTTTGACATTTGTCAAGACTCACCCATTACGCTCACCACGCCTGTAATGCCAAATTTCCTCACCACATATTTGGCCTTTCAAACAATTTCAAAATATATATATATCTTCCTGTTCACGATCGTAGTAGCGTTCATCGCGGTATTAATCGGGCAGGGTGGCATTTTCCCCGTGAAAAATTCAACCGTGTCGTCCCCTCGAAGGGGCCATACGTCCAGGAAAACGAAACGATCGTCGTCGCGCGCCACCCGAAATGGAATCCGTCAAATTGACGGAGGGTATAGAGCGTCACGGCGCGCTGAGGGTCGCGCGAGCCTCGAACGAGCACAGAGAGGAAACGGTTGCAGTACGAACTGGAGGGCTATGATCGATGTCCCGAAATTAAGGGCTTGCCCGCCGAGCGAAATAAAGTTAACCAATCGGGCCAACGAATGGCCCGTTCGGTCGTTATTGGCTCTGGCAGTTCTGGTCCGAGTCGCGACGACCCGATGCCCGATTTTTTCACGCTGTCCCTTGTTTTTCGAGGGGGTCGCCGGGCTATGCCGATTGCAATTCGAGAAAGAGTGATATAGGGACGAGAGGCATCACGGTGAATCCAGGAACTGGTCGCGGATGGGGGAGAGGATTTTCGTAATTATGGAACGGCGTTGGTCCTCGGGGATTCGTCAGTCGACGGGAAAGCCCCTGGCTCTGTACGGCCACGACAATGCCATTTTAATTATGCATGTTAATTGGTTTCCGAGTCCGGCGTAATACCAGCTTCTCTAGGACTATTCTCGCGGTGCATCTCCTCTTCATGTTACTGATCGATGCGTTGTATTCATCGATCAACTGATCTATACTTGTTACTTTTCCAGTGAAGCTTACAGCGAGATAGGGTTATTTTAGCCACCTAAGGTTTGGTTTATCTTAAAATTTTAATTCAAATATAAATTATATCCAATATTATGCTGAATTGATATACGTGTGTACGGATCAAAATCACAACAAATTTAGATTTTTCACATTAAATTTATTTGCGGTTGAGAATAATTGAGAAGTCAATAAGCACGTGGCGAAGAATATAACGCGAGAAGAAAAAAATGTACACCTTCTGTGAATTTTTCCGAGAGAGAAATTATTGTGGACTTATGTGCACTTGAGTTATTCAACGAAGTATTACGATTGGTCTTGGTTTTCTTGGTCTCTGATCGACTGTTCCCTTCAACGCTCCGTAAGGGAAAGTGATGGGGTGAAAAAATGGCCACGCTTCGATATAGGAATCGCTTTTGTTTTTTGTACTTTTTTTTAGTGAGATATACACGATTGATGGGGGCTGCGTTGTACTTTCTGCACAGCTGAGTGAGCATGTCACAATCGACCAGGGCCGCCTCAATCAAAGTGGCATTGATACCCTTCGCTCCTTCTCTCGATCGGGCCCTCGCGCTCTCCATTGCGGTTTTGTTCGAGACCGAAAATCTATTAGCCTACCAACGTGTATACACATATTTTCCACTACATACAGCAACTCTGTGTGAAAGAGAAACTGATTTTAATACCAACAAATACGAAAAACCATCATACGGGTTCAATTCCTGGCGAATTTATCTTCCAGAAAATGTACACGAAATATTGTTTACTCATATTGAGTGTAATATTTGCACTTTGTTCTTTATATATCTTTATGTATGAAATATGAATGATAAATAAACTCCGTATTTTCTAAAATTAAAACTATTTGATAGCACTGAAATATTTAAATAACAGATGCATTAGCCGCTGATGTAAAAAATACATATTAACAATTATCTGTACTTCAAAACATTCCCATCAAATCGTTGGAATTAAAATCTGTGACGAATAAGACACGTGTAATATAATTTGTATTAATTAACAATTTCTCCTAATCGAATATTTACGACGTTATTGTACTATGATTTGAAGAAATTCGAGAAATGATATTAATCTTACACTTAAACGCATTGATTTTAAATGGTAGCTTGACATCTTTTCGTAAGTATCACGAATACTGTCTATGGTAAATACATGATAAACATAATGCGCATGCTAAATGAATCTTCTAATTCTATAGTATGTACATTTAGGTACTCTACGCCAAGCACGATCTACCACAAGCCAAGGTAAGAGACATAGTTTAGGGTGGCGCTCGATGTGACACGCGACCGCAACGTGGTTGTGCATTTACATTATATCGCGGTTTATACGATGTTACTTAGGTGCGTGCGTGCTGTGTATCGAAGCAACATTTTCGAGATTAATTTTTCTAATGCTTTCGTCAGACAAGTCTTGTTCCATTGGAAATTTATTGTGATACAACTAACACAGTAACATAGTCATCCTACCAGTTTTAATTAAACACGAAGTGAAACTTGCCAAATTATTAAAAAGATCTCAAGACTGTTGACAAATTTAACGGTATTTAGAATTATGATTATAGATAATGATAGAAAATGTTTTGATTAAATAATAATATGCATCTTAAAGAACATTCGTTACGTATTCTTAACAATCGTAATCTTCTTTGTTAATATTAAATGATGGTAAGAGAATTGAAACCATTGTCTCGGTTATTCATAGTAATATTCACCTATTTTGCTACCAATATATTGACAAACCTTGTTTCAGTATCAATCTATCGTTGCGAAGAGGGATCACTTTTTCCTCGAAATTCCCAATATCAGATAAAACACTTTGATACCAGTTTCTCGAAATGCGCGAATAAGTATAAAATCCATTTTCTCAAGAACTATAAACAACACCTATGGCAGATCATTGCACTTAAATCCAGGCGGAGAAGGATTCGAAAACACTGCAAGCTGCAGAAAAATAGTTACGTGCAAGCCCGGTAGGCTTTGCCTGTCACCTACGTGTATCACATATCCTCCGAATAAGGATGAAAGCTCCGAGGCGACGTTGTATCGAAAACCGTAGGTTGAGCATCCCTGAGCACAAGATGTCCTCCTGAAGACTATCTCGGCCTTGGTCCCGCGGGAAACCTCTTCCTTCCTACCGTTCCTATCTCAGGACACTCTATAGCCTATTCAGATACCAGGCTCACCCTACTGCTACCATGTTAGCCAGCTTGTGAGGAAGAGAGAGAAAGAGAGAGAGAGAAGAGGGGGGAGACTGTTGAGCGAGAGAAGGGGCGAGAAAGGGAGAGAAAGAGTGTCTCTGTATTTCCAAGGACAAGCAACACCATGTAGAACGTGGAGGAGGTATAAGTACGCCTGAGTATTCGAGTGCTCTTGTACCTTGCAGTCTCACCACACCTCGTAGGAAACGTATTTTGCAAGCCTAAATATCACGGGTTTCTAGTCTATGCGACGCTATCTTGCAAGTGGGTACCTTCGAGAAGGAGTTATCTGGCCCCTTATTTCGCAGATCGTTGAGAAGCATGATAGCAAGGGTGGCAAACTGATATCACAGTCGTTGACGTCTCTATGAAATTCGACTGTATACGTATACACTACCATTCATAAGAATCCAGACACTTTGATCGATTTGTGGTAATCGCGTCTGAATTTGATCAAAGTATACGAATTAATGATGGATTAATAATTTGAAGATTGAAAATCATCATGGTGTTAGTCAAGATTCTGAGAGTCTGGATTTAGTCAGGTACTTCAAATTTTAGAGCTATCATAAAGGTATACCATAAAGGGATGATAATCTCTTTAGTTTCACAATTAATTACTTTACTTTCCGTCGCGATATGTTTTCGTGGCTCGAAAAAGTATAATGAACTTTTTATAATAACAAATGAAGAACATTATAGTATAAAGACTAAAAACGGACCGAGCTAATTCATCAATTTTTCTTATGGTCTACCAGAAAGCCCCTTAAAAACACAGGGTGTTTTTATTCAATACTAAAAAGATACTATCGTATGAATGAAAAATACTACTCATGTAATAAGTATATCTTTCAGTTGAAAGATCGATAGTACTAATGTAAGTAAGATAATAAAGGCGAGTATTCCAGACACGGTGGCTTCGAGTGTTAACTCTGTTGCGTTCTGTCATCATTCTAGGTTCAATTCTATTTTTTATTCTCAACAAATTTCTTAATTTTATGAAAATTATAAATTATAAAAGAATCATTCCATAATGGTTTCTTAATATCCATGGTTTCGTGTACTATATGCGTATAAAATAATAAAAATCCTGTTGCTTACTAAAACGATATTAACGGATATAAAAGTTGGTGGGTCGCAGTAGAATTAACAAAACTTCACGAAAACGATACTATTCGATATTATCCAAAACGATATTATCCACTCACCGATCGATGATAACAGGATCGCTTGGTGTTTCGTTTCGGTTTCCGCAGCTCTTCTTATCGCAACATCGACTACAACAAACAGAGTCAGGTGGATCAGAGACTAGTATGTCGCAATTTCCAAATATTTCTTTATTTATCCGTGGGGAGTGCATTCTTTCTTCGACTCAATTCGGTGGGTCCAGAGGGTCAGAATTTTCGAGGTCGTCTAAAAACTATATAACCCCTTGGGACTTTGTAAGTTTGGGGGTGGAGAGTAGTCAGGCCGAAGTCCCATGGGTCAATGAGTCAGCCACCCCCAAAGAATGACTGCACCCCCGTGTGTCTCGTTACGTTTATGGTTTGCCACCGCAAGGGTGGCTGCATGCATGAAGAGTAGATTCTTTGCTCTTCGGCCGTACGTGTTTGCATACAGTTAGAATTGCCACTAAAGGATGAAAAGGTGTATCTTTAACAGAAACTCTCTGTGAAACTATCATCGCCGTGTCAAACAAATTAAAGTTAAAATATTTGCATATTTCAGGTATACGATCAACGTCACCTTCATCTTTAAATGCACACTCTTATTTGAGATGATTGTTAAACGTCGATAACTATTATTAGAAAAAACTCACCTGCACATCACCTCGTGAGTAAGAAGAACCCTACACATTTCAGGATTTTTATCTTGTCCTTCATACATGATAGCCTGAAACAAAATGAAAATTATTTCAGAACGGTAACTACAATGGTGTATTTCACAGTACAAGTTTAAATGATCGTTCGTTAATGCCTAATTTAATATTAAAATAGTAAAAAAATATAGGTTGTTAAGCATTTATTAGAATTCTGGCTGATACTTAAATTTCTATATTATACGTATAAATGGAAACCTATACAAAAAATAAAACATGTTAGAAAACTATCAGTAGGGACGCAAGTCGAGAAGGGACTATTTCCCCTAGAAATTGCTAAGCCATGGTCGGCTTAAGCAAATCCGTTAAGCTTCCTTCACGACCTTCTGATTGATTTTTATTTAATGATAACAAGTCGTTATCCTGTATTCATACACTTACAGTTGGGGATGAGTCGCGAATTAACCGCAGAATAATCAAGCATGGTTAGGTAATACATTTTTGATCTTGGTGAAATCCCTCAAACAGTAAGTAATATTTTGAAGGTATTGAAGTATCCTGTGTAAGATAAGTAAAATAAACACAATATACAAACAAGTACTATGATGAGGTTACTGTGAAAATTGTTATTTTTCATTTGTATTTAAATGAAATTTTCTCAATGAATAAATTAATCATTTAACTAATATTCGCTTGATTCCATTAATTAAAATATAGAACTATGATTATAAGATTCAATATACCGCAATATACAGCAAACGTAACGCGAATAAACCACGCGAAATGTAGACGCATTACTATGTATCTTGTCAATGCACAACCGCGCGAAAGCAAATTTCCCATTTTGTTACAAATTCGAAGGGAAGTCAACTCTCGGACATTTGTATTTCTACGCGTCAGACACGTTAATCGTATCGCCGGTACGCGTAATTTATGCAGAAGTTGCTTCGTATTGCGTGTAACGACCTAAATTGCTGGAGTTGGCGAAGAAGCGATAAAATGTAAATACTTTGAAATATAACGTTCTAGGGAATTGGTTATGTTGGCGTCAGTGGTCTCGGACTGCGAAAGCGGTTGAATAGCGAAGGATCCTCGTAACGATATCAAATACATTTCGCCTCGGCAGTTAGGTGTGACTTTCAGAACGGCATCAAATATTTATACGAACAAAATAACCGAATTGCAACGTAAACGAACCGCGATGGTTGTATACGCGGTGGAAGGTAAATCAGAGGAGAATCCCCCGCCGAAGTGGAAACGTCAGCCAGGGAAATAGAGGGGCAAAAATAAACACGGAAGAAAGAGGAAAGTGGATCGAGAAGTGAAAGAGGAAAAGTAGTATTCCTTCGAAGAGGAAAACGAAAGGAGGCGCATAAAACGTTTCGTGCCCTTCGGCCGTTTCGACTCCTAATCGTTGAACAGCATGCGATCTTATTTGTGTCGTGAATAATTAATACGAGTATCTACCTTGTACGCATTAACTCCGGTTCTAAAACACATAGGGTTATTAGTTGTAATTAGTTACTTAACGGAGTAACTATTTTCCTAAACCTTCGGTTAATATTGTGTTAAAATACAATTCCCTCTAATCGACATAATTGGTTTGCTAGAAGAGTGACGCAAGTAAGGAACGTAAACTTCTGTATAGAAAAGTTTGAAATAGAAAGCTTGTAATCGATATTCGTTAGTTACTCCATGCAGTGGAAAATTGTTAATTACTCAGCCGTGACAATATCTTTCCATTTTTACAATTTTTATTTTCATATTTAAACAGAAAATTATAACTCTCTTATGTGCAGTTAAAACTTTATGTATAATCTGATTTATCTCAATTAACATATCCGATTTTTAAACATATTTCGTCGTCATGCAGTTTATTGCCGTTACTATACTAATTGGAAATAAATGCTACATTGGTAATAATATATCTGAGTGAACGTGAACGTAAAATATTTTCACTATAAAATACAGATATAGATAATATTTCAGTTCGTTATATAGTTTAGTTTTCGAAGAATTACAGACTGATCATGCATTTTGACGATGGAAACAATAAATTTTTTAAAAATAGAGTTCACCCGATTGAATTTTTAAAAATACATTGACTATGAGAAATAAAAAATTTTGCAACCTCTATTATGGGGGAAAAAATAGAAATAAGATCTCTCAGAATATAGTTATCTGAATTTACGAGGATGCTTATTTATCCACATTCTTGTCTATACTGTGATATGAAAATGAATATTATTTTAACAAACGTCTATCAATTCATAATTATAAATATTCCGATATTTAAAAAGAATAGATACCTAACGCTTATCCAATCTTGGGCATGCACATGTCATTCACGTGTAATAATCATTGTTTATACACGTAATGATCATTGGGTAGATCTTGTACACCTTCTGATACGACATGCGATATTATTTGCTCAGTAACCGTTGCCAGGTACGATACGTGTTGTTGATTTTACGTATCTATTCCACTTACAGACAATTTCGAGCAATTAGTTTTTACCGCGTTGCTTGTTCTCGTGAACTACTAAGTTCTTGTTTGTTCTTATCGCTGTACAGGTCGACGATATCAATTATCGATCACGCACGTATCGAAATCGATCGATAGTTAAGTTTTTGCTCTTCGAAAAACTACTTCGTGCAAGAACAAGGCGATAAAACTCTTTTTACAATCCTTTACTTTACAAATATTATTTGTGGCAACGTTATGATATTCGTACAATACGAAGTGTCAAGAGTGAATATCTAATAATTTTTCAAGATATGGAAATCAAAATATTCGATACTCACTGATCCTTTCTCTCGACTGTCTTTTCTAGATTAGTCGCTTATTACCACACGATAATATTTCTTCGTTATAGATATGCAATAATCGCGTCGCTATGTACGAAATTTATTGGTTAATTCCGTCAGTCGATCGAATTTTGATAGTGTCATTCCATGTCAGTTAATATCGTCTCTAAATTAGATTGAAATCCAATTAGACTAGAAGCAATTGATTGGCTATTACTGACTTTACAATCGCGTAACTCCAAAGGAAATATTACATTCTTTTTAGTATTAGATTTATCGCTAGATATTTATTGCAAACGTACACTTAGTCAAAATTTAGTAGATTTACAGCATGAATAATACATATATAATAAATGTCAAAGTTCCACTAAATATCTGCTTGTTCAAACATTCCTATGACTTTAGCAAAGTACTTATGTACTTGCAATAAATATCTTGCAATTTTTTTATACATATTCAAGTTTGTTTCAAACTTTGTTAATATAATCGTGAAATTTGAAAATGTTTTGTATAATACAAATAATATATTCGAAAAATGTTTCTGTAAGCGCTGAAATACTTTCGTGAGCCAGTATATATCGCCAGATATCTTAAGGGATGGCTGGCTCAAGTCGAGAGAGTTTGCAAGTAATACTGTCAAATGAGTCGTCCTAGGGGTGCGACCAATCAGCATCAGTCCCTCGGAGGCCTTTCTTCCGTTCCCTCCTGGTCCCAGTAGAAACGTTTGGGCCTCCCCACTGCCATCCAATTCCCACGGGAATTACTTACGAAGGACTAATAGCGATAACACGCCAGTACTAACGATTTTTAAATTTATGACAGTGTACGTTCATCTACGCGCCTGTTTCATTAAAGTGAAAGTAAATTATTCTTTTTCGTTGCTATATCTTTTTAATGGAGTAATTAATCTAACGTTTTAACAACTGAGATATAGTACATTGTGCTGTATGTTAAATTATATGAAAATACTTAGATGTCTGTAGTAAGTATTACGTATTTGTATTTTAAGATTGCTTTCATTTATCCTATTATTCTAATTTATGTTTATACACCTGTGAAAAGTTTAATTGCACCAAGATGAAGAGAACTATGCAAAAATATAGTTATACGAGAATAAGGTCTAATATTCCAAAATATATGTTTCCCAATAAAGCGACCATGATATTATCTTTTTAATTGTCGGCATAAAAGTATAAAAATATATAAACCATCGCAAATGATATTGAAGAATGATTGCTATCTATCGGAACGGCAGTTTTTGCACTTGGTAGTAAAACCATAACGTTATTCACGACGAGTACTCAAAAATGGCAGTAGAACGAGGAAGAAAAGGAGTCGAGGAGGACGCAGATAAATACGAAGATAGTCATTCAAATCTGCCGTAATGATTTCCATCCTGAATCGATTCCAAAAGTCCCCTGGGATTCCCCCTCTATATCGGTTGTGCAACCCCTGTCGCCTGACGTATACACCACCGAACAACGTGCATACAATGTTACTTTCACCCCTGAAAAGAATGTTCATCGTTAGGGGACAGCTCTGCTCTCTTTCTCATCTTATCTGCCAAGGATTAACTTATCTCAAATTTATTATTTCCTTAATCTATAGTTAAATACTCATATTTCAGTATTATATACGTCCATCCGACGTTTAGAAGCTGATATCGATTCGACTTGGTAATGTTTAATAATCGGAAGAAAAATAAGAAAAATGCGCTGTCCTGTAATCTTTAATCGCGAGTACTACGAGTACTACGAGTAACATATGTTTTTAGCATTAGAACTATCGAACCAGTCAAAACTCCGACTGGTATGACATTTTTTCGTCTTATAATTACTAAGAAATGGAAATATTAATGTTTCATCGTAAGACAAAAACATGATTACGTATGAAGAGTACAGAGGAGAAATATGATAAGTACAGTTTTACTGTTTTAATGACTTTGATGTTATTTAGTGATTATAAGAGTTTATATCAATGTAACATAAGTAGAAAGAGGAATAGCTTATTCGGTTCGAAGATATGAAACTTTTAGTCATAGACAAAGTTCCGTGAAAAAACTAACAGCATACCTAATATCTGGAATATAATAGTCAACACTTTTGAAATCAATATTTTTCATGTAAATATTTTTAAAAGAATCGCATAACTAAATTCAATAAAAGGACAGTTTTAATAAAGAAGTTTCAGAAGCAATTGTAAAATTCAATAGCTTGTCAGTCAATCGTATATTAATTTTACAATTGCAAAACAACAAATCTGACTTGACATGTCGTCGTCTATGGTCTTTATATAGTCACGCAATACTTATTTATTTTCCTCGTGTTGCTTTAATTCTAATCATCTACGTACAACTCTTTCTAACGTATATATTAAATATATCGGTAGCTTTGCTGTTAACGACGCGACGATGAAGATATTAGCTCGATATCGATAATCGATTTAAAGAAGCGAATACACAGAGAGCAGAGTACGAGCGTGATGTGCCACAGAATCCTTTCTCGATTCTTTTCTGAATTCCCGCGGGTAGTATTTCATAAAAAAGAAAAAAAAAAGGAGAGAAAAGGAAAGTTCCGACTGATCATCTCCAGCGGCGGATGGAAGTTGGAGCTTAAAAGGGTTAGGTACAATTTCCTGTTGTTCATTCATTTAAAATAACGATGGTACGCGGTTCGCTGCTTCCTCCATACCCGCGTCCTGTAAATGCTTTTTTATCCCCGGAACTAATTACAATTTAGCATTTTTAATCCTGCGAAAAAGCGCATTCCAGTTCTCCCACCTTTCTCGTTCCCTTTTCCCGGCCGGAAGTTCGTTCTCAAGCGCTTACAAACGTACGTTGTTAGCGCCATTCAGCCGCGGCTGCACGCTGCTCTTCTCTTTCTGTTAGAAGCTGCTCGTATTTTTCTGGAAATTTCAACGAGAAACGCACAGCAGTTCTCGACATCCTATATTTTTTTTTCCTCTACTGCTGCTTTCTCGTCGAGAGTGCCTCCCCCGTACTCTCTGCCCGCTCCGCCAAGCGAAAGTAGATATAGATACCCGTACCTTGGCCAGGAGCGAAGAAATTGAAGAACAGCTTAAGGGTAGGAGGGCTTCGCCACGGGCTCAGCAGCCAGCTCGGTGTAGCCAATTATTGCGGATTTATAACCGACCACTTGATTCGGTCTCGAGCTAGTCGGCCGCATTTCCGAATTGGAATTTGTGAACCATAACTCGATCTTCAACTAGCAAATTTTTCTTCCCATAGACAAGAGAATTCACTGACTGTTTTCAACTTTGGACGGCTCTTTGAGTTACGCTTTGAGTTGATTTATTTTATCAATTGGTACATCGCAGGAAATCTTGTTAATAACGAACTCTTTTTAGTAAGATAAAGGATAAGGAATATAATATACAGTTAAAAAGAGGAACAGTCTATGTAGTCCAAAGATATAAACCTTTTAGCAACACTTGACAAATCCACGAAGTTTCGCGAGAAAAATTATCAGCATACCTAATACCTAAATCAAGATTTTTTTACAGAGAGTTGAAACGAATATTTTCGGTGTAAATATTTCCAAGAGACCTTTTATGAAAAAGAACTATTAACGATAAAATTGTATGATTGTTCAAAAAATATTGAAAGAAGAGAATGAATTTTTGGGTCACCTTCTACATTTCAGTGCTATTTATGACTAGAACATTGTATTATTTGAATATTTATTAAAGTTTCGCAAATATTTCATTCTGCGGTATAATAATATCAATTCGGAAACAAATAGAACGTACTTCACGCGAGTCATGGAAACAAAATATTTCTGTATCTGTTTCGCATTGTAAATAATGAAGGGTATCCAATAATCGTAGTGTTGTAATGATGTCCAGCTTTCTAACATAGTACTCTTTATGCAAACTAAATGTTACGTAACATTGTTGCTTTTTAAACCTTTAATCCAGAGAATTCTGGACGTTTGTTAATTTTGTAGGGCACGGTACGCAGTAAGAACACGTCAACCCAGATTTGCTAAACACTTCGTACGAGTTGTTTCGCGAAACTCCATACATGGACAGAGTAAATATATATATCGATTCCCGTGTCTGTATGTCTTCCTCTCGCTTTGGCAGAATGGAGGAGACGCGTTCAATCGAGGCTTTGATGTATAAATTGCAGCTTTCTCGTTTTCGATCCTACCTCCCCATCCAACTTTCTACTCCCTTTACTGGCACGATTCCTCCATAGAGACGGAAAGGGTATCCCGGCATCTATCACTTCCGCTTTTCTTTTCCTCGTGGACAATCGCTCCAGAGAACTATCGAGGCGTTTACTCCGTTCAAGATTCCGTTTCATTCTTTTACCAATGTTTCTACCAACTCTGCAGGTATCTGGCTACTTACATTTTTCACATTTTTCACATTTCTAGTAAGCCTAAGTTCGATAAATAATCGACAAACGGTTGTAATATAGATGCTTCAAAATTAAATCGAGATACACATTATTTTGTAATAATATAATAAATAATTTGAGTTTCAGTATAGAGATTATATTATACTCGAATATTATCATTTAAAATATTTCTGAATAATTAATTTTAACGATCAATTACCACATGCATACATGCCTATTATTTCCCACAGGAAAATGAACAGTGATCTTCTCCAACCTTAATAAAATTGTTCCCGAGAAAGTTGAGTTACGAACCTCGTATAATTTCTTGCATAAATCGTTAAATCGTCATAATGAAACATTTCTTTATATTAATTTTATGTTATACTTTGTCGTTATAAAAACCGTTAGAAATATAAAAGATATATTTGATACGTTTTGGAAAATAGAAAATAAATCATTGCTGTTCTATCTTCTATTAAGTTCATCTTTTTTCAAAAACTCTGTGCAAACACCGTTTCGTACTCTTTTAAACGTAGCTTAACGCATAGATCGGTCCCTGGTCCCTGAAAGATATTCAACCTCACGACGACTTGGATCCGATTAATAAAAGGAATGGATCGCGAATTGAAGAACGGTCTCTGCCGACGCAAGGCCACCGCGGCTTAGTAATTTAATCAGCTAAAACTAACATCAGCTCTGTTTCCCCAACCTTCCTCGTCCACGGCCGCCTCTTTCTTCTCCCTACTGCTCTTCTTACCTTCGTAACCGACCAACCCCAAGATGATTTAATCTGCTAAAATGGTGCAAGTACCTATAGATACTTAGAAGCTAGGGTCGCGAACACGAAACAAAATAATTCAAGAAAGTAGATATACCTTTCCAGCAATAGACAAACAGCTTTGTACTACACTATGTAGTCTACTTTCTCTCTCTCTTTCTTTCTCTTCCCGATTTAGATTTCTAATTTCGAAATGTCTTCGATTTCCAGCAACTTGAATAAACCAACGAAACTCAACTCTAAATCAATCAAACTCAAAGCACATTTTGAAACGACCTATAAATTCATATTCGTACTAGTGATAAACTTTTGCACCTTCGAATATCAAACTTATACCATGCCCTTTCTCTTGCAATTAATGCAAATATTAAGGGCTCTCTTCTTATTTCTGCAATCCCTGCAGGTATCTTCTACGAAATATCCCACACAATGTAATTACGAGGAATTTCTACGAGTTGCAAACATTTTCGCGAATCAATGTAAGTGACATAGTAAGCTTCGTATTACTCAAAGTTGATACGTCGATCAAAATCGCCAAGAAACGTTTACCAAGCATTTGTTTACACTTCCTTATCTGCTCGTTCGATCTACCATTCAGCTGTTAGATGTTGCACACGTCGCAGGCGAGAAACGCGATTCACGGGAAGCCATTGGTTGCCAAAAGAGCACCCTCGAACGCGCAAAGGCTTATCGTGCTCGGTGATCAGGCCTCGTATTTGCGTTTGTTCGAAGGTTATGATCCTTCTTTGCGCCCTATCACTGCGCAAGGATCTACGGCCCTGTGTACAGGGTCACAACACGTGGTTCGCGGACTATGCGCAGGGTTCGCCACGTGGCGCAGATAACAGGATGGGGCAGACGTGCGGCGGTCGCTGCTTTCCTGGAGGGGTAGGAATCAACCCCCCGGAAAATTAAGTGCTTGTAGCTCAGATGATAATACTCTCAGCGGCGGGAACGCGTCACTGCGACTATTTCGGAGGAGTTCCATCGCGCGGAAACGCCAACAGAGAGGAAAGACTCGCGACAACTTACGAATTGATCCTGCCGAAACACTGCCGTCAATTGCAATGGTATTAGAGTAAAATTGTGGAATCCGATAGTGGTTTAAGCAGTTTGTCATAAATGACTATAACGTGAATAACAACGTGCAACATTATTTTATGAACGAAATCTGATTTTAATATTCGGTTTCTTTGCGAAGAGTTGTCTCGATGGTGTAATTTCATGTTGCAAATACAGATACTTGAAGATAACGATATATTTGCTATACAAGCTTGATATATAATTGGGTTGGTTGGTTTCGTTTTCGTCGTCGAAGCAGTAACCTAATACTTTCGAATGTTTTTCGTTTCAATGATACTTAGATAACTTTAATGACTCGGTTTAGACTTTTAATGAAATTTGATACTTTCTCATAAATAAACATTCCTTCATCCTAAAAACTTTGGAAATATCTTACATAAAACTTATATTTCTTGCTTATATTACTTACTGTATGTAAAAAATGAAATGTGTGAAATCCAGACGAAAAAACATATCCATTCTCACCTGTTTCGTTGCAGAGTCGATGAGCCTCACGTAGATGTCCTGCACCTGCCTGACACCTGTAACAAGAGCCAGAAGATCTCATATTAACCAAAAACTTCCAAACACGTACAAAAATTTATACTACGCATACTGCACACGATCCACAAACACACACACACACACTTACACGGAACGAACGATAGACGATATTCGAAAATAATGAAAAAATAATCGAATTTGTTTTCCCTCAAATATCCGCTTGAATACCAATGGCACGCTGGTTTGGTTGACGATGTCAATGCATATTGCAATAGGTGTATGTATATAGAAGACAGAGGGTAGTAAATGGTCTTACAAGTTGAAAAGATAAATAGTTATGCCCTTTTTGGAACCGAAGACAGTTTCGAATAGTTTTTTTAAGCTTAATATAAAGACAACGCTGCTCTTTATTCAATTTACCCCGCGAGTTTTTCATGGATTCGGTAAGAAGGTCCATTAAGTTAAGAGCGTTGCGCGCAGGCATTTGCGACGGATGTGCATGGAATACGACGAATACGGAAACGAGTCCAAATTCTGACAAGTTCGGCGCCGCTGAAAGGGACTGTCCCAGAAAAACTTACATATTAAGGAGCATTTAAGGTGGACGGCGAGGTAAGCGGCCTGATCGCATCCCCGGGGACGTATGCACAATCTCCGTTGTTTTTGCATGGACCCAGCCCGTACTTTGTACCAACGAGTACCGACCTCACCACGAGCGGATCGCTATGCAACGAGCCATTGCGGCAAGGCAAATTCTTGTACGTGTAGTGCGTTAATTATTTTTGCGACCTTAGAGTTTCGTCAGGATCGTCGTTCCCGCTGCTTCGCGGAACTTAGTGGCTGCCAGGTAAACATTGCGGAACACACGGCCAAAACTTGCTGAACTTCCGCGATGCGGACGTGTTTAATCGTCAAATATTCGCGGGTAACAAAATGTAACAAAACGAGCATTTCGTTAGAACAATAATTTATTAAATTGCTGATAGCGCTTGTGCGTATATGAAATATGTTATGCTACTATTAAAGTGCAAAATTGTATTTTTCATAATATTGTTTGTTATACTGAACAGTATCTGTTTAGTTGTTATATTATAGTCAAGTCTTGGTCGGAATTTTTGGTATTTCAAGTATGACTCGATGATTAAGTTTTCCGAAACACGCTACGAACTCTTCTCATAACGAAAATATTCTCGAATCATACACGTTTAGATACTTTTTCTAATTTTCCGACATTGAAATTGATATACAATAAACATTTTCATTCGGAAACGTTAAGAAGACAGATACATATGTATCTTATGTAAAATGTGAAACGATGATTCCAATCGGTCAACAATTAATCTTTCAGATTCTTTATGTAACTTCCTGAAAAATGTCAAAAACTATAACCTATATAAGGACATTCGTTAACTTAACAGGAAATTTATTTGGCGAGATAATGAGAAGCAGCGTGCGATCATTAAAATTTACGCGAATGACATTTTAATCATACAAAATTACAGCCATTAACGATAGCTTAATTTGTTATTACCTAGTTGGTAGGCCGGGTGCACGCAGTTTATTATCTCGAACAAGCAATTTTGTCGCGTGATCAAGCTTTCGTGTGTATTATACCGCGTTATTGCTATCCGTTATCGGTAGTCGAACTAGCTCCGATGCTTGTATACACATTCCGCGGGTAGCAAGTTTTCGAAACAGTTTCTACCTTCCAGAGGGAACGGCAGGTAATCCCGGGGTGTATTTTGGACAGACACCCTCGTGGCTTCCGGCCTCGCGTGTCCGGTAAGCCAAGTAATCCCGACATAAGACTCCCAGACCCGGCGGCTACTACGGGAGCCAGACTCACGCCGCATAACGTTACCATGGATTACGATACTCCGGCCGAAACTAGCTCACAAATTACCTCGAGAAACCGTCGCAGCTTTACCGGAAGTTACTTGCACGCTCCGCCTGTTTGCTGGTTTCTATCTGGTGCGAGAGAGTAGCGATGTCAGGATTTCCAGCGCACAATGGAACGTCGATTATGCGAGCTGATTGGAAAACGCTCGAGCAAAGACGATCAATTGTTAGCCGTGTTTTGCAGGGATGAAACGATTTCTGTCATTAGAGCGGAATGCTAGCGGTTTCTACGATTTATTGCAGTTATGAGCTGCTCTCGTGGTGTCTTGTTTTTCAGGCCGCACAATCGCTCGCGATTTAACAGTCGGACATCGTACAATCGTGTTTCTGTTATTATCATTATCGTTAGTTTCTTGTCAAATTATTAAGAACAGTGGGTCTCGGATCATTCGAGCTACTTTTTTTAAATTTTGTTCTTACGCAGTGCACTATTAAGTACTTGTTATTTGGCTTAGGTTGTCTTGTTTTATTTAATTCATTATAGCAAACTACGTGCAATTATCGTGGATATAAGTCTAGAAACGTGTTCCTTATTTATTTATATGCTTCATTTGATACTATATTTTAATAAATGATTGAAATGATTATTATCACTTGACATACACGTATTTGTACACAATGCATGAAACGTTTAAATGAAATTAATTAACGTTACCTAGCATCTATTAAGCATAATATTTAATAATACGTAGTAAATTATAAATCAATATAACCGATCATATTTTAACCGATCATATTAAGTTTATCATTTCAAAGAATACAGAGGAGTTTCTTTCGAACAAATTTGCTTACATGTATACTTCAGTTTTTTTTTTTTTTTTTTTCTGGAACCTGTCGTTAAGTACCTACTCCAAACTTCTGCGTCGTCTCGATTCCTCGGACAGCAAGGAACGCGGCATCGTACAAAATGCGTCCGGTTCATCGGATAACGAAGATTGTCTCCATTCTCGATGCTCGGTATGTAAACAAGATGGTATAAAATCAGTCGACGAACGAGCGAATTCATTTATGCAAGTACGTCGATGCATCTTAAGGATGCACGATTACCAGCGCGACGCTGCGACATGCCACGTGAACGTACGTATACATTTATCACAGACATTGCGGCGACTCGTGATCATGCCTCGGACGACGACAATAAAGGCAAAAGATCGAGAAGAAGGTACGTAAGAAGCGGTATCGCGTGCTAAGTCCTGCTGAGAGGAGGCAGATAGATCCGTTCGTATTAGCATAACTAGGCAACCAACTTCAATGTGTACAAGAAGCCATTGAAGAAGCGGACACCACCCATTTTATTCCTTCGATCGGCATCCTTAATCAGCGGCGCTCTTATTACGAGCCGTTATATTCCGCGGTCCAACTACCTCGTTCGCTCTATTTGTACGTCTCTCTTTCTCTGAATGACATCTGCTTTTATACGTTCTTCTTCGTCTAACCTGCCGCGCCTCGTCCTGATCGTGAGCACCTTGCTCCATCTTAGAGGCGCAAGGACATCGGGAACGTCGAGCAGAAGGGAGACGGAGAACGAGAATGAAAGAAACCGAATGAAATGGAAGAGAGTTCGAAGGAAGGGAACGATCACAAAAAGAAGTAGAACCTGATATGGAGAAGCGCTGTCGTCACTTGAACGGTAGCCCCTGTGTTCCTCATTTATTATTTAATTATAGATTTATTGCTTGACCGACTGATCGGCGTTGCGACAATGTGCAGATTCGATTGTATGACAAACGGTTAGAGCGGAGAGGATGAGACGTTGCTGTGGCCGTGAGCTAGCGCCAATTTGTCTTCGTGATATAAAAGCTGCACCGTAAAGTATTTCGTGCATGAAACTTTTATAGAGTGCGTCTCGAGAGTCCGGACAGAAGACCGATCTCGGGAACGAGGCATAAATCAGAGCCGCGACGATCCGCCGATTCACTCTAAAGGACATAACCGGTACTTCGATAGAAGACGTATAGGCTCCGTTATATCGTAACGTTTGATTGCATCGCTTGCTTATTGGAAATCGTCATTGCCCTGATCTTTCTCATTGTGCAACGTGTATATCTTATCGTAATTAGCATTTGAATCGGTTGTTGAAATTTTGCTGTATTATTTATATATGAAAGTGCACTTTTTATCGTAGTATTGTATCTCATTTAAAAAAATTACCAAAAAGCTATTTGATAATATTACAGTAGAGATTTATTGTTCAAATATATTATATGCATATTAGTTACGTAGAAACGAACCAAAATTGTGATTTATACAGTTGTGAATGTATCGATCATTGCAATTCAAACGTATTCTTCGCTGGTATGAATAAAATGATTAAACTGTTAACATCTATCATTATACGATTCTGAAATTCCAAGAGTTCAAACTCAAAGGTATAAAATCGTTCTACAATATCGTATTCCATGTACAACAGCTAGTAATGCAACTAGTATTAAGCAACCATTCTGACTGCCTTTTAAGACAGCGAATAGATGTTTCGTCTCAAATCACATTCCGATATACAAATCGGTCTTACGATATAACGAAGAATTGTGTTTTCCAGGATGTTCAAGAAACTTTAAAGGGAAATCATACGATAGCAAGTACCGGCAAAGACTTTGCCGATTATAGGCTGAACTACGAGTATCGTCGAACGAAAGTTCCAGAGAATAGGATAAAAGTAGGAGAGCTTGGGATCCACGATCCCGAAGGTGGCTATAGGTATTCTATAGGTTGCGATAGTTAGTTATTTCTTGTTTGCAATGTTGGCAACACGTTTTAGTGTCCATAGATGGCAGGGCGGCCCCTCAGTCAGTTCTGCCAACGCAAAAATCTCGCATTGATTGATCGGCTCGCAACAGCGGAGGCAAGAAGGCTGATGGTATGAGCCGCGGAAAAGAGAAAGGGGGACGGCCGGGAAAGGGGCAGGAAAGGGAATGGAAAAGAAACGAGGGGAAGATGCTCGCGAGAGAAAGAGCCATGAGAATCGACAAGAAATGAAGATAAAGAAAGCACCGGCGGAGGTTGACGTTGTTCTTGATGTACACAGGATGAAAAAACTCTGGAATGAAAGCCAGCAGATAGCGCCTTGCGGCTTTTTAATATGTTCATAATACGAGCACGTTTTTAAAGGGTCTCTCTGTTAGTTGGGCCACCTCTAAATCATCGACTTCTTCTTCTCCCTTTTCTCTCCGTGTTCCTCTTTTCCTTCTTTCGTTCACGCACATACGTTTGAACGCTTCTTCACGACGGAAACTGAACCCTTTTTGCCAAACCTGGGCCAGTGACATAAAATATGTCTTTGTTGCACTCGGGCCTCGAAAGTTCGTGAGCTTTTTAGCCGAGACACTGGGTGTCTGGCGGAATGTCGATGGCCTGTCATCGTCGCTTCGGATCGAATCGGGCTACTGCGTGGATCACTCTTCGAATACATGTTACGCGTTCACTGACTGACTTCTTTTTACACATCGTGGTCCTAAATTCGCGGTACGGTTGATGTCAGAAAGATCATATGGTTCAAAATATGACGAGAATCGAGAATAACACAGTTATGTTGGAGGCCTTGCACACAAGAAGATTTAGTTTGAAAAGTTCTCAAGTATGTAGGTAGTATTTGACTAATTTTTGACTGGATAGAATATGTACATAATCGACAGGAGGTTATTCCATACATAAAAATAAGTCGAAAATGTAGAATAAAATTTGTTTGTTTAAGGCCTCGTTATGGAGGACTTTAAATACACAATACAATAAGAGAATTAAAATTCATTAAAAATTTTTTAATGAGGAAATCATTATGTTCGAGAGATAAATAATCTAACAATAAGTAACGAGTTAACTCGTCTTCTCTGTTTAACTAAGTTTAAAATGCTTTTCGAATGTAGTAAGTGGAAGATTAATTGTAAATTATTATGAAGAACGATTGAACAACGATGGATATTTAACTAATAATAAATAATAATAAACTAATTGTTCTAATTCGTAGGCTTTAAATAAATTTTCTACCACTTTAATATAAATGCTTTTAATCCAAAGATTTATACCTATTACCTGTTTCTTTCTAAATAAAATCCTGATCGTTTTTTCTCTGTTCATAAACTGCGCATTTTATTACTCTCTCGTATAATCTTTATTAAGTACTAGCTATACATACACATTACGGTTGACCCAATTCTTTAAATCTCACATTTCTCCAGCAATGAAATTTAAATCTACTTGGTTGATTTCGTAGTTGTGAGACTTTGATGTATGCACATTTTAGAAATACATAGTATACACCGCAATTTCGTATTCATAAATTGGTGTGATGAGTCATAATTAATATGGTTCGGTTTACTCACCGTTAGAATACAGCAGATGCAGGCTATACTGAATGCCATTGTTTGTCTTCTGGCCTTCAGATTCCTAGAAACACACACATAACATGATACTGTTATATGTCATTAAAAAACCTCTGTTTTGAATAAATTAATTGAAGTTTGACAAAAAATTTAATTGGCATGACGTGACATTTAATGGTTACATTAAAAAGAAGATTTCATCAATATTTATCTTCCTCAAATTGAAACGTATCGTCGCCTTATTAATCTTAAGGTCTGCGGCTAACCATTAATTCATTAAGGCGACACAAGCGAATTTCAATGTTAAATCTCGTTAATCTCGCTAAATTTCGTGCGTGTTTAAACCGTTTGAATCGAATGCAGTACGCGAAGGAACGGAGATTCAGTCCCGCGCGTTCTTCACACCCCGTTCTATTTTAATTAAGTGCACCGTGACGTAACTCTCGCGCTCGGCCTGCTCCACCTCACGCTAATTATTAATTTCTTGATGTGCCGGTAAGAGCCGTGCCATTACGTATGGCGTGCGATGCATAATTATCATCCTGCCCTGTTGACGAGTCATGCGTGCATCGTGCCATATGCCGCAGCCGCGGTAATGCATTTTCAACTATCTACCCCTGAAACACCCAGGACTCCAACCCCCGTGTATCGTGGCCACGACATTTAGTCGTGCATACAATCTTTCAACCCGAGAACAACGATGAGTCCAATCGATATTATGGAAAATTAACATAATTACCTAGATCGGGTCTTTGGCTGTACGTTCAATACGATAATTCTACTCGATAATGATAATTCAAGTACGGGGGACGATATTTCTTTCTTTCATTCCAACGGAATATATTCGAATTACATAGATACGTTAAACACGCTTGTATTGAAAAGAATAAGTGTAACATAAAAAACTATTGCTTGATTGCAATTAACACCGACGATTGAAGTGTAAAATTTGTCACTTGTCACTTATCGAAGAAGTTGAAGTAAAATAATCTTTCAAATTTTGAATTATATAGCGTAATGCTGCATTTCAATTCTCGATTGTATCGTACTCTGAATTTAGAGTGGAAATAATACTAATATTCATCAAGACAGACATAGGACTCTTTCAGAGTTTTTCACATTATCTAAATTTCTCTATTTAATGATAATTGGTAAAAAATGATAATTTAAATCTGTCATAAACGGTGACGTGTAAACTATTTGAAATTGTTTATTTAGCATGCTGAGAAACCAACTATACCTTTCTATCAACTTAATACATGGATACTCGTGCAGGGTAATTACGCAAATGAAGTTAAATCGCGTACTCATGGTTTCGTTAAAACAGGCCGAGTATACGGTTGATTTTTCTATCGAAGCTTGATTACGGTACACTGGATAATCGTCGTTAGTTCGTCGATAGATCGACATCATTCTTCCCTTTTTCCTCGAGCCGTGTGTACGCATTAAGCTCTTTCCTGTCACTGGCGTTCGTCGCGGCCATTAATCTTTAAATTCGCAAGCGCACGATGGACGTTAATCAGGTATATACGCGGGTCGTTCGATCCACGACTACTTTTTAATTAAACACGAATAAAAAGCGGATAGAACGGAGAACGAATGCGGAGACCCTGTATTTACGTAGGGCACCAGTTTCCGGGAACTGTACGCCTGCCATCGCGCTGACACGCTCTATTTACAGGCTTTTATGTCGCGTATTACTCACGATAGAAACGATAGACGGGTCAATCGACCCGATAGCCGAGCGACGCCACTTAAATAATTGGGCTTTGTGTAAAAATATGTAAATAGTTCCGTATCTCTCGAGGTGAAAGTTCCAGACTGGAAGGATCGAGGGTGAGAACAGGCATAAGTACACTTAGGCACAAACGGCTACTCGACACCGGCGCTGATCTATGCTTGCGGTGCACGACCCTAATTAATAGGGAGGCTATGCAATGCAACTGTCCTGTTCATGTGAATTATACATATAGACGTGCTCTTACGGAGGATAGGGAGGAATGGAGATATCAAGATAACCAATGCAAATCGAAGTAAAGGAATAGAAAGTACACTTGTTCGCTGGCTCACAAATGAGTTGCTTTAATTACCTGTTTACAGTGGCTCACAAAAGTATTCGAACGCTTGTTATTAAACCTTTAAACAATCGAAATATACGTGTTAATCTTAAGATCTGGTAATAATATCATACCTGCTATGAGATACAAGTATCAAAATTATATGCCTAAAAGTTGGAACGAATCAGATAATATTAGTAGAAGTTACGAAATATTCGTTGCATTGTATTTAGTGTAATTAGTAGAAGTTACAAAACAATTTTTATTTCGCACACGACAATGACTTCAAGCATACATCCAGAATCGTGAAAGAATAATTATTGTATACCACACCGCGTGTGTCACATACGCTTCTACAAAGTCCGAATTTTAATCCCATCGGACATTTGCGGGAAGAAATCAATAAAAGATGGAAAAATTACAATACTTAAAAGATTTCAGAAGTATGGAATTCTCTCGAACCTACCATAACTGAGAAGCTTCTCCAACCAGTAATTGAAGCCAAAGGAGGCCCAACCAAACATTAACATAAAATAAGATAGGTGTAATTAATACCGTTCGATTACTTTCTTATTTTTATACATAATTACAATGAATGTTTGATAACTTCTACAAATGTTATCGGTTCCATTTGAAATTTTAAATATACAATCTTGATACCTGTATCTTATAGCAGTTATAACATTGTCCTCAGATCTTAAGTCTAACACGCATACTCTAATTATTTTAATAATAAAAACTTCAACAGCGAATGTTCGAATGCTTTCGTGAGCCGCTGTACATGTTTCTTTCCACTATTTACGAATAAATGTTGAGTATAGTTAGCGGGTTCAATTTGAGCGAGAGTCTGAATTCGAGTTTAATCCAATTATCTACTTTCAAAGGACTTCAATGTTTTTAAATATTTTATACAATATTAGAACGTGAATCTGTGAACGTTGTGAATTATTAACGTTTAATGCCTCCGCAAGTAAAATAAATTATCCTACCACCTATAACTTTTTTCATCGCGCACCACGTGAAACTTACAACTTATTCCGTTAAGAAAATTGCTTTTTATTTATTCAACGCCTCTGTATACTATTTCAATTTCTCGGTTCTAAATTCTATACCTTAATAATTTACACGCGTGTCGCATAATTTATCCTTATATCGGGAATCTGGATTTCTGTCATGTAGGTATCTGACATTTCGAGTGTTCTATGATATATACAGGTAATCGATTGACGATGTACAAACTCGAAGCTTGTAATGGTTCTTCGCATGGTAGAGTGGCAGGAAGGGATATCCGACCATTCGCGTGATCGTCTGTCCGAACAGTATTTGCCAGTGTAGAGATTTCTTTTGCGCAAGAATGAGTGTGTGGCAGTCAGCTTTTCCTTAAACAGCTATACTAATTGACCAATAGAAAGTGGAGCTCTAACGATGACTGTGCTGACAATCGCGTCCCGCTCCAAACCGTTCGCACGAAGTCGTGACAACTCTTCGAACACGAGTCGAATGTCATTTCTCCCGATGATTCTAACCAGTACTCGATAACTGACAGAGACTAGTCTTCTCCGTGAAATCATAACCGGGATCATAAGCGACTCTTTACGTTAATTGAAAGATCACTCGAATGACAGGCTTTCATTATGAGGAAAAACGGGCAACCGGAAGTTGGCGATTGGAAAAAGAGATCCACTCGCAGGCATATTAAAAAGAACGCTCGATTCAATTTTTCTCACATACAATATTAATCTATTAGGTCTATCTCGTTAATAATGTGGTTTCTTGAAAGCTGAGTTTAAAATAATTATTTAAAAGTTGAAATTGTTGAAACGTAAAAGCGTTACAAAGGTAAAATAGAAAGCTTAAAGCAGAAAGATGGTGAATGATTGTAAAGATTTCAAGAAAATAGATTAATTACCAATAGATGTTAATTATCTCTGGGATCGTCTAACATAGAACGAAGAATAACCCTATTCCACCCTTTGAATTATTTTTGACCGAATCTTATTTTGCTACTCTTAGGAAACTTCCTAAGTTTCAGGAAGATAAGAAAGAAATAAAAGAAAGAGAAAGAACATTGCAAATCCAGGGAAATCGTTGTAAAAATGAATGAAACGCGGTAGTAAAATATTAGCAAGCGATTGTCATAGATCAATCACAACCTAGGACAACTGCGTACTCGCAGAAATCTGCATTTGTAATTGATTGCTCCTAATTAATACGCTCTTACATAAAAAAAACCGTACAGATTGAGGGAATGGAGCACGTATAATGACTTCATTTGCAGGCATTCTTGCCATTTCTTCGAATGCAATGAAAATAAATTAGATTGTTGGCACGGAAGCTAGAAATCACTCGAACACTGACACTTTAAACCTAATAATTAACGTTTTATTAACGTTGTATTGTTACACAGAAGTTTATCATAAATTATTTAAAACTTCATCAATGGTACATCAAAATTAAATATATGATTTGTCCAAGCGTTAATCAATTCTAAATATTATCGCTAAAGTTAATTACGACAGTTTCTTTACTAATTTGGAAGAATTTTCCTATATTATTTATAGTTTGCAAATAACTCTTAAATGACAAAACTGTCTCATGATAGAGATCTTTAGTCAGACTTTTAGAAACCTAAACCAATCCATTTCTTGCACATTAAGGTAACGAAATTATGCTATGTCAAGCATAAACAAATGTCCATATCCTTTTGAGCAGTTCATAGTTACATTTTATTCTAACGACAGAATAATTATTGAAAGATACAATTAAACAGAGACATGATCGTGTTAAACCTAATTCAATTGTAAGACACTGACATAATCGAATAAAAGTTATTCACTCGGCGAAATATTTGGAACGATAGAATGATTTAGTAACAAATGCTCAAAGAGATATGATCTGTGATAGAAAAGGGAGACGGGATGAACGAAAGAAAATGGAAAGCCCGGTTATTATTCGTAGGTTGCTCGGTTCGCGTGACAACATCGATGCTCTTACGATCGCGTCCGTCCATTTCTCACGCGGCCAATGGATTTTCGCCTGTCCGACTAATTGCTGGAAAAGCTGGAGGTGTATCCTGCCGACTATCGATATGTATACGTATAGGCGGAGCCGTTTAATATTTGACGTCGTCCCCGATGGAAACGGCAATTATCGAGATAAGCGTGCGCTCGCACGATATTCCCTAATGTCATAAAGGTCCACCTCGCCTTTTTCCACTTAACCTCACGGGAAAACAAGGACTACGATGTGCATTGAAATTCCGAAGTTGTCACTCGACGCCATCACTTACTTTTCGAACCCGATACTGATGAATGATCTGCGATTTTTCATCGACTTTCGAAACTAACAAGACATAAATGTTATGCTACTTTGCCATTTTAAACTTATCTTAGTTATCATAATTTCTATATTGAATCTTACTGCAATGTCTATGAACTGAATATTATTTTGTAATTTATTTCCACTATTGATGATTATCGGATAGCAAGATGAAATACAACAAATAAAAGTAGTATAGGGAACTATTCAATTTGTATTAGATATAAGAAAATGTCCTAATAGATGTCTACTTGTGACAGGCAATGTATATATTTTTGTTTGCAATTACGATCACCCATATCAGAATTATTGAATAATCTTGGAATAAAAATATCTCTTTAGCAAAATATTAATTTAACACAAGTAATATGTCTTTATGAAAATAATTACCTGATCCTTTTCGACGAAACCCATGAAAGAAGTCCTCTCTATCTCGATCGGTTGGCCGTGTCGATCGTAAAGAGCGATCACAAAATGGAAGAAGTTACTTTTTCTCAAATTGCTTGGTGGTTGCTTCTCGAAGTGAGCTCTACCGACACCAACCCTGAAATTCACATATAATACAACCTTTATTACGCTGTTTAAATCACTGTTTAAATAATTACAATATTAAATATTAAAATCGCGTTGAATTAATAACGAAAATTTTATTTCACTTTTATATCCATATATTAGATCTTAAATATCAATAATCTCACGTATAGCTACTTAAACATTGTCACGTTTTATTGTGTATTTGTCTGTCAGACTGCGCTACGTTAAAGTTGTTCATATTTGATATTCATGATATTAATAACAGTATTTAATATTTTTAATAGTATTTAATGCTTTTACGACTCGGATAATTTAATCACATTGTGAATAATGTAAATTCCCTTTTCTCAAAAATTGTATTCAATAGCGATCTATCGAGTTAACCTTTCCATACTATATTCAGAAATCGCAAGTATTTCAGTACGATCACCGACTATGAAGAGTGCGCGTGCATTCGATGCCGCAAACGATGCACGTTACCAAATTCGGACGTCAGAAGTGAGATCCTCTATCGTAGGGTCAAATAGGTATGTCCTACTCGGCCTTGAATGCAATAAGAATGTCCAAACTGGTAGAGAGGAAAGACAAACGAGGCTGTCCGTGGGGGAGCGCGCAGGTGGCCTCAACGCCTTAAAATCCCATTAAGGTCTCATGTGCTGAGATTAGACCACCGGACTCCGATGCCATCTTTGAGTAATGGCACGGAAAGTCCCCTTTTCCACTGCGCTACTTCGCATAATTCGCGCGCGCGACTACGTTCTGATTGACCCCATGAAACGTGACTTTTCACCAAGCTTTGTGCCACCATTCGTGACATCGTGTCTCTTACTAATAATACTTCTGATGTTTACGAATTATCAGCCTAAATATGTAGGATATATTTTTTTAACATAATTATAATTAATAATTTAACATAAGTCATTTAACGCATTAATTCAGTGGACTTCTTCTAGAAAAGGAACAACGCATGGATACTGTTTTATTGTATAACACTATAAATTATTCGAAGGCTATAATAATTACTGCAAGGTGTAAAATATCGTACAAACTGTATATATGCAAATTTTGGAATTTCTTCTTTATCGGACATAATTTCCTTGTTCAATACGTTTCAGTATATTATTGAAAGTCATAACATCATCATCCTAGTAAGCCAAATACAAATACTAAAACTTTACCCGAATGTTTTATGTATTTATGCAAACATATTTAACATTATATCTTTTAAAACAAAAATTCTGTTAACGATTAATATTGTTTGGAGAATGTAATAATTAATACTCCTTTATTAAGTCCATAGGGATTACATAAGTTACAAACGGCTGCGACATGTTGGAAAATATTAAATTCATAAAATCGATTGTCACAGTATTATGGCTTTTTTAAAATTAACCTTTATTGGAGTCGCTCACCGTGTGCTCTCTAATTATGTTCCGTCTGTATTCCCCCTCATATTGCGGGCGCTTCTCACTAAGCTATCTGTTTCCTAACCCCTTAGACATTAAATATAACCTCTATTTCCTGGTACAAATTTAGATTTACCAGGTTTTGCGTAAACGCGTAAATAATTCTCTATCGCTGCTGAATCAAGGTACTGCTAATCCACGTGTCAATAAAGGTTATTACCATGTTCTCGGAAATGTTAGAAACTTCCATATTAAACAACGTGCAAATAATCAAAATATGAATTAAAAGTAACAGTTAGACGTAATAAGAATTGTTTCACCTCGAATTGAGTAAACTGTGGAAGTTCATGCTCATAACTGAAAACACAAAACTTCATATCCTCTACACATGATTATATCGATAGATAAAAATTTACCCTCATCCAAAACCTCGACGCTATAACCACGTGCAACCTCTAAAAATCGAAACAAAATATATTCACCCCCTCGCCGTACAAAGTACGCTTTATAGCAAAATAACTAAAACTTTCAATCTCCCTTTTTCATGGTTTCAAATTTCAGATAAATACGCGCAGGGGGTTAAAAAAAAAGTTAGTCGTCAATGAAGCGGCGCGATCCGTCGAAGCGCGACAAGCGACAGGCGCGAAAGGGTTTTTAGGCTTGGTACGCGGGGGTCGGATAGATGTTGCATCGGTTAAAAACCGCCGCGGAGAAATCGCATTATCGGGTGGTGGCGTGGTTCGGGCACGCGGCATCGCGATCGCGGCTGTGGCTGCGGCGGCGGTGGCGGGCAACGCGAAGCGATAAAACGGTCGTGGCGCGGGTGTGCGGAATGCCGCGGCGGCGCTCACTGCCATCAGAACGGACTCTCAGAGCGGAAAACTGAATCGACTGGACCGAAAATGAATAGCGGCAGTTTTGCAGCACATTTGCGAAATAAATGATGGTATCGGCGGTGCGTTTGTCACGGCAGGCGGTGGGATGTCGGTCTGCCGGCAGGCAGAGGAGGCAGAGCAAGAGGGAGGAGGATACAAGGGGTTCTCGCCAGTCAGGGGTGTTCGAGGGCGAGAAGGGGGGCTGGTGGTGAATCCCGATGCAGAGAGAAGAGAGGGTCTGCTGGAGGGAAGGAGGCCACTGGGGTGGCAGAGAGGCTGGGAGGGTTAGTGATGTACTGCCCGTGTCGATAATTATCGGTGGCTGATTAACCGGCCGCCGGTTCGCGCCCCATAACTCTCGACGTCCGATTATTTTGCCCCGTTTGCCATGCACCAATTCCTATGTAACGTGTAGGCACGTCCTACCGAGCCTTTACATTATCACCTGCGGTGCAATACTGTCGCACACCTTTTTCCAAACTATTGCGGATTGCGGCGCGCCACCGTTCCGCGGTTTCAAGATTATGCTCGTTAAAATAACAATAATATGCAAGTCCGGGCAACCGCGTTGTTTTATTTCCCGAGTGGTACGTGGAGAGCCGTGCGGATGGGATTACTTTCATTGATAGTTTGTGTTTGGTCTTTGCAACTTGTTAAAATAACTGATTAGTAATTTATGCAATGCGACTGTGGGAATTCAATGAATTTTTTGTTTATATATTAGAAGAGGAGCAAAAGTTTGCATTGGTGCAATAAATTTCCTATCTAATTTTGTCCACGCAGATAATCATCAATGGGATTTTATTAGTGATCGAAGTGCAGTATCAGACAATTATTTATGGAAGAACACTTTACATTTAGCTCTGTCTGTTAGCACGAAATTTTTACTTTCAAATACTGAAAACAGTACTTTTTATATTCATGCATTTAAAATATTAATTGTGTATGTGGGACGTATTCTGTTCAAATGTTAGTTTACTTGCACATATTAAAGAGTGTTATTGATGTGATGTGATAAGACTGTACTACAAATATTTTACATGTTAAATATTTTAAACATCTAGTATTAAAGTATAATAATATTTGTATAAAATAATAACAAGGAGCTTTTCAATAGTGTGCAAGATTTCCGGCGAAAAAAGCTGGGTAGGAAAAAGGAGAAAAAAAAAAAAAAATACATAACCGTCAACCGGGAACATGGAATGCAGGGGTCGTGGTCATTTAACGGGCCAGTATAATTATAATCGTATGGCGAGAGAACGCTTTACGCCAATATTCCTCTATTAAGCGGCTATTTTTCGCGTCGCTTCATATTCTCAACGTTCGCCGCGTGTATCCAACATTTCGGGGTTATTCTACTCACTCACGTGTCTACATTCTGCACAGAATGCGTAAGAAGAAATTAGAAAAAAAGGATGCAGAGGATGCACAAACATTACGTACAAAATATCCAAAGCACCTACACTACTATTATTTAGTAGATCAGATAAATTTCAATTGCGTATGCAGATTTGTGTAACGTATGAATTTGCATAAATACCTGCATTCTAATTATAATGCATACTTGGAATATTTCATTATATTTTTCAATATTACATATCTATTATCCGTAATATTTTTGTATATTTTTATATGTTTCGTATATTTCTACGGACTTAAATTTCCCATAAATAAATGAACATGCGCAGCCTAATACATGGACTATATTTGGTCCTATAAAACTCACTTTAATTATCATAAATATGGCTGTATGTTTAGAAATTGATAGGTATTTTTGCATTAACAGGCACATTTCTCCTTAAAGACGAATACGTAACAGCTTGAACGTTCCAGGCTACAGCAAGCGACACGGAGGTGATAATTACAGGCAGGATTGCCGGATTCCCGCAGCCGGAATTCTCCGGTACAATTTGCCACGCGCCCGCTTTCGGTTAGCAGATAACGTTCATCGGTGGCGGCGGGCGCAACGTGCCGCCTGCATTGCCTTCGGCCTCGAGGCACAGCGATCCCTGTCGCGTAACTTTTCTTTCTGCGACGACTGAAGTAACGCTACGATTCGATCGGCCGACAAAGATAACTCGATACTCGCCGCGCGCCAAATACGCAAATGAAGATGTAGGACGCGATAGGTGTCTTTCCGCGCGATACCAGTTTTTCCCTGCATCGTTGCGCCCATTGGTGTGCAGGGACGTTACAAATAGTTCTGCACTTAGGAAAATACCAATTTAAGGAAAAGAGCTGTAGATGAAAAAAAACGTGCACGAAATAAGTAAACGAACAGTTTCTCTCCTCGAGAGCGAGATTATACGCCAAAAGATTGCGAGTTAAAAATCCAACGTAAACATGGCGAATCCGGTTTTCATTCGCGTGAAAACATTTCCACCGGTAACGAAGTGTTAGAAGATGGATATGTAGGTTAGTCAGTAAGTTACTCCCCTTTTCTATAAAAAGTATGAACGAATAAAGAATATCTGTTTACTGTTAGTTTGCAGTATATGGTTCCTCGGCATCTGCAAACATTTATCGTAATGAGAAATTAATTTATGAATTGCGTCTGATTTCCTGACATCGTTCGAACGCTGCAACGTTTAGTATGAACTAAATTGTGAAAGTTATCTTGATCAGCCATATATCTTTGTTCATTCAGAAAAGCACATGAAAATTGTATGATGACAGATCCGAATTATAAGGTGAATGTATTCGTGGTTTCTTTCCCCTGTACGACAGAATTCGTACACGAGAATTGTGTAACTGCATGTACCTAAAAAGTCGTATTTATTATAGGACACTCTATGGTTGATATATCGTAACATTGAAACTTAGTTGAAATTGACATCTAGTTTAAACTCATTATACATTAACAACAATATTGCAGTCATATAACTACCTAATGATAACATGAGTTTTGACAAACTCACAATTATAGCTAGATTTATTTTTATAGATGCAAATTAATTTTTACTATATAACACAATAGCTACTGTAATGTAGAAAACGATAGAGGATTAACGCAATGTAATTTTAATGGGAGGCTGTAAGCAAATTTAAATATCAATTCCTGAATGACGTTTGACTCTAGCCGCAGCTAGATCAATTCGAGTATCCATCTAATATTATAATTTGTGATTTCACTATGTACGTTACGTTGAAACGAGAAGAAATTTCTTTTTTTTTTCTTTTATCAGTAATTAAATTCTACTGCAAAGTTCCATTGGCGAAACGTACAGAAATTTTTGCTTTATCGGTCGCGGGGCAAATATTGACACGCTGGCAATTTGCAAACGCAGATCGTCGAATAATCGTCCGAGCTAGTCTATACTTTACATGCGAGCCGCAACCTATGCTATTTTCGCACAATGCATTACGGGCGAAATATGCGGATAATACGAACCCACGGATACGGTTACGAATTCGTGGATAAAGCAATCGCGGAGAATTACAATAAATCCGCAGTTAATGTATACCGCCGGGCGTTAGTTATTACGAGTTAGCCGAAGCGCAGTCTATTTACGCTTGCACCCAACGTGATTCATAATGCGCGCGGAGATAATGAGCAATTTGTAATATATCCGAATGTAATTCGCAACTAGCCAGCGTTACCGCGGATGCTGTTCAATTTAATGCCATATTTCACTGCCTCCTCTGACAAAAATTTATTAATTCGTTTACGACTGGGGATTTTATTGCAAACATCACAACTATAAAAAGATCACGCACACGAATTCGCCTGTTGGTTCTCTTTGCGTTTCATCGATTTGCAAATAAAAGTTACGTAATTAAAAATTAAAAAAAAAAAAAAAAAAAAATGAAAAATTAATCTACGATAGAATATTCATTACAGTTATACTGCACGAAAGAAAATGAAACGTTTTATAAAAAATTAATCCGCGATAGAATATTCATTAAAGTTAGTCCACGCACAAAAGAAAACGAAATGTTTCATAAAAGATTAATCCACGATAGAATATTCATTAATGTTGCACCTTAAAGAGTGTCAAACTGAACGTACGTATGGTAGTTTCGACGATACTCCTTCCTAACTTTTTACATAACTAAACTTTCGTGATTATATTACGCGCAAAACGTATTCACTGATTTGCGAAAGCAACAATTGCTCGCAAACTTTTTCTTCGTCGTATATTCCTTTTACTTTCATACCCGGAGTCGCAGAGAAAGTCATTGTTTTTCCAGAGACGACACAGCTCGTCCCTTCGTCGGGCGCGATGGTTTACTGCTTCATTAGGTGGGTAACTTTTTTAGGGGTTTTTAAAAAGCGTGAGAGTTTATGTCTGTTTGCTGGGAGTTTTAAAACAGTTTCGCCAAGCCCTCTCGCACCCTCTTTTTCGAGTCGGCGTACACCGCGTCTGTGTGTTATAACCGCTCTTCACCAAGGAAATGAAACTTTCCACGGTAAATTTGAACAGAAACGATTCCAACGCTTAACGTTTTGTCTAAGCCACTTGTACCAACTGTGTTAGCGTTGTTTCAATTAAGTACCAGTTAAGAAAAGAATAGAGCTGACAAATACAATCTTTGTCAATTTATTGTTGCAAGAAAGGATGCATATTGGATATAAACGAAATTTTCGTATTTGAACTTCTTTGAAATCGAATTGATCGACCCAAGTTTGTGTAAATTGCACGATTTCATTGTCTGAGTACGTGGTCAATGTTCAACTTTTCGAAACCAGTATCTTAATCTCATAAGCTTATTTGCAAAGATAAGAAACTTACGCAGGAAGATGCATAAATAATCGTGAAGTACGAGGTAAATTTTAAAAAATAATATCTACCTACATGGATACCTACGTCATCACTTTTGCCTGCGTTTCAATTTTTTACGCGCATTAAACAAGATGGTATCGAATTAATGTTGAAAATAATAGAAACAACGCGGACAAAATCACAGCGCGTATTTATCTGATTTGTCATTCTGTCGGTTCTGCTCTGTAAACCCGCGATTATAACGGGAATTATGTATCTTTTTGAATATTAAACCAGAAAGCAATTATGATTATCCAAACGGATTAATAATAACGTATTCTTGAAACGAACTCTTAATTAAAACGTCTGGAAATATCCAAACTGTTTTTACGAAATATAAATGTATCTATACATAGAGTAAATATTGATATCTATATAAGTAAAGAAAATTCTTATATCAAATTTTCGTTATTTAAAAAACACCAAAAAATGACTACATCGCGGATATTTACGCGAATTCGTATTTTTGTGAAAATAGTAATAACAGTAGGACCTAAGCAGAGATTTCTTTTTCCCATTAAATATTGTAACGAATACTATGAACATTTTATATTATGCATTTTACATTCCATTTACATCCGATGCATTTCCATAAACGCATAAAAATTCACAATCCACCAATCACTTGCATAAAGTTATAGATAGAACTCGTACTGGCGTGTTAAGCCGCAATAATTTTTCAGTTTTCCTTTCAGGCGCGGAAAGTCTGCGATAACCCGGAGGAAAAACGAACAGGTAGAGAAGGAAACGAGAGGAAGAGAGGAAAGCAAAAGGCGCTAAAATTCTCAATTACATTAACTCGATTCCGGTCGCCCACTCCCGTGTCACGCCACTTGGAAGGGGTTAGTTAAGAGAACCGCTATTGGATTAGCGAGCCCCCAACCCGGTCGGTTTACCTCCTCGAGTCCGCGTATCTGTACCTTCGTCGTTTGCACGTCGTACAAATCCCTTAAGCGAGGCTGCAATAAAGCACGGTTTATCGTTCGCCAAATGCAGCTACGTGTGAACCGCTTTGAAACGCTCCGCTTCCAAAGATAAACTGGATATTTGTTCGCGTGCCACGAAATACCGAAGCATTGTCGTTTCCTGATGACGCGTCGTAATTTGAAAGTCTTCAAATCCAACGATTAAGGGAAAGCTGGTGTAAAGCAATTTTTATGATCTTTAGTAATCGTACGTCGTAATATTTTTTATCCGATGAAAATCTCATCGATATTTTCGATGTGCGTACGAAGCGAGATTTTTGAAGGCAATTTTATAGGAGAAATGTTGTAGTTTCAACGATGGAGAAAGTAAAATAGTTATAGTTACAGCGATTCAATGTTTCAGAATTGTTATTCGTTTTTTCTGTTTACTAGGAGTTTTGTGTAAATATTTCTTTAAATGATTCTGTGGAAAGTAAACGAAGCAACGACATTGCCGCTGTCCGACGGCATGCGACGACGCAATGGCGATTTATTTACGCTCTCCTTTTACTTGTTTTGAATAGATTTTACGATTGAAGGGGATTGTTTCTTTTAACTCGAACGTGCCTATTAAGTCAATATTTTTAATTTCCTGCTACAATATCGTAGAATGGGTAAAAAATAATACACAACGTGTACTCTACTTTTCAGCGACTTATCTCGCTGTTTAATCTACGCGATTATTTTTCTAGCAAATATGCTTCTGCAATAATTTGATTGGCCGCTATAAGGGAAGTAGAAAATATAGAAAGCAATTTTGATATGCGTACCAACGTTTTAGTTTATCAATAGATTCATGTTATACATAGATTTTGATGACAGTTATACGTGCCAATAATCGTTATTCATTATATCAACAGAGAGTTATATAGTTCTATGTACCATATACGTAGTACATACAAATTTCCAATTTCAACCTGTACCTCAATATCGACTAAACTTTTATTCAACATTATCTAATGCAGTACAAAATAAAACGAACATATAAAATATTCCCTAATTTTATCGAGATAAAAGGTCGAATATTTCTCTACCGTCGTTCACCTTTTTCTTCACAATTTCACTTATAACTTAACCTCCGTATATTTCCAAATTTTCATTTTCCACCAAAGAAAGGAGAATATCGCGAATCTGATCACCTTGCTTTTTACTTTCGTACTTTCGCTATATACAAGAGCGAACGATTTCAATGGGGAAAATAGAAAAATAAGAGTAGGTACTCACGTTCCGTTGTCGGCAAGCGCGGGCTGTGGCCAAGCACGTGGCACGGGTTCCTCCTTGAGTATTTGCCTCATGTCCTGAGGCGCGAAAACGAGAGGCGCCCGCGGGTGGTGATGAGGCGGCGGCGGTGGTGGAGCTACACTCGCCCCGTACAGCTTACGTCCCCAGTGGCCTTCGAGTTCGACGGGGCTTCCGCCCCCGGTGGTAGCTCCCGTGCCACCCCCTGCGCCGAGTCCGAGCCATGGCGACCCCCCAGCACCCACGATCGTGGAGCTGGGCAGGAGACCGCTCCACTCGTCGGACCGCGTCGTGAGGCCGTACGGACTCTCCTGGGGCAACAGGCTTTCTCCTTCTCGTTGCCACCCTTCGCGAGAACCTTCTTCGCGGCTGATCGAGAGAGACCGTAACCTCTCGGTCAGAACGCTCCTCTCCACCGCCACGATTCTTCACGAGAGTGCATCAATCGAGTCGTTTGACCTCGATTCCTCGTGATTTCTCACCAATGCCCGTACCTATCTGAGAAACAGCCAACCTGTCACACCATTAAATCGGTAGCCGACCGCGTGTCGGCGCACATGTGTCCCTTTAATTCTATATCACCAGTTCGATCGACACTGCAGAGCGTTCTTTCCTTTTGTTTCACTGACCACTGTATATTTATTTACTCACTCGGCTTTCTTTACGAAAGTCTCACAGTCTTCTGTTCGCTACTGTCCGACTCTTCGCGATCCTCACTAAACTTCGTCACTCTCCATAGTCACTTACTATACGCGTGGCACGTACTTGGTAAACGATAAGTTGATAGAGATCGGTTTTCCAAGAGGATCTTCGATTCTCCGTTGTCAGTTCCTCGATCCGGGTCCCCAGCGTGTACGCGCGACTCCTCCGAGATCTTCGAACGATCCACTTGGGATGAAGAGATCGAGCCTGGATACGCGGCGAGCAGCGGTAATCTGAGTATCGGGCGACGGCAGCGTGGTGCGTATATCGTCGACACGAAAGTGTCGGTAGGGTGACTCGTGACCAGAAGAGAGGTCCTTCGAGGTCCCCAGCCGCGCGTTGCTTCCCGTTACGGCGCCGCTTGTCGAATGTGTCAGGGCCGGCTCGAGCGGCGTGCCAGCGGGTCCCAACGGGGACGGGCCACCAGGTTCTCGGTGGGTGTGGCCGCCACGGATGCGGCGCAACGACCAGCCTGCCAACGACGCCTTGCCCATCCTCGATTTTCATCCAATCCACCGTCTCTTCGTCGACCAATCGCTACCGGCGTCCTTTTACGCTACCGACGCCCATCTCCAATTACCAAAGACGGTGGCGCCGCGACGGCCACGTCACGAGGCTGTCATTCCGGCGCGCGCCGTGGACGCTCAAGGCTGACATTGTGTTTCTCCTCCGTCTGAGACGACCTTCGAATCGCGATCAACGAATCGAATGATCGACGTACCCATTTTCGTCATTGAGATTCGGTCAATTGGTTGATTAATCGATGTTTGAGCCAAACGGATCGATCGGACAGGAATTATTTTTTATCTGACACACGAAAATCGTATTCCTTTGATTCCTTCTCGCGCGTAGGGTTTTCACGTATAATACTTTTAGCGTAGATTTTAACAATTTAACGATCGTTGGAACAGTTTTTAAAGTAGTTGACTTTTTTGAAAAATCCAAAAGCTCATCGAATCGCGCGAGATTTTAATCGAAATATTGAAATTGGAGCGAGTCGAATAAATTTTTTTTCGGAGCCTTCAGATACATGTGCAAGTGAACATGCGAAGATCATATCTAATTTCTTTACGAATCTTTTAAAATATTCGATTGAACTCGATATTTCCCATGGTAGCTCGAATAATTGCAATCAGTAAATATTTATTTTTGTACAACAAAAATGTCATTTTATCAAATACAAAAACCTTCGCTCGATAGCGTCAAGTATCTACGTAGAAAAACACAACGTCTAGGAAGTGAATTTTTGTGCTCGACGCTCTATACATCACGGTCGACTGAAACGTCGTTTCGACACCTAGCGATCGAGATCGATCGAACTTTTGTCCAAATTTGGCGGTTTTCTTTATCGAGCGGTTTCTTTATCCCGTCGCGCGCTGTTTAGACGATCCGCCATCATGTAATGTACTTAGGAAATTCCGATCGGTGATCGGTTTACGCGACGATAAAACGCTGAAAAGAAGAAAGCATAATCGACGTGGCTGAAAAGAAAATCGCCGCAATGACTGGTGTCCTCCAAGTATTTGCAAGTTGGTATGCTGAAATAGGGCCCGATGGCAGAGCAGTCAGTGTCCTTTTCGGGAGAGACGTCGACGTCTGGCAAGGAAGCTATCCTGACGTGCAGACATTTAATGGCAAGTGCGTCACGTATCGCGAAGAAACACCTCACTCTGATGTGGAAGCTGCCTCGAACTCGCACCTAGCCTGCTCCAGTTTTTATCGAAGCGTAATCAAGTACGGGGAAATCCATGGTCTCTCCCTCAGGAGACCACCGCGAGGTTCACTAGCAACTGGTCTACCTGATCTTCGTCTTGTCAGGTTTAGCGTTCTCGGTAATTTTCTACACCTGGTTATCACTTGTCTTCGAAGGAATAAGCGTTCAAGGAAGATGTTGCTTTCGTCGGTTCTTACGCCCGTATCGAAGACCCACCATTTTCTGGTTCGTTAATTGCCAGTGACATCCTCAAGAAAAATCGTACATTGTACTATTTACCATAAGTGGAAGCGTGCTGATTGCCCGATTCCACGACCTGTTAATCGTATTTACGCTGTATTTGATTAGGTACAAGTCATTCAATGAAACATGCAATTTCTTTTTCCTGGATCTGAACAGATTTGAGATAGACAGGTAGATTTAGAGGCTAGTTCAAACGAAAATTATGAAAATATAGCCTTATTTTTCTTAACGTATTGCAAATTATATACGCTACCAGCTATAAATGGTATTTGCCGGTATTCATTGCAAAAATGCTTCTTATTGCGCTTATGTTTTATTTGCTTCGTTATAGATTTGTTATTTCATTCGCGTCATACGTGAATACTTATCACCTTATGAATAGCAAAGGTAAAATTTATTAGAATTTATCTGGTAACAGTGACGAGTAGATGCGTACCTATGTGAAGTATTCTCACACATAATGATTGAAAATGGTACGAGAAGAACATTAATTATTATCTACTGTTCTAGCGAGAATGTAATGCTGCAAACGATTGCCACATATGAAATGATTCCGCGTGATTTAATTAAAAATGAAAAATTTGAATCATAATTAACTGAGTAGGTTAGAAGACTCTCGGTTGACTGAAACGCTACGTAAATTTTGGTTTGCGTGACATCCTAGGCGGAAATGTAATTGTAGAATTTGTTTGAATAAATTTATGCGTTCGAGGGGACTGATCCTGGTAAATCGAGAATTTAAGAGGGATACCAGGAAGTCGGGTTTACAACGTTTCTCAATACCTACTCCTGTTTTTTTCGTCGGAAACCTATTACTTTTAAATTCGTTCTCGGGAAGATTCATGCTTGAGAGTCACTGCTTTAAGGGTGCGAGGTCTATCAAGTAAAGATAATGCGTTCTGTGTCGGGTAATTTGACTTCCCTCTTTCTTCCTCCACCACGATCTTTTCAAGTACCTACACCTTTTCGAAGGTTTTACATTCACAAGTGCCTCGTGTTTTAGACGAAATCTTACACGTGGAACATCGTCAGAATATTGCCATTGATATTTCATCGCTATGATATAAACAAAAGATATTTTCTGAATTTCATTTCTCAGTTATGCGATAAATGTGCAATTGTCAAGGAACAAATGACTCACTTGCATCAGAGACAGAGAGAGAGAGAGAGAGAGAGAGAGAGAGAGAGAGAGAGGAAGAGAGAGAAGGTACACAGAGTATGTTTTAAAACAGATAGAACATTTTTCCTATTCATTAGGTAATATAGTGTGTGATCATTTCTATATTAATTTATAATCTTCTTCGTTGCCAACTGTAGACTTGTAGAAAATAAGAAACGACATTACTTATGCGATCAGTTGTGAATTTTACGTGTGTGGTGTTATACCTTGTATTGGTCGCTACATGAACAAAATTATGGAAATAGATAATTAATATACTTGTAAAAGTTAACAGTAAATATCGAAGTGATCTATAAAACAAGTGACACGAAGTTGATCGTTTTATCGGAATTTATAAGACTTGCTACAGGTTGCGGATTCGTATACGAATGCTGATAGTGTCGTGTGTAAGTTGGACAAAGTGACACGTACAGAGGATCTAAGATAAATGTACATCACATGGTAGGATAATGAAGTTTAATGAGGGTCTGCAGGCGTCATTATGAAGCGTTCGAAATGTGCGCGTGCCAAACCGGTTTCACTCTCTTCCTTTTTTTTATTAAAAAGCTCGTCTCTCAGAGTCGTGATTCATGAGATCCCTCTCGGCTGCCCAACGGCCTGTAACATTGCCATCTTATGGCAACGACGCGAGTAGTCTAGAGTATGAGAGCCCATTTAGAAGTGGAGCTGCCGCTTTTTGCTTCTTGACTCTTTGATACGTGAAAAAAAAACCACTTCGTTCACTAACAAAAAATTTAATATCCACGTCGTACCGTTTCGTTCGAGCACTCTCGATTGCTATACATTCGATCTCACAAACATCTACTTCATTCCTGAAGCGACACATTACTTTTATCATCTACAAATCGTTGTGTCGACTTGAACAAGTATGTGTGCTTCGAATTTATGGACTATCCTAATTTGTATTTCATGTATAATTAATCAGATGAAATTTAAGATTTCATAATTTTCGTTGCACGCATATCAGACTGATAAACTGTGGTCTAAATTACCTGAAGTAAAAATACATAAAACATTTTGAAATTAACGAAAGGAATAAATAGAGATTCGAGTAACCTGCAGTGGTGGGTCACGTAAGTACGTACCTATAGGTTTCTTAAATATTCGGATAATCCAATAGTAAACAGTGTCAACGCAGTTAAACATCTCAATGATGTCAAATGAACAACGCTGCATTGACCAAATCCAATTACAAATCAATGGGGTCGGCACATTTCGCATTACTATGGCTTGCTTTTGCGACGCACCCTACGTCGCCTATGTGGAAACGTTCTGAGCCTATTACTAAGCTATGATAATATTTCGATTCTGGTTTCTATGTTTGTTCTGCTGTACACATAACTTATTCTGGCATATGTCGAGTTAAACGCAAAAGTGTCAATCTTCACCGACGACGGCAGCTCGGTTTCTGGATTGAAATTTCGCGATTTTTTGGATAATTTTCATGATCATATACAATGTATTGTATCGTATGACTTGTACTAACAATGCGTGAATTTTACTAAAATATATGAATAAATGTCAAACTGATGGACAAAAGCAATGCTCATTATCTTCTTATGGAATCAACAAATAAAGGATCGTATAAAATTGGAATCGTTTATTTAAAATTTTACCAATGTAACATCAAAATTAAACACACGATTCGCCGAAATACTGAGATATCAATTCATGTATTGTATATTAACTTTTAAAAAATAAATGTTTTCCTGTTACAATATCGTATGATAGCTCCAATAAAGTAATAAAATCATTCTTGAGAAGGAAACATTTCCTGTTTGCCATTTTCTGATTCAATTATCCACATACGCATTTAACTACGTGTATCAATTGTTTTGTACCAAAAATGCGATACTGTCTCAACAATTTAGATCAATTTCTTGCAGCTCTGTCACCATTAGCAAATATATTTATTCTCTGAAAACTATATAACACGTTTTTTTAAGTGAAGAGGAATAAGTCTTTCGTTTCTGCTAGTTTTATCTTCCATTAAATAAAACCATTAACAGAAACTGAATATAATAACTCTCGGTTAACGAAAATACGAAGTATGTGTAATTAAACGAAAATACAAGAAAAATAAAATACAGGAAGTATCTTTCCGCAGGGACAAAATCCCAGTTATCAAATATTCACGCCTCTCCGCTTACAAATGATCACTATCATCATCCTGTTCCTGAGGACGATAATGCGTGCACTTGTCTTCGCCTTCCTAGTGTCGGTGCGAGTTTTGCGTGCGATGTGGGGTTGGTTGGTTCTTTGAAACCTAACAGAGGCGTGTCCTACGAAGTGAACCACATTTGCCCCGTTGTAATACCACACATAGGTGAACCCTGGCAGCGTTTCGCTGGTATATCCAGCAAAGGCAACGGGGGTCCTGCCAAAGATGTCCTGACATATGCGATGCTTATGTGGGGTGGCAGCCCTTAGGCTCACGAATTCGGAACATGTGCGTGGAGCCGAACTGTCCTGAATTCTATGACGGAGTTTGTTTGCAGTCACATACGCGAATCGTGAAGTGGATGCATGATTATTTTTATCTTCGCCGGGACGCCGAGGGCCATCAACCTGTCACTCGTTAAATGCATTTAGGAGTTCAATCTTCGATAAGCAGCATTTGGGAGCTGATTTTCAAGCACTGGCGACAAGCACGAGTTTTAAGCAGCGGTCGGTTTTATTGATTCTATTTGAGTGGTACGAACTAGGTTTTCTTCTAAAGTTTTGTTTATATTTGCCAAAAGTATGATTTCCTATTTCAAGTTTTCATCAAATATAACTTATTCATTTTTGTAATGTATTTATATTGCACTTTTATTACGTAGATATCTGCATCACGTTCTTATTCAAATGTATGTATAAATAAGAAAAAGTTCAATTGTAATAATATATGTACATTAGTGTTAATAGAATAAAAATACATAGATAAAATAAGTAGAATTGAATTGAGTAGTAAGTTCAATCGCTTCTCACTAGCGTGTTTCCAAGATTGTGATAAAAGTTGCTTAAAGACTGTAAAACAAGATGTGAGATCTAAAAATCTTCCCTATAAAGGATAGAAATTTACAGCGAAACCAGACAAACAAATTACTTCTTGATTAGACTTATATGATGGTAGTAACGCTTAAATGTTTCAAAAAATCGTAAACGAACTTATTACTCAATAGAAGCAGCTTAGATACAAATTGATTGCGATTAAGAAAATAAATTGTTCGTTATATATTTACAATGTTCCTATGCTTAAAATATAAAGCGCAAAGTACATCTATATAGTAACACCGTCTTTTCAAAAAAATGTATCATTTGACGTACAAAAAATGGAACGACAACAAAGAGAACGCGGTAATAGATATATAGCATTCGTCTAGTTGGAAGTTCAGCATTTGGTATGACAATACGGCTGATCAGCGCATCGGTGCACGATTATAATGATAATACCGGCCTCTGTTCCGGAAGGGGAGAAGGCGGGGGCGCGCAATGCCCCCTAAGGGGTGCTCAAGTTTTTCGGCTAAAGTTTTTGCTACGCAGATGCGCCTCCGGACGGGACCATTTATTAGCACGCCTATCCTGCTTGTATGCTCCCATTCAAAAGGTCTGGACAACAGGTTGCCGCGTCAACGTCATTAGCCACAGCGTTTTTGTTCCTGTCCTTTTGGGGTTTATCTTTGTACTGATAACAGGCCCCAAACTTTTCGATTAATCCTTCTCTCCAGAAAATAATCTGGAAGCATTATCCGATTTTAGAAGTGTCTGCTAGAACTGGTTAAGGTACAACTTGAGATTTGTGCAAAATTTTACGAATATAAAGCATAAGAGAGATGAAATATTTGTTTGGGATTTTTAACACATTGAAACGTTGTATACAAAATTGAATAGAAATGAATACAAGTTCATGTTGAAATAGATATGAATATTTATGAAGAGACAACGTACGATTAAGAAAATTATATTTGTAATAGTTTATAGAAAGACAATAAATTAGAAAGTCACTTTTAATTAGTGAATATTGATTTAAGCAATCACATGCATTATTAAACCGCGCATTTAATTATAATTGGATAACGTATTTATTGCATCATTTATTCAAGTGTATGTATTTATATTAATAAGCAATGTAATGTAACGCGTACGTTTCATATAAATGTTTTTATATAAAAATCGGTTTATATAATGAACACAGTGTATCCTTGATTTAGTCATTAATTAGCTATTATTATAATAATATATAATTACATATGTATATAGTATGTGTACAATATAATAATATATAATTACATATGCTCCATATCATAGTCGTCTATAATTATACATGAAGTTCTAAATGCTTCTATTGTTAAAAAAATTGAATGCCAAAAATAGCAACATGATTTTATTTCTTAATATTATGTAATTTAATGGATATTATATATCATACATCTTATTAGAAAAATATAGTTAAAATGCCAACGAAGGAAAAGATGCACACCTACTGATTGGATGTGTAAATTTACGTACAAAGGACGATATGTTCCTTTGATGAACGCAAAAGATGGTTTCACATCAGATAGGATATCTAAAAATATAGAAAATTTCTATATATTTTGTCGTAGTTGGAGAAAGCACTTCATGATTTATTCTATACAGATCGCGGGACATAGAACCGCAACCGCAAGTAAACCCCTCCTGCTAGGATCGAGGACGCGTCTGTTTCCATAAACCAAATTATTTTTATATCCAGGGATCTACGTTACTGTGAATTAGTGATAAGCTGGCACGGTCACTCGATACGTTGCTGACCATTCTGCGATCCCTATGACATATATATGTATATGTATAAGTGGATAGAACCAGCTGAACGACAGTTACCATTTTTCCATTTTCTTTCAATACCCATAATGCGAGAGATTTATTTCACTTCCCTTTCTCTATAAGATCTCATTTCTCATTTCTCATTTCTCTTTCTCTTACTAACGATATGTTTGGAACGTGTTTTTACTTACAAAGTTTATGAGATGAAAAATGAGCAGAAAGGGGAATGTTGTTTAACAATTTAATGTAGTGGATAAAAGTAATCTGTGCGAAAAATATTTGACAAGAACAATGAACAGATATAATATATAACATACCAATCTTCAAGTGTATCTAATCACCAAGAAACTTCTCGTTTAAAAGGAAACGTATCTTTGCTTGAAATCAAAAATGTTATACTATAACGTTCTATGCTACATATATTAATTATTGAGTTTGACTGAGTTTGAGTGGGTGAATTAGTAATAGAAAAATATATTGAAATAAGTATAGGTATAAGTACAGGTATAGTGTATGCTGATCCAGAGCTTCAGTGTTACAATACGATAAAAAGTAATAGGGAGCACGTTCATACATTTATACCAAAGAACATTAGCAGAAAAGTTAACTTTGGTGTGTAGCTTTAGCTGAAGGCTACAAGAAACAGGAATAGAATTCTACTTATAGCACTTCTGTTTCTAATCCTTGTAACCCAAACCGACATTTCTATTCAAGAGCACAATAACACGGACCTCTCGTTGTTTTGAATTTTTTGTTTCAATAAATTCTATACTTTTCATAACAGAAGTCTCCAGGTAATGGGTATACAAAAGAAAAGATGTAGAATTTTTCAATAATTATAATTGTATTTATATTATAGAATATCCAGAAAGTGTTTGAATATTTAATACGTTATTAAATATATTAACCAATATCGAAAGAAACAGTCGATTACATGTTCCGAAGGAATAAAAATATATCACATATCGACATATGTAATGCACGTATCTATCGTCTACACCGATTGTCTTATTGAACGTAATACTCATCTGTGAAATGACAATATGTACGGTCCCGTTAGAGGTTTCGTCGGATAGCAATCGACATCGCCACTAAGTACTACGAATTACCACTGACCCTGTACATTGCCGATTTCATTGGAGGTTCGCCGAGGGGGTGGAAGTTAGCCGATCGTTTTGGGGATGAACGCGGGGAATTCGGCCAGTTAACCAAAGTGTAACGATGCATCCAGGTCGAGAAATCGTTCCGGAGAGAGACGATACGGTGTTACGGGGATGGAGAATGCGGCAGTCGAAGATAGGACACCCACGAGGGCCGTAGGGACACGCTCCGACTTCACTGCGTACAGCAAAGATTACCAAAAGTGTAACTTACTCCGCATAGTTACCTTTTGATGCGCTATTATCTGCTTCTGTTAATCTGCGCGTGATACAAGGAATTATGTCGAGAAAAACATTTTTAACGCACACATACACACACATATTTCAAACTATACTTTGATATACGTAACGTTTTTGTATAAATTTTGACGTAAAAATATCCAAAGAACAAGAAATGATTCGGCGATATTTTCTTTGGAAAAAGAAAGTGATATATTTCGATACCCTAGTTGTAAGTTATTACACGCTATAATACTTACAAGATGTCAATTACGCGGAAGCCAAAGTCGACAACTCGATCGAGGTTGTTTGATATTTATTTGAAAAATTAATTAATCACGAATTCGAAATAGAATTGATCAGTTTGACTTTCAAGTAGCTCGCATAAGTTTATTACCCACGTTAATTTGTACTAAATTATTTCTAACAGATAATTCCATCGATCATATGATCATATATGCAATTGTTGTGTATAGGAAAAATGTAATACTTTATACAGAAAATATGTTTCTCACTATTCTCATTATCTACTTTCTTTATTATAACTCTGATATATCAATCATACCATGTCCGTTAAAATACTGAACAAAATTGAAGTCTCCTAATAAATATATAACGAATAATCTAGTAAGTATCAGAGGATTAATGATCGGTACACTACAAATCGTGCCTTTGTCAGAAATATTCTTATACACTCCGTCTGCCTTCCTTATCCGGAATGACTGGCTAAACTTCTGATCAAGGGTCTAACAGAATTAGCAGGCGATGCCATTCGCCACAGACGATCGGCGGTTAATTCATAGATGATACTTGCGTGCTAACGTACGGATCATTAAGTTTTCACGATCGTGCGTTCGTATATATGGAGAAAAGTTGGCGAAAGGCACGAGACAGGCATTACCAAATACGCCTAAGCCACGCACGAAGTTGAACCGAAGAAGAAGAAGAAGACAAGAAAGAAGTGGAAGGACGAAAAACAAAACGGTGGTGAAAAAGGGAAAGAAGACAGGAGGGAGAGGAGAGAAAGAGGGCGGAGGGATAAGGGGAAGGTTTCCAACGCTGTCGACGGGACGTGTATCCGCTGGATTGCGGCCTCGTTCGAGAATTCTCATGGGAAGACGCCATCTTGTTCTCCTATGTAGGTATCCACTGCCCGCCAACCCGATGTCCTGCCACCCCTTTGCATAAACTTACGGACGGACGATGACGTCAGGCAACAAAGGCGTTCAAGTCTTGTTGGAATATCGATTTGGTATTTGTCTCGTCATGACGAAACGCCACGAAATATTGGAAAATTTCGTGTCTTTGTCAGAGTTTAATAATGGAAAAAATGAACACGTTTATTTGACGTGGAAGACGCTTTAGGATCAAGTGTGAGTAAGGTTGGAGATTGCGTCGAGTCGTTCAGTCGTCCAGTTTATTGTTATCTATGTAACATTTGATTTACAAGTTTTACGTTCATATTTTCTGCACTATGTAGTATTTTTTATAGAGGAAGATTGCCGAATTTTGAAACACTTAAACATTTTTGCGCCGGTAACTGATAATAATTGAACTTCGGATTTTTATGCATTAACGAGAACTTTTAATGTTTCAAAATCAACTCTAATCTAAATGACGATCAAATCAGAACCAGTTTTCTCAATATTTATGATATTTTTCAATAAAAATGTTTGAATACATTCAATAGGTAATGCTAGATTTTGATTTAACAAACATAATCGATAGTGTATGCGTAGATTTGAAAATTTAAACTTATCCTTTGCATTTAAAAACAATTCGTACTTTATAAAGAGAGTTATATTAATATTGCGTTGTCTATAAATCTTTAACGAAATGTGCCGAAATAATCCAAAGTGACAACACGATATAATTAAGTGTCAAAACGCGATGATTATTGTAGAATGGTAAACAAGCCAAATCATCGTCATTGACAGTCTAGACATATATTTATAGCACCACCGGGAAAAATAGCGACAATAAGTGCGAGTACGTATAATATACGAATACTATTTTATTTATTAAATGGGGCATGCAGAAAGGTTCTTTCGGATCGCTATACTGGGTGGCATACACATTTTATCGGCTTTAATTGGACGCCACCGCATATTCCCGGTTAATTAATACGAAAAATTGCCAATGTTAATATCGCATGCATTACCTATTTGAAACGGTCTGTTGCATCGGCGTACAAACCGATGCACCACGAAGGGTCACCTGAACGGCAGTTCATACAGGGAGGGTGATATTAACGTATTTTGTTGTAATTATCGAACAGTCACTCGCGGTAAACGTTCCGCGATTCTCATTCCGATATTTACCATTGTCTCAGTAATTTTCCTCCCTTCTAAACGCTTCTCCCAAAACAGAGTAAATTTAGATTCAAATCTGGTTTATCACGACACGATTATCGATCAGTTTAATAGGATTAGACGGACAATTGTTAGAGCGAATAGTATTCTTTAGAAGGGTTCTAGAACTATCGAAAGTCACTAGTTTATGGTCAGTTAGCGAAGCTATGAATCGACTCGCCGATTAAACTGCGCAAAATCACTTCTTCCATTTGAGAACCCCACCGAGGGCGGGTAAATAACGAATTGAAAATCAATGGTATTACGAGATTATGCGTTTATTGGTAGAGAGCTAGTAGAGTTACCGATGCCCAGAGCAGTAATATCAAGTAATTGCGTAAACGCACCCGGATCCCTCTGCGTGCCTCTCCCCCTAACGAAACCCGCGAATGTGATCACCCATCCGTGGAGTTTCGCGCATTCGTGCGATCGTTCCTGATGTTTAAAATAATTATCTCGATATTTCGCGTCTTTTTTCTTTTTTCTTTCTTTTTTTTTTTGAACTCGACCCGTTGCTGATTGCTTACCTTTTATTGGTTATCGATTTTGGAAAGCAAATATGATGGAAACGCATCGGTGCTCGAACGCGAATACTTTCGTGCAAGAACACCTGTTTACTGAAATGAAATATTAATTACTGTGGACTGTAGACGTGTATGCGAATTTATATTTTTATAAATAACAAAGAAATAGAGTCCAAGTAGAGACCTTGTGATGCTATAACAAATACTTTATTTTAAGTATTATTACGTATTACGTGTATTCTTCTCTGGATGCATTTTTGAAGAAGTCCATAACCGTCGAATTATGTGACAAAACAGAGAATTGGAAATGGACGATTTAAAAAATAAATATCTCTTTATTCTCAAGATTTATTAGCTAGGTATATCCATCTTATCATGTTTGATATCAGGTACAAGAAATACACATTTTGGATTCTTTATAAGAAATAAATATTAATAATTGTGATACTTATAATGACATTTAAAGTATGAAATTTATAGTATGATGTTTAACTGTTTGCGCAAGCATTTCTCGAACTACAGTGTTAAAGAATTAATTACTTACTTAAAGCTAAAGAAATCTCAATGTTACGAATACTGACAGAAATATAAATTATTATCTGTATGAGTTAAATCTGTAAGCAATTATTGTCCAAACCTGCAACTTTATTTATATTACATGCTATAACATTAAGCAACGGTGCAATATCATGGTTTGTTCCCAGTGGCAATCAAAGTAACGCTTCCTAGGAAAGGACCATGCGTCACAGTCTTATCCGACGACGTTCTCGCAATATTAGCCACCGTAGGATGTGTGTATTTCGCACATTAACGTGTTTACACAGGACTGATTCTGGGTCCCGTCAGCGACACATTGCGTGCAATATCCACTGTTTGTTCCACGGCTCGCTTAATTCGGACACCCTGTTTCCTTGTTTTCTCTGTAAATTCATTATTATGTTGGTCGCTGCGTCGAACACGTTATGCAAAGAATATCGCGAAAGGTATTTATCTCTTTCGTCTAGGTAAACTCTAATCAACGTAATTCTTCTCCCAAAACTTCTAGGAAGATTATTTTCTTGTTTATTTATTTATAAATTCAATTCATTTACCGCTTGTTTAATTTTAGGGAAATACGAAGTTCACCCGGCTGTTTGCGAAAACATAAATTCGTATCAACGTTCGTAATTGTTGAGATATGCATAATTTTCTGTGCTGGACTAGGTTAAACGCGCAATAAGAATACTTGTATGCGAGTATCAGTGTGTGGAAGTATGTGTGTGCGCGGCGTCTCGAAAACAGATGAATGTAAACAGTTCAGTCGTTAGAAGCACCTGGAAGGACAGTCGGTTAATAGTCGGGTGTAGAAGAAAGTGCTGAGACGCGTGCAGATGTGTAGCGATAAATATAATAGAGATCGTCGATTAAGTAAATGTATAATTATTCAAACATTAATTAAAGGTGTAAATTTTGTGTTCCCATGACATTATTTCGGCTTCAAAGATCCAAAATTCTCAACAGTAATAAATGACAGTAATTGAAAATTGCGACTAATTAATGGTATAAAACTATCAGAAAATGAAGAAAGAACAGTTGTCACGTCGATCTTCCAAAATATGCTATAAGAATCTATTCAGAAGAGCTGAAATGTATGCAGAATCAAATGACGAAAGAACGAACCACCAAATTCAATGGAAAATCATCAGAAATCTAAGACTTACAGGTACACTTACGAAAACTCATTACGTGTATACTGGTAAAACAGTTACGGCATAATCTCGGCGGTGGGACAATTATACATGGCGAAATAAGGATAAAATCGAGAGAGACAGAGAGAGACAGAGAGAGACAGAGAGAGAATGAGTGAGTGAGAGTAAGGGATGAAGGCGAGCAAAGGTGGCGCGTTGGATAGTGGTAATTCCGTCACGCCGTAAAGGTTGCTTTTTATCGTCTCCATTCTGTACGCCCATCCAACGAGATCCTACGGTCTGTGTCAGACATCTAGGCATTCCGCGTTTCCTCTCGTATTCTGGCGTTCGTTTCTCACTTGCGCCCGTTTTACACGTGCCGCTTGATTGTTCAGGTTTTATTATCACTCGTTGGTCCCCGACTACTCGTTCATCCGGTATATACGTCCGTGGTCACGGAAACGATCCACTACCGCGGATGCCCTCGGAAATAAAAACGGGAGTTAATCGTTTTTCGACACGGTGTTACGCGATACAGGAACTGCCGTTGGCTTGCCCTGCTTTTATTAGATCGTTGCATATCAAACATTGAATATTTTATTCCTGTTGAGATTCGGCCGTTCTTCAGGCTCGCGCTCGTTGCCTCTCAAATACCTGGGGATTATTCCGTTAACCCGGCGTCGAGCTTTCCCTACACTTTTCACGCTTCTGTGCGATGTAAATCCTCTTTGTCTACAATTAATGTCTCTTCTTCTTTCAGTGGTTAAATAATACTAGACGAGAATATATCTGACGGAATTTAATACGAAACAGCTTGTAAAAATACGACTAACTTTTAATATCCGAGTAAGAAGTATTCGTACATAACGAATTCGTGTCTTATGAAATATTATAGATTTGTCATCTATGTTCGAAAGGCTTATATTTTCTGTTGATTATTCTCTGTGTGAGCTATTTTACATTAAAATACTTCTTTTTAATCTACAGCTTGAATGGGAAGCTCGATAAAAGTTGACCTACATTTTCCTCGTACGGTCGTGTTAAACTATTTCTTTTTAGTCATAGCGCGACGTTCAAATAAGTAATTTAACGAAAATATGCCTCCTGCGTATTTTTCCTGTGGTCTTCGTATAATAAATACGTGGTATAAGTATAAAGTTGAACAAAAGCTTCTCGTTAATTACCATTAAAAACGAATCGTCCACCATCTGCATAATTAAATTGAATCGTTTTATAAGCAAAAATGCCCCGTTAACGTTCATTCGGATATTATTTTTCCGTTCCACATTGTTTAAACGTTTCCATCAATATTTGACGATGAAAAGCTGAACAGCGAATATAAATTATTGTAAAGGAAGGAACGACACACGGACGGTAGAAAAACGAGGGTGGTGGGGCCCTCAGTGGCGCGCCGGCAGCAAATGGAATTAGCGGGCAGTTTAGTTCGGCCGAGTCGCGAAATAGAGGTTGCATTTTTACGGGCGTATTAATATGGTTGGAAACACACTATGATCGGACTTGTAATGCAGCCCTGGGGGCCCGTGTGATATGATACATTTGCTTTGCATACAGGATAGCGAGAGGCGGTGCCGGAAGAGGAGAGAAACGCTCGGTTCGTAACGGACGAGAGAAATGACGGGGTGGAGAGAAAGAGAGCGAGAAAGCGTGCGCGAATACAAACGTGTTTGCATTTCATAACAAGTTACGAACACACAGCAACCGAGGCACCGAAATCGACGGGGGTGGGTATCGATGGTGTTTGCTTGTATCTATTCGAGCGATGCGCGACCAATTATACCTGTTTATTGCGAAACGCTCAGTTCGTTCGCACCTTGGCTACGAATTTACATTGCGAAATGTATATACGCATTTTTGCTCGACAATAACAATGAAATCGATATTTTCATCTTCTTGTGTTTAATGATTTTTCCCCTTTAGATTTGTAAGGATAGTGATATGCATATAGACTAAAATGTCACTTCAATATGCCATTTTGATATTCCGTTTTTCTATGTTAGTTTGATTTTTATGCTCATTTATGTGTATTCTTTTTCAAATCATTATTTTAAAGTCAATCTATATTACAGCGTCGTACAAATAATATGCCATAATATTCATTAAGTCTATAAAACTTATTCGTTTTTATTTGTTTGATCGGTGCAGTAGCAATCATGCATACTATTGATAACTTAATTATTTTGGGCAGTGTATTTATATTTGTACAATTAATTCTACTCTTCTATTTAAACGTAAGTATCAATTCTATTAAATATCAAATTCTTTTTTAAAATTTTGTTAAAAAATACGATGATCTAAGCTTTAGTACAACAAAGAGGTGAAAATTCTTAACGACATCTGCGAGCACTCGTTTCGTTCAATCAAAATCCAGACAGAGAGGACGTATGACCACTGTTTTCAAACAAACAATTATACCACGCACCGTGATCAACTTTTAAAATTGTTCACTGAACATTTCTTCCACCAGGTACCACTTTGGACGCGGAGCGTTACGCTGCAGGGTGGCACGACGGCGTCCGATCGAGTTGGCCAGGACAATGGTACTTGTTACGAAGGCAACGAGATGTCACCGATCGTGAATTAGCGCTGTGGTTGAGGTCGAGCTGGGGTTCCAACGTGGAAGAAGGGTTTTCTGAAAGGGGTGACACGCGATCAAAACGAGAGAGGAGGAATTCTTTTCTTGCGTATTCGTGTACAGATGCTCTTTATCGAAACACATGGTACGTCGTGGTAGCCTAAGGTTCCTGCCTCGACCAGCTCAAGATTTATATCCTATCAAACTGACATCGCAAATGCGCTGGTACCTATGGTATATAGTACGTCAACGCCAATAATGAATCATCCTCTTCTGGTCCGGCTAACCCTGTGGTAACCTGAGATGCTTTATAAAGGATTTTCGTCAAGATATGACGAATTTCCCAGACTGCCAGTAACCGTAAGTCACGCTATCTAATTACAGGGATCAACTGGAGCTTCGCATCGGAAAAGTCAGAAATGATTAGTATCATTTCATCTCACACAGACATTTTGAAAGATTAGAAATCAATAGGATTAATTATTGTTAGTTTCCTCATGTAACGTATTGTATAATAATTAATAATTATCGTCAAAATATTATAGCAGGGATTGTAATGACGTAATGTTGATAAGACGTACGAATATCAATCAAATAATAATGGTAAAGGAATTTAGTAAAAATAGGATGATTTGGAAGATATTGAAAAACGTTCGTCAAAATGCTAAAATGAACTTACTGTGCACAGCAGAAAATTTCCTCTACAAAACAAAATTGTTTTGTATTTCGTATTTGCTTTACACTTATTCAGGGTAAGATGGTTTAATAAAATCTGCGCTTCAAATCCGCAGATATTTGCCTGGATAGCAGTAGTTATCTATCGGTAGATGAACACATGGTGCATGGTTACGGTGAGTGAATACGGCACCCTCTGTTTGGATTACGGACCCGAAGTTTCGTCGGTGTCTATAAACAGAAATGAAGGAGAGGAAGACGAGCGGTACGGAAAACCACGTTTTCGCGACCACTATGACAGATTGAGAGGAAGGCATCGTCCTTTGGTGACCAACGAGGCGTCTCGCCACCTATACCCTCCCTTGATGCGAGACAATGGCACTATAGTCCATTTCATTGTATGTGCATCATAACATCTATTCCACTTCGACGTTTCAAGTGATCGTCCAATGTGGGACTCTTCATCATTTACGTAAGGTTGCTCGGCGAAAACAAGTTCTGTTCAAGCTCACGCACCTGTTAAGTTTTTAAAATGTAATATAAATATCGGTTACATATCATGCTCGTTACAGTGACCCAGGAAAGTATTTGAATATTTAAGCATAAAAAATTTTGTGTTTTAACTTGTCGAAATTTCATTAACATCGTTATGAGATAAAATTATCGTGATTGCGTTGGCAATATTTATAAGCAATCTGAATACGTATATAGAAATTACAAATTTCTATATACAGTGATTACAAAATGCTTTTTAATAAATATTATATAAAAAGATTATACATACAGAATTTAAATTTTCCACAAATTCAGTTACTTACATTGATACTCGATCGTACAGATCATATCGACCTCATTAATTATTCTAGAAACAAATACCACAAATAAATTTAAAAAATAGAACGTACCTATAGTTTGAAATAATTCTAAGTTTTATAAAATATAAGTTCTTATAACATATAAGTAACTAGTCCAAATTATCATTACAATCTAAAATACAATTAAAAATATTATTATACGTAGTAATTACATCTTCAAGTGATATTTACACGGTATTTGTATGTATATTGTTACGAATATAGCACGTCGGAGTGTGAACTGCACTACTACATAGACCATTGCATGTAACATAATCAAAAGTAATGCTATATAAGGATGATTTCATGTGCGTATAAAGGTAGAAATGCTACGTAAGGTACCTGTGATAGTGTTGCAAACAATGGTCGTTCAGATATGAGAATGACAATGCCTGGCGGCCAAAATGCACGTTAGAGACGCCTAACTGCCGCTTCTTATTGAAACATCATCTCTGCTTACCGGTATGGAAACGACTGTTGACAGTTATCCATAAAGCGAATGTCCTCAAGATATTGCTTATTCTCGATCTTTTGTTTCTTCGAAATGTAATGATGATTTGCTTTTCTTCTTTTTCGCAGATAGTGCAAGTTATTTGATATTACGAGTAGAACTAAGATGATAAGAATCGTATAACATACAGTTCATTTTTTAACTTAACGATACCAAGTAGGTATTTTCTTAAATGACTCGAAATTTTTACTTAAATTAAGAATAGGTAAAAAATTGTGACTATTTACGTTAAATTTCTATAAAGAGATTGAAATAAATATCTATCAATTGTAGGTATCTATAAATTGTATATCTAACTTGATAACATTTGAATTTGAAAACATTTTTATAAGTAGGAGTTTATTCTGTATATTTTTACCCCTTTCCTGTAATAAATCTTAGTTAGTTCATTAACAATGTATATTAATTAACACACGATACATCTGTATACGTATACATCGATTTATGTTTTCTTTAACTATATAAAACATCTACGAATTGTCATAAAATTCATATCCACTATTCATGTTATTTATCAAGTTGATTTACAAAGTATCGAGGTAACTTGTTTCGGTATCAATCAAAAGTAATACTCCTGGCTAAATACGTAAGTGTTCGAAACTGATGTTTTAAACCAATCAATTACGTTTGAAGAGGAGCCGAAGTAGGTTTCGTTACGCGTCCGACGAACACATTAACCAATAAACGGATAAAACCAAAAAGATCGAGCCACTTGTTTCAATTGCAAACAGATGTGGTCATTGTATCGCCGTGCTCACCCCCTCTTTTGTAACTCAGCCCTCTCAGTCTTTTTAGAACGTAGCTATCGTTCAAACTTGCTAAATGTAGAGATACAGTATCCACTTCGAGGGGAAACGAGGCCATCAACGAGGGTGCCGTCGGTATCCGGAGGGAGCGTCAGATTTTAGACCGCAGCAGATCGGACAAGTGCATGCTCTCTCCATTATAAACGTGCCTCTAGGCTTTACTTCGACGAGCAACGAGCCATGAAGACCTCGTCATATGTGCATTTCCTATTACGTCTGTGATCGATGGCGTACGGCATTGTTATCTCATCGAATAATTCAGTAAGTCTGCCGATACTGTTTAGTTGAAAGTGCACTTGCAAAGATTTCTTCAAAACATTCCAATTTCCAAATATACAGGGTGGTTGGTAACTGGTGGTACAAGCAGAAAGGGGGTGATTCTACGCGAAAAAAGAAGTCGAAAATATAGAATAAAAATTATTCCTTTGAGGCTTTGTTTTCGAGAAAATCGACTTTGAATAGTATTGTTTCAAGCTGGGACAATAGCTTGGCCACCACGCTCTCCTGACTTAACTTCGCTTGACTTTTATTTATGGAGCCATATTAAATCAATTGTCTATTTTGAAAAAATCGAAAGTTGTGAGCAATTGAAAGAAAAGATTATTGTAGCCTTTTATACTTTAAAACAATCGAATACGTTAGAAAGTGTTCATAGAAATTTAATTAGAAGAGCAGAACTATGTGTCCGGCAGAATGGGCAACATTTTCAGCAATTTTTGCAATAATAAACTTTATGATTACTTCATATTATTTCATTATGTATTCCTAATCTTCCGTTACGGCAAAAACAAACTTAAACTGCGATAATATCCATCGAGACAACGATCTACAGTGAGATCCGTTATAACGAGACGTGATAAAGTGCACGCGTACCGAGCGAAAATTCAAAGTCGATTTTCTCGAAAACAAAGCCTCAAACGAAAAATTTTTATTCTATATTTTCGACTTATTTTTTCGCTTAGAATCACCCCCTTTCCGCTTGTACCGCCAGTTACCAACCACCCTATATATTCACTTTTCTTTACATAAGATACATCAAATGAAAGGCATAATTTCAAGTTTAATCCAGAGTATGAATATTACCGTATTCATATTTTATATAATCACATATTCAACACTATTTCGGAGTATATGAATACTGCTGTTAAGATTTATTATTCTAAATAGTAAGGGATGAGAAATGAAATAAAAGTATGTTTTGATCAAGAATGAAATCACACCATGAAACTGACAGTGTTTAGAAATACAAGAAATACAGACTTTAACGCATATACACAAATATAAATCCATCACTAAGCTCTTCCCATCAACTGGACCAACGTTCGCAGAAGATCAACGTTCGTTGACTTTTTCTTGCGAGACCTCTACAATACTTCATCCTGATAAATAAACAAATGCAAACAGAATCCATATGTAGCGATAGGAGCTAATTTATGAGCATTAGTCTGCAGCCTCTCATTCATAAATAAGATTAGAGGCGGCGTGGAGACGGTAACTAGGCTTATATTAATTGCTTTAAAACGACGTGGACCGAATAATCCTTGGGAACGCCCCTCTCAGGAATCCAGCTAAGTCTTTGTTTAACACTCGTTCGGGTAATCTCTCTCACCTCGGTTCTGGCAAAAAGTAAATAGTGTAAGAGATTTTCGCAAAAAGAAGAAAAAGAAGAAGGACTACTACATTTGGGAAGCAGAAGTCGACCAATACCAACAAAAAGGTAGGACAAGGACGAAATGAATACAAATGATGCTTGGGTCACCTGCACCATAATTGGATGATCTTCTATTCGGAGGATTATCCTTCGTTGAACGTCCTGGGAGCCCGCCCGCACTCTCGGCATCCGCCCATTTCTGCTTTTTCTACGAGCCAACAAATTTCGTCGGTCTGCGACTAGGCTGCCAGCACGTCAAGACTAAAGGCAAGATCCTTCGAAAGGAGTCTCGCGAGAATCAGAACGGACATCATAAATCTAGTAAAGGTATACTAGTCCTGACCGCCTAAACAGCCAAATAATGTCGCGTTGCCCAGACAATGATGGAACATCATGCTTTCTAATACCTTCACGACTACGCAAGTAAGTGTACAAAACGTATGTTCGTGGTTCCGAAAGTAGTTTCCACGCCGCATCAACAGCCAAAACGTTTACGGTTGGAACGAATCAGCGGTTGCACGCTGCCTTTTGTTCCTCTTCTGCTTCCTTGAAATGGCCCTTCCTCGCGTTTTCGAAAAGGTTAAGATTTCAGGAAATGACAAGCTTTAACTTCGTCGTTTTTACAAAAGAGTCGAAATTATCATACAAAGGATTTGCAACTCTCTTTGGTTGCATGTTGTCTGATTTTCTTCTTCGTGATGATAAATGGTTAGATATTGAGTGTAGACGGAGATAATTTTCACAAAAAGGACACAGCAACTATTAACAACAAATTAATAAAACAAAGCAACAATTAACACAGCTATAAGAGCGCAGTAGGATTAAGAGTTGAAACAAGTCTTCGTTTAGATTTCATTCCCTTCTTTTTATTTATGAACATACGTATTTATAAATTTAACTTATTTATTATAGATATTATCAATCTTTTGATTGTACTTGTATCTTTGGCTTAAATAACCTTTCAAATTCATGTAGATCGATGAATCTCACATATGCATAGGTAAGTGTATCCTGTAGCGATAAAATAACGTTGGTGCCTCTAGTAATGCTCTCTTGGGTTTTGATAAATTTCCAAGCACGTTGGCATGATTGGGGAAAGAGTGAACAAATAAATCTCATCATGATCTTGACTTTTAGCATATTTTGCCAATTAAAGCACCCGGCGACGTTTTACGAGCTTCAGTCAGTTATTCCCACACTTCGTCTGGCGTTCCCAGCGGTGTCTTTGTTTCGTTCCACTCCAGACGAATTTACCTCGTTCAAAATGCAAATCTTGCATTGGTAAGTAAACTTGCGTTTCGAAATGTTTTATATATCCTTTTGCGTTTCTTTTACAATGTTGATAAAGATCTATAAATGTATTAGTAAATGTAGTTAATCACAAAATATTTCGTATTCATTTTTTAAAAAGCTAACTATCCATTATACATTCCGTTTTATCTTCAAACGATTAATCCATCACTATGGATAATAAAAAAATATTTGTCTCATTTCAATTTTATTTCTCGACGGTTTCTCTATTCTCCTAATATAGAACTGAATTATTCTGAGTCATATTCGAAATACATGTACCAATCTATTAATTTTCTCACTGTTATTTTCCAGCTTACTTTCTCTTGTTTTTCCTTCGATATAATAACAAGAAAGATATAAAATTGCGAAACTGCTGATTTAATTGAAATTGTTTTCAACGGAACACAGAAGGGACACGTCGTTCCATTAAACTTCCCAATCCTTACGAAGTTCCACAAAACAAATCTCAGTTCTGCGGTGACAACGAATTGTTCTGTCGTCGCGACGAGGTGACCAGTTCCCCGGCCCTTCTCCCCTTTACCCCTGATGCTCACGTTGTACAGCTTTCAGCAGAGTCGGCAACAGGAGTTCCTGAAGTCACGACGAAGGCACGAAGCCAGCTAGTGGCCCCCACAGGGGCTATGCACTGACTTTCGCCCCTATCTACCCTAAACCACACTCTAGAAGCTTCTCCTCGTCCTCCAACGAGCAGATCGCTAGTGGCTTGGACCAGACTTCTGAAGACGGCTTCTCCACCCTTCGCTTTTCCTCTTTCCTTGCGCTTCGCTTAATATCGGTGATACGCTTGAAGCCTTCTGGCGATCTTTTAATTCTTCTATATATGTATACACATGCCATTCATGGTAACTGCTATTATACGAAATTCCCGATAAGGAATATTTCTTTTCTTATCGAACGATGATTTTATTTAATAATTACTATCTATCTACTATCTACTAGATTAATAATTCAGAATTTTTCTCTAATGTACACGTTCTTTATTGAAATCATTAAAACAGTAGTCTTGGTTTATTCGATCGATTCAAAATAATGCCTGAAACGTAGTAGCATGATAACTAAAAAATATATCCGATGAAAGCCATCCAAAGACAACAGAAATAACAGAGTTTCTCAAAGGGTGATTTAAAAATGGTACGAAATGGGAAAGATAATAAGCTGACAATTCGCTAAAAGGAGCGAAGGGCAGATTGAACGGATAGATCGTTAGTGACAACAGCTATTTTACTCCTGCTACTGGCGCAGTGATATAGGCATTAAACTTTATTAATATCCTTATCAAAAACAGCGACGTGGCTAACTGCCGTAGTTGCAGTTCGCGGGATTCGGAAGTTCCTTGGTTGCTCTGTTCGAGGATAGTTGCCGGGGTTTCTCCCGTGGGCGCCGTGGCTAGCCATTGGGTTTGCGAGCCCTGAAGGACTAGTCCGTATCTCTGGTAAACTATCGTTCAGGACGTGTACAAGAGTCGGGATAGCGGTCGACGCAGGTTTCGGGTCGTGGGGATCCCATCATATCGGCGGATCGAATTAAATTCGTGTAAAGAAATTCGAAAACGCAGTGGATTCTTGTTCGAAACGTGTTTCATAGATGTGCTGCTAAACGATTGGTTTAAAATCCGTATGGGTATGTGATCTTTCTAGTTTTCACGTCAGTTTGTCACAAAGATAAGTTGCTACGTTGAAGGAAGAAAGTGTAGAAGAGTATAAAATGGATATTTTATTATTCACAAGATACTGATATCTTTTTCATCTCCAGTCTTGAACATGGTATTGAAGCTACTTCAAAAATAGAATTTTTATATGTCGGGTCCACGTTGGAATTTTAGGCGTTTGACGAATCTCCACTCGAATTGGCCATCGTGGTTATATATTCTAGCTGATCTTTATTGGTACAGATGTGATTATTACAAGAGTTAACAAGTAATAATGGCGATCAGACAAACGAGATGCCGAGGACAATGAGTTTAGGTTCGATAACGAATTCACGGCCAACGGGATGACGTGTGAGAGGTGATACACGATCCTGGTGTGACTCGACGTACTAGTAGAACTTATCCGAATGAACTGACCCGCAGTCCAAGTGGAACTGCCCTTATATACTCCTCTCTATACCTCTCGGGTCAATCTTTGTTTTTAAGGAGAGCTATATAATTATTCCATACCTCTGTTAGGTACACGTCCCTCCCGTGACCGCGACTACGTTTAATGACCCATTATGTCACTTCGAGCCCAAGCCCACTGTCATAAACCTCGGGCACCCATACTCGGATTAGAACATTACAACAATTTCTCGGTTTTATTATTTAATTGTAGCTGTAATAAAAGTCTGGATTAAAGTATTGGGGATTTTCCCCAACATTCCAAAAGAAAGGTCCCGATGACCTTTCATCTCCGACATATATTAATATCTAAAAATAGTGTGTGTGATTGTGTGTTTGTGTGTTTGTGTGTGTGTGAGTTACTCTATAAAATTGAAAATTTTTTTAATTGAAATATCTAAAACATATCACACCTAATTGTGGACGACAAGATACTGTAATAAATATAGATTTTATCTTGAAACTTCATGGTTATAAGAATTAAACATTGGTGAAGTTGAACAAGTTGTAATGACTCATTTGCGACGAAAGCTAAGTGCGTTTCAAATGGAGGTGGAAGAGACATCTCGTAACACACGCGAGTAAAGTTATGATGGTTTATGAATACCCCCGTAACGAATGGCAGGCTAGCCCCATGAACCGTAGTGAATAGCACTCCGTTATGCTATAATACAAAACTATAACGCGTGATTTTCTATGCTGAAAATTGTTTTACGCCTATAAACACAACCTGCTGTGCAGTGACAGTTGGCGCATAAAAATGTAATGACCGTCATTTTTACGGTTCTATATATCGATTTAGCGCTTTTCTTTCCGTAGTATTGATAAAACTGAATAAAGTATTAACTTTTTAAATTAATGTCTCGCTGCAGTTACCATCTCGTTTCTTACAAAATTTTTAGCAAAATTCATTGCTTGTTACTACTTGACATTCATTCGTGTTGAAACGATGACTGGACTAGATATGTAAAGGCTTAAATTATAAATGCTGGATATACATACATATGCTATATTACTAATGTACCACACGGTCGTAAAATTTTTAAGTGTAGATGTATATCTAAATTACCTACCTGTGTCGACGTTTAATGAATGTAGCAATCGCTTCACCTTAATCAAGTTTTTTATTACTTAAGAACAAGTAGTACACGCAAAAGCAATTAAAGGCCTTTAATTTTCTTTCTTTTTTTTTTTTTGCAATATGAAAAATATTATTATACAAATATATAGTAGTATACACTTACATGCGTAGGTAAAGGAACACAATACAGTCTAATGTCGAATTCACCAATAACGCATTCAGGGAGTCATGACGTATCGTTGACATAACTGCGGGGGGCGCGATAGGTAGCAATTTGTAAGAGGAACCCCTGCGGAGCGGATGGTGTAGAGTCGCATTTAGCTCAGGGCGCAATATGCTATGCCACTTGATTAAAACACTGTGCTGCATTCTCCATCGCATAAAACACTGCTAAACGGTGATACAAAGGGATTGCTCCACCGAGGCTAATTTACTTGACGAATCAAGAACATCGGTGATAATGAACACGCCAATGTATTCGCGAATGTCTTTTATATCAGTCTCACCTCCTGCATTTTTTCAAAAGCAGCAAAAAGTCAAAAGATTTACGTTTCAAGTTTATAAACTTATGTATCAACCCTAATCGGTACAAAATATGATGGATATTTTGTTTAAGAAAATTGAAATATATTGAACAGAAATTAGAGAGGCTGGAGTATCATTTTATTTTACTGTAGAAAGATAAATGTAGACGAGAGTCATTTTCCTTACGAACTCTTTAATTATTTGTACATATTTGGTTATCGATTTTAATTTTATCCGAATTGTTATTTGTAATCTTATTTTACGATATGAAATAGAGGGATACATTTCCTATGAAGTCCATCGCCAGCATGTAATATGACGTGGTGGCTGACTACGTAGCACTGCAGAAGTAGAGGTCTCTGGCAAGATGTACTAACAGATGGAGGTGTTAATAATTGATAGTCGCGCCCCCTTGCTGATACTTGAGGGTACGTTGCTAAGGGTTGATGGATATTTTTTCAGGGAGAAGAAAGAATTACGCACGATGTACTTAATTATTTTGACGAAGCCCTTTGTTCCCTTCGCCGATACTAGGGGTCGACGGAATTCAATACATCGCAAATGTTCAGAAATTTGTTGACTTATATAACAAGCAAAATGTGTTTCAAGGAAAACGGAGCAAAGTACATGTATAATTATTATTCTTTGTTTTTCTGTAGAGTTTTATTAAAATATTATATGAGTCTTATGAGTTTCATAAAAGAATTACAATCCATGTAAACAATATTTTTGCTGCTCACCCCAAAACGATTTGATTGTTTTTAGAAAGCAAGACTTGATGCTGGGGATCAGTATTTACGCGATTATACATGTGTACATTTATCAAATACCACCAATTTTCCCAAAAGTGTGACAATGTTAACTATTCATTTATCAATTTCGAGGGAAAAGTCCCCAACTTTTACTTATCGCATTAGCTGAAAATATACATGTACAAACTTCAGGCTACTTGATTTTGGAAAGATGGAGGAAACTTCCGTCCTTCACAGAGTAAGCGAGTTAAGTAATTTCATTCTTCAAACAGTATAACTAGGTTGATAAGTTCTCGGTGCTGTAATTGGTCAGTGTTCAAACAATATTAACCAAAAATTCTATCCCTATATTCTCGAACGTACTATTGTACATTTATATTTTACATAACACAAAACATTTTATTGTCAACATTTTCAAAATTCTTTATCTTTTAAACGTTGACTATAAATGTTTATATAAGTGAAAAATTGTTCATAATCGAATTTAACAAATTATGAGAGACGTTGTTTATAGCTTGACCTAAACTACTCTTCTGACTCAGATAGGTTTACCCTACATATTAAAATATTTGGTGTATGTACGTAATCTATACTATATGCTGTATAGTATTCTTTTGACTATACATTCTTAGTAAGTAAAAAAAATATTCAATTAAAATAATTTCTAAAAAAATATTTATATTATACGTGCATAAACATTCTTAGTCTATATATAACAATTCGTCATATTATACTACCAGATAATACATGACGTTACTTACGTTTATGCTATCTAATGACATAATATGCATTTTAAAAGATTGTCTTTCTGATAACAACTACACATCGGTGTGGAACAATTTTTAAGGTGTAGGAAGCAACTTCGTGGCGAAAATCTTGCACCGCAAGGCAGCTTTTAACGTTGATCGAGCAGAGGGTCAGAGGTTAAGACGGTGTTGGGCGTGATATTTAACGTTCCCAGCAGGTTGTGGTCGGATCAGGGTCAGAGAGTGAACGAACCGCGAGAGATAGCGAAGGAATAAAGACGAGGGGAGGGACTGAGGGTCCGGTACGAAGCTTGGCCGAGGGCAGGACGACATAATGGACACATTAGTGCTTGGCCTCCAGTTTAATTAGTTTACATTACGGTCGCATCGTCACCGCCGCGGAAGGGAAGGCCACAAACTAGAAGGAGAAAGACGGAGATCGGAAACCGAGAAGGAAGGCAGAGAAGGATGGAAGGCGCGCACGGCACTGTAGGGCCAGGCCAGGTTGATTAATCGGGAAAGTTTGATGTGAGTTGACGGAGACGCTAATCACGCCTCGTAACCGAATAATACTGCGCACTCTAGCTTGCAATATTCATGAACCGCTCAGTATACACGTAGCAAACGGAATTCATTATCACTAACACTCGTTAAATATCGTCACTCAAGTAACTGCCAGAATATCTTTCATTGATGGTGTCGGCTAGCACCGATTTATTCTTGAACTTTCATCATGAAGAATGCCGTAGAGAAATTACTTTGATACCTGTTAAATATCCTTGAAAAATTACCAGAACATCTTCCATACATCAAATTGTGCGAATTTCTTCTTAAATCTTCCCCGTGAAGAATAATATAGAGAAATTATCTGAAGCCTTTTATGGATTACGTATAAAATAATAAATCGGTGTACTAACTGCTATCGTCACAGTGTTCGATAGCTACAGTGTGGCAGGAATTAGTTTGAACATAAAACTACGCTTCATGTGTTTTAGTATATACTGTTCACTATAAAATGTTTGAAGACGTCACATGAATTTTGTCAGACTTTGTCGAGGACTATCCGCTGAAAAACACATCAAACACGAAAGATCCATCTTTACACTTTTAGGGTACCGTAAAAGTACCGTTTACACAATCGTTAAGAAGACAGTCTAGCCAATTTTTACTGATAACCGGGTTATCGATAAAAAAGAAGGTAGTCGGTGGTATCCAGAACCCCGAATTGTATATAAATGTGTATTCCAAAACAAATATCCCATCCACATCTTGTATCGAGTAGTGCATAAAATTGAACAGAATATCGCATAAAAACTGAAATCTTGGAGAAAGGAATAATGCAGGGGGAAGGAAGGCAGTTCCATAACAATATATATCGTAATCTCGATTGACCCACATGAGCAAAAAGATTGACCTACTTTACCATAAACATGTCACTCGAGATGTTTTAAGACGAAAGGAAAAAATCATGTCTGATATTGAATGTGTCGTAACAATGAAGGGGGAGGAGGCACATTCCGACACGCAAGTAAGACAGAAAGAGGTGCGGCATAGTTCATTTAATTACAAATTCCATTAAAATGAATGCCAGTTCAGAAACAAACTCCACATATCTGCATTAAGCCACGGGACGACACGTCTTAATCAGGTTAATATAAATATGAAATATGCAGCGAGTGTTAGCCCTGGGTTACTCGCGGGTAAAGGGTGGACGTAGCCAACATACGTGTGCTACCACCTTACGACTCCTGGGGGGCGCCTTCATATTAACCCCTGCATATTAAGCACGCGATAAGCGGATTCTCAAATATTAACGTTGTCACTCGGTGCTCAACGAGGCGACAGCCTGCTCGACTGGTCCTTACCACGCGCCATTTGCCCAAAGACGGATCCATCTCGTTGCGGGAATAATACACGAACCTTCTACCGTTATGCATCAACCGGAAAATCTTGGCGTCCCGTAGCAGATTGCACTGAACTGTAGCGTTTTCCTAAGATTCCTCTGATGAAACTGTAGACGGCTAGAAGCTAAAATTCCGTGGTTAACGTACAGTAGAAATTGAAAGATTTTGTTAATTAATTCTTTAAGTAGATCGTTCGTATTTGTAGAAATTTTCTATAAGTTTATTATGTGTATTATACGCAACATTTTGAAGTTTCATCAACGCTATGACAATTACGCTTTAAAGTTTTGGAAGTTTGTAGAAATCTCGTTCGAAACACTAGTACTGTCTTGTAGAATCACATATATTTTGGAATGCAATCAAATTCTCATTTTCATCGATCGAAGATCACAGGGAAAGGCGCGATAAATCCATTTTTGTTGACTCTCTGATTTTCATGTCATTTGACCGCTAACAGGGATTAGGTTTAAATTTCGTTTTAATGTGAAACGATTGAAAAGTATAGTTAGTAATACCAGGGACTCGCAGAATTTGACAAAAACTTTTAAAGCGGTAAAGCAAAGAATCGCTATTAAACTCATTCCTTAAACTCGTGGAACCGTGAAGAAGCTATTGCATCGGCGTGAAGCGAAACTGCATTAGACGACATGTTTGCCGACCCGCGAAGGGTAAACTTTAATCAAACTCTGGCTGGATCCGAGGGCAGAAAAATTCCATAGAGAAAGAGTGTAGGAAAGAGAAAAAGGCAAAAAGGAAAAAGACAAAAAAAATGGCAAAGGACGTGCAAACATTTCAACGACTCGATATTTTTCAATATAGCCGGCTGTACCCGTGACTCCGGTCACCAAGGGAAATCTGGCTAGGTCTTCGAAAACTGGACGATATTATAAATATTAGATCAATTAAGAATTAACAGACGGTCACTGTCACAAGTATACGCTACCCTCGTCTGGAGTCTCTCATCCGCGGCGGTCGAGATTGCAAGGACTAACGACTTTATAAGTCAGGATTTACCCGTACGGCGTCGTGTGTCGGAGTCAAATATCGTGGCACGTACGGAAGCGAGATCGAGGAAACGAGAAAAAGAGGCGAAACGTTGAAGAACGAGAGAGACCGTGAGAGAGGGAAAACGAGAAACGAGAGAAGGAATACTCGTGCGTGGTCCCAGAGTCCCAGAGCCGATCCTGCCAAGTTATTTAAATTCAAATTCGAAATATCGTCGGGGGTTGCTAACATATTGTTTGTTTCGTTTGGGCCGTGGCGATAGTGAGAGAGGGTGAAGGCTATCTCGCGGTCGAAAACGTTCCCCTCCTCGATTCCTCTTTGCCAATTGCCACAAGTCTGGACTCGTTGGAAAACAAGCTCTGCAATAACACATTCCGATTTTAATTAAAAATAGACACTCGCCATGTTATATTTTATAACAATAACAACGAGAAGATTGTCCGAATACACGCGATTAAATAACTCCTACACAACCTCCGTATATTAAAAATGAAGAAAATTGAAACGAAGATATTTTCATTTTGTTTCATTGATTGGTAACGTGTTGTAAAACGTTCCTCTTTGGTAAACGTATAATGGATATAAATTATTTAAAAACATTTCCTATCTCTCTCTCTCTCTCTCTCTCTCTCATGTAATAAAAATAAAATTAATTCAAACAAAAATGTTTTATTGCCATTTGCTGTCATTAATTACTAACAGATTATAAAAAACTTTAACTTACTAAATATACCACAGATAGATATTATTTTCAAAAAGATGTAAATATTTTATAACTATTCTTCTTGACAATGACAGAAAGAGTGTAATTTCCAAATTATTGTAGTTTATATCAAATACCAGTAGTCGACTGTTACCGATTTTACTTAATTTTATTAATTTAATATTATTTTAATGAACTTTCCTACAGTTCTAGATAAAACGGTGAAGATAGTCCACGTTCCGTACTGTATTGTATCCACAATCACTTGCTGTTGTTTCATTTCACACCTTTGAGCTACCTTGGACTGGTGGTCTGAAACTTACTTGCATACGTGAGCGAGAGCAATATGTAGGTTCCCACAGTTCCGGCATGGCTCAGATGTCATGTTCACGTACGTAGTATTCCCTATCCCTTAACAATTTGCCGCTAACATGCCGAGGAAACTCGCTTGCGACCATTCTGCGACCCGGCCCGGTCGTACAGGTCTCTTCAAAGTTTCAAACGTTCCACAAACCATGCCACGACAAATATACCTTGCGTAATCAAATCGTGGAAATCACAGTCTTTACATTCTCCTTTTATTCGATAATTATTTTTTCTTCTTTTTTTTTTAGTGTTTGGAACACTAACTTTCGTTGATCAATTATGTAACATATATGTTAATTTATTTTTGCATATAAGTTTTTTGTTAAGAGATCTGTCAAGGATTCTTCGCTGTTTGGTCTACTATTTGATACTATTTATGTTAAGATTAAATGTACACTGTCTTGAACTTGGATTCATCTTGGATTCCTCAATCTTTGAATTATTTTTACTGACGCAGAAAATTGTATTAGAACAGAATTAATTGGTTCCGAACGATGAACATTGTGATTCGTAATTTTTTCCCTTGAGAATATTTTTTCGAGCTTTCACTAACGTTTCTTTAAGTAACGAATTATATATTTTTTTTACACACGACACGACTCTATAGTGTGTTTTTAATATTCAATCAATTTAATTGTGTTACAGTTATTGCAAAGCATATTACTTACTTTGGTTTATTAAAAATTTTAATTTCTATAGAATCTACGTCTACAGATTTCTATTTTTTGATCGCGTGAAAAATATAATCTAGACCAACGCCTTCAACATTAATAATAAATGTTTGGAAAAAGTTCTCCTCGAGCTACGTCTTCTAAACTTCCAAGGCTTACTTGTAAACGAAGAACGTCTGGAGGCTGGTGACGAAGAAAAAGATTCACGAAGAATAAAATGAAGATACGAGTGACATAATATGGTCGAGTATCGGTGAACAAGCGAAGATGAGAAAGTCTGGCGTAGGTGATAGAGGTTCGGTGGCTTTTTAAGCTTTCGTTGCCACTTGTGCGGGTCAGTCTGTAAAAAGACTTAATTAATGAGCAGCTTCTCCCTAAGGACGTCCATGGGACAGTACGGGGAAGGCTCGAGGTGAGCGAGAAGCAGTGAGATGACGGAGTGCCCTCCGAGGAACGACCCTCGATGCAAACTCCTCGTATGAATATGTCTCTGCTAATTCAAAGTTCGTCCCAGAGGTAGATGCTGCCTGTTTACGGGGAATATTAAAAACTTCAACGTCGTCCGTTTTCGCCTGACCGGTTACACCGAGAATGGAAGAATACCTAGAAATAAGGCTGTAACTTCTATGACACGTCCCAATGTCGCGATAGCCCATAGAAACGTAAAAATTCATAATGTACTCATAACTTATTTATAACTGTTCTATTCTTCTTCAATTTGCAAGTTGATCAGTATACCTTCTGAATGTTTCGCTACAGTTTTTGATACATCTGTAGACCACGGAAATTGAACTATGACTTGTTGTTCTTCCTTGGTAAACTCTGATAATGAAGCAACCGTATTAACTTATCCAGAACAAATCAAATGAGATATTAAATTGAAACTTAAAGAACTTAAGTATGTATATAACAACATATGTGCACTTCACACTGATGTCTCAAGAGTTATGGCCTTGCTCCAGCCCTATAAGTGTAGCCCTAATTATTGACTCAACCTCGTATATTATTTGGAGGGAAGTACCGGTAATTATTTATCGATAATCCGTATTATTACTTTAATTTGTCCATGATTTAACACTTTAAATTTATCGAATAATTAGAATCAAAAATTATCCAAGTGATATAGTTGTATTTTATTAACACCGATTAGTGTCGATATTGTAACGTTTTAGGATTCAATTAATTCTTCGGCTAGATAATTTTACGAGCTGCATAGTCACTTCTTCTCCTTGAAACGACATCGTCTAAGGGCATCGTTGAGACATGCACAATTCAGTTAGGGGAACTAAAACTAGTGTGGGCGGGTTTACGTCATATCCTATCGTCCCGTTTTCCGTTCCTATCGTATTCGTTGAGAGATATTTTATTTACGTAATAATTGAAAATTCCACGGGATACGACCAATGGATTTGACACCATGGAAGCTTTTACGCCTCCCCTGAATTTCCCATTGCGTTTCTCCACGACTCTCCCGTAAGGGTACGTTTGACAACGCGTGACGGTGTTCTCGTTTCCTCGATCGCAGTCGTAACATCCAGAAATAAACATCGTGCATGTACGTAACAGTATCACGGCCTTATTGACCATGTTACGTCGATGTTTTAGTAATCGTTTAGTCCGTTTGGAAATCGAGATAAGAAAAATTGATCGACTTCACTCTGCTTGTATTTTTCGATCGTATTACTTAAGCGGACGATTAGCATTTGACTTCCCAAAAACGAAAGAAGATTTATTTCTATGAATTTTTTAGAAGGAGACGCATAGATAATTTTAAATTCTATGAAAAATTGTTTACCAATAATGCGTGTAATATCATAACTCCTCTTTGCTTTATATTTTATGGGGCTGACCAGTATGTTTTCTGAGCAGCTTATACGTTACTAACAGCATATTACTCGTACATTACGATACTTATTGTGACCAAAAAAGGTACTTAATTCAGGTATCAAAACAGCAACGATAATTTTACTGATATCCACAGAATAAATTAACCCATTTTCAGTATTAATTCTGTACGGCGTACATTATCCTAAATTTAAAACTGCAGCAACTTTCGTGATCACTTTATCTCATTTCCAGAATTAATATAGATTATCGTAATTACTATAAAATTACTACAATTATTAGTAAAATAGGAAAATAAAATTAATTTCTATCCCACATAGATTGCGATCTGCGCGTAATACAAAAAGTCACAATTAAAACGAATTTACATTTTCATACTACAGTAATTGATTCCTCGATTTTACGATAGAGCGAGCATGGATGCCAGTTCGAATTCATTTTATGAAGTGAGAAAGGCGAGAATTTGGTGGCGGTCGGTGTGTCGAACTCGATGTAGAGGCAAAAATGCGTGATACTTACGCGGGCACACGTGAGCGGGTACGTGTGAAAACGTGTGTGGAGAAACGCACCGAGGTCGGAACGACGCGGAGGTCAGGGGTGAGGGGTGAGTGTGGATTGAGGGGACCCTATGGAGTCGTGAAATCCATCAGACCAGGCCTCGAGCCCCGTTTGCCAGCGCTACTTACGGTGGTGCGGCGAGAACGGCATCAACGGGACTGAGAAGACCTGGAAGATGTCATGGAGGAAGGGGGGATAGAGGACCAAGAATAAAATATCATCCACGGTATGTCCCCTTTGAGAATGTAGCATCCCTCTCCATCCTTTCCATCCTTTTCTTTCATTCGCATTTCAAGCTACTCTCACTGGGTCTCACCTACTCACCTCCGCGTACGTCCCCGGCGCACGTCCGGGCGAGAGTGCATGGTTGTCATTCAAATTTTCAATTTCGATCTCTTTGACGCGGCAATCGCGTCACCCGATGCTAAAAGTAACACCGTTAAACTCTCAGCGGTGCATCACGGTGGTATTTTTAAGATTTTAGCATACACAGGTCTGCTTTACGAAATCAATGTTAAGTTTGAAAGAGAGAAACGAGAAGACCGAGAAACAAAAATATCAGTATTTTATACCTTAAAACAATTTAATAAATTTGGTATACCATTACGTTATATCTCTAAATGATTTAAATCAACAACTCCTACTGCCATGCACTGCATCATATTACTAATCAAGGTAGATATAAGATTTTATATTTTTTGAACGTTTAGGATCAAAAATTATCTGGCTAACGTAAATATTTTCTATCGTTATCGATATTAATTTGTATTTATATCGTGATATGGTGAGATATAATGAATTATTATATTCGATTTGAGTGGATGAATATGACGCTTCAAGTACCGAGAATATTCATTCGCCATTATCTTGTGAAATAAACGAGGCTTACGTCGAAACAGAAAGTTAAATGTATATATTCCATATAGCAGAAGCCACGTCAACTAACGAAACATCATCGACTACTTCTGACATACGTTCTCATTTCTTTCCCAAGTTACTATTACACGCAGGAAAGAATCAGGATGAAAGGAAAGTTCGAATGGCGCGAGAGATTCTTCTTCAGCTTGCATCAACGGACAATCCAAAATCCATAAAGTTTGGTACTCGGTGCTTCCTTAGGAGCAAAATTCGTCGCCCGAGGGATCGTGCAGCGAAGACGTAGACGAGGGAGAATAGGCGGTCCTTAAATCTGAAAAATTAAATTATATCGCCGTAAAGAACGATGCCCGGGGGTTTAGCGTCTCGCGGATGGGGCCAGCCGGTGTATATGGTGTGGAGGCCGTTGAATAAAAACAGCATTAGTCCGTACATAATGTATGGATGATGGCGACGTGTCTTGTGCTCCTATCGTATACAGAAGAAGGATACAGGATACACGGAACAGCGGACGAGCTAAGGGAGCTGTACGAGAATGCTGGGACTCGTAAAGCATGCGCTTGCTCGCATTTCGCCCGTTATAATAATTTAGTTCATAAAATTTGTGCCCAAACCCGACCGGGTACGGCCTTCTATGGGATTTCGCGGACATCGGGAATACAGAAGTTCATTTGCCTCCGGCCAACTTTGCTTTATGGAATAGGTCGATAACAAAATCGCATTAACCAACCGATTCGAACCAGTATCATTTATGGGATCAAAATTGAAAACGTTCTGCTACCAAAACTTGCCGATTATGATATTAGTAAAACGAAAAACATATGCAAGTATGCTAATCGTACCTCACTACATCCTACTACAGCTTATCAATCATGCAAACACGGCAACAGGAAAGAGTGAAATAAAATCTGGGATATAGTGAAAAGAACCAATATACGCAATGTAACTGGGAGCTTCTTTTCAGAACCACTTTCAACCGATTTCAATTCGATTAAGCGCTGATCATACTAAACTCGTACACGGTCACATACACTGCCGCTCATAACTAAAAGGTCAGGAGATCAACAAACCTGAACTTATCATATATTTTTCATATTGTGTTCATATGTAACGCGGAGGATATATTTACATTCAGAATTAGTAGCCAATTCGTTAATATTTTTCTCGTAAGTCAACCAATACGATGATTTGGTAAAGGAGATGAGCAGATGTTCCCAAAGGTAGGATGAGAAACAAGAAGCAGCAGACATTAGGCAGACACGCGAGGTAAATAATAATAATAATACACCAGGAGTGATGGCATCGGATATGAAATCAATGAAAAGGGCCTCGCGATGGAGGATCAGCAGAGGATAAAAAAATTGATTAGTAGCGAACCGCGCGAAATACCGATTTGATTTATCAAGCGGGAAATCCTATCATCTCCATACTACAAGACTTTTCACTCCGGGTCTTTGATTAAAATGCGAGCTTAATCATCGCTCTCTGCCGGCACCTGGGGACTTCGCTTGTCGCCTCCTCCGCAGTCTGTACAGCCCTTCTTCAGCTACAGGCTACATCCAGGGCCTTGCTGTCTTTTCTTTCCCTACCACCACCTACATCGACATCGACAAAAAGCTGGAAAACCAGAAGGATAATGCATGACGCGGTCTTTTGTTGCTTCGCCGTTGACAGAGAAAGAGAGAGAGAGAGAGAGAGAGAGACGAGCAAGAGGCCGACGAGAACAGAAATTCACCGGCTTCCCAGCTGCTTGTTTTAAGATATTAAAATGTGTCATCAGCTGATGCCTTCGTTACTGCATCGTGATGGATCCTACTCCGGTTCTTCCTTCTGACAGAGTTCTTCTCGCGTTTGCCCGTACTCCTCCCTCTATATCTCTCTTGGTATAACCGCAACTTTAATTACGAGAATGTTACTTTACTTGCGGCGGCGAGGAGGCTGAAGAAAATTGCACGAATTACCATACGACGTTATCGCATGGGAAATCGATTCCAGTCGATTAAAATGAATCTTCTTCTTTAGTTTGACGAGTAACTTCGTCAAAATTAGTTGGGACTGAGAAGGGAGAATTTTAATATGGAATTAAGGTGAGAATTTTAATTGAAGAAGAATGGTGTCTCCTAGATATACTAACGGTCAAGAGTACGCGGGTACTTGTTTGTTTTTTGATGGAATAAAATTTTGTTATAAAATTACAAACAGAAAGACGTTGGATTATTTCTATTCTTTATTAGAGTTGATGGAGTAACAATTAATATGTGTGCAATTGCGAAATTGGCATCCGTAAGCGTCACACATTATAGAGTTGTTCTATTATTTAAAAAGTTCATCGATAGATTGCGAATATTTATGCAAATTGTGCGTGTGTGTGAAATATCGATTATGGGAAGTATTTTGTACATAATCTCTGTAAATTTTCAAGCACGTACGATCAAAATTCGCACGACGCTAGTTAAATCATTCTGCGTTTATCTCATACCGCGTTAAAAGCCTCAAATGCTGTGATTGCTGTTTGCCGCTTTCACAACAATTCAACGCTGTTTCGTTCCCCTCCAAGCGTTACATACCGGGAAAGTTTTGACGCCGTTTATTTCGAACCAAATTTTTACGCCGATTGGGAACATTAAACAAATCGTATACTTTCATAACGTACATAATACACTAACAAAAATATTAACCCTTTGACAGTGTAATAACGCGAAGGAATGAAAAATAAACAGTTTAGAAGATAATTGTCTCTACCTTGCAGAAGAAAGAAAAGGTAAATACCCTTTCAACCTTCTGTAACGAATAAATATTAATACTGATGTTAGGTATAGTAACATTTAAAATTTGAAATTTATATAATACTATATCTGTATGCGTATATTTGTAGTACGTGAATGTTTCAATTGCTATTCCATTAATATTTTATGACTCAATCTCGATTTACTTTCAATCGCAAAAGAATATTAATAGCATAAATAAAATTCAAAGATTAATTTAAATTAAAAGATTTTCTAACAATAGAAACACACGATCCGATGGAAAGTGGTTCAAAGAACATAGTAGGATTACGAAATAAAAATTTCTATTACAGATACAATACATTTCGCAAAAATAAACATCACTCAACAGACACTAACGAAGAAACAATATAATTGCAAAAAACACACGTAATTCCGTTATGGCTTAAAGAATGTTCCAAGCAGATGTGAAAGGTGTTTCTTACAACGTTGACAGACAAAAGTGTTCGTTTTTAGGTTTAGAACGAAATTCGTGCGATTGTCTACAGCGCGAGGGGATGGGTGACGATCGACAATCGTCAGGTTTCCAATTTTCGATAAATCATCTCGAGACGAGTGCGCGGGGCGTCAATAGAACCGCAGCGGTATCAGGGACGTAAGGCGTCGGCGAAAAAGGTAGGGTGAGTCGAAGGGTAAAAGGTAGAGGAGGACGGGGTGGTTTCGAAGCTAGAAGGTAGAAGAAGGAGAGAAGAGAAGGGGTAGTTCTCCGGGCTTAGCGGGAGGATGGGAAGGCGAAGTAGTAAGGGAAGGGGATGGGGGGTGCAATTTCCGCGGCTCGTGATTGGGGCAGCCTCCTCAGGGAGCAAAAACTCCATCTACAAATGAACAGCCGTGACAAGAGCCATAATTTCTCGGGGCTGAGCCGCAGCCACCGTGGCTTCTGCCAGCCGCAACCTTCCTTTTCGCTTTTCATACGATCTCGTGTATAGAAGATGCCACAACTGTGTCGAAGAATTCAGATCTTTGAGGATCTTCTTTCGTCCCTGTTCTTATATAGGTAAAAATGCCGATGAATTTTCTGCTACACCGGGCAACTCTCTATGACGATGGACAAGACAACGGAAATTTTATTGAAAATACATCGAGGAAATAACAATTACAAATTGACATTACTACGAAAGTAATACGACTGCAGAAACATATTGAGAAATGATTTTTTAAGTTTCGTTCAAATTAGGCAAGTTATTTTACCTTGCGTCGCTTAAATCAAAAGTAAGGTGACTAATTTGAACGATACTTTAGGGTTCTTTGAGACTATAAACTGAAAACAGCAAAAATAATACATCATTTATCGCTTGAACACTATGGACTTTCGACATTTACCACCTTTGCGGAGAAAAGGAGGAAAGTAAAAATGTATCGAATGAACTAAATTTATTTATTTATATGTACTTTTGTCTTCTTATTTACGATCACAGCTCTCTTATGACTGCTCAAAAAGTTAAAATAAATTATTTTTATCCTTTTGACATCTAAATCGTATGCCATTTCGACGTCTCAATTGCAAATTATAATTTCTGTTTCAATTTTGTACGAGTAATTCTTTTTAGAGACAATGCACGTCAGTTCACGTAAACGATAACCACGCTGTTCTTCGATACGTATTGTTCGTATGTTGGGAAATCGACCCTAGCCAAGGCACATCGATATCATGACGTGAGACGTCAGCTCAGATAGAAAAGACTTTCCTGAAAGTTTCTTTCAAGGGGCGTGACGTGTAGATCCTGTCGTCAAGCTCCCCATATATTTCACTGGTATTTCGAGCGACTGTTCTCGTTTCCTTTAAAAGTGTAGATATACCACAAGACATAAACAAGACGTTGTAGAGAAATAGTAAGTATACGTTTTCGTTGGTTCGGTCAATCTATCAGTTGCAATTTCGCTCTACAGCCCGGATCATAGTTATTCGCGAAAGAAGCGAAAGAAGGTGGGGTTCCATTTTCCGGTGAATTTCTCGGTTGGTAATCCTGCCACGTCTACGGAAGCGAGCTCGACCCTCCGCAGCCCTAACCGGATCACGCCTCGAGGATGATGTATGATTGTGCCCGCGAAAAAATTAAACGTACATTTGATAAATAGAGTTGGCGGCAGTGACTGCGTCCGTGGAGGGAAAGGAAGTGAAAAGGTCGGTTAGACCATACTACAGTAACATTGCTGTAGTCGACTGGTATAGTGGTAACTCGACCTACCGTACCTTTCGGTTTTCCTCCGAAATTCACTGTCCCGCGGGATCGCCTGCTCTCGATGCTTCTCTACGCTCGAGATCGTATTCGTTTGATCACACTTTCCGTAAATCATTAAAACCTTTTAGCACGCCCCGCAAACGAAATCGCGCGACCTCTTCACCTTCCCTAGCAATTTTATGATATTCCGTTTTACATTAAGTTCCTTTCTTGAAACGAATATAAATGTATAAACCTATAACACCGGAAAAGAGTTTGACGTACCTTATTTCATATGCTATATATGCCAAGTGTGCTATATTTCGTATAATTCTAAAGAAAGAAGCGATGGTTGATAGAATTATAGCGATATCCCAGTTTCCCGTTAGTTGTGTTTCTTTATTACTTTGTAAATTTACCGCTTATCGAATACCGGTCAAATAAAGTTTATTATGATGTCTAGACATCCATTGGTCGCAAGATCGTTCGTATACATGTGTGTTTTAATGTTATACTTCCCCGCTTTCTTCTGCGAAGTTACTTATTGATATATTTAATATACATATGCTTACATCTTGTTCGTAAGTGTCAGGACATTTACTTATAAAACACGATGATTAATTCACGATTATTTATCAGCGAAACTATTAATCAATTGGAACTTTGTATTCGCGGAAGAATAAAATTCAAAGAAACTCGGAGAGAATTTGCAAAAACTACATGCAACACGACAATAAATTAAATAATGGATTAACAATTACATTAATTCACGTTGATCCCTGTAATTCTAACGTAAATATAAAACAAAGATTTTATTGAAAGACGTTAAACATTTCTTGCACGTGCATCATCATCATAAGAAGAAAAGCAGTTTCTCTGTTTTAAATCTTTGTATGAAATGAAAAATAATGGATCGTGCAAATACTTATAAACGACGGTGTACGTTAGACATGTAGTTCTTAAGAAATTGATGTTAGGTATACGCAATCACGATATATCTTAGCTTGTTAGGTGTTTTAATTGTTACTGACCGAAACTGAAATGACAATCCAGACCAAGACGATCGTAAGTTGGTTTGGTACCGCCGAAGAGGGTAGACCAATTTCCAAAGTCCGAGTTCTAGCCCCGAAGGGGCTGACCTCCATTACGCGGGGTTAACCGCTCAGCCTTCTCACTTCCGGCAGACTTTGATTGGCCGCGCAATCCTATTAGTCCTAGATATCATTCCTTGCGGTGTTCCGTTATTTCGCGAAGAAGCAAGGCAATCTAATATTTCAATTTCAACTTTGGAAGTCATTATGGTATGAAACGGGTAATATTCTAAAACACTTTGGACTTTATCATAATAGATACGTGACCATCTATAGCAATAATCTTAATATATAGTTGTAGCACTTTAAGTAGTATAGGTTTGATCTTACTTCAAATCAGAGATCTTTTATGTACGACCTTATATGTGTTGTCTCACAATATAAAACAGTCGTCAGGAAACGATTACTCCGTTACGTTCAAATGTAACGTGAGGTAAGAATAAGAAGATAAATGAGACTTACGCTTCGTATTAATGCAAATTAAACAGGAATAAATCTCTCGAGATAACTTTACAAACCAAGAAAGTTCTAAACGATTAACACGCCCCACTGTTAACATCATACAAATATAAGGAAATATTATATCTACGGTACAATCTTTTACTGTTTTAAAACATAAAATGATTCCGGCAAAATAGAAAGAGTTGGTATTTGATACAGAAATAGAATTTCTTGATATAAGAAGTGTTGTAGTCTAGACCAAGCATGAAAATAACATTTTATTCGAAAGAAAGGTGTATCACTTGGTCCAAAGGGTGTTTGTGTGTATTTTTTAAGAACTGAAAAAAGAACGATGGGCTACGCGTTTCCCTTTGCGCCTTGATCTTTCTGTTTGGTCGTTTTTCAAGCTAGACGGAGTATAGATCAGATCCACATAGAGAAGCACCTTCTTCGTGCATTCCGCGTTTCAAAGCATATGCAGATGGATAGATGGAAAGCTGTGACGTCGGTACTGCCTCGCCTTCGAATCTCCGGAGACACCGTACGTCGCGACCCTAAATAATGCACAAGCATATTTTTCTATCGCGTACACGCGGTGTCGTTGGCACCACTGGAAACACGCGATTGTCACCGTCCCAATTTATTCTCCAACGTACCAAGTCGCTCGAAGATATTTCACAATATTTTTAAAAAATCGCGACAAAAAGTTCGTTTGAAAAATATTTTTCATTCGACCACAGTCTTCGTACATTCAGTCGTGTTGTATATTTTGATGCAATTCACCATTTTACCAAAAATTTAAAATATAGAGACAATAACTGAACTTTTAAGAAGAAAGATATAGTCCATGTACGTTCTCTTAAAAGTGTGCAGTCTCACTTTTTACGCTACATAAGATTAGAGGGTAGCAGCTATGAGAATTTATAACAATCAGTTTATTCTGTCGCGTATTGTAAGAATATCTCTGAATTTTAGATTTCTTTCTTTAAAATTCTTCACGAAATCGAGAAGTCAAGCATATCGATAATTATCTTTTCATATTTTCTCAGAATTTAAGAATTCTTTTAACGGTAAGAGAATACGATTCGGTCGAAAATGACCCAAAGGACGCAGCTGAGTTAAGTATTAATAAGTGTGAGAAATGGAATACGAATACCTAAGAGTTTCCAATGCATCTCAGACGTCTGAGATACCAAACTCACGTTTCATATTTTAGTAGCACTTAAGCAAGTTTGATAATTCTTTTAGAAGCAACTTTTTTCGCGCACTATTGGTATACACGATACCGGAAAAAGTTCAGGGTAACGCCGTAATTTCGAGGAGAAACTTTATCTTGATGTTCTATCTAGTATGTTGTGCCAAGGTAGAAGTAGAGACGAGAAGAATCTTGCGTTTATAAGAAAACGCTATAAACAGCGCGTAGCCTTTCGTTGCGCTGACGATATTAAAACAGTATGAAGATAAATATCGTCTATCCGGTTAGAGGAATTGAGAATCTACACGATAACTTGTTAAAACATGAAAGCGTCCAATGTTAGCCACCTCAATTTAAGCGTATTTTACTCATAAATTCCATAATTTTCGTCATTTATAGTTATATTACCATTTGTGTTATTATTATCTTCTAATAGATTTTATCTTTGCAACAATTGCAGGTATATAGTTATTAACGACAGTTTTGGAGAATGAAGAAACCGGTTACATATTAGAATAGAACATTGTGTTTACCAAGAAGGAGAAAACTCCTGAGATTTGTTTTCAGTCACTGAGATTTTCATTAAGAGTTATCTTAATCCTCGAAGATCGTCATGAGTGACATTTGACCCCATGCGAATTTTCTTCTAATCCTATCGTCCCGTAACGATACCATCGCAATAATTTCATTTGTAACCACCCCAATCATTAATCCTCCTATTTCTCATCTAATATCGAATAATAATAAAACGTTTAATTGCACTCAATTCCACGTGTACGACTCTATCAATCGTTTAATATAAGAAATATGGTGCTGCAATGAACAGTCACCCATGACCAAAGGTGAATTTGGAATTTAGAACGTGGCTCGGCATATTTAGGACAGTTTAAAAAAACATGTTTTACTTTGACAATTACGAAATATCACATAAAGTATTACACATTTTCTTACCCATATAACGCGACCGTCGAACATTGTTAACATTTCAAGAACATTCGCTCACTCCTACGGTTCACGACAGAGCACACCAAGAAAATATATTTCCATGAGTTTATCGAACGTATTTCGATTCGAATAATTTTATTTACAAGAGAACGCGAGTTCTACGAACTGGGAAAAGTAATCGAAAGGCGATCACCATTTTCCTGCTGAGCGAGAGAAGAGTCGGGTTGGTTCCAGATGGCTGCAGCTACGTGTCGTGATCGCGCAGGTGCAGATGGGCCGGAGCAATGCTCCGCAATTAAGAGCAAGGCCTCTGCAAATTAAGAGTTAAGGTGCATAGGTGGCCCCGTCGGAGTGGGGTCCTAGGGGTTGGTGGATTTCACAGGGGTTGCTTGGCTGCGAAGGCGGCACCGGACACGCCCCTGGTGGCCGTGCGCGCAACCACTGTGCGCCTTTCCTTGCGATATTCCACCTATATACGTCTGAAAACCTAGTACAGCCCGGCTATCTCTCTATTCCTGGCTCACTCCACCCCTTTTGCACTCGCTGGGACGAGCTGGCTATGTACGGATCGGCGCAAACAGCGCTAACCCCGTTGCACTGTTCGCACACTCCACTCTTCGCGGTTTTGTTACTATTCTGCGGATACCTTGTCGCCATTAATTCTGGTATGTTCGATTTTCTCAAATTTAAATGAACAGTGGAATTCTCGACTGCCCATCTCTCGCTGCAAAATTTACTATCAATTATATGATCAAAGGAAGAAGAATGGTTTCTCACTTTAGCAGTTGAAAAATTTATTTAGTCCGTCTCGGGTGTATTGTGTGAAATATATAACAGCTTGTATTTGATTACTGTTTAGATAGTTAAATGAAATGTTATGGTATTTTCAGTGTTGAAAGATACGGTTTGTTCCCTATTTGTAATTTTATATTCTTATTATTTGTTGCTATTATCTATATTGTTCCCTGGCGAGTAGCAAATTATCAAATTGTCACTGACATAAGTAGATATGTAATATAACTTGAAGAATTTTATAAATTGAAGTTT